>NW_024466307.1:18790000-19990000 GCF_017591425.1 Ochotona curzoniae
TTGCTTCATGCACATGAATGCTGCATGATGAAAAATAGTTACTGTTTTTTTGCTTCAGCTACAGCTGCTTGGCCTGCAGCGCTGACACGTGTCGGTGAGGCTGACCAGCTCAATCCCCCCGGGACCGGCCAGTGCAGGCGCACGCGCACGCGCAGCCTGGGGCAGAAGGACCCGCCGCGTCGTGCTTCCGGTGGGAGGGACTGGGCGGAGCGTTTCTGTCTTTAAAATCAGATGACCTTATAGTCATCCGCTGAACCCCAAGTCTTCTACGACGGGGATTTAGGGTTAGGTTGTGTCCCGCGGAGATTAAGGCTTGAGCTGATGCGGTGGCACCTGGTCGGGCTGATCAGAGGAAGATGGGGTCAAGAGCCGGGGGAGAAGCTTTTGAAAAGAATTAAGGAACGGAAACTTAACGGCATGCCTGGACCCAAGAAGGGGATTTGGCAGGGCCCTGAAAGAATCCACAGAGTGAAGAACAAGATGAGAGTGGTCCCGGTTTAAATCCTCCCCTTCTGAGCACTGGGATCCCATCTGGGCCCCGGCTAGTACTACTTCTGCTGCACTTCCCGTCCAGCTCCCTGCTTGTGCCCTGGGAAAACAGAATGGGCCAAAATTTGGGGACCCAGCGCCCGCGTAGGATCTGCCTTTCCAAGAAAAAAACTAATCAAAAAAATCTTTAGAAAGAGAGAGAGGATGAGGCTATAGATGGGGCCTAGGAGTCCCTTGATGATTGCACACAGGGACCAACATTTAGTTCCCCAAGTCTGCGTGCCCTGGGGCCCTGGGAGGGTCTGTCTGGTGGCAGCTGCCCGGCTTCTCCGGACTCCAGCTGTCAGGGACGTGGGACCAAGAAGCCTCGTGGCACCTCAGGTTGAGAGGAAACTACAGATACCCGTGTCTCACACCAACATTGCACTATCCACGTCACCGCACTGCAGATCAAGAGTCTCCCTCCCTGTGCAGTTCTTACTGTGACTATTGTCACTGGGTTTTTCTTTTCCCATGCTTGTGCATAAATTGATGTAGTTAACTCGGGCAAACATTTTCTGACCAACAATGGCATTTACCTGAAAGCACAGAGCGTCCTTCCTCTCCCGGCCTGGCCCTACAGGGGCACCTGACTTGTTCCATATTCCCTCCTGCTGAGAGTCCTAACAGGTGCTGTGATATGCAGCATTGCGTGCATGGTCCAAAGGGGATTCTGATACTCGTCTAAAAAGCCATACAAACCCCAATGTATTAGATTTAATGCTATCAGATGATTTAATTAGCAAGTGAATGTTAGAAGTCTGGTTTCTTTGTAGAAGTCAGTGGTGTTAAAATACATGCATTATTCACACAGTTGTAGAAATTCTTTCTCTTGACCTGGCACACTGGCTCAATTGACTCAATCCTTGCAAGTGCCAGGATCCCATACAGGTGCTGGTTCACTTCATTCCCATGCAGCTCCCTGCGTGGGGCCTGGGAAAGCCGAGGAGGATGACCCAAAGTCTTGGCACCCTGCACTTGTGTGGGAGGCCCAGAAGAAGCACCTGGCTTTGGATCATCTCAGCTCCAGCTGCTGTGGCCACTTGGGGAGTGAATCATCGGATGGGAGATCTTCCCCTCTGTCTCTCCTCCTCTCTGTATATCTCACTTTGTAATAAAAATAAATTTTTAAAATGCACATGTATCTCCAAATCTGTGTGTTCACACCCCTCACACAGTAAACTCACCGACAGCCGTTAGCAACAGCCCTGGCTCGTATTTCCACTACTGTGCTCAGACAGAGAAGAAACGGACTCAGGCCACCCCGAGCCACATGCTCACAATTTGCATTTCCATCTATCTGTCCCACTTCGCAAAGGAGCACCAAGCAGAGAACAGTTTGTCAGCATCCTCCCACAACAAGACCAAGTCGAAGTTGGGGAGCAGTTAGTCAAGGAAAGAGAATGAACAGTCCTGGCAGGCTTGTTCGCTTTGGGCATACTTTTGGCAAGTTCCAGAAAGGATCTTTAGGAGACACGTGGTTCTAATTGCATGTATAGAATTAGAAGCACCACTTTGTGTTTCCAAATTCCCGAGTCTTTATTCCCCTTCCCCAGATGAGAGTACTTTGGCATTGGAAAACATGGAGCTGAGTAGGAGTGAGGACAAATATTGGTTATCACCGTGGTTAGTTAGGCACTTCACATCGCCAGACTAAGGCGTGGTGGGCAGTAGCAGCGTCGCTGTGCTGTTTTCATGGGCTTTTCCTCACATGGGTAAAGGATCTGTTTCCAGGGGTGGCCCAGACTGTCCTCCGTGCTAAGTGCGTCCTCAGGCTGGCTGAGGGCAGAGCTCTCATGAGCTGGTGAGGCAGAGCTGGCAGCTGATCAAAAGCAAAGCAGAAGACATGAAGCCTGCTAAGCAAAGCCCGGAAGCGCCCCCTTGCACCAGCCCAGGATGCGACATAGTTACAGGGAGCCAACAGCCCTTCTGAGTCAGGACCTAGAGCCGTGCGACAGGAAGCACTCCTGCTGAGAGATGTTCACTTGTCCGCCCTCACTGTTTCCACCTTCTAGTGCAGGCCAGCGCACATGCTGGCAGCAAGGAGCAGGCTCGAAGGTCCAAGGCACCTCTTCCGGTGCTCAGCCGGTCACTCATTGTTCATACTTCCGACGCTGTGTTCCGTATCAGCTACTCTTGGGCAACCCGGGGTAGAAGTGTTGGAGATCTGGCTGGCCAATGGCTCTCAAGGCCAGATGCGCAAGTAGGTGCCAGTGGAGCAGACGGAGAAAAGGGGGAACACCCGCTCCTGGAAGTTGACGCGGAAGGTATAGAGGTGGCGCATATCTTCCACCGCATAGAAGGACACAGCGCCCACCTCCAGGTCAAGCGCCACCCTCACCCTTGACAGATGCCCACAGTTGAGGGGTGTCCGTTCAGGGCTGGTTACAGCCCAGTACTGGCCACTGTTGAGCTGCAGTGCCCAGACACCCTCCTCGGGGGTGAAGGGGGTGAGGCCTTTGCGGCGTACACTCTCGCGAGCCACACCGAAGGCCCAGCCATCCTTGGAACCCACTTCCACCTCCCAGTGGTGCCGCCCAGAGGAGAAGCCACAGGACGCCAAGACACGGGTGTTGGTGTCGAAACGGCAGGGGTGACTGGGCAGGTCCTGCACTCGCGGTCCGAGGCGCACACTCTTCAGATCCAAGGAGAGAAGGAGGCGGGGGTTGGCCGTGTTGGGGTCCAAGGTGAGCTCCGCTGCAGGACAGACATGAGAGATGTCCCTCGGTCAGAATTCCAGCTCAGTTTCTCACCTTCCAGTCCCGTGCACCCTCCCTGTATTTATTTATTTGCTTATTTGAAGGAATGATAGAGAGAGGAAAAAAAGACACAGATCTTCCAAGCACTGGTTCAGTCCCCAGATACTCGCAACAGCCAGGGATGAATCAGGATCCAGCACCTGCATCCACATCTGCCGTCCCTGTTAACGCACCCTCCAGCAGGTGGCAGGGGACGGGTCACGTGCCTGGGCGCCTACCATCCATGCACTGGAGCGAGCTCTGGGATCCTGATTTGGCCTGTCCAGTTACGGCTGGAGCAACTGCTGGACAAACCATCTGAGTGCCTGGTTCGAATCCTAACTCCTCTGCTCCCGACCTAGCTTCCTGCTCACGCATATCCCAGAAGGCAGTACATGTGCTTCTGTTCCTGTTACCCATGTGAGAGACACTGATAGTTTCAGGATCCTGACTACAGCCTACCCCAACTATGTCTGTCTGTCTCTCTCTGTCTGTCTCTCTCTGTCTCTCTCTCTCTCTCTCTGTTTTGTTCCTTTCTTTTTATTTTTTTTTTCAAATAAAAAAAGTGAAAACAGGGCCAGGCGCGGTAGCCTAGTGGCTAAATCCTCACCTTGCACATGCCAGGGTCCCATATGGCCGCCAGTTCTAATCATAGACAACCCGCTTCCCATCCAGCTCCCTGCTTGCGGCCTGGGAAAGCAGTCGAGGACGGCCCAAAGCCTTGGGACCCTGCACCCGTGTTGAAGACCAGGAAGAAACTCCTGGCTCCTGGCTTTGGATCAGCTCAGCTCTGGCCATTGCAGCCACTTGGGGAGTGAATCAGCAGACAGGAGATCTTCCTCTCTCTTCTCCTCTCTGTGCATCTGACTTTCCAATGAAAATAAATATTTTTTAAAAAAAGAATAAAATACAGGGCCCGGCGCAATGGCGCAAGTGGTTAAAGGTCCTCGCCTTGCACGCCCGGGATCCCATATGGGCGCCGGTTCTAATCCCGGCAGCCCCGCTTCCCTTCCAGCTCCCTGCCTGTGGCCTGGGAAAGCAGTCGAGGACGGCCCAAAGCTTTGGGAACCTGCACCCGCGTGGGAGACCCGGAAGAGGCTCCTGGCTTCGGATCGGCATAGTATCGGCCCGTTGCGCTCACTTGGGGAGTGAATCATCGGACGGAAGATCTTCCTCTCTGTCTCTCCTCTCTGTATATCCGCCTTTCCAATGAAAAAATAATAAAAATAAATCTTAAAAAAAAAAAGAATAAAATACAGTGAAAATAAAGTATAAAAAGAAAATTGGGGAATTAAAATACTATATGTTGAAGATAATCAGTTTTAGGTGTGATGATGGTTTTTTTTATTGTTTTTAAAAGTCTTTGTCTTGGGGTCCGGCACAATAGCCTAGTGGTTAAAGTCCTTGCCTTGCACGCGCCAGGATCCCATATGGTCGCCGGGTCATGTCACGGGCTGCCCCACAAGCAGACCTCCGTGCCTGTGGCCTGGGAGGACAGCAGTGGACGGCCCAAAACCTCGGGAACCCTGCGCACACATGGGATGCCCAGAGGAAGCTTCTGGCTTCAGATCAGCTCAGCTCTGGCTGCTGCTGCCATTTGAGGAGTGAATTGGTGGATAGAGGATCTATCTCTCTGGAAATCTGCCTTTCCAATAAAAATGTACAAATCTTTGAAAAGAAAAAAGCATACATCTGGAGCTATCGCCACGGCCATGCATCACCTACAACACTGGCATCCATAGGGGTGCCAATTTGAGCCTATGAGATTCCAATCCAGCTGCTTGCTAATGTATTTTGGGAAACAATGGAGGAAGGCCCAAGTTCGGGGCCCTTGCATCCATGTGGGACACCTGGAAAAAGTTCCCAGCTCCTGGCTTAGGTCTGGGTCAGTCCTGACCTTTGTCATCAATTTGGGAGTGAACCAGCAGATAGAAATATCTCTCCCTCTCTCTGTAACTCTGCCTTTCAAATACAAATCTTAAGAAAAGAAAAAGAGGGCCCGGCGCGGTGGCGCAAGTGGTTAAAGGTCCTCGCCTTGCACGCCCGGGATCCCATATGGGCGCCGGTTCTAATCCCGGCAGCCCCGCTTCCCTTCCAGCTCCCTGCCTGTGGCCTGGGAAAGCAGTCGAGGACGGCCCAAAGCTTTGGGACCCTGCACCCGCGTGGGAGACCTGGAAGAGGCTCCTGGCTTCGGATCGGCATAGTATCGGCCCGTTGCGGCTCACTTGGGGAGTGAATCATCGGACGGAAGATCTTCCTCTCTGTCTCTCCTCTCTGTATATCTGCCTTTCCAATAAAAAAATAATAAAAATAAATCTTTAAAAAAAAAAAAAAAGAAAAGAAAAAGAAAAAGTCCTAACACTGGGGTTTTTATGGAAATTGATTGATATCTGTTATTTACTTCATAATAATCCAGTTGGAAGAAGTGAGTAGTGGTGATTACAAAAATGCTAGCCACAACTGATAATTGATCATAGCTGGTGGTATAGGAAGGTTCGCACAATTGCTATATTCTTTTCTCCATTTTTGTGTTTCATTTTTGTAATATTTATCTTTTTTTAAAAAATTTTAAAAGCAGAGTTACAGAGAAGAAGGGCAGAGAAATCTTCCATCAGTTGCTTTACTCCCCAAGTGACCGCAACAATCAGAACTGGGCCAGTCTGAAACCAGGATCCAGAAAGATCTTCCTGGTCTCCGATATGGCTGCAGGGACCTAAGGATTTGGCCTAGTGTCTACTGCTTCCCCAGGCCATTTCCAGGGAGATGGATCAGAAGTGGAGCACCTGGGACTCGAACTGGTGCCTATATGGGATGTTGGCACCACAGACAGAGACTTCATCTGATGTACAACAGCACCAACCCCATGCTTAACTTTTTTTGTTGGTATTTTCTAAATTTATCCTAATTACTGGAAAGATTAAATGACACAGAAACGGAGACAAAGAAAGAGATCTCCTAGCTGCTGGTCCTCTCCCCCTACGGGTGCAACAGCAGAGGCTAGGCCGAGCTGAAGCCAGGAGCCTGAAGCTCCCTCTGGATCTCCTACGTGGATATCAGGGGCCCGAGGACTTGGGCCATTTTCCTCTGCGCTCCCAGGTGCATTAGCAGGGAGCTGGAGCAGAAGCAGAGCCGTCAGCTCTCAAGCTGGCACTCCAGTGTGCGACTCCTGCATCGCATTCAGCGCTTTAACTTGCCGTGTCACAAGGCGAGCCCTCGACATTTTGTTTATAATAACATTTTCAAATGCGTGCACTTGTTGCGGGCACTATTATGTTCCAGACATTGTCCTAGGCCCTCTGAGTGTCCACAGAGAACAAGACAGCCAACTAGCTCTGCTTTCCTGCAGCTTCCCTTTCCAGTAGGGAAAGTAAATGGCCCACTTAGAAGACAAGAAGAATCAAGATAACAGATTGCAGTTTCTTTTTTATTTTTTAAAATTTGATGCATTTTTCTTGGAAAGTCAGAAATCCAGAGAGGAGAGGCAGAGAGGAAGATTTTCTGTCTCCTGACTCAACCCCCTCCGCCCCCTGCCCCAAGTGGTCACAATGTCTGGAGCTGAGCTGATCTGAAGCCAGGAGCCAGGAGCTTCTTCTTGGTCTCCCATGTGGGTGCAGGGTCCCAAAGGCTTTGGGCCATCCTCGACTGCTTTCCCAGGCCACAGTCAGGAAGCTAAATGGGAAGCAGGGCTGCCGGGATTAGAACTGGAGCCCACATATGGGATCCCGGCACATGCAATGTAAGGACTTTAGCTGCTAGGCTACCGCACTGGACCCAGATTGTAGCTTCATTTTGTGGTTATAATAGGTCTTATTGGCAAGCAAAGACATAAAGAAGGTGAGGAGGCCAGGTCAGCAGCAGTCTGGGACACGTGCATTGCTTGTCAAGAGGTAGCCAGACAGTGCAAAGATCCTGAGGGAGGTGTGTGCTTGGTGCATTCTCGGAGCAACAAGGAGGGTGTGTAGCTTCAGAGTGAGCCAGGAGGAGAGTAAACACAGGCCAGCTTGCCAGCGGCCTTGCCCGGGTGGGAAGGCCCAAGGCAGGGCTCTGAGCCGAAAGCAAGCATCATTGCATTTCATTCAGATTCCACCCAGTTAAAACCGACATAACTTTCTAATCAGCACCAGGTTTGTGCGCCCTCCATCCCCTTCCCCTGAGTATTGGATTCTAGAACTCTGCAGGGATAAGAAGCCTCTTCCACTCCTGTCCTCAGCTCAAATCCATATCTGCAGGACAGGTACTTATTTGTCTTAAAGTGGGGACAGAGGAGAAGAGTCTTATCCAGGATATTGACAAGCCTTCCATAACGTTACTTCTGAACAACACACAGTTTACAAGCCAATGGGCCCCGCTGCTTGATGAGAGTAGCCAACAGGCAGGGCGAGGACAAGCGGAGCAGGAGAGCAGACCGGCAGGGTCCCTGCGGCAGGCCACAGGCAGCAAGCGTGTTCTGGACTCCCTCTCATAAGCCCTGGCCCTACCTTTCTCTTCCTTCTCCAGTTCTCCCCGAAGATCCTCTGGGGAAGAAAAGCAAAGCGTGAATGACAGAGTAGGTGACCTGGCAAGAACACGACCTCTTCCAACACTTACATTCTATCGCCCCTTCCCCCATCTCCCAAACTCCCGTGATCGGGACCTGACATGCAGGTGCTGGGCCACATATGAGGGAAGCAGGTGAGGGGGCGTGCCCTGAGCATCTCGGTTCTGCCTCCTGCCCCGTTCCCTAGCTCCTGTCTAGAGCTGCGCTGAGCTGAGCTCTTCCAGCCTTTTCCTGTCTCAGTCCTGCCTCCCTAGCCCATCAGTCCCTGCAGGCGAAGAAGCTGCATGTCCCAGAGGGGCTGAAGAGATTTTTCACCAGTGCCTCCCCACACCGACCTTAGCACACCCAGGTTCTTGTTTTCTCAAACAAGTTCTGTAAAACATCACTCAGGATGTCTATACTATCACACACCACACTGACACCCACATGTCATGGCCAACTCCAGGCACCTACCTTGGAACTTCTTTAGAAGCCCTTTTAAGACAAAAGTTTTGAGGGAAACATTCCAAACCTTGTTCTTCATCTCAGAAGACACTGTAGTTGGCTTGGGACCAGGAATGTTGCTGCACCTGCAGGGCAGGGATCCTGATGAGGCTCAGAATGCTAAGAAGACCATCCCATGCCCCCTGCGCTGTGAGCACTAGGGAAAAAATGTTCCTCTTGGTAATGGAAAAGGGAAAGCCGGACCTCATATAAGAATACCCACAGCCCGGTGCCTGGCCCTGTACTTGTTAGCACATACAAGAAGTTTCTTTGGAGATCTTCCTAATCTAAATGCTGGACTCAGAACCCTAACGAAGAAAAGAGAGAAGACAGAACAGGTCAACCAACCATCTCAGCTATGATGGACTATGTCAATCAGTGGATTTTTCAAAGACCTCATAGTGCTTGGAGTGGCAAGATTGACAGCGATTCATAACTGTTGCAACATCAAAACCACTCGAGCAAGAACCTCAGAGCATGCCCTACACCCGGGACTTGGGGAGGGTGGGAAATTGGGTGGGCCTTCTCCCTTAATACCCCCCTTTTAAACATGAAGGTTACAATATGGAAAACATACTAGTATTATCCACTTTCCTGTAGCCCTTGAACCTTCTTACTCTAACTAAGTATGTAAAGAATATAAAAATAAATTTTATTAATAAAAAAAAAAAAAGAATACCCACAGCCTCCTCAGAAGGCGCCCAAGGAGAGACCAGGAGATGGAAAATACAAAGAGGGCTCAATGAGAAAGGAGAAGTGTGGAGAGGCCCAGAGAAGTGCTAGGCTCACTCACCTGGTTAGTGTACTTTTGAATTCCTAAAAGGAAAGATGGGGGGAAAAAATCAGTATCAAGGTACCTTTGTTCACCTTCTAGAAAACAGAATTTTGCCCTTGCCCTCTTTCCAAAAGAATCATCAATATGCAGGGACTACAGAGGTAGGGGTTAGCAATGATTTCCAGCTGTGGCTGGCTACCGTGTGTCTCCTGTACGCAAGGGAACCCTGGCCCACAGCACACTTCTGCAGAGCTCACTTCGTTACAGAATCATCTCAGGAGCCAGGCAGTGGAACTTAGTGGAACGTCTGCCTTCCAGACCACCCAAGGTTGGCCAGAGCCTTAATAGAATGTGGTCATTTGGATCAGTGCCTTCTATTTTCTTTTAATTTCTTTATTTTCTTTTTAATATTGTTTGCACATCCCCATAGGGGCCCTTGATTGGGGTGGGGAGGTCAAGTATGGAGGAAGGAGGGTGAGATAAATGTTACAGTTCCTTTTTTTTTCTTGTTCTCCCCCCCCCCCCGGCGCGGTAGGGTTGGAGGGAGTGGGGAGCAGAGAAAAGGGTCCCTCTGCTTTCTGTCTCACCATATCAGCACCCAGGGGTGCAGTCACTCTGTGTCACCTTAGAGACCCCAATATGGGGAAGAATGTTCTAAGGGTGCTGCTTAAGTGGTCTTGATAGGTCTGAGATGTTGCAACCCAGTCTGGCACGGCCAGTCTGGCATGGCCCACCCTGAGTCTAGCATGGCCCACCCTGAGTCTGGCATAGCCAGTCTGGCATGGCCCACCCTGAGTCTGGCATAGCCCATCCTGAGTCTGGCATGGCCCACCCTGAGTCTGGCATAGCCCATCCTGAGTCTTGGCATTTGCTGGCAGGTGCTCCAACCTGGCTCAGCATAGCCTGCCCCCAGTCTCAGCTCTTGCTGGTGGGTGCTGCAGCTTAGACTAGCTTGGCCTGCTCCCAGCCCCGAATCTCATGTGAACTGGCAGGTGTTGCAGCCCAGCTTGGCCTGGCCCATACCCCATCCTGGCTCTCATGCACACCTATGGGTGCTGCAGAATGACCCAGCCCAGCATGCCTCCAGAACCAGCTCATATGGACGTGAATGTTGGATGCTACAGTCTGGCCTTCCCTCAGCCTTGTCCCTCAGCACTCATCAGCAGGAACTGAAGCCTAATAGGAGAGTTCTCAAAATCCCCGTGCCAGGCTTACTCCCAGCCCCTGATCACATGCACTAGCCCCTTGTTGTTGTTGGTTTTCTTTAACAAAGAAAAATAGAACTTCACAAAATCAAAAGTGGTCAGCAAAGGTAGATATTATTTTCTGAGCTTTCTGTTTCAACTATGTGTACCAATATACAAAAATATGATATATTGTTGTGGCTCATTGACGAGAAAGTTTTATTATATTCTTTTCGACCTTCGACTGCAGGAGATCGCAAGCGACTCTAGCCCCACTCTGCTTG
This sequence comes from Ochotona curzoniae, assembly GCF_017591425.1. Lineage (NCBI taxonomy): Eukaryota > Metazoa > Chordata > Mammalia > Lagomorpha > Ochotonidae > Ochotona > Ochotona curzoniae. The sequence goes on from NW_024466307.1 coordinate 18,800,530, forward strand.
CTCCAAGCCATGTAATTTTTAAAAGCACACAAGATTTGACTTTTGTGGCCGATGTTCCCAATACTTCAAACTAAATGACTCAAACTACTGAGTTGAGTTACCCACCTGGAGGAAGTCAAGGTCAGGCTTTCTAACTGTCTCCTGGATCTGGCTGCTGAGCTTGGAAAGCTGGGAAATCTCATCACCAAGCTGGGCCAGGTTTTCATTCTGCTTCTGTGTCACTTCCCTGGACATCTCCTCCAGGCGACCCAAAAGCCGCCCCTCCTGCTCCACCAGGAAGGCCCGGAGTGCCTGGAACTCCGCTCCAACCTTCTCTCTCTCAGCTGCCATCTGCTTCTGTCTCAGGAGGAGAAGTTGGAAAGGTAAGGGTTCCTGGGCATCAAGGCATAATATTTCAATCACATAGTCAGGGCTTCATTCTCTTCATTGCTCCCAGTATCACATTTTCACACACATGCTGGACACACACGCCACTTAGAATACTATCCCAGCTGTGTACTCAGAGAGAAAGATCATCCAACTGTTGGTTCACATCCCAAATGGCCACAATGGCGAGAAGCTGAACCAATTTGAAACCAGGACCCAGGAGCCTCTTCTGGATCTCCCACATGGGTGCAGGGTCCCAAGACTTTGAGCCATCCTCCACTGCTTTCCCAGGCTATAGCAAGATCTGAATAAAAGGTGGAGCAGCTGAGACTTGAACCATCACCTACATGGGATACGAGTGTGGCAAGGTAGAGGATTAGCCAGTTGAGCTATCATGCCAGCCCCAGTATTCTGGTCTTTCTGTTAACAACATACATGGGATTGTTAAGCCCTGGGTTTCAAACCATGCCCTTTATCTTCCCAGCCTCCAGAATCACTGGTCAAATAGACTTGTATTCTTTATAGGTCATTAATTCATTGTGTTGTGGTATAACAAAAGAAAACAAAATAAGACAGCCCTACATGAGGATTTCCTAACTTTGGCACTCTGGAGAGTTGGGGGTCACACCATCCTTCGGTGCATGGACCTGTCATGTGCACTGAAGGATGCTTACTTAGCAGTATCTTTGGCTTCTACCACTAAATTCCAGGAGTATCCCTGTCCTGAGGCTGGCAGCCAAAAATATCTTGACATTTTATTATTATAAACAATATTTGGGCCAGAAATTGGGGGCAGGGTGTTGGGAAAGGATAGAAAGAAAAGATGCTAAGTGATGTTTTGGGGAGCAGGTTCAGAAGAAGTTATCTATGCTGTGAAAAGGCCCTCTGAGTGGCACATGTAAAACTCATTACAGAGGGGCCAGCGCGATGGCTCAGTGGATAAATCCTCAGCTTACTCATGCTGGGATCCCATATGCGCAAGAGCTCATCTCCCAGCTGCTCCACTTCCCATCCAGCTCCCTGCCTGTGGCCTGGGAAAGCAATACAGAATGACCCAGAACCTTGGGATAGCTGGAAGAAGCTCCTGGCTTCAGATTAGCTCAGCTCCGGCTGTTGCTGCCACAGCAGGCAGATCTTTTTCTCTGTCTTCCCCTCTCTTGTAAATCTGCCTTTCCAATAATAAAAAATATTACTTGTATTGGAAAGGCAGATTTACAGAGAGGAGAGACAGATCTTCCATCGCTTCCAAGCCACTTCCAAGTGGCTGGGGAGGCAGGAGCTATTCCAGGGCACAAAGCATTGCCCATATGGGATTCTAGCCACTAGGCTACGGTGCCCGACCCTCTAAAATAATTATTCTAGTACCCCCTCTCACTCTCATTGTCCTAGTTTGTATAGGAAACTGTAAGTCACTTTGTGTAAAATGTACCCCATTATCGTTCTACAATTCATCTGTTCTTACACAGGCACACACTGCAGCCGTGCAGGCCAAGGCCTTGATGCTGGTGGGCTCCCAACCTGGGGAAGCGAGGGTGACTCCACTCACCAGGAGTTCCTTGCTCTCCTTCTCCTCCGTGGACCGGAACACCTCATAGTCCTCCAGTTCCTTCTTCAAAACCTTCAGTCTGGATTCCAAGAGCTCCTGCGGGGGAGAGGGGGCTCGTTGTTGGGAGAGGATGGCAGAAGCTCTCACGCGTGCCTTTCCGGAGCCAAAGGAAGGCTCCGACCGCCTGAGGACGATGCCAGGTGGGAGCCATCTGCGCACACCAAGATGGATAGAGCCTGCATAGTTAACTGCAGGAGACTCGCGTGGCCCGGGAGTCTGGCTTCGGCACAATGCAGGCAGGTACCCAAGGCCCCCCATCAGCCAGTCCACCCCACGTTCTGCTCGCTTCCGCTTTGCTCCCCACTGTCAGAAAGCCGGTTAAATCGGAGCACTGGAGCAGGGTGGGCGAGCCCAGTGAGCGCCCAAGGCTTCCGTACACCCCTTTGCTTAGACTGCCCAGCGAATAAGCTGTCTGTGGGCAGCAGCCTAGACTCAGCCTCCCTGGAGTCTCTGTCCCTGCCGGCTCCTGGCTCCGAGGTCGTCCCACTCCGAGCCACGAGGTGGCAGACGCTGGAAGTGGCAAGAAAGAACTGCAATAGCGCACAACCCGCTAGAGACCCGGTACAGACTGCAGGAAAATTGTCGAGTGCACGGGGTGTCCTGCCTGAGGCTCAGTATTGGTCTCAGTGTTGGAAACACGGTGTTGGGGATTAGAGGGGACCAAACTCAGAGTCGGTGCTCTGCACCCTAGAATAGGAAAGAGGAATCAGGGCTCACCTCAAAGGTTGGACCAATGCGGGAAGTCCTCCAGACCGGCAGAGATGGGACTCACCTTGGCTTCCTGCACCGCCTCGTCCAGAGGCAATACCGCGTGCTCGCGGTGCTCCCGGGCGCGGTCGCACACCACGCAAATCGCTCGCCCGTCGTCCTGGCAGTACAGCTTGAGCGGTTCTCCATGCTGTGCGCAACCCGTCGCGGTGTCGGAGACCTGCGCCTCCGGGGATCCGTTCTTCTCCTGGGCGGCGGCAGGCAGACTGAAGCGCCGCAGCAGCGTGGCCACTGCCGCCAGTTGCCGGTTGGGCCGCAGCTGGCTGGGGCGCACCGGCTCCCGGCACTGGGGACAGGACAGTGGGCGCGGTGGCGCACGGAGCGCACCGGTGGTCCCCAAGCCCGGGCGTTCCCAGCAACGGGCAATGCAGGAGCGACAGAAACTGTGGCCGCACTCGACCGACACAGGCTCCCGGAAGAGTTCTAAGCAGATGGAGCATGTCGCCTCGCTCTGTAGCTCTGTCGCCAGCACCAGGGCCTCTGCTCCGGTTCCGGGACCGGTCTGCGGTCCGACTGCCGCCATGTAAACCCTTAGAGCACCCAGGACGGACGGCGCCGGGAGGCTGCTGGCTTCCTATTGCCCACTTCCAGAGGAAGGGCGGGGCCGACGCCTGGCAGGCAGAGGTTAGCTCAGGGTGCACCTGGCACAGATCCGGGGCCAGAGGATGCACCTCCACAGCTGGCAGGGCAGCACAAATCAATTTAACCACGGGAGAAGACAGGTTCCTGCGCCCCGGCTCTAGGTTTCCCAAGCCCCTACCTTGGCAGGCAACCTCCTCTTTGTCACCCGTTGCCCCAGATCCTCAAGACCGCTCCAGCAGTCAGCTTTGGCAAACAGGCCGTAACAGGTGGGCGCGCGAACCCAGCTGGACGCCACTCCAGGTTGCACTTAAGCCGACCCAGCATGGACAGAATAAGGCACTGGCTCCTGAGTGACAGCGCCAGGTTCCCTGAGCGCAGGTTTGTCCTGGCCGCGGTGCCGAGCTAAACTTAGGGTCTGGCAGCTGGCCCCATTCCTCCACCCCTAAGTTTGGCCTCTGATTCCACTTTTGTTTCCACCTCTCTGACAACTGTCTCCGTGCATTCTGTGTTTCTTTACATTTTTGAACAGTTTTTCCGTCCAACTCGGTGTAATTGTGTCGATGCACCCCGCCACCCGCCCCTCCAAAAAAGCCTCTTATGTTCTGCAGCTCATTTCCACAGCCTACTTCCACTCTCTCATCGCGTGTCCTCTGAGACCACCCAGATCAAGCTTTAAACCCCCACCCTCCTTTGGTAATCGCTCTGGTGACCCACCCACCTCCCCCAGCCCCACTCCCAGTGTCACCAGAGACCTGTAATCCAAATGTTAAGTCCTCACTTCCCAGCCCTTCTCAGCACCTTCTAGAACACTGCCGGGCCACACCTATTACTCCTCCTCTCGGTGTATTCTGCCATTTCCTCTGCCTGCCCTTGCCCGGGCTAACTTGTCTACACTCTGTGTAACTTTAACCACTCTTTCCACTGGTGAAGCCCTGGATCACATCCCAGTCTTCCTCTGCCCAAACTCCCCAGGGTAGAAGTGACAGTCCTTGCCTGTTCTTGGTCCCTAAGCTCCCCACACACCCTCAGTCTTCATCTCGGGTTACTCCCTTCTGCAGACGCCATGCAGCCACAGGGGTCTCCTGCTGTTCCTGCAGTGTCTGGGAGACTCCTCTCTCCCGGCGGCAGTGCTGGCTGCTCCCTCTGCTCGGAGCTTCTCTCACATACCTGAATGACTCACTTCCAGGCTGCCTCAAGTCTTCTTTCAGTACCACCTAGATCATAAAATCTGCTTCAACCACACTCGGTTCAAAATCCTCTCCTTTCCTCACTACTGACTCTGTTTTCTAACACTCTGTGTTCTCTGCAGGGTAAGCTGTAAAAACATAGAACACTATTTTGAATTTTTTTTTTTTTTGCCTTGCCTCAAACCCAGCGTCAGGAGCGATTCTTTAGGTTCAAAAGTCAGAGGACACAAGCGGTTTATAATGAAAACAATTACGCACCGCTTACATCCAATTGCAATATTTAGCTAAGCAGTTCCCGAATATTTTATTCAAATATTTTGTTTTGCTATCACATTCTTTCATTTATATATATCATACTGCACATCGTCTTCTTTGCTTCCCATTTAGGAAAGTTGTAATTCATTTCGCTTGTGATTCCTAGTAAGTTTCTTTTTTCTACACCAGTTTTCTGGTGGGCATCCAAAACGGGTCTTCCCTTTAGTTTTCAGTTGAAAATCAAAGTGGCCCGCTGGCGTCAGCATTGTGCCAAATGATTACTAAGAGAACAACAAGAGCTTCAGTTGCCTGTCTGGGGATGTAGCTCAGTGGTAGAGCGCATGCTTTGCATGTATGAGGCCCCGGGTTCGATCCCCGGCATCTCCACTTGTGTTTTGTCTTCTCCTAAACCTAAAGTTTTAAAATCTGATTCTTTTCTGAACATTTTGCCAACTCCAGAGTATGTATCCTTCGTATCGCTGGCAGGGCCTCGCACCCTCTACTCGCTCCCAGCAGCGGGGATTTTTTGGGGGGTGGGCGTAATTTTTTTTTCTTAATAAAATTCACAAAACGAGTGCCTACTTAATATTCGATTTTCCCCTTCTCTAAGTGTAATTCAAGACAATATGAAAAGGAGTCGGTCTCTGGTAGGATATTGGTAGGATATAAACAGAAAGTGGATGTCAGTGGGAGGCATTGTCATGCGTGCTCGGTGGAATTTCTGCTTTCTTAGCTAATGAGTTTTGCAGTTGTAATACGAGTGAATGCACCTATTCAAGCCTAAACATAATGGAAAAGTTGTTCAATTACAAAAACTCCATAACAGGGGCTCCCAGGTGCCCGGCTAGCTCAGTCGGTAGAGCATGAGACTCTTAATCTCAGGGTCGTGGGTTCGAGCCCCACGTTGGGCGCGTAACTTTTTTTTCTGTCCTGACTTAGAAAATTTTCCAATTTGTGGCTCATTATCCTATGACGACACATGTTTTGTAAGCATTACCATCATGTTCACTGAGATAAAAGTTATGTAGCTATTGCATATCTACTCTGCCAGCGTTTCTCAAGCACTCTTGTAGTTATTTCAGAACCGGAAAATTTATCCTTTTGACTCTTATTTTACTTAGCATAATGTCTTCGAGGTTGTAACACATGTCAAAACATTCCTACATATATGCACCATACTTTCCTCATCCATTCCACTATCAATTCCTTACACTTTTGGCTGTTGCGAATAATGCTATGGATCTGAGTAGGTAAATATTATGATCAAGTATAAGTGATCAGAAATGGATTTGCTGAATCATAAGGTATTTCTATTCATAAATTATTGAGAAACCACCATGCTGATTTCCACCAAGCCTGAATCACAAAATGTATTTTGTTGTATGCTTTCTTCACCAGCTTAAACACTAAAGTTGGAACGATGCAGAGATTATCATGACCCCTGCCCAAGAATGACACACCAATTCATGAAGCATTCCATCTTTTTCAGACACTTGGGGAGTGACCCAGCAGATGAAAGATCTTTCCCAAAAAAAGTAAAAAAAAAATTTTAAAGAAGTTTGAGTAAGTGATATCTTCTACAATTCAAAATCTAAACCATTTGCAAAGATATTCAGTAAGAAGTGTGTCACTCCACTTCCCCTCCAAAGCAACAATTTTCACGCATAAATTCTTCCAGAACCTTTCCTGTAAATATCGTTTTCTTTTCTTCCTTTAAGACACATACAGAACACAATTATAGCTCTTATGTTTTGAGGCTTCCTCCATTTCAAGACACTGAAAATTTCCACAGCCACTTTTTGCAAACTACACAACATTCAACTATGGATACATATTTGTTTATGCAGCACACCACTCCTCAATGGACATTTACATCCTTTTCCATCTTATCTTGTTAGCTGTGGATGCTGCAAGCTGATAGTTCCTCCTCTCAGCCTTGAGGACAAAGGTGTGTCTTAACAACAGTTTCGATGGCAATACTTAAAACTGCTCCTATACCTCACCGGCTGCCCTGTGAAATAACACTTCTGGGAGAGCTCTTGGAACAATGTACAGATGAAAGAATCCCTTCGCCTCTGACCTCTCCTAGGAGCATATCAGGAAAAGACATCTTGAACATTACGATGATGCTTTGTCTATGGTTTCCAATCCTATTCTATGCAACAATATTGCTTTTTCTCTTTTCAGGCCTGTCTCTAAGGAGGTGATCACGTTCTCTTTATTTGCAAAGTCAAGATATCACAAAGCCAACTGAATTATTTATTACATTGCAAATTTTCTTAAACACAAAAGGACGTAAGAAATCAAACGAGTGAATTACAAGCAGTCTTGGCATCATGTGGCGTATCTGCACACCATTGTTATGGTCGTTTTGTGAAGTGGTCTACTGCATGGAAGTTCTTTGAAAAGTTATTTTATATGTAACTTATTCATCAGCTATCCACTTGAGTATTTTCATGTAAAACTTTTATTTGGGGATGGAAATGACCTCTACATTTAATATATTTATGGCTATTACCTAACTAGTCCAAAAATAGTACAGTATCTCTTTGTTTACCCACCACTGGTTTTCTTGTAGTAAACTTGACAAAGTCATTCTCTGAAGGTCTGTGTAGCAGCTGCAGTCATGAGTCAATCATCAATTATGCACTTCATTATTTTATTGCTGTTGACACCATGTAACATTGCTCTGAGCGTACAAGTCCCCCTTACTACAAAGCTGGTGTCCATGAAATCCTGGTGTTCGGGGAAGATGAATTGTAATCAGTCGGGGAGCTAAAATATCCACCAGGGCATCACAATCCTGGGAGACTGCCTGCAAACGGAAGAGCGGCCAAAAAGATGACCCAGGGTGACCTGACCCTCTTTTCTGTGTTAGGGACCAACTGGGTATTTTGGGAAACCTCCCCAGTTTATCACTGTCATTTGAGATGTTTTTTGAGGGTGAGGGGAGATTTTCGCACATGTAAAAGAATACATATTTGCTTTTGATTAATAGCCAATTTCTTACAATTGTAATTTTTTTTTAAATATGGAACCCTTCACGAATTTGCGTGTCATCTTTGCGCAGGGGGCCATGCTAATCTTCTCTGTATCGTTCCAATTTTAGTATATGTGCTGCCAAAGCGAGCACCAATTGTAAATATTTTAAAAATCTATTTTTAGCTTTAACGTTGACTTACAAATATTGTTTTTAACAAAGAAAGCAGTTTTCGAAACAAGAACAATCTTTCACTGGTTTTCTCATAAATTAGGGTCATCAAATGAAATTGTCAAGTTGTCTATGTAGATATTAGCCTATGTGTTGGAGAGGGACTAAAGAAAATAGACATTTTTAAAGAAAAAAAAAATGTGATGGAATGCAGAAGCAGAGCAGCTATTGTATCTAAAGTAACCATTCTTTGTTCAATCACCATGTTCAACCTCCTCCTCTGATGCAGCTCAGTGGGTAGGGCGCCCTGCAATAAAGGGGTCTAATAACGCTGCAGAGAAAGTCCTGGGGAGAATTTTGAAGAAATCTACATCCAGAAAGTTCCCATTCATAACGACCCTGAGAAAGGAGAGGAGGAAAAACATGGGGATCCATATCTATGTCCATGTTCATGAATAACGAACAATTTAAATAAAACTGCACAGTAAAATCTGACGTCCAGGGGGCAGGGGCTGCAGGAGGACAGTTAGCAGGATATCATTTGTATAAGAACAACTGATCGCTATCATTTAAATGAGGCCACTTGATTGGATATACAAAACAAAAAGAGATCCTTTCAGGCTAGGGTTCCTTAGACAGGTTTCTGCGAACTGTGTAAGCTGCTCAATACCTTCTGCCTTTTCCCATGTGACCCTCACTCTAGAAAAGCCTGATGCCACTAATGAATTTTGGCTGTTGACCATCAGTCGGCAGCCCCATGTATTCCTTCGGCTCTGCGTACCGAGTCCGTCGCTGCAGGACAGCGAACAAGGGGCCTTGTAGTCTTTATCACTGCAATGTCAATGAATGACTAAATGAAATTCTGTCTATGACTAAATAAAATTTTTAGGGCCCGGCGGCGTGGCCTAGCCGCTAAAGTCCTCGACTTGACCGCACCAGGATCCCATAAGGGCGCCGGTTCTAATCCCGGCAGCTCCGCTTCCCATCCAGCTCCCTGCTTGTGGCCTGGAAAAGCAGTCGAGGACGGCCCAAAGCCTTGGGACCCTGCACGCATGTGGGAGAAGTTCCTGGCTCCTGGCTTCGGATCGGCATAGGATCGACCGTTACGCTCACTTGGGGAGTGGATCATCGGACGGAAGATCTTCCTCTGTCTCTCCTCCTCTGTATATCTGACTTTCCAATAAATAAAATTTTTTTTTTTAAAAAGCAATTTTAAAAAATTTTCTTTTTAAGATTGTTTACAGAGCTGAGAGGGACGCATGCCCATGTGGAGAGAGTCACATATGGAGGGAGGCGGGTGGGGCAAATGTTCCAGGTTTTGTGTTTCTCAGGGAAGAAAGGGAATGGGGTTGCCGTATCAGCGCCGGGGATGAGGGCTGATCCGGTAATGACACACCTTACAGAGCCCAACGTGGGGAGGAGTGTTCCCAGGTTACTTGAGTGATTTTGGTAGTTCTGACAGATGATTGGTTTTGTTGCTTCAGGGTTAAGAAATTTTTTTTCAATGTCTTTACACATTTATTGATTGACAGAGTCCATCTTAGTGCATTCCCAGATGTAGGAACATGCTGTAAGCTTGGCCAGAAGAACTGTTCAACCTGTTCTGCTTTATTTCCATCCTCTGATGAGGCAGTCAACATCCCCTGCCGGCCTAGGTGAGCTGGCCGTCACATCCCCCATGTGCTTCCGGGCAGGCTGTCCCCGTACAGGCATCAGCAGCTGAATCAGTTCTGATACGCGCATTCCAAGGTCAGCCCATAAATCCTGCGATTTTGCCTGTGGTTAGAGTCTGAGTCCAGCAGTCTAGCTGGGGAGTCTCCCAAGAAACCTCACCTCGGGTGACCTCAGACTTGATTCTCGTGTGTGCCAGCCAGTGCAGGGTCAGATTTGGTCTGTCACCTGCACCAGCCAATGCGCATACAGTCGGCAGCTGCCTGGTAAGTTCCCCCCCCCCCGCCCCAGCCCGACATATCTGGTGAAGCGATGGGTGCTGTGGGCTGGACCAGCCTGCCACAGACCCAGTTCTCATGCCTACCAGCGGGCGCCGCAGCCTTGCTTGGGCAACCCAAATAACCTCCACCAGGCCCATTACCAGCTTCGCTTTTCTGCGCATGCCAAAATCTCTCCTATCTTACATACATACTGGATTAATTAAATAAGAGTTTATTAAAACAAGAGAAGTCTAGGGAAGCTGAAAAACCACAATAACAAGTCAGTATTTAGTGTCACTCCCCCAAAACAAAAGCCTTTATTGGAAAGAAGACAGTTCCTTGTACATTGTTGCCCAGCCTATCTAGAGAGTTGATGTTAGCGGATTTGCTCCAAAAGGGAAATATGTAAAAACTGTCTTAAGGTGAGTTGAAGCACAGACCTAAATAAATAACCTGGAAAAGTCACCAAGGGCTGGGTGGCAGTCCTGGTCTCCCCAGAGCACTGCTATGCGCAGTGCCTTGGCTCGGAAGGTCTGCTGCAGATGCGTGGTGGTCGGAGCCTGGTTTGGAGGGCATGTGGGATCACTTCCAGTCAGGAGGAGAAAATAGAAGAAATTGGGGAAGGAGGAGTATTTTAGGAGAATTGTCCTAAGCCAGGCCCAGAATCCTTCACGAATAAACTCTTAAAATTCCACGGCAGGCTCCTTAACTTCTCCATCTCCCACAAGCAAGTGGGACGGTAAACAAACAAACACTGATACCTTTGGTGAAAGTTATGCTAATGAAGGTGTCCTTATAATAACTTTTTTTTTTTTTTTTTGCTTCATTAGGGCTGTTTTGGAATATGCATTTCAGATGTTTGAACTGAGTGTTTGGCTTGTTCTGCTGACTTGCTTTTCAGGGCTGGCAGAAACACTGAAGTGAGGTTGCTTGCCAAAGACGAGAAGCGTGTGCAATGCGCATGTGAGGATACAGTTCCACACGGTCAGCGAGCCTCTGCCCGCCCCGCCATGGCCAGGAGCTCCAGATCGGAAGCTTGAGCTGTTTTCTAGAAGGCTTTTCCCCTCCGTGGCTGAGGCACCCCCTCCGGAGCTGGCTTCCTCTGCTGTGCTGCGCGGGCGGGAGGCCTGCAAGCTGCAAGGAGCTGATACTGACGCCAGAGGCTGAGGGCCATGGTTCCGGACAGGCCATCGTTTGTCCTTGCTCTCCACGGCTCCCAACGGCATCCCGGAGAGAAGAGCTGCCGGATGGATGCCACGCGGGTCGGCCGCGAAGCGGGTGCCAGCGCCCTGAGGGGAAAAGGATCCACAGGAGCAGTGTGCCAGTGCGGAGGGGAACGAGGGCAGCTGCGGTTCTGAGAACAAAATCCAGCGGGGCAAAACACAAAACGACGGAGGCGTCGCCAGTACGGTGACTGTCGCCTCTGTGCCGAAGGTTTTCACCGACAAGACTTCCCCCTCTGAGCTGGCCGGACCCTCCGCTCCGCACCCAGCCTCCAGCAGGCTGCTGCCCCGCTGCCTTCTCGGCTGCCCGCTCAAGCTCTCTGAGTACCCTCCTTCTTTTCCCTTTACCTGTCCCTGCGTTCCTGTACCCTACGTGTCATCTCTTTATGTGACATGGGTGTGCCTCAGTGGCCTCATCTGTAAGCGGGGAGCAATACTGTGATCTGCCTCAGGGGGATTAGTAAGACCCCCCCCCCCCACGGATTGTAAATATCGCAGCTATTATTAACATTATCTTGCCTTGTGCGCACTTTTCTCTAGACTTCCACTGCACATTATACAGTTCCAACTCGTTATTTCTTGCTCATTTTAATATCTCCCATGCGTCATGCAGCATTGGGCTGCGGCTGGCTGTATCACACAGACCTACACCTGGCTAGGTTCAGGCTAAAGGGAGATGGTGATTGGAAAATATAAGCACAAAGATAGGACTACAATAAATATGTGCAAGTAAATAATAAAGTGAACAAAAATACATAAACACAGGGGGTAGGGGGGAGGGAACAGTCTGCTAAATCTGGAAAACCCAAGAAGTATTTGCACCTGGTTTTGAACCAGGAACCTTTAACGGACATAAACCAACATAACAACCACTACCCTGAGAAACACAATTCTGACTTAGAGACTTATTGTGATATTGAGTCATCACTCGGGTTTCTGGCCCGCCTAGGACAACCTTTTTAGGCTGAGACATCCAGCGCATCAGCCTTGAATAGCAATTTAAAATAAAACTAACAAAACTATGTTACGAGCAGGCGCGGAAGAGGACAGCCCAAAGCCTTGGGGCTCGACAGAATCCTCCAGTTCCCTTGCATGGAGGGTCAGAGGGTTTAGATTGGCATACAATTCTTACTCTTTTAACACTTACGATAGAATTTTTAATAATGCAAAATACATTGATAGATAACAAGATTTGGCTCTATTGTTAGAATGTAAGTTAAACATGAAATGGAATTATTTTACGTTTCAAAAATAATACTCTGTCGGCTCTACCTTCAGACCAGAGACGGTCTCCCCAAGAAACTGTTGAACTTATCTGGACAATAAGATGCTGGACTCTGCTTTGTAGATGCTTGCAAGGAAAGAATCTCAACTGAATTTGAACTGTGGTAATGCAACAAGAATCCACCATGGCGGGGGGGGGGGGGTTGGGGAGGAGAGGGAGAATCCCAGTGTCTATAAAACTGTGTCACATAAGGCAATGTAATCAATTAAAAAAAAGAAAGAAAATAAAAAGCCTCACAAAAGTCTTAAAAAATGTCCATTTTAATTTATGCAAAATTATTTTTAACAGCAAAAGAATTTAATTACTACTAAGTTTTTTATTACTACTTTTTTTTGTAATTCAGTAATTTCTCTAAAAATGTGTGTAAAAGTATATAGCTTTCATCCACAAGATATATACGAATGACATTTAAAATGGAGGCCTTTTATTACTGTTTCTTTTTATCAGTCTTTTAGTGTACTGTACCAGCGCTATACTGTAGTTTTTTTTAATGAACTTCACATATTTTTGTATCTTTCAAATTGTTTGCTCTATATTAAAGAAGCTCACTGGAAAATGCTCAAAGGAAAAAGGAAACAAAAGAAATTCAGAACTTTCCAGAAATGTACAGCTTTTACATGTTAAAAAGGTTCTGAAATATACATACAGGCATGCAAGGCAGTTCAGCCCTCCCCCACTACTAAGTTTTAAGTTCATGTTGCTTAAAGCTTAAGACTGTCAGGCAATTTGAAAATTTAAACGAACTTCTAAAGTGTATTTTATAGACCTATATTATTTTTATTAAAAATAAAACTAGTCAATCAGCATTCAATGTAGAGTTGAAGTTTAATGATAGGTTGATCTGCCTATACGCATATTTAAGGATATTATTAATTATTTAATATTGCAATATAGTTTTCCTAAGGGTGATTTGTGCAGCTTTCCTTGGAAAAGTGAGTGAAGGTACCCCAGAGGTTCTCTTGTACAGCTAGCCACACGATCCAAACCTTATGGACTCTGAACCAGAGAAGCAGTTTCAAAGTGAAGGAAAAAAAAAGTTGTTTCCGCCCGGTTTCGAACCGGGGACCTTTCGCGTGTGAGGCGAACGTGATAACCACTACACTACGGAAACCACATGTTTGTAGGGCTCACTAACATTGACCTGAAGCCAGACTCGGCCCAGACCGACGGTGAGCGCTGCTTTCAGAGCATCAAGGTCAGCTGGTGGGAGTCGCCGAAGAGCCCAGAATATTTGTTTCACACAACAGGGCTCCCCGCTTTGGTGCTTTTTTTTTTTTTTTTTCATAAATCCTAAGGTGCCCTGTACAATTTCCTTCGGAAAAACGGTGTCCACTCGGGGTTGTCCCACGCGGCGGGCAGCTGGAGAGCAAGTTTTCTCCATTATTGCAGCCGCGGCATCACGGACTGTTTACATAAACCACGGTCCGGAACTATTCACTTGGCACACGATTACAGCAGCATCTTTGCGAATACACGCATTATTCTCCCAAGTAAAATCCTTTTCACAAACTCAAACCGAGTCCCTGCTCTTGAATCGGAACCCTTCGGAAGGCAAGCTTTGAGACATTTCAGGACAGGAACATGAGTGACCCAGAACTTAGAATTAATTCATGGCCCTTAGTGGGGGAAACCCACTTAGGAGTATAGCGCTGCTAATAGGATTCTGAATGTTCCCAACACGAATGATAAATGCTTGATGTGACTGATATGCTAATTAATAACTACACATAGTATCCGTGCATTGAAGCACCCCGCTGTGCCCCCTTAATTATGTACAGCGTCAATTACGGATAAACATACACGAAATTCTGCTTAAAAAAAAATTATGACCGAGTCCTATTCGAAGCAGCCTTTGCTATAGATTTTATCAGGTCCCAGTGGCTTTCTCAGCTTGCAATTTCACTGCCAAGGCTAGCTAATTTACAGAGTCAGCATCTGAAGGCTAGCCTGCAGGATTCCCGACTGTACACCTGGACATTTAGTCATCACCCCTAGAGCTATATTTTCTTTTTCAGTAACTTCAAATCCTAATCAAAGAAACTAGCACCCGATTGATTCTTAGAGCCCGAGGAATAGCAGTTCACTACCACTGATGAAAAAAGGCACACGTTCTGAGGGCACGGTGCATCCCCAACTCTAAACACTGGGATTCACCGCCTTGACTCCCCGCGGGTGTGTAGAAATTAAGCCATAGCTGACTCGACTCCTTGCTCCTCCAACGCAGTCAACTAGTTTTCAGCAACAACTGGATCTCAGTAACTGCTTTGTTGCAACCTGATCCGGTTTTGAAGGTTTCATAGCAACTCCTAAAACCAGCTCTGACAGCTCTTTATAGGGGATGTAAGCACTCCTGCCTTGCAACACTTAGTGAAATGTCAGTATTCTTCCACAATGATTATGATCTAACGATGATGTCACTAAGGTGCTAATCACACACGTAATACCACGCGGCATTAACTCACAAAACCGTGCGGTAGGAACTACCATATACCTAAACAGGAATATGAACTTATCAAAACAGATTTAACATCTTGATTTGCCATGTCGAGGTACTCAACAGCGTTCACCACGTTAGCTACTTCTGGGAAGAGTAGAATTTTCTTTATACACTAAGGGTTCCACTTCGAGAACGTTCGCCAGCTGACCCCGGGACGCGGAACTACCGGGAGCCGCCGGCTCCGCCCCTCTGCGACCAGGCCGGAAGCCGCGCGCTTCCAACGAGTCTTCCGCCTAGAGGGGCCGGAAATACTTCAGCAAGATCATGGGGGGTCCGCCCGTCCGCTTCCGGCACCGGCTGTGGCCAGTTCCTGTTGCGGTCTCCCGTGTCTGGTCGGTAGGATGGCGCCTGGCCGAGGCGGTCATAGCACCGAGAGCAGACGGCCGCCCCACGCTGCAACCGCACCCCGCAGTTTCTCGCTAGTGGCGGGGGATGGGGGCGGATGGGTTCGTTCGATCGGCTTTCCCTGCTCTTCCGTACCACAGAGACGTGGGCCTCCACCGTCCTAGCCCTGCCGCCACGTTTCCGTGTGTCGGCTAGAGCGTCCCCTCGCCGTTTCCTGTCGCGCGGAGGGGAAAGAGAGGAGCGTCGCACCGCCGCGGAGGGGAAGGCGCGAGCCGCGGCGCTGGTGCGCAGGTCCCGGAAGTGCTGCGCGGAGGCGGAAGTGCGGGGGCGGGGCCGGGCAGGAGGCGGGGCGGGCGCTTTAGGAGCAGGCCAGGGGAGCGTTGAGGCGAATTTGCACTCAGGGCTACCTGAGGGACGTGGCGGTGGCGCTCGGCCGTGTCAGCCCACCCGTGCCCCCGCCGAGACACCGGTTGTCGTCCAGGAGGGGGGGCGGGGAAGTGTGTGGGGTTCCTGGGGCGGATAAGCGGGCCTTGCGCGTGTGCTGACGAGGTGTGGAGAGGCAGGGCTGGAGGTGGGGCCGGGCCGCCCGGGCGTCCAGCAGGGAAGACACCCCCACGGCCGCCCCGCGTCCCCCCCACCCCACCCCACCGCACAGCTCCACGGGCTGGACACTAAGATGGCTGCCGTTGCCATGACACCCAACCCCGTGCAGACCCTTCAGGAGGAGGCGGTGTGCGCCATCTGCCTCGATTACTTCACCGACCCCGTGTCCATCGGCTGCGGGCACAACTTCTGCCGAGTGTGTGTAACCCAGTTGTGGGGCGGGGAGGAGGAGGAGGACGACAGGGATGAGTTAGGGCGCGGGGAGGAGGAGGAGGAGGAGGACGGAGAAGAGGAGGAAGTGGAGGCGGTGGGAGCCGGCGCCGGGTGGGACACCCCCATGGGGGAGGAAGACTACGAGGGTGACATGGAGGAGGAGGTGGAGGAAGAGGAGGAGGAGGAGGATGTGTTCTGGACCAGTGGCGTGGATGGGCCCAACTGGGACAACATGGATTACGTGTGGGAAGAGGAGGAGGAGGAGGAGGACCTAGACTACTACTTAGGGGACATGGGGGAGGACCTCAGGGGCGAGGAGGAGGAGGAGGAGGTGCTGGAGGAGGAGGAGGAGGAAGAGCTAGACAGCGTGGCCCCGCCGCCGCCGCCGCCGCCTGCAGCCCCGCGGAGGTGCTTCACGTGCCCCCAGTGCCGGAAGAGCTTCCCCCGGCGCAGCTTCCGCCCCAACCTGCAGCTGGCCAACATGGTGCAGGTGATCCGGCAGATGCACCCGACCCCGGTGCGAGGGAGCCGTGTGAGCGAGCAGGGCATCTGTCCCAAACACCAAGAGGCCCTGAAGCTCTTCTGCGAGGTAGACGAAGAGGCCATCTGTGTGGTGTGCCGGGAGTCGCGGAGCCACAAGCAGCACAGCGTGCTGCCGCTGGAGGAGGTGGTGCAGGAGTACAAGGTGAGAGGGCGGGCTGCCCGGCTCGCCGCCTCCCCAGGCCTTGGCGGCTGGAAAGGTGCCTTGCAGTGGGAAGGGTCCCCGACGGGGACCGAGCGCACGCGTTTGACAGCAGGGAGTAAGGGAAAGGCCGTGAGGCCAGAGCGCTGGGCCTCGTCGCCGGGAGAGGACCTGGAAGAGCCGCGTCCGGTTTCCTCTGCAGTCCTGTACCTCTGTCAGAAAAGTAAAACAGTGCGGGCCCAGCGCCGTGGCCTAGTGGCTAAAGTCCTCGCCTTGACATCGTGATCCCATTAGGTCCCTGTTTGTATGCCCGGCAGCTCCACTTCCCTTCCAGCTCCCTCCTTGAGGCCTGGGAAAGCAGTTGAGGACGGCCCAAAACCTTGGGACCCTGCACCCGCGTGGGAGACCTGAAGAGGCTCCTGGCTCCTGGCTTCGGATCAGTGCAGCTCCAGCCGTTACAGTCACTCGGGGAGTGAATCATCAGACGGAGGATCTTCCTCTCTGTCTCTCCTCCTCTCCATATATCTGAGTTTGAAATGCAAATAAATAAATTAAAAAAAAAAGAATGTAAAATTGGGAGTCTGACAACAAAGTATGTTTTAAGTTTTTTAATTCATTAAAGATTTATTTTTGTTGGAAAGTGAGATGTACAGAGAGGAGGAGAGAGAGAGGAAGATCTTCTGTCTGGTGATCCACTCACCAAGTGAACACAACTCATGGAGCCAAGCTGAGCAAAAGCCAGGAGCCCAGAGTCTCTTCTGGGTCTCCCACACGGGTGCAGGGTCCCAAGGCTTTGGGCCATCTTCGATTGCTTTCCCAGGCCACAGGCAGGGAGCTGGATGCGAAGTGGGTTGCCGGGGTTAGAACCGGTGCCCATGTGGGATCCCAGCGCATTCACATCAAGGATTTTAGCTGCCAGGCTACTGCACCAGACCCTAAGTTGTATTTTTAATAATATTTACATAATTCATTAGGGTGGAAAGGATCAAGGATTAAGGGGGATTGGATGAGACCATTGTTTCAACTTTTGTTTTTCTTCTTCCTGTATCGGGTAAGGGGAAAGATAAGGGGAAAAGTCGTATGCAGCCTCCCAACTGCCTCTGTGCCTGGGGATGGTGAACAGCCACCCGACATATTCCAGGGTCCCCAATGTGGAGCACGTTCTGAGGGTTCAAGTCATTTTGGTAGTCTGCTCGTGACAACAAAGGTGGTTCTCTCTCTCTCTTTTTTTTAATATTTATTTGTTTTTCTTGGAAAGGCAGATATACAGAGAGGAGAGACAGAGAGGAAGATCATCCGTCTGATGATCCACTCCCCAAGTGGCCACAACAGCCGGAGCCGACCAATCTGAAACCAGGAGCCCAGAGCCTCCCCTGGGTCTCTCTCACAGGAGCAGGGTCTTCCAAGGTGTTGGACTGTCCTCGACTGCTTTCCCAGGCCACAAGCAGGGAGCTGGAAGGGAAGTGGAGTTGCTGGCATTAGAACCGGCGCCCATATGGGATCCCGGTGCGGTGCGTGTAAGGCGAGGACTTTAGCCACTAGGCTACTGCTCCGGGCACAGCAAAGGTACTTAAACAGACGCATGTTGTAGTCAGGCCCTTCTGCCTCTTGAGGTAGTCTCTCCCACCTCAGGAAATGGCTTGGTTCTCTGAAGACTTTGGTTGGATCTGTGTCATTCTAATATTTTGATCAGGAAAGACGGGCTTTTCAGACAGTATCGTATGTACTCATTGTTAATGCTTGATCTGGTCTCTGGGTATCTTTGAACTAACTATGATTTCTCTAGCATTCGTAGTTAATGTTTGCTAGGTACGTCTTCTGTCTGCCACGCACTGTACTAGGTACCTTTTCAGGAACTGTTCTTAAGTATAAAAGACCCTGGATCCAGCGCAGTAGGTGGCCAAGCAGCTAAAATCCTCGCCTTGAGGGTGCCAGGAGCCCATAGGGGCACCGGTTCTAATCCCGGCAGCCCTGCTTCCCATCCAGCTCCCTGCTTGTGGCCTGGGAAAGCAGTGGAGCCCAGGGACTTGGAACCCTACACCTACCTGTGTGGGAGACCCAGAAGAGGCCCCTGACTCCTGACTTTTTCCCCGTTCCACTCCAGCTGCTGTGGCCGCTTGGGGAGTGAATCAGTGGACGGAAGATCTTCCTCTCTACCTCTCCTCTCCTCTGTAATCTGACTTTCCAATTAAAAAAGCAAAAAACAACAACAACATGAAAACACCCCAAAAGATCCCGTTAGCTGGTAGGTTTTCCTTTGCCATTTTATAGATAAGTGAGCAGTCTGCCAGGTTTAATACAGAGCCATGGAACTTAAGTAAGCAATTCATTTGCTGTGCCTGGCCCTGGCATGTTTTCTGAACAACATCATTATCATTTGAAAGTCTGTTGGTAATTTTTATTTATTTTTTTTTTGTAAGTCTTATTCTGGTTTGGTTAATGTCTTCTGATTTTTACTTATTTGGACATTGATGAAGGAAATCTTGAGATAGGCAAATAAGTAGGAATATTTAGCGGAAGTCCTGGATAAGTTTGAAGCAGGGAGACCATAAGGAGAAGACAGTAGCCTCTGGATAGTCTGTAAAGGATTTTTTTGCTAATATGACTTTGTGTTTTCAAACCTGACTCTGTAGTACTTCCTTAAAGCACAGTTAGCCCGATTTTAGACTGAGTGGTGCAGTTTAGACAGACCCCACATGATGCCTTCGCAAGTCGAATCTAGTTGATAGAATTCCTAGGAACGGTTTCTCAAGTCTGTGGACCCCAGGGTCTTAGTAAAGAAGAAAGGATCTTCAGGAAGCCCAGAGGAGCGTTGCCATCACTGTGCTGGTGCTGGCACTGCCTGCCTGCTGGGCCCTGCATTGTTCTAACCGTGTGCTCCTTTTGTCTTTGGATTTTCATTTACCTGTTTTATGCAGTAGGCAGAGAGAGCTTCCATCTAGTGTTTCGTTTCCCAAATGCCTGCGACAGGTGTGACCAAGTCAAAGGCAAGAGTCCAGTTCTCCCACCTGGGCGCAGGGACTCGAGCGCTAGAGCCATTCGGGGAACACATTATCAGGAAGCTCAGCGCCAGCCCCGGCACTGTGAGAAGGGATACAGGTGTCACACGCAGTGTGTTTTGGTGTTTTGTTTTTAATTATTTTCAAGGCAAAGTTGCAGAAAGAAGAGGCAGAGAGAAATATCATCCATTTACTGGCTCGTTCCCCAAATGACTACAAGGCCTAGGCCTGGTAGAGGATGCTGGCATCCTAGGTGGCAGCCTAGCCCACAGGACCACAATGCTGGCCCCTGCCTCTTGGATAGCCTGCTGAGTTCTAATTAAGTGTGTCACGCAATGTGCATTGGCATTGTAAACTGGGGCACTAGGATGTGCTATCCATGGGGATCCACCTGTGTTCCCGAAGGATGGCTGTAAGTTTTGAAACTGGATGTAAATTTGAATTAATCGTGTCTGTTGAATACTTGATGCCTGAAAATCTTTCACTAGGCTGTTCAGTAGGTGAAGAGTTAAAAGCAATCACAATCCCTTTCATCAGGTTAGCAGGCTCTGCTGAAGTGTTGGGGAGGCCAGAGCTATGCATCTAATCCAACAGTAACTGATCAACAGATATAAATATGTAAGCTTCATTACGTAGAAATAACTTTATTTCCTTTATGACTTACAGGCTGTTTTATAGACAGTAGTTTACTTTTGCCAGATGTCAACAGTTAATAGTGGTATGTATATATATATATATATAGTTTTTTTATTTAAAAATATTCTTATTGGAAGGAGAGGAGAGACAGTGAGAAAGATCTTCCATTAGCTTGTTTACTCCTCACATGGCTGCACTGGCTGGAGCTGTGCCAATCTGAAAGTAGGAGTCAGGAGCCTCCTCTGGGTCTCCCCTGCGGGTGCAGGGTCCCAAGGCCTTGGACCATCCTCCACTGTTTCCCAAGCCACAAGAGGGAGCTGCATGGGAAGTGGAAAGCTGGAACACGAACTGGCGCCCATATGGGATCCCAGTGTGTGCAAAACAAGAATTTAACCACTGAACCATTGCACCAGGCCCTGCTAGATACCTTTGAAAATGTCTGTTAAATAGTGCTCTATTTGGATTTGTGCTTTTTTTTTTTTCTGTCAGCAGTTTCTGAATTAATGGAATGTTTACTGATTAGAGAGAGTAGAAGGTAATATGAAAAGACAAACTTTTATATGGTTTATAATATGCTCATAATGTGAATTTTAGTGCAGTAATTTTTTTTCTGCAATCACTGTATTGTGCAGCAACTGCATTTTATATTGTGGATCTGTAGCTTTGGTTTTTTTTTTTTTTTTAAGATTTATTTACTTTTATTGGAAAGGCAGATATACAAAGACAGAGGAAGATCTTCCGTCTGATGATGTTTCTCTCCCCAAGCAGCTGCAACGACCAAAGCTGTGCCAATCCGAAGCCAGGAGCCAGGAGGTTCTTCCAGGTCTCCCACACGGATATAGGGTCCCAAGGCTTTGGGCCTTCCTCAGCTGCTTTCCCAGGCCACGAGCAGGGAGCTGGATGGGAAGTGGAGCTACTGGGATTAGAGCCAGTACCCATATGGGATCCCGGCGCATGCAAGGAGAGAACTTTATCCGCTGAGCTACTGTGCTAGGCCCGAAGCTAGGTTTTAAACGGAGATACATAGGCAGGGAAAATATCCTGGAAATATGTTCAAGAAAAGACAGACTGGTATTTTGTGTTGTGCCTCATAGGACACCAGTGTCCTATAAAATTGCCAGTTTTGGAGTCCAGGCTACTCTGCTTCAGCTTGGGCTTTCTGTGACTCCATCCTAGGAGGCAGCGGGTAGTGGTACCTGGTCCGGGCGCTTTGCCACCACGTGGGAGACTCCCGTGGAAATCCCAGCCTCCCTGCTTTCCGTCTGACCCAGCCCTCATTGTAATCTGCATTTGAGACGTAACCAGTGGATGCTTCAGTCTGCTGCTCTTCTAAGTAATAACTTAATTTTTTTTAAAGATAGTTTTATGTGGGGCAAGAATGGAAATTAGTATTGTGGAAGATTTGGGGCCTGGTGCAAAGGCTCAAATGGCTAATCCACTTTCAAGCACAGGGGTCCGGTTCTAATCCCGGCAGCCCCGCTTCCCTTCCAGCTCCCTGCTTGTGGCCTGGGAAAGCAAAGGAGAGTGGCCCAAAGCCTTGGGACCCTGCACCCATGTGGGGGACCCGGAGAAGGTTCCTGGCTCCTGGCTTTTGCTCAGCTCACCTCTGGCCTTTGTGTCCATCTGGGGAGTGAAGCAGCAGATGGAAGATATTTTTGTATCTCCCTCTCTCTGTATATCTGACTTTCCAATAAAAATAAATAAATCTTCAGTATGTGGAACATCATGAAATTATAGCACATACCCCAGCTGTGAGCGTAGGAAGGGAAGTATAGTCCTAAGGATTCCTGTTTTAGAGAATTCACTCAAGACTTCTTTTCGTGAGTACAAGAGGAATTAGAGGCCTCTGCTGTCACCTCAGAGATGTGAGAGGAATGAGGGAGTTCTGTGCTCATTTGCCACTGGATGTGAGGAGTGTCAGAATTTGAGAGGCACCCATGGAAGAAGGGTTGGTAAGGTGAGCTCTGAAGGTGCTTCTCGCAGCTCCCTCTAACTTGCTCTTGTGTTCCTGCAGGCCAAATTGCAAGGACACCTGGAGCCGCTGAGGAAGCACCTGGAGGTGGTGCAGAAGATGAAGGCGAAGGAAGAGAGACGGATGACGGAGCTAAAGGTGGGTGAATATCCTTGACACACTGAGTGGTTTCACGGCCAGGCGAGGAAGATGGGCTGTTCACTGTAAGGCTGTGACCGGATCCTCTGAAACGGAGGGATGCAGACATCTTTCCAGAGCCCGTTGCCACTTAGGAGACACGTCCGTTCCTGTGTTCCATACAGTGAAATCAGGCCTGGTTTGGAGAGATGTGTGTCTTACCTAGGGCTACAGGGGAAGGCTTTCTCCTCAACATTTAATTGAACCTGATTTCCACATTGCCATGCCTTCCGTGTTGGAAAACACCCAGGGCAGAAAGGAGCAGTCAGACCCCACACAGCAAAATAAGAAGGAGACATGGTCCTGAGAAAGTTGCTGCTGGGGTAGCAAGGAGCCGGTGTGTTTAAGAGAGAAGAATTAGCCAATGTTAGCATTGCGGAGGCCCAACGTCTCCTGATTCAGTTTCTGTTAGCCCTTTTCGTTATTCGTTCTTCTCTAAGGAATCATTTTTTTGTCCAGAAAATGTCTAGCTGATGTTGATTATCTGAAAAATATGCCTACTCTTGCCAATGGCCTGTTGTGGTCAAATAGGGGGCACTGGTTTGGGTTCTTTTCTGCTAGAGAATGTTAAGTGTGGTTAGCCCTCTGTATCTGTGGGTTCTCCAGCCTTAGATTTAAGCCAGCTGCAGAGCTAAAATTAATTCAGGGGAAAATGTATCTGCATTGAATGTGTAGAGGCTGTTTTCGCTGGCATTATTCCCTCACAGTACGGTATAACTATTTACATTGAGTTTGCGTTGTATTGAGTATTAATAATCTACAGATGATTTAAAGTGCACAGATATTTGTAAGTTATGTGTAACTACTAATGTAAGTGGGTTTTGGTACCCAAGGTGGGTCTTAGTGATTCAAGATGGAGCCCAATGGAGGCTTGATTCAGTTGTAATTCCTGAATTCCCCTATTAATTTTAGAATATTCTTGCCCAGTGCCTACCATGTGGTCGGAACTCTGCTGGTGTCTAACCCAAAGACAAACCCAGACCCTGCCTATCGGAGTGTAGAGTGTAGTGGGAACAAATATTCCATTACAAATATTATATATGCCCTCATGAAATTGTAGTATTTGTGGAAGTAGTCCTGAAGGGTGACAGGCATTTTTAAAATACGTAAGCTTAGACCTGAAGAGTGAGTCAAATTAGGTAGAAACTGTAGACAAAAATATTCCAGGCAGAGGTTGTTTGGGACCAGGAGAATGCAGGTGGGACATGACAAGGGAAGGAAGACAAGGGCGTCTTTACTGCCACATCTTTATTCTTTTCTTTTTTGGGGGGGCTTCCCTCCTCCCACACTCCCACCCCCGACAGTATGCTGCAATAGTACAGTCCTTCGTAAGGAGTCCTAGTGCCGTCAGTATACTGCCACATCTTTATTATTATGAGAGACAGGTCTTCCCTCTGCTTGCTCACTCCCCATGTACCTGCAGTAGCCGGCTGAGGTGGGGAGACCAGAACTCAAGTCTGATTCTCCCTTGTAAATGCCATGCACCCAAGTATTTAAGCCACCCTCCCAGGGTACACGTTAGTAGGAAGCAAGATCTAAAGTGGAGTACTGGGCCCAGCGTGATGACCTAGTCCTCATGTTGAACACGCCCGGATCCCACGTGGATGCCGTACTATTCCCGGCAGCCCACTTCCCATCCAGCTCCCTGCTTGTGGCCTGGGAAAGCAGTCAGGACGGCCCAAAGCCTTGGAACTCTGCACCTGCATGAGAGACCTGGAAGAAGCTCTGGGCTCCTAGCTTCAGATTGGTTCAGCTACAGCCATTGCAGTCACTTGGGGAGAGAATCATCAGATGGAAGAACTTCCTTTCTGTCTCTCCTCTTCTCTGTATATCTGACTTCCCAATAAAAATAAATAAATCTTAAAAAATAAATAAATAAAGTGGACTACCCAGGACCCAAACCAGGTGCTCTGGTATACGGTTACTCCAGATGCTGACTTATTTGCTGTGCTAAATGCCGAATCCATAATTGGACATTTATCTGTGTTGAAGTAATAGCCACTATTCCCTTTGCACTATTTCCAGAGCCAGATGAAGTTAGAGCTGGCGGCTGTGGCCTCAGAGTTTGGGCGGCTAACACGGTTTCTGGCTGAGGAACAAGCAGGCCTAGAGCGGCGCCTCCGAGAGATGCATGAAGCCCAGCTGGGGCGCACCGTTGCCGCAGCCAGCCGCCTCTCGGAACAGGCCACTCAGCTGAGCCGCCTGCTGGCCGAGGCCCAGGAGCGGAGTCAGCAGGGTGGCCTCCGGCTGCTTCAGGTGAGCACGTCTCTTCCTCCTGGTTAGCCCTGCACCCTGTTGGCCCCATCAGAGAGAGCTTACCAACACTGTGCAGAGCTGCCTCTCTTTACTGGCAGTATCCGATCACAGTTCAATCTGAAGACCAAAACAGTCTTCTGAGGCTAGAGGCACTGCTAATGTTTGAGTGGTAACTGTGATTGTTATTCCCATTAAAAAGGAAAAAAAGCTGTTAGGAATTGAATGAGAGCTCAGGAATGAATTCTCAACAGTGACATCTTGAAAAAGGTGACCAGGATGAACTGAAAGTTCTGTTCGTTAATGGGCTCATGGCAGGATGGGGTATATTAGCAGGTGGTAGCTGAGTGAAAGCATGTGTATCAAGGGCTTTAGGGGTGTTGTGTCCTTTGTCTAGGTGGGTATTGGGAGACAGGAGCAGTTCCTATGCAGCTGACACTCTTCTTTGTCTCTCTCTCCTTTTGTTTTTCATTCCCAGGACATCAAGGAGACTTTCAGTAGGTGTGTTCCCACGCAGTACCCTTTGTGACCCAGTGGCATCTTTTTGCTACTTTTGAGTGCCTCTCTCTCCTTCCCGATGACCCGGCTTTCTGCCATCCCTTAACTTCTGCCCTTCCCGCTGGGAATATCATGGTCCCACCCCTGTGCCCGGTCCCCTCTCCCCAGGTGTGAAGAGGTGCAGCTGCAGCCACCAGAGATCTGGTCTCCTGATCTGTGTCAGCCCCACAGCCATGACTTCCTGACAGATGCCATTGTGAGGAAAATGAGCCGAATGTTCTGTCAGGCTGCCAGAGGTATGCCTTGCATTTCCGAGACTGGGACTGGGTTATGAGGAATACTGAGTGCCAGGTGAGGTATGGGGGACTGACATGGAAAAGGATCCAAGCAGGCCCTGAGATTTTAAGAATAGCTTTTGTTCTATCCCAGATGTTGTGGGCTAGGCTGGGCCAGGCCTGAGAGAACATCTGTCAGCTGTCCTGGGAACAGGAGGTAGGGAAAGGGGGTTGGGGGAGCCCAAAGGAACTGAAGCTTGGCCCCTGGCATGGCTTCGGGAACTGAAAAGAACAGAATTGAAGGTAGGGACAGGAGAGCAGCAGTAAAGGTTGAACTTAGGGAGTTGGCTGCTGTTGGGAACACGTGTTCTATCCTGGATTTATTTGTCCTCTCTCCTCTCAAGTGGACCTGACGCTGGACCCCGACACAGCTCATCCAGCCCTGATGCTGTCCCCTGACCGCCGTGGTGTCCGGCTGGCAGAAAGGAGGCAGGAGGTTGTCGACCATCCTAAACGTTTCTCGACTGACTGCTGTGTATTGGGGGCACAGGGCTTTCGCTCTGGCCGTCACTACTGGGAGGTAGAGGTGGGTGGGCGGAGGGGTTGGGCAGTGGGTGCTGCCCGTGAATCAACCCACCATAGGGAAAAGCTGGGCTCTGGGGGCTCCTCTGTGGGCACTGGGGATGCCAGCTCCTCACGTCATCATCATCGTCGCCGCCGTCTGCACCTGGCCCAGCAGCCCCTGCTCCAGCGGGAAGTGTGGTGTGTGGGCACCAACGGTAAACGTTACCAGGCACAAAGCTCAACAGAGCAGACACTGCTGAGCCCAAGTGAGAAACCACGGCGCTTTGGTGTCTACCTGGACTATGAGGCTGGGCGATTGGGATTCTACAATGCTGAGACTCTAGCTCACGTGCACACTTTCTCGGCTGCCTTCCTAGGCGAGCGCGTCTTCCCTTTTTTCCGGGTGCTCTCCAAGGGCACTCGAATCAAACTCTGCCCTTGATCAGCGTGCCACCCGCAGGGGCCCCTCTGGTCAGCACTGGGGGCGCGGGTGGTAATAAGAGGGTGGCCCGTAGGTTTGGAGACTCAAAGGCTCCTCCCACTATGTCACTGCATTGCTTCTGGTCCCCTGCTTGTCCTTCTAGGAGCCTTACAGAAACCTGGCCTCCAGTTCTGCCTCCTCACCTACTGTTCGTCCAACTGGTCTGCATGGGTTCCTCATAAAGAGATCAGCTTGTTTGGTCTTCCCCATTTAGCCCAGTCCAGCTCTGGGAGCCAGTTTTCAGGAGGAGATGAGAAATTTATTCCTAACTTCCTTCTTTTTCAACCTTGAACAATCCTGAGGCTGCAGTGTTTGTCTTGCAGCATCCCGAATGAACTCAATTTTCTGGTGCAAATTTAAGCTATGTTGGGGAGGCAGGCTGGGCAAAAGGGTAGAGCTGGGTATAGAAGTGCCCACTCTATTGGGGAAGTAGGATTCTTTCCTTCCCCAAATTTCTACCTCCATAGACCAACCAGAACTTAGCTTCTGTGACAGATCTGGAATGGTCAGTAAGATTCAAGCTACCATTCTATAACCCAGTTAAGTTATTTTCTCCCCCATGTTTTCCCAATATGCAAGTCGTTTTCTTACCCTTCTCCTATAAGCCTTCTAGTCCATGTTTGCAACTTGCTAGCTTCTACTCCCTCCATTCGACAAGCCCTGACATGCAGGCAGGGATGGAGCAGTGGGTTTGGGTCCCTGGGAGAAGAGCCTTGGTATAATCTATTTTTATAGTAACACCTTGCCTTCTGTCACTTACCAACTTTTGTCCTCTGCTTCGAAGCCTGAGGTCAATTCATGTTCTTGGGGGTGAAAGGGAAAGTTGTTTGTGTTGCAGAAATAAAATGTTTGCTTCTTTTTGTGGAATGTATTTCTTCCCAAGTGAGCAGAAACTTAGATCTATACTGCATTCTGAATATTGTGCATCGCCACTAGCTGGATGTAATTGAAAAAGCCTAAAGGTCAAGTTAAGTTCAAATTACTTTTTGCTTCTACCAGAATCACTTGAAATAATGACAAAGGATAGTTCTTTCATCCATCTGATTCCCCTTGCAGATAATACCCAGCAGGGCCAAAGCCAGGAGCTTCAGTCTTTGCCTTACAGTCCAAGCACTTTGGGCCATTTTCTCTAACTTTCCCAGGCTCATGGCAGGACCCCGAGGCCTGGGAAAACAAACAAAAATTGCCCAAACCTCCCCTGTGGGACATCTGGAGGAAGTTGCTGGCTCCTGATGGGCGCAGCTCCAGCTGTTGTCCACTGGGGAGTGAATCATCAGATGGAAGATCTTCCTCGCTGTATATGACTTGGCAATAAAATAAAAGCAATGGCAACCAGGCATAAGCCTGAAGTGCCAGCTTTGTGCATGAGTGCGGTTCAAAGAAATTGGTCAGCACTCCCCAAATGGACACCAAGAGTTGTAGAGGCAGCTTCCGCTACAATTTTTTGTTGGAATAGCAGAGGAAGATATTCCATCAGCTTGCTCATTTCCCCAAATGACCACAATGGCTGGAGCTGGGCTGAAGCCAGGAGTCTCTTGGGTTTTCTCCACATGGGTGCAGGATCCCAAACTGCTTTCCCAAGCCACAAGCAAGGAGCTAGATGGGAAGTGGAGCAGCTGGGACATGAACCAGTGGGAATCCAGCACTTTCATTCTTTACTGCTTCCCGGGTAGAAGCCAGATCCCTGGATGCTCCCAGGTAAGAGACTTGAGGAGTCTGCGGTTCATAAATGAATGCAACTGCAAAATGATCAGTCCCTTTTTACGTATGCTTCTCAGAAAAACACTTTGTACACGTAATTCAGAAAGCCAGTTTATTTCTCAAGTTATGCCAAAAATGTTTAGCGGGTGCCGATCGTCACCTGCCACACTCGCACCAGGTTGTCTGTGTAGCCAGCAAATAGAGTCTGCAAGGAAGAAAGGACAGTAAGTCAGGGTTAGCTGTGAACTTTAACCCCACAGCAGCAAAGGTAGAATTTCTTAACAGTATGTGGTAGCAGCTGTTACTAAGGACTAAATCATTCAAACAGCCCAAATTAACACACTAAATAAAATTTTTTAGTAAATCCACATCCCAATGATCAACCCAACAAAAGAGCATGCATGATGTAACCCTGGTCCCCCACATTCTCAATGTTCTGTTGGCACATACACCAGTTTGACCTGGTGGACAGTACCACCAGAATAACGTGCACGTCAGATGTACTCACCTGGCCATCGGCAGACCAGGCCAAAGAGGTACACTGTGGTGGCTCTGCTTTGCTGCTGGTACTAATAACTTCTTGCTTGAGTTCATCTACAATGATCTTGCCCTCCAAGTCCTGAGAAAAGGTCAAACCAGGGTAAGAGCACTTTTATACCAGTAATGCTTTTCCCTTTTCTTACAGATCAGAGACCTTCTGAAAAGACCCCTTTACCACCTCAGATTTTGCCTGAGGGGACAAGGCATTGCCTAGCAGTCGCCTTCTCTGGGCAGGAGGTTGCATGGCCTTTTACAGATACTCCACCATTAAAACCCCAATCTCGCGCATCTAACCCTTCAGTCTCCTCTACGAACAGCTTGACAGTTTAGACACAGCATCCCCAGCACTGAGTCCAGATGGCATTTAAGTCACACTAGCAGGACTCGCATCTTGTTTATAGACCACACTTACCCAGATCTTGATGCTGGGGCCCGTGGCAGCACACAGCCAGTAGCGGTTGGGGCTGAAGCACAGAGCGTTGATGATGTCTCCTCCGTCCAGGGTGTAAAGGTGCTTGCCCTCATTGAGATCCCACAGCATGGCTTGACCGTCCTAAACAGAAGGCCGGTCATCACAATGACACCCACCTCGGGATCTCCTGAGTCACCTTGTTTAGATTTCCATCATTACAAGGCCGAATGAGAAGAGGAAAGGCAGATCTCCCATCTTCTGGCTCTCTCTCCAAATGTCTGCAACAACTGTAGTTAGATAAGCTCCCACATGGTGGCAGGACTACTTACACCTGCTGCTTTCCAGGGCATGCTGTAGCAGCCAGGACTCGAATCAGGCATGGCAATGAGATGTGGCCACTCCAAAGCAGCGGCTTCCAAGCGCTATGCCGCAACCCTCACTAGCCCAGCATAATCAAACCTGATCTCTCCTCCAGTACCCCGGCCTCCTTCAAACTTAAATGACTCTAACAATATTGGTAAGTCTTTCATGGAAGACATCGTGCAGCAGCCCCGCACACTTTCTGAAGATTTACAATCCAAGATCTATCCTTTTTTTCAAGAAATTTGGCATTTTGTGACCCATCCGTGTACTTTTCAGTAGGCGATGTTGAGAATAAATTGCCTAATTGTCAAAGATGTGATCCTTTCAATTGAGTTAAAGTTCGTGGGCCCCAAATACCTTGCCTCCAGAAGCACACAGGGACCCATCTGGGGAAACAGTCACAGTATTCAGATAGCCGGTATGGCCGATATGGTTGGTCTTCAGCTTGCAGTTGGCCAGATTCCACACCTGCGTGAACAGGGCAGTTTACAGTAAAGATTAGTCCCGATCAGCCAGCAGCAGCAACAGTGAAGCTAAGCACAGGTGTGGCACCCTACACTCTTGGATAGTAGTTCATCATTTTGTTAGCTGACACAAAGGTTAAAGAGCTCTAAAAGCCCACCAACACCACTTTGAAACTCACCTTGACCAACTTGTCCCAGCCGCAGGAGACAATGATGGGATTGCTGCTGTTGGGTGAGAAGCGGACACACGACACCCACTCGGAGTGAGACTCATCCTGGAGGACAGCAGAGCAAGCACGTCTCTTAGGAAGGTACACGACCCCCTCCCTGTCCTCAGTGGGTTGCTGAAACACCTCCCAATTTGGATCCATTAACAATCGAAGCTCCTCAGATTAATCACCGCACAAGCCAAAGGACACGGCTCTCGGCCTTCCTTTTACCTGGACAGTGTACTTGCACACACCCAGAGTATTCCATAACTTGATGGTTTTATCTCGGGATCCGGAGACAATCTGACGGTTGTCAGAGGAAAAGGCCACACTCAGAACATCCTTGGTGTGTCCCACAAAGCGCCGCGTGGTGGTGCCCCTGCGGAGGAGAGCGTCGTCACTCTTTAGACATTTTCCTGGCCTCACCCTCAGCCCAGGGCACTGCATCCCAACTCTGCACGTCTCTCTGCCCACAAGCCTTGTCTCACTTTATATCAGAGAATTCCATCAGAATTGCAGGACATGTCCTCACTCCCACATGGGGATTGGTTGACAATGTCGTCTGTCATCACCAGGATCCTCCATGAGCCCTGCCAACCTAGACCAGAAATTCCAAATAAAGCCTGCCCTCACACTACTGGGCCTAGGCTCACCAACTGTTAGCCATCTCAAAGCAGAGTGGGCCCACA
Source organism: Ochotona curzoniae (assembly GCF_017591425.1). Taxonomy (NCBI): domain Eukaryota; kingdom Metazoa; phylum Chordata; class Mammalia; order Lagomorpha; family Ochotonidae; genus Ochotona; species Ochotona curzoniae. Next base: position 18,831,457 of record NW_024466307.1, read on the forward strand.
TACCAATCTTCTGCAGGTGTCTTTTGCTTTACAATTCCCAGGTTTCCCCTGAGCCCTCACTTCCCAACTCATCCACCTCGCCGCCCCCCAAGGCCCCAGAGCTGGGTGAGCAGCTACTTGCGTTGTGAGATCCCAGAGGCGAAGGGTGCCATCCCAGGAACCCGAGAGGGCAAACTGGCCATCTGATGAGATGACCACATCACTGACGAAGTGGGAATGACCGCGAAGAGCCCGCTGCGGGATGCCGTAGTTGGTCTCGTCCCTAGTCAGCTTCCACATGATGATGGTTTTGTCTAAAAGAAACACAGAAGCGGCATGGTAAATCGAGAGCACAGACGGAACTGTGAGCTGTGGAAGCCGGAATACTACGGGGCCGCACTGCCAAGAGGCAGCAGAAATGTATCCAATGGTCCCCAGCCTTAAGGTTATTTTAAAAAAAAGCCAAATGTAAAATCGTTAATGCCATGGAAATTTCCTACACGTTCTACGACTCTACACTTCATGTCCACGGAAGAACGTCTGCTACTTAAGGCCTAGACATGATCCTACCGTTAGGCAACTTTTTTTTTAAACAGCGTAGGAACCGGAGGCACGGCGCGCCAAATTTCAGTACAGAGAACGAAAAGGAGGTATCAACCACAGGCATACAGGGCAGATCGGGGCCGCAAGTTCAAGTTTCCCCGAGTTCACCCATTTCCAAGCGAGCTAAGGACCGGGCGGCAGCTCAGAAACAGCCTCTGGGTTTCTGCACGGGCACTCAGATGGCATGTTGGACTCATCACCGCCCCGCCCGGCCTTGCAGACGACTGGGCACGCTGGGCTCCAACTGCGAGGCAACCACTTCCACACTGACATGGCAGCCCGCGCTGACACGCCTCGCAGCGCTCGTCCACAGCGTGGGCCGCCCCAGCGCGCCGGCCTAAGATCCTCGCGCATCCTCCGTCCAACCCCAAGACACACGGAACTCTGCAGTCCCTCTACTGCCCCGTCCCACATCTTAGCCAGTACGAACCTCGAGAAGCGGACAGTATCATGTCCGGGAACTGCGGAGTGGTGGCGATCTGGGTAACCCAGCCATTGTGGCCCTTGAGGGTGCCACGAAGGGTCATCTGTTCAGTCATGGTAGCAACGGGCTCAAGCGTCAACGCAGCGAGGAGGATGGCACCGGATGGCTCAGAGAGCCGAGCAGCACAGCCACTCGCGCGGCGGCCCTGCCGAGGAAAAGAGAGAGCAGGTCCCCGCCGGAAGCGGAAATACCCTCCCGCCCGAGCAAAATGGCGACGCCCATGATTCACCTCTGCTCAAGAGGGAGGGGCCCCGGCTGTTCAAGATGGCGGAGCCGCGTAGGGCGAGGGGCGAGACGAACTCTACAGTTATAGTCCCCTCTGCCACATAGCAAAAGTTGGCAAACCACCGGATTTCTGAAACAAAAACTGCAAGATGTTTAAAAAGGCTCATCAGATGATTACAGCGTGATGTGACAGATGCGAAATAAAAAGGCGTACGGCATCCGTAGGAAACGCGTACGGCTGTCTCCGCCTATTGGCGGCGTAGAGCACGTCCCGCCCTTTCCTGGTGCGTTGGACGGAAACGCGGAAGGAGCTTTCCTGTCGTGGGCTTTTTTTTTTTTTTTTTTTTTAATGGTTGGTTTGCTAGTTTGGTTTTTCGAACAGAAATTTATGTGCTTGTATTCCGCGGGCTGTAAGTTCCGTATCAAGTGCCTAGGATAAGTAGGAACTACTCCTTGGGGTAAGCAATTTGAATACGATAGTAAAGTAATAATAATAACAAATGAAAGCCTAATACTGTGCACACGTGGAGTCCCAGGACGAAGCGATGTGCACACGCAGTTTCCACCGGGAGGTGTGTGGGCGCTCCGAGGGTGCTGGAGGCAGCCGGTGGCGGGAAGAACCTGGGGGTTGGTTAAGTCAAGTGTGGGATTAGTGCAGGAGGGCAATTTGCCGCGCTGATGCAGTAAAGGACCAGAGCGCTGAGGTAGCTGAGACCTGCAGGAGGGCATCCACATTGACGTTTGTGAGGACTGGTTGAAAGCTTTCTCATTCCATATGGGCGAAGGTTCAAGTCCCAGCTGCTCCACTTCTGAACCAGCTCTTTGCTTATCTGGATGTGCTTATCTTCAAGGAGAGATGCCCTGACAGGGAGGGGTGGGACAGAAATAACTTGCTGGCTTTCTGTCCAGCCACAGATAAATAAGTATTATAACTCATTCTTATGTATTCCTGACTGCAAACAGTTCTGGCAGTGCCTCCATCACTATATGTATCTTTTAATTTTTTTTAAAGTTTTTTATTGAAAAGGTTCAGTTAGCAGGGAAGAGGAGACAGGTCTTCCATCCTGCTGGTTCCCTTCCCAGATGGCAGCAATAGCTGGAGCTGGGCCTGTTCGGTGTTGGGAGCAGGAGTCCTTGGGCTAGCTTCCCCTGTTTTTCCAGATAAGCAGAGAACTGGTTCAGAAGTGGAACAGCTGGGACTTGAACCTGCGCCCCTATGGAATGAGAAAGCTGCAGGCAGAGATTTAGAGTGCTGTGTCACTGCCCAGGGTTGGATGTGGGCAGAGGGGGAGCTGTCAACCATTTTTTCCAGGTGTGGGGATGGAGACACAGATGTTAATAGTCCCTAACATTTGTGTGAAACAGAATTATCTATTCACTTATTTGCAATATATCTGTAATAATATTTGTTTGTTGTAAGTATTAGCCTTGCTTTCTCACTTGTGAAATGAGACTGGGAATAAACTGACATTGCAGGAGGAAGGAGTGAGTGCAGCTGCCGTAACCCAGCTGGCAGAGCAATGGCTGCGAAGTGTAGAGAGCATGTGTTGGAATACGAGGCTCTGGTTTACATTTTAACCAAGTAGCCATGAGCACAACCCACAAGCACTTTGCCTTTTGTTTGTTATTCTTATTTATCTGTTTTTTCATTTGACATTCTACGGAAGAGGATGGGGAGCTGGCGAGAGAAAACTGAGGCAAAGACACCAAGATGTGGGAAAGAGCCCTGGAGGTATATGTGGAAATAATATTCCAGCTGGATGGACATTAATATGGGAAAAAAATGTTCAGTGGGAGGGGCGAGTCAGTTCACAGGTACTTAGCTACGCTGTAGGGGGACGGTAGACATGGGCTCTCACAGGCTTGGGAAAAGAATTTGCATTGCAGAACCCACATGATACCCTAGTGGCTAAATCCTTACCTTGCATCCACTAGGATCTCATGTGGGTGCCGGTTTGTGGTTTGTGTCCTGGCTGCCCCACCTCCCATCCAGCTCCCTGCTTGTGGCCTGGGAAAGCGGTGGAGGACGGCCCAAAGCCTTGGGACCCTGTACCTGGTTGGGAGATCCAGAAGAAGTTCCTGGCTCCTGGCTTCGGGTTGGCTCAGCTCCAATCATTGTGGCCACTCAGGGAACAGACCAGTGGATGGAAAATCTTTCTCTGTCTCTTTTCTGCATATCTAACTTTCCAATTAAAAAAAGAAATATATGTATATAAAAATTTGACATTGCTACGGCAGTGGCTTGCTCAGGTGTATGGAAGAAGCCAGCATCTCCATCTGGAGCCCACTTGCTATCTTGGTCCCTTGAGGACTCCCATGCCTTCCTCTGTGTCTCCTTTGGGCCCACTGCATGCTTCCCTCCTGAGGCCTGAGCTTTTGCATCATCTTGGCAAACTTCCTCCACCCCCTGCCTGTCATTTTGCTTTCCCAGTACCAAACTCTACTGTTCTGTAACCTGTTGCGTTTTGTGTCTCCAGTGGTGGTCACAGAACATCCCTGCCGACCCCACCCTCATAACCAGTTTGCTGCCAAAGGCTGGGATCATGCTAGAGTTTTCCTGGGCACTTGGCACAGATGGGAAGGTCAGTGGCTACACCTGCATCTCAGTGTAGGGTCGGAGACTCTGTGCAGCAGGAATTTCCTAACTGAAGGCCTGTAAACTGGGAGCATTTCCAATCTGCTTTCAACATACAGTTCTTCTGTCCCTGGTTTACATGACCTTTGTAGGCAAAAATCACAGGTGGTCAACACCCCTTGGGACACCCTTTCTGTGTCCCTTGTTCCTGCTGACTGTCCACTTCCCTTCCAAACCCCTGAGCTGCCCCTTCTCCCCCCGCTCCCCCATTTGCCTCTGGTACCACATTCTGTACAAGCTAAGAATCTCAAGGAGAGCTTGGAGAGGCCGTGTCACCATTCGTTCCTTTTCTGGAAAGACTGCGTAGTTGGAAAGAACTCCTTAGGCTTGCCTGCCAGAGGCCTCTAAATAACATCTTCTCTAGGAGCAGAGATTCCATCCTGTCCTGCTAGCATTCAGAGCTGGTGGCAGGTGTTGCTGGGGGGTATTAGGAGGGGTTGTCAAGTTTCTCCGTAAACGCGAAAGCGAAGGCTGTTGTGGACTGTCTGTGAAGGACTGAAAGGAAGAAGGTGTGTGGCCAGGACCAGAGGACCTGTTGAATGCCACGCGAAGCTCTGGGCAGGTTGCTCTTCCATGTACATTAAAGTCAAAATTTTTCACTCTGTGGAATCAGTGTGACTGCTGTCCCACACTAAATCCTCCGCTTCTACAATTCCTCGATTCTCTCCCACACAGGACCTTGACGTGCATCGTTCTTTTTGCCTTCTCACTTCCCTTTCCATAGTTAAATCTACTGTTCCTCGGGATCCCGGTGCAGGTTGTTCCTCAGGGAAGCCATCTGTGACCCTCAGGTGTCCCAGTGACCTACTGATCCTCGGCTTGATTCCTGGTTGAATCCTCTCAGGGCTCTTGTACAGGCTGGAGAGTAACAAGTAAGGATGCTTCAGGAAGAGAGATCACATGGTCCAGAGGTTTGGGAGGGATGCCTTTGAGAGGGAAGGCGAAACATTAACATCCAGGGGAGTAGGACCTTTGCTGCAAAGAAATTAGGATTTCATTTTATTCATTTATTTTTAAATATTTATTTGTTTTATTGAAAAGGCAGACGTATAGAGAGAAGAGGAGAGACAGAGGAAGATCTTCCGTCCGATGATTCACTCCCCAAGTGGCCCCAATGGCCGGTGCTGCACCAATCCAAAGCCAGGAGCCAGGAACTTCTTTCCGCATCTCCCACACAGGTGCAGGGTCCCAAAGCTTTGGGCCGTCCTCGACTGCTTTCCCAGGCCACAGGCAGGGAGCTGGATGGGAAGCGGGGCTGCCGGGATTAGAACCGGCGCCCACATGAGTTCCCGGCACATTCAAGGCGAGGACTTTAGCTGCTAGGCCACGCTGCCAGGCCCCTATGTAGCCTGTAATTAAATATGTCAATATTTCTGTGGCAAATTCTACAGAGGCACATAAAGGAGGTAAATAATGAGTATGAATAACCTGACTTCAGTTCAGGTTAAGTCAAGTCAGGTTTTGATGTCAAACTTAGGCTCCGTCCCTGCTTTTGGATTTCAGAACCGAAGGTAGGGTACTGCGGACCTATACTTACCTGCCCGTTGATAGCATGGCAGGGTTGTCATTGAAGCTTTGGTGCGGTGACCCAGTGCCCATCTTACAGCCAGACCATGAAGCAGCTGTGGGCTTCTGAGGGAGCTATCAGCCTCTGCAGGCTGTAGGTTCCTCCATTGCAAAAGATTAATTCTTGTACATTGGTGTTCTATGAGAATAACATACCTGGGACCTTTTTTGGTATGTGGAGAGGACAACAGGCAGAGAATGTGGTAGTCATGTGCTGCTGAGATGGGCATTTAAGACACATCCTTGGATAAAACCACACCTGTCAGCCCAGTTCCTAGGCCCCCAGCACAAGCTGAAACTTTCCCTTGAAGTTCCTAACAGGGAGGTTCCTTTCCATGTTGGATTCAGTAGGCTTTCTATTGGATGGATAGAAACAAAGGCAGAGGGTGTCCTAGTCTTACGTCCACTGCCCACTGAAATGTAACAGTTTGAACATAGCATTGCCTGGTGCTCTGGCTTTGCTATGCCAGTCCTGGCTTTCTGCACACGAGGCATGGACTATAACTGCTGACTAATCAGAAACATGTGGTCCTAGGAGATGTTTGGTTCGTAGAGGAGACAGGCCAAGTGAGCTAGGTCTTCCTCAGGTCAAACACCTAACAAGCACTTCCACAGGACACAGAAAAAAACAGACTTAAAAAAAGTTACTGTAGGGCCCGGCGCGGTGGCGCAAGTGGTTAAAGGTCCTCGCCTTGCACGCCCGGGATCCCATATGGGCGCCGGTTCTAATCCCGGCAGCCCCGCTTCCCTTCCAGCTCCCTGCCTGTGGCCTGGGAAGGCAGTTGAGGACAGCCCAAAGCTTTGGGAATCTGCACCCGCGTGGGGGCCCCGGGGGAGGCTCCTGGCTTCGGATTGGCATAGTATCGGCCCGTTGCGCTCACTTGGGGAGTGAATCATCGGATGGAAGATCTTTCTCTCTGTCTCTCCTCTCTGTATATCCGCCTTTGCAATGAAAAAATAATAAAAAATAAATCTTTAAAAAAAAAAAAAAGTTACTGTAAAAACTAACAAGACTTAAATATAAAAATCCAATCTATTCAAAAAGACTGGAAGAAAATTGCAAGTGTGTAGTCCATCCTCCGGCTGCCTGCAGGGTGACAAATAGTCTCAGGGCATCTGTCCTTGTGAGCTGCTTCTCACTTAAGCCAGGACATTCACAACCCCCACACTCATATTTTCACACTCGTGGGAAAATATCTGCCCATGTCCTTGTTCTTTCTTAGCCGCTGCGGCTCTCACGTTGGGTAAGTGGTGCCGAGAGGATGGCCAAGCTGCCAGGATGTCTTTGAAGCTCAAATTGCTGTACGGCTATGTGAAATCATTCTGCAAGTTGTCAAGAGTGAAATAGGTCACAGGAAGAACAGTTCCTCACCCCATCCTCCATACAGGAAATGGTTAGAACTGGAAAGCCAGCAAACTCATCTCAGTGTACAGAACTGTTACTGCCTTCAGCAAGGCTCGGGGGCAGGAGGAATGTTGTTTGTGGATGGATCTTCCGTCTGCTGGTTCACTCTCCAAGTGGCCACAGTGGCCGAAGTTGTGCCAATCCAAAGCCAGGAGCTTACTCCAGGTCTCCCACGTGGGTGCAGTTCCCAAGGCTTTGGGCCGTCCTCAACTGCTTTCCCAGGCCACAACTAGGGAGCTGGATGGGAAGTGGAGCCGCCAGGATACAAACTGGCGCCCACATGCAATTCCAGCATGTGCCAGGTGGGGATTTAGCCTTTAGGCTATCATGCTGGACCCAAGGTGGGCCTTCTGTGATCGGATCACACCTGTTACCCAGCCAACATAGGTGTTTCCAGGCCACCAAGGCAAACCACAAAACAACCCCTTGACCTAATCAAGTGAACTTGTCAGTGGAGAAATTAAGCAGCTCGTGCTCTTGCTGGGTGGCATTGACATTCATGGATCTTGGCCTGTGAGAGAACAAAAGGAGAAATGGCATCATTTCTGTCTCTGCCCATGCTGGCCTCTGCTAGGGAAGGACAAAGGGACAGAAAAAGGGGGAAAGGAGATAAGCCAAGGCCTGGATACAAGAAAAGCCCCCAGCCTACCATCCCACTGCCATCTTTGGTTCTAAAGTGTCTCAGCCATTCTTGGGGGCACCTGGGAATTTTCAACCCACCTATGCCACACTCACCTGGGGCTTGCACATAAGGCTTCTTACAAACTGTGGGGAGAAAGAACACAAAAGAATGTAAGTAATAGACAGATGAGGTGGCTCCAGATCCTCACCCTTTCCAAGGTGAGGCCAGTGGTTTCACTGTGATTCAAAGCGTATGGGCTGAGAGCTTTTCCATAGATGGGACAGGGGCCAAGTCTTAACAGTAGCTGTGCCCCCAAAGTAGGAATAGTTCTGGCTGTGGGTTAGAGCAGAGCATGACTCACTACCGGGATAGACCAGACAAGAACGCCTCCCACAACTTGTTTCTTCCCCAGCTACCTTGAGGACATGTTTTGTAGCATATTAGAGCCATGGCTACCAGTATGAGGACAGCCAAGGAGACTGTGGGGATTACAGTGGTGGTGAGCCAAGGTGGTGGTCCTAAAGAGAGCAGAGAATAGGGGTCTCCCTTAGACCATGGCGCTGTGTCTGGGTACCCTCTCCAATCCCTCCTTGCCTTCTCCCACCTAAGCCAGCTACTTACCCCAGGCCATGGTGAGTGTATGGTTGAGGCCAGAATGTTGCACATGGCAGCTGTACTGGGCCTCATTTCCGGCAGGCACTTGAATAGCCACCCATGTCTGGTAGGTGCCGTCCCCACTGGGGCGAGTTTCCACATGCTCGGTCTCCAAAGTTAGCTCCTTTCCATCCAGCCACCATCTCAATGAGATATCCCTTGGATAGAAACCCAGGGCCCAGCACCTCAGTGTTGCTCTGTCATGAGTCCTGTGCTTTGTTATCTGCACCATGGGAGGCTCTGCAGAGATAGGGGGAGGAATACTGGTGAGCAGCCTCTCTCTACCCATCCCTACTCTCCCCTAGTGCCTCACCCTGTTGCCCCTGCCACAATCCTGGGCTTCGGGACATGAGACTCTCTCCAGAGGAGATGTGGAAGATCCACGGCCACCGTAGCAAAGAGGCACTGTTCTGAGTAATCTCATGAGGTGTGTGGCCCTACTCTCCCCGAACTCAGGGAGAGGTCTCTAGAAACTCTGTTATTATAGAAATTCTAGATTTTGGCCTGGCATGGTGGTGCAAGTGGTTAAGGTCCTCGCCTTGCACACCCGGGATCCCATATGGGCACCGGTTCTAATCCCGGCAGCCCCGCTTCCCTTCCAGCTCCCTGCCTGTGGCCCGGGAAAGCAATCGAGGACGGCCCAAAGCTTTGGGACCCGGCACCCGCGTGGGAGACCTGGAAGAGGCTCCTGGCTTTGGATCGGCATAGTATCGGCCGTTGCACTCTTGGGGAGTGAATCATCGGACGGAAGATCTTCCTCTCTGTTTCTCCTCTCTGTATTTCCACCTTTCCAATAAAAAAAATAATAAAAATAAATCTTAAAAAAAAAAAAAAGAAATTCTAGATTTTTCCCCCTGTCCCGTGACTCCCTGACTCAGTAACATTCCTAATAGTAATTTTATTTTAAGGACTTTTTTTATTGGAAAGGCAGATTATACAGAGAGGAGATAGAGGGAAAGAGCTTCCATCCTCTGCTTCACTCCCCAAGTGGCCACAACAGCCAGAGCTGAGCTGATCTAAAGCCAGGAGCTAGAAACTTTTCTGGGTCTACTACATGTGGGTGCAGGGTCTCAAGGCTTTGGGACATCCTCTACTGTTTTCCCAGGCTATAAGCAGGGAGCTGGATGGGAAGTGGAGAAACTGGGACACAAGTCAGTACATATATGGCATCCCTGTGCATGCAAGATGAGGATTTAGCCACTAGGCTACCATACTGGACCAATTGTTTTTATTTGTTTGTTTGTTTGTTTGTTTTGAGATTTATTTATTTTTATTGGAAAGGCAGATCAGATTTACAGAGAGAAAGATCTTCTATCTCCTGGTTCAGTCCCCAAGTGGCTACAATGGCTGGAACTTAGCTGATCCAAAGCCAGGAGCCAAGAGCTCCTTCTTGATTTCCCATGCAGGCACAGGGTCCCAAGCACTTGGGCCATCCTCTACTGCCTCCCCAGGCCACAAGCAGGGAGTTGGGTGGGAAGTGGAGCAACAGGGACGTGAAAGAGCACCTGTATGGGATTTCAGCACTTGCAAGGTGAGGATTTAGCCATTGAGCCATCATACCAGGTCCAGAAGTGGTTGTTTTAAGTGAAGGCAAGAATGGTGATACTTCTCTTACATTAGCCCTTGGATGGTTTTGTGTGGGTTTGCATCAGGCAGCTTGAGTGAGAAGCTCTCTTTGCCCCTTCATAGCTGCATGGTCCTAGAGAGGCCCTGGAACTCTCTGACCCTCAAAGCTTATTGGGATATTCTGTCTGGGTCGTTGTGATGATTATTGAACCAATCCAAGAGAAGGGCACAGAATGACATCTGGTGCCGAGTGAGAACTCGGCAGTCAGTGATGTCACGCAGTGTTGTAACTCCAGCTCAGGACGGCTCGGGCAGATTGGCAGTCCCTGTTACTGGATAGGTCAGGTAACTCTTAGAAGGTCACACAGCAGGCTCATTCTGAGCTGGGATTTGGATCTGAAGGGTCAGGTTCTCCTATCTGAGCTCTGAACTCTGTGTGTGCTCTTGAAGTCACACCATCTCCTAACATTATTTGTCCCATCCATTCCATCCCTTAATCAACAGATATTCATGAACGCAGGCTGCTGTGAGCTGGCTTTTTGCCAGTCTCCATGACCACTGCCATCCCAAAGGCCTCCGCCCTCAGCAGTCCTGAGCACCCAGCCCTCTCTGCGTGCCACTCAGATCTTCCGTCACCACCTCTTGGGGTTGGGAGCCATGCAGGCTGCCTGTGGAGTCCCGGGAACATGTTCAGAACAAGGGATATGTAAAGGGCTCCAGCTTCATGGCTGCCTGGAATGACCTGGCATTTATTTCTCAAAGGACAGACTCATCGCACAGTCAATTCCAATGAGTTTCATGAATGATCTACAGGTGAAGGTTGTGAGGCTCAGAATCTGGGGGTTCATTACCAAGGCCAGTCTGTGGGGCAAAGGAGACTCCAGAACGATTCCCTCCACTTCCCATGGTGTAGTGGTCTGAGGTCGGGGCTTTTCGCGGTCCACCTCTTCCTGAGGAAGCTGTTGGCTAATTTGCCAACCTTCTAGGCTGTGATCGGCTCATCTGAGTTTAGATACAGCCCAACCTCCTCCCTCACAGGCCTCCCTTGCAGCCAATGGGCACGGCGGCTCTCCTGAGTTGGGTGTGGAGGGGTCATTCTTGACTTTGCATTGCCCCGATGAGGTCTTACCTTTCTGGGTGAGACTCTGGCCTCCCAGCTCCAGGTACCTGTGCAGGGAGGTGAGGCAGAGGCCTTCTAGGTAGGCCTTGTCATACTCAGCATAGCAACGCTCCATCTCCCACCAGCGCTTTGTTCTTATGGCCACTGGCTCCGCTGACACCCAGCTCAGCGTCTCCACATCCAGCGACAAGTGGTCATGCCCATCGAAGCCAAATTGCCAGAAGCTTCTGGAACTGCCATCTTCATTGATCTCACAGCCAAACATGCGCTGAGCACTGTGTATGCCTGTACATGTGGGCAAGGAGGCCTTAGTCACTACGGGAGCAGAGACCTTGAAAGCTGAGAGGAGCTTGCTCCCCACAAGGGTCTCCCAGGCTGGAGGTAGTGATCAGCAGGGCCTGAGTATTTGAAACATGAACCCTGGATAATTCTCACGAACAGCCAGGTCTGAGAAACCCGCGGGCCCCAGGCTCCCGTTTCCTCACCAAGCAAAAACATCTATGTTAATGATTCTAAAAACACATCATTATTTTATAAACCATAAAAAAAAAAGAGAGAACTGGGTTATCTATGCAAACTGAGACATGACCCATTTCAGAGATTTTCAACGTGAACTCTGCTGAGCTTGCTGATTTCCCAGGGGTCCTGGGCTGGGTTGACACATCCCCCGAGGCACAGCCCTTCCTGGCTTCCTCTCCTTCTGAGACCTTTGCTGACCTGTGGTTTTTAGTTTGGCCATTTAGGTGTGTCAGCTAAAGCAGGAGGAAGAACTCATCCTGGATGTGCTCATGAACAAGCTGAGTGCCACAGAGTGCTCACTGCCTAGCAGCTGCGGTCCCAGGAAGGGTACGAGCTGATGTGCTGCTAAGATGAAGACATGGACGCTGGAAGCAATGCCCCTTCCCTTCTCCCTCACATCGGGAAGAACAGGGGTCCTTGCCTATGTTCTTACCCACGCTGAGCTATCTGCTTATTTCATTCCATCTCTATGGATTTGAGGGTCTCGGGGGAGGTATGATTTGAAGAAACTAGGGCAGGTAAGGACCGGGGCAGGAAAAAGCCTCCCTTGGCCTGCTGAAGGGGGAATTATGGGTAGCCAAGGGTAGGCATCGTAAGTCCGTAGCTCTGCAGGATTTGTGACAACCTGCTGTCAAGTTCTGCTCTAGCTGTGCATCAGGAGCGTACCAGGAAAGCATGCCTCTTTTCCCTGGAGGATGGACGCAACGGGGAGGGAGGGAGGTCAGCAAGCAGATGAGGCCAAGAAAGAGCCTGCTGCGCTTACCACTGCTCTGGTTGTAGAATCCCATCACCGTCCACATCTCTACCTGCTGTACCTTCTCCCAGGCCTTCTGCTTCTTGGTCTCTGTCTCCCAGTACTGGGCATCCACGGGTGCCATCCACGCAGCCTGAGGCTCAGCTTTGCCTGTCCGACTGTCATACCGGATGAAAGGCTGGTCGTCCACATAACCCACAGCCAGAAACTCAGGGAGTTCTGGGCCAGGCTCTGACAGGGCCAGGTAGTGATAGCGGAGTGAGTGGGTCCCTGTGGAAACACAGAAAAGGTCTGAAGTCTGAGTGGGTGGAGTAGAAACTTTCCCAGAGAGCAGCTGTGTTGTGGCACAGTGGGTAATATTTCTACCCGCAATACTATCACATGTGGGAGCTGGTTGGAATCCTGACTGCTCCATTTCAAATCCAGCTCCGTAAATTACCTAGGAAAGAAATGGAAAATGACCCAAGCTTTTGGACCTCCGTACCAATGTGGGAGACCCAGATCCAGCTCCTGGCTCCTGGCTTTAGTTTGGCCCAGGCTGCCCAGTATAGCAATTTGGGGAGTGAACCAGCGGATGGAAGAGCTCATTGTATATCCCCCCCACCTCTCTCCACAGAGAATTACAACTCTGCCTCTCAAATATATATATTTCAAAGATCAAGAAATGGAGATTTTAGCAAGATGAAAAGGGAGCGCAAAAGGCTTGACAGAGGAGAGAGAAGAAAGTGCTTACTGCTTTACGGACATACAGTTTCAGCTTGGGAAGAGGGAAAAGCCTGGAAATGGAGTGACGATGGTTGCATAGCAGTATCAAAGTACTTATTGTCACAGAATTATATACCTAAAATAGTTAAATAGTAAGTTCTGTATTATGTCTATTTCACCACAATGAAAAAGGGCATTCAGATAGCTAAAATAGCCAATCACATGGAAGCTAAAGTCTATTTAATATTGAAGTCTATTTAATATTTTAAAAATTTGGGACTCTGCACCCGTGTGGGAGACGTGGAAGAAGTTCCTGGTTCCCGGCTTTGGCTTCGGATCTGCATAGCATCAGCTGTTGCGCTCACTTGGGAGTGAATCATGGGATGGAAGATCTTCCTCTCTGTCTCTTCTCCTCTCTGTATATCTGACTTTCCAATAAATGAATAAATGTTTTTAAAAAAAAAGATTCCAGATATGGACACATCCTCCTGTAGACGGGCAGCCACTAACCACCACCATGATGTCTCTTGTCCAGCAGACAGCGCGGCTTACCTCCAGGCCAGGACTTCTTTTCTAACTTCAGGTTAGCCAGTTCTGCCATCACCACCTTTGCAAATTGAGCTGGGCCATCAGCCACCACGGGCAATCCCCATGGACTCTCTGCAAGCAGAGAAACAGGGAGAGATAGTATGAATCTCAGTGCACTAACATCCAGTGCATCCTTGTTGTCCTCTTGTAAAGACGGCTGGAAACGAAACTGGCAGGGATGCTCAACCAGAAGAAGGATGGGGGAGCCCTACTTCACGTATCCCTGGGAAGCTCCCCTGCTGCAGCGGACAGCAGGCCTGCAATTTGGGCCTCTGCACCTGGCCTCATTCTTGTGTTTGTGTATGACAACCCATCATCCTGAGGAGCCATTCCAAGATCCCCAGTGCATGCCTGAAACCACACATAATAATGGTATTTAAAAAAAAGAATTAGGGCCCGTCGTGGTGGCCTAGTGGCTAAGTCCCCGCCTTCAACATGCCAGGATCCCATCTGGGTGCCTGTTCTAATCCTGGTGGTCCCATTTCCCATCCAGCTCCCTGCTTGTGGCCTGGGAAAGCAGTCGAGGATGGCACAAAACCTGTGACCCTGCACCCGCATGGGACAACTGGATGAAGCTCCAGGCTCCTGGCTTCGGATGGGCGCAGCTGCAGTCGTTGCGCTCACTTGGGGAGTGAATCATCAGACAGAAGCTCTTCCTCTGTCTCTCCTCCTCTCTAAATCTGAGTTTGCAATTAAAAAATAAAATAAGTCTTAAAAAAAAAGATTTATTTATTTTCTTTGAAAGGCAGATTTACAGACAGGAGAGACAAAGAGAAAGACAGGCAGGGGGCTTGATGGGAAACGGAGCAGCCAGACATGAGCCAGCACCCGTATGGGATCCTGAACCAGCAAGGCGAGGATTTTGTTACTAGGCTGTAGCACCAGGCCTTGTAGGGTAGTTTGAAAAGAAATTGTTTTGTATATGGGGTGGCACGATGACTCAACTGGCTAATCCTCCTCCTACAAGCAACATCATCCCAACAGGGCAGGGCTTCCTGTCCCAACTGCTCTATCTCTGATTAATCTCCCTGTTTGTGGCCTGGGAAGGCAGTGGGGCAGAGCCCAAAGCCTTGGGACCCTGCACCCATGTGGGAGACCTGGAAGAGGCTCCTGGCCTCGGATCAGCTCAGTGTTCTGTCTCTCCATCTGAAATTTAAAAAAAAAAAAATCCTAAAAAAAATTAATTTTTTTGGAAAGCTAAAGTTAGAGAGATCTTCCATCCACTGGTTCACTTCCAAATGGCTGCAGTGGCCAGAGGTGAACTGATGCTTAGCTGGGAGCCAGGAGCTTCTTCTGGGTCTCCCACGTGACTGTAGGGTCCCAAGGACTTGGGCCATTCTCTGCTGCCATTAGCAAGGATCTGGATCAGAAGTGGAGCAGCTGAAACTCGAACTGATGCCTACATGGATGCTCATGCTGACAGGTGGATTAGCTTGGCTCACCACTGTGCTGGCCCCAATTGTGCGTGTTTTAGTTTTATGTTTAGAATGTTCTGAGAGGTTCCTGGCATTGTGGAGCAACCACAGTAGGTGAAGTCAGCACTTGGGGAATGGACATTGGAGTGCCTTGGATGGAGTTCCACCTGCTCTTCCAAGCTAGCTTCCTGCTTCTGCACACCCGGGGAGGCAGCTGACCACGTCAGCACTTATGCCTTCTGTGAGGTTGTAACAGACACTGAAAATGGAAGACCTCCCTCCCTCTCTCCATTTCTCTCCCTCAGCTTCTGTCTCTCCATGTTGTTCTACAAACAAATAAAAATAAAACGAGTGAATTTTTTAAAACTCGGAAAATTCCCGGCCTGGCATTGGTAGCCTAGCAGTTGGAGCCCTCGCCTTGTACATGCACCGGGATCCCATATGACTGCCAGTTCTAATCCCAGTGGTTCCACTTCCCATCCAGCTCCCTGTTTGTGGCCTGGAAAGCATCCAGGATGGCCCAAAGCCTTGGGACCCTGCACCTGCGTGGGAGACCCGGAAGAGCTCCTGGCTTCTGGTTTTGGATCCGCTCAGCTGTTGTAGCCATTGGGGACACTTGGGGAGTGAATCAGCAGATGGATGATCTTCCTCCCTGTCTCTCCTCCTCTATATATCTGACTCCCGTCCCCCCCCCCAAAAAAAAACCTTGAAAATTCCAACTCAAGGAAAAAACAATTTGCAGTGCTGCCACCTAGTGTTAGCCCCCGTTTACTCATTTATGTATGCACTGCTGGCCATCAATTTTGGCAAAGGATTCGGGTGATCTCATACGGAAAATGTTCAGGAAAAAAAGTGCATCCACTCTTATCATGTCTTGTTATTGCTAAAGAGAAGAGTATCACAACTATTAGCATGGTATTTATATCATAGTCTATAAACATTATAGATAATCTACAGAGAAGTGTGCTGGTAGGGTGTGTGCATACACTACCGGCTTTATGTAAGATCTTTGAGGGTTCCTGGGTTTCAGTATTTCGGGGATGGGGGGATTTCTGTAACCTATCTCCCAGCAGACTGAGAGCCACAATGGCTTCTTACACGTGAAGTAATTCGGATAGATTGACTTAAGGGACATCAGCAGTTGTCACGCCCATGTTTCTTATCGTCCGGCGATAAGAGGCAGACGCGAGTGAAGTCTTCTGCGGTAATCTTTATTGCGCGCACGAAGATGAGGAGGGAAAGGCTCAGATCCCGGCAGGCTGTCTGCTCTTATGTGCTGACTGGCCCCGCCTCCGCCGATGATAGGTCGGCGTCATGATTACGCAGGGTCCTGGGCGACTGGATTCGTCAGTCCCAGTGTTCATGCGCCGGCCACGCCTCAGCTCACTGGGCATGTGCTAGGCGCCTGCGCAGTACCACGAAAGCTACGTCACCAGGAACCAAGGTGTGGCTTTTCCGGCCGGCGCCATTTTGGGTACGGCATGTAGCCAGTACATGCAGATGCGGCTGGCAACAAGCAGTTACTACTGATATGGTGGTAACCCCTGACCCAGCATCTCTGCTGTGAGGTGGCAGGTGTCCTGGGGTGTGGCAAGGATTTTCAAACGGTTATGCCAGCGCCTCTGTGCAGAACTGAAATTAAGAAAGAAAGGAGGGCGGGCCCGCCCGGGATCCCATATGGGCGCCGGTTCTAATCCCAGCGACCCTGCTTCCCATCCAGCTCTCTGTTTGTGGCCTGGAAAAGCAGATGAGGACAGCCCAAGACCTTGGGACCCTGCACCTGCGTGGGAGACCCTGGAGGCTCCTGGCTTCCGATTGGCTCAGCTCCAGCGGTTGTGGCCACTAGGGGAGTGAATCATCAGAGGGAAGCTCTTCTTCTCTGTCTCTCCTCCTCTCTGTGTATCTGACTTTCCAATAAAAATAAATAATTTTTTTAACCATTTATTAAATTTTATAAAAAATAAAAAAGAAAGAAAGGGAATTCCAGGCCAAGTCAGAGAACTTCCTCCTTCTCCTGAGCACTCCACCCGCTCGTCCCTCCCTCCCCACTCACCTGCTCCCCTCCTCCCTTCCCCTCATTTCAAGGAATGCAAAGTGCTGAGGGGAACTCTGGGACAGGGGACCAGGAAGATCCCCCGCCTCGGCGCAAGGCGGAGAAAGGACGCGCTGGTCACCCTTACGCCTGTGCCTACCCTCACCCCCTTCTAAACTGAAATAGTGGCTTCCTGGAAGGCCAAGGCGACTTCTCGTGCCAGCCTAAGGGACCCTAGAAAGCTCTGGTGTCGGATGCATCAGGTTCAGGGAGAGCTGCTCACCCCGATCCAGATGACTCAGTGGGGGCCCCTCAGATCCGTGACTGACTTTCACGGGCACTCGGGAGCCAGCTACCCCCAGCAGTTTCCTTCCCTGCCTCCACCCGCGCTCCTTTGGGGAAAGGGTACGGTCTTCAGACCCGAGGACACACCCTCTCCCCCATCTTTCACCATCCGCCGCTCACCTGCTGCCCGCTCTTGCACCAGAAGCAGGAACAGCAGCGTTGGCTGCAGGATGCCCGCGCGCCAGGGGCTCCTGTGTCGCCGGGCCGCCAGCTTGACGCGCTGCTACGTAGCGGGGAGGACCAGCTTGGGCGGCTGCTATGTAGCCAGCAGGACCTTGCGCTCTGCGTCTAAGAATCTTGATCTCACTTAGGCTGAAGGCGACTCGGATTGCTTTCGGTTCTTCTGCGCTTCCGGCTCCTGTGCGCCACCCCCGCCGCACCCGGCGTCCGCTTGCAGTTCCCTAATAAGGAGGGGAACTGGCAGGGGTGCAGGTAGGCGTGCAGGTGGATTTCAGAGAAACAAAAGGTGTCCCATAGGGTGGTCACAGCCCACCCTTCTGCGAGGCAGTCTCCTCCACTGGGTCCTGAAAGGGGGAAAACCAAGAAAACCACGGAACCACAAATGTTAGATAACTGAAATTCTGTGGCTTAAATACCTAGTCACTACTTCCTGCAGTGGAACCGAGGCTACTGCTTTGGGGATCTTGTTTGCAGCCACTGCTGTGTCACTTGAAACTATTTGTGGTTTCCATTGGAGATCCAGTAATCCTACTGAATATTACTACCTCTCTAGAGGTTAGTGATCTATAAAGGTTATTTCCCGATCCAAGCTCACAGATCACCTATATTTTGACCAGGGATCTCCAGGTTCGGGACGGTGTTTTTCAGGTAGGTAGCTCGGGACGTTTGGAGACTCCTGGGGACCCCTTTGGAGGACCCGCTCCCTGGGACCAGGACTGATGTAAGTCCACATCTGCCATGGCTGGAGGCGCCACTGCCCTGCTGTCTTGCTGACACCTGTGCTGATCCCAGGCTAAAGGACAATTAATCATTTATTTTAAATCTGTTGGTTTTTTGAGAAAGACAGAGTCACAGGAAAGGAGATAGGGAAACACACACACACACACACACACACACACACACACGTTCACACACGTTCATAAACTGCTTCACTCCCCAAATAGCTGCAACAGTCAAGTTTTGGCCAGAGAGAAGCCAGGCCCTCCATTCAGGTCCCCCGTGTGTATGTCAGGGGCCTAAGAACGTTGGCCATCCAGGTATACCGTGAAGTGAAGATACACCACAGCATGTATACATCGCTGCTTACGAATGAAAAATGGACTCTCAAGAACCTGTTAAATATGTCTTGACACTAGGATGCTGGGCTTTCTCTCATTGTCTGTACCTACAATGTCAGGATGCACTTAAATAGAGTGATGACTTGTGACCGACGTTGTTACAAGGTAGGGGAAGACAGTGGGGGCAGGGAGGGAAGGGTGGGAGGGGAAGTCCCTGAGCCTAAGGAACTGTATCATGAAAAATAAAAATTAAAAAGCAAAACAAAATCGGGCCCGGCGTGGTGGCGCAGTGGTTAAGGTCCTCACCTTGCACGCCCCGGATCCCATATGGACGCCGGTTCTAACCTGGCAGCCCAGCTTCCCTTCCAGCTCCCTGGCTGTGGCCTGGGAAAGCAGTCGAGGACGGCCCAAAGCCTTGGGAACCTGCACCCGCGTGGGAGACCCGGAAGAGGCTCCTGGCTTCGGATCGGCATAGCATCGGCCGTTGTGCTCACTTGAGGAGTGAATCATCGGACGGAAGATCTTCCTCTCTGTCTCTCCTCTCTGTATATCTGCCTTTCCAATAAAAAAATAATAAAAAATAAATGTTTAAAAAAAAAAAAAGAAAAGCAAAACAAAATCAACAAACAAAAACAACTTTGGCCATCATCCCACTGCTTTCCTAGCTGCATTAGCAGGGTGCTGCATCAAAAGGGCAGCATCTGGGGCCCAGTGTGGTAGCCTAGTGGCCAGAGTCCTTGCCTTGAGCGTGCGTTGGGACCCCTCATGGGTACCAGTTCGTGTCCTGGTTCGTGTCCCAGCTGCTCCACTTCCCATCCAGCTCCCTTCTTGTAGCCTGGGATGGCAGTGGAGGATGACCCAAGGCCGTGGGACCCTGCACGGGCGTGGGAGACTCTGAAAAGGCTCTGGGCTCCCGGGTTTGGATGGGTTCAGCTCCAGCCTTTGAGGCCACTTGGAGAGTGAATCAGAGCATGGAAGTTCTTCCTCTCTCTCTCTCTCTGTCTCTCTGACTTTCTAATAAAAAGAAAAGAAATCTTTTTTAGAAAAGGTTTGTGGGAAAATGAAATTAAAAGATAAAAATAAAGTATTTCTTTTTCAGCTGTATCACATTCAGTGCATTTTTGTAGGTGATGATGCCAGCCACTTTAGTTCATCCCTAAAGAACGGAGGCTCCTGCAGAATTTAACCATGTTAGCCGTCTCTTTTACATTATGAACTAGAGAAAAATGGATTCCCTATGCAGTTTTTTGAGCTTAAAAGCACAAGTCATAGAGAGGTAAATTAGCACTGTACAGTGGAACGTCTTCCATGTGAGCAGGTGTCCTGGTCTGACCCACACATGTCCTCCCGTGTCCCCCACTCCAAACCACCCCGTCCCAGCCTCCTCATTTACACGCAATTGCAGTGGTGCCCCAGTCCATGGAAGTTTCCAGAAGTCATTCTTCATCTGTAATGTACTTTCTCAGCTGTCCCCCCAACACAACCCAAACTCCTCTTGAGACAATTCCCAGCCACTACATCTTCAGACACCCAGATCGGGGGTGTCCCAGGCAGATGCTTTGTACACTATGCCACAACACTGCTCCTTATCCAGTATTTTTTATAGTGAGAGAACTTTGAGCAGTAATATTCTAGATTAAGTCATCATCTACCTAAAAGGAAAGTAATGATTTCTGGTGAATAAATTAAGAAATATCATTAAAAGTGATTCTTTCAAAATACGAATATAGATTCCAGGGATTTTAAAAAGCTAAATTAGTTTTAAAATTGTTCCCATTGAGGAATAGAGGACAAGAATTTCATTAAGAACTTGCAGGGCCCAGCACGATGGCCTAGTGGCTGAAGTCCTCACCTTGCCTGCGCCAGGATCCCACGTGGGCACCAGTTTATATTCCAGATGCTCCACTTCCTTGCCAGCTTCCTCCCTGCTTGTGGCCTGGGAAAGTACTGGAGGTTGGTCCAAAGCCTCAGGACCCTGCACCCAGAGGGAGCTCCTGGCCCCTGGCTTCACAATGACTCAGCATTGCAGCCACTAGGGGCGTGAACAAGCAGATGGAAGATCTTCCTCTCTGTCTTCCCTCCTCTCTGTAAATCTAACTTTCTAATAAAAAAAAATAAGTAAATTTAAAAGAAAAAGAACTTGCTATTGTTTTGAACCCCTACTATATGGCAAGCACACACCTGCTTCTCCTCAAAGCCCTTGCCAGCAGAGACAGCCGTCTCACAGACACACACTGCCGTCATGACTGTGACTCCTGCAACGCCCCGTCCCAGCTCCCTCCCGTTCCATCACCCGTCAGTCCCTTTCTCCTGGCTTCTTGCCCTTAGCTCTCTTGTCCAAGAATCTCCAAATTTGGCAAACTCACCAGCCAGTTTTTGGCTTCATCTGCCCGATTCTGTGCCAGATTAATTTCCTGGCACTAACTAGGGTTGACATGCTATCCACTACTAATGAGCCCTCTTTAAGCACAGTTCCAGGTCTTCCCACACATGGCTTCCTGTTGGGTATTCTATGTAGCTGGTCACATGTAAAGCCAGCCTTAAGTATAGAGATGGGTATTTAGAAGTTAAAAAACAATAGATGTGGCAATGAAACAAAAAGAGAAAAAGGAGGACAACTCAAAGTAATAATGACAGGGCGGGTATGGACACTGCACACCAAGGAGAAATGGACATTTGGTGACAGAGGTAATGAAAATGCCTTTACACACACTGAGTTTGAAGTATATAGGACTGGGTGGTAATTAAGCCAAATTTGGCAGACTTATTAGCTAGATGTGGTGAAATTTGATGGAAACAGTTTCGGAGTAACATAATACGAGGTTCCTAGTCTCTCCTCCAATTGCTACCTGAATGGTTATGGGTAACTTACTTTTCTAAGCCTGTTTCTTTTCTTTTTCAGATTTATTTTTATTGCAAAGTCAGGTATACAGAAAGGAGGAGAGACAGAGAGGAAGATCTTCCATCCGATGATTCACTCCCCAAGTGAGCGCAACAGCCGGAGCTGTGCCGATCCAAATCCAGGAACCAGGAACAACTTCTGGGTCTCCCACATGGGTGCAGGGTCCCAAGGCTTTGGGCCGTCCTCGACTGCTTTCCCAGGCCACAGGCAGGGAGCTGGATGGGAAGCGGGGCCACTGGGATTAGAACTGGCGCTCATATGGGATCCTGGTGGATGCAAGGGGAAGACTTAAGCCGCTAGGCCACAGTGCCAGGCTCCTAAGCCTGTGTTCTTATCTGCAAATGAGTATTGTATCTCGTATTGAAAGCAGAGTTGACAAATTTGCCAGGCACCTGAGTCAGAAAGGTGTGAAGACCAGATTAGAAATGTCCAGAGTACAAATCAACACCCTGCCTAAAAGGACACAGGAGAAAAAGGATTCTGGGATGAGGAGGGTGCTTAAGAAGGATGCAACTAAAGAACAGCAGGACTTCTTGGAAGATAAAACTAGTAGGATGATGTGATTCATTGGATCGTGGATTTGTGTAACAGGGAGATACCAGTATTCAACCTTTATTCTTTGGAGTTTATTGACCATACTGAGGCTCTGCTTGCCTTGCTAAAAGAAAGAGAGCCAGAAACAGCTGAGCGTCACATCTAGATCTCAATCAGCAGGAAGCTGCAGTCAGGAGCCAGAGCTGGCAGTCAATCCCAGACAAACCAAGGATTACCCTTGTTGCTTAACAGTTTTTAAGCAACAGTCCAGTACAGTAAGGCTGGCATTCCAGACTGGGCTTCCTTCAAAAGTCCCAGCTGCTCTGCTTCTAATCCGGCTTGCTGCAGATGCACCTAGTCAAGCAATGGGGACAGCCCAAGTGCTTGAGCCCTTGCCACCTGTGTGGGTACAGTTTTGTTATTTTCATGTTTTGTTCTGTTTTTCTGTAGGATATGTTTGTATAAGCAGTGAGTATTCCAGTGTTGTTAATGTCTTCATAAATGTAACTATAAACTATCCTGTAGATTAGACAACTTAAACTGTCACATTCTGAAAGGCATTGTGGCATAACAGATTAAGCTTGGGGCACCCCAGTCTCACATAAGAATGCTTGGCTGGGATCCCGGCTACTCTGCTGCGACTGAACTTCCTGCTAATGTGTCTGGGCACAGTACTCAGGATTGTGCCACCTGCACGGGAGACTTGGATGAAGCTCCTGGGTCCTGACGTGGTCTGGCCCAGCCCAAGCTCATGGAAACATTGGGGAATGAAGCAGCATTCAGAACATCTCTCATTCCTTTCTCTCCTGCTCTCTCTGTCACTCTGCCTTTCAAATAAACAAATAACCCTTTAAATTAAAAAAAAAATCTGTGAAGAAAATGGTTGTATGAGATGTTTCTTTTTTCTTGGCCAGAATTTCAGTTGAAGTTTTTGCTTAAAATTCATGGGTGTAAAATTGATAACTTTCAGTAAGTACAAAATGCTTTTTCCTCTTCATGAAACTCTTAATAATCAATCACTTCATAAAGCAATTCCTTAGCGGAAGCAGGCAAGACAAATCGTATAAACCCTTAGTAATTCCAAAAACCACAAACAAAACTTAAGCAATAGTTTCTACAAATTTCCTAGAGTTTACTGAAGTCATTTGTATGCGTTTGTCACCCAACTGGAGTGATTATTTTTGTTTATTTTTAAAAGGATTTTACCTATTTTTATAGGAAAGGCAGATTTACAGAAAGATCTTCCATCCACTGGTTCACTTCCCAAGTGGCTGCAACGGCTGGAGCTGAGCCATTGTGAAACCAGGGGCCAGGAGCTCTTCCAGGTCTCCCATGCGGGTGCAGGGTCCCAAGGCTTTGGGTCATCCTTGACTGCTTTCCCAGGCCACAAGCAGGGAGCTGGATGGGAAGTGGAACAGTCAGAACACAAACTGTCATCCATATGGGATCCCAGCAGTTGCAATGCAAGGATTGAGTCACTGACTCATCATGCGGGATTCAGAAAATTCTTTCTCTGTCGATTTGTTGCAAAGATTGTGTCATGTGCATGGTAGATAAAACAATGATGAAACCACTTAAGTTACTGAACAAAACTCATATGACTGACCCAGTTGTGAGCCACAGCATGCGGGTTGCGACATGTGAGGTTCAGGTGACTGTCGCAGAGTGGTCCTTGTATCCAGCAGCTATCTGTGAGCTGAAACACAGATGGCACCGTACCTGAATTAACCAAACCCATTCACTGGCCGCGCTTTCAAAAGGCAATAAATAATGACGTGTAACGCGACGGGAACTGCGTTATCCTTTTCTCAATAAATGTACTTTTTTTTTTTTCATATAAGAAGTGCAGTAGAAAGTTCAAAAATACAAATTAAGATTTTAAATTCAAGGATTACAAAGCTCCGTTTACTTTGAAAAGACACCAGAAGATAAAGCTCCTTACATTTGAGTAAATTAGATAACTTTTTTAAAGATTTATTTATTTATTTTTATTGCAAAGTCAGGTGAAAACGAAACACCATATTCATACATTAGTAATGAATCAAAGAAAAAGTGCCTTCAAGTTAATAAAAAAAAATATATATATAACCTTCCAAAACTTACAGGACGTGGCAAAAAATGGTGCTTAGCAAGAAATACATACCAGTAATCACCACATTGAAAAAGGCCTCATATTGTTACCTTTACTTCCACCTAAGGAATCAAAAATACAACAAAGTTCAGATTATGAAGAGAGAAGTAAATAAATAACAAAACGGAGATAGAAAAAAAGCATTAAAGATGTACAGAGCCCAAAGTTTTGGAAGGTTATATCCGTTGGGATGCTTCTATCTCTCCCATATTGGAATACCGAGATTCAAACCTCAGCTTTTGTGGGCATTTGGGGAACAAAACAACAGATGGGAGCGCTCTGCATTCCTCTATGTGTGTGTCAAACAACTAAAATAAAATTTTAAAAAAGATTTATTTCTTTTTGTTGGAAAGGCAGATATACAGAAATAAGAGATATAGAGAGAAATATCTTCCATCCGATGATTCACTCCCCAAGTGGCTGCAGTGGCCAGAGCTGAGCCCATCCAAAGCCAGGAGCTTTTTCCAGGTCTCCCACACGGGTGCTGGGTCCCAAGGCTGTGGGCCGCCCTCGGCTGCTTTCCCAGGCCACAAGCAGGGAGCTGGATGGGAAGTGGAGCAGCCGGGACATGAACCAGTACCCAAATGGGATCCCAGCAGGAGCAAGGTAAGGATTTATCCACTAGGCTAATGCACCAGGCCCTAAAATATTTTTTTTTTAAAGAAAAATCTGAACTTTTTTTTTTGGCAGAAACCTCTGGGATAGTATAAAAATATGCTTCAACATATTGATTTGAAAAGAGAATGTAAGTAAAAAAATTAAAAGAAATTGAACCTTTGTGCCCTAATTAACCATGTAAAGATTGTCAAAAATAAAGAAAAAAAACAGAAAAAAAAACCCATATTAATTTGAGAGAGACACACCGTTTTATCTATACTCATGGTATATCTAGGTGTTCACATCTTAGAGTTATTGAGTTTTCGACATACTAGACTTTACATAAAAAAAGAGAGAGATAGAGAGAGACAGAGAGCTTCAATCCGCTGGATCACTCCTCATTGCTACAATGGCCAGGTCTAGGCATCAGGAGCTTCTTCCAGATCTCCCATACGGGTGGAGAGGCCCAAGGACTTAGGCCACCCTCCCCAGCTTTCCTCAGGTCACGTGCAGGAAGCTGGCTCAGAAGTGAGGCAGCCAGACCTCAAAGCTGTGCCCATATTGGATGCCAGTACCACAGGCGGAAGACTAACTTGCTAGGCCACCATACTGGTCCCCATATGTACTTTTCTATAAATGTTATGTAAGACCAATTCGAAAAGTTTGTGGAACGTAAAATTAAAAGTTAAGCATTTTTTTTTTGGTACAAAAACCACTTGAATTTTTCATAACATACATTTCTATAACATTTTTGAAGATTCTTCATACCTTAGTATAAAGATCAGAAGTTTAAATTCCTTCACTTTGCTTTGGATGTGTGACCTTTCTCAGTGTCGCGCCCGCTGCAGAGCTTTGTGGGGACGGTACCCACGGCGCCATTGCTTTGGTCCCAATCTGGATGTCACTGGACTCTTCAGAGGGAGGGGACTCTGCGGCCACTGCGACACAGAGGCGAAGGAAGCTGGCCCCACACTGAAGGGCTCATTTCACCCCATCCCCCATCACGTCTCAGAATTTTACTTGAATTGTGGCATTTTCAGACCAAGGCCAGGCTGAAAAATGGAAACATTGTGTATTGTTTCAGCCTTGATGTGGGGAGGCCGCGATCTGTCTCTTCTCAAGCTTTGGCAGGACATGCCTTCCCCAGTGGGGGGAAGCACCTTGGAAAACTCTGTTCTCATGCACTTTGTGCCTGTCCAATATCAGAGAATCCACGTGTTTTGCTTGATATTTTAAATTTTCCTAATCAAGGTGGAGTCCTCAAAGGTCTTTGTTTGATTTTTGTTTCCGAATCTATAATGTTCTTGATTACAATGTCTATGGCTTCCTTATGCAAATTTTTACCTTGAAATCCTTTTTAGTGAAAAAAAACAAGATGGTAAAAAAGGGTGAGGGCATGTTGAAACAGATAGAGAATCATTAGCCAGGGTAAGGCAAAGAGGCACGATCCTGGGGAACAGGAGCGGGCAGGCCGGACAGGCGGACGGCAGGGGGACACCCGGAGACCCAGGGACACAGGCAAGCGGCAGGGACACTACACAAGCCTGCGTCAGCTGCACAGTTGCTGAGCTGTGAGAACCCACTTCTAGCTCAATGCATTGCACTGGTCTCACAGGGAAAAGAGTACTAACTTGACATACTACAGATTTCACCCCAAAGAGGTCTGGGTGGCCTTCAGACCTAATGGCCAGCAAGCAGGTTCTGGCAACACCAGCACCGCTGACAATCCAGTGATTTAGGACAGCTAGCGCTTCCCTAGTCCCGGGCACTGATTCAAGTAGGAGAGGCAGAAAAGCTGTGCAGGTGATGGGGCAGCCACGCCACAGCATCACAGGGGGTGGAAAGTGTGAGCCAGGAGCTGGGGTTCCAGAGACCACGGCGGAAGCCTAGCACAAAAACCCCAAATTGAAATTGGTTGGTGGGAGTGGCACAAGAGACTATGTTACAAGAAATGCCTGGTGGGTTCTTTCCTCAGCTTAGTAGAGAAATAAAAAGCCGGGAATCTGTTGAAGACAGAAAAGTTTATTTGGGAAGGGACCAGGCGAGCAGGGAAGGGGGAGGGAAGGGGAAGCACCTCCCGAGAGAAAGCAATGAGGTGCGGAGACACCAAAGGTTCAAGGAAGGGGCTTGGAATTTAAGCATTCCCTGACCCCTCCTTGTTGGGCAGGGAACCTACAAGTAAGATGTTCCCCATGGGTGGTCTCTTAATTAGTTAGAAAATGGGTGGGCAATGCTTGTGGCGCCCACCTGAAGGTGTGGCCAAGACCTCAGCAGGCCCGGATGGTCCCAAGTACACATGAAGAACCCAGTACTGAACACAGTAAGTAAAACTGACCTGTAGACCAGTGGGCAACACAGCTTAGAAACCTGCTTTGAGGAGAGGAATCTGCTAAGCAGAATAGCAAAGACCAAGAACAAAGGAAGAGAGAGAGGAATAGTGAATATTACTGATGCCTCCCTTGCCGAGGAACAAAAGCCTTGGTCAACCTCAAAGTTAACTGAGGAAGACATCAAGGAAATGGGCGCTAAAGAATTTTTTTTAGAAGATTTATTTATTTTTATTACAAAATCAGATATACAGAGAGGAGGAGAGACAGTGAGAAAGATCTTCAGTCCGATGATTCACTCCCCAAGTGAGCGCAATGGCCGGTGCTGTGCCAATCCGAAGCCAGGAGCCAGGAACTTCCTCCAGGTCTCATGTGGTTGCAGGACCTCAAGGCTTTGGGCTGTCCTCGACTGCTTTCCCAGGCCACAGCAGGGAGCTGGATGGGAAATGGCGTTACTGGGATTAGGACTGGTGCCCATATGGGATCCGGGGGCTTTCAAGGGGAGGGTTTTAGCCGTTACCACGGCACTGGGCCACAACTGCAGATTCTTCAATTCTTTGCGATGCATATTTGTTGTTAGTGCTAATGTTGTGTTGGATTTTGAAATCCCCAGAAAATCATCAAGTCTGAAGTCGGAGCTAAGGCATAAAGGTGGTTTATTCAGGTTAGGCTGGTTCTCCCAGCCTCCTTCCCCAGCCCAGCAGGATCAGGCAGGGAGGACAAAAAAGAATGCCAGAGAGAGAGAGAGAGAGAGAGAGAGAGAGAGAGAGAGAGAGAGAGACTTAGTAGGCTTCTATTGGTGGGTTTGAAGCAAGCCACTTTCAAAAAGTACAAACTGATGATCCATAGAGCTGTGGATCTTATCAAACACTCCTTCCTGAGGAGTGGTCTGCCTACGTGACCTGCCAGGTGTCCTGCCGGGTGTCACGTAGACTAACAGGCCTGGAGTTCACACAGCCCCCAGCCAAGCCATTAAGGCAGAATCACAAAAGCAGAAAACATCTAGGTTCTTCACCTGCTACTCAAGGACCTGAGGCCCTTCCTTTGAAGGTAATCAGCAGAAAGGACAGGAACTCTGTCTCAGTTTCTGACGGAGCCCAGGAGTCTAACCTGTGTAAATGCTCATTAGCAGACACGGTAGCCTGACCACATTAACACTGACCAACCCTCTCACCAACTTTGTGTAACTTCTCCCATTAAAGAGTCTCAGTATCAAAATCCCAACCATTTGTTTATGGTTCATTGCTACTAAGAAACAGCCTATGTGACCTTTAGCACTGATCGGCTCAATTCTTATGAATCAAGGCCCATCTAAGTCTGGTTATCTCACAGGTGGCTCCAAGTAATTAAGTGGGTGCTTCCCTTAGTTGCTGGAGGCATGGGCTGTCCAGCCTAGACAGGTGGGGAATGTGTGGTATTTCCCCTCACCTTGCGGGCTATTGTGAATTGCTATTGTGGACTGCCCCTATAAAAAACCCTATGAATGTGCTGTTGGGGCCACACTCCAGTAAGGGGGCTGGTCAGCCAGCTGCCTGCCCTCAACCAAGAACCCAGGCTCTGATGTGCTGGGCTTGAATAAACCATCCTTGTGTGCTTGGATCGACTTCAGACTCCTGGTGATTTCGGGGGGATGTCAAAATCTGGGCACAACAACATCTCTGGCTCTTTGGAGAGTCAGCCATGGATGGAAGATCTTCCTCTCTGTCTCTCCTCCTCTCTGTATATCTGCCTTTCCAAGAAAAAAAGTAAATGAATACATCTTTAAAAAAATACACTACAAAAGTCAAAACTATTTCCTTGTGCTTATAATGAAAAATGAATCAACGAAAACACAGGCAAGAACAAAACCCAAATAATCCAATTACTTTCTAAAAAAATTTTTCCAGATGAACACCTCCAAGCATATTTAAAAATCTCTGCTAGCAACAAACATCAGGCATGAATGTGATAAAGACTGATTTTTTTTAGTTCTTTCCCTCGTAAAATTTAAGGTACTTCAGTCAAAGAGGAAACTAAATGTTGATTTTTTAAAAAACAGTCTTATGTTCTCAAATGGTGACATTTTGCTAACAGAAGAAAAAAAAAAGAATCGAAGGTGAATGTCCTAGTGGAAATTAGGTCCTCTTTCATACCTGAAGGAAATGTTTCTTAAGTAAGTGTTGGGAAATTAGGATGGTAACACAGAGGGTACCCGGATTATCCACCTGGAGGGGGGTAGCCGCTGCAGTCCCTTGTAGGACCGAGTCTGTGTAACTCTGATTTACCAGTGGCTACATATTTTGGGAGCAAGACTTCCCAGGTACAAATTACCCCCGACTTCTAAAATAATAGCAAGGAGCTAATCATATTCAGCCATTTCCTAAATTAAGAACAAGTTGCATTGCTTTATAGTAAGACTGGAGACTTCAACAGTTGTGAAAAAGAATAGACTAACAACCAAAACAGGCACAGTTTTCTAAAGTGGCAATTGCTTGGGAGTCCATTTATGGAAATCTACTAGCTCCAGATAGGTAAGTTCCAAAGTTACATAATTTTATTCATTCATAATTATTTTTGGATAGCACCCAACCACTCTAAATACCTGCTCAATTAATTCTAGTTCACCGTTAAATTCCACTAATAAAGGTAAATGATGTGTGACATTCCAGATTTCTGCGAATTAACCATTACAAAACACAACAGATCTAAGGTTGGTCCTTATGTGTAACACATGGCAGAAGAAAAAGCCTATTTTTCTAATGAAAAAAATTTGCATTAAGTACTCTTTCAAGTATTTCTTGATCATACTGCTCATTAGTATATTCATGAAGTCTGCTATTAGCCTGGCTTGAGATAGGTAAGTATTTCGTAAGAACTCATTTTTTTTTTTTTAAAGATTTATTTTTATTATTTTTTATTGGAAAGGCGGATATACAGAGAGGAGAGACAGAGAGGAAGATCTTCCATCCGATGATTCACTCCCCAAGTGAGCCGCAACGGGCCGATACTATGCCGATCCGAAGCCAGGAGCCTCTTCCGGGTCTCCCACGCGGGTGCAGGGTCCCAAAGCTTTGGGCCGTCCTCAACTGCTTTCCCAGGCCACAGGCAGGGAGCTGGAAGGGAAGCGGGGCTGCCGGGATTAGAACCGGCGCCCATATGGGATCCCGGGCGTGCAAGGCGAGGACTTAACCACTTGCGCCACCGCGCCGGGCCCAAGAACTCATTTTTAATAACAGCTGTGATATCATGGATATAGGATGATAGTTTTACGCTCCAGCATTTATATAAAGGAGGAAAATAAATGTTGCCTTTTAACGATGTATTTTACTTATTTTTTTTAAAGATTTATTTATTTTTATTACAAAGTTGGATATACAGAGAGGAGGAAAGACAGAGGAAGATCTTCAGTCCGATGATTCACTCCCCAAGTGACCACAACGGCCTGTACTGCGCCGGGAACCAGGAAATTCTCCCACATGGGTGCAGGGTCCCAAGGCTTTGGGCCATCCTCGACTGCTTTCCCAGGCCACAAACAGGGAGCTGAATGGGAAGTGGAGCTACTGGGATTAGAACTGGTGCCCATATGGGATCCTGGATCCTGGAGCGTTCAAGGCGAGGACTTTAGCCACTAGGCCATGCCACCGAGCCCATATTTTACTTATTTGAAAGGCAGAGTTAAGCAATAAGAGGGAGAGACAGATAATATTCCTGGTTCATTCCCCAAATGGCTGTTGCGGAGCTGGGCAGGTGCAAATCCAGGAGCCAGGAGCTTCTTTCTGGTCTCCCAGTGGGTGCAGGGTCTCAGACACATTGGCTGTCTTTTGAGCTTTCCCAGGTGACAGGTGACATAGCAGCAAGTGCAGTGCAAGTGGGAAGATCCAGGACTGGAATCTGCCCACCTGGGATGTCAGTCATAGGCAGTGGCTTTAGCAGCTAAGCCTCCAGGTCAGAGAAATAGAATTCTTTTTATTTTTTAAAGATTTATTTAATTTATTTATTTTTATTGGATAGGCGGATATACACAGGAAGAGAGACAGAGAGGATCTTCTGTCTGATGGTTCATTCCCCAAGCTGCCACAGTGGCTGGTGCTTAGCAAATCTGAAGCCAGGAGCCAGGAGCTCTTCCGGGTCTCCCACACAGGTGCAGAGTCCTAAGGCTTTGGACCATCCTCCACTGCTTTCTCAGGCCACAAGCAGGGAGCTGGATGGAAAACGGCGCCGCTGGAATTAGAACTGGTGCCCATATGGGATCCTGGGGCTTGCAAGGTGAGGACTTTAACCACTACACTATAGCGCCGGGCCCAGAATTCTTAAGCTCATTTAATCGTAGTAGTTTCTCATCGTATTTATGAAATACTTTCACGCCATCTTATGCATTACTTTAAGAAATAGATGGCATACTTAAACGTTGAGAAGTCAAGCTTCTTTAGGGACAGAGTTTAAGTTGTTCAGGTACTTGCAGTCGTGCTAACCTGGGCTGGTTTCCAACTGGCATAGATGAAGTGCTTTGGAGGGGAGGTTTCCTTTGGTCATCCGGGTGTTTTAGGTTACTTTGGCCGATTACATCTTAAAAGAGAAAAAGTTCAAGATGGAAGTGCGAGGTGCAGGACCTCTCAGGATTGTGAACTGAGCCACAACTCCTCCCCCTCCCCTTTCTGGTTTCTAACGTGTCAGAGGACTTGGGGTGCAGTGGGGCGGTAGCCCACAGTCCTCACCTGTTCCCTTGGGCATCCCCGTTCAGGAGGCTGGGCGACGGTGGCCGCGCCGGCCCTGGGTGAATTACGGGGGCCGCCCTGGACTGGAGAACCCGGCGGCGACGTGCAAATGGGATTCTGCAACGGTTGACAGCAAAGCAACACGCAAATTCAGCATGGTAGCCCCCGAGGCTTATCCGCATCTATTTTTATAGCTAAGCCAAGGTCACTCTGGAACGTTAAGCTGGGCGTCGCGGGGGCCGAGCGAAGACAACAGCAGCCGCGTCCGGAGGCTGGCCGGCCGCGTACCTGCCCGGCGGGCGCCCGGGCCCGGAGGGAGGTGGGGCGGCGTCCCCGGCGCCGAGGAGGGGCCATTGGCGGTGGGCGCGAGCGCGGCGCGGGCGGGCGGGGGGATTCGCGGTGGGCGCGAGCGCGGCGCGGCGGCCAAGGCTTGGAGGCGCTGCGGCGCGAGTGCGTCACGCCGGCGGAGGGCACGGTGGGCTGCGGCCGACCCCGCCGCCGAGCACCGGGGCGTCCGGGCTGAGGCAAGGAGAGGCGGCCCCGAACGGCGCCGCCCCAGACAGGCCGGAGCGGGCGAGCAGCCGCCGGCTCCATTCATTCGCGCGGCCCCGCCTCCTCCGCCCGAGCCGCCCGGAGCTCCCGGGGCGCAGCCGAGGTGAGTGCGCTGCCCATCGCGGCGGGTCCTCGGGGGTCAGGCCCCGGCTGCGGCCGTCTGCTCTGACTGCCGCCGGCCTCCCACAGCCCGGGCCGCGACGCGAGGGGCTCCTGTGGAGTCGGGGGGCCTCTGCAGGCCCCGTGGGCCGCCAGGGCCTTGGGGCGCGCTGGTTCCAGCTGGCTGCAGCCGGCAGGGTCGCACAGAGCCGTGTTGCGCCCCCCAGGTGCGCCGGCCTCCTCCTTGGAGCCACCATTTTGTGTGAGGGAATGCTTGCTGCTTCTCCTGCTCTCGCTCCCCTCCGATGCTTTCCGAGACGCAGCTGCTGCTGCTGTTGACCGAGCCCCTCCTCCCGCTTTCCCCACCTGGAGCTTGTAGGTTTTCGTTGAGTGCCCCGAAAAGCGCGGAAGGCGGAACGGGTGAGGTGTGGGACCTGAGCGGTTTAGACTTGGGGGCGGCCAAGCAGGTGGTCTCCAGTGATGCTCTGCGAGTACCTGTCACTACTTTTGGGATGGATACTGTACAGATTCTCCCTCCTCTAGGATTCAGGTCGTTGCAGTTTTGTTCTCGTTGATTCGTATATATGTATTTCCCGTTCGCTGACCACTATGCGTTTTTCCCAAAGGCCCGTGCCTCGGGAGTTGGAAGGCCAAGCCTTGCTCCCTGGGTGGTTTGTGGCTAAGGGGTCTGGATTACATTTGCATTGTTGTCCTTGGAGAGGAAAGATGAAACATCGTTGTGGCCTTTCAGCTTCTGGAAATTTTGGTGTCGCTGTGTTAAAAGGAGTAGATGGTAATATAACCACCTGATGCAGGTCCCGGATCCCAAAAACCCCAGTGGATGAGGATTTAGGGAGGAGGGGGACGCGTTGCTAAAAAGATTACCGCAAGGAAAAGTTTTAATTGTCATTCTGTTGGAAGTATTCCACAATTGGTCATTTTCAAGGTTCCTGAGTATTTGGTAATTTCTGTTTGGGTTCGTTGGTTGTAGGCATGGAATGAAGCATACCCACATTGGTGTTTAATCTCTGCATCACAGATGGGGCTTAACATCTGGAGTGGAGGCTGTTACATAATGCGTATGAGCCCCAGAAGGAATTCAGCAAGGTGGACCCGAGTCTGATGTGGCCATGCTTTTTATTTTTTAGGTTTTGTTGAACATCGTGGGGTATGCCAGCACTGTAATTTGGTACCTTACTATGAGGTGTTAACAAGAGGAAAGGATTTTAATGATTGATACGGACCAGACTCAAGTTTTAATTTTTTTTTTCCTAACACTTGTTTGTTTTGGTGGTGAGGGAATGAGATGGCAGGAGGCGCCTGGGAAATTGACTTCAATGTGAGCAAAGTTTGTAGTTGTTACATTGGGCGCCCCTCTCCAGTGAGGCTCAGCTTAATGAACTCGAAAATAGCTTATGTGACCGGTAACATTGGTCTTCACTGGAATGAGCACCAACTAGGATATTTTACTTGTTGACTTACCAGGTTCTGAAAGAGTCAAATAGTTTTGACCTTTGAAATACTATTCAGATTGTTACAAAAGGTGTACTTTCTTTAATAAAAGTGTAATATCCACATAAACAAGCAAACAAAAAAACCCCGAATTCTGGTGACAAGGATACATTTAATAATTAAGTAGTTTTTTTTTTTTTTTTTTAAAGATTTATTTTTATTATTTTTTCATTGGAAAGGCGGATATACAGAGAGGAGAGACAGAGAGGAAGATCTTCCGTCCGATGATTCACTCCCCAAGTGAGCGCGACGGGCCGATACTATGCCGATCCGAAGCCAGGAGCCTCTTCCGGGTCTCCCACGCGGGTGCAGGTTCCCAAAGCTTTGGGCCGTCCTCGACTGCCTTCCCAGGCCACAAGCAGGGAGCTGGAAGGGAAGCGGGGCTGCCGGGATTAGAACCGGCGCCCATATGGGATCCCGGGCGTGCAAGGCGAGGACCTTTAACCACTTGCGCCACCGCGCCGGGCCCAATTAAGTAGTTTTTGATAGTAAACATTTCACATCCCGCTCGGCTCTCGAGTCAAGCACAGCTGCTACAGGTGCACATTGATTCTGTTATGGAAGTTGAAGAAATCAGTCAACATTAGCATAATTAAATGGCATCGGCCCAAGTTTGGAAGTGGTCACAGCGTGCTGATCTTTGAGGTGGCTTGGATTGTCCAGCGTTGTCTTACAAATGTTGAAAAGGAAATGGTAGCTGACCCTTCTCTGCGTCAACGCCCACTTGAGGAGCCTTGCCTGGGTATGCCTTGTGTGTGTTACTTTCCAGACAAAATGGTCCACCTTTTAAAGGTAATTAAAATACAAGAGAACTGAGTATTTAGGCAGAAGTTCAAAAATGCTCTGTCAGGGATTGTGTGGCAAGCGGATTGTTGGTTGGGTAGGACAGGAAGCGTTTCCTGTTCCTTTCTGAGAGTTTGTGACCTAAACTGAGAAAGGGAATGCTGTGATTATTCTGTGAAGATGGTATTCGCATCACAACCATTAGGTTTCTTTTCAGGTAAAAGGTGTGATGATTTACAGATGATCAGGAATAGCTAATAATGTACTAAAGACGTGATAAAAACATATATTATACTAAAGTATTTGTGCTCTGTTTAGAGAACTACTGCTCTAACCTGACCCACTCTTTAGAATAAGACAATTTGTGTCTTACCTAGTTCAACTTTTTGCTTTTTTTAAGACTACCTTTTGGTTATTATCTGTTCTAATAAGGAGCTAGTTTTAGGCTAAATTAAAGGTAGATTTCAAGTATTCAACAAACGTTGGGGGGCATCTGCTGTATTTTGTAGGGCACAAAGAAGCAAGTAAACCGTATTCTCATGGAGTTTATAGTTTAGAGAAGTGCTAAATTCCTTAGAATCTAAATGTGCAGGATTTTTTGAAAGTGCAGATTGGGTAGACATTGTGGAGTAAATTGTGTTTTAAAAATAAGTGTCAGTTTATATGTCATCACTTTGTTTGTAGCTTAAGGAATAATTTAGGAAAGTAGTTTTCAAGCAAGTACTTAGAGGGTGAGTGAGACATTCTTAATCTGGGACAAAATCATGGTTGCGTCATGTAGAGATGCAGTCTTACAGTTTGGACAGGCATTAGACACTGCTGTGAACTCATTGGACAAGGTGATGTGTGGCATGCAGAAGAAGGGTTTATTAAGCGGTATAACAGTTGACTTTTATCTAGGACAGTAGTCCAATGAGAATTTGCCAGAAGTGTTTATGAGAAATGGTCCCACCGAACACTCAAGTGTAGACTGGTCCTATTCTGACAAAGTGAGGTCAGTCACGCTGACCCAGGTTCCTTGGTAAAAGAGGGGCTGGTTGTAAATCTTGCTCTTTGGTGATGAAATCCAGTGATGGATTTTGGAAGAGTGGATAGGCTGGTCTCATTCTCTCTCCCTCCTTCTCCCTGCTTGTTCCCCTCCTCTGGTGTGTGTGTGATAGGGTCATTTTGAGGCCAGGTTGGACTAAAGTACGTTAGGAGCTCTGGTGAACATCTTTGCGAGGGCCTGAAGCAAGGCAGTGGCAGAGGAAGCAACAGAGAAAGGGCTGGATTTGAGAGACATTTGCTGAAGTAGAAAGGAAGCATTTATGGTGCCAGAGATAAGAGCTTTGGTGTTAAGAGTGGGTTCCGGTCGGGGCATCAGGCTTCTGCTGTGTGTGATTATATAACCTTGGGATTGTTATTTAAGCGTCTTTGAATCTTGGCTTCTTCAGCTTTTTTTTTTTTTTTTTTTTTAATTTATTATGTGTTTTTATTGGAAAGGCAAATATACGCAGAGGAGGAGAGACAGAGGAAGATCTTCTGTCTGATGCTTTACTCCCCAAGTGGCCACAAAAGCTTTAGCTGAGCCAATCTGAAGCCAGGAGCCAGGAGCCAGGAGCGTCTTCCCCTGAGTCTCTCACGCAGGTGCAGGATCTCAAAGCTTTGGGCTGTCCTCGGCTGCTTTCCCAGGCCACAGGCAGGGAGCTGGATGGGAAGCACGGCTGCCGGGATTAGAACTGGCGCCCATATGGGATCCTGGTACGTTCAAGGCGAGGACTTTAACCATTATTCTATCATGCTGGGCCCGCTTCTTCAGCTTTAAGAAGAATTTGGATATACTTTAAAAGCTTATTAGGATGATTAGAAGTAATATGAGGTACCAGTTGTTGACCTTGTTTCATTGCTTCTCAGTTATGGAAATGTATAGTGATGGAGGCTGGGGTGTATCCTATCCAGATGTGGGGATACAATATAACATGCATTCCTGTTTCCAAACAGTAGATGGACTTCCAGTGAAACTGTTGGAAATGTGTAGACAATGGGATGCCGGACTGACACTGTACCAACAATGTCAGAGCACACCTAATAAGAGGCTGATGGAATTATGACTCCTTATGAAGGACTATAATATTGTAGCAACATGGGGAAGATGTGTCGGGGGTGGGAGTTGGGGGGGGAATCCCAAGTAAAATAAAATTAAATTAAAAAAAGAAGTAATACGATGAATTTAAAAAATGTGGGAAGATGAAATTAAAAAACAAGTTTACTTTGTTAGCAATTTTGAAATCCATACATTGTTTTTTAATACTATACTTTTCATGAGCTTCTTGAAGATCCTTTCAGAGGCATGAATTAAGAATTTTTTTTTTTTGTTTCAAAACAGCACTTAATTCCATTGTGTGTGAGCTTTTGATAGGGTGACAGAGGGGCAGAGGATGTGGGGAGCTAGGTCTTCCAGCCTCTCTTCCCCAATTGGCTGCATGGCTGGGGCTGAGCCAAGCTGAAGCCAGGAGCCAAGGGATTCCATGTGGGAATAACAATAAATAACAAGAACTCAAATACTTGACTCATTCTTTGTGCAAGGGACCTGGGCTGGAAGTGGAGTAGGCAGGACTTAAAGCTCCTAGTTTCCCAAGCAGTGGTATCCTAGTTTTTGCTTGCTTTTCAAAAGCTCATTTTCTGACCTGTTACATGTTTGATAAAGGCATCGTCAGTTCTGTTAATAGTGATGATGGACGATTGAGGTGACAAGAGGAAGGAGTGACTGAGTGGGATTTCTTTAGATCTTGGGGTCCAGCCGCGTTGATGATTCCTTTGTTAACAATAGAAAGGAGGAAGCAATAGGCTGGCAGAGGGCTGGAAATTAAGTTTGGGGATGTTTTATTTCATTTTGGGTTACTCGAGGGAAAAATCCAGATAGAAATGTTGATTGAATGGTTGAAAATATGCCTTTCTTTGGGAGAAAGAGGTAGGAAGATAATGCAAATTTGGGATCTCCCAGTGTAAATATTTGGTAAATGGAGCCATGTGATAAATTCTTAGGTTAAAAAAAAAAAAATGAGGAGCAGCCACAACTTACAGTTAGATAAAGTATTATGGATTAAGAAGTTAAAGGTTCCTGGAAGATATAAATGCACAAATATTTTTGAAAAGATGAATTGTAAAAAATCAATTTACTATGATGTATTTTTAAGGATTTGCTTATTTACTTGTTTTAAAGATTTCTTTTTATTTATATTGGAAAGGCAAATATACAGAGAGAATGGCTGGAGCTGAGCCCATCCAAAGCCAGGAGCCAGGGGCTTTTTCTGGGTCTCCCATGCTGGTGCAGATCCCCAAGGCTTTGTGCTGACTTTGACTGCTTTCCCAGGCCACAAACAGGGAGCTAGATGGGAAGTAGAGCAACCGAGACAGAACCAGTGCCCACATGGGATCCTGGCTGTGGCAAGGTGAGGATTTAGCTACTAGGCTGCTGCACCGGACCTGATATAATCTCTTATAGATGCATCTGACAGGCAAAACTTAGGCTATGGGCCTGGCCTAGTGGCTGAAGTCCTCGCCTTGAACACTCCGGGATCCCATATGGGCGCCTGTTCTAATCCTGGCAGCCCCACTTCCCATCCAGCTCCCTGCCTGTGGCATGGGAAAGCAGTGGAGGACAGTCCAAGGCCTTGGGACCCTGCACCTGCGTGGGAGACCCTGCACCCGCGTGGGAGACCCAGCAAAGCTCCTAGCACCTGGGTTTGGATTGCCTTAGCTCCTGCCGTTGCGGCCATTTGAGGAAATGGAAGATCTTTGTTACTCCTCTCTGTAAATATGATCTGCCTTTCCAATAAACATAAATAAATCTTTTGTTTAAAGAAATTTCAAAGATATGAACATTGTTTTTTATATTTTAAAAGATTTGATTGTGTCTTTTGGAAAGCAGATTTCCAGAGAAGGAGAAACAAGGATCTTCCTTCTGCCATTTCACTCTCCATCAGCCAGAGCTGAGCTGATCTGGAGCCAGGAGCTGGGAGCTTCTTCTGTCTCCCACTTGGGTGCAGAGTCCTAAACGTTTGGGCCATCGTCTGCTGTTTTCCCAGGCCATAAGCAGGGAGCTAGATGGGAGGTAGAGCATCCAGGACACAAACTGGTGCCTGTATGGGATCCCAGCACTTATATTAATCACTCCCACCTGCTAGTCTCATTCCCCATTTATTTTCATTGGACAATTCAGAAATATAATCAGGGTTGGCGCTATCCACAAATCATTACCCCAGCTTTAAAAAAAATAGCATCCTTTGAACTACAACCTCGCCATTTCCTTTTTTTTTTTTTTTTTTTCCTATATTTCAGCAGCTCTGTGCTTGAGCCTTGGTTCCCCGCATCTGCTCCTTACAGCCTTGGGCTTGCTTACCCAAAATAAGAAAAAAAAAACCCAAATCCTTTTTTTTTAATTGATTACATTGCATTATATGACACAGTTTTATAAGCACACTGGGATTCCCCCCAGCCTTCCCCAACCCTTCCCATGGTGGATTCTTCCACCTTGTTGCATTACCACAGTTCAAATTCAGTTGAGATTCTTTCATTGCAAGCATCTACTAAGCATAAAGTCCAGCATCTTATTGTCTAGATAAGTTCAACAGTTTCTTGGGGAGACCATCTCTGGTCTGAGGGTAGAGCCGGCAGAGTATCATCCCAATCAATTAAAAGCCCCGACATAACATCAGTAACAATTTATAACGTGATGAAATTAGTTGACATGGTATTGAGTGACTAATATGTTAAAAGAGAGAAAAAAAAAAGAATGCAAGTTCTGAACCACATCCTGTGACTTTTACATTGACATTTCAATTATTAGTTTATATACAGCCAGGTTCTATACACCTTAAAATGGCTATAGATTACTATTCAGCTGTCTCATGTCAATTTTAATTTTAGTATTTAGCAGTTTATAGCGTTGAAGCATGATTTTGCTGAACCTGGCTGTTTTTCGGGTAGTCTAACTCTATAACTCTAACAAGACATATGTCAACACAAAACCAAATCCTTAGGATCGGCATTGTGACACAGCTGGTTAGGCCATTGTCTGTGACATTGGCATCTTGTATTGATTTCTGTTTGATTCCAGCTGCTTCACTTGTCATCGAGTGCCTGATAATGCACTGGGAAAGGCAGCAAAAGATGGCCCAAGCACCTGGTCCCCTGCCACCCACATGGGAGATCCAGACAGAATTCTAGGCTCCTG
The DNA here is from genome assembly GCF_017591425.1 of Ochotona curzoniae. Classification (NCBI taxonomy): domain Eukaryota; kingdom Metazoa; phylum Chordata; class Mammalia; order Lagomorpha; family Ochotonidae; genus Ochotona; species Ochotona curzoniae. The sequence goes on from NW_024466307.1 coordinate 18,871,258, forward strand.
GCTTTGGCTTGGTCCAGCTTCAACCATCATGGCCGTTTATGGAGTGAACCAGTGAATGAAGATTCCTCTCATCCCTCCCTCTCTCTTTCTATGTGCCTTTGAAATAAATAAGAAATAAATCTTTTAAAAAATTCAAAATTCTTCTACCTCTCGTTATCAAAGGACTCATGGGAACGATATATGAAATATGTAGACATTAATTTCTTTTTTTTTTTAAGATTTATTTTTATTGCAAAGTCATATGTACAGAGAGGAAGATCTTCCATCCGATGGTTTACTTCCCAAGCGGCCACAACGGCTGGAGCTGCGCCCAAACTGGCATGGCCTGCCCCATCTCCTCATTTGCCATGGATGCTACAGCTTGGCTCTTTCTGGGCTGCCCCCAGTCCCAGTTCACACTGGCGAGCGCTGCAGCTAGTCCAGCCTGGCTAGCTTCTAGCCATGCCCTCATGTGAATTGGCAGGTATTGTGGCCCAGCCCAACCTGGCCTGTATCCTGTCCTCGCTCTGGCACATGCCAGCTGGTTTTGTGCCTGGCCTACCCCCAGATCTGACTCACGCATATGCTGGAGGATGCTGTAACCTGGCTTGGCCTGGGCTGTCCCCTATCCTGGCTTTCAGTGGGAGCTGTGCCCCTATAGAGGGTGTTCCCCAGTGTTCTGTCAGGCCTGCTCTCACTGTGGATCTTGCACACTCAGGTAGATGTTCCGCCCAGCCTGAAATGGCCTGCCCTGGTCCAGCCATTCACCCTTAATTCCCCTACAAAGTTTATTCCCAACCCCTTATCTAATATATGTTGGTGGGTTAAGACTCCTGCCCAGCATAGCCTGCCCCAAGTGTAGGCCTTTGCATTTGCTGGCAGGTGTTACAGCCTAACCCAGCCTGGCTTGCTACTAAGCCCAGCTCCTGTGAGTGAGTGTCAGTGAGTTCTGTTATGTCTGTCTTCCTGGCCTGTCACTGTCTCAGCCCGTCACGCAAACCAGCTGCAGACCCCCAGAGGTGAGCCCATAAATCCCCGACTGAATCTGCCCCCAGACTTGGTTCTCTTGCCAGCTGGTTGGTGTCACAGCCCAGCCTCACACAGTCTACACTCTGTCCCAACACTTGCTGGTGCAGGTACTGCAGCCTAGCCCTGCCTGGCATGTCCCCCAGTGCTGGCTTTCAAATGTGCCATTGGCAATGCGACTTAGCCCAGCTCAGGACTCCTACTTGGTCTGACGCAGACATGCCCCCGGTCCCCTTTCTAAATCACCCCATCTCGGGCCCGGCGGCATGGCCTAGCGGCTAAAGTCCTTGCCTTGAACGCGCCGGGATCCCATATGAGCGCCAGTTCTAATCCCGGCAGCTCCACTTGCCATCCAGCTCCCTGCTTGTGGCCTGGGAAAGCAGTCGAGGACGGCCCAAAGCCTTGGGACCCTGCCCCGCGTAGGAGACCCAGAAGAGGTTCCTGGCTCCTGGCTTCGGATCGGCATAGCATCAGCCATTGTGCTCACTTGGGGAGTGGATCATCGGACGGAAGATCTTCCTCTCTGTCTCTCCTCCTCTCTGTGTATCTGACTTTCCAATAAATAAATAAATCTTTAAATCACCCCATCTCAGCTCCCTCATTTACCTGCAAGTGTGCATGCTCCTTGAAAACCCACCTGTTCACCCTGTCTTTCCTCACCTATGAGTGCGGTGGTCTGGTCGTTGGAGCCCCCCAGAAGTCATTCCACACCTGTCAAACATTGCCTCAGTGGCCTCCACTCCCACACATCCTTCCCGTTACAATCCCTATAGCTCTCTACTGCACCGTAGGCCCCAACGGCATCTTCTGGTCCAACCAGCCATAGAAAATGATCAGCTTAAAAATTAGCCTGGTGTTGTGCCTGTTATGCTGCCGCTTGCAATGCAGGCATCCAGTGTGAGTGCTCTGCTTCAGGTTCGAGTCTTCCGTTATCTGAGAAAGCAGCAGAGCAGGATCCGAGTATTTGGGCCCTGCCGCTCCTGTGGGAGACCCTGCTGAAGCACAGGGCTCCATCTGCGAGCCCTTGTGACTCTTTTGGGGCTGTTTGGGTAGTGAAGCAGCAAGTGGAAGATCTCCGTTTCTTCCTCTCTTGGTAACTCTGCCTTTAAAAGAAATAAATCCCAAAGGAAAATGAGGTTCCTGTAGATTTACATACATCGAAATGCTCGGGTTCCATTCCAGGTTCTGGTACCTGATTCTCTACCTTCCCACCAATGCCAAGCCTGGGAGATAGCTGAGATTGCTTCGGTAATTGGGTTATTGCTAAGGTAGGAGAGCTGGCTTGCATTTGTGGCTTCTGACTCCTGCCGTGTGGCGCTCTGTCAGCCCTTACACTTTGCATTAAGCATTGCTTGGGATCTTTCCCTCCCTGTCTCTGTCTCTTTGCTTGCCAAGAAAAAAAAAATCATGAAATTGTTTGGGAACTGAATTTGTAATAAGTTTCCATTTTTAGGTTATAGTTGACATATTTATAGATTTCTTTTTCAGCTATTTTCCACGGGTTTTTTTTTGTTGATAATATTATTCATTCTTTTAAATGGTTATAACAATTTTTTTTAAGAAAAAGGGATGACATTAGAAGATGGAAAGATGGATACAGTTTAGCTGATACTGATGGGCCCTTCAGAACTTTGGTGTAAGCAGCCTGGGTATTATGCCTTTGTACAGGTTAGCCAGGATGAATGGCATACTTATTTGTTTATAAGTTATTTTGAACACTTTTTACACTTCACTGTCCATGCTGTGTCAGTTTTTTGATGAGCTGGCTCGCTTGAGGCTGTTAAGCTTCCTCATTCATGTAGAATCAACTGAGGCTTTTTAGTTCATCGCATGGGTAGAGCATAAAGTACTTGACGAAATTTGGTCTGACAGCTTTATCATTATGTAACAGAACAGAAGCTTAAAAAACAACGAAGAAGAGCAGGGGTAAATCAAGAGATTTTAGAATCAACTCTATATTTCCCTCTGGAACCGTACCACTCTGATTCTTGCCTTTCTACATTAGCAGATCTGCTATAAGGCTACCAGTTTACATCGTCTCAATTTTAAAAAGATTTTAGAAAGCAAAGATAAGAATTTAGAGGTCAAAAGGTCTTTAGAATTATCTTCTCTGGTTGCTCCCCATTACCAATGAGAAGAGAGAAGCCTAAAGTGGGTAAGTATTTGGCCTGCAGTCGGAAAGCTTGAGGCAGAACTGACCCGGGAACCGGGTCACAGAATCCCAACTGAAGAACTCATTCTGACAGTAATACAAGAATAGAATATTTAATAGGGAGCTATTACAGTATTTTACAGAAGGGAATTTTATGTAATTGCAACAAATACCGTAACACTCGATTTTGCATACTGAACAACAATAATTATGTTTTTCTGATGGCTGGGTTCTTACTGGGGTTTCAGTAATGTTGTACAATTCTCTTAAACTCTGAAGCTGCTTCTCAGTAACATGGAGCTGGTTGTATGTGAATATTCAAGGTAACAGTCTCTTTAAAGACTGATGCGTGGACGACTCTTCTCAGTACATATTACCTAGTGTTGTTACTCATGAAAATAATTTCTGATTGTTTCTTTTAAGTTCTGTTAAAATTTAGCAGGGAACTGGTAATAAAAAAAAAATAATGGCTATAAGAGCAAGTTTGGAAGCAAAAAATCATTTGGAATGTCTGTATATAAATGGGCCTTTGGAATTAGAGAAATAGCTTCTAATTTTTTTTTTTCACAGTAAAGCTTATAGTAAATATATTTAAACTGTGAAATTGCAACTTCTGAGTAAGTGGGATTTTGCTCTCTTGCAAATTTGATGGTATTTAAATTTGTCAGACTTGGGGAAGCAAAATTGTTCTGCATTTAAGTGAAATTTTTTTATATAAGTGAAGTTATAGTCTTTAATAACAATTCCAAGCTATCGTTTTGTATTTTAAAGCCTGAATGAAACATGATGACCTTGTGTTCCCACACGTCAGGCATTTCCCACCAGCTTTTGTTCTACAGGACAGACTCTTGCTGCGACAAGCCATCCCGTGCCGGAGTGCAGTGGTACCCATACCTCCTGGGGCTGCACTGAGGCCAGAGCCAGGAGAACTCCCACCTGACTGGCAGGGACCCCATTGCTTGAGCCACGATCCCTGCCTCTCAGAGTCTGCATTGGTTCCAACAGCTTTCATAAATATACATACATATATGTATGTATTTATATTTAGCAGTTTATAGTATTCAAGCGAGATTTTACAGAACTTCGTGCATTTTAGGATAATCAAAGCAGCCCTTTTTTTTTTTTTTGAAGATTTATTTATTCTTATTGGGAAGGCAGATAAACAGACAGGAGAAACAGAAAGGAAGATCTTCTGTCTGATGGTTCATTCTTCAAGTGACCCCAACGGCTGGTACGCTATGCTGATCCAAAGCCAGGAGCCAGGAGCTTTCTCCAGGTCCCCCACATGGGTGCAGGGTCCCAAGGCTTTGGGCCGTCCTCGACTGCTTTCCCAGGTCACAGGCAGGGAGCTGGATGGGAAGTGGAGCAGCCTGGGCGCCTACTAGCATCCACATGGGATACTGGCTCTTGCAAGGGAAAGGATTAGCTAATTAAGCCACTGCACCCGGCCCCAGAATACACTTTAGCAGAAAGTTGGATTTGAAGCGGAGGCTGAGCGTGGGATTCACATGTTCTTTAGTGGTGGCTTAAACTGCTACAGTAGTATGCTTGTCCCAGCCATTGGGTTCTTTATTCCGATAACCTATTTGACTTATTCAGTAGAATTTTTCCTTTTCAATAATAGAATTTGAAAAAGAAGAGTGTTTAGAATATTGTTTTTTAAAGATTTATTTATTGATTTGAAAGGCCAAGTTACGGAGAGAAGGGGAGGCAGAGAAAATGCTGCATTTACTGGCTAGCACTCCAGATGGCCACAATGGGTGAGTCTGAAATCCAGAGACTTCACGTCCCTGGTCTTTCACATGGATACAGGGACCCAGGAACGTGGGTCAGTCTTCCACGGCTTTCCCAGACACTTCAGCAGGGAGCTGGATTGAAAGTAGAGCAACTGAGTCTTGAACCCAGTGCCCAGAGGGGTTGCTTGTGTTGCAAGAAGTGGCTGAGGTCATGGCACCAGAACACAGGCCCTGTAGCTTAGAAATTTAAATGTGACATTAACATTTAAAATGTTTCCTAGTTTTATTTTATTATTGTTTTTTTAACAAAAAGGGAATGGATTTTATGTATTCCAAAGGTCCAGTTTCAAGAAGACAGCCGCGTTTTCCTCCTTCCTCCTCTGCTCTCCCCTTCGTGCCTTTCTCGTCCTCCACTCTGGTTTTGCAAAGACATAGTTTAATCCACTCTGAATGCGCAGGCTTAATTCACCACGGATAATATTCAACCTCTGAAAAATAGGAGGGTCACAGTTCCACAAGAGTATAAAAATGGGCTAAAAGTTGTTTTATTTCTATCCTGTACATTTTGTGGTATCAGCTGCTGCATATTAGAGAAAACATATTTGTCTTTTGAGATCGACTTATTTCACTAAATGTAAGGATTTCCAGTTGTATCTATTTTGTTGCAAATGACAGGATTTCATTTTGTAGTGGCTGAGCAGTGTTCCACAGTGTGTTCCATATCACATTTTCTCTGTCTGGTCCTCGCTTAATGGACACGTGTGCTGATTCCTTATCTCAGCTATTGTGAATTGAGCTGTAGTAAACATGGTGGTGCAAATGATTCTCTCACATGTGGATTTATATTTTCATTTCCGGGAGTGGAATGGCTGGGTCATACAATAGATCTATTTTCCGATCTCGGAGGACTCCACACGCTGTCTTCCTGAATTTTTCCGTTCCCACCATCAGTGGTTAGGGTATTTTTCACTCCACACCTCGTCAGCATGTATTATTTTTTGATTTTTGGACGATATCCATTCCAGCTGGGGTAGGGTGACCTCTAATTGTGGGTGCTATTTGCATTTGCCTGATGGTTAGTGATCTTAACACATATATTTTTTTTTTGTCATGTGTCTGCTCTTTGCATTTCTCCTTTGAAAACTGTTCGTGTCCTGTTTTCACTGCTTAACTGGTTTGCTTGGTTCTTGTTGAGTTTCTGGAGCTCTTTATGCATCCTGGATCTTAACCCTTCTACTTGCGTGAGTTGCAAAACTTTGCCCAGTTGTGTAGTCTTTTCACTTTGTTGATCGTTTCCTTTCTAGTGCAGAAATTTATTAGCTTGACGTAATCCCATTTGTTTATTTTTTGCTTTAATTAACTGTGCCTCTGAGATCTTGTCCGGGGAGTCTTTACCTATTCCAGTGTCTTGGAGAACTTGCCCTGTGTTTTGTAACTTACTCTATCAGGGAGTTCTGTCGGGTCATCGATCCATGTAGAGTTGGTATTTTTAGGTGTGAGTTAGGAGTCGTGTTTCGTACTTTCACACACGTTGATACAGTTTTCCAGCATCTGTTGAAGAAACTATCCTTTCTCCAGGGATTGGTTTCAGGTCATTTGTGAAAGATTAGTTGGCTGTAGGTGTGTGGGTTGGTTTCTGGCACTCTATCCTATTCCGTTGATCTCTGTGTCTGCTTTTTGGTGCCGGTCCCAGGCTGTTTTGATTGTAATTGTCCTATTGTAAGTCTTAAGGTCTAGAATTGTGATGCCTCCAGCTTTGTTGCTGTTGTCAAGGTTGATTTTGCTATGCAGGCTCTCTTGTGTTTCCATAGGAGTTTTAGTATCATTTTTCTAGATGTAATAAGGATATCCTTACAATTTGATTTCATAGTCAACTTACCTGGGTTCAGGAAAAAAGCACCACCAATGTTATTTTCATAATGATTGAGTTAAACTGGTAGATTGTCTTAGGGCGGACTGGTTTTATGATGTTGAAGCTTAATATTCAGGAACCATTTGTCTTCCCTGTTGTGATTCAGTCTTTCAGAAACGTTTCATAGTTTTCCTCGTATAGTTTTATGCTGTCTTAAATTGAAGCCAATTTTAATTTGTCTGTGATTTAAAAAAAAAAACATTTATTTTTATTGGAAAGGCAGATATATATAGAGAAGGAGATACAGAGAGAAAGATCCTCCATCCACTGGTTCACTCCGCAAGTGGCCACAGTGGCAAGAGCTGAGCCAGTCTGAAGCCAGGAGCTTCCTCTGGGACCTCCATGGGGGCGCAGGTTCCCAAGGCTCCAGGCCATAAGCAAGAGCTTAGATGAAAAGTGCAGCAGCTACATATCAAACTGGTGTCCATATAAGATATCAGGGGTTGCAAGGTGAGGATTTAACCACTAGGCTACCTCACTGGGCCCCAAGTGAGGTCTTTGCCGTTTACTTTTACTTTCACATTCATTATTTCTTTTTAGTGTTACTGTTTATAGGAAAGCTTGGTTCTGCATGAGTTCTGTTATATCAATGAATTTTAAATACATTCCTAAGTTTTAAAAAGATTTAATGCATATCAAATTTTATTTTCTTATTGTTTGAAATAGTTTCCGTCAAGATTCTTTTGAACTTTTTAAAACATGACAGGGCTGGCATTGTTGCGCAGCAGGTTAAGCCAGTGCTTTGGATGCCGGCATCGCGCATGAGCCTCCTGCTTTGAGTGCTGGCTGCTCTCCGTCAGAGCCAACCCCCTGTGCTTGGGAAAGCTTGGGCCCCTGCCATCAACTTGGGAGCCAGGGTGGAGTTCCCAACTCCTGGGTCAGCCCGGCCCAGCCCTGACTCCTCTGGCCACGGAGGGAGTGACCCAGCTCTCTCTTCCCGTTTCTTTCCCTCTTTCACTTTTTCTCTCCTTTCTTCTCTGTCGCTTTGCTTTTCCGTAAATCGTACAGTAGAATATCTCAGTATTGCAGTAAATTTTTTTTTCTGTGAGTAAAGATGGATAGTATTTCTTATCGTGAAATATTTTGTTTTGTGTTGTTAGTTACCAAAAATGGCATTCCCTGTGGATATGCTGGATAATTGCAGTCATGAGGAACTGGAAACTTCTGCGGAAGATTACATGACAGATTTAAGGTGTGCAGATCCTGACAATCCAGAGGGCTTTTCTTTTCTCAATGTTACGGTAAGGCATTCCACAGTGACTTTTCTCAATTTTTTTCTATTCCATTTATTATGCGTGAAGTCGGTGTCCTCCTTTAAAAAAATTTTTAACAGGTTTATTTTTATTTGATAAGGAGATTTTTTTACAGGAAGAGTGAGAGACACAGAGAGAAGTAATCCATCCACTGGTTCACTCTTTAAATGAACGCAATAGCCAAAGCTGAGTTGAGCTGAACTGAGCTGATCCAAAGCTGGGAGTCAGGAGCTTCTTTCCAGCTTCCCACATATGTGCAGGGGTTCAAGGCCTTGGGCGATCCTCTCCTGCTTGCCCAGGCCATAAGCAGAAAGCTGGATCAGAAGTGGAGCAGCCAGGACACAATCTGCTGCCTGTATGGGTGCCAGCCCTGCAGACAGAGAATTAGCCCTTGATGCCACCGTGCTGGCCCCTGGAATGAGATTTGTTAAGCATAGAAATCTGCTGTAGTATCAAGAAGGCTTCCAGAGGGGAAAGACGCTGTTTACTTTCTCAAGTATTGATCATCATTTTCACTTAGTTTTCAGAAGTTGATTCTGAAAGTCGTACATATTGGTTAGTGAAGTATCATAATCAACCACCGGTTATTGCTTCCTATTTCTCTCTTTCACCTTTGAAATAATAGGTAATAAATTGACCAGTTGGTCAGACTTGTGCTATTTGAGCAAATTGACATTTAGATCAGAATTTTTGAGATCGGAAATGTCTTCAAAAATTAAAAATTATCATCAGAACTGCTATTTTGGGTGGTGATTTTTTATTTTTTTCTGCATTAGGAGAGTGATTCTTTGTAGTGAGTAGGCCGTGATTTAGTATGACAGACTTGAAGTCGGTACAGGTGGACTGTGGACTGCAGGTGTGCATTCTGTGCCTCGTGCGGGCCTTGGGGTTTTCTTCAGGAGACATCAAAGCACAGATCCAGAAAAAGGTTTCTGCAATATCTGTAATTTATAATTCTTTCAACTGTAGTAACTTCTCTAAATGGGAAGTTAGTGTTGACTCAATGGATTGATTGAAGTATTGTGTGTATCTCACAGGGAAAAAGAAAAGAGCTTTTAATTGGAAATAGAACTTAGTCCTTATATACTGCAAACAAAAGATTACAAATTACTGCTTTTTTTTTTCTTTTAGTAACCATGAACTATTTGTGGCTTTTTTTAAATTTAAAAATGTTTCTAGAACACAGTAACACTTATTAGAAAGCATTATCATGGTTCACCCAAGAAGACAAAACTCAAAAAGGGAAATCTGTTTGATTTTTTTTTTCTTGTTTTGTTTTATTTTTAAAGAAACAACATATGTTATTTCCAGTGAGTTTAAGTTATATAGCTAAAATTATTACAGGGAAAGTTCTGTATTCTGAGAACTGGTTGGTGTTGTGTGTTTTTTGGGCAGATGTTTTATTAATCTTTAACCAATTGTCATTTCAGATTCCTATTAGTCTTTCAAATGTAGGCTTCGTGCCCCTTTATGGTGGAGATCAGACCCAGAAAATCCTGGCTCTCTTTGCGCCTGAGGATTCACTCACAGGTCTCTCTCTCTCTTTTTTTTTTTTTTTTGCTTCAATTTTGTAAATTAAGAGCAACTTTCTTCTAAACTTACAGAATTTCATTAAAAAGGTAGCTACATGAAAGTATATATTTTTAAAATGCATTTTAAATTTTAATTTTAGGAACATTCTCAGTTGCTCAAAATAAAGTATTTAAGGGATGAGCTAAAATTTTATAAATGGAATTGTAATGTGAAGTATATAAGGTTTGGGCATATTTAAAAGCATCTATGTAAACTTTTACAACTGATGATACTGTGTGTTTTAAGTCTTAAGTGTTAATGGCCATTCATTCTCTTTTAGCTGTGGCGCTTTACCTGGCTGATCAGTGGTGGGCAATTGATGATATTGTGAAAACATCTCTCCCTTCTAGAGAAGGGCTCAAGCAGGTAACAAAATCCTGTAGCTTTCAATGGAAGGGCTTTTATGAGGCCATTTCCCAGTGTTTCCTTTGGTTGCTCTTGACATGATTGAGCTCTTTCCCGTCTCAGAACAATCAGCTTAGATTAAAATTCCAGAATTTAATTCTTTTGAGGAACCGGTTGCCTTGATTTTGTGTGATTCTAAAGGTATTTGAAAATTGGGGGGTGATGAATATGTTTGGGTTAGTTGAGTGGTGCCTGCTTTTTAGCTTCTAGTTTCTGATTTTAGTAGCAAAAAAAGTTGGTTCTGTGAATGTGTCCTTTTTTCTGTCCTGGTTGTCATCGTGGCATCAGTCATTGAGAGGAAGACATGGATGACCTTCCTTATCAAGTCTGCATGTCACAGCACTGAAGGGGGAGAACATTTCTGGAAAGCAGAATTAAGAAAAGAGAGAGAGGGATTAAATTCAATTGAATAAGGATACAGGCAATGTGATGCCTATAGGTTCAAAAAGATTCCTTGTAGAGTAGCACCATGAAAGCCAAACGAAAACAGCATGTACAAAAGACGAGCTTTAGTTAGACATAAAATGAAAGTAGGCCAAACTAGTAAAAGTCTAAAGTCACATGGAAACCTTCTTTCTCCCAGAGGTATCTTAGGTGCTTTCATCCATGTTTGCATACATGAAGACAAGTATTAGGATCCAGAGCAGTTTTAAGGGAGAGGATTGGAATGGAAGGAGTATCCTAAATTGTGTTAAATTGGCCTTTTCTTTTGCTTGTCTCTCTAACTCAGGTGTAAAACTGGAGGTCACATCACGGCTCTCTTCAAATGTATTTCCAGGCTGTGCTATGGTACAGTCTTTGAAAGACTGATTTCAGCTCAGTGTGAGGAAGGAATTTTAGTGCAGGGCTGTACTGGGCACGGAGGAGTTGTAACTTGGTACTGACTAGCTTCTTTTCATTTACTGTGTTGCTGAGTAAGGGACATCTCCTGCTAGGTTGTTTAGTTTCCTTTTTTTAAATTGTTTGTTGGAAAGAAGAGGGAGAGAGAGAGAGAGATCCTCCATCCTCTGTTTCACTCCCCACATGGCTGCAGTGCCAGGGCTGGAGCAAGCTAAAGCGGGTGCCAAGGGATTCATCCAGGTCTCCCACGTGGGGGCAAGGGCCTAAGAACTTGGGCCTTCATCTGCTGCTTTGCCAGGCATCTGGGACAGAAGCTGGATTGGAATTAGAGCAGCCAGGATGTGTGATGCTGGTGCTACGGATGGCAGCTTTACCTGCTGTTGCACTGTGCCAGCCAGCCCCTGCTAGCTGTGTTTTTGATAGTGTATGTATGTGAACTCATTTTTTTCCTCTTTGATCTAATCAAATAGCCAACTTGTTTTATTTTCTGGTAACATTGGAGAAAATAGACATTATGTTCAGAGCTATCAATTTTAGCAGTAAAAGCTATATCAGGGGAAGACCGATTCCTTGACATCATTATTTGATGTGGTTGTCCCAAGTGTATTTCTCTAGATCTCCTTCTTTCTGGCAGCCTCTTCTGTTAGTTGATCTGGAAAAGGGGAGAAAAAGAGTTGGAGGGAGGGCCTGGCACGATATCATAGCAGTTAAAGTCCTTGCCTTGAATACACTCGAGATCCTATATGGGTGCCGGCTCGTATCCAGGTAGCTCCACTTCCCATCCAGCTCCCTGCTTGTGGCCTGGGAAAGCAGTTGAGGACGGCCCAAAGCCTTGGGACCCTGCACCCATGTGGGAGACCCGGAAAGGAGCTCCTGGCTCCTGGCTTCAGATTGGCTCAGCTCCATCCGTTGCGCTCACTTGCGGAATGAATCATTGGACAGAAGATCTTCCTCTCTGTCTCTCCTCCTCTCTGTATATCTGACTTTTCAGTAAAAGAGAGAGAGAGAGAGAGAGAGAGAGAGAATGGAGGTTATTTCCATGGTACAAACAAAGCATGGGGCTGTGAAATGAACACTTTACCTGGAAAAGGTGTGACAGATTGCTTTCCCAAGAGCATAAATAGGGCTTCCCTCATCAGATGAAGTGATTGTTCTTTTTTGTCTTTAGGGAATAACACACACGTGTGTGTGTGTGTGTTTTAGTGTGCTGGCAAGCAGAAGTGAAAATGAGTTAGGAGACTATCCTTAGAGGGGCTGCCCTTGGGCTTGGAAGGGCCTGTGTCTGGGCAGCTGGAAGCAGAAAGAGGACACAGTGCTGAACGAGACACAGGGTGATTGGTGTATTGGGAACTTGTTTAGTTTCTTCTGGAATTTTACCAAAAAGTATTGTTCCGTCCCCCCCCCCCCATGTGATTGCTAGTGGTATAAACGCTGAGTCTCACACCTGTGTTGATAAAATGTTTAAATGGTTTTGGATGGGCTTAAAGTGTTTTGAATGCTGGTAGGAAGTGTGAGAGCTGGAGCAAGGTAAACGGCTTCTCCTTCCTGATGCATGTTTTAACTTATGCCTGTTGTTTGACCCTTTGTAGGTGAGCACCCTTGGGGAGAGAGTGGTTCTGTATGTTCTGAATCGAATTATTTATAGAAAACAGGAAATGGAAAGAAACGAGATCCCATTTCTGTGTCATAGCAGTACTGATTATGCTAAGATTCTGTGGAAGAAAGGAGAGGCCATTGGGTTTTATTCAGTTAAGCCTACAGGTGAGTCTTTAAAAGTTATCTGAAAGTTATGTTATGGAAGTCTCCATTTTTAGATCCGCCCAACTGTATCCATGTCTGTTAAGTTGTATCATCAAACTGAGATGATTGTAGGTCAGATTTCTTAGGCGTGCTTACATTCTACCCTACTGTAAAGGTGAGAATTGTTGGGAAATTCTATTGAGTAAAATAAAATGAGAACATCTGACCTGTGTGTGTGGAGGAAGTCTATACACCGAGCCATGATTCTGTTTTGTATTTCCGTCCTCTTTGTTCCCTTTATTCTGTCTCTCTAACTGTCTCTTCTTAAGACCACAGTCTCCCTGTGGTCCAAATGCATAATAACCCTTTTCTGGTTAGCGCAGTTGATTGATGCTGACCATTTTCAGAGCAGGATAGCTAAGTAGAAGAGCTTAATACATATTTCTCTTAGTTCAAGTAAAAATGCTGTAATACATTTAGAATTATAAACAGCTCTGAATTTGTTGATCTACAGTTTCAAATTCTGACCCTAAAATATGTATCTCTGTCCTGTTTGCTGGCTGCAGAGGATCTGGGAAGTAGGAGAGGGGCATCCACAGAATAGGTCCCTGTGGTATCCGTGTCACTGATGGCCTGCAGTGAACCCCACTTCTCAGAATTCTTATATCCTTGTAGGATATTGTACCCAGTAGGGGGAAATGAAAAGGATGAGTATTCAGATGGCAAGATTGAATTTAGGTATTTCAGTAACTCTTTGGGTTTGAGAATTTTGATGGTTGATGAGTTTTAAAGGTGTGTAAGTCTGTAGAACAGTAATAGTATCTATAATACATCTAGCTGACTCTAATTCAAACAGTGACAGGGAGCTGTGTATCCTGTATTATATGATACAAAGTTCTTCTCAGTATCACGTTCTTGCCTGGCATGAAATAACAAGGAAATCTTTTATAATATTTATATATTTAATATTCTTTTTAAAAATTTTTATTTGAACTTTATCAGAAAGGTGGGGAATCAGAACTTTCATCCTCTGGTTCACTTCCGCAGTTTCTGGGACTGAGTTAAAAGCCACGAGCTTGTAAACTCCGGTAAGAGTGGTGGCTAGGATTCCATACTTGAATCATCATGGGCTACCTACCAGAGTGTGGGTCAGCAGGAAGCTGGACTCAGATGCCAGACTGGAGCTCGTACTGAAGACCCTCTGTTTGAGGATTTGGGCATCGTCAGTGCTGTTAAGCCCTGTGTCAAACATCCGTTCCAGTCTCAGCAGTGTGTGGGAGATGCTTAAATCAAGTTTGATAAATGGATACATATTTTAATGTAAAAATTGCTTGGTTTCTGTTGTTATTACTGCAGGAAGCACATGTGCCTCATTTCTCACCCAAAGTTACCAACTGCCAGTTCTTGATACGATGTTTGTAAGAAAGAAATATAGAGGGAAAGATTTTGGGCTTCAAATGCTGGAAGACTTTGTTGATTCCTTTACAGAAGATACACTTGGCTTGAGGTATCCACTGTCTTCTCTCATGTGTACAGGTAAAGGATTAAATTTAAACGATTTCTGACTGACTTATCCAGAATGTTGTGCACATGTATACATTGATAGTAATTACATTTGGAGCTGTTTACCCATTAGGGCTTACTTTTGATGACAGAGTCCCAAGTACTTCAGCTATCATTATTCAGTGCCCCCTTGGGCATATTAGCAGGAAGCCAGCAACATCAGAGTAGTTGAAATTCTTACCCACACACCAAAATCAGATTCTGACATAGCAGACCGTGCTGGGCTGGTCCCAACCTTTTGTTATTGCATTTTAAATTTGGAGTCACATTTTGTAAAATTTTACTTAAAAACAAACTCCATTGGAATTTTGTTAAGAATTTCATGGAATCTGCAGATTAATATGCTGAGAACTGGTATTTTTATACTGCTTGACTGAGTCTGACAGTTGTTTTATTCCGTTCTGCTGTATCTCTCAGTGACATTTAGTATTTTCCTCTGTGAAGGTAAAGCATGTTTTTATTAGGGTTTTATTGGATGGTCATATTAAAATGCTTTGGGAGGTCTTAAATATTATTTATAAATTAGACAGTTGTGTGTTTTCCTTGAGCTGCCTTACTGGCGGGTTGTCACAAAGGTTGTTCTGGTTCCATTAAGTAAGTTGGTTAACTCTCCTTCTTATTGTTTTCAAAGCAGTTGATAATATGAGATTTCGAGAAAATTCTAACTCTCTTTTTTCAGCTTGCAAGCAATACTTTGAAAAATATCCAGGAGACCATGAACTGCTCTGGGAAGTTGAAGGTGTTGGCCACTGGTACCAGCGAATCCCAGCCACCAGAGCATTACAGAGAGAAGCGCTTAAAGTCACAGGTAGCAGTGTTTTCAGTTTGAACCCAAGTCCAGCTTAAAAAGTTGCTGTTTATGATTATGTCTTACAGTTCAGATGTGTTATCGTGTGCTTTCTAGTAAAAGACCCTCTCGTTTAAAGTTTGGATTTTTATTATATGTTAACTTTGAGTCTCCACTACAAGAATTTAGAATAGCTCAGCTAAGCGTTAACAGATTGATGGGAATTCATGGATTAGAAATTAACCAGCAGTGGCATATGGACTAGATGCCAGGGTAGCAAGGTAGCCCCGGGTTTCATGCCTCTCTAGGGTGACTAAATACTTGAAATAAATATTGAAGACTCTGTCGAATCTCAAAATTTCCTTTTAACATCAGTACCCTCTTGAAAGCTTTTATGAAAACCAGTCCAATGTTACAGCTAAGCCCCAAACCCGGTGGAGTTTCAGTATTACAAATTGTTTACACACAGCAGTTTCTCAGAAGGAAGCTAAAAGAGCTGTGTCTGGAGACTGTGGGGTTGCGTCTGTTCCAGAACACGAAGCAGGTACTGAAGACCCTAAGCCTGGGGAGGCACAGCTAACGGTAGGTATCCTGCATGTTTATTTAAAAATATCATTTTTCTGTCTTTAAAAATATGTCCAGTTAGCATTTTAAACTTACATGCTGCAACTCCGGTGTTTTTCAATGTATGTTAATTTTCTTGGTATCATCTGTTCATCGATTACTAGGACTTAGCGTTCTTTGGAAAATAATTCTAATGATGTTAATAGTACTTCGAGCTAAAGAAAGATAATTTAGGAAGTACATAAAATGATATAGAGGAAAATAGGAATCTATAACCACAGCTTACTGTTATGGACATGTATTTGTATACATTTCATTTTTGTTTTTATTTTGTTATACTACCTTTAACTGTTTTTTTTTTTTCTGTTCCAAAGAATAATTGTTAAATAGTAGCACAATATTTTATTTCTTTTTATTTTATTTATATTTTCTGTTAACAGGTTGATACTCATTTTTTCTTAGCATGAGATACTGAGGTTTTTCCATTTTTAATTTTAGTGTGTATAAATAAACACTTAGGTTTAAATCGTTGTGCATGCACATACAGATTTGGTAATAAGCCAGGATTGTGATGTTTTCCTGGAACGTGGAAGGCTGTTTACACTAGGATTTATAATGCACTTTCAAACACCGAGTATTCTGAAGGTGGGAGGACAGAGCTCATTGGTGTTAAGAACCCAGAGCAGAAGTTCTTGGCTGAGTTTCTGCCAAATTCCGATCTCATTGTGAGAGATGAGTTGTTTTTTTTTTTTTTTTAAAGATTTATTTGTTTTTTATTGGAAAGCCAGATTTACAGAGAGAAGGACAGAAAAATCTTTTGGGCCCGGTGCAGTGGCCTGGTAGCTAAAGTCCTCGCCTTGAACACACCAGGATCCCATATGGTCGCCAGTTCTAACCTGGCAGCCCTGCTTCCCATCCAGCTCCCTGTTTGTGGCCTGGGAAAGGAATTTAGGATGGGCCAAAGCCTTGGCACCCTGCACCCATTCTAGGAGACTTGAAGGAGGTTCCTGGCTCCTGGCTTTGGATCAGCGCAGCACCGGCTGTTGCAGCCACTTGGGGAGTGAGTCATCAGACAGAGGATCTTCCTCTCTGTCTCTCCTCCTCTCTGTACATCTGCCTTTCGCATAAAATAAATAAATCTCAAAAAAAAAAAAGCATACAATAGGGAATAATATTCGGGAAAGACACAATTCATTTGGGAAAAGGCTAGATGAAATATTAAATGGAACATCCTCCAGGAGGTGTTTCATTGGAAACTGAGCTTCAGAAATGAGGAGGGAAGTTTGAACTTATATTGCATATTTGGATTCACCAGCAAATTTCCTTAAATGCTGAGGTGATAGCGAAGGAAGAGCCTGTGAACGCAGACAAGTGGCCGGGGACAGAAGCGTGGGTAGCTCAGCTGCGTATCACCAACCTACATGGCTTGCAAAGGTTCTTAGACTTATAACATGAAGCTATAGTAAGACCCCTTTCTTCTTAAGCTGAGTTTTCTTAACAAAAATTTTATTGGAAAGAGTTTTTCTTTGACCCTGTCAATGAAATAACACGAATAAAGACAGAAAATACAGTCTACGGCTTTGTGTTTTGTCTGTTTCAGATTGATTCTCTAAAAGATACCTTTGCAAGTACTTCTGAAGGTAAGAAACTCAGCCACTCTTCAGTAAGTATTTGTGACCCTCACAATCTCACACACACACACACACACACACACACACACACACAGAGGTTTTGTGTCACCGGAAGAAAACTTACTGAGCTCCAAAGTCCAGATCTGGGCTCCAGTGCCACCACAACCACCACCCACTTCATTATGCCAGTATTGAGTAAGTAAGCTATTGTACCTCTCTTTTTTTTAGCTATTAAAAACAGGGACAGTAATATCTCACATTGATAATTTAGAAAAAGATGCTGCGGCTGGCATGGTGCTGTATCACGCTAATCCTCTACATGCCAGTGGCAACATCCCATTTGGGCACTTGTTTGTATCCTGGCTGTTCCACTTCCCTATCCAGCCTCCTGCCGAAGACCTGGACAGGCACTAGGGAGTGGTCCAAGTTCTAGGGCTCCTGCACCCACGTGGGAGACCTGGGAAAAGTTCCTGGCTCCAGGCTTCAGACCAGTCCAGCTCTGGGTGTTGCAGCTTTTTTGGGAAGGGAACCGGTGAATGCAAGATCTTTCTCTCTGTCTCTCCTGGTCTCTCTGTAACTGACTTTCTAAGTAAAATGAATAAATCTTAGAGAGAGAGCTCACTTTGTTTTTTTAAATTGACTTGAGGGAAGGGCAGTCATTTAGGAGTATGTAGTGTTTTTGTGGATTATATCAGGTGGTCCTTTAAATACATGGTTCAGATTATTGTTGTTGTTGTTTTTCCCTCAGGTCATGATAAAACATCTCTTTCCACGCGTACTCGGAGTGGTCATCTAAAGCGGCCTAAGATTGGAAAACGGTTTCAGGATTCCGAGTTGAATAGTGCGCTAGGTGAAGATGAAAAGACCCGGCAGACTTTGATAAACAAGTAAAAAAGTTGTTTACTTACCTTATTTTGTTTGTTAGTAACTTTTGCGTTGTTATTGTTCAGTTCTTAAGGTGCGAGTTGTTATTTCGTTGTACGGTGAATGGCCGTGATGTGCGAGTTTGCCTTTGAGTTCCCCAGGGTTACTGGTTGCTCTTGGCAGCAGTACAGCCTTGAGAGTATAGCTCAGAATGCTGGGGTTTTAGTCAGTATTTGAAGAACCTCAATATTACTTGACAGTCATTGATCTTCCTGAGCTGTTGGATAGAACTGAAGTTAGTGGGCCCAGCACAGCGGCATGGTGTCTTGCACACGCCGGGATCCCATGTGGGCACCAGTTTGTATCCCAGCTGCCCCACTTCCCATCCAGCTCCCTGTTTGTGGCCTGGGAAAGCAGTCGTGGACGGCCCAAAGCCTTGGAACCCTGCACCCGCGTGGGAGACCCGGAGGAAGCTCCTGGCTCCTGGCTTCGAATTGGCTCAATTCCGGTCACTGTGGGGCGTGAATCAGAAGAAGGAAAATCTTTCTCTCTTTCCTCCTTCTGTAAATCTAACTTTCCAATAAAGATAAAAATCCTTAAAAAAAAAAAACAGAATTTTTGAACTTCCATATTTATCTTTAATAAAATAACGAAGAATATCTTCTTGCTCTTTTAGGTTGGACATGGTGGCGCACACGTCAGAGAGCTCAGAAGAATTCCTGGAAGAGGAAGTAGAGCACAGAGCGAGTGGACTTGAAGATGAAAGCTCCGAGAAAGATGCGCGGCCTGTCCCCGAGGCACAGCCACGGCCGGAGAAGCAAGATGCTGAAAAGGTGTGGGCTCGGGGGTTAAGTGCAGTGAGAGCAAATTAAAATTTAACTTTTTATTTTCTAACAGTTCATAAAAATTTGAGTTCTATTGAAAACGAAATAGATTTAACTAATAAAATGAATTATTACATGTAAAATATAATTAATTTGTGGAATTCAGCACTCCTAAAAACGTGTATACACAGATTCTATAACCTCACTGAAGCAATTAGATTGCCTATGTCGGTTATGTTGTATTTATTGATTTAAAAGTAGGAAGGAGAGAGAGAGAGAGGTTTGGGCAACTGGAGGGTGTTATAAGATCTCATTTGTATATTTCAGTAATGTGGGATTATTCCAAGATGCCCTGGGGTTGGCTGAAGTGAGCTGGCTGAGACTCTCCCCGCAAGCAGCAGCACCCGCATTCAGTTTTCCATGAGATGGCTGCTTCCTCCCTCTGGCAGAGTAAACTGTACCTTCTAACAGGCCCCAAGAATTCCAGAGCTGATGAGCTGGCTCGGTAGAGTGCACGTCAAATCTGGGTCCGCTCTAGCTCCTCCTACGAATGGCTGGCTAATGACGCAGTGGCCGAGATAAAGCTCGGGACACCCACCTGCCGTGTCGTAGTGTCTGGGTTGGAGCTCTGCCTGTACTGCTGCTCCAGCTACCTGCTGGTCTATACTGTAGTTCACGTGCTTGGATCCCTGTGACACATGGGAGGTTCTGATTCAGTTCTCTACTGTTGACCAAGCCTGGCTAAGTCCTGGTTGTTGCAGGGAGCTGTAGAGTAAAGCAGTGATTGGATGGGAGATCTCTGTTTCTGCCTTTAAGATGAAATAAATGTTAACTGCTATGAAAGGCACACAAGAGGAGGCAGACCCTTGCTCCTGAGTTTCATACAAAGTCCTGATCCTGTCCTGGCTGTTCAAGAAGGGCCTGAGAATGGTATACTCACAGATTCTTCCCATTGGCTGACCCTAAAACACACATGTCCCCTTTCCACGAGTAAGCCCATTGTTTAACTTAGATCCTGTAGTTGTTTTTAAAAAAAGATGTAGAAGGCATGATTTTTTTTGAAAGTTATTTAGTGGTAGGGAGCGATGAAGAACCAGAGAGAGTGTTTTCAGTAGCTGATTTGCCACCTTTCCCTGCTCAGTGGCCGCAGCGGTCCCCTGGCGGAGTGCAGCTGAAGCCAGCGATCTGAAACTCCCGTCTGGGTCTCCCATGTGAGCTGCACGGTCCCAGGCTCTTGGGCCATCTTCCACTGCTCTCCCACGTGCATTAGGAGAGAGCTGGATCACAAGCACAACGGTCGAAGCTCAGATTGCTGCTATGGGATGCTTGTGTTGTAAGCGGTAGCTTAACGTATTGGGATAAGGACAGGTGACACCCTTTAATATTTAAAATTCATCCACAATTCTGGTTGATTACAGATAGAGGCTGAGAAGGGACCCATCTTGGTTAACAAGTTTTTTTTTTTTTTTTTAAATCATATCCTAACTTTTCTTCCCCTCCCTCCCACCTCATGGCCTAGGAATCTGAGTTAGAGCCTGTGAATGGTGAGCTAATGGATGAAAGCCTCAAGACCTCGCTCGTAACTGAAGAGGAGGACTCTGCCAGTGAAGGGTTAGATGAAGAACTGAAGCTGCAGTCTTTCAATTCCAGTGAAGAGGCTACAAATTTTGCTCCCCTGGTGGTCGAACCTGCAAAACCCCCTGAGACTGTTGCAGCAGATAAGGTAAGAAGCAAAGAACATACATTTTTTTTTTTTAAATAATAAAAGTGGAGAGATATTGGTGTTACTGAAGAGGAGCTGTACTGTATTTCTTCTTCAAGATTTACCTGCACAGTCTCTCAGGAAAATTAAGTAATATTTAATAAGAAAGTGAACCCATAGCAGAATTCCCTAAATTCTAATATTTTATAAAGCCTTACTCAGATATAAATTATAGTAGCAAAACGAGCTTTATTTTACAGAGGGCAATACTCAGAAAAAATGGATCAGATTTTATTTGTTAAATGTTTGTGTTCATAGTCAAACCAATGGTTTAGTTACTTTAAAGACATAGGCTGGGGCCCGGCAGCGTGGCACAGTGGTTAAGGTCCTCGCCTTGCATGCCCAGGATCCCATATGGGCGTCAGTTCTATCCTGGCAGCCCCGCTTCCCTTCCAGCTCCCTGCTTGTGGCCCAGGAAAGCAGTCGAGGATGGCCCAAAGCTTTGGGACCCTGCACCTGCGTGGGAGACCCAGAAGAGGCTCCTGGCTTCGGATCGGCATAGCATTGGCCATGTGCTCACTTGGGGAGTGAATCATCAGATGGAAGATCTTCCTCTCTGTCTCTCTCTGTATATCCGCCTTTCCAGTAAAAAAAATAATAAAAATAAATCTTTAAAAAAAAAAAAAAAAAGAAGACATACGCTGATGGTGGAGAAAAATCTTGATATGGGGTCTTTTGTTTATTCTTATCATTTAATTACTTATTTTATTTTTAAGAATTTATTTTTTTAGAAAGGCAGACATACAGAGAGGAGAGACAGAGAGGAAGATCTTCCATTCGATGATTCACTCCCCAAGTGGCTGCAACAGTCAGAGCCAAGCTGATCTGAAGCCAGGAGCCCAGAGTCTCTTCCGGGTCTCCCACGCAGGTGCAGGGTGCCAAGGCTTTGGGCTGTCCTCCACTACTTTCCCAGGCCACAAGCAGGGAGTGGGATGGCAAGTGGGACCGCTAGGATTAGAAGCAGCGCCTGTATGGGATCCATTCACAGCGAGGACTTTAGCCACTAAGCTACTGCGCCAGGCCCTACTTATTTTTGATGTTTACATTGTGGAGAGGGATGCATGCCCTTGTGGAACACTGATTAGGCTGAGAAGGGTGGAGGAATGGGGGAAGTAGATGAGGCAGTTAGTTGTCTCCATTTTTTCCTTCCTTCCTGTATCTGGAGGAAGGGACAAAGGAAGTGGAGAGGACTGCTCCCAGCAGCCTAATTGCATCAGTACCCTGGGATAGGGGACGACCACTCGGTGTCATCCCAAGGCCCCCAGTGTGGAGCATGTTCCAAGGGCACAGCCCAAGTGGTTTTGGTAGTTCGGCGGTGGTGTTGTTTCTGTTGCTCCATGGTTGAGGAAATCCTTTCAAGGACTGACCTAGTCCACCTCAGCATCTCTACTCGCCCAGAGACTTGCTATTAAAGCTTGGCCGGGAGAGTTCCCATTTGTTCTGCCACCCATCGTACTAGATGTTCTGTGCAGGTCCCAATGATCTCTCATATCCCCCATGTGCGTCTAAGCATGCCGTGCACCAAACAGGCTTCGGCAACAGAGGAGGGCTAATACTGACACACGGACTCCACGGTCGGACCACACATCCTGTGATTTTCCCTGGGGGTTGGAATTTTGAGTCCAGTGTCCAGTTATTTGGGGAGGGCGGCACGGTGTCCCAAAAGAAACCTCACTGCAGGTGACCCCAGATCTAGTTCCTGTGTTTGCCAGCCAGTACAGAATCCAGCTCAGTCCATCACCTACATCAGCCCACACACACACACTTCTGGTTGCAGTGGCCCAGTCATTTCCATCTCCCGCCCCGTCTCATATGCAAACCAGTGGATGCTGCAGCCCAGGCCAACACTGCCCACCTCACATTGCCCTCACACACACCAGCAGGAACTGTAGCCTAATTGAAGCAACCCCCACCAAGCCGGCCCCCTCCCCAGCTTTGGTTCATTCACATGCAAGTAAGTGCAGCAGGCTAGTCCAGTCAGTTCCACATCCCATTGGTTCTTAGGCACAGTTAGGCCGCAGCACCAATAAATGTGTATGACTGGTACCATTG
Organism: Ochotona curzoniae; assembly: GCF_017591425.1. Taxonomy (NCBI): domain Eukaryota; kingdom Metazoa; phylum Chordata; class Mammalia; order Lagomorpha; family Ochotonidae; genus Ochotona; species Ochotona curzoniae. Next base: position 18,893,920 of record NW_024466307.1, read on the forward strand.
TCCAGCCCACACTTAGGCCAGCAGGTGCTATTGCTTGTCCAGCCATGCCTGCCCCCAGTTCTAGTTCAAATGCTCACTGGTGAAAGCTACAGCCCATCAGAGGTGTGCTCAGTTTTCCTACTAGGCCCAGTCCCAGTCTCAGATTTTGCACTTCCTAGGTGGCACTGCGGTCTAGCCTGACAGGATTTACTCCGTCTCAACACTTGCTGGTTGATGCTGTGGCAAAGCTCAGCCAGCCAGTACTTACTCTTGCTCATGCACCTACAGTGAGTATGGTCACGTAGCTCAGTCTGGCTCTCCCCCTACCTAGCTCACTGGGGGCTTTTAGGATATCTTTAAAAACAATAGTGTATCAGAATATGAGACAATTTAGAAGAATTTGGATTTGTTCAGAATAGTACACACGGTTGACAAAAGTAATGAAGACTGAATCCTTTAAGATCAGTCATTGCATGTTCATGTCTAAAAATTTGAGCTGTATTACAAAAGCTTCTTTATTTTCAGATTCCACATACGACCGACTCAGATGTGTTGACAGACCAAGGCTCATCTGATGAAAAGGGGTACATAGAAGAAAAGCTGCCTTTTGTTTCGAAAAAGAAGGCACATTTTGGGAGTTCAGACAGCGTCGCTGCTATGTCCAATGAAGAGCGACTGGACAGTGGTTTTCCAAACTCTGTGACACCCGAGTTGTCTGAAGAACCTGTCTCTGAGAACTTATCGCCCAACCCCACTTCCTCATTGGAAGAGCAGGGTGAGGAGGGGGTAGCTGAGCCCCAGGAAACGTCTGCTGCTCTTGCTCAGAGTTCTCTCATAGAGGTGGAACTTGAAGATGTGCCATTTTCCCAGAATGCAGGACAGAAAAGCCAGTCCGAGGAGCAGTCGGAAGCATCTTCGGAGCAGCTCGATCAGTTCACGCAGTCGGCAGAGAAGGCTGCGGATAGCAGCTCTGAAGAAATCGAGGTGGAGGTGCCTGTGGTAGACAGGCGGAATTTAAGAAGAAAGGCCAAAGGGCACAAAGGACCTGCTAAGAAGAAGGCCAAGCTGACCTGAAGGAACCTAGATGAGAAAACCCTCTTCTTTGTCAACCTTATTGTTGTTTTAAAAATAAGGTAATTAATAAGCAGCATGGCGCACAGGACACACATTTACAAAGTTACGATATGAACTTGTTAACCATGCAGTTTTTCTCTTCCCTTCAGGATCTAAATTCACCATTCTTTTTAATTTTTCAGGCTATTTGTGTAAATGCATTTTTTTTTTTTTTTACTTTTATTAACTATTGTCTCAATTGTGGGAAACCAGATCATATTCTATTTTGTTTAGCTGGTGGGGCATCTGACCATTAGTATTTCAAAAAGTAACAAAATAGTAACAAAAAGTAGTAGGTTTTCCATTACCTGAAAGGATCACAGAAACCTTTTATACTAAGGATTTTAATAGTTAAACTTGCTGAGGGTTCTAGGAGTTTTATCTTCAATATAAATCAGGTTTTTTTTTAAAATGCAAGCATGCCTAAGCAAAAATAAATATCACTAAATTAAATATAACTTCAACTATGTGAGCACAAAAACATATTTGTGGTCACAAATTTTGTGGAAGTGATATTTTGACTTTAGACATTGTAATCTTAGTTGTACATGCAGTTTCTTCCTTAAATTCAATGCTTGTGGAAAGGTATCCAGAAAGTTTTGTTTATGATTCTGACGTCTGTTATTAAAAGTACTGCTGGGTATTTAACCGAGGCATACAGGCTCTATTTGAAGTATTCCTTTGCTCTAATTTTCCTCTCTGAATTGCTGCAAATGCTTGCAAGATTAAAGCGTCTACTTTTACTTATTCTAATCAGGTAAACATCCCGACTCATGTAATTCATCGTTTTAACTTGAGTTATCTGGTTCTTGTCGGTGCTTAGGTCCAAGTCGAGAGTGTATTGTTGTCCCTGTTCAGTTGTCATTGTACTTCCAGTTGTGTAAGATCCCTTTTCTGAGGCTTCTGCCACAGCCCCCCACCCCTCCACCTACCCAGCCATCAACACAACTCATTCATGGCAGCATTTCCCCAGATTAGAACACCTGCTGGCTGCCTGCCTGTTAGATTTGGAACTGCATTCCATGATTTTAGACCAAAAGGGCAGGAGTGCAAGTTGCCCTCAGCTGTAGCTAAAAGCAGTTCAGTCAGATGGGAGACTTCAGGCAGCCTTTTAGATTATTTCTTCTGTGAATACTGGTTGTGAGCAAGCCTGTTTTGTGCTTCACACTGCCATACTAGAAGCCTTTCAGTAGAAGAAAATAATTCTCAACTATTATTTTTCATATGGTAATTAAAAATGAACAAAATCGTTAGCTGTTGACTAAAGAGAATCTCAAAATTTGGAAAGTATGACATGCACTTAAATTTGTGCTGAAGTTGATAAATATTTGAGCGTGGAGTGCTTCTCATACAGCTTGGTCTTGACCCTGCTGTGAGACACAGTATGACTTTTGTCTTACTGATGTAGAAGGCTCATTCAGGCATCAGTTAGTTGATGTCTTATTATTATACTTTGAGATGGTGCTGTTTTAGAAGGATCTAATTAACTGAATTAAAACCTTTCTGCAGGCAACATAGTTAAGCCCTCCTCTTCCTGTAAGGCCTTGTGCACTTATGTCCTACAGATTATTTCACTTTGAAAATTAGGTATTTGTTTTCTCAAATGTTGAAATTAAGTCAGATTTACTGGTCATGCTGTTTTATACATTTTATGAGAAACTTATGTTGAATATCACAACTAAGGAAGTAACAGAAGATTGGTAAGATTCCGCAAATTCCACAACCCATTTTGCAAAAACATTTTTAAAGATTTTAACCAAGATTGAGCGCACGGACAACTCCATGAGTGAATGCAGTTCAAAGTTCATAAACAGAGTTATCCATATATTACCCCTGGGCTAACAGTGTAGACATGTTTCGACAGTCAATGGATTTTCAGGTTTCAACTTTTTTACACACAGAAACATGTTACATCCTTGGGTAAGAAAATTTAGGTTGATAGATCACAAAGAAAGTTAGGTCCAATGGGAAAACCTAACTTTCACATTCAATGACTTGAGTATAGGATTTATATTTTCTTCAATAAACTTAATGAGGTACCTGTAGTTTTCTAAGACATTAGAGAACAACCTTCAAATGTGATTTCAAACAGCTAATCTAATTGTTATACAGTTCTTTGTGAACTTGTTTAGAGACCTTTTACGGAGTTCACTTTTTCTGTACATAACATATACTTCCTTGTATAATATAATCCAGATGGCTATTAGGAAAATTTTAGTTCCCCTTTAAAGCTTAAATTATTCAATTAGTAGACATCACAGAGATTAGTACATTCAAATTTTTATTCAATATCCTCTGCAACTTTTAAAGATGAGAATTTTTTCTTATGAAAAATCAAATAGCATGACTTAGAATGCCAGCCTCTTGCTTCAACTGTGTTTGTATTTATGGTGTTTCCATTAATTGCAGATGGCAACAATAACATCTAATCCTTAATCTTTTACTTTTGGCTTCATGAAAGTCGTTCATTGCAGAAGTGAATCTTGACCTAGTAACTCAGTATCTGTTCCACTTTATCCTTAGGGATCACCTTCCAAGGTTTGGGCACACCAGCAAACTAAAACACATCTCACTGTAAATAGGAGTTTATACTAACAGTGCTCATCTGTAAACAGTACAAATTTCTCCTCGGTCCACTAGTAGCAACGTGGTGTTTCACATAAGGTCATCTTTCATGGTGGTGACGTTACCGATGTTAGGCTTATGTTTGCATCCTTACGTTATATAAACCCTTCTGTGTACCTCATGGGATTCTCATCTGCTTCACGTTGGGTTCTAAAAATAAGCAAATCTCATTTCTGCAGTATCCAGTGATTATCCGGAAGTATGTTTCTTTCACCTCCAGAATTTAAGTCATTTGCACTTTTTTAATTAGTGGTAAAATAATGCTTAAAAATCTAACTGTGAAAAGAACTCAGCTTTTGCCATCAAGTGACCATATCACCCTAGGTTATCAAGGAAACCTTTTATGCCTGTGTCATGAAACCTTGTCTATGGAACTTAGAAAAGATGTTACGAATAGCAAATCCTACTACTTTACATTTGTTTTCTTGATACGTTTTTTTAAAGGTTAAAAGTGGTAATTAAACCTATATTTTGTGATTGTTTGTTGGTCTCTTTTTGCAAATATTTTTCCCTCATGAAGCTGTGCTCTAGCTATATGAATTTTAAATATGGATTTTGTTAAAGGCACAACTATCACACTGATAGTTTGAATTCTGAAGTTAAAATAATTTAAAACAATGCAGTGATCACAAATTAATAGACATTCTGATGCTTAAAGCCACATACGTAGTTCAGATCACAAAAATGCTGAAAGTTACAATCCTAAACAACTATATTTCCTAAGTGAGTACACTTTCTTTTCAGGGCATCACTGAAGGCTTTTTCCTTTTACAACTAAGCTGAAATCAGATCAATTTAGTACCGGTTAGAAGGCACAGAGGCATTATCCTACATTTAGAATATGTTAAACTGCTAACAATGTGCAAGCATTTTATAGTTTTTTTTTTCATGTTTCAAGTAGAAAATTTAGTTAACAACTATACCGTATGAAAAAAGTTTAGAATATTCTTACTGTACAAAGACTTTGAGTTCTGTAAGAACTTAATGTAGCTTAGTGTAAGTACACTACTTTGCAGTGTAAGTACTTTATAAATGATGAATAATAAGGCGGAAGAAACTGAAGGTCTCAGACATCAAAAACGTTTCCTAGCCCAGGTCCCCCTGTGAAGTGTGAGATACCGTTTATCAAGTGTCCGCAGCTTTCCCGATGCTTTTTTCCATGAGGACAGATGTGCACGGCTACACAGCGAGTCGCTTGCGTGGTCAACAGCGAGGTGCGAGGTAGGACATCTGTCACTTACCTTTTCAATCGTTCACATTTTATGCTTTTGTAAACCCTTAGTAGACCCCAAATAAAGACCAACCTGTAGAAGTGGATCTTTTTAATGTTTTTTGTTTGTTTGTTGTTTTACAGATTAATCAATAGCTCTCTTGATGACTGTAGAGTAGGGCTATTTGGTAGTTTGCAGAAGCATCACAGGAATGACAGTGTCCCCATTTAATCTGCAGTCTTCTTGAATGGTTAGAAGTTACTTATATGAGATTGCTGTCAGACAAGTAAGACTGCATTGATACATCCATCATTTTCAGGATTGTTGGTGACCTGGGCATATTTCCCTAAGGAAAACAAACAAGGGAGGGATATTAGCTAATAAAAATTAATTTTAAAAGAATGTAACATTAGCCTTAAATGTTTCTATTAGTCTTTTTAACAGAAGCACAAAGGATGAGATTTCACAAAATTAAATAATCCTAGACCCAGCTCGAGTTCTGAATACAATTTTTATAGTATGAGCTTACAAGCAGTGTCAGGTGTCCCCTATTGGGATATTGTCTTAATAGACCTCTGCTTCCTTACATAATTTTTAGTAATTTTAATAATTTTAATCTGACAAGTGCAATGGTAATAAGTTGAAAATCAATTTAATAACCTATTTTAAAACTGGGGCCAGGCAACACAAAGCATGGAGCCAATAATTCAATCAAATTATGGGGCCAACAAAGTGGCCTAGTAGTTAAAGTCCTCACTTTGAAAGCACCGGGATCCCTTGGTGCCGATTCTAATCCTGGAAGCTCCACTTCCCATCCAGCTCCCTGCCTGTAGCCTGGGAAAGCAGTCGAGGATGGCCCAAGGCCTTGGGACCCTGCACCTGAGTGGGAGAAGAAGTTCCTGGCTTCGGCTCCTGTGTTTGGATCGGTTCAGCACTGGCCATTGCAGCCACTTTGGGAGTGAATCATTGGATGGAAGATCTTCCTCTCCCTCTCTCCTCCTTTCTATATATCTGACTTTTGCAATTAAAAATGAACAAACAAAAAGCACCTAGATAATTTAAGAGCAAAAAATGAGCAATGAGCAATTTGTTTTGTTACTGAAATATTATATGGTAAGGTTTTACCTTTGTCTCCTTCTGTTTGTGGCTAATTTTCTCCCAACTATTTTAGTTAGGATTTTGACTGTTTTTAAAAAAGCATCAAGATTTAACAACTTATGGGATTAAAACCAATAAACCCAATTTTAGTATATGTGCTGCTGAAGCGAGCATGCCAATAAACCAAATTTTAAAAAGGATGATATTCATAGCTTTTTCTAACAAAACAAAGCAAAATAAACCTTCTTGCCACAATTTTACGTCTGATTTACATTAAGCATTATTTATTTACTTATGTGTCTGAGAGCTCCCATGTGCTGACTGGGGCAGGAGCTGGGGGACCTTAATCTGACCAGTCCCCCATGTCAGTGGCAAGGGCGTGCATAAGCAGGAAGCTGCATCAGGCACTCGGACATGGAATTTGGCACCTAAACTGCTGTATCAAATGCCTACCCCTGACTTAGATTAAGTTCTAGCTTAGCTCTTACACATTAGAAAAAGTTTTGCTGCTGATTTTCCTATGAACTTGGAAATAATTGTCAAGACTACAAAACAGCAATGGCCGCAGATTCAAATAATTACTTACCCCATATAACCTTGCCTCCTTGTGTCACAAGGCCCAACTCACTCACATTCACTTCAATGACAGTGCCTTTGGTAATTACACCCAAAGTTGTATATAATGGGGACGAAGGATTCTTTTTTACACCAAGTATTGGCAGACAGAAGGTGGCTTTCAGTTCTGGATGTGTTACATGGGCCTTCTTGAAACGTAAGCCCTAGTAAATCAAATGGAAGAATGAGTATAAAATCTTCATGATGTTAAGTTGTGATATTGTGGGCTTATCTTTTCTAATAACCTCCAGGAAAAAACAAAACAACATGGGTGAAAAAAATGTCAAGCCTTACATAAAATACCAACAGTCCCACACATTTAATAACCTGACAGTTATAAATATGTATGGGGCAGGGGGAGGCACATGCTCTCTGAAATTTTACCATGTTAATAGCTACCTACCAACATACTCGGGTTTTTATTTCACTGGGCTTGCATCATTCTAGGCACAACGGTAGAGGTTTCAGTTGGCTCATCAGACCATGACAGCCCAAACAGATCCCTGCCCAACTTTTGCTGAATGAGGAAGCAAGCATAACCAGGTTTAGAGAGGAGTTCTTTTCCAGATTAAATGGTGTGTGCCATAGAACTTAGCTGTCTTCCATGATGAAAACAGGAGGGTACAGTCAGCTCTCTGTGTTGAACAGTGGTTTTGGTCAAAGACTGGAGATAGCCCAGAGGGGTTTACGTTTCACAAACCAGTTATGGAGCCTCCTAATTATCTAGAGAGGAGGATCAACTGAATGGTGGGATGGATGTAATACCATTTACCCATGCAATAATAAACGGGATATCTCTGTCCAGTAAAAACCTTTTTAGGAGCTATTTGCCAATATTTTAATCCATCAAACTACCCAGGTAGCAATGAGATTAATACTACTCAATGTCCCCATTTCCCTTTTCTAAAGAACTATAGTTGAAAGGAAGAGTGGCAGGGAGAAAGAAATCAACAACTGCCAGGTTGGAGTCAGGCTGAAACCAGGAGGCACGTATTGCTGGCAGGGGTTCAAGTGCTTGAGTCACCATTGCTGCTTTTTCAGGTGTATAAAGCAAGAGGCTGGATTAGAAGCAAAGAAGCAGGAACTTCATTCAACCCATATCCTATATGGAATGTTCTGCCACAATGCTGGCCCCTTCTCCATTTTTCTAAGTAGGTTAATCATCTGGCTGGGACAGTAATTCAGTCCACTGAAAGAAATGTTTCAAATATAAATATTCACATTTTTCTGAGGAGGTTGAGAGGTAGGTGGGACTCAGTTTGGGGCATGCCTACCATGATATGCAGGGCCTGGCATGATGGTTCTACTGCCTAATTCTCACAGGTACCAGCATCTCATTTGGGCACTGGAACATATCCCAGCTGCTCCACTTCCCATCACTTGTTTATGACCTAAGAAAGCAGCAGGGGATGGCTCAAAGGCTTGGGACCCTGTACCTGCATAGGAGACCCAGAGGAGGCTTCTTGGGGAGTGAACCAGTAGATGGAACATCTTTCTCTCGGTCTCTCCTCTGTAAATCTGATCTGCCTTTCTGTGACTTTAGACAAAGCACTATTCAAGTGTTTTAAAATCTGAGACAAGTGTTTGATGCCTGACAGTGTCAGATATGCAAGTAGACCATTTGCTATATGAGTAAATATGGCTTCGAGCTGAAAATGAAGATTCCTTTTCATTTAAAATCTCACCTGAAGCAGAAAACAAAATTTTTGACTATGATGGGGAAGGTGCAATGTAATCACTAGTAGTAAGAAAAAGCATAAAATAATCTTTCACTGTTTTTCGTATCAGTGTTGGAAATTTCAGGGAACGAGTGCATTTAATAGAGTCACTGCATGCTTACAAAGGACTTACCATTGGTCTAATGAATCTCTCATATTTGGGTGGTTTTCTTGTAAAGCCATCTCCAACAAAGCAGACTTTGGTGACCATCCTCTTCCATGCCTTCTTTTTTCTTTTTCCTGTTCGAATAACTTTTAGTACTTCTGTTTCTCCCTGGGCACGAACTTTAGGCAGAGGGACTTCCCATTTTCCCTAAAAACAGATGATAGTTGCAACTTACATGGTCAGTAAAGACTGAGGATGGTAAATGTTTTAATCGTACACAATATTAATTTTTTTCCTTAACCACTCACATTCCTGCCTCAACTGTTACTGAAAGTCTATATTCTTTCCTCACTAATTAGGAGAGTATATAAATCTTAAGCTTGTTACGGGAAAAAATATCACAGTGACTCTAGAAGCATATTCTAGTATTTCTAGAAGCAGTACATATGCATACTAACAGTTAAATAATTGGAAAGCTTGCCTCCCCATTTTATATTGCTCTCTCAACACAGATTCACTAGGACAAATGCCTGGAATTCAGATTCTGTGATAAAACTAATACAATGTGAAGCAACAGAAAAACCCAGAACTCAGGAAGTCTATCATCTTATGGTCAGGTGACAAGGAGTGATGTGGTACCACTCACGTCCCTCGGTCTCATCTCTAAGACGAGAGGGGGTCAAATGGGGGATTTCTAACGCTTCTTTGACTGGTAGCATGTCCTTAAAAAGAAGTAGAATTTTTAAAAATAAATTTTGAGGGCCTGACCCTGCACCTGTGTGGGAGACCCACGGGAGGCTCCTGGCTCCTGACTCTGGACTGGTTCAGCTCCAGCCACTGCAGCCATTTGGGAGTGAACCAGTGGATGGAGATATTTCTCTGTCTCTCCTTCTCGCCATAAATGTGATCTGCCTTTCCAATAAAAACAAATAAACACTTGAGACTGTAAGCTTTTTAAATATGTTATTTATTCTTCTATCCAGATTTCTGTCAATCAAGCTAAGTGTTAGAATTGCTATAACATTCAGCGGAATTTACCATACTGATAAAAGTATAATATTGATAAAAGTACAGAGGCATTTTGAAAAAAACAAACTGCTGAACTTTGAGTTTTCTAATATTCTACTTTTAAACCAAGTCTGGCACTGCAAGGCAGCAAATCCAAAATAGCTGTGTTTTTCTCCACAACTGTACTCAAGCCATTTATTTTGAATTTGAAATTCACTATTCATACAGTAACATGCTGTTCTTAATGTTCTGAAGATGTTTTTGAAAAAGTTAAATTCTTTCTAGTGATGAAAATGTGAAGTTTCTACACAATATACAGACTTTAGATACATAATGGAAATGTTTAAAGTTAATATGAAAAAAAAAAAAACCCAAACGTGAATGAGCAATTTTTCTTGTTTAACAACAATAAACCTCCAAAAGCAATTTGTTGCTTACCGCTTTCTCCTTGCGTTTCTGTTTGATCATATTGGAAAGGACTTTAGCTCGCGACTGTCCCTCTCTGTCCAGCAGATAGGCCGGTACTGCTCCCTCGGGGGTCTTTTCATCATTCTTCTGTTTGGTGTTTCTCTTTTCATGCATCTTGATACTGCCATGAAGAAAGAAAAAAATTCAAAATGATCTGTTTTAGTAGCTGTTACTCCCACAACACGAACTTGCTATTACACAGAAATGGGGTCACGTACGTCTTTTTCATCTGTATTTTCTCAGCGTGGCGCTGCTTGTGGTAGAGCTTAGCCTTCAGCCCAATCATCTTTTTGGCCTTCTTGGAGCGTTCATGAGCCTCCCGGCTTTCCTTTTTTCTCTTTTTCTCATGGTAATCCAAACGATACCCATACCGTTTCCGGTGTAATTCAATATATTCGTTTTGTGGCTATAAAAAAATTGTTAATTTTTAAAAGTACTGATTAATTATTCCTTGTACACAGCACAAAAACAAGACCATAAAACATTTACACAATCCCTCTTTTAAAATGACTATCCCTGGCTGTACACAACTTGCTAGGTTGTCTTGTGTCCAGGCAAGTGTTATATTACTGGAAGAAGAGCAGCCTAAAGCTGTCTGGCATTCTGGGCTGGGTTAATACCAACTCTTTTGCCAACACAGTTGCCCCTACTTTTTTTTTTTTAAAGATCTGGGGAGGCAGTGCCAACATGGGCATATGCCAGGGATGCTCCACAGCAATCAGTACTGCCACATGCCAGGGCATGGGACTGGAGCTAGGTCAGAGTGGGGTCCCTCTATCCTAGTCAGAGACCCACAGGGGTCTGCAAACCCCTCACTTTTCTAATAGATATTAAAAGAAAATAAATATAGCAATATGAATATTGGCAAGCTTATGCACATAATGTAAATAGATTCAGTAAATTCTGATCTTGGATGGTATAAAACATCAGACTTGACCTCTGTAATAATCTCACGTTTCCTGCTCACTGAAGGTTGCTATTTACTTTCTTCAAGAACACCATGTCATATATATATTTTTTTATTTTAAAAGTCAATGTTACTGATCTTTAATTTGATAAATTCTCCACTTTAGGTCTAGATGTATAGTCCTAACGTTCTAACTACACAGTACTGTAACAACCAATCAAGATACAAACTATTTTCATTACCCAAAAAGGTTCCCTTTATATCTCTCAAAGCCAGTCTTTCCCAGCCTGACATCTATTCCTGTGGTATTGCCTTTCCCAGAATAAAGGGAAATCAACAGTATGTGTCTTTCTTATCTTGCTTCTTTAAATTAGTATAAGGCCTCTGAGATTGACCCCATTGTTGCCTGTACCTACACATCATTTTTTTTTTCACTAACTGTTGCATTTTATGGATATAACATTATTTATTTATCCATTGCTGGATATTTGAGACGTGTCCTGCTTTCGGTGATTTAGAATAAAGCTGTGACAAACAGTTCATGCAGGTCTCTGAATGGACTCGCTTTCCTCCCAGACTATTTTCCAAAGTGGTATTATTTCACATTCCACTAACAATGCACGGGATCTCTTTGCATTTTAAGTGACAGGTCAAAAATGGAACCTCTGCCACAGGTGCCAGTGTTCTCTCTGCTCCACTTTCCACGAAGCTCCTGGCCTGTGGCCTGGGAAAGCAGAAGTTGGCCTTAGTCTCGGGGCCTCTGCACCCATAAGGGAGACCCAGCAGGAGCTGCGCGCTTCCAACAGGCTCAGCTCCAGTTGCTGCAGCCACTTAGGGTGTTAACCAGCAGATGGAAGATCTGTCTCCTCCCTAATAAACACATCTTTCAAAAAATGCAACCTAGTCTACTTGCATTTTAACTCTTGAAAAATACCAACAGGAATTTGGTGACGCTGTGAGCCCCCAGCTCGGGGCCTTCCATCCCTCCCCGCCGTGTCTGGCTTCCTTGGCCTTCTACCCCAGCTGCCTGCTAACGACCACTCTGAGAGGTCACAGTGATGGCCAGCCGCATGGCAGAGTCGAATGAGTTCAAGCCCCAGTCTAACCCAGCACCGACTGCTCTTGGCATTTCATGAATGAACCAGCCAGGCAAGATCCATCTCTTTGTACCTCTTCTTCAAATAAGCAATTTAAATTAAGAAAAAAAAAACATTTAAACATTCCCAAAGTAAACTGATGCAACGCCAATTCCAGCACAGAGAAGAGGAACAGAAACAGGCGATCTCAACAGCTGCCGCATAAACTTTGCGGTAACCAAAGTGCGGGAAGAATGTTCTGTTGCGGAACAGACATGCACTACGAAGACAAAGGTTCTGGAAGTTAAGGTACGGGCCACCTGGCAAGGGCTGTCATCAGTTTCCTCTACAGTAAAACCAAGTGGCGAGATCAGAGGGTTATTACAGAGCTCGGGCACCGATGGCCAACAGGTGACGAAGCCAGCACTCCCAGGAGGAAGTTTACCCCTTTCCGTCGTCCTTCCCTCCCCGCCCGCCAAGCCCTGGAGCCCAGCAGGCTCGGACGCCCGGGCAGCCTCCTTACCATGGTGACGGCCTCAGACCCGCCGGGTGCTGCACCCCGGCCGCCGAACTTCCAAAGCTTCTGCTCTCAGAAAGAAGCCCACACCACGGCTTCACGCACCTCGCGACAGGAAACGGCCGGCTTCTCTCAGCGCCGGGGGAAGAGCAGGCACCACAGAAGCGTTCCGTGCTTCTGCTCTTCCTCTCAGCTTAAAGAGGCGGAAGTTGCCGGCAGGTAACATTTCACGGTTGCGCTGCCGGAAGGGGCGGGCGCGTACGGTATCGATGCTGGAGGAAGTTCTCCCGGGCGGACTTGAGGTGGCTGCGGAGGCGGGTGGAGGTGCTTGGCTGCTGTCTGGCATGCCGTGCGACCGGCTCCTCGTGCAGGCCGGGTGAGTCCGGTGCCGCCCGGTGTCTGAGGCTCTGCAGCGGCGCAGCCGTGGACCACCGCGCCCTCGTGCCCGGTGCGGGGCGTCTCTTAGGCGAGGGTGACCGCAGTGTGTGATGTGTGCACGGTTGAGGGAGATGCGCTGGATTGGCTTTTTTTTTTTACATACGTGAAGGTTAACTTAGAAGAGGACACCATTGTGGATCTTCGTGGATCCAGAACTCCTTGGAAGAATCTTGAGGGCTTTTGGTACCGCGGACCCGGCGCCGGTTCGTTTGGGTGTTGTGTAGCGGGCCTCTGGTGCGGTCAAACGCGTAACTGACTTCAAGAAATTAAATCAGCAACATTCCGTGTTACCGCGCAGTATCAGAAGTTGCCTTCATGCCCCCACAGCATGGAATCCTTACGTTGTAACGAGGGCAAAAAAAAAAAAAAAAAAAAAAAATCCCACGAAAAGGAAGTGTTCAGTTAAAATAATAAACAAGTTTAAAAAAGCAAGTAGCAATGCTAATGAACAAATAAAATTCATTGGCTAATAAATGTAAAAAAGGAAATAGCAGTACTAATGAATGGTTAAAATTCATAGGCTATTCAAAACAATTAGTGGAATACCTCGTCAGATAAAACAAGAAAGATTCATGGGGATTAGTGGCAATCACAAAATTCTTTAAATGTGCAAGTAAAAATGTTGAGGATCAGATCATGTCAGAAAGAAGAGTCTAAAGCATGGAATTGAAATAGGCTGTGTTGGGTTGGGATTTGTTACTGTGTGTGGCAACTTTTTTTTAGAAAAAAATATATATTTTTATTGGAAAGGCAGATATACAGAGAGGAGACAGATCTTCCATCGCTGGTTCACTCCCTATGTGGCTGCCATGGCTGGAGCTGAGCTAATCTGAAGCCAAAATCTAGGAGCTTCTGAAACTCCCAAACAGGTGCAGCTTCCTAAGGATGTGGGCCATCCTTTATTGCTTTCCCAGGCCATAAGCAGAGAGCTGGTTGGGAACTGGGACAGGACACCAGCCAGCACCCATAAGGAATGCCGGCACTTGCATATGGGGAAGATTAGGCACTTAAGCCATAGGATTGGTCCAATATGTGTGATAACTTCCAAATTGGGAACGTCATTTCCCAGGTGTGTTTTAGCTAGGTGTGGGACCAGCGCTGTGGCAGGTCAAGCCGGTCTCCTATAAGACTGGTGTCCGTATGGGCACAGGTTGTTATCCCAGCTGCTCCACTTCTAATCCATTTCGCTGCTAATGCTCTTGAGGAGTCAGCAGAAGATTATCTAAGCCCTTGGCTGGAACATGATGAATCAGCGAATCTATGGGACATTTGCACTTGAAGTTGAAGGGTTAGCCTGTTGAGCCATGATGCCAGCCCCAAGGCAATATGTTTTACTGCCTGTAAGAAGTTAGTGTGTAAGTGCTAACCTTTTCTAGACATAATTCTAGGCGTTTTTCTTTTTTCTTTTTTTTTTTTTTTTAACTTACTTGTTTGGAAGAGTTAAAGAGAGGGAGAGACAGGAAGGACAGAAAGACTTAAAGATGCCCCGTCAGTTGCTTCACTCTCCAGATGGTTGTAATGGCCAGGCTAGGCCGAGCTCAAGCCAGGAGCTTCATTGAGCTCTCCCCTGAGGGCGAGGGGCCTAAGGACGTGCGCCATCTGCTGCTGCCAGCTGAGTTTGCAGAGCTAGATTTGAAGTGGAAAGCCCTTGCCCCTATGGCATTTTGGTGTTAACAGGATGGCTTAGCTTGTTACATCATAATGCCAGCCACAAAAGAAGTTAATTCTACACTATATTTACATGTTTGTGAATTACACCATGTTGAAAAAAGGGACAGATTTGATGCTTAGAGCATATTTCTCAAATTTAGTGAGAATTTTCATTTTCTATATGACATTTAATAGAACCATTATGCTAGGGTCCGGTGTGGTGGCCTAGCAGCTAAAGTCCTCGCCTTGAACGTGCCAGGATCCCATATGGGCGCCAGTTCTAGTCCCGGCAGCTCCACTTCCCATCCAGCTCCCTGCTTGTGGCCTGGGGAAGCAGTCGAGGACAGCCCAAAGCTTTGGGACCCTGCACCCGCGTGGGAGACCTTGAGGAAGTTCCTGGCTCCTGGCTTCGGATCGGTGTAGCTCTGGCCATTGCGGTCACTTTGGGTGTGAATTATCGGACGGAAGATTTTCCTCTTTGTCTCTGCTCCTCTCTGTGTATCTGGCTTTGCAATAAAAATAAAATTAATCTTAAATAAAAAACGATTATGCT
Organism: Ochotona curzoniae; assembly: GCF_017591425.1. Lineage (NCBI taxonomy): Eukaryota > Metazoa > Chordata > Mammalia > Lagomorpha > Ochotonidae > Ochotona > Ochotona curzoniae. The sequence continues at coordinate 18,909,002 of NW_024466307.1, forward strand.
TACTTTCTAACGTCAATGTGTTGTTGCCCTCAATTATATGCCTTACTAACATGTATTATAAATTTGGCTTTATAATTTTATATTTTTATTTTCTCATAGAAAAACGATTTAGAAGATGAAGATGTTGATGAACTTTAAGATGTTTACAGTGATTCATCAGAAAATGCCCAGTTCGCACCTGAGCGTAAGATTTTCTTGTAAAATGAAATGTACTTCGTGGCTATCCTCCCAGTAAGCCTGTTAGATGTCACGGGCTTTCGATTCTAAACCCAGGTTACTTATAACAGAAACTTAATAATAATGTAAAAATAAAAATGTGCACACACAAATTCTGTACTATCATAAAAGGAGATTGTTGAAGCCCAAATTTTTCCCTACCTAAGTAACAGTACCAAATAGTGGCAGGCATTGAAGTGTGGTGCTGTAGGGATAAAATGGGGTGGAGGGTGTTCAACCCCTGCCTGAGAACATTAGTAACGAAATGTTGAACTAGAGATACGGTCTCTACCTTAAGCATTCCAACTTCAAACAGACTGGCTCTCAACTTGAGTCTCAGTTCTAATGCTGCTGAAGAGACACCTGAGGAGCTGTTTAAATGCTCCTACCTTCTTCTCTCATCTTTGTTTTGTTTTCTCTATCCTGAATTAAAAAAATTTTTTTAATTCATTTTTTATTGAAAATTCAGATTTTTACAGAGAGGAGAGACAGAAAGAAAGAGCTTTCATCCACTGGTTTACTCCATTGGCCTCAACAGCTGGAACTGAGCTGGACTGAAGCCAGGAGCCAGGAGCTTCTTCTTGGTCTGGCATGTGGGTGCAGGGTCCCAAGGCTTTGGGCTGCCTTCAGCTGCTTTTCCAGCCATAAGCAAGGAGCTGGAAGGGAAGCGGGGCTGCCAGGATTAGAACCGGCGCCCTTATGGGATCCTAGTACATGGAAGGCAAGGATTTACCCACAAGGCTACCATGCTGGACCTTTTCCTGACGTTTTGAAGAGCATTCAAAATCTATTGTGTAACTACTGCTATGAATTCATTGCAGTCCAGTGCCTATAACAAGCTTGTACCAAATATGAGGAACAACTAGGCCGGTGTATATATATAAACTTTCTGACTCTTTTTTTTAATCTTTAGATTCTGGTGCTCACACTCTAGATGCTGAAATCACCTGAAGGACTTACAAAGGGTAAAGCTGTGGCCCGGGGCCCCAGTATCCCGTATGGATGCCCATTTGCTTCCACCACTTCCCATCCAGGTCCCTGCTACTGGCCAGGACAAAGCAGCCGTGCATGACCCAAGAGCTTAGGTGTCTGCACCCACGTGAGACCCCCAGAAGAAGCTCCTGGCTCCTGGGCTTTGGCATGGCTCAGCCCTGCATCACTTTGACCATCTGGAGAATGAGTCAACAGAAGGGAAATTCATTTTTCTTTTTTTTTTTTTTTTTAATTTATTCCTGGGCCCGGCACTGTGGCCCAGTGGCTAAAGTCCTCGCCTTGAACGCGCCAGGATCCCATATGGGTGCCGGTTCTAATCCCAGCAGCCCCACTTCCCATCCAGCTCCCTGCTTGTGGCCTGGGAAAGCAGTCGAGGACGGCCCAAAGCCTTGGGACCCTGCACTCGCGTGGGAGACCTGGAAGAGCTCCTGGTTTCCCGCTCCCAATTGGCATAGCACCGGCCGTTGCGCTCACTTGGGGAGTGAATCATTGGACTGAAGATCTTCCTCTCTCTCTCCTCCTCTCTGTATCTTTGCATATCTGACTTTCCAATAAAATTAAATCTTTGGAAAAAAAAAGATTCCTTTTTATTGGAAAGGCAGGAAGGAATTTGCATTTCTAACTCCACTCTCCATGCTGATACCCATAACTCTAGGAGAAATAATTTAAGCATAGTGCAAGTAGCAGGTCAGGGTTACTTTAATTATTATGTAGTATAAATTGAAATTTTGAAAGAATGGTGGTGAATGACTTGGGAAAACTTAGAAGAGGTGTTTATCTTTTCAGAAAACATGTTCCGTAGTTCAAATTACTCTTATAATTCATGTAAAGTAAAATTGTCTCCTTTTTATCCTTCCCAGAATATGCGCTGCTATAAATTAATAGCAAGTTTGAGAAAATTAAAGCCACAGATGCCTGTTGGAAGACATTATAGTTCCCTACCAGGTACAAACGTTAATCTTCCCATTTTAGTCGATCTGCTTGCTTCCTCTCTTTTTGCTCTTTCTCTGGTTTGCAAGATCTCTCATTCAGGGGTTTGCAGTCATGTTTTACCTCTTGGCTAGTCCTCCCAGTGATTAGGGCTGAGGCGTCCTCTGTTAGTTTCCAGGAAGCCACAGCAGCAGAGTTGTGCTTCTGCTTGCAGGCTGCGCTGATGAACCGAGCAAAGGAAGGTTAGTGGCTTTAGCAGCTGACTTACAAGTTTAGCATCTGCGTCCTCTCTTACAGTGCTCTTGTGGCAAAATGTGTTGCACTTCACTATGGTTTTCACTCAGAAGTGTTTTCTCGCCAGTAGAGGCTTACTAGATTAAAGATTCTTAATAGTTTGAAGATTTGTCTGGAGTGTTTTGGATTAGAAATGTGGCTGTGAAAAGGAGGAAGAGTGGAATAAGCTAGTCTGTGATAGACTTGATGAAAGCAGATTAGTGCCATTTCTGATCAGTTATCACATGTGTCACGTGAGAATAACAGAATACAGACACCAGTTGGCTGTTGACTTAACGAGCGCACGTGAAGTTTAGGGCCTCATTGAGGAGGGGTTATCTAGTTTCTTTATATAGCTTATGTGAATTTTAAGTATAGCAGTGTAAATTATCTTTCAGTCTTCAAAGCACCATGAGGATTTTAAATTAATATAAAACTCTGTATAAACTGTGGAAGAATTAGCTTAAGTAGCAGTAAGGTAGAGATTAAATTTACATTTATAATTATATTCCTTAAAGTTATGTATTAATAAAACATGTGAGCCATTTTGGATTTTTTTTTAAACAGTTAAGTAATCTGGCTATTTGGCCTTTTAGAAGTATTAGAACAGTGTAGCTTCTGTCGAATGATACCTTCCAAGCCTCTTTAGCAGCGTTGATGCATTGCCGAGGCCAGGTAGGCTCCACGTTACACAGAAATTTCAGTGTTTGCTAACACAGGAGTATATTCTCAGCTTTTCAAGCCCTCAATGAACAGATTTATAGTACTGTGCATTTTAAAGCTTTTCTTTAGTTAAGGATCCCATATTGCCTCAAAATAGCCGTTGTGAACATTAATCTAGCTTTTAGAGTTTGACAAATAATGGGAACCGTAGGTAACAAAGATTAAGGTAAAGCTATAGTTTCTCTAAGCATGAGGTTTGAAAGTTTGTACTTTATTTTGTATATAATATTTTCCGTTTACATTGTAAGAAGGCATTTTAGATAAATTTTACTTAGCTTGGGTTTTATTTTGTTTGGAGTTACTGTATTTTCTTATTTTACTTGCAACCTAAGGAAATTTAATCAATTCAACTGTTCAATTTAATTCTCCTATTAGGCTTAATAGGAAATGAGGTCAAATCCCTTCGTTCCATCATCAATCCTCCTATAGAGAAGTAAGTATTATCATTCATTTTTTTCCATGAGAATTCAAAGAAACAAGTTTTCTCTGAAAGGCAGAGGAAATGATAAATTGTAAGTGCTACAAGTTTTGTGACTGTGTGCCCTCCCGTTTGGGCATTTAGTTCATTTATTAGCTGTTTTGTCAGAGTAAGGTAATAGGATATGTATGTTTTTGTTGTTTTGTAGGAGTAATATAATTGGATATCCTTAAGTATTTTTTTCTGGTTTTCACTGAATTATATAAGTTACTGAAATACTAAACAGATTTGAAATTTACACAGGATTGTTATTATTATTTTTTTTTTTTTTACAATATCAGTAACCTCCACTTTGTGATGCCTTTTTCTTTTAAATAGAATCCGTAATATTGGAATTATGGCTCATATTGACGCTGGCAAAACTACCACTACTGAAAGAATATTGTACTTTTCTGGATATACAAGATCATTGGGAGGTCAGATGGATTCCTAGTTACTCACCCCCAATAGCAAAAGCGTCACTTGAAAAGGTCATGAATACGCAGTGGCCCTGATGTCTAACCACAACATGCAGATAAGGTAGTTGGAATTTCTGCCAGAGTCTTCTTAGGGTCAGCTAAATATTTAGACTCAAAAATTATCATTGGCCCATTTGACACTTGTTTACCACCCTAGCTTCAAAGACTCATGCCCTAAAGGAAGGATTATCTTAAAAAAAAAAAAAAAACAAAATCCATAGGAATAGCTTTCAGATTCCAGGATTGGGACTTTGCATATCCTACTCATCTTTCCTGTTTTTTTTTTGTTTTTTTTTTACTGTATCCAGTCATGAGTTAGCTTTCTCTAATATGTTGCCTAGCAACTTAAAAGGGGTTTTCAGAAAATTCATGGTAAGTACATATTTTCAGAAAAACTGCATAGATTTCAAGATTTTTTTCTTTTAAAGATTTATTTTGTTTTTATTGGAAAGGCGGATATACAGAGAGATAGAGAGGAAGATCTTCCATCCGATGTTTCACTCCCCAAGTGAGCACAATGGCTGATGCTATGCCGATCCGAAGCCAGGAGCCTCTTCTGGGTCTCCCACGCAGGTGCAGGGTCCCAAAGCTTTAGGCTATCCTTGACTGCTTTCCCGGGCCACAGGCAGGGAGCTGGATGGGAAGTGGGGCTGCCGGGATTAGAACCGGCAGCCATGTGGGATCCCGGGCATGCAAGGCGAGGATGTTAACCACTTGCACCACCGCGCCGGGCCCGATTTCAAGATTTTTTTATGTTAAGATTATCTCTTGATTCCACTTTCCCCTGACCTTTTTGCAGCTCCCGGATTTGCACACTTATGTTTCACGTAGAGTTACTGTGTGTAAATAGGGCTATGACAGACAACAAGATAAGGAGCAAATTTAGCCTTCCTTCTTCCCCTGTTCTGTCAGAGTGTGGTAATAATCTTTCCCCTTAAAGCCCCAGTTTGGGTACCTGAAGTGAGGGGTCCAAATGAGGCAGCCCAGACAACTTCACACTTCTCAAAGCTTAATCCCAACATATGTGACTTGAGAAAACCATTATATATTCTTGAGTCTTAAATGGTAAATATCAACTGTCTTTCATTTCTTAATCTCATTTTGTACTGTTTATAGATTGAATGAATAGAATGCCGACTCATAGGATTTAACTGTAGAATAATTTGAGCACAGTTTTGGTAGGGTGATGTTTATGTATGACTTTAGGCTATAGAAATTGTACCAAGACATTATTTGCATTTTTCTTTGGAAAATTTAATAGTGAAAAGGATTTGTAAAGAATAATCTAATTCTGAAAGAAATTTTTCCCTAATGTTTTCCAGACAACTAGCAGTTATCTAACTAAACCGCTTACTTTGTTCATAGCCTAATCTTACCTTTATAACAACTCCTGAATACAAATTTGGTTAAGTAACTGATTCAAGATCATTGAGAATAAATGGTAAAGTTTTAATTTAAAGCAGGTTTTGGCTTTTGAGTTCCACTGCTCTGCCTCCTACCAAGGAATCTATAGAGAGAAGCATAGGATAAAGAAGAAATAACTGAATTATAGCTAGGAAAAGAATGGAAGATCTATATAGCTGAGTTAAGTTATATAAATCTTACATTGATTGATAAAGAAAAATTAGTTTTATGGCAAAATTAATAGTCATTAAACAAGCTTTTGTAGAATAAAAATTTACGTAAAGATTACAACCATTCATTGTTACACAAGATGTTGCATAAAGGAAACAACATCAGGTAGACATCGCTGTACTTATAGAATATTTATGCTGTTAATTCCAAGATGTCAAACCAAATAGAAAATAAAACGACTGTGACATCTTTTTCCCGATTAGATGTGGATGATGGAGATACAGTGACAGATTTCATGGCTCAGGAGCGAGAAAGAGGCATTACCATCCAGTCAGCTGCTGTTACCTTAGACTGGAAGGGGTACAGAGTCAATCTAATTGACACACCAGGTATGGCACAGTTCTAACATTATGAACATTCTGCATGGTTCTTTTTTATTATTACTTGTTTGTATAGGGAAAAGCACCTCTTATACAGTTCAGTACACTTCAGTAGGGCTGGGTGTATTCACATTTATATGAAATAAGATTCCAGAACTTTTTCTTCTCTCAGAAAAGAGACTGTGTACCCATGAAGTGGTAACCACCCCCCATCCTCTCTCTGCACCCATGGTAACCAGGGTTTTTGCTTTCGGTAGCTAAGAAATTGATTACCTTATGAAATTTATGTAAGTGGACTGTACTTGGTTTATTTCACTTAGTGTGAAGTTTTCATGTTTGCCCATGCTGTTGTCACGTGACAGGGTGTGCTTCCTCAAGGCTGCAGAGCCTTCTGTTTATCCATTCTTGCATGGATGCACGCATATGTGATAGTGCTGATATAAATGTGTGTGCACAATATCTCTTCATTATTTTAAGATTTAGAGTAAAAAGTGGGATTGTCCAACCATATGACTTTTATTTATGAGCCTATTTCTCATCTTTTTCTTAGGTCATGTTGACTTCACTCTGGAGGTTGAGCGCTGCCTCAGAGTTTTGGATGGTGCAGTGGCTGTATTTGATGCCTCTGCTGGTGTAGAGGTAAAAAATACTGCCGACGTAAAGGGAAAATAAGAACTCTAGAAGCTATAATGTATCACATTTGGTTAGTTGTAACCCTTTATTGTGTAAGTTTAAACAACTTATGATTAAATAAGATTAGAATTTAATATTGACAAATAATAACCTGTGATCTTAGATGCTTCATAGTAATAAGAAACTAGAATTTGCTTTTATTTAGCAGATGCAGTAGTTTCCAGAGCTACTTTACCTTTAAGCTAACAAGTTGACCTTGTGTAGTTGGAGTTTCTGGCAGAAAACTCAGGACTTGTGGGTCAAAGATGAGGCACTTGATGAAACAGTGAGAGCTCGCATACCATCATTTTATTGTACTGTTACCCAAATCCCAATATTGATAGGCTGATAGGAAGGGATTCAGATGACAGCTGCACGTCTGTTGGATTGAGAAGAATCCTGTGTTTAAAGAATGAGATATTTTGTACTTACAGAAAACACACCTGCCCTTTGTTCTGGGAGACAACATCCTCTTCCCAGATTGTAGATAAGTTGGACTTTTGTTCTACAAAAGATAAAAATTCCTGTCATATGTCAGAAAATTGATATAAACTGATTTATGTGACATGTACTGTTAGAGGAAAAGCCAAACAAAACATCGTTCTTCTGATTAACTCTCAGCTACATCCTGGGTAGTGACTCAGCCCTTTCTAGAACTTTCAAGGTGAATTTTCCATCACAGTCATCACCTCACTAGTGGTGTTTTCCTGATGGCAAAAGAGTTAGATGAGACAGGACAGGATTTCATTTCTTGCCAGGAGAAGGCTCATGATGTTATCATACATTCTTTGTCTGGTAACAGTAATTTTGCCCAATGAATAGATTTTTATTTATCTTTGCTTTAGGCCCAAACTCTAACAGTATGGAGGCAAGCTGACAAACACAAGATACCTCGAATCTGCTTTTTAAACAAGATGGACAAAACTGGAGCAAGGTAATTAAAATGTATGTGTTTGCTTTTCAAAATCAGAATATAGTTTGAGCAGTTAGTGAGCTATACATAAATTTAGAAATACCTATTCCTCTGTGTTGGGTATAAGGGTTCTACTCTGTTCTGTTGTGGAATCCTAGTTCATTTCCATGTCAGAAGATAAATTCCAAGCCACTGATTCATAGGTTAAACAGCTATTTGGGACACTGGCATTATGGCACAGTGGATTAAGTAAGCCGCCTCTAGAAATCAGGGCATCCCCAGCGGCTCTGCTTTCAGTCCAGCTGCCTGCTTAGGAGCCTCAGGAAGCGCTGACCTTCGACATGGCCTACGACATGGGCTCTTACCAGCCAAATGGGGGACGCAAAGAAAATTCTGAGTGCCTGGCTCAGCATTGTAGCCATTTGGGGAATGAACCAGGGATCAAAGATTGCTCTCTGCCTCTCTCTGTCTCTTACACTTTCTCTTTCAAATAATTTTTAAGTAACAATTTGAGAATTAAGAGAGCTGATTGAAAGCAAATCATGCCCAGTATCTTTTCTAGGATCTTAACAAAATGGTATCTTTTGATTCGGTTTGTCTTCTTTAGAACTATGTTTTGCATTGTCCCCATGAAAATTACTCCACATTCCTGAAAATAGAATGTTGTATCTTGTAGTTGACTTAGGGAAAGGTATTCTTGTTCCTTGATTTTCTTTACTAGGTAATAGGCTCTCAATAAACGGGAATTGGGAAGGGAGAATATAGAGGTCAGAAAAAAGTTAATGTTGAAGTACTATAGTCATGCTTAGAGATTTACAATGAATTCCTTATTCTAAGAATATAATTTTAAGAATCCAGAATGGATGAAGGATTTGGAAAAAATAAGAACATATGAAAATGTGGCTATAAAGGATTCTGAGGAAACTGTGCTAGGGAGAGATCTGTTTTGTAGTGGTTAAGCAGGAAAAACAGAACAAACTAGCCCTCTCCTAAAACTACACAGTAGTATAGTGTTCATGTAAGTGTATAATAATTCCAGAATTGCTTTTAAAAGACTCTTATCTTGATTAATATGAGCACAGCCCGACCCTTTTCTCTTTGGAGTTCCTACTGCCAGATGGAAGTCTTCATTTGCTGTCAGTCCATGCTTAAGGGAATGGGGGAGGTAGGATTGGGAAAGGACAGTGCATGGAAAGATGACTGGATGCTAGGCTGATTCTCAGAGATGCTGGGACAAAAATGATTTGCATGTGAGTGTGAACCAGACCATCTGAAAAATGTGTGCCATATGGATAGTCAGCCTCTGTTGGCATACCACATGACATTAAAATGTCTAAAAAGTATAGAAAATCAGGTCTGGTCTGGTGGCCTAGCAGCTAAAGTCCTCATCTTGCACTTGCCAGGATCCCATATGGGCACAAGTTCTGATCCTGGCGGCCCTGCTTCCCATCTAGTTCCCTGCCTGTGGCCTGGGAAAGCAGTTGTTGAGGGCCCAAAGCCTTGGCACCAGGCACCCATAGGGGAGGCCTGAAGGAGGCTCCTGGCTCCTGGCTTTGGATCAGCGCACTTCTTGAGGCCACTTGGGAAAGAAATCACCAGAGAGAAGATTTTCCTCTCTGCCTTTCCTCCTTTCTGCATATCTGACTTTCCAATAAAAATTAAAATCTTAAAAAAAATACTATAGAAAATTTGTTGGACTGGTTCTTGGAAGAAACCTAGTAGTTTGATATGTTAGCATACCTAGTTATGGAGGAAAAGAATCAGCAACTTGTAATTATAAATCCTGCAGTGTGAATCCTATTTTTATAACTTGTGTGATCTTGGTGAATTTGTTTAATCTGAAGTTCAGAGTTTGGTTATCTGAAGCTTAAAATACCAATATTCTGAACTCCTTTGTGACAAGATTATAGTGCATTATCGGTTATAGGTATCTGAAATTGATGTTAAATTTGATTAAAATAGTCCTGTATAAAACCGTTAAGAGATGAACATTTAAAAAATGAAAAGATTATTGCAGAAAACATTCTGAAACCTGACATAAGAGTTTTAACTCTATTATTTTGCTTTCTACAGTTTTAACTTTGCAGTTGAAAGCATCAGAGAGAAGCTGAAGGCAAGGCCATTGCTTCTACAGGTAAATTGGTTGAATAGTCTCAGCTCCTTGTTAATTTATGTTCTTGTGACATACAAACTTCCGATGTTCTCTCAAGTCTTTTTGTGCTATAAATAAAAATAAAGTGATGGTTATGATAATAGACATTTTGGAGAGAGTGGTAAAGTAAAATTACAAAAGTTTATCCACCAGTTGAATTCTGAGTGCCTTACCACTTGATAATGTTATTCTCACTCTGTGTTACAGTTACCAATCGGTGAAGGCAAAACGTTCAAAGGCGTAGTGGATGTAGTAAGTAAAGAAAAGCTAATTTGGAATCCCGATTCAGATGATGGAAAAGACTTTGAGAGAAAACCCCTCTTGGAAGTGAGTGATCCTGAGTTGCTGAAGGAGACAACTGAAGCAAGGAATGCCTTGGTTGAACAGGTAAAATAAACACTTTGAGTGTAAAATGTCATGGGTGCTCAGAAACTTTTTAAAAAGTTTTGTTAATTATAAAGCTTTATTTAAAAGTGCATATGCAATATAATCAGTAATGAATTGAGTGCCAGTGTGTGCACTGTTCAGCTTAACAAGTCGAGTGTTAGCAATACCTTTGAATCTGTGTGGGCTACTTCCTGTCTGTGCCTCTCCCTTCCATTACTCATTACCTGCCCTTAAAACCAGTGTTAGTTCTCGTATTTATCATTCATTTCCTTTTCTTTATAGTTTGCTACAGATGTATATAGCCAAAAAAATTAGTGTTATATGTTTTCAGCTTCACGTAAATGGAATGCCACTGTTTATATTGTTCAACATTATATTGAAGATTTCACCATGTTACTAATGCAGTTATAGTTTATTCATTTTCAGTCTTGTGTTTTCTTCACTGATATTACTGTACCACAGTGTCTTGTCTATTCTCCTATGATTAAACCTTGAGAGTACCTCTGTTTTGGGATGTTTAGAAGCAGTGTTGCTATGAACATATTTATGTCCTCTTGAACATGTGCAAGAGTTTCTGTAAATTTAGTAGAGTGGCTAAACTGGATGATATAGTGTGCTTTACCAGATGCCAAATTACTTAGTGTATTTTTAAATTACTTAGTGTGTTATAGTCACTGTACCTCGTCCGCCCTTAGAATTTTAATGGAAAATGTCAACATGTCTTGACTTACATTTGTGTTATTGCATATATGTAATATCTATAGGATGATAGATAAAACATATATGACCAAACTCCACGAACCTCATGGTAGAGAAGAATGTTTTGAATGTGAGCCCTTTGATTTCTTTCACTTCTTCAAAAAGAAAAAAACAAGGCTTTGTTTTATCTATTTGAACCCATATGAGATGGCAGCACTGCAGGCAGTAAGTCAGCCTATATGCTGTGTGACAGTGTCAGCCCTGATTTTTCACTCCTGAACTGAATCAGTCTATGGGGCTATGTTGTATAGTGAATTAAGTCTCCAAACCTGGCATGTCATTCTGAATATTTCCCAACTACTCTATTTTTCTGAAAAAAATTTGAATTTATGAAAGTTGAATAAAGTTCATGTATTTCAGATTTCAGAGCCTAATACACCCCCCCCACTCACTCTCCCACCAGTGCTACCTTCATTCTTTCTCTCTCCATTTTTGCAATGACATGCTTTATTTTATATCCTTTCAGGAAATGATGTTGTGATGGAAATTAAAACTTGAGGCTCTTAGTAATAATAAGATGTTAATTGTAAGGATTAGAAAAGGTAAGAATTAGAGAGTAACACTACATCATGCCCATTAAGATGTCTACCATCAGAAACCTAGAAAATAAATTCTAGCAAGGATGTGGAGAAACTGTGACCCTGTGTGCTGTTGAGTGTAATTGGTGCCGGAGAATTGAAGATGCAGACTCATCGTGTGACCCAGCAGTTCTGCATTTGGGTTTTTATACCCAGAGGGATTGACAACAGAATCTGAAGTGCTTTGCACATCCATGTTCCTAACCGCATCGTTCCTAGTAGTCAGAAGGTAGAAGCAACCAGGAGCTCACTAGAAGAGTAAATAAGCTGTACTGTATACATATGGCATACAGATCTTCAATGAAGTGTGTGCACATATGATATACATATGTCTTTAGAAGGAAAGACATTCAGACATAGGCTACTCCATAGGTAGATCTTATTATATTCAATGAAATAAGTTAATCACAAAGTCAGATTTTCCTTCGTTCAATTTAACTGAAATGGCTATGGCAGTTAATTTCAGCAACAACGCAGAATCCTGGAGGCTGAGGAAGAAAAGAGTGAGAAGTTGTGCTATGCATGTAGAATTTCACAGATGTGAATACAGTGGAGTTCTGGAGATTGTATAATATTCAGCACTACTTGCAAATTTTATGCTTTGCCTGTTTTGCCACAATTTATTTTCAATTAGAGAAGATGATTGGTATAAGCTATAATCAACTTCCTGTTTTCTAAAGGCAAATGACAATAGCTGCTACTATTGCACACTTATATTCTCTGAAAGCGTAATTTGATTGCTACATAGTCCTCCAAACAGACTGATGAGTTAGGTCGAGTCTTAGCTCTGGGAGTAACTAGGCGTCTTTCTGGACAGATTGCAGATTTGGATGATGAATTTGCTGACTTGATTTTAGAAGAATTTAGTGAAAATTTTGATTTGATTCCAGCTGAAAAGGTAAATCAAAATAGACAACATTTTATTCATTGGATGTAATTTGTATTTTTTTTTTAAATAAAGAAACTAGATGGTATTAGGAGATGCTGACTTATGAATTTGAACAGTGAGCTAAAATCACTACTTGCACAGGTACTGCAGCAGCTGTAGTCATTTACTGCATTCAGGTGTACTACACAAACTAAAAATAATGTCCGTTTCTGCTGACACGCAGTGACTGATCTTTAGTTAATCGCCCATCATCTGCAGCCTTCTCTGGTTATATCATTAAGGATTTTTGAGGTAAATCACAGGGAAAAGTTTGTTTTTATAACTTAGTTGTTTTCCAACCTAGCAGAATCATTTTTTCTAAGAGTTTTTTTTTTCCAAGTATGATTTCCAGTGGATGATTGTAAGTGTTATGTCTTTTTTTTTTTCTTTTGACATTTAGTAAGCCAGAGGGAAGGCAAGTAGAATTCTTATAGTAATTTTATTTTTATGGATTTGAATCTGCCAGGGACCCTCCCCCACCAGTTAGGCAAATTTATTGTTTACCTTTCCAACATGAAATGTTAAAAGCTACAAAGTAAAATGTTTCCAAGCAGTCACTCTGAAATAGGATTGAAAATAAGTCCAGCACATTCTCTTACCTATTAAAAGAACTGAAGCAATTTTTCAAGCCATGGTACCTCAAAGATAGAAAAAAGTAATTACGTTTTCATTTTGAATGAAATTCTGTCATTTTTAAATCTGATGTTCAGTGCGTGATATTGTTACACAACATGATTAATGCTTTTAAGGTATTCACCATCAAAAAGTGGAGTTGCCCCAACAATATTCTTTCTTACAGCTTCACACACACACACACACACACACACACACACACTTTTTATTGACTCTTGAAGTTTGTCTAACTTTTCTAGTTTTGGGAGAATTTAGCATCTTCAAGGTAATGCTCACGTGTATTTTACATCCAGTAGACAGTAAACTAATGAATAAGTATATAGCATGCCAGGCAGTGATTAATGGTGTAAAGGAAGATAAAACCATTAAGAGTGATGTTATAAATGGGCACTTAGGGGAGGCTTCCAATTCTTAGATGTTGTGGCAGAGACCAGTGTAATGTCTACAAGGTAATGGCTCATTTCTGTCTGCTTGTAGCTGCAGTCTGCCATCCACAGAGTCACGCTGGCTCAGGCAGCAGTGCCTGTGCTTTGTGGAAGTGCTCTGAAGAACAAGGGTGTGCAGCCCTTGTTAGATGCTGTCACCTTGTACCTGCCTTCACCTGAAGAGCGCAACTATGAATTTCTGTAAGTATGCAACCTCCCGGACTACAAATCCTGCAGTAGGGGCAGGTGCTTGGCCCAGCAGTCCTGATAGCTGCATCTCATTTCATGAATTTGACAGCTGGCTGTAGCTTCCGCTGCTGCAGGCCCTGGGAGGCAGTGGTGCCAGCTCAGCTAATTGGATTCCTGTCACTTCTGTGAGGGAACTGGATGGAATTCCTCATTCCCAACTTTGGAGTCTCAGCCCAAGCTGTTACAGGCATCTGGAGAGTGAAGGAGTGGATATAAGTTCGTGTGTCTGTCTACCTCGGTCTTTCTGTCTCATAGAAAACAACAACTGATAGTCTTCAGGAAAATACGTAGCCCATGTTGCATAAGAAGTAATGAGCTCATCATTTTTTTTAATAATAAAAGTGAAGAATATCATTATAAGTGACAAAATGTAGAACCTTAGTGGTTCTCTCTTGAGGAGAGAGCTTTTTGCAGTGAAATTACTTATAAATTGAGGTAACGTTTGGAAGATAATTTCTTGCTTTTAGTTTTGAAAATTAACAGCAAGATTGAATTAAACAGTTTATTCAGTGAAAGAAAAGGGGTACTTACGATGCTGTGTAGTGGGCTTGGGGAGAGTTACTAGAAGGTGTGAGAGAGCTTTGGAGGGTGTTATGGTTAAGTCCCTGCGGTGTTTCTGATCAATCTGTAGTTAAATGGAAAGTATATTAGTATGTAGGCCTTTCTGGAATATCTGCTTTGTTTTCCAGGCAGTGGTATAAGGATGGCTTATGCGCGCTGGCCTTTAAAGTCCTCCATGACAAGCAGCGAGGGCCACTGGTTTTTATGCGCATTTACTCAGGCACAATAAAACCCCAATTGGCTGTTTATAATATTAATGAAAACTGCACGTAAGTGGAAGCTTAGTCTACAATTATACTCATTTCTGTAAAAAAAATAATACCTTTACTTATATGAATTATCATTTTACAGGGAGAGAATAAGTCGCCTGCTCTTACCCTTTGCTGACCAACATATAGAAATCCCTTCACTGACCGCTGGTAACATTGCTTTGACAGTTGGACTCAAACACGTAAGGAGCCAAATGATTTCTTTGGGAAATAGTAGTTTAAATGTTCAATTGCAAGTAAGGTGTGTAAAAACAGAAACCCATAAACAATCTGGATGTCAGTGAGTGGTGGAATAGACAATATTTTGTTGTGTATTCATCAGCACAAATGAATAATTTCATATATTTAACAGAAAAGAGAAATGAATTATAGACAACCACAAAAAATATATAAAGTTCAAGTCCAAGTAAAATGTGGTTTTTATGGATACATCTTATATATTTTATGTTTATAATATTGTTTTATTCCCATTAGGTTCCTTTTCCTGTTTTGATCATTGCAAACACTATACTCTTGTAATTTATTAAAAATTACAGATATTTTCCCAGTGAAAGGTTGATGAGCAGAAAGCCTTTTGTCTCACTACTGTGTCCCCAGTGCATCTGTGCTTGCATGTGCTATGTAGACATTTGTAGGATGAATGGGCGAAAGTACTTGATGCTGTGTCTGTTTTTGTCTGGCTGAATGTGAGCATATTTTGTTTGTATGAATTAAGTGATATATAATTTTCTCTTTAAATGTTGGTGCATTTGACATTTAGGATAAAAATGGCTACTTTTAAAGTTTTTGGTCAACTTGTAGTTAATTGCAAGTTTCAAACTCTTTCTGAAGGAAATTCTCAGAGCGTGGATGTTCGTAGACTTTTGGTTTTGAAGCATCCCCCATGTCTGCCCAAAAGCAGGAGCTTCTTGAAATGTTTGAGGAAGTCTACAAATTCATTTCGATCATTACTTCAGTAGGGCTAGCTTTTCAGAGAAGGAAAATGGACAGAATTTCTTGTTGTAAAGTATATAAGTATAATTTTAGTCTTAACAAGAAGTTTTTGTTTTTAATATACAGAAACTGTAAATTTTTGCACACTCAAGAATATTCTGGATATTGTGTATTTTCATTAAAAGGGAATTTTCCATAACATACTAATAAACTTATGCTGGCTGGTAACACATTATAATGGGTTTCTACCTAACCTGGTTTATCATGATCGAGAACTTAGGAAGGTATATCTATTTTACTAAGTAAATTTTGGGTGTATATTGTGTGTATGTGTGTGGTAGAATTTATTACAATATTTTGCGTACAGTTCATATAGAAATTAAATAAGCTTTGCTTATTTAGTATTGTGAAGAGCCTAATGAATTTATTTCTCATTAAAGTTCTGATGATAACACAGTACATTGAAATTTTTTTCATGTCTCGGTTCGTGATAGATGAGTGCCCTTTAAGAACCTGCCTTGGGGCCCGGCGCGGTGGCGCAAGTGGTTAAAGGTCCTCGCCTTGCACGCCCGGGATCCCATATGGGCGCCGGTTCTAATCCCGGCAGCCCCGCTTCCCTTCCAGCTCCCTGCCTGTGGCCTGGGAAAGCAGTCGAGGACAGCCCAAAGCTTTGGGAACCTGCACCCGCGTGGGAGACCCAGAAGAGGCTCCTGGCTTCGGATCGGCATAGTATCGGCCCGTTGTGCTCACTTGGGGAGTGAATCATCGGACGGAAGATCTTCCTCTCTGTCTCTCCTCTCTGTATATCCGCCTTTCCAATAAAAAAAAATAATAAAAATAAATCTTTAAAAAAAAAAAAAAAGAACCTGCCTTGATAGAAGTTACCTTATATACCTTATGTTTGCTTGCAGACCGTCACTGGGGACACCATCGTCTCCTCAAAGTCTAGTGCACAGGCAGCGGCTCGGCAGGCCAAGAGGAAGGGGGAAACGGACAGAAAAAATACGGAAGGAGAGACTCTTTTATTGGCTGGCGTGGAAGTTCCTGAACCTGTTTTCTTCTGTACCATAGAGCCCCCATCAATGGCCAAGCAGCCAGGTACAATAGTCTTGGTGTGTCAACTAATGAGTGCTTTGGTAATATATGTGAAATAATTATATCCTGAAAATTTTTGAAGTCATTATGTTAATTTTTATGTGAATTTGTTGGAGAAGCCTTCGTGTAACACTCATTCTCAGATAGCCCCCATCACGTGTGTATCACTTTGTTTTCTTCTCTACAAGGTATTTATAGCTATTCAAATTTTTTTTTTTTCAAAATTTGCTTGTTAGACTGTCTTCCCCATGAGGACTTAACACTAATTAATCTGAAAAATGAAGTTAAAGATAGCAGTGTTGTTTATCTCGTAGATTTGGATCATGCACTGAAATGCCTGCAACGTGAAGATCCCAGTTTGAAAGTAAGGCTGGATCCTGACTCTGGACAAGTAGGTATATCACCATAACCCTAATTTCATGTGTGTATCAGTGTGTGTGTCCAGATGTGTGCATGCTGCGTAATTATGTGTGACTGATCTATGATTGATCTGTTCCTCTGAACAAAAGCACATTTTTTGATTTCTCATAATATAAATTTGTGATTATTTATGTTGACTCCCAATGTACATACATGAATTTCTGTTAATTCCCTAATGTAATGCGCATGACAGACATAAACTACTCCCCAACATTTTCAACCTTCATTGGAGCTTTTTGGAGTCCTGAGGAGGTCAGGGCCATGACAGAGAAGGGAAGCCACTGCTTGCAGTACCAGGCACCGATTTGAGCTGCAGATACTGCACTTCTGATCCAGCTCCCTCCTAAATGCACCTGGGAAAGCAACAGAGGATGGGGCAGTGTTGGGCCCCTGTGCTCCCGTGGGAGACCTAGATGGAGCTCCTGGCTCTGGCTTCAGACTGGCCCAACTGTAGCCATTGCAGCCATTGAAGGAGTGAATGAGTGGATGAAAGATGTCTATCTGTCTTTCTCTTGTCTCTCTAACTCTGCCTTTCAAATAAATAAAATTTGAAAAATTTTATAAGCTAGAGTACTGGGATAAGGTTTAACCCTACGACAAAGCTCTTACACTAAGGCTTTTTGAAGAAACGGGAGGATTGGAGGATGCTTCTGATGTCAGTAACATATCTAAAAAGGCAACAGGTGGATTGTGGTCTAGTAATGTGAGAGGAAATAAAGAGTTCTAACACAGGCATGACAGTATGCAGCACAGAAGAGCAGACATTCTTGATGCCTCAAGAAAAGATTAAATTAGCTGGCACTGTGGTATAGCAGATTAGTGAGTTCTGTTAACTCTAGCATTCCTTGTTGTTATGCCAGTTCAGGTCGTGGCTACTCCGCTTCTTAGCCTCCTCTCTGCTGATACACCTGGGAAGGTAGTGGAAGATGGTTCAAGTGCACGTGCCTCTGGCTGTCCATGTGAGAGACTAGGGTGGAGTTCCTGGCTTCTGGTTTTAATCTGGCTAAAACCAGTAAATGGAAGATCTCTGTCACTCTATATTTTAGATAAATAAAGCTTTAGGAATAAAAATTCATTAGTTTGTGTTCCACTTCTCTTTTTAGGAGAGTAAATCAAAAGTTTTTGTGTGAAAAATAATAGAGGTATTAAGGTTCTTGTTTCCCTCCATCCCATTCTTTTTTTTTTTTTTTAAGAGTTATTTATTTTTTATAACAAAGTCAGATATACAGAGAGCAGGAGAGACAGAGAGGAAGATCTTCTGTCTGATGATTTACTCCCACAGTGACCGCAATGGCTGGTGCTGCGCCGATCCAAAGCCAGGAGCTAGAAACCTCTTTCAGGTCTCCCACGCCGGTACAGGGTCCCAAAGCTCTGGGCTGTCCTTGACTGCCTTCCCAGGCCACAAGCAGGGAGCTAGTTGGGAAGTGGAGCTGCTGGGATTAGAACCCGTGCCCATATGGGATTCTGGCGCATTCAGGGCGAGGACTTTTAGCCACTAGGCCACGGCGCCGGGTCCCCCCTCCATCCCATTCTACAAGGTTTCTATTAAAACTTGGTAAAAAACCTTTCATACTTTTTCTTTTTCACACATTTCTTTCCTGTACAGGAAGTGTGTGTATGTGTACATGTGTGTGTGTATTTTCTTTGGCTTAAGTTAATTTTTCACTAAGCAGAAGACATATGAACAAAATAGAGCCAATATGTCCACATTACCCCATGCTCTTTCTCATACACAAAGATCTTGTTTAGGCATAAGCATTGATGCTAAAAAGAAATCGATATTTCTTTGGTTTTCTTTGGTGAAAATGTGGTTCTTTTAAGGATCCAAAGACAGTCTCAAAGACAGTCAGTGTCAAGTATTTGCCTGCCATGAAGAGACAGGTTACTCTGAAGATGTAAAGCTGCAAGTGCCAGGATAGTTGGAAAATGTTTGTTGCTCTCCTGTTCACGAGGTGTCACCCTTAGCATCTTCTTAAGAACTTCACCATTCTGTTAGGTACAACCCGGAAGTTGTTAACATCACGTTCCTGTTGTGTTGGCCAGAAATGTGGTCTTAGCTGCATGCTGCTCATTCAGCTAATAATTTTGAACTGTCATAGAAAGAGAAAATAGTCAAGTAATTGTCTAATAATTGATTCACTTTTCCAGTCAGAAAAGTTTAAAAAAAAAAGGTAAAAAAAAAAAAAACTTAAAAAGAAACTCAATGGTAATTAATAATTATTAAAAAAAAAAACCCACATAACAACACTGTACTTTTATATAGTATTTTGTGGCAAATGTAAGTTTTTTCTTTAATCTTGGTTTTATTTTCTTTTAACCAGACTGTCCTGTGTGGAATGGGGGAGTTACACATTGAGGTTATTCATGACAGAATCAAGAGGGAGTATGGACTGGAGACCTACCTGGGGCCACTCCAGGTGGCATACAGAGAGACCGTACTAAGCTCAGCTCAAGCCACAGGTAAAAAGGAAAACCTTGGGCAATTTCTGTTTTTGTTTCTGTCTGTTGAGGTACTTAAAGTAGATGTCTTCAATCAGAGGAGACAGTTTTTACATGATTATTTTGGTGGTTATTGGCATTTTTGTTTTTTAATGCAGAATGCCCTATTCCATTCCCACCTATAACATCTACTGGTTCAGTATAACGTATCAGGTAAATGTTATCCTCAGGGGTTGGGGTGTACGTCATGGGAATAGATGTCTTAGCCCAATCTTTACTACGAGAGCAATTAGAGGAATTTTTACTCAATCTTATTTTTACACTATAAAGTAAGTGAACATCACTTCCAGATGTTTACAAGCACCTCATTAATTTGTTAAAAAAAAAAGTCAACAATTTAAACACCTAAAGTATAGGGACAAAGAACATGAAGAGTTCTCTTATTGGACTATATATCTGGAAAAGCTAGTAATTCTAGGAAAATATAAAATATTTTACATTAATGTCTGAGCTGGTGCGAATGTTACACTCATCTTGCTCCCCAGGTAAAGCTGAGAGTGATTGCAAAGTTTGTGGAAGAAGCACGCACGGAACCCTGAAATATCCCTTTCCTGTGGCCTGAAATGTTACCATTTCTTGAGAAAGTCCAGGTCTTTGTATTTAGGTTAGCCATGGACCACCTTTGACTGTATTAACATAAACAAAAGTAGTGAAGAGAAGAATGCATAGGTCTCAGAGCCGCCTGTGAACACACTCCTGTACATACATTCTCTAAGTAAAAGGAATGTTTATGTAGCCTTGGATGTATCACCTTTCTTCAGTCTCACCGCACCTCTTAGCTTTTGGTCGTAGTTCTCATAAAGCAGGTTTTTCCTACAGCATTCTATGATCATCTCTGACTCAGCACTTGAAGACCACAGCTTCATGGCAAGAGCTGGGAAAAGCAGGGAGCCAGGACATTTAACTGGCTATAAATGCAGGGAGAAATAGCTCTTGAGAATTTTCTAGTCTTTTAATAAAGGCCTTTAGCTTAAATTCATAGGCTCAATATCACCAAAATAAAAAGCTTCTAGAAGAGTTTGCTGTCTAGTGCTTATGAATTATTAGTATTCCCCGGAATCTAGGAAAAAAAAACCAAACAGATGATCTCGCTAGAGAAATTATCTTTAACTTAGATCTCAAGGAAATCCTACAGATAAAAGAATATGAACTCAGAGTAAACTTTTTCTTAAATTATAGACCCATGAGAAAAAAATACAATGAGCCAAATGTTAATATAAACAACAGATATCAGACCACAAAAGCTTCAGATCGTGAAATTATAATTGCTATTTTTGAAGACACAAAAGGGAATAGAAAATATCAACAAAAGACCAAAAAACTGTCCAAGTAATCAGGCAATGGAGAATTCTGCTTTTTGAAAAAGCAAATGCTCCAGATCATCCAGGGGCCAAGGACACAGGACCCACCATGCAGAGGCCGTACTGCGTGTGTGGATGTGCAAGCCAGCGCAGTTCAGAGTGATAATGGCAGACCACTGAGGAAAGACAGAAATGCACAAGTCTGCAGTGATAATACAGTGATCAAGAATGCGAAGACAACGGCACATTTCCTTCTCTTAGTGAAAGGCCAAGTGCTAACTCTTAGATATCAGCTGGAAACAAAATACCCGTATGACTCACAAATGTGGAGCAATAAGAGCTTGTTGCAGACTCCACACACTATAATAACAAAATTCAAAACAAAGCAGAAGTATTTAATAAGACATGCATATGTGATGCATGTGCTAGCCTTCTGTTATATCCTTTGATGTATTTTGAATAAGAAGTTTCTAACTGAAAGGACTCTTGTCAGATGAGACATTTTGAAAAGTTCAGAAGCATGGTTTTCTTAAAAAAAACTTTATTTATTTATTTTTATTGGAAAGGCAGATACACAGAAGGAGATATAGAGAGAAAGATTTTCCATCTGCTGGTTTACTCCCCAAGTAGCCACAATGGCTGGAGCTGAGCTGATCCAAAGCTAGGAGCCAGGAGCTTTTTCCAGGTCTGCCACGTGGGTGCAGGGTCCCAAAGGATTTGGGCCATCTGCAGCTGATTTTCCCAGGCCACAAGCTGGAAGCTGGATGGGAAGTGGAGCTGCTGGGATTAGAACCAGTGCCCATATGGGATCCTAGTGCATACAAGGCAAGAGGACTTTAGCGACTAGGCTACCATGCCGGGCCTGGAAGCATGGTTTTAATACTTGTCTCAGGACATCTTAACACAGAAGTAGTATTAGCAGGTGATTCAGAATGGGTTTTTAACATCTGTAAACATGGGAACAGATGCTTTATTTGATAAAACTGCTTTCTCTGATCTTTCTTACAGTACTTTTTGGTGCCATTGTTAATTTCTCCTCTGCTTTAACTTCTATGAGATCTTGTGTTATTTATTGGGATTCTGCCAGACTTTTCCAGAGCAAGTCTCTAAGGCACTGTAAGCGTTTTGTTTGCTTTTAGATACCTTAGATAGAACGTTGGGAGACAAACGGCATCTGGTGACTGTAGAGCTTGAAGTAAGGCCGACGAAAACATCATCTGTCACGCCGCTGATTGAGTATGCCGAGGGTATTGGAGAAGATGTTTTGAAGACTTGCCAGGAGGCCATTGAAAATGGGATTCACACTGCTTGCCTCCAAGGTAAAGTCCTCAAGTTAGAGTGAGCATCGTGTCCTGCTCAGGCATCGATCATTCCTTGCACCACAGAGCTGTTCCTTTGTTAGTGTTTTCTCCCTATTTCTTTGCATCCCTCAGTTACTGCTCACCCTGTATAGAATCATAATACAATTAATACGTTTTTCTTTTCCTCTGCGTAGGCCCATTGCTTGGATCCCCAATTCAAGATGTGACAGTTACTCTGCATTCCCTGGTTACTCATCCTGGCACTTCCACAACTATGATTTCTGCCTGCATCTCAAGATGTGTACAAAAGGTATAGAACTATCCTAACCTCTTTTACGTAAAGTTGACTCTACTGAGTGTCATTACTACTACTCGCACAGACAACTGTGCTTACAGAGCCTTTCTTTGTGTCTTTTCCTCCTTAGTCTTTTAGGAGTAAGAGTTCTTAATGTGGAGAATCTAATTTTTGTTTTCCTGAGAGGCAGAGAAAGAGACTGTTCCCATGTGCTGGTTAATGCCCATAGGTGCCCAGGGCTGGGCTAGGGGTGAAGCCAAGAGGGACCACTCAGTCCAGGTCTCCTGCACAGCTGGCAGCAATTCACTTGCTGGAGCCATCACCACTGCTTCTGAGGGCCAATGTTAGCAGGAAACTGGAATCAGGAGTTGTAGCTAGGACTCAAGGCCAGGTATTCTGATGTGGCACAGAGTAGGTGTTTTATTTTTTTAATTTTTTTTTTAAAGATTTATTTTATTTTTATTGGAAAGGCAGATATACAGAGAGGAGAGACAGAGAGGAAGATCTTCCATCTGATGATTCACTTCCCAAGTGAGCACAACGGCCGATGCTATGCCGATCCGAAGCCAGGAGCCTCTTCTGGGTCTCCCACGTGGGTGCAGGGTCCCAAAGCTTTAGGCTTGCAATGGCAGGGGCTGGGCCAGGAACTGTATCCAGGTCTCTTGTGTATTTGAGGGATCCAACGACCTGGGTGCTGCCCCCTTTTGTTTAAGCTCTCCCCCTTTATTTGCCTCCTCATTAGTCCTCCCTACTATGTTGCATGAACTATAACTTAGATGTTAATAATAGCAATAGCAGGACTGGTATGGGGCTCAGCAAGCTAATCCTCCACCTGCAGCATTGGCATCCCCTATGAGTACTGGTTTAAGTCTCAGCTGACCACTCCTGATCCAGCTCCCTGCTTATGGATCTGGAAAGCAGTAGAGGGTGACTCAAGTCCTTGGGCTGCTGCACCCAGGTAGGAGACCCAGAGGAAGTTCCTGACTCCTGTCTTTGCATCAGCTCAGCTCTGGCCATCACCGCCATTTGGGGAGAACCAATGGGTGGAAGATCTCTTTCTCTGTTTCTCTTTCTCTTTGTAAACCTGCCTTTCAAACGCAAAAAAAAAAATCAACATGCGAGTTAAAGGGTGGACTGTTTATATTACTCTTTCACATGTTCACAGGTATTGTAGTAATCAGGATTGACTAGGTTGATATGCTACTGTTGTCAGCATATAAGCAGATTTTGAAGTTCTTATAAAATGCTGTCTTGAGAGAGTTAAAGCAAGCCAGCTTGCTAGCTCCTTGGATTCAAGAGTTGGCAGGGGAGGGTGACAAATAAGTTTCTATTAATTGTTTTTAAATAGACATTTTGTTTCTTTTTTTTTAAGATGTATTTATTTTTATTACAAAGTTAGATATACAGAGAGGAGGAGAGATAGAGGAAGATCTTCCATCCGATGATTCACTCCCCAAGTGAGCGCAATGGCCCGTGCTGCGCTGGTCTGAAGCCAGGAGCCCGGAGCTTCCTCTGGGTCTCCCACATGGGTACAGGGTCCCAAAGCTTTGGGCCGTCCTCGACTGCTTTCCCAGGCCACAAGCAGGGAGCTGGTTGGGAAGTGGAGCTGCTGGGATTAGAACTTGCAACCGTATGGGATCCCGGGCGTGTGCAAGGCAAGAGGAGTTTAGCCACTAGGCCATGCTGTCGGGTCTGACGTTTTGTTTCTGACTAATGAAAAGCGAGTTAACCTTTAATCTCTTTAGGCTCTGAAGAAAGCAGATAAGCAAGTTTTAGAGCCTCTGATGAACCTCGAGGTGACTGTTCCTAGTGAGCACCTCAGCCCTGTCCTGGCAGACCTGGCGCAGAGAAGAGGAAACATTCAAGAAATCCAGACTCGCCAGGACAGCAAGGTGGTTATGGGATCCGTTCCCTTAGCAGAAATTATGGTGAGTACTTGTAACACAGAGGCCACAAACAGCAAGCCAAAATCGGCCAGCCGGAGTTCCTGAAAGAAACAGCAGAGCTTTGAGATACACCAGGCATGTCACATTTCAGGCATGAGGAAGAACGGAGAATTCTGACTTGAAATGATTGGGAAAATCCAGGAATTATAGCACTTGAGAGATCACAGAAGTTAAGGTGTGTTATACCAGATTACGGTGCCAGTCTAACTGACCAATCAGCTGCAAGCATTTATCTTACACTGCCACTGTCAGTTTAAGACACGTGTCATTCTCTGGTGCTTTGCCCCTTCTGTTTTTAGGACAGGCACCTGAGTGGGCATCTAGGTGGGCAGAGCTGTCCTGTCTGATGCCAGTACCAGAGGACACACCCGTGTCAGCTTACACTATTTGCTGCCCTAATTTTTTTTTTAAGATTTTGAAGATGTATTGATTTGAAAGGCAGAGTTCCAGAGAGAACTTTGGATATTCCATCTGCTCATTCACTCCCCAAATATTTGGCAAGGCTGGTGCTGGGCCAAGCTGAAGCCAGAAGCTTCATCTGGATCCTTCATCTGAATGTAGGGACCCAAGTACTTGAGCCATCCCCCATGGCATCCCCAGGTGCAGTGGCAGGGAGCTGAATCAGAAGTGGAGCCGCCAGGACTTGAATTGCTACATGGTAGCAGCTTAATTTGCTGTGCTACAACACCCGCCCCAATATGTATTTGTTTGAAAGGCAGAGAGACAGAAAGTGAGAGAAAGAGATCTTCCAACTGCTGCTTTGTTCCTAATCCGGCCTGAGACAGGCTGCCATGCTAGCCTCTCGCGTGAGTACACGGATCGTCTTCTGCCTTCCCAGGAGCATTAGCCGGGGGCCGGAGAGGAGGCGGCGCAGCTGGGCCTCACTCTAGGGCTCCTGTATGGGATGCCGGTGTCGCAGGCAATGGCCCAGCTCACTCTACCACAACACTAGCCCAGTCCTGAGCATCTTCCCTATTACTTCCTGAAACAGTGCTAACATGATTTTAAATCATATCACCTGCCCCTGATAGCAGTCAAAAAAAAAAAAAAATTGGTAGGAAGAGAAGCTTGAAGGCATAAATACAATAACACTTCAATCATTTGAATTAGGGTTACTCAACTGTGCTTCGAACACTGACGTCCGGCTCGGCTACCTTTGCCTTGGAGTTATCGACTTACCAAGCCATGAACCCTCAGGATCAAGATGCACTGCTCAGCCAGAGAAGTGGTTCAACGCACTGACTGATGACCCAAGCGATCATTAGAAACTAGCAGAAAATTAAAAGCATCTACCCACTGTCCAGAAACACTGGTTTTTTTGCTTTGGACAAAACAGTTACTGTTTCAACAGATGTAACCTGAAGATAAGGGCCCTGGCGCCGCTCTTCCTGATGGATGCAGTGACGCAGGCACTTGGATGTTTGCAGGAAGTGTACCTGAATGGTGGTGTTCATCTGTGAAGTCTAAGCCCTTTGGGATACATTGAGTGGTGGTACTGGTCATCTTTTTGTTAAAGTTTGTCTCACAAAAAAAGACGTCAGTCTTATATATGAACCTGTATCTCATTTTATATTACAATCAATAAAAAGATACATTTTATTCAAAAGACAGTCTAGCAAATCTTGATTTACATGATTTCAGATCAATTGATTGTAGTGGATTACAGCAGCCTTTTCTGTCCATTTTTATATTTTCTCATGCTCACAGGAGCCGGTAAAAAGGGGTTGTGCAGCAATTCCACGTCTGTTGGCAGAGAACATGAAGAGAAGCTTTAAATTGATACAGTTCCTCTACTTTAAGAACTTATAGCTTAAGTTAGAAATACTTAAATAATGGAATTAGCATTTTTTTTTAAAAAAGGCAAATCATTTAGCCATGTTAAAGTGATTTAGGGTGGGATCACACCAAATTTCACACATCTTGAAAAACACTGCTAAGTGCAAATAGGTATCTTAAAGGTGTTATTCTCTTAAGTACAAAAACAATAATTTCCAGTTTTCCCCAATTAAATCACTACTAATTTGGTAGCACATATTTCTGTTTATAGTAAAAACAAAATAAGGAGTTCACTAACGCTGAACAGGAAAGTATCATAAGCTTTTTTTAAAAAAAAGTATTTGCCATACCTGACCATCCTGCAACGATGTCTTGTTAGTCTGTTGTAGGCGTCACGTCTATCTTTGACCTCTGCTGGACTCCAGAGTCTTTCAGCCACAGCACTTGCTCGGGGCCTAAAATACAAACCATACATTCACATAAGCAGTTTAAATTCATGGTTTCCTTTTTTTTTTTTTTTCTGTTTTAATTTGAAAGGCAGAGTTACAGAGAGATCTTCCTTCTGCTGGTTTACTTCCCAAATAACGACAACAACTACAACGGCCATAGCTGGGCCAGGCCAAAGCTAGGAGCCTGGGACTCTTATGTAGGTCTCCTGCCTGGGTGGCAAGGGGTCAAAACACCTCTGCCATCTTTTCCTGCCTTTCTAGGTACATTAGCAGGGAGCTGAATCTCAGGCAGAGCAGCTGGGACTCAAAGCAGTGCTCATGGAATGCCAGTAATACAGGTGATGGCTTAACCCATGCTGCCACAATGCTGGCCCCTAAATTCATATTTCTCCAGTAAATATATAAAACTTGATGCTGGAGGATATCCCTAGTGCCTTCCTATTTGGATGGAGGAGGAAAGCCAGGGCATTCTAATTCCTAATTCAAACGGTAACAATGAAATTGCATACCATAATCTTGGAGTAAGGTTAGTTGCATCCACATACTCTCCCCATAGGCAAGCTTCTCCACCAATTACCAGGTCTTTCTGTTTCTTAGTACCTACATTCAAATCATTAAGTTGGAATAAGTTAAGCAGTTCAGGGCTTGAATACAAACGCAATGCTGACTACTTCTATCTTAACTCTATGACAGTATTTTTTTCTTCAGTCAACAGTTGGGAAGCAAAATTGTTGGTACATTTTATTGCCACTTCTCATTGCAGCTCACAGGACTTCTATAGCATGTATAGGCTAATGTGGTTTAAAGAAAGGATACTGTTTCATTCAAATTTATTTGAACACTAGAAAACATTTTTATTTTCTCTTGGTTCCCTGCTAGCAATATGCCAAGGAATACAAGTTGAAATTCTAGTTTATTTTCTATTATTTTTTCTTATGGGACCACCACACATTCTTTCAATTTGTTCCTTTTGATAGGAATGAAAAGCATTGAGTTCCTACTGCTTATTTTAATGGTAGTTTTAACTCTTACTACTCATAAAGCTTTTTAATTCTTAAAAAAATTAATTCCTAATAGACCTGTAGTTCTGAAAAAAAGTTTTTTTTACAGCAAAATCCTTTCTCAGAGTCAATTTTTTAAAAAATTTATTCTGAGAGTCAATTTTATACTACAGTGTGGCATATGAAACCAGACAACTTAATGAAGGGTCCAAAGATTAAAGTTCCTTGTACTGCGTGTGTGATAGGAAACTAGACAGCTGTGACTGAAGGGGGTCCAACACTCAGGCGTCTTAAAGACTGCTTGCTCTTCAGAACCCCAGCACACACACACTGAGGTCGACCTCCACTTTGGTCAGGTGTCTCTCATTGGAGAGGCTGTTCAGAGAAGATGACATGAGTAGTCCGACATCTCAAATGTAGAGGGTATCTCCAGTAAAATGGAGATAAAAAATACAAGGGGATAAAACAAAACCTGAAAAGTACTTGGGCAAGTTTAGGCTATATCTTGACAATAAGATGCTGGACTGTCTACCATTGTCTGTCCCTGCAACGTCAGGAGACTCGTAAATAGTAGAATGATGAACTTATGACTGCTTCCGAAAGACTACATTATTGTAATAATTTAGGGGAAATCAGAATGGGGGGGAGATTAAAGGAAATCCTAGAGCCTGTATCATAAAATAGAAGAAAAAAAACGATAAGAGTGTTTCTGTTTTAAATAATTAGGATAAAGCATAAAAGGAAGTGAAGTAGATCACCGAGTTAATTACCAGTAAAGTCTAGAGGGTCCACTTGATAGTAATTTTCCCAGTCTTGTCCATAACTAATCAAATCCAAGTACCAAGGAGCAGAAAGGATTACAGGCAAACCAGAATTTGTGATTTGAGATAATTCGGTTCTGTAAAATTCTCCTTTCCACACTTCAACTACTGTGTCTGGTGGAAGCTATTAAAAATCACAAAATACATATTTTAGACTCCAGTACATACAGTAAGTGGATGGATATCTAAGGCATTATGGGTAGGAACATCACTAAGATCCTTGAAACAAACACCCATTTTCATCTTTCCCCTTTTCTTAGGTTTAATACTACACACGATTCATCTTGGGGGTTTAGGTTGCATAGGTAACTCTGGTGTTTATATGATATCATATAGGTGTAATAAGATAGAAATTTGCATTTTAGACCCATGTCTAACACACTGGTATTTTACTTACTTTGAAACTTTTTAGAATCTAAGAGAGCAACAGTTTTACTTACTACTAAGCTACCTCAGTATGTAAGTTTCATGCTATCAGAATCATGTAGTCTTCACAGTTCTCACCTTTGCTCCATCATCGTAAACTTCTTGCCAAACAATCGATTTCTTTCTTACGCTTGAAACAATATTCAAAAGGCTAGCATTGAAATAAAATTACAAAGTTATTTCAGCTCACGACTACACAAAATTGTCTACCACGCATTACCTGCAACACAGAGGCAGCTAAAGTCAGTAGAGAAATAAGCAGTTCCATTAGCGTATGGCAAGGAACTAACACAGCATAGGTTAGTACTAATTTGCCAAATTAATGAACAATGCTCCTAAGTAGAACAAGGGGATCTAAGCATAAACTGGGAGACAACACATTGCAGTTTTCTTTCTGATAATTTTATGGGTTTTTTCAAACAAAGGAAATATAATTTAGCTTGCCAAATCACCTAGATAACAATGTAATGGTTGCTCACAATCAATCCACAAATAACTGGAACTGTTTACAGAATCCATTTTTTGAGGGTAATAAAGTTAGAATGTATCACCAAAAAAAAAAAAAAAAAAGAAAGGCTGGCCCATAGGCGTGTCAGATGGTATAGAGCAAGGGTTGGCAGACTTTACCTGCAGCCTGTTTCTTTAAGATTCATAAACGAAAGAATTGTGTTTATAGGACATGTAACTGATCCATCAAGGCTATAAGATTTTTTTTAATGATTTGCTTATTGATGGAAAAAGAAGAAAAGACAAGATGAGAGAAGCAGCACAATCTCCCATCTGTTGGTTCATTCCCCAAATGCCTGCAACAGCCAGGAGCCAGGAGCTTTTTCTGCATCTCCCACATTACATGCAAAGGCTCAAGAGCTTGGGTCATCATTTGCTGCTTTCCCAGGTGTATTAGCAGGGAGCTGGATCTGA
Organism: Ochotona curzoniae; assembly: GCF_017591425.1. Lineage (NCBI taxonomy): Eukaryota > Metazoa > Chordata > Mammalia > Lagomorpha > Ochotonidae > Ochotona > Ochotona curzoniae. The sequence continues at coordinate 18,938,738 of NW_024466307.1, forward strand.
AATGGAGCAGCCAGGACTAGAACAGGCACCCACACATGGGATGCTGATGTTGCAAGTGGCGGTTTAAGTGTGCTACACCACAATACCAGCCTCGAGTCTAAATCATTCTGAAAGTTTGCTGACTCCATGCAGTACTGTCTAATAGAATTTTCACAATGATGAAGATTTTCTGTATCTTCATATGGGAGTTGTTAGCTTCATCTGGCTATCGAACATTTGAATCATTGCTAAGGCACCTGGGAGCTCAACTTTTAATCTTTAAATTAATCTAAACAGGCATATGTGGGTATGCACTGATGTACATCACAGACATGGAGCAAAAGAAATTGTCGTGTAACTGACAAAAGGAAATGCATTCCAGGGGCTGGATGGTGAAGACGTGGCAGGGAATCCAGAGTTTAAGGCAAGTTCCTAGAATGGGACTGCATTCCTGTGCTTTATAGTTACTACAAAATACTTAAGTGTTAGTATTGAAGAGGTGGATATTGCTTCTCTCTGTAGATGTCATTTACAACATGTATACTTTAGCAAGGAGCAGAGAGAACATGCAAAATAAAACATGACGTTGAATAATAACTTGAGCTTTAAAAATCATTTATAAAAATATATGAGCAGACTTTCCAGTAACTTACTTTTGCATATAGAAAGATTCCAGTTTTGAATAATCACTAGCAAACCCCTTCTGCTTCATAAACTTTTGGATACTGGGATTTGATGCCCTGAAACAAAATGGTAATTAATGCTCTATCTTATTTAAAGCAACTCATGTCCCTGACATCATTTCTACATACTTCAAACAGTTTGTAGGAAATAAAAGTCTAAAGTCTTAATTATAAATTACCTCAATTTTCCATTACAAATCATTGTTTTCTAGTATCTGAATTCCCATTAAAAAATGTTTTTCCTTATCCCTATACCTCTCTCCTCTATTTATGGCTATTTGAAAAGAGAATTTTTATTTGAAAATTCTCCCATTTAATCACCGCTCTCATTCACTAAAGATGAAAATTTGTTTTTTTGAGACCCCACTTCTGCATCTTGATTCTCCTTAGGGAAGGTACATTGAAAGCACCGTTCATCTCGGGAATTATGTTGACCACTGTAGCCTTTCGGAGATGTTACCCCAAGTCCCCTTTCATGTTGAGCCCTGTACATCTACTGCAAACACAGCAATTCAATGAGAGATTGAAAGAATCACCATACCAACAGCGATGATCCACTTCATCTCCTCCCAAATGAATGAATTGATCTGGAAACACCGTACTAATTTCTTTGAAAAATGTAGTAAGGAAGCTGTAAGTTGTATTCAGAGTAGGATTTATAGGCCCAAAAGAATGAGCCTCCCTATAGTCGCCGAAACATGGAGTCAGGAGGTTGTTCTGACCTAGATGAAAACACAGTGCTTGTCTCTCAGAGAGATATGTTAATCACAACTTTGCATGCAGCTGTACTGCTGGTACGTAACTTACAATGGGATTACATCCTAATAAAAGCCATCACCAGCTGAAAATATCTTAGAACAACATATCTTAGGTCAGAATATCTTAGGTCATTAATGCAGTGCACTTAACCTAGTAAATACAAAAGTACCTCAAAAAACTTGCACTTGAATGAAAAGGTAAGGTTGGAGAGGCTGTTCAGCAGTAAGATGACTTGGATCCACATGGCACACTGGAGTACCTGCTCTGCTTCTGATCCAGCTTCCTGCTAATGTGAACCTGGGAGGCAGCCGGGGATGGCTCAGACACTTGGGTCCTGCCATCCCTGTGGCAGATCCACATGGAGTTACTGGCTCTAGGTGTCAGTCTGATCCACGTTCTGCTATTAGATGTATTTGGGGAATCAGATGATGGAAGATCTCCTCTCTCAAAATAACTTACAATAAATAAATACGTTTATTAGCATAGACAATTCTGAAATCTGTGCAAATGCAAGGACTTCAAAAAGTGAAAGTACCATGAATAAACTGCATGGATTTTAAAGCTCATTTGCACTAAAATAAACTAACTTTTTCCTCTCAAAATGTTGCAGTGCCCTTTCCTCGTCGCTTAGCCACATGGCATCATGCTGATATCACTTGCTTCCTCTTGGATTGGGTGCTGCCTGTGAGTTGGTGCTGCTACTGCCACAATCCGAACATTCAAGAAAGCATCCTATCACCTATCAGCCTGAGAAAAGATGAAAATTCAAAATACATTTGCTACCTATCGTGTATTCCTTCATCCAACTATAAAGTTGAAAAATTGTAAGTCAAATTGTCCTAAGAATCATCTATATAGTGTACTAACTTAAAATATATATTATACTAACTTTATATATATATATATATATATTTTTTTTTTTTTCTTTGAAAGGCAGAGAGAGAGCTTCCATGTGCTGGTTCACTGCCCACAGGCTACATTATGGCTGGGCCAAGCCGATTCCAAAAGCCAAGGCCTCAGCCCCAGTCCCCCATGTCAGTGACAGAGGCTCACGCTCTTGGGCCACCTTCTGCTGTCTTGCCAGGCAGCTGGATCAGAAGTGGAACAGAAAACTCAAACTTGCACTCCAATTTGGGATGCTCGTGTCACCAGTTGTGACTTATTCTGCACCATACAGTTGGTCCCAAAACAGATTTATTTATTTCCAAAGAAATAAAGAAATATAGACTGAGAGGTCTTCCCTCTGTTGGTTCATCTCCCACATGACTACAAAATCCAGCACTGGGCAAGCCCCAAAACAGTGGCCAGGAGCTTCATCTGGGTCACCCCTATCGGGAACAGGAGCTCACACACTTGGGCCATTTTCTGGGTCATTGGCAGGAGGCTGGATCAGAAGTAAAGCAGTTGGGACACGATTTGGTTCTCATGTACGATGTCAGGGTTATAGCAACAGCTTCACCAGCTACGCCAAAGCGAAGATGATACAACATTGACTTCTGGCATTCCCCAACCTATCCTAATATTTATTGAACAATTATGAGTGCAAGGTTCTAAGCTCTGTGCTTTACACTTGGTATATAATCCTTGAAAAATCATATAGTAGCTACTTTTAGTATCTCCAATTCTCCAAAACTATGTAATTGAGTATGAATCACACTTTTTTTTTTTTAAATGGGAGAGAGAGGAGAGACAGGGAGTGCCCAACCACTGGTTCCCTCTCAACTGCCTAGAGTGTCCAGGGCTTGGTGAGGCCAAAGCTGGAGGCCAAGATGTCAGACCAGGTCTCCTACACGTGTGGCAGACACCCAACTGCCTGAGTGATCACCTACCACTTCCTAGAGTCTGCAGGAAGAATCAGAAGCAGAACCAGGACTTTGGGAATTTTAAAAAATATTTGTTTTCATTTCACCCGGAAGTTTCAGAGACTTAGATCTTCCATCTCTTGGTACATTCCTCAAAGGCCTAAAACAGGTCTGAACCAAGAGCCTGGAACTCAATCTGGTTCTCCCCTTTGGAGTGCTGAGTCTCAAGCACTGGAGCCATAAGCTGCTACCTCTCGTGGGGTGCAGCAGCACGAAGCTGCAACCAAATAGAACAGGCGCTCAGATATGGCATGAGGGCATGGCAAGCAGAGGCCTGAGCACCCCACCTAAAACCTGTCTCTAGAGCCAGAATTCCAACCCAGGCTCTCTAATGCTATGTACAGGCATTGTAACCAGTATCTTAGCCACTTAATGTCAAACACTGGCCCCATTAATTAAGAAAATGTTTAATTGTCTGGGGGATGGAAATACTCGACTCTGGTCTTACTAAAATCTTATCAAACATATCTTACATTTTTTGGTATTGCCTTTCTTTATGCCATTTTTTCTACCAGAAACGTGAATATAGTCTTTGAACTCTCAAAAGTCTTTTTAAGTATTTCCTCATTCATGAAATTTTTATTGATTGGTCTACTTATTTGAAAGACAAAGTTCCAAAGAGAGAAATCTTCCAACTGCTGAATCACTCCCCAGGTGGCTGCAACAGCCAGAGCTGAACCAGACCAAAGCCAGGAGATACATCCCTGTCTCCCACAAGGATGGCAGGGGTCCAGACACTTCAGCTACCTTCCACTGCACTCCCCAGGCCATTAACAGGAAGTTGCATTAGGAGTGAGGCATCCAAGACATGAAGCAGAGCCCATGTGGAATGCCCGTGTCACAGGTGGTGACTCTACACCACAACACTGACCCTTAAGGAAACTATTTCTTGAATTAACTTACTGTGCTTTTTTTTTTTCTTTTCTAAGATCTGTTTACGTTTATTGGAAAGGCAGATCAGATTTATGGAGAGAAGGAAAGAAAGATCCTCCTCCCACACTGGTTCACTCTCCAAATGCTATAATGGTTGGAGACGAGTCGATCCAAAGCCAGGAGCCAGGAGCATCTTCCAGGTCTCATGTGGGTGCAGGGTCCCAAGGCTTTGGGCCGTCCTCGACTGCTTTCCCAGGCCACAGGCAGAGAGCTGGATGGGAAACGGGGCCGCCGGGAATAGAACCAGCACCCCTATGGGATCCTGGCGCATTCAAGGCGAGGACTGTAACCACTATGCTGTCTCGCCGGGCCCTAGAATTTTTTTTTTTAATGTTTTTATTCCTGAGTTTTGTACGTAGGCAATAGCTAGAAACAGTGACTTGGTCATAATACACACACAATAATCAAATCTCTAAATAGTAAAATCAGAAGAACAAAATGAGCAAAAATAGAGATGCAGATGTCAAACACCTTACCTTTGCCCCAGGACAGCGTGTGTCCAGGGGTATCAAATTCTGGTATGACGCGAATCCCTCGTAATCGGGCATATTCAATCACCATCCACACATCATTCGGTGTATAGACATGAGAAAAAGAATAGCTTCCCTGAAACAGCCACGTTTATTTAAATTAAAATGAATTAAGTGATTGGTTCTTAAAGTCATCAACAATTTTTTTTCTGGACTTCCACATCTGGTATGTTTTTCATAATTATAGTATATTCAATTGTCCCGTGTGATGTTGAATGACACATTTAAATAAACAAGATGCTACCATAACTTCAAGAATAGGAAATTTGTACAGGACACAGCACACTTAGCTTTCTGCTAAGTCTACTAAAAGGATAACAGGCATTTGGTAGCTTTATCAAATCGTGTTCACTGTGTCTTATTAATAAATTCTCTAAACACTTGGGGTAATCTCAGACTTAGTGACAGAAATCTCTGTCTCCACCACGGCACGCTGTTTCATCAAGTGTGCTAGAATGACACTTCAGTTTCATGTAACTATACAGCAGAGCAGAATGAAATGCTTGCCTCCACAGTGAAACATCTGAAGACAATGACCTAAATAATTTTAGAATCAAAATCCACACATTATTACATCTTTCAAAGTCATGGTAATTGTTGCCAGCTTAAACAATTGACTTATAGTTACAGGGCCCAGCATGTGGCCCAATGGCTAAAGCCTTGCCTTGCATGTACCAGGATCCCATATGGATGCGCTTTCTAATCCTGGCAGCTCCATTTCCCATTCAGCTCCCTGCTTGTCTGGAAAAGCAGTGGAGGACAGCCCAAAGACTTTGGACCTTGTACCCATGTGGAAGACTTGGAAAAAGTTCCTGGCTCCTGGTTTCAGATCAGCTCACCTCCGGCCATTGAGGCCACTTGAGAAGGGAAGCAGGGGACAGAAGATCTTTCTGTCTCTCCTCTCTGTAAATTTGCCTTTCCAATAGAAACAAGTTTTTTTTTAAAATAATAATCTCCTTACAGACTCTAACTAATGGTCTTTAAAGATTACCCAGTCCTTTCATTTGAAAAGTTAGAGGCCAATATTATTGACACTAAAGATAAAAGGTCATTAAAATGATTGCTCAGCACATTTCTTGAAGTATCAACTATACCTGCTCAACTTCTACAAAGTAATCTCACCCCACAACTCTCCAAACCAATTTGTGTCTAATCAAGGTGAGGTCTATGAGTTTACAGTAAATACAGGAAACATGTTCATGGAGACTATGAGGGTGCAGAACTGATCATGCAAAATTGACTCCTTCCTTCAACAACAGCAAAACAGCAGAGAAATGGGGAGACCGAGGTTGGAGGGGGAGACCTAGGGATTAGAAGGTGTGAAGACTGCATCCCAATGGAAATGCTGAGATGTTTAAGAAAGGAAAAAGAATATTTGCTGGTTTTCTAGATCACTATTAATCTTTTAGTTCCAGTTATATATTGTGGTTATCTTTTTTATCACTTTTAGATCAACAAAATATGATACTTCACAATAGTCATCTGTAGGAGATTGAGCATATATTGATCACTGAAGACTGGCCATATGTCGATTACTGAAGCCAAGTGAGGAGAACATGGGAATTCTTAAACTCTGTCTTTGAATGTTCCATAATGAATGTAAAACAAAAGCACAGTGGCTTTTCGGCTTAAGCTATGTTTGGCGTTGTAACCCAGAGTATAGAATGTCGAGTCCTGACCGTGTCCCTTAACTGCAACTGCGGACAATGACAGACCTCTCTGGGTTTCACTCAGTGTTCCAGAGAACTGAGGGCTCCTCCCAGCTCCCCTGAGCTACAACACATTCGGCCTGAGCAACTCCTACAGAGACCGCCATTCTTGTCCAGCAAAGAACCCATCTCTTTAAAATTCCCTAGCTAGCATCGTTTTTCAGAGAGAAAGGGAAATGCAAATTTCCAAACAATTCTGTTTAGAACAAATATACTTTAGACTTCTTGATTAATGTAGCTTAACTGTGGGTTATTTATGAATTCTTCAGGTCTTTTGAATTGTTTTTAAAATTTTCCTTATGCTGCTCCTAGAAATATTTACATTAATACTGTCATAACATTGATAATTACAGTTACAGTAGCCAGAACAAGTTATTACATTTAAAAAGCTAAGTCACAGACTAAAAGTACAGATCAGCCATGAATACGTAACTTTTACATTTTGATTCTGTTCAGAACACATTTTCGCTACAAACTGCTAGTGAAACTATTCCAAACATTTTTGGAGACAGACAATAATAACATAGATTACTTACTTTCTCACTTAGATGAGGAAAGGTGACACTCTGATAAGGAAAAGACTGGTCATCCACAATGTGCCAGTGGAGAACATTAAACTTATTAAAAGCCATGGCATCCTGCAAGCAAATGTGGCAAACATTATACACTGCATAGAAAAAGCGCAATTCCTACCACGGAGGCACATCTGGGATTATTGCCATTAACAGTGTGATGCCTTTTAAAATGTATTTTTCTCCAATGCGAGAATGTAGAATAAATCCATGTGTATTCTCTACACAGCATACAAAAAGGCTTATACAAACTTCGTTTTTATTCTGGATAATGTGGTACTGCTTTGTGCTGTGGAAGCAGAGCAAGCATGCAAATACCCCAGGTTTAGGGAGCTTCCAAGATTGGAAAATAGCACCTGCTATCATTGCATCTGTGTTTAGGAATGGAGAAAAATATAGTGCATTCATTTAAGTACCCTGGCTTATAAATGTCATGGTTCTGTTGGTTTTGATACTTGAGTGCCAACTTCTAGCAATTCAATAAATTCACCACAAATTCAACACAGTTCCCATCCTTTTTATTAAATTGGTTTATTTGAAAGACGGAGTGACAGAGATAGGGAAATAGCAAAAGCCCTTCCAGTTGTTGTTGACCCCCCCAGATGTCCACAACAGCTGGAATAGGCCGAGCTAAAGCAAGGAGCCAGGAATTCCTTCCATGTCTCCCAGACGGGTGGCAAGCTGCTGCCATCCCGGTGCGAGCTGCTGCCATCCACGGGGCTGGATAGGAAAGGAAACAGCCAAGACTCCAGCCAGCACTCTGATGTGGGACACGGGAACCCCAAACAATGGCTTAACCCTCTGTGACAATTGCCTCCTCCATCCCATCAAAGTTTGCAGAGAAATGTTTGGGCTAACAGACGTACACATTTCATGTATTCTATGGAAGAATAACATACTATTTATATAAGATAGAGGATTTTTTTTGTTTTGGTAAAAATATTTCTTTAAAAAACAAATGATGGGAGGAGTGGTATTTGCCCTAGGAAATAATCAAGACGTCACGCTTCCCTTTAGGATGCTGAAGGGATCTGTCTGAGGAAATGGGGAAACTGCTTCCAAGCAAGAGGTTATGCAAGCAGATGAGTGTGCTGGGGCCAACAGAACACTGCCAGGGACAGGAGTTACACGTATGCAACTGCTGGAAGTGTCCAACTCAGTTACACGTAATTGGGACTGAGTGGATTAGTACAAACCTATAGTTTTTTTTATAGGGGTCAGTGTTGGCAAACATTAACATCAAGGGCTGCTAGGAGATGGTTTGGCTTTTAGAGTCAAACAGTATGAGTTTCAACTATTTTACAAGTGTAGAGTGGGACCCTGTGTGAACAGAAGTGTGTAGCTGTATTACAATAAAGCTATCTGCAAAAACAGGTGCAGAATGGAATATGGCCCTTGGACTGCAGGTCGACAACCTCTGGTATAAAACACCCTTAAGAGTAGGAAATGGTGGGTGTGTTCTGTGTGTTGACAAGGCCCTACCAGCAACTGTCACTTGTGCCAATCCACCCAGTTCCTGTTAACGCCCATTTGTATGGTTTCCTTCTGTGACAATGAAATCTGTTGTATTATCCTCAGTATACTTACTCGCACAGTGCCATTTTCTGTAAGCGATTTCCCAGATGCGTCAGCCTAATCTGATGAAAGTGAAGCTTTAGTCTGGATTGCTTAGCAACAAGCACACCTATTGCCTAGACTTCAAAATGAGTAGGGACGGGTTTGGTGGCCTGTCAGCTAATCCTCCACCTACAAGCGTCAGCACCCATGTGCGCATTAGTTGATGTCATGCTGCTCTGCTTCCAATCCAGCTTTCCGCTGATGTTCTTGGAAAGCAGCAGAGGATGGTCCAAGGCCTTGGCCCCTGCACCCACATGGGGGTGCAGGGAGAAAACCTGGATCCCAGCTTTGCATCAGTTCAACTCAGGCTGTCTCTTCTTCACGCTCTGTAAAATTGTGCCTTTTAAATAAAGGCGAGTAAATACATCTTTTAAATTAATAAATAAAAGCTTCATTTCCTTGAAAAAGCAGAGCAACAGAGAAAAAAAGCAGAGGCAGATCTTCTGTTCACTGGCTGTATCAGCATGTGCTAGGTCAGGCTGACGTCAGAAGGCGGCATCTACCTGGGTCTCCCCTGTGGGTTGCAGCAGCCCAAATACGTGGACCATCATCCACAGCCTCCCAGGTGCAGTTGTAATCCAAATGTTGAGTAGGAACATGGGATAACAGGCCCAAACCAGGCACTCTCCTATGGGATATGAGGACATCCAGGGCAGAAGCGTATCCCACCACAACACGTAACTCCATGGAGAGGCTAGAGTTTGAATTCAAAATGTCATTCACCACTGAAAGCCTGGGTCAGTATATGTTGTGCGGAACAATCTATACCATAAAAGCAAGGAAATACCTAAGGGTAGAATTCAACCATAAAATAGGAAAGGTGACGGATGACAATCCATGGAATAGAATGGTATAGTCCATGAGTCCATAAGGGTAAAAATAATAAGTCTGAGGGAAAGAGGGGAGGCAGCAGTGGCACAGGGGAATCAGTGTTGCTGAGGAAGCATCAGAAGTGTCTCCTGTCTTCCTGGGGTGCTGAGCATGGCAGCCCGAGCCTGCCCACCCTGGCACTCGCTGCTGCCTCTCCACCTATCCTTCAATAGGAATCATCAATTCCTGGCTGCTTATGTCTCAGCGGTGATCACAACGGCTATCCTTACAACAGAAGCAAGGATTCAATTCACTTCTGAAGGAAATTCATCTTGAAAAGCATGAATGCGGACTGCCTTTTATTCCACTCCATTAACATACTACAAACTTCCCAACTACTGAATGACTTCAGATCGCTGCAAATGTGTAACATATGTGTAAGTTCCTCCCCAGTTTTATTCGAACGGCCTCCTCACATGTTATTACAGTGAAGATGTTTCTGAGTGAAATTATCCAGGGAAATTATCCGAAGAAATTATTTTTAATATCTCTACCTATTGTACAGAACACTGTAATGGAGACACCTGCTATTTTCTCATTGGTCTTCTAATTTGCTTGATTTTTTAGGAGTCACATTTCCTTCAAAGTACAAGGCCTGAAAGAACAAACTGACAGTCCTGAAGTAAAATTACATGTATTCATGAGCTGGGAGCATCAGCATTACTACTAAATTATGCCTTGTCCTCTGTCATTACAAACAGCCCCCATGGTGTTTCTAAAATAAGAGTTTCACAGGGAATGTGTGGAAGGTCTATAAAAAGAACACGAGGAACTGAGGAAGCAAGCTTCCGCGTGCAGTGTTCTGGAACAATCCGTCAGCTGGTGGATAGACTCCCGAGCTTCTAAGAGTCTGCCTCCAGCTCATTTTGGGGATAGAACTGGTCAACTTGCAATAGCGCCAGCAGCCCATATGAATGCTGGTTCTGCTCCACTCCCCATCCAGCTCCCTGCTTATGACCTGGGAAAGCAACGGAGGATGGCCCAAATCCTTGGGACCCTACACTCATGAGGGAGACCCAGAAGAAGCTCCTGGCTTCAGATCAGCTCAACCCTGGCCACTGCAAACCATTTGGGGAGTGAACCAGCAGATGGAGGATCTTTGTCTCTCATTCTCTCTGTAAATCTGTCTTTCAAATAAAAAAAAAAGTAAATTTTAAATTAAAAAGAAGTGGTCTAATTTCCAGAGGCATGGCTTAGTTGGTTCACCCCAGCCTTTTCTCTCAGTAACACTTTTATTAAATGACTATCTTTTTCCCTCATCCCCTGGCCCGCTTGCCTGAGTGCCAACCTGGGATTTTCAGATACCAAAAATATATACAGAAATGATTTCTTGCCATTAAACTTTAAGTCAGGTTTGGGGAACCATTCATACCTATGTCTAATTTATACTAATCACTTAAACATTTTTTAAATTTTTGCTAAAATTTTGTTAAAATTTTTACCACAGCTAAGCACAACTCTTTATATCCCTTTACAGCCTCTTCCAACTCCTATTTAAATAAATGATCTTGTTTTGCCATTTTTAGTGCAAAATGCACTTAGTCTCTTAAAAATTGTCTTTCAGATCTTTGTACACACATGTGTAACAGAGGTTGGTGGGCTGTCATTTATGCCCATAGCCTGGGATTTCCAGGAATGACTCTGGACTTGTTTCCTGCTAATGCAATCCCAGTGATGGCTCAAGTCACTGGGCCCTGCCACCTGCATTGCCCGCTCCCGAATCCAGTCCTAGCCCAGCCCCAGTGCTGCAGGCCTTTGGAGAGAGACCTAGTACATGGGAGTCTCTGTCTCTTCAAATGAAGGTCACAGAATTAAAGGATACAAACCAGAAATATGGTAGCCACTGTATTGTTAACCAAGAGGCAAGATGCGATTTAACAGTGGGAGAAGCACAAGGAGCCACTGGTTAATATTAAAACTGGCTTTGTCTTAAGCCTAAATAATTTTGAATGTGGGAGAGAGGGAAGAAAGCCAAATCCCCCAGAGACAGTCTGTGTTCCAACCCACACAGACGTATCAGTAACCCATTACAAGAGCAACACGAAGGAGGCACATCTTCAGAACAGGTAACAAACGCAGAGGAAGTAAATACTTACCAAGGTTTTTAAAATAACTTTAACTGGCAGATAGTGTCTGGATGAATCAATTAAAATTCCTCTGTGCTGAAATCTTGGGGAATCAGTAATGATGGATTCATTGACGGTGAACTATAACACAAGATTTAGTTTCATTTTAGAATTTTTTCTTCATTTGAACTCAAGACTATATCTATCTAAACAAGTGTTAGGTAAAAGAATAGCGACAACAATAAGCGAAATTATATTTATTAGCTAAATAAATATTTGGTGAAAAGAAACCTTCAGAAAGCTCATAAACAGGCTTCATTTTCATTGTAGTCATGTGTTCAATAGTTTTAAATAACAATCATACTTACAGTCCCATAAGAGTCTTGATAAACTAACTGGCTAAAGGTCTCTAAACCTGAGAAAAGTAAAATTTATTGCATTAAATTACAAAACAGCTAAACTGAGACAACAAAAGTTGTATCATCCAAACATAGACTTACAATCAGATAAGGCAAATAAATATGTCAGTGAAACACTCCCTAACATACTTTCTTAAATCAAAGCTGAATTTTTTAGAACTAAATCTACTGCATTCTCTGTTCATCTAATAAATGTGCTTTGCTTCATGGTATCTATTCCATGGGTTTTTATTTTGCATTTTAAGCACACAAAAAAGGGTAGTAGTTTAATAAAATACCAGTTTCCCAATAATTGTATAAACTATGAGTTTTGTAACTAAATATTATAGTTACTTTAGAAGTGATTTAAATTTATCAAAAGGCGGAAAGGCTCAAAAAGCTACTTTGAAACTATAAAGACCCAATTTATAACTTACGGTGCTTTAAGTATAGCTCCAAAGACTATCCCCTGGACATTTTTTATTCAAGTGGATATCATTTCTTTAATACACTAAATTACAGGCTAATCAACTAGCCTTGACTTAGTCACCGTTCATTGTCTAGATGACAGGTGTGTATCCTGGGAAATACGAAAACGGTATACAGTCATTTCTGCTAAGCTTTCCTCTGTTCCTACTGTCCTCAAACACTGAAAAAGAAAATCTTGGGGGGGGTTTCTGTTTAGTGGCGATACACAGTTACCAGTTTGCAGCACATTATTTCCAAAGTCTGTTGTTAAAGAGAAAATAAGAATGCCTTGGATGAGAATCCTGCCCCTAGGTATTGTCTGAACATCGTCACTTTGATGCGGTCGGGACAAAGAACTAGTCTCCAACAGCACAAATGGGATTATGATGATACCACTTCATGTATAATCATTAAACATGTCTTAATTCGAGCGCTAAGTGTGTTTCCCGTCAATCGCCTTGAAACTGCTCAACCAAGCATTCTGTAAAGACTTCCAGCGGCAAAGTTCTGCTGTGTTCCCTTTAACAAAGCACCAGCTACATACAGAAACAAACAACGACACTGCGGAACTTGCCTCGTAATGCTCCCCAAATTTGGTGGGCCTTCAGTACAGCCACTGGTCCTTTCACAATTAAGGAATCTGTTTTGAGTCAGAGAAAACACACTTTCATTACTCCCTTAAATACACAGCATATATTAGCAAACGCTACCAGGTATCCCCAGATCACGCTTTTCTCTTGAGCTGCCCCTCTGATTTCCATCCTGTAGGTTCTTTAAATGCCACAGTCCCCAGATGGCCTTTTGTTCCTTCTTCCCCGGAATCTACAATCTGTGTTTCTCATTTCAATGACTTTCAGAATCCCTGCCCACTCAGCTGAGCTGCTCAAGTCGGGAACCCAAGCGTCATCTTCAGTTATTCTTTCCCACTTTCCCTTCGGAGAGTGACATCCTAGTTAAATCAAGGCTTTAAGTGAAAGCAAACTTTCTTCAGCGCCCACAATTATCAGTGAGTTGTGACGTGTCACTCAAACCTTCTCTATTCCTAAGGCCAAAGAAGCTTTTTTCCAGGGCTCCCCCACCCCAACTTTCTCTGCACCCACTCTCCCTCAATATAACCCGAAACCTGCTTTAATTCCCTGACCCCCTTCTTCTTAGCTCAGTGCCGTCCCAATTCAGTGTGTGTATTTATCCAGAATATAGTCCTTGTTGGCTGCTTCTAGACCACAGCGGACTAGTCATCCCAGTGTACGCTCCCTCTGCCTGGGCTTGGCCCAAAAGTTGTGTTAAGTGTTTCTAGTGTGTTCTGGGCCAAGTCAACCACAGTGAAAGGAAATGCCAGGGACTGGAGGCTACGGAGCCTTAGCATTGGTGAAGCCCCCTGAGGGCTGAGGGTTAGTGAGTTAATACTGCAACCAGACGCTCCACTGCCACCAGCCAGGCTGTGACAGGCCGGTGACTACCTACAGGGAAAATGAGGCTCTATCAATCAAGTGACTGGATCATGTGACAATCATCTGACCAGACAGCTTTTTTTTTTTTGTTGTTTAGAAAACTGCTGATGAGTTTGCTAAATACTTCCCTAAGAAATCATTAAAAGCCTTGTTATCTTTCAATCAGAAAATTTTGCAATCATCTTCTCTCGAGAGGATTCCATTTGAGAATAAAGAGGGTTACAGAATGGGTTGGAAAATAAAATACGATTCTTCAGGTTCAATCTGGAATTCACAACATAGATTTCTTAAACTGATAGCAAAGACTTCCTGGCAATTAAGGCCATTTCCATCTCTACCAGGATTGCAAAACCTACTTTTTATGCAGTGTCTGAGTAGCTCTGAAATAACATGGTAAGCTATCCTATTTCTCCTCTAAGAGCAGCTATAGAACTGAAGAGAAGTGAACCTATCTTCCAAAAGGATGTATTATTACAAAATGCCAGTGCACACCAGGGGGATGAAAGCATGGTGACAGTCTGAGGACAAGGCAGTCACTCTTTTCTAGAAAATATGCTAATATTCCATTCTCCAATCTGCTTTCCGTTGCACTAATCATCTATTACGCATGTCCTCATATAGCCTTTTTCATTCCTTGATGCAGTTTTATTTTGTTTCCAATAGAAATAGAATAGATCCAAAAGAAAAGACTTAATTTGGGAAAAGCCAATGAAAGCTTTATATAATTAAATGCCTATTATATTATTGAAGGAAGCATCTCAACGCATCCACAGATTCCAATTTGGCATTATCATTGTTTAAAGTCAGATTAAAAGAGATCTTGCATATAGGCAGATTTGTCTTCGAAGACAAAAATGTTAACAAATTATCAAGATGTTCAAAAATAAGATTAGCTAACCGAGCTCATCCAGAGAGTAATGAAACATTTTTCAGTTATTAAGCATGTCATAGGGGACCCACACTGTGTCACACACAGCCAGCTGGGCCACCAACTGTAGTGCTGGCATCCTATATGGATATCAGTTTGCATCCAGGGTTTTCCACTGCCAACCGAGCTCTCTGTAATGTGTCTGGGAGAGCAGCTGAAGATGGCCCAGGACCTTAGGTCCCAGGGGCTATGCAGGAGACCTGGAAGAAGTTGCTAGTTCCCGGCTTTGGCCTAGCCCAGCCGAACAGCTCCAGTCACTTGAGGAATAAGCCAGTGGATAGACAATCTCTTTCTTTCCTCCCCCTTTTGCTTTTTCTTCTTCTCTCTCCCTCTGCTTCTCTCACTCACTCACTCTGCCTTTCAAATTAGTAAGTAAATTAAAAAAAAAAAATTATGTCATGGGACATGTGATGTGGCCTACAAGAATAAGCCACCATATGGACTGCATGCATATGGTAGTACTGGCCAAGTCCCACCTGCTTTGCTTCCAATCAGCGTCCTGCTAATGTATGCTAATGTATGCTAATGTATGCTTGGAGGCAGCAGGTTATACCTCAAGGTCTCTTGGATTCCTCCTACCCACGTGGAAGACCTAGTCGGAGTTTCAGGCTTCTGGCTTTGGCTGTCTCAGCCCTGGTGCTTACAGGCACTTGGGGGATAAACCAGCAGAGGGTCTCTCTCTCCCCTTTAAGTATATGGAAGTAAATATTTTAAAATAAATATTCCCTCATCCTTGGAGCAGCATCTGAGAACTAACAAAACCACATGAATAGAACCCTCAGAAAACGCCCCCCAGTGGGAACTTGGGCTGACACCGGGGGCGCTCCCATCCCCCCCCCGCAATGTGGCAGCTGGGATCTGGGCGTGGCTTCTCTTGTATTCTCCCCTCCCCCATAGATGGGAAGAAGAAAATGGGAAACAAGGGTCTCACCCACTATTCCCTGATCCTCGACCCTTCATCATCAATAATAAAATTTTAAAAGTTTAAAAAAGAACACTGTCACAGAGGAATATTTAGTGGCATTTGCAAACAGCTATATCTATTGTTATGCAAAAAGCAGACTACAAATTAGCAAAACTAAAGAAAGCAGATTACATCATGTTTGTATCTGTAAAAACATCTAGATGCTTTACTCTGAAATAATGGTGATTAATTCTATCTGTCTTTGGGTATGAGTGATTTATTCCTCTTCTACACTTACTGTAGTTACGAATTTTCTAAACTGTTTATGTACATTATTACTCATAGAATTTAGAAATTCATTACTGTAGAAGGACATTGCGACCCTAGAAGGTCAGCGAGCATAGAATTACAATTGATAGGATAATATTTGTATGAGAACGAGTGAGTGGGTACCATTCCTTTAGCTAAATGGATATCATTGGTATGAGAACAGCCGAGTGGACAGCATGTGAATGAGAACGTATGGAAACAGTCGATGGGTTTTGTTGATAAGCTCCATACTTCCTCCCTTATCCCATATGACCCTCAGTGTATAAAATCTGATGCCACTAATAAACTTTTGACCATCAGAGTCCACGCGTGTTGTTATAGGCTCCACGCATCAAGTCCATTGCTGCGAGATCGGCTAACACACTACTGGCCAGGAAGTCACCATGGTTCCTGGCATGGACCCTAAAGCTGGCATTGAAGTCTGTTCCTGAAGAGCCCTGACCACAATGCACTCACGTCCCCAGCCACTTACAAGACTCATCAGACGCCAAGGTAGGGTAGCTATCACACGCTGAGTTCAAGACAACAGTAACCTGAAGTTGCTGTAATTGCGTTCCAGCCATTAGTTTAACAGGGCGATGGTGCCACTTGTAGGCACCAAAAATGTAGTCATAATATCTGTGTGAGAAACAAGTTCAAACAAATGTAAAGGCACATTAGTCAAATCTTAAACACGTATGTTAATGGAAAGTGTCATTGAGTCCTCAAATTCAAGCCACCCACTCTTAGTCCAACTACAAGCTCAAGCCCAACCACACACCTCACCACAAGTTCTATGCTGGAATCACCTGGGGACCTTTTAGAAAAAGTCTAGACTTTCAAAAACCAGGATCTCTTGAGAACGGGATCCAGACACGGAGATTGTAGCAGCTGCCTCCATACAGCCAAGTGTCTTGCCTACAAGCCCTGGGGAGAGCCGGGAGGCAAGCTGGTCACACTTGAGGGTGACAACCAGTTCTGAACACAAGAAAATTCTCACGAAATGGTTTCTCTGTCGGTGATTCTCAGCTCAGTGGCAGCATCCCCAGGGACATTGTCGAGTCTCTTAGTCACCGAGCTCTAGATTATGTTTCTACTTTTGGACTTCTTAATGAATCAGATCATAAATTTTCTTGTTGCTTAAACCAAACTGAGCTGGGATGGCTGCTTCCTTCCAACCAAAGTAGACCAGCCTATACATAAACCTCAAAAAGCTTTCTGACCCATAAAATTCTCATGAGGCAACTTTAAAATGAACCTACATTGGGGTATCAGATATCAAGAAAAGGAGTACTAAATAAGATTTAAAGGTGCTATGAAATGAAAATATAACACCGGCTTCAAAACAACTGTCCACATAATATTTTAGAGAATCTGGTAAGCCCAAGGTCACATGTACTATTTACATGTAGGGACATCTTGTGGAGGGAATGGAATGTATTTAAATGCCAAGGGCCTTTTCTCACAGAAAAAAACACTGGGTAGAAAACTAAAAGGTAATTAGAACTACTGCAACGGACACTCAAAAAAAAAAAACTGCTTATGATGAAAACTTCAGAAATACTGTCACTAGAAATAATAAAGTCATAAGAAGACAAATGTTTAAAATGCTAGAAACTTTTGAGATCTGAATAAGGTCCTAGTTTGTCCCAAATAAGGAAAAGCTTGGCCGCCTGTGATAGCAAAGTTTTATTGGAAAACCCAAAGGGTTCTGACACAGTGCTGCCTAAAGGGTGTTGGGTTACTTTAGCCTCCCAGGAGGAACTGAAGGAGTGAAGCTGTTTATTCACTAGCAAAGGGTTGGTCAGCACAGAACGGACTGCGCTCAGGAAGCCGAGGAGGCAGCTATCCATCTATGAGCTGAACACTCACCTGCGAAAAGAATACTATTTCCAAGCACGGTTACAGAGCAGGCCAGAAGTCACGTGATTCTCAACACCATGGAGCCCGGGTATTCCCCGCCCAGCGCGTGCTGAACACCCCCAGGTCTCCAAGTCCTTCCAACCCACCGCGCTTGTATTCCAAGACACACACTACCTCTTGTGAATTCCTAGAACGCTTACCTGCATGCGTTCAAATCAGCCCTAAGAGCTGATAAGTTTTATAGCTTGTTTCCTAACAATGTCAGGTATAATTACTAGCTGCTTCCCACGCAGGCCTTGTTTTTAAACTAACTCACAGCTGACTCAAGTCCTGGTTATCCATACATTATTAACCTATATCACCCACGCTTTCCTGCCCTAGTCACATCACACAAGCATACCACCAGGCCCTTGCCTCCTTTTGCCTGAAGGAAAACAATGTTACAATCTGAGTAACAAGATTAACATAGTAAAAGTAGCTTTTCTGTACCCCCGAACCTGCTGTCATGAACCTGAGATGACTTTCAAGAAACCATCCAATCCTTAAATACATTCTATTTCCAAAACAGTCAAGAGCTTTCCTTTCACATCTTCACTCCACTCCAACCATAGCACTCCCACCTTTAGCAGGTGGCAGGGGATGCGCTATCTGTACCATCAGTATCCTGGGGCTCTTCAGTCTAAGCCTAACCCCCCAGGCTTCTAGGATCAGAACCCGTTGTTACGTTAGCTTTTATGCTTCCAGCACCAGGACACATAATTGTATCCAGCAGACAGAAAGACAGTGTGTAGGCGGTAAAAGCACATATTATGCTGAGAAGCAAGTTAAAATCTTCCAGGACTGCACAGCTCCAGGGCAGTTCTACTTACACATGGAGGGGACAGCCTGTGGCAAGCTCAGATCACACAGTAACCTGGCCTGTCCACAGCACGCTTGGGTAAGCTCATTCCCAGTGGGCTACCTCCCCACTCGCACTGTGGGCAGAAGGGCTGGAGAGATGAGGTTGCTGTGGAAGTGAGAGATACTAAATAAATGACTCAAAGCTTTTAGGGAACTGAAAAAGAGGAAGCAGAGACAGTACGCCTATGGCTGGTGTTGAGAAACAAACACATTCTGCCCAAGGGCTAGCCACCAAACAGATGCCATCTTGCTGCACATGGCACAAAGATTTCGGGAGGGAAATGGGGGCGTTCCCTCCCTTCAGGATTCCTGCCACCCAACCTATGATCACGAGGCCTCAGTAGCAAGAAGCGAGTTTGGTCCATAAATGACTTTGGGGCACACATGGTTCCTTAAGAGGAGCTGGTCTAGCCTTGTCGAATGCTCCTGTGCCTTAGAATCCCATTTGTGCACGAAGCTGTCACCACTCTCCAGCAAAACGCTCTAATTTTTTCTGAGATGAACAACCATCATCAACCTCCTACTTCCACTCCAGATCCTACACCCAAAACAGGGTGCAGGCGCACCCAAGGCGTCCCTTCGAATGCAGCAGGAGGGGGCGGGGAGGAAAGCCGTTTTGAATTAGCCCCGCCATGTCCAGACCCATGCCTTAGGGCGAGGGTCCGCCCAGGCCCCCGGGATCCACCAAAAGGAGCCTGGGTCCCTCCCTACCAACGGGGTCGCCAGCGCGCTCACCGCCGAAAGGCCTCCTGCAGAAGGGAGCAGGAGGAATTCGCTGTGGAGTTGGGGCCGTGTCCAATGTAGAAGTTCCCAGAGTCCAA
Source organism: Ochotona curzoniae (assembly GCF_017591425.1). Taxonomy (NCBI): domain Eukaryota; kingdom Metazoa; phylum Chordata; class Mammalia; order Lagomorpha; family Ochotonidae; genus Ochotona; species Ochotona curzoniae. The sequence continues at coordinate 18,958,360 of NW_024466307.1, forward strand.
GTACAACACGTTCGAGAATATCTGAGAGATCCTCGGCTGGGGCCACAGGATAGGGTTGGCCATGAATGCCTGGGCACCCGGAGCCAGCAGCAACAGCAGCAGCAGCAGCGGCGGCGGCGCGGACTGCGGATGCTCCATGGTCACTCCCCTGTTGTCTGCTGGGTCCACCGAGCCTCAGCCTCCGGGCCCAAATGCCTGCCAGGCCGGTGCAAGAGGAAACGCTGCGGCGCCGGAGAACCCCAGAAGTCAGCTGACTGTGCGCCCCGCCCCGGACTCCGCCTCCGACTCCGGGTGGAACAGACCTCGGGACCGCCACACCCGGGGACGGCCTCCTGGGTGCTCCTGGTGGAGGCGGAGCCCAACCAGCAGCCTCCAACACGGGATAGTAAAAGCCAGAAAAGGGCCTGTTCTGCAAAGAGGGTTCGATGCGCACCTGCGTCCCCCTTGTGGAGTCCGGGCCTCCGCGCACCTGCCGAATTCACTCACGCCCTCGGATCCTCTGGATTCTCTCCCCGATCAAGCGCCAGACAACTCTTCACTCCCTCCTTGAGATGGCCACTAGGTTTATTTGCTCTTAAGTGAATACAGCCTTCCCATCAGTCTCCCCGAAGCAGAGATCTAAAGAATTGGGAAACAATTATGGGGAAAAAAGCTTGTGACAATTAATATATTGGTGGACGACCGATAGAGGGCGTCTTAAAACGTCAAAGGGACTGGACCACGTTAAGAAGCGTGTTAACAAATTTAGCAAAAATTTGTAAGACCGGATTAATATTATCAAAGTACAGTTTTCAAAAAAGTTTTTAAAATAAATGTTATGAAATAGAATGAGAATACAGCACACTTTTATTTAAAATGTTTATTAATATAATTATACATGTGTATGGGGGTTTAGTGGGACTTTTTTCTTTGTGCTTCTAGAAGTATATCAAAAGTTTATTTTTATTTAAAAAAAATACGTGGGGGAAGGCAGGGAACACTGGGCCAGGACATGGCAACAGTCCCCAGGCCAGGGAGCTGCAGATTGCCCAGGGGAGGAGATCTGGGGACTTATTGGAGTGGGAAAGGCTGAGAGCGTGTCTGATGGGAGAGAAATTTCTTCTAGGGTCTTCCACTGAACTGGGCACTGCGTTTATATATGGGTGAGGGAGCTGAGATGGAGTGGTTTCAAGGGGAAGAACTGGAGGGTATGTCTGAGTCAGGCCAAGGAACCAGCCCCCCCACAACAGGAGACCTGGGCTGGGTTAAATGGCACCCCCCCCATCTGCTGGCACATGCAAACCTGGTGCTGGGGGGGCATGTCTGGCTGGGCTAGGCCACGGTACTCACCCCTGATTGTCAGATCAGCAGGTGGGCCATGTCAAGCTGGGCCACAGCACCCACCAATCTGGGGGCAGATTCTGTAGGGGACTTGTGGGCTTCCATGGTCCATTTGAGTTGATTGTATGGCAGGGCATAAGGCAGGGGTTATGTTCAAACTTCTACACGTTGAAGTCCCATTTCTCCCATAACATTTGTTGAAGTGACTGTTTTCCAGGGAATGGTTTTGACATGATTATCAAAATTAGTTTATTGCGGACATATGAATTTATTTCTGTGGTTTCTGTTCTGTCCCACTGGTTTACATATGGATTTGTAAACCAATTCCATGCTGACTTACACTATAATCCTGCGGTATGTCTTGAAATGTGGTATTGTGATATCACATTTTTATTGTTTTTTTTTTTTTGCTCCATATTTTTAGCAATATATTAGGTATTTATAACAACAAATAAGAAGTAGAAAATAATAATAATAATAATAATGAAGAACAGAATAAAAATGGGAAGTCAACCAATTCTTCAGTCATCCATCAGTTGTCCCTTACGGCTTAATGGAACTTCTAAGCCGTGTGTCCCATGGACGGCCAGGGTCGTCGTCCCTCTTTCCCACTGTTATGCCAGAATTCCTGCAACCAGCATCAGAAGAAGGCAGAATCTGCGCATCCTGCAACTGTCCACACTGCACATGAAAAACAAAAGGTTCAAATTTCAAAATGGCATCACCATTCGCCTTCTTCAGAGCTACGTTCACATCATCTTTAACACAAGCTTTGTGTGTAACCAGTAGCCAGCAACACTTTTTCTCAACTTCAGAGTTGGTCATGCTGTCATCTATAATCTCCTCATGCAGATTTTTTTATGCTTTTTCTGTTGTTATCCTCATGTAGGCTGCTCCGAATCTTTCCCCATCCAGGAGCAGGAGCGCCAGGAACTGCTCTTGTGTGTTCAGGAGCAGGACCACCTCTGTATTTCAGAGAAAAAAAAAATTTATGAACACGGATGGCTGAAGTTTTTAAAACATTCAAAAACTGTACGTAGCTATAGGATACCATGAAACGAATGTCAAGTCAGGGTAAAGATACATCTCTCCTCAAGCATTTAACATTATTTTAAAAACGTTAAAATTCTATCTAAAGTATTTTTGTGAATAATATTTAACTGTTACAGTACATTAACATTTGTAGTCACCCGACCGTGCAATGGAATCGCAGAACTTGTTTCCCCTAGCAAGCATAACTTAGTTCTCATTGATGAACCCAGCTCTCTTTCATTCCATCCCCAGTCTCTGATAACTGTCATGGTAGATTCTAGCTCTTTATCTGGAAGGCAGAGTGATGGGTGAAGAGAGAGAATCTTCTGTCCACTGGTTCACTCTCTAAATGGCCACAGCAGTCCGGACTGAGCCAAGCCGAACTCCTCAGCCACTCCATACATGTGTCCCGCATGGGTGGAGAAAACCCCCTGGTCCTTGGTTCATCATCCGTGCCTTCCCAGCTGGGTTGGTGGGAAGCTGGAAGTATACTTGCCATGTCTCAATCCAGGATTCCGTATGAAATGCAGGCACCATTGCAAATGATGACTTACCCCCATACACAACATCCACTTCATCACCATTGTATATTTTTTTTAAGATTTATTTATTTTTTATTGGAAAGTCACATATACAGAAAGGAGGAGAGACAAAGAAGAAGATCTTCTGTCAGCTGATTCACTCCCCAAGTGGCCGCAACGACTGGAACTGAGTCAATCTGAAACCAGGAGCCTGGAGCCACTTCTGGGTCTCCCATGTGGGTGCAGACTCCCAAGGCTTTGAGCCATTCTTGACTGCTTTCCCAGGCCACAAGCAGGAAGCTGGATGAAAAGTGGAGCTGCTAGGGCATGAAGTGGTGTCTATATGGGATCCTGGCACTTGCAAAGTGAGAATTTAGCCACTGAGTCATTACGCTTGGCCCTCCTTCTATTTATTTATTTGAAAAGACTTATTTTATTTATATGAAAGACAATGCAGGAGGTAAGAGAGAAAAAACTAGAGAGAGAGAGAGAGATCTTCTATCCACTGATTCATTCTGCAAATAGTTACAATGGTTGGGGTGTGAGCCAGGTGAAGCAACAAGCCAGAAACTCTGTCGCCATCTCCCACATGGGTGGTAGGGGCGCAAGTACTCAATCTGTCTTCTGCTGCCCCCATCTTGGTCTTTTCCCACCATCTTCAGCACCGCCCAGGGCTTGCAGGACCGGCGTGCCACACTCTTGGCGCCTAGGCTGAAGTGGCTGGGCATGATGCCATAGCTTTGTCGACCCCTATAGATGTTGGTCGTGCAGCCAACTCCAGCGCTGCCCAGGTGGTAGAGGTGCCACGCTGTAGAAGCGGCTCGCTTGTAGAACCGGTTCTCGTCGCAGGGGGCAAGCTCTTTGTACTTGACTAGCTAGCTTCACAGCGTCCACTCACTGGGGACTTTCAGCTTTCAAGACTTCTTGAAGAAGGCTGCCAGAGTTCTGACGAACTCCTGCCGGTTCTAACGGCATCCTGCAGCCTCGGCCTCAGTGCTACCAGTCAGGGGAAAAGCAGAAACTAAGTTTCAAAGGCTTCAGATAACAACAGCAATAAAATAAAAATAAAATCCTCTAGATTAGGGGCAAAGACCATGATGGGCAAGTACATTTCCCTTGCCCTTCTTCAGCCTTTTCTTAAAGGCTGGAGGAGGCATCTGTGCTGGGAGGAGACTGGGGTCTTCATCTAATTGCGTAAATGAATAAGGGGCCCGAAGAGGACATCCCTTAGATGAGAAGAAATGGCACCTGAGCCCCAGTGCAACTTGTGCTGAGAGGGTATTGCTGTCAGACTTGACTATCCACCTGCCTTGCTCTCACACCTGAAGAGTTTCACAGAGAGGTGGGGAGTTGGTGTTTTTTTTTTTTTTTTTTTTTTTTTAAGGGGTGGGGTATAGATGAGATATTAAGACTTGGCATTCAGTTTTGTTTCCTGCCAGAGGTATTTTGTCTGGTCTGTTGCTTCAGGGGTTGGGAACAACAAGAATTTTTCTAACAACATGTGGGCTTGTCTCTGGGACAAAAGAATGGGGACTTTCTTCCTCCCAGCTATTTTAGGCAGCAGACATGGTTGAAGTCTTCTCAGCATCATTCACATCAAGATCCGTGATGTGCAACAAAGCAGACAGCCCAGCAACAGGCTTCCAGAGGAGAAAGCAAAAAGAGCTGCTCCTTCTCCTGCTGGGATTATGCCAGTAGCTGGGGGAGCAGCAGGCTTCCCTACAAAGCTGTCATCTTGCAGCAAGGTGCGTGTCCTAAATTGCTTGCAGTGTGTACAGTATAGATCTTCTATACCGTGGTTCACGTTCCAAATGACTGAAAAATGGCTGGATGGCTGGAGTTTGGTCAAGCCAGAGCCAGGAATCCGGAGCTTCTTCCAGGTCTCCCACATGCTTGCAACTGCGCAAGCGCTTGGCCCATCCTTTGCTGCTTTCTCAGGCCACAGACAGGGAGCGGGAGCAGAAGTCAAGCAGCCAGGACCCAAAATATTGCCTATGTTGGAAGCCAGCATTTTGCATGCTGTGTCTTAATCCATTATGTGACAATAGCAGACCGAGATCCCACAGTTTTCAATGCCCAAGGCTATCAGTATTTACAAGAATAACAAAAGCAGCAAAAATATTTTGTCTAATGCTTGGTGGTAGACACAACGACTTAGACAGGTTTGCAGTGTGGCCCTTATAGCCTAAAAACTCATCTCCATCATGCCCTGGCGAGAAGCAAAGACAGACACACTACCGAAGTGAAGCTAGAGCTCCAGGCGCAATAATAGCAGCTAAATGCTTGCCTTACAACTGCCAGGATCCCATAGGGGTGCTGGTTCGTGTCCTAGCAGCTCCACTTCCCATCCAGCTCCCTGCCTGTGACCTGGGAAAGCAGTCGAGGACAGCCCAAAGCCTTGGGACCCTGCACCCGTGTGGGAGACCTGGAAGAGCTCCTGGCTCCTGGCTTCAGATCAGCTCAGCTTCAGCCAATGTGGCTACTTGGCGAGTGACCCAGGAAATGTCTCTCTGTAAATCTTCCTTTCCAATCATAAAAATAGTAATTTTTTTTTAAGTGAAGCTAGAAAAGATTCCATCATCCTCAAATCTGTACAACTTCTGTTCCTGGGAGGTTGATGATGGCTGCAGAGTACCGACCACAGTGAAGAGCCTTTTTTTTTTTTTTTTAAAAGGAAACTGTCACTTGAGTTTTTATTATTTTCTTTTTGTTTTTAAGATTTATTTATTTTTATTGCAAAGTCAGATATTCAAAGAGGAAGATCTTCTGTTCGATGATTCACTCCCCAAGTGACCATAATGGCCAGTGCTACACTGATTCGAAGCCAGGAGCCAGGAACTTCCTCCAGGTCTCCAGGTCTCCCATGCAGGTGCAGGGTCCCAAGACTTTAGGCCATCCTTGACTGCTTTCCCAGGCCACAAGCAGGGAGCTGGATGGGATGGAGCTGCCGGGATTAGAACTGGTGCCCATATGGGATCCCGGCATGTTCAAGCCACTAGGCCATCGTGTTGGGCCCATAAACAGCCTTGTTAATTAGCACCAGGGACTGTGCTTCCCAGGGCCAGCTAATGCTTGACAGTTGTTGCTCTGCAGTGCAGAGAGCCTGTGAAGGCCTTCATCGCAGGGCAACCCAGTAGGGGAGGAGAGCAACTCACGAGTTAGGGATGGAAGAAGCAGCACCTGCTGCTGTTGAACCTGGTCCTACAGTCCAAGTGAGAATTTCGCTGACTTGTTAGACAATGAGAACCAGGCCCCCAATCACAGCCACCCTGAGCCAATTTCAATGTCACTGCCAGCTTGACCTACTATTATGAAAATTGCTCCAATTACAGTACATACACATTTGCATATGAAATGATGACTAAGTGCTTGCCTAAGAGGCGATTTCTGCAAATGAAGCTAGGAGTTACTAAACTAGAATGTATTGCCCTTTGTTGGGATTATCTGTGGCCCAGTGAGGTGACAGCCCCACTCAAGCATTACCTTAGGTCTGTTGTAAATTAGTCGTCTTCCAAATACACCCTATAGTTTGCGGAGGAGCCCCTTGAAATAGAGGGGCTTCAATCTCCTGGTTCAACAATTCTGCTGTTTCCGAGTAATAAAACATCTGGGAAATTGGGCTAAATGGATAAAACAGTTGTCTGTAATAAAGAATTGGCATTTGTTCAACTCCGTATAATGCTTTTTTTTTTTACATGAACACATGTGGCATTTTTGTGTTATGAAGAACAGAGGCGTGTTTAGTCATGCTTTTTATTGCATTTAAAATGCAAGGTATGTTTTCACAGCTCCCTGGAGAAATGCTATCGCATTGATTGAGAATTGTTGATACGCTATTTTACAAACCTGAAAAATAAGCAAACCATTCAGAAAATTGCAGATATAATTTTAGCAGTCATTAAATTGGACACTCACAAGGAACTGTCTTCAGCGAAAGAACTGAGCCTATAAAATTGTCCTCTCCTGGTGAGTGTGTTCCGTGGAGAGTCTTTCATCTTGCCCTCCTTTATGTTCTTATCTGTCTTCTGTAATGTTGACATCTTTATGAACAAATGATTTCATCAAACTTGCCGCTTGCTTCTTCTCCATTTCTCATTAAGAAAGCTTAGCTGGTAACCCACCTGTACAGTCTCCATTTTTATAGGCCCTTGTAGGGTTCCAACAGGATGCGTTTAACATGTGTGTGTTCTGGGAGAGGGTAACAGGAGATGTGTAGAACCCTGTCCACTGGCTTAATTTCACGATAGTAAATGTGCATGTACACACACACATACAAATTTATTTAGAAAGTATGGAGAACAGAACGGAAAGAAGAATCATTTGTAATTCTATCCAGTTACAACCACTGTTACATATAAACTTTCCACTTTATAAATTGGAATAAAATTGTGATGATTTCCTGTTTTAACGTCTTAGCTTATTTGAAATACAGAGGAGAGAGATGCCAGGAAAGCAGAATCGTGTCTGAGTGTCACCAGGTGAGTGTCAGGGACACACCTGCGTGAGCTGTCACCTGCCATCTCCCGGGGCGTGTATTAACAGGAAGCAGAGAGGAGGTGACTTGACTGGAACTTGAACCAGGCACTCTGACACAGGGTGTCAAAAGGTTGTGCCAACTACCTTCCCTTGTCACTGGCTTTTACCACTTCAAGTATCATGGACATATTTCTTTTCTAAAAAAAAAAGATTTATTTATTTTTTATTGCAAAGTCAGATATATATATATATATAGAGAGAGAGAGAGGTGCGGGGAGCCATGCGGTTGGGTTGGATGGCACGGGTGTGTGATGAGCACTGCCCCTCGGTTAGCAAGGCTACGAGGAGTTGCTGGCTGTGTGGCAAGGCCTGGCAGAATGTCTCTGCTCACCTCATTGCTGCCTCACCCCATTGTACGGACACTCAGTCACCTCTCTGATGTTTCACAGAATTCTCCTGAGGGTGGTGGTGTTTTTCTGCAAATGTGAAATGATTCCTGTAACTGGTATAACACCTCAGACTGATCAATCCTGTTATGATAAAAACATCTTGAGCGACGTAAGGCAATGACACACAGCTAAAAGCACACAATAGTACAACTGAGCCCACAATGTCTCCAAACATCCTATTGTGTGCCCACTTTCATTCTGAAGCCTGCTCTAACATAAGTAACATTTTCCTTAAGAAATGGCTTGATAATATCTTGGAACAGATGGCAATCATGGAGATACAAAGAATTTGTTGACCATGCGCCCTGAACCGTTACAACACATGACATAACACATTTTGATTTCCCACCATGGAAAGCAGAAAGTGTATGGCGCATCTTCTAAAGGGAGATAAATGTGAACTCTCCCCCCAAAAATGGCTTAAAATTTCTACCTTATATTGGCACTCATATTTAGGGAGAGAAAACAGTTTATAAAGATAAAAAAGTAGTTCATTGTAAAGGCCCTCTGTATAATGGCTGAGTTGCCCTGATCCCTTTCACTGCCCTTTAACAGAAGAACAAAAAAACAATGAAATCAGCAGTAAGAACAAAAAGCAATTGAAACAGCGCTAGGTGAAGGTGATGGTAATTAATGTATGATTGATGATAAGATTTAACAAACCTATTTATATGCTTTTATAAATTCCTTTCACTTATGATCTTTTCTTTTAATTCTGTACTCTTGATATTTTAAGCAATATTAGTTAATGTTTAGCAAAAATTGATTTTGGATTATAAGTAAACCACTTGTCACTATGTAACCGCATGTGCTGCCAACCGTGGAGTTCCTGGCTTCAGCCAGGTTACCACAGGTTTAAATGAATAATAGCTTGCTGAAAATATTTTCTCTGAAGTAAAATACTAGTGATGCTTTTTAGGATTGATTTTGTAATCATTCTTTTATAATGAAGTAAAAATGCTACAACTGGATGTTGTGCAAAAGCTTGTGATGATTTGTGTATAAATAAAGAAGGTAACTTTTCTGAGTTGTCCATTATGAGCATCATGCCATAATGGTCCATGCCTCCTCTGCCTCTTCTTACTGTCTCGCCAATCCACGCATCCTTTGCAAGGTCTCGAGTCAGCTGGAGCAGGTCTCTGGTATAGAAGAAGAGAGACAGAGAGGAAGATCTTCTGTCCAATGATTCACTCCCTAAGCAGCTGCAACAGCCGGAGCTGTGCTGATCCAAAGCCAGGAGCCTGGAGCCTCTTCTGTGCAGGGTCCCAAGCCTTTGGGCCATCCTCAACCGCTTTCCCAGGCCACAAGCAGGGAGCTGGATGGGAAGCAGGGCCACTGGGATCACAACCAACGTTCATATGGGATCCCGGCGATGTGTACAAGGTGAGGACATTGAGCGCGAGGCTACCGTGCCAGGTCCCATGAACATATTTCTTTGTATGAAATGTTTATCTAAAATATGAGTCTAGATGAGTGATTTTTACTAAAGTCCTTTCTTACTTGAAGAAGTTTTAAATTCTCAGAAATGCTTACTGGCAAATAAATCTATGATAAATCTAAGGCATTTTACTGATTCAAACAAAAAAAAAACACATGGATTTTGAACTCCTCTTTACAACAAAATAAATTTATCTTTGATTTTCCCTCTTCCACAAACTTTTGAAAATCTCTGTGTATCTTTATGGAGGCATCTTTCTGTGGATGACTGATTCTTTCCGAAAGGCAGAATTATCGCAGAGTCTGAGCATCCAGGATGGTCCAAAGCCTTGGGACCCTGTACCCACGTGGGAGACCCGGAAGAGCTCCTGGCTCCTGGTTTTGGATTGGTTCAGCGCCAGTCATTGCAGCCATTTGGGCAGTGAATCATCAGACAAGATCTTCCTCTCTGTCCCTCCTCTTTCTGTATCTGACTTTCCAATAAAAATAAATGAATCTTTTAAAAATTATATGGGTAGGATGGAATTGAAGCATCCTATTCATGAGGTGGGGATGCCTGCAGAGCTGGCTGGGTTGTGAGGCTTGGGACTGAGTAGCCAAGACTACACTCACACCTACTGCAACGTCTGGTGGAGTTTACCAAAACCACCCTCAGTTTCTATAGTTTTCTAGAAGGATTTGCAGCATAACATCCAAGAGATTGAAGAAATGAAGCAGCACTCGAGACTCTGAGGAAGAAAGCTAATTTATTTATGTACGTGGACTTGACGGGGCTTGTAGTCCAAGAATCAAGCCCTGGGTATTTGGTCTTTGTTTATTTTCACACCTTAAATCTGCAAGTCACAGGTATACAGCATTCACGGCCAGTGGGTAGCAAATGTGTGTGTGTGTGTGTGTGTGTGTGTGTGTGTCCCTAAAGCCAGCAGCAACCTGTCCCTAAAGCCAGCAGCAACCTGTCTAAGCTGAGCCGGTCACCCTAGATAAGGGGAGCGTCTTTTTGAGTTTTGGGGTCTGTAGCAGTGCTGAAAGTTGTCTGCGAAGGCTCTAATGGTGAAGTTGTTGTCATCCTGCTGTGGTCTAGATTTGGGTCTAATGCTTACAGGCATTAATGCAGCCTAAGAAAACGGCAAGGTTCTGCAGAGGCTGAGGAATGCAGGCATATGTGGGCCATGTTCAGGGAGAGCGGGCCAGAAAGCAAAAGGGGAAGGGAGGAGAGACTGCCGCCTTACATCCTCAGAGTTCTAGTAGGCATGCAAGAGAGACAAAGAGCAGTATGGAGAGCTCAAAGGGTGAGTCCTTCCTCAGCACGGTTCTGCAGCACCGCTCCCCCTAGGTCGCAAGGAGTGATGGGCAAGCATTTGACTGACTCGCAGGTGGACAGAAAGGATTACACAGGTGGGCAGCTGTGGTTTCCAAATTTATGACCGTGAACTAGCTGCCTGCCCAAGATCGGATCAATCCTCAGACATCTTTTGGCAACGCTCTGTGACACTGTACAAGGAAGAGACCTCAGTGTTCCAAAGTTTTCTTGGAGTCCTTCATGCATGCGTGATTGAGTGCCCATGAACCAGCACTGATTGAAGTCAGGCTTGAGGTCGGCAGTCCCCTCCCTAAGACATGTGCTTAGTCATTCTGGTATGGCTCTGCTCTAAGGGCTGGTGGGTCCCAGCGCCATCCTAAACAATGAAGCTGAAGGTCAAGGCCAGACATTTTGGGACCAGGCCAAATTCTTTATCGTATTCTTCACTCGCTATTGCCATCTGTGATGGCAGCTGTAGGAAACACAAAGCTACCAGGAACTCGTGAAAGAAACAAATTACATTCAAATAGTTTTTCAGGGCTTGTTTTTCCTCCAGATTCTTAGCGGCACACATGCTAAAGCTCCTAACCTGTATTCAGGGCAGCGCACAGACATCAGGAATGCTGGCAAGGAGAAGGCTTAGCATCTGGAGGTGAACAAAGCTGGGGTGGAGATGAGGCCAAATAATCAGGGTCTCGCGGTTCTGGTAAGGAGACAGAAGCCATTGGAGGATGTGAGCTAGAAATTGATAAGCCACAGAAAAAGTTCACACACACCTCACCAACTACAGCCTGGGAGGAAGGTGTTTTACTCAGGGATGACTCTAGAAGGACCTCAGAGGGTGTTTAGAGGCGAAACAGATTGATATTAGCAAGGCTGTGGAGTGACTATGGAAAGAAATGAAACAGGAAGGGACTGCGGGTGGGGCTTGCCAGTGAAGCAGTGTCAGAAGGGCGGCCGCTGAGATGATGGAGGCTTTGGAGAAATGATTCTGAAACGGTCCACTGTGTGCCACGGACATGTTCGCTTTGGCTGCGTCTCCTGGGGAATTCCTGTATTCGGTTGCAAGGGTCTTTTGGAGGTGGGTTTGTGTTTCCGTAGAGACCAACTCAAGGTGGCCCAGTTTTGTTCAGGTTTCATTTCTGGGTAGAGTGTCCATGGAGTGGTTGACCGACAAACTATCTCATCAGCTTCTTCTGGCGAACTCTAAATACTGTCCTTTTCCTTGAAGAATTGTTAGAACTCATCTAGTTCACTTTGGATGCTTATGGGTCACGTGATAGGCAACCTCACTTGCAGCACTTAGTTTCCTAAAAATTTTTATCTGCAAATTGAGAAAAGTTTTTGGAAAAATTCTCCACAGAATTTTTGAGAATTAAACGACATTGCATATATGAAAAACAATGCAAATGACAGTCATTATTTTGAATGATTATTCTTTGTTACCAATTTAGATAATAGCATGCTCACTATATACATGCTATATAGTGAGCAGGGGAGAAAGTAAGAAATTATTAAGATAAATTCTTGGTACAATATCAATTCAACGAGGCATAAGTGCCAGTGGTAGATCCATTTCACCAAGAGAGACAGAATAAAAATCGCTAGAATCTTATTTTTTGATGGTTCAAAAAAGGCACTAGAAAATGCTACTTCTTCATAGTGACTGGCCATTTGGGATGCAAACTCTGCCTAGAGGAGTTCCGGTTGGAGTCCCAGCTGCTGGACTTCTGATTTGCCTTCCTGCTATCAAGCCTGGGAGGCAGTGGGCGATGACCCAGCCGTTGGGTTCTTGCCGTGCAAGTGAGGGAGACACAGAAGGAGTCCCTGGCTTCTCGGTTCCGCCTGGCCACTCCCAGCAATTGCAGCCACTTGGAAAGGAAGGCAGCAGATGGAAGATCTCTTTCTCTCATTCAAATAGATACATAAATTTTTCCCTTAGGAAATCCTGTGTATCTTCGATATTTTAGAGTATACACTCCTTGGAAGAAATTTCTTCCAAATTTTTCCAGGTTACAATCTACAGAGTACAAGTTACCTAATTTTTATTGAAAATTACTAAAAATCATAACGGGAGTAGATACCAGTGGGGTGTGCTTTCGGCCTAGCAATTAAGATGCGCTAGCTAGGGTGCCCGCGTCTTGCATGGAAGTACTTCAGCTCCACTCCCAACTCCTCCTCCTGATTCAAGCTTCCTACTAATTCGGACCCTGGGAAGCAACAACGGCTGCTCACGTAGGGCTGTCCCTGCCAGCCGCCAGGAGAGACCTGGGTTGGACGCCTGCTTGTGGCAGGTGTCTGGGGAGTAAGTCAGCAGAAAGCAATGCCCTGTCTTTCTCTGCCTCTCAAAGAAATTAACTGCAACATTTGAAACATGGTAGTGGATAGATGCGCTCAGTTAAACAGACAAAACCCCTTTCTATTATACAGGAGCTTTGGAAAATTACAGAAAGAGCAAACAGCGAGGCCTCCTGGATGGTACCCGTGTCTCCAGCATCCCCTTCCGGAGTGCAGCTGGAGTCCTGGCTGCCCGGCTCCCGCTCTGGGATCCCGGCGTGCAAGGCGAGGACCTTAACCACTGCTCCATCGCGCCGGGCCCAGATTTATCTATTTTTTGTTGGAAAGGCAGATATACAGAAAGGAGGAGAGACAGAGAGGAAGATCTTTCGTCTGATGGTTCACTCCCCAAGTGAGCGCAACAGCTGGAGCTGAGCCAATCTGAAGCCAGGAGCCAGGAGCCTCTTCTGGGTCTCCCATGTGGGTGCAGGGTCCTAAGGCTTTGGGCCGTCCTCGACTGCTTTCCCAGGACACAAGCAGGGAGCTGGATGGGAAGAAAGGCCTCTGGGATTAGAACCGGTGATCATACGGGATCCTGGCGTGTTCAAGGTGAGGACATTAACCACTACGCTATCACGCCGGGCCCTAATTTTTTTTTTCCACTTTTAAACCTTTTTTGATCTACTTATTTATTTGAGAGACAAAGGTATGCGCAAGCATACTCGCAGCCTGGGCCATCGCCCACATGCCTGCAATGGCCCCCAGGGCTATTTTTGTGCGTTAGAACATTCTTAAAAGCTTGATGCTCTTGTCACAGCCCTTGTCCATAAACACCCTTATCATTTCATGTTTTAGCTCAGTAGTCATGGGGTGCCGTCATTGTAACACAGCACTGGGCCCCAAGCACCTATCCCCTGGCTTTCCGGGGGGGGGGGGCGGGTGGTGGGGCAGATCACGGCTGCCCTCTCTGCAGGGACTGACCAGTGTTCACGGCCAGCCGCCACCCCGTGCGTGGCATCGAGAAGCATTGTGCAGACCAGAGGCAGCCTCTGACGCCCGGGGTTTGTGCCCTGGGCATTCCCCCAGGCAGCGTTGGCGGTGCTGGGCTCTGTCTCTCCCTGTTCCCCCAGCCGTTCCGGGCCACGTGCAGCGTGTGTGCAGACGGCGTCTCTGAGCTCGCTTAGCCTCTGCTCTGCATTCCAAGCTGGCTCCCGGCCCTGGCCTGGTTTCCTCTCCGTCTGTTCCCGCACAGCAGTGCTACACACTGCTCTGCCTCTCCTCTCCACCCACTGTACTAGCAGACTTCTCTGGAGTGCTGGCTCAAGTTTGAGGACCTTTGACTTGTATTCAGTTCCAAGCTAATGTACCTGGGAAAGCAGCAGAAGTACTGAGTTCCTTACCGCTTTACCTAGCACGTGGTAATGGAACTCCTGGCTCCTGGCTTCAACGTGGTCCAGCCACGGGCATTATGGCCACTTGGGGGTAAACCAACCAATGGAAGATTCTGTGTCTTTCCCTCATTGTGGCTGTAAAAATTAATAGATAAATCTCTTTTTAAAGCACTTTGGAATTTGGATGCAACCCTGAAGATTAATAGGAAACGGAGGGATTGCCTTAGTGGGCCCAGGCTAGGTTTCCACCAAACAAGCAGACTAAAGCGCACAAGCAAAGTTCAGTGCTGGTCTAGAAAACTGCAGTTGCATTTTGCCTTCTTCCAAGTTTTTCTCCCAAGGTTTAAATTGCAACTCCGAGGGCCCCTTTCAGTCAGTTCTGTGGAGCATGCTTCCTCTGTTTCTTGGTATATTTTCTTTCCAGATTCTTCCACAGGGACACGTCGATTTTCCCAGACACTCGGTCTGCAGATCCTGGAGCGAGAAGACCTTTCTCTCAGGAGCTGGGCTTGCCCCTGGCTGGGGAAAAGGTGCTTCATTTCACAGCTACTGTGTCTGAATTGTATTCAAAAGAGCAATTTGAACAAGTATTCCTTTGCTTGGTGGTTGAGGTACCAACCTCAGTGGGCACAGGGTGCTCCAGTGAAATGATCCTGGAAGGCAGTTAAACAACTATGGTGAAAGAATAAGGTGGGTTTTTAAAAACTACGTAATTTTCATTTATTGCATCCAGCTTCTCATTTGTCACACCATTATCAGATCTGTCGACACAAAGCAGAGTAAATCAAGCAACTGATTTTTTTCTCCCTTAATGATAGTCCACTGTGTGTATGTGTGTGTGCACCAGAATCCCAAAATTGGCATTCAAGGGCACAAAAATCAGAATCCTTAGTTAATCTGGAACATGGAGGAGGCAGTGTGATTCAGTGGTTAAGAACACAGATCTGGGGTTTGACTTCATACAATGCGATTTTCTTAGTCTTTTTCAATTTTAAGGTATTTTCTGCATTCCTATTGTATTTGTTATAGGTATCTATTTTTTAATTTAAAAAAATACATCTTGGCTTTTATTTATTTTAAAAGCAAAGAGATACAGGCAGGAGCTAGATTTGCCTTCCTCTGGTTCACCCCCCAAACACCTGCAACAGCCAAAGCCAGGAAGGACCGTAATCCAATCAGATTTCCAGTTTAAGGGGGCAGGCCTTCAAGGGGCTGAGGCATCAACGGCTGCACATCCTCGAGAAGCTGGGGTCAGGAGAGCAGCAGGGACTGGAACCCAACCTCTGTCCCTGCTGCTTCTTCCCTTGACACCAAATGCCCACCTCTTCTCAAAGAGAGTTGTCATACCCGTAAACGAGTTGGGCATCCCAAGTGCCTAGCGCACTGACAACATCACATTGCATGCTAAAAATTCTAGTCATTATTAAGAATCACCAGCCCATCGCAGCAGACAAACGGGTCTGGATCCAGCAGCCTCGGGATAGTGGCACTGGGTTGCCCGATGGGGCTTGCTGGTTAGGAAGACAAATGATCAACAGTGCCGTCTGCTGGCCAGTCTATAAAGCACAGGGATGCCATCGCGTTGTCACACATGATGTAAGTCCCCGGTTATACTTGGAATGGCTTGTTTGGACGCAGAAATTTTACAGTAAGGAAGGCAAAAGCAGATACTAAAAATAATTCGCAGGAATTTACAGGCCACGCTGATTTAGCAGGGAAGTTGGGTTTGAACGCCGCCAGACACATCTGTTCTTAGTTCTTCGTTGCCGCCGGCAGAGGGCACTGTGGCTTCACCCAAAATCTGCATCTGCATCGCCAGCCAAGCTCTGTCCCTGGCTTTGTCGCCAGGGGCAGTTTCATTTTTTTTTTTTAGGTTTGTGATGGAACAGATGCAAAACAAGGCAGTGACGAATTGCTTTTATTTTAAAATGAGGTTTGAACTTTTATAAAGATAAATGCCACAGAGAACATTGGTTCTGATGAAACTCATCAAGGTTTTGTTCGAAAAATCACCGAGAAATTCGAGTGTATATTGGTGTTGCTGCGCCTCTGTGAAGCTGAGAGAGTTCCAGAAGAAACTGGTGGGGTTTGGGGGGAACTACGAGGCCTGCCTTTTCCTTTCTTAGAAATGTGATTGCCAGGCGCGCGACCAATTGTTATAGGCCAGGATTTTACAAAGATTTTATTTGACAGGTAATATGGAAACTGTGTTTCCATGCTCCGGTTCACTCTAAATGCCTTCCTAATAAAAATAAAAATTTAAAAACCAGATTTATTTGAAAGAATGATAGAGAAGGGAAAACACACACACAGATCTGTTACTTATTGGTTCACTCCTTAAATGGCTGCAAAAGCCGAGGCTTTCCGGGTCAAATCCTGGAATTGCGAACTGCATCCGGGTCTTGCCTGGGGGCCCCTTCCACTGCTTTCCTAGGCTCCTCAGCAGAGAGCTGAGTCAGAAGTGGAGCAGCCCGGACTGCGTTATGGGATGCCAGTGCTGCGAACGGTAGCTTAGCGCACTGTGCCACAACAGCAGCAGGCGTTTTCAGTGACACAGCAATGGGTATATTTATTTTGCTCAGGTGGAGAACAACAGTGGAAACAGACCACGTCCTTGCCAGGCCTCCTGCATTCCCTGGAGTGACTAGTCCAGGCTCTGAAGCTGAGCCTCTTCTTTGCCTACGTCTGTGTCTTCTTCCTTTCATTTTCTCTATGTAACTTCTTCCCCTGGTCTCAGAGTGGGAAGGAGACACACACTCGAAGCACAAATACATGTGTTTTCTGCTCTGTAAAACCACAGTGGGAGACCGGAACAAGCGTAGTGAATTTGTGGAAAAGCCCCAGAACCAAGCACTCAAATGACCGCTCCAGATAAATATGTGTTGGATAAAAGACCGATCGTGGGGTGGACAATTAGCATAGCTGGTAGGCTGCCGCTTGGGACGGCTCACCCTCTACAGGGATGCTATACTGGGCTGGCATCCCCGCGCAGCGCTTCGTTTCAGCTTCCTGGTAATTCACCTTCCAGGAGGCTGTAGTGATGCTCAAACAGCTGGTTCCCTGCTTCCCACGTGGGAGACCTGGACTGAAGTCTGAACTCCTGAGCCAAGCCTGGCTGGGCTGTGGCTGTCAGCTGGGCCAGCAGGCGGGGGATAGGGGAAATCTCTCACTGGCTCTCTCTGCCTTTCAGATAATAAATAGATTAAAGGAATTTTTCCCAAGGACTGCTTTGCTGAATGAGACTGGAACTTCTCGGATAATCGTGGAGAGGCAAACACAGGACTGCTTAAACTCTCACCTTTTTCTCCCGATATTTTAGTATTTCAATAATCGACCACTTACGGAAATAGCAAATCTTGCAATTGTATTAGCGCTTTTACGAAAAGTTCTAACATCAAAAGACGAAGGGAAAGTTGCGAGTGCATGCAAGTGTGAGTTCAAACCCTTGCTAAGGTGGCACTTTCAAACCCGGAGAACATTCATGGGACCTTTTAGACCGCGCACGCATCCGCCTTTCTCTGTCTCCTTCTTTCTCATTCTGCTCATGTTCATCGCAGCTTCCTGGTTTCAGTCGGGTCTCAGTGGAGCTGCATGCAATGAGAAAAACACCGTGCTCTCTCCGACTGCCACAAGACCCCTTTAATATTCATTTGAAGGTGCAAGCTCTCAGACCACAAAGATCCCTTCTTCATGCCCAGACCTGCTCAGAGTCTTGGCATCCCGCCCTGGAAGCGGAGCGTATAGGCCAAACAAAACCTTCATTTTCATTGCTTCGAACAACGGTCAATTCTTGAACGTAATTACTTAGTACAAATTAAGAGTTTAGGTCCAGGAACCTGGGGCACTCAGAAGATGACGGAAAATGGGAAGGGGCTTGGCGAAACCCAGAGAAAACCAGTGTGATTCTCACAGACGGGAGAGAGCTTTGAGCAAGCCTCACCCACTGGACCTCCAGGGCAGGAAAAAGTCGATTCCTCTATTCCACTGTGTGTGTTCGGGCCGGTCTGCCTGCTTCTAAATATAGCCAGGTGTTTCTCCTTGGAGTGTGCGATTCTGAAACTATTTTTCCCCCACTTTGCAGCAGTTTAGGTTTTGAAAGCAATGGAGAACGAAGCATTGTCTCTCCATCATCAATCAATACAAAACAGAAGCTGGCATCCCGCAGGGCAGGAGAGTGGCAAAGGCCGGCCCATGGACCGCAGCTGCTATTGCACAAGCCATCAGCTTCCTGGGTGTGCAGGAGCAGAGCTCAGATAACTGCTCCGAGAGCGAGGTAAGCTCATTCAAAACACAAGAGTGCCCCCGAAGCCCAGAGTGATGGAGCAGGTGTGGAAAGGGGAACTTTGATAAGAACTCAGGTCACTTTCGTGCAGGAGAGAATACCGTTTTTCTTACACTGCTTCCCAAAGATTCATGGTAAAAGCCTTTGCTATTCTGTACTTTCCCAAGTTCTACCACGTATTTGTTTTGTAATTAGAGAAAATAAGACCTGCCGGTTTCAAATCCTAGTCCGGGTGCTGGCAGTGAGGGACAGCAAATTGAGCTGCTGCCTCAAAAGCCAACATCCCATTTCAATGGCAGGTTCAGTCCCTGCTGCTCAGCTTCCAACCTGGCTCCCTGCTACTGGGCCCAAGGAAGATGGCCCAAGCGCTTGGGGGCCTGCCACCCAAGTGGGAGACTCGGCTAAACCGGCAGAGTCCAGACCTCTGCCTGCATCTGTCACTGCTGCCACCGGAGCAGTGAACCAGCAGGTGGAAGACTGCTCAGCCCTCTCTCTCCCCATATGTGTCACTCAGCTCTGCAAATAAATACAGATGAGTAAATAAAGGTAAGAAAGTCTCAGAGGAAGAGTTAACTCACCAGCTAGAACGACCATGAACGGAGAAGTTCAGCGCAAACAGTGGAGCTTAGTGCTCAAAGGACAAAGTTCCACACGGCATTTTCCATGAAAAATCATAACATAAAAGTCATCTATATTCATCAGCAATGCACAATTAGAACTTTAAATGAAAAAAATCACATAATAGGGCCCGGCGCGGTGGCGCAAGTGGTTAAAGGTCCTCGCCTTGCACGCCCGGGATCCCATATGAGCGCCAGTTCTAATCCCGGCAGCCCCGCTTCCCTTCCAGCTCCCTGCCTGTGGCCTGGAAAAGCAGTCGAGGACGGCCCAAAGCCTTAGGACCCTGCACCCGCGTGGGAGACCCGGAAGAGGCTCCTGGCTTCGGATCGGCATAGTATCGGCCCGTTGCGCTCACTTGGGGAGTGAATCATCGGACGGAAGATCTTCCTCTCTGTCTCTCCTCTCTGTATATCCGCCTTTCCAATAAAAAATAATAAAAATAAATCTTTAAAAAAAATCACATAATAAAAACGCATACAAGATGGTGGGACATCTCATGGCCACAGGGAGCAAATGAAATCATGATCAAGCTTGTGTGGATACAATCCTGAGGCCTCTCCAAGCTCAGCAGAACAGAAACCTAATACAAGCATTTAAACACAAAGATCAAAACCTCCTAAATGCAGATGACAAATCCATACAGGACAGAATCAATTTAGACCTCTTGCTTTTTTTCAACAAGAGAACCAATAGAATTGACATGCTGGTAACTTCCTGTACTGAAAACCTTCTTCCTTGTGCTTGTTTTTTCAGGAATAATCAGCTTTTTTTTCTCATTTTGCAAATAAGAGGATCGCAGAGGAGCTAAGATCGACTTCCTAGGTTTGATGTCTGTGCCAGGTGCCGTGTGCAGGTTGGCATGACACCGCACCTCCTTAGGAAGTGAGCGACTGTGCCAGCTGCTGGGGGTGCGGATACAGGAGGCTTTCAGCTGGGCCACCAGCCCTCTTCCCAACTGCCTCTCGGACTGGTGTAGTCTACCCAAGGCTGTGTCCCGTTGGGGTGGTCTGCTCGCAGCGGCTGCCTGACCTGGCCTTCTGGAAGCCTGGCCCCCCTTGCACTCGCCACGGTCAATTCTCCAGGGACATCCCTGAGACGGCATCGCGGCTCAGCTTCTCCGCTTGCCCATCTTGCTCCCCTCTGCTGTTTTCATAGGAGCTGGTCCCAGTAAATGCATAGTTGGAAAATGTCACTCCCTGCCTGGGCATCCAACCTCCACTAGATCCTCTGGAAGGAGGAACTTGAATGTGTGGCAAGCAGTTGGCCCGGGAGCCACATAGGGTCCACGGGCCTGAAACCCACCGAGCAACTAACAAGCAAGGGAAGCCGTGCCATCTCACTCAGAGAACAAAGCGGTTGCCTTTGGAAGACCCGGTGGGGGACCTGCCTGGAATTCGGGTGGGGTTTCAGGAGGCCACAGGAGGCAGGGTGGCAGCTGCTGGGCCCACGGTTCAACCTAATCCCCCCTGAGCTGTCCTGTCCCTGGTACCATGATCGCACCATGTTAATTAAATCATTCTCATTAATTCAGCCTGAGTGTAAATTAGGAAGGAATGAAGATAAATGAGGTTGGAAGGCAGCTAATACATTTAACCCCATGCTGCTTATTTTGCAGCCCAACAAAATAACATTGTTCCGAGAGATAACAAGGCCAAAGCCTTGGGCACAGCTTCTTAATAACAATAAAAAAAATGAGACCTTGGTTTGGTGTCCCAAGGCAAAGACAGGTTCCCGGGGGGGGGCCTCTGGGACTGCCCTCATATCTTGCTGAAGTGTCGGCTAACGTACAGCGGGGAGCGGGCAGTGTCTGCCCGTTGTTTCTGACTCAGATATCGGCTGTCTGTTGTCATCCAGTTCGATCGCAGCCTTACTAAGTAAGAGCTCTCCTCCTGTAATGCGACAAGACTTGCTCATCTCTTCTCTGGTGGAGAGAGGCTGCGGGAATTACACAGCGAGACTTGCCATCATCCTACATAGGCTAACTGGCCAGTCACTTGCAGCGAAGGAAACCAGCTGCCCCAACAGCCTGAAAACTTTTCAGTTTTTTTTTTTTTTGCTAACTTGCATAAACTCATTTGTTGATGCATAAGCATGAATCAAGCATCAATGCAAGCGAATGTGTTTCAAGATTTTCCCGACTAGACCCCCTTTTTCTTTTCTTGCAGCGTAGGGAGTAGGCAAGGAACAGAAAAGCCACATTAAAATGGCATCACTAGAGGCTGATGTAGCAGAGGAGGTTGGTCTTCTCGCAGCCATGCCTGCTTAGGAGAAGGAAATTGTGCTGACCCCTTGCTCCAGGACCTTCTCTGCAGATCCCGGTGAAAAAGACACAGCAGAGACGGGGGCCCTGTTCCCCAGCCTGATGGCTGCTTTGTGGCAAAACTCCCCGCCCCCCCCCCGAGGGACCCCTGTACCCCTTCCATTTCCGTGTTGTCTAGAAACGATTCAAGACACATCAGGCAAGTGAGGCATGCCCCTGCCGAGCTGCAAACTCTATCCCCCCAAGTGGAAGACACTAAGAGTCGTTCTTCAAAACCACATGCTTGCTTTTGACCCACAGCCCAGCCAGACAAAGCAAGTCTAGGGGTACTGTGGAGTCGCTCTTCATCAGATTCTTCGACACCTTGCCACAGGCTCCAGAAACGTGTCTGAAGGTTAGACGCATGTGCGTCCCCAGCCATCTTTTCGCCCCCTAACTCGCGTCCTCAGCATCTCCGTGAGCCTCCCCTTAGGCGCCAGCTCCTGCCTGCCTGGCTGCTCTCCGCACCTCTGCACCGCGGCTGCTCCCCAACTCCCTGCACGTGGTTCTGCAGGTGACCCATCCGGCCAGCTCCGGCTTTGCGCAGCCCTCTCTCAGAGGCTCTGCTTAACAAGGCTTGCCGTGAGCTTGACTAGTTAATGCTAACAAAGGACTTCAGAGGGCACTGTCTTTCTTTGCAAGGGGCCAGAACGCTACTGAAGGCAAGCGGGATTGTTCTAAAACACGCAGCCTTGATTTTCAGAGGCGTCGGGATGCTTGGGAGCGCCAGGTGGCCCCCTCCTTGGCCATCCGAGGACATTTTTTGCAACTGGTATTTTACGGAAGGCCGGAACGGAGGAAGCAAAGGGGGGGCCGGGGGCGACCCGATCATGGAGCGCTTCACCCTGGAGCTGGGACCAAGCCATTCACATCTTCCTTCCCGGGCCTGTTTTCTAACCTGTGAAACAAGGGGTTTGGCGCAGTCCCTTCACAAACCTTATTCCAATACCTTATTCCCCAGTGGCAAGACACGAGCTAGGCGCCAAGAGAAAAGCCAGGATTCAACAGTGGTCGCCGGCGGATGTTACTTTCCGACCACCTTCCAGTCTTCTGGCAGGAGGGGCATTAGATGTGTGTGTGTGTGTGTGTGTGTGTGTGTGTGTGTGTCCCAAGCCACTTTACTGAACTCCATCCAAACACCAGTAACCCACCCACCCACACACCCACACACACACACAAAAGAGCGGCAGTGTCGGAGACGGTCCCGCGGCGCAGAAGAGCCGGCGTGGTGGCTCCTTTGAGAACCTGGCTTTGAATGAAGCGACCGCGGCTATTGGCTGTGGTGCGCGCCCCGCGGGACGCGGCCGGGACTGCCCAGGCTCCTGCCGGACCCGGCGCAGCATCCCGGGGCGAGGAAGGGAGGAAAGGGGAAACGCCAGGGGGGCTCCAGGCTGTTTGGCCGCGTGCCCGCGTCCCTGCCTGCCCGAGCCTCCATGTGCCCAGGGTGTGCAGACTGAGTCCCCTGCCAAAGTGTCCTCCCCAGCGTGCTGGCCGGGCTTGCCCGGGGGCGCGTGTCGCGGACACCCACCACTCGCCCCTGGCCCGCCTCGGCTGAGCATCCCGCCCGACTCTGGACAAGCCCGGGACGCGCCCCTCCTGCCGAGGGGTCGCTCAGTTCCCGGGCGATCCGTTCAAGCAGGCTGATCCAAAGAGACACAGACACTGCGACCCCGAAAAATTTGTTTCACTCGCCATATCTCTGAGGGTTGCAGCTGCCAGTGGCGGAGAGCGCGTCCGCTTTGTCTCCATGCACCGCCCGCAGCCCCCTCCCTCGCTTCCTCTCCGGGTTAACTCCCCCGCCAGGCTCTTCCCCAACGCTTCTCCTCCTCCTCTCCTCTCCTCCTCCTCCTCCTCCTCCCCTCCTCCCCTCCTCCCCTCCTCCCCTTCTCCTCCTCCTCCGCGCGCCACGCTAAGGCGCTTCCTCCCTCCCCGGTGTCAGTCTCGGCGCTCGCACTCCGTCTTCCTCCTCCCCACCCCTCCCCGCCGGCCGTTTATAGCCCGGCGCGCGGTGGCCGAGTGCAGACTCTCGGCCTGTGTGTGTGAGAGAGAGAAAGAGAGAAAGAGAGAGAGGAGGCGGCGCGGCGGTGGCGCTGTGGAGACCGAGTCTAGACGCCAGGCGGCCGCCGGCGCGCAAGGCGCTTGCCGACTCCCTCCCCCGGTGCCCAGCCCGCCTCCTTCGCAGGCTCGCTCTGCCCTCCCGGGACTCGTCCGGGAGACTGCCCGCGGGCCCCCCGGGCACAGGGTCCGTGGCGTGAGACCCCGAGGCCGAGGCGGAAGCGCCAGCGATCGCCGGCCCCCCAAGCGCGGTCGCCTCCCCGCTGGGCGCCCCATGCGCGCTCCCTTCCCCCGGGCAGTCGCCGCCGCTGCTTCCCGAGCTTGAGACACCCGCTTCGTCGGCTCCACGCCCGTGACCGAGGCCAGCACTCAGCCGATCGTGCTCCAGGCCAGTCGCCACTACTGTGAGTTTCCTCCACTGCTTGGGGACCTGTTGCCCGCGCCGCCGGCTGCACGGGCTGCCCGGCCTGCTGGGGGGTGTGTTCGAGAGGGGTGAACGCGCGCAGGGCCGGCGGGAGCCCCGACTCCTCTGGCTGCTTGGCTGCCCGGCTGGCTGGCAGGGCGGGAGGCGGAAGCTCTTTCCCTCCCCGGGGCCGAGACCTCTGCGCACGCCGCAGCTTTCCGCATTGCAAGCGGGAGGAGAGGATCCGTGGAGGGGCTGGCCGGCTTCCTCTCCGAGGCAAGGGAAGCGAGGAGCCCGGCCAGGGATCCCATCAGCCTCACTGCCTACAGCCTCCAGGGCTCAGTTTGCCCACGTTGCGCCCGCCTCGGCGTGGAGGGGAGAGCTGGAGCCGCATGCAGACTCGGTGGTTGCGGGCGCATTCGCTGGGGAGAGGTGTCTGGGAATGAATGAACACGGACTGGTTTCTGCAAAACTGGTTTTCCTCCCCTGCAAGCATTCGCTGTCTAGCGTACCATTATTAGGTTCAAAGGGTAGGAATCGGTGGACAAGGTGCAGAAGAAACATTGAACTTGTTCGACTGATCATGGAGGATTACATGGCGAAAAGTGTGTGTGTGTGTGTGAGCAAGGTTTTTGGAATGTTGGCCCATTGTTAGCGATAGCGTAGCTCTCTGAGGAGACCTGCTGGGGTTCTCCTGTGCCTGGAGTCAGATCAGGTGGAGACCCGGAGGACCTGTGGACCGGGAATCGCAGAGTCTGAGGAAGGAGTGTTAGAACTGAAGCTGCTGTGGCTAGAGCCCTTCTGATGTTCACGGTCATAGCAACCCGTGTTCTTTGTAGATGCAGGTTAAGTATATGTGTGTCCTTCGCGGCCCCTTGGCATGCAAATGGTATGTCTCTGAGGGGTTGCTTCCTTTTATGACCAAGGCACATTTCGTGACTTCATGGGCTTCTGATATTTTGATGTCTGCACAGTTCTGAGGCAGAAACCAAGTCACCTGCCCTGAGCCTTGCTGGTTACATTTTTAGTCACACCTTCCTGCCAGAAGGTTAGGTGGCAGGTGTAGCTTCTCCAGCCGGATAGTATCCAGGATGACAGGCAGTGTCTTACCTCTGGCTCTCAAAGCCAACCTGGAAAAGACGGGCGCATGCCCAGACATGCAGGTGCCGTACCCAAGGCCTTCCCAACGTAGAGCTGTGGATGTTGTTGTACACCACCAGGAGTCTGATATTCAGGAAAACCTGCTGTGTCCCGGTGTGCAAGCACGAGGCAGTGTGCGCCCCTCCATCCCGGGAACGTCATTCTCCAGCTAGCTTCCCTGGAGGCTCCTGACCATCTTTTGAAGTTGAAGCTCCCGGTGTTGCTCACAATACTTGAAATGGAAAGCAGTGATTCAAGTGACAGCCACAGGAGGGATGGGTCAGCAGGGATGCTTTATTGCTTTGGGTATTTTCTGTGTTCACAGAGGTTCCCGAGGGCACGGCTCCCACGTGGACTCACATGGGGAAGGCAGTAGGGCTTAGTGCAAAGTAGGAGAGATGCTGGGTTTCCTAAGCGGGAGGCTTTGGGGTGCCTTGTAAGGTCTTCCCACTCCTGCAGCCATAAGACTTGGTTACATACTTTCTTCCACTAGGCTGTGTTTATTCACCATGAGGTTGCATGCCACGCTCAGAATGAAGCAAAGCAAGTTGCATCATCTAATGGTATGTGGCCTGTCTGTCAAAGGCACTGGCAGGCACCTACCTTTATTGGGTTCTGGGCTGTTCCATGCGGTATCACAGCTGGCCAGGGAAGTACAGTTTATTATTCTAGTCTCTGACTGAATGGTAAACCATTCCTTTTGCGTTTATTACTAATTCCGGAGATGTACATTTAAAAAGACCGAGTGACTGTGTTGGCACAGGTACTGGAACCAGGCACCCAGTCTAGCCTCAGGATAAACGGCTTCCTCAGGACTCCTTTGACAGGCAGGTTCTTGAAGCCTTGATTCCTTTGAAGTAACAGAGGAAGTGTTAAAAAGGCAGTGGGGCTGCCATGCGGTTTGGGAAGATGACTGATAGGCACTTCCTGCAGCATTTTACATTTTCTGTGCTGGAGAAAGCAGAGGAGAGCTTTGGGCTCTGGTGTGATTTCAATTTACTTCAGTCAGCTAATAAATTATAGGGTGGTCCTAAATTAACAGTGGCTCTTAGTGCACACCGTGTGTGTGTGTGTGTGTGTGTGTGTGTGTTGACTTAAATAAAGCAGTGTTTGCGTTTTGAACTGCCTGTGTGCAGGTACGCGGGAGCAGTCCTGTTCACGTACTCTTTCATCAGAAGAGAAGGGTGGGGAAATCTTTTGTTCTTGCAACTGGTTTTCCAAGAACTGGAATAAGGGAAAAAGAACAGAAAAAAAAAAAAAAAGATGCAGGAGCATGCTACTCAAAATATTCTTCCTTTTGTGGGTCACATCCTCACCTTGGAAGCTGTCCAGACGAAGTGAGGTGGGTGCTTACTAGGGCCAGAGCCCATTGTGTGCAGTCCGCTAAAGCTTACTGACCAACATAGGGTAATGTTTTTCTGGAGATGCTTTTTATCCTATAGCAGTATAGCTGTCTGATTCGAAATGATCTGGAGCACTTAAGTCTTGACTGTTGAAGAAGTTGGCCTTCTTCCTGGACATGCAGGCAGATTGGATGTGACCAAAGGAATTCTTCATGGAATTTAATTGGCGGGTGTTTGTTCTACCCATGGCTTTATGTTGCATAGGACATGAAAGCCGGTGCCCAGGCCGGCGTTATGAGAGCAGCAGTCGGACGAAGACAGGGAGTGGTGAGGAGGCCTTATTCCTTTGGCTTTTTCTGACTGACTGTGTCAAGGACTTTAATATCCATCAAGTTGGCAATCAGGTTTTCCAAGATGAACCTGCTCTTATGCGGGGATTTTTTTTTTTTTTGCCAGCGTGTGATTTATGGACCAGCCCTGCTTCCGTGGAAGTCTTCCCTTCCAGTCGTTGCCTGAACGGCCAGCAGCAAGTTGTTTTTTTTTGTTGTTGTTGGAAATGATTGTTGTCTTTGTTCTGCTATTGGGAGCCTCACTTTCAAAGATTTGGCTTTGCGCTTATTTTTTGCAGGAGTCGGAACAAAATGTCCGTCAGCGTGCACGAGAACCGCAAGTCGAGGGCCAGCAGCGGCTCCATCAACATCTACCTGTTTCACAAGTCCTCCTACGCCGACAGCGTGCTCACCCACCTGAACCTTCTACGCCAGCAGCGGCTCTTCACCGACGTGCTTCTCCATGCCGGGAATCGAACCTTCCCCTGCCACCGGGCGGTGCTGGCCGCGTGCAGCCGCTACTTCGAGGCCATGTTCAGTGGCGGCCTGAAAGAGAGCCAGGACAGCGAGGTCAACTTCGACAATTCCATCCACCCCGAAGTCCTGGAGCTGCTGCTCGACTATGCCTACTCCTCGCGGGTCATCATCAACGAGGAGAACGCTGAGTCGCTGCTGGAGGCGGGGGACATGCTGGAGTTTCAAGACATCCGGGATGCCTGTGCCGAGTTCCTGGAGAAAAACCTGCACCCCACCAACTGCCTGGGCATGCTGCTGCTCTCTGATGCACACCAATGCACCAAACTCTACGAGCTCTCCTGGAGGATGTGTCTCAGCAACTTCCAGACCATCCGCAAGAATGAAGATTTCCTGCAGCTGCCCCAGGACATGGTCGTGCAGCTCTTGTCCAGCGAAGAGCTGGAGACGGAAGATGAGAGGCTGGTGTATGAGTCCGCCATCAACTGGATCAGCTACGACCTGAAGAAGCGTTACTGCTACCTCCCCGAGCTTCTGCAGACAGTGAGGCTGGCGCTGCTGCCGGCCATCTATCTCATGGAGAACGTGGCCATGGAGGAGCTCATCACCAAGCAGAGGAAAAGCAAGGAGATTGTCGAAGAGGCCATCCGTTGCAAACTGAAAATCCTGCAGAATGATGGCGTGGTCACCAGCCTCTGTGCCCGGCCTCGGAAAACCGGCCATGCGCTCTTCCTCCTGGGGGGGCAGACTTTCATGTGTGACAAGCTGTACCTGGTCGACCAGAAGGCCAAAGAAATTATTCCCAAGGCTGACATTCCCAGCCCGAGGAAAGAGTTCAGCGCGTGTGCGATCGGCTGCAAAGTGTACATTACTGGGGGGCGGGGTTCCGAAAACGGGGTCTCAAAAGATGTGTGGGTTTATGACACCCTCCACGAGGAGTGGTCCAAGGCTGCACCCATGCTCGTGGCTAGGTTTGGCCATGGCTCCGCTGAACTGAAACACCGCCTCTATGTAGTCGGGGGGCACACGGCTGCCACGGGCTGTCTCCCAGCTTCCCCTTCAGTGTCCCTAAAGCAAGTAGAACACTATGACCCCACCACCAACAAATGGACCATGGTAGCTCCGCTCCGAGAGGGTGTTAGCAACGCCGCAGTTGTGAGCGCCAAACTCAAGCTGTTTGCTTTCGGGGGTACCAGTGTCAGTCACGACAAGCTGCCCAAGGTTCAGTGTTACGATCAGTGTGAAAACAGGTGGACGGTGCCAGCCACCTGCCCGCAGCCCTGGCGTTACACAGCTGCAGCCGTGCTGGGGAACCAGATTTTCATCATGGGAGGAGACACAGAATTCTCTGCCTGCTCTGCTTACAAATTCAACAGTGAGACTTACCAGTGGACAAAGGTAGGCGATGTGACAGCCAAGCGCATGAGCTGCCACGCCGTGGCCTCTGGAAACAAACTCTATGTGGTCGGAGGATACTTTGGCATTCAGCGATGCAAGACTTTGGACTGCTACGATCCGACTTTAGACGTGTGGAACAGCATCACCACGGTGCCGTACTCGCTGATTCCGACGGCGTTTGTCAGCACTTGGAAGCATCTGCCTTCTTAAGGGAGCTGCGTCCTGAAGGAAGTGAGCTTGAGGTAAGAAGCAGAGTAGCTGCAGACACAAGGGTGCAGGGAGCCCTGATCCACAGCTGGTTCTGCACAAGTCCCACAACAGCTGTACAAAGAAAGAACTTGTATCCTCAGGATAGACAGATCCTTGTATTGACCATGCAAGGGTTCTCCGTCCTCCCGGAGGCTCGGAGTCTTCCCAAGAGGTTTGTAAAAACCACAGAGGCTTTTTCATTTGGTAGTTGAGGCCCCAGAACCAGCATTTTTAAGTTTTCCCCGAGAGTCTAGTATTTGATGCCAGCGAGTTTATGAAACCCACACTGTGCGCCAGAGCCATACTGTATGTTGCACCGGATCATCTCAGTTAAGGATGCTACTAGCTTCATGTTACAGATGAATACATGCATCTACATAAAGGCTAGGTAGTTGCCCAGGGGCACAGAGGTAAATAAATCAAGTGAGAGTCGGCTTTGGTCTAGAGCTGGAGACACTTGCTCCTGGCCTCTGGGCCGCTGCAGCCCTGTCCTTGCTTCAGCTGCTGCGGGAGACTGCACTGATGGATCGAGTCCACGGGCTGGGCTGCTGCCGCTGTGCGAGATGTGCGTTGGCTTCTCAGCTGCTTCTTCAGCCAGCGCCCGTCGTGGGTCGGGCTGGACCTAGCAGAAGGATGCTTTCTCTGTCTCTTTTTCATTTAAAATGAAAGAAATCAATCTGGGCGGTCTGTATCCAGAGCATAAGTGAATCACCCTGAAAGCCATTTGATAATAAACTTGAGGCACCTGATAAAAAAAAAAAATCCCGTTTAGGGCGTTTAGAAAGCAGTCTCTGTCCTCGCAAAAGAGTGCCCCCATGTCACAGGAACCTGTTGGATGTGCAGACACACTGAGCTGCCTCAACCACCCTAACATTGTTTCAGAGTTGACTGAGGCTGATGCCATTGTCAAATGTAACAGAAGTTGCATTCGGTGTCGCAGTACGCAGTGGCTGTCTTATAGATTTAAGAGTGTGGCCCTGTTTGCCTCCAATAACTTCTGAACACAGCTCCCTGTTCACAGAGCTCAAGGCCAGTTTGCTAGACTATAAACCTTAGGGTGGGTCCAGGAGCCCCTGGTGCGTGAGTGTAGCACACAACACATGGACCGGCTTGGTTTGTTGGGGTGATTCATGGGCTTATTACTTAGAAAGTAAGTGCTTTTTGGAGGAAGTGTAGTGAAAACTGCCCCATTGTTGGCACAGTTTCCAGTCATGTGTTTCACACCTTTAAAGGAGACATCAGAGGGGGGTAAACAGAAATCTTAGGAATAATTACAAGGTAAACAACGAGATTCCATCTCATTTGTTTCTTCTTTCTGTCTCCTACAGTTGTTTACAAACATCATTCAGCTTGGCTTCCCTTTCTCATCTCACTTATTTTTTCCATTTGTTTGCTCGCCTCCTCCAGCCTCTGACAGTTAGCAGCCCTTAGTAATGCAGTGTTGCTTCAGAACCACACGCCTTTAAAGGAGCTGGGACAGTCACACCTCTGGGCAACCGCTGGGCTTACAGCATCCCATGCCAAACTGGTTTTTGCAGCCTCGCTGGCATCTTCGTAATGCTAAATAAACAAATGCTCTGAAATGGGCTATTTTATTTGCGATACGAATGTGTGACTCCATGCTAAAGCAATTTCAAAGAGCCTCGTTGGTGAAAGCATCAGTTAATAGCTACAAAATTGGGTGTTCGTCCAGAACAGACTATATTTGCGCTGAAGAACTGTAACATCTCCAGTGGCAGCAGCAGTACGTCAGAAATGCTGATTGGTATAGACTGGTGTCATCGGAGCAAGGGAAAGAAGTTGAGACATAAAGAATAGAGTGGCCATATGAGTGCTCCGGTTCTAGACCCTTCTAGGCTCAAGATTTTTTCTGTCAAGTGAATGGTTTAAATTATACTTGCCCTAATGTCTGTCCCAGTTCAAACATGGGTGATGATGAACTGATGAGGAGGCAGGGAGGAGAAAGTTGAAATTGCCTTGCTCAGTGCTTGGCATGTATTGTGTTCAATATTCTTGGTTTTCCTTCCCACAATAAGCCGAGAGCATCCTCTGAGATGCAGCAGTGGAATTGGCTTTTCGAGTGGTGGGAGATTGTTCCTTTCACTTGTATCTACTCATCTTTTCCCTGTGTTTTTGGTTCCTCCTTTCTCACCCTGCAAAGAGCATATTTAGCAAACACTTGAGTCCACCCAAGCCTTGGGATCCCTGGGAACTAGAGCCATTAACATGTTGGGTCATCTGTGAAACAGTATCCTCTACGTCCCTGGCCCACCAGGCGCAGGCTTGCAGCTGCAGAAGGGCAGCCTGAGCCCTGATTAAAGCCACGCTTTCAGGTTCCCATAGAAAGAATGTCAGTTTAAATTTCTGAAATTTACTACACACGAGACAGTGTGCGAACCTCCAAGCTGGATGGGGGTGATTTAAAGAAGTTCTGGGTAGGTAGCAGCCCTGGCGTCACCAGACCCTTGCCCTGGCTCTCCAGATGGAGGTACTAATGAATGGAAGTCTATTTGCAGGAGCTACTCCAGCCACGGAGACTGTCCCTGGCCCCTGCTGCTCTGTCCCTGGGTGGGAGGGACAGAAAGGAAATGACTTTGATGACCTGTATTTTCTTGATACTGTGCGACCCCAACCTGGCAGCCCTTTAACCTCCATTCTTCCTTTCTTCTCTTTTAGATTTGTGTGTGCCATTTTTTCTTCTTGTTCAAATATGTAATGTCTTGAAATGTTTTATTACAAGATGCATTCTTTGGGCCTAAAGTTGATAGGTTACAGGGAGGTAGGCGAAGGGGATGACAATTGTCCAAGGAATGCCTTGAAGGCTTGAATCACTGTTAACTCCCCAGCCAAAGGAAACAGTGAATGAAATGAATCAGACTTCTGAACTCACAAAAGTGAGCAAGAATTCAATGCAAGTACTTAGCAGGAGCCCTCCCGAATTCCCTTTGTCTATACTTAAAGCTAGAGCAGTAAGGGCGTAGACTGGGGCTAGAAAACGGGGTTCAAGTTTTAAAGACATAACGTGTGCAGAAATCTACACTGCAATTGCTAGTCAGCAGCTGAAAGGGGTGGGTGGTGTGAGGCATAGCCAGTTCCTGGTCGGTGTGCACACTTCCTGTCCACGCTGCTACTCTGATTTTTCTCTGTAGGGCCGATGGCGGTGGACTCTGTAGATAGCAATGCCAGCACCGCCTAGCTGTTAACTCCTAAATGTGGACTAATGAACTCTGAGAACAAACTCCAGCCTTGGGCTGTCAGCTTTGATGCATTGTTTGTGCTGTAATGAATAGCAGAGATGTGTTTCAGTAAGAGGATTAATACATCTGCCTTAATATGGTGAATAAATTTAATTTGGAATCCTCTATGGTGGTCAAAGGGGTTTTTTTTTTTTTTTTGCACCAGGGTCTCCTCCCGTTGAGCCCCCCCTCCCCCATTATCACTCTGCAGTTGCTCTGTTTAACCACAGACATGAATTTTTGTGAACGGGAGCAGAAAATAAACTACATAATGACACCTAGATGTATAGGCTTGAATTTGAATATACTTCCCAAAGCTCCTGGAGAGTGAAAGGAAAGCTGTTTCCTTCGGCGCCGAAGGAGTAAGTCCACCTTAGTACGTCAGGCTAATTGATCAGTGAAGACATGTTTTCCACGGACTTTTTGAAGACCCCTCACGTGGTTAGGAAGGAACTGGAAATCCTTTGGAGACCATTGTTCTTGTCAGGCAGCCGTCTGCATCCGTGTGCACGCCACATGTGTGTTCGATGGAGACAACTGCCTAAAACATATTTCCTACTGAACAGTAATTAAGACTTTTAGAAGCAGTGTTGCCCAGCTGTGTCTTGAGCTTTTTATTTAGGATTCTGTCTACTAACAAATACAAACCCTTCATGCTCTTTTTTTTTTTTTTTTTTCTATTTTAGCTCACTCTACAAGTCAACATGAGGTTTCTGCTTTGGAGAGGAGGACAAGTTTAATGAAGAGGAAGTAAACCTAAAAGTTGCTACGAGACTTGAGTAAAATCCGCTGCACCTTGTAAATGTTTAACTGGACATGAAGGAAGAGGGGGCGGGAGGGGGGCGGGAGTTTCCGTGCACGTAGCACATGGTTTAAATATGAATGAATGAACCTGTGATCCAGTCCTTGTCTTGTAATTGTGGATTAATGTCAGCGTTAATCAGCCCCTTAAAGGGAGAGAAAAGCTGGACCTTTTCGCTGGCTGTACCATATTCAGCCTTTGATTTCCATGGGCTCCACCATTTATGTGTAAAATTTGAAATGGTTGTCACCTCTCTCTGAGGAGCGAGCTTGAAGGCTCCCCCACCAGCTGCTGTGGGAGATTGAGAGCAGGGGTCTGTGGGTCAGGAGGGATGCTGGCGGGGCTGGCTCAAGCATGAGAGCCATCATCCGCCCCCCCCTTCATCTCAAGGGGCTGTGCGCCCCAGGAGGCTCTCTGAACAATAGGGCTGTCGTTGAGAGCCGTTGGGTAGATGTTCTTGTCTATTTATAAATGACTTTAAACTTCCCCTTAGCTGTTAAGAATGTGTTCTAGATCTAGCTATTTATTATCTGACGCCTGCATGCTGAGACAGTGCTCCCCCGTTGTCTTCATATGTGTGGACCTGTGTGAATGGTTGTGTGTTTTTT
Organism: Ochotona curzoniae; assembly: GCF_017591425.1. NCBI lineage: Eukaryota > Metazoa > Chordata > Mammalia > Lagomorpha > Ochotonidae > Ochotona > Ochotona curzoniae. Next base: position 18,991,799 of record NW_024466307.1, read on the forward strand.
GCACATTTTGTGGCTGTTAAGATGTGCTTTGCTGCACAAAAGTGAAAACTTAAATTTTGAGTTAACAGTTTGGGATATAACTGGAGGGTGGGGGGTGGGCTGGCAGGGGAGGGGGGTGGGAATGAATGCCGAGACAGGGAAGGATTAGGAGGTGGGAACTTTAGATCCCAGAGGAGGAACTGTTGGGGGGAAGGGGTCACTTTTTTAAATGTACCAACTTTTAATGGAATTTTCTGAGGCTGGTGGCTGATAGGGTAGAGAGAGGCCCCTTCTCTCCACCCTGCTTTCACATCTGATGCACCGAACTTCAGCCTCAGCTGCTGAAATGTAGAGAGGACCAAATTGCTTTCCAGTTTGTTTCTTTGTATACTATCCTGAAGTCCTGGAAAGTTCTGTGGGATGGTTCTATACATAGGGCATAGGTAAAGTCAGTGTGCAAAGTTTATTTATTTATCTATTTATTGCCCCGTGAGAAGACTTTGCCATAACCATAGTTAACAGGGAAAAACAGAACTCACCACTGTAGATGAACGCACAGCCTCTCTGCTCTGTGCTGTTAGGGTCCAGTTCTCCAAGATGACCTGCACCTTGGTACCGCGTGTACCAAGGGCTCACCCTTAGGTGACTCTCCAAACAACCTCTTTGGTGCCCCCAAATGAGACATATTTGGCCACAAAACACCAAAGAATTACGAGCAGTGGCCCCTGTTGAGGGATCTCCCAGTCTAGCTGGGACTCAGTTGTCAATACATTCTTTGCTAGTTTGAGTGCTTGTTTATTGTAACACGTGCTGTGGTAGATATTAGTGCTAGGCTTCCTCGAAGGTGTCTGGGGAAGACCAAAGTTTGCAACTTGAACTGTTTTTCGCCGGGTGTTTCTCACATCGCTGTAGTTTAGAAAATAAGATTTAAGACTGATAACCTGTCACATCATGAGTGCTTCTATTGTGTAATGACACAAATCCTTACTGCTTCCACCTTAGTACGTTAGGCTAATTGTACGCATCTGGGTGTGCCATAAATATAGTGGGACCAAAAGAAATACGCCATTGGCTTCTAAGCATTACAGTACTTGGCAGCAGTCCCTGGATTTGTCCCCTGGCTGGTCCCTGGGAGTGGTTATAGCGAAGCAGTTAGGGCCCTGTAGTTTGTGATGCAAATCTGCTGGGGCTGGCTTCTGGGAGCTGGATGCATTTTCTGCAGCTGTTTCAAAGTTGAGGCCTGTCCCCGAATCCTCTGTTAATTACTGTGTGAGAGCCAAAGGGAGCCGCTGATAAGGGTGCCCTGGGCCCCCCACCCCCACCCCCGCATCCTGCAGGGAACTTTCTGGACTCCCACTCTTTGAATGGATATAGGCATTTGGGCTCACTGCTTGACCATTCACACCCCGTGAAACGTCCCACACTTTGAAGCAAATGCAATTCACAGCACAGTACACACAAAAAAACTTGGCATAAGACGGGGAAGGTTCTTCTTATTTTGTGAATTGGTTGCTGTAGCAACGGGTAACAAAAGGCAGCCTTCCACTTCTGGTATAATTGTGTAGCCCCTTTTCTCTGGGTTTGACACCTGTCTGAATAAGAGTGATTAGAGCCGCGTAATATCCCTCTCTTGGTTATAGAGTATGTGGTTCACGCACAAAACTCTGTATAAGTTGAAGTAAAATGTTCATGTTCATATGTACTTGTTTGTTACGATGACATTTTTGAGGTTTTGTAAAAGTTTTTGTTTTTCACAATGTGAAACTGGAGGTCAATAAATTATTAGAGATTTTCTCTTCAATGTGTGTGGGGGTCTTTATTTGGGAGCTGTTCCTCTTGTATCAAAAGGTGCTTCCCTTCGAATGTTTTCAAGTGTTTTATTGACTGTTTTGTTCTATATATGTATCTCAGTGATTTTGCTCGTTGAATGAAATTTTGACCTTGAGAATATCTCTACGCAAAGCACAATGCCTCTTTGATGGGTCTTTCATGGCTTGGAATATAAAAGTCACATACCATGCAGAAGTAAGAGTTTAGTTTTTGTATTCCACAGGCAGGTTGTATTTTTATAGAAAGGACTGGAGTTCAGACCTTCTTTCATCCACTGAGATTTGCTTTAGGAGTCGTTTGAAGTAAGTGGAAATACATGCATGTTTCCTAAACTTCTAACGTAGCCCCTCAGCTTTTTCCAAGGAAGCAGCTCAATGCCGGACTGGGTGAGGCTTCCCATCCCCACCTCCTGATGGCTTCAGGTCACACCCGTTCTCACATGGGCCAAACCCCTTATTGTTTAGGGGGCAAAATAATGCTGCATATTTTCTTTTCTGGCTAGAAGGTAGAGGAGAGCTCACAAGTAGACATAATGCTGTTGCAGTCTTTGGACTTGAACCCAGCTGCTCGAGAACAGATGTCTTGGGTTTGACAAAAGGATCACGGGGTTCCGGGCTGGGTGGGGCTGGTCTAGAGCCAAGTCTTGAAGAACAAGTGTCTCAGTCCTCAGATTCTGCCTGGTGTTGGTGACCCACAGACACCCCTTGACCAACACCAGATGATCCGAAGAAAAAAGCAGTTAGGCATTCATGGGTGGGACCTGAATACTGGGGAAGAAAGACTTAATGCTAATCCTTAGGTTGAAGACAATTCCTGTAGAGAGATTGAACAGAACTTTTGTTCGCAGGAAGTCTTAGTTATCTCATTTGCATATGTAGACAGGTTTAGAAAATACTTTAAGTTGTTAATTATAGTTTGAAAATGACTTCACTCGTACATTAGGATCACTCTCACACAGCGGTGCTAGGTGGAGTACCTTTGGCCATGCATCAAGCTGACCCTGATGGGGAGACCATTTGGAGTTGACAGTCCAGGTTGATGTAACACTCCCAATGAGTGTTACAGGGATGTGAGCCTCCGCCCAGGGCTTTGGTCCCCCGACAGACTGACAGCTGCACCTCACATCATTTCCATTGCTTGCCAGGCATAAGGCGGGCACTGACAAGGGTCTTGGAATACTAAGAGTTTACCAAAAAAGCTTACCTAAGGAGACAGACTTACATCTCATTGGCCAGAACTTGACCACGCAAACTTGCCAAGATTGAAGGAAGGTTAGGACGAGGGCACACTTAAATCTGGCTACTTTGCCACTCAAAGCAATAATGTGAGTTTTGTTAGAAAGGGGGAAGGGAGGCCAGACACTGGGAGTGTAACTGCAGAGAGAGGAACCCTAGAGAAGGAAGGTGCAAACTGGCGATTGTGCTTGACTATTACTTCAATTCGTCTTCACAACATGAACACAGTTGGATAAATATGGAGAAATGTCGATATCGCTAAGCCGCAGTTCCTTAATCTGGAAAATAATCTTGACTAAAGAGATGTGAGATTCTGAAACAGATTTAATAACCATTGTTATTTATAATTATTTGACTAGCTTGATAATACAAAAGTTTAATAATTCAGTTTAATCACTGATAGAGTTGAACATAACAGAGTGCTAGGGCCTCATGCCATCACGAGAAATAAACAGCTATAAATCTGAGCATCTTTTTCCCTTTTCCAGGAACTGTATTAAGGGGTTCTGCACCCTTGCCTTTCCTTGATGGCAGCCATGCAGCAGCCCTGTAAGAGCAGGCAGTGCCATTTAGCCCCATTTTGTGGAGGGAGAAACTGGTTTGGCCTAAGGGAGTGGTGGAGCTGGATGTCCAGGCACGTTCTGAACTGCTGCTCTAGGTCTAGGAATGTGGAAGCAGGTGACTCATGGGGCCGAGCCTGGCTGTGGGAAGCCAGGCTGCCTGGGTTCATCAGGACACAACTTGGTGACCTGGTCTGAAGAGGCTGGCATGGCAGCTGGTGAACCTACAGCAACACAGAAGGCATGATCAAAGAAACAGGAGGTGCAAGGCTCAGTGTTTCTTGACAGCTAGTTTCTGAGGATAAGATCATAGAGAATTTCAAAATAAATAGGGCTGCTTCATTGTTGACGATTTATGAGGCTGCCCACTGATGCTGCTTGCTGTTTTGTAAGATGTTGATTGACCCTGTGGTTGAATACATAAATAGTCATGGCCAGACCGATCCCCAAACATAACTGTGACACCATGGGCAGTAGCGAGTCCAGCAAATCAATCCTTTACCTGTAGTACGCAGCCCGCAAAGCTGGCCTTCCGTCTGTCAGTTGGAGGAAGTCAGACTCATATGTCTAGCCACTAGTCAAGAAAGCCAAACAATGACCCCTTTCCAAAATCAGCCCCAAGCAGTCAAGACTTGATTAATAACAAGAAATTAATTAATTGATTATTAAGAAATCAATAACAAGAGATTCAAGTAACATCGTCTAACCAATCACTGCAGGAAACCCCACTTCTAGTTGGCACAGCTGCACTCTCCCCACAAGAACGGCTCGAATCAGACCTGAAGCTTGCTTGCTTCTTTTTTATTATTCTTATTTTCAAATGACGTTTCCCTGCTTCTTTGTCTTTTGTTGAGTCTCTGCAGTGACTCAGTGACGGTGGCAGTGACAGTAGCCAACTCCCTTGCTAGAGCAAGCTCTTAATAAACACCCGTTGCTTGTCCTTGTTGGGTTACTCTTTGTACATCTCCACAGACAAATGTTTGTTCAATAAGATAATTAAATATTTTAATAAAAAGATTCACAAGAGTGAAGTGGAGAAGAACATTGTGGTTTCCGGGCAAGGTGCGTTTTCAGAAGTTTGCTGTTTTCATACTGAAGGTCTGAGTGAATAAAAAATGTACACAATACATACAGCATGAGCAAAATGGTTTTTGAGTTAGTGAGGTTGAGAAGAGGGCATCTGGTTTGCCAAAAGGAGAGCATTGTTTGGGAGTATTTTGAATAAAATGAGGACCCTTAAGTAAGTTTTACAGCCATATTCATGGCGCACAGAAAAGTATGAATAAATGCAAAAACTTAGCAGTTAATTCTTGGTCTTGCCTGTCGCAAATCTTAAGTGCTTTGCCTGTCTGACACATACTCAGACTAAGCCATCTGTCCTGCATTTGAATTTAATCACAGACAATGCATTTTAGAGCTCTGTTATTTCTCAGACATTGGACAACTAAGGTATAAGATCTAACTTTCAGGGAAAAACAAAATGTACATTGAGACATGACCATGCGTTAAAAGTAATTTGACTAAGTAAATTATTATTCTACAGTTGTCTTAGCCTGCTCCCCTATGGATGTTTACTATGTGAGTGCTGGGGAAACCAAATGAGACAAAGTTTCTCTCTGTCTCTGGTCTTGTTTCCTTGGCAACCTTAATCTTGATCGCCACCAAGATGGGAGCGGGTCTGCAGGAGGAGGGGCAGTTGGGATTTCAGGAAGTTTCTCGGGAATCCTTTATGTTCTCAGATGATTTGTGCTGTTACACAGAGTTCTTTTTATACCCTCTTTTCAGGTGGGAGTATTTATTGGCTGTTCTAGAAAGGCTGGAAGGATGTTTTCCCACAAGCTACACCATTTAACTGCAGAGAAGTGAAACAGGCCTCTTGGTTGACACAGGGTGGGTATGTGCAAAACAAGGACCAGATGCCCACCCCCCTTGCATCTTCCCTTCTCTGTGACGTGTAAGCAAGCTCTACATTACACATACTGTGCCCACTCTACCACCCACACACACCAGTGGAGGTCCTGCTGCCAGGAGAACTTTTTTATGAGAATGAATCTTGGGGTTTTGCTTATATACTTTAAAGGATAAGAAGGGGAAAGGAAGAAGGAAGATACCCTTTGGAAACCAGGTCCTGGGGTGCAGGCTCCTTGTTTACTGCCTGGGAGCCCACCTACTGTAGAGAGAGGAGAAAGAGAGAGAGAGAGAGAGGAATTCACCAACACCCATTTCCAAAACGCAACACCCATTTCCAAGAAGCTGCATTTTGAGTCTTCAGTGATTCACACATTCATAGGGATCAGGTTGTGAGATGGGAGAATGGGGTGCAGGCAGTAAAAGCAGAGCAGGGGGAATCACTCGGGGTTCGGAGGTCTGTATGTTTGGGTGAAGGATGAAGAAGCAAAATTCTGCTTCAAAATGTTCTGGCTGAGGAGGAGGAGGAGACAAATAGGCAAGGCATGGAGGGTTTTCAGGGCGATGGGACTGTCCTGTATGATGCCATTGCAGTGGATACAGGTCCTTCCATGCTTGACAAAATCCATAAAAGTTTTAACACCAAGACATGAGGTACGCCAAGGTGTTCATGGTGTTCAGCGCAGGTTCTAAGCACTTTTAGTTGTAACAGGCTTACCACTGCAGGTGAGACTGTGATAAGGAGGGTGTGTGGTTCAGGGGGTCTACAGGATTCGGGGACTTCTCAGTTTTGTGGTGAACCTAAAACAAATCCCTCAAAAACATTTGAACCAGAAGAAGTCTTTAAAGGGTGTCAGGTCAATCACTCTTTTAGGAGCTGGCATTGTGGGCTGTGGGTGAAGATGCCAGTTGTGGCTCCAGCATCTGGTGAAAGTGCAGGTTTCACTCCTGGCTGCTCTGCTTCCAATTCAGTTCCCTGCCAATGCACTTGGGAAAGCACTTTCATATAATTTATGAATATGTTCATATGTAGTTTCATATAATTGGGCTCCTGCCACCATTGGGGAGACCTGGCAGGATGGGATTCCTGGCTTCTGGATGTTGTAGCCATTTGGGAGTCAATCATAGGATGGAAAATCTCTCTTATTCTCTCTGTGACTCTATCTTGTAATAATCTTTCAGAAAACTGTTATTCTACTAAAGCAAAACATGTCTAGTGTTGCCTGGAGTATGCTCCATTTATAGGAAAAAGAGAAAACACTTCCTTTCCCGTGATTTTATAAAATACGTGTTTGGTGTATTTGTTTCGAGCTTGCCCAAAGCAACCGTAAGCAATAAATCCAGAACAGGTTAATTTATAAAATGATGTATTTATTCTTTTTAAAGCAAAGTTAGAGAGAGAGAAGAAAGAGGGGCAGAATGGTTCATTTTTAAGTTGATAAATTTGAATTGTTTACAAAAGGATGCTATAAATATCCAAATGACCCTTGGGGCGGTGGTGGAGGAAGGTTCCTCATGCCTGCTAGATTTGATGACAAGTGTGTCTTGTCCACAGATGAGGCTAGAAAGGCATTGGAGAGGCTCTGCCAGGCTCAGCACTGTCACTATGGACACACAAGGACGGTCAGTGAAGACAGGTGCAAGGTGGGGCAGCTTGTGCCCAGCACAGAGGCTCGCCACCAGGCAGGAGGTGTCAGGGTTTAGAAACCCTGTGCATCCCTCCCTGTCCTCCACAGGTCTGGAGCTCGCCCTTCCTTTCCCTGACCCTTCCTTCTCCCTGCTCATCCCATCCTATGTCAGCATTTGCCTCTTAGATGCGCCAAAGGGACTCCACGGGTTCATGATGGAAGCCAGTCCCTTCCTCCCCTCCCTTTAGGGGTCCAAGGATTTCCTCTGTGGGCAAGGCTGGGGGAGGGGCAGGTAAGGAAAGATTTTAGAGGGCATGAGACGGCCCCTGGGACCCAGCTCTGAGCATCTCACAGATGGGTTACTGCTCCACTTTCTCTTTGATTTTTCTTCTTTCACAGAGGGTTTTTTTTTTTTTTTTTTTTTTTTAAGGCACAGTCTTCCAGCACATTGTGACATAATTGGTCTGCTCACAACCAAGCTGCAATTTTAGGCAGAGTTTTTCAAAGTATCTCAGCATCTAAGAACGCATCAAAGCTTAGCAACAATTTTGAGACACGTAACATCTGCTTACTTCACTCTGTTACAAGTCACCAGGGTAAAACCACTTCCTCGGTCTGGCCCATGGTTGAGCCGGTATCCAATTAGAACACTCCGGTTAGCAGCAGTAACAATCATCCAGTGGGACTCTATCAAAGTCTTAAAGGTAATGGGACTTCCCCATGCTGACAAAACCAAACCATTATTTCTCTTTGTAGCTCAGATGGGCTATTTGCTAATACCTTAGAGCGCTAACAGCTTATTCTTTGAGAAGGGAGTAATCTTGCTTTCTTTGAGAGGAAACTACTTCTTTTATCTAGGGGTTTAAGTAAAAGAATTTGGGAACCAGTTAATGTGTGTTTTAAAATTCGTGGTTCTGGAACAGCCTCACGGGCCAGCGTTCTCTGACAGTTTTAAAAGACGTGACTATTGCATATGTAGCCAAGATTTTCCAAAGGAGACCTTTGAGCACTGTGATGCAATAGATACCGAGTCTGCTGACTTCCTGTTTTTTTCTCCTTCCATTTCTCCCTCAAACTGCTATAAAATTACTCAGGAAAAAAAAGATTTTGATTGAATGCATCTGCTAGATCTGTCCTGCCCTAGAGGCAGCCCAAGTGCATGATGGTCATCTTCAATTTATTGCAGGTCCTCAACCTTAGCAGATGTCTTTTCCAAGGCCAATTTTCTATTTCTTGCCCAGAATTTTGGAAAAAGCCCCAAGGGCAATGCCCTGGAAAAGACCACAAGTTGGTACCACCATCTTGATGCCATTCACCAGCTCCCGGAAAGACTCTGAGCTAGGCTGGCATGGGCATTGTTGTCTTGCCTTAGGGTCCCTTGACTACGTTCAAAGACAGAAAATGACTGGAAAATATTCAGAGTACAGCACCATCAGCCAAAGGTACAGGAAGCTTTCAAAAAGTTCAGCAAGGGGCAGCCATTTGACCTGCTGCTCGAAGACAATGTTTGGAGGATATTTGTTCACCGTGAGAACGCCTGGACCATAGCTGCCAATTTCAGCTTTATGCCAGAGGTAGAAGTGATGGTTTAAGTCCTTGGACCCAGTCACCCATGTGGTATGGTGAGGTAGGCAGTTCGCTCAGGGCCATGAGCTTGGTAGACACCCTTACTCCCCCACCACCTAGGTGTTCCGTCCTGTGACGCTCACCTATCCCCACTTGGCACCTGAGAGGGGGCGGTATTGCATAGTTGTGTAACCACTCCCCTCACAAGCCCCTATAAAGGCTCACTCGTGACTCTTGGCCTCCCCTGTACCTGCTTGCTCTCTGGCTTCCCACAGATAGACTCTGAGGACAGGTGTCCCCTGAGCATGGCCCCTGTGTGTCTGTATTCCTCACCCTCTGTTCACTGCTTGGGCAGGACAGTGAAGATGTTAATGCTAAGATGCTTTGTATTTCTAATGTGTGTACTTTCAAGCATTCCAGGAGAGGTGAGGCCTAGCAGTGATGGAATGTGGGCAGAGCAACCATCAGGGAAAGATGAATGTCTGCAGCTTTGTAAGTGTGTCCAGGTTATTCGTTGCATGTCTCTTAGGATAACTTACATTGTTGGGGAGGCTGGGACATAGGTCTTCAGCTTAACGGATGGACCTCAGGGTAATGACCATTTGTTCCTCTTGGGATTACGATTGACTGGACTGCCATACGGATTTGTGATTTGCTGTTTCTAGTGTGCTCTCTTATCATCAAGCTTGGTTAATAAAGACTCCTTAATAAACCTTGGACATGTCTGGCGTGATCTCGCTTGCACCACACAACAGTGGGAGGCCTGAATCAAGTTTTAGGCTTTTGACTTCTGCCTGGCACAGCCCAGAGCAGTCAGAGAGTGAACCAGCACATGGCAATTCTATTACCCTTTCTCTCTCTCTTTTAATATTTATTTATTTTCATTGGAAAGGCAGATATACAGAGAAGAGGAGTGACAGAGAGGAAGATCTTCCATCCATCCATTCACTCCCCAAACAACCTCAACGGCTGGAGTGGAACCAATCCGAAGCCAGGAGGTAGGAGCTTCCTTTAAGTTTCCCATGTGGGTGCAGGGTCCCAAGGCTTTGGGCCGTCCTCGACTACTTTCCCAGGCCACAAGCAGGGAGCTGAATGGGAAGCAGGGCAGCCGAGATTAGAACCGACGGCCATGTAGGATCCTGGTGCATTCAAGGCGAGGACTTTAACTGTTAGGCTATCGCTCCGGGCCCTATTTCCCTTTCTCTAGCATAAAGAAACATTCATGGAAAATGTATATTAAGAAAAAAAAATGCATCTAGATTTCAAAGATTTCTGGTACTCAAGTAAATATTTTTTCATTTTCCATGAAGTTTCTGAAGTCTCCCTGTATAATCCCAGTGCTAGCCAAGTCACCTTTCTGTGTTCCAAGTAGGTTTTCTCTAAACCCCCAAAACAAAGCTCTCTGCAGGGGCATTCTGCAATCAGAGCTGATTACCCATCTGAGGTTTGCTGTTGACCTTGAATCATCGCAACTCTCAGCATATGCTGAATTTTCTGCGGCGACAATTAAAGCTCATTAAAAAGCTGACACATTGTTTCCAGCCTTTAGCTTGCCTCTGATTCACCTCAGATCTTAAGGGAGGAGGATAAGAAATCATGTTAGTCACAGAAGTGTTAAGGGCCTCCCTTTTTATCTCATCAAGTAATTTGCAAATTGAGAGTTATTACCGACTTCCATTAGGAGCCACTTCTATTGAAATGTTGCAAGACGAAGTTAGAGCTGGTCCATCCGTGGAAATAGTACGGAAGAGTTAAATAGGATCACTGACAACCACATGTCTTTTTGCAAATTCATACTTAGAAATGGCAGATGAGGGCCCGGCACAGTTGGCTAGTGGCTAAAGTCCTGACCTTGCAGTGCAGGGATCCATGTGCGTACCAGTTCATGTCCTGGTGGCCCTGCTTCTTATCCAGCAGTGGAGGACGGTCCAAAGCCTCGAGACCCTGCACCCATGAGGGAGGCCCAAGGGAAGCTCTAGGCTCCTGGCTTCAGATTGGCTCAGCTGCAGCATTGCAGCCGCTTGGGGAGTGAATCAGGGGACAGAAGATCTTCCTTTCTGTCTCTTCTCCTCTGCACATCTGAGCTTCCAACAAAAATAAATCTGAAAAAGAGAGAGAGAGATGACAGATAACAAGTTTTTCAAATTCAAGTTCAGAAAAAAGCTTAGTGGAGTTTTTCATGTTTTAGCCTGATCCAAACATAATTTCAATCTTTACCAGAATTGAAATATCTAAGTAACATGAGCTGTTCTCTTTATAGTGTGGTGCATAAAATCATTCTGGTTTAAATAGTAATTACTGTTCCAACTTGCTGTCGTAGCAGATAATTATTGTTCCAGATGGAAATACCATCCAGGGAATTTGAAAAAAAAAAATGTTTTGGAGGTGAGATTTGTGTTTCATACGATGCCTGCGGTGGGAGGTGTGAGAATGTCCCAACAGCTTAAATGAACAGAGAGCGAGTTAGTCTTCTGCTTGAGGTAATTTGTTAAAGCATTCAGTTTTCAGAACGCAGCAGTTGGGGTAGACTCTTGGCTATGCCTTTACTAACAAATTTCTGCAAGACCGTGCATTCCAGAAAAGTAATTCTTCAACTGATTAAAAGATTGATTAACCCATTGCCATAGGAAATATACTGCTACATTTCCTAACCATGAAGGCTATGTATCGGCAACCAATAGCGTGCTAATGTCATTTCAACACCAAGGTATCTTTTAAAAGAATATTTATTTGTTTATATTGGAAATGCAGATTTACAGAGAAAAAGAGAGACAGAGAGAAAGATCTTCCACTGCTGGTTCACTTGTCAAGTGGCTGTAAGAGCGAGAGCTGAGCCCATCTGAAGCCGAGAGGTTCTTCAGGGTCTCCCACGTGGGTACAGGGTCCAAAGTCTTTGGGCTGTCATCCACTGCTTTCCCAGGCCACAAGCAGGGAGCTGGATGGGAAGCAGAAAAGCTGCGACAGAAGCCAGCTTCCATATGGGATCCATGCACGTGCAAGGTGAGGATTTAGCCACAGAGCCATCGTGCCAGGCCTAAGAAATTTTTAAAAGATGTATTTTATTATTATTATTATTATTATTTGAAAAGGTAGAGTTACAAAAACAGAGAGGGAGAGTAGAGGAGCTAGAGAATCTTCCATCCAGCAGTTCATTCCCCAGTTGGCTTTAACGTTTGAAGCTAGGCTGGGACAAAAACGGGAGCCAGGAACCAGGAGCTTCTTCCTGGTCTCCCATGTGAATCCAGGGGCCCAAGCACTTGGGTCTTCCTCCATTGCTTTCCCAGGAACATTAGCAGGAAGCAGGATCTGAAGTGGAGCAACTGGGACACCAAGCTTCATCTAGATGGGACACCAGAGTCACACAGCTAGTAGCTTAATCACAATGCTGGCTCTGAGATTTTCAAAAGTTCTTAATGCCCAGCAGTATTCTCAGGCTGTTCTGCCCTGAGCTCTGTTCACTTGGTCTGGGGTCAGATGCTTCTGTAGGTTTTTGAAGCTTTGTGGAGAACTCTAAAGATTTTCCCCCAAGCAACTCAAGTAAATGGAACCAGGAGCACAAAAAGGACTAAAGAAAACCAGTTTCTCTGACCTGAATTTACCACTGGCAAATGCAGTGCCCATGCCTCTGTTTATATGTAAACAGCCCGGATTTGTGTGCAGATGTGTGTGTGCCCATGCTGCGATTCGGATGCATAGCAAGGCGGCAGGCATTGCTTGTAAGCTTTAGAGCTTGGACTTGGATGGTTGGAGTTAGCAGACATCCCCCTTTTGTGCTCCTTTCCAAGCCACAGCACTCCAGGAATGGCTGCTGAGGCTAAATGTCCATCGTTCAAAGGCTCAGGAGTCCCAATTTCTGTGAAATTCTTAAAAGAATATTTTAGGGCTGGCGTGAGAGCTTAGTGGCTGAAGTCCCCGCCTTGCATCCACCGGGATCCAATATGAGCGCCAGTTCACGTCCTGGATGCTGCACTTCCCTTCCAGCTCCCTGTTCGTGGCCTGGGAAAGCAGTGGAGGATCACCCAAAGCCTTGGGACCCTGCACTTGCACGTGGGAGATCTGGACGAGGCTCCTGGCTTAAGATCGGCTTAGCTCTGCTTGTTGCGGCCACTTGGGGAATGATCAGCGGATAGGGGATCTTTTTCTTTGCTATCTCCTTCTCTCTGTGTATCTGCCTTTCCAATAAAAATAAATAAATAAAATCTTTGAAGAAAACAAAAAGGATAAAAAGTATTTCAGAAATTATAGTTCATCTCCCCATTTTCCCGTATTTTGGTAAAATACAGAATTAGAAGTAACTTTTTAGTTTTCACTAGGTTTTTTTTTAAAAAGTCTAATTTTACTCTAGGGACAGAAAATGTAGCTCTTCTTACTGGGAGATAAATCATTTCAGTGGGATTGACTCTATAATCAGGGTTTATATTCATTGTAGTAGCAGATGGTGCTTTCCAAATGGAGTTGGTGCCACAGTTAAGGCTAAATCTTAGGTTCAGAAGCTGATAGACAACAATGGTTCGAAGTCAGGCGTTACCCCTGGTGAACCCTCCAAAATTTTCTCAGTCCATGATCCAGGAGATCATACCCGTTTGGTCACAGGTGACTTTGGCCATGGCCAAAACAAGGGAAACTCAGTCATAGAACTACTATTGAGTGGCAGCTTGGGTTCTTTCCCTGTGAACACTTTCTAATTTTGTTCCCCTTTCCTCTGCAAGGGGTTTAAACAGCTAGCTGGATATTAGGAATAAAATAGGCATGTTGTCTGTGTCCGCATTTCATATCTCATATTCTGCTGGACTCTTGAGTCCAAGCTGCCCAATGAACACTGATACTTCACCTCTCATTGCCTCCTTTGGTGCCCTTCCCGGTTTAGAATTAGATGACCAGAGCTGCTGTATTGAGTGGCAGGGCAGGTGTCTGACAGCATGGGATGCCAATTACATACAGGAGATGACGTATCTACCTCCGTAAGAAAATGAACAGGCATTTACTCAGGTCAGTTGTTGCACCTTACATAGCCTTCCTATTTTTAAAGCAACATTACCGCTTTTATAAAAACCCTACGAAATACAAAAGACTAGATGAATCAGTGAATGTGCCACGTACTATTAACTACTTTTTAGCTTTGAATTAAGTGACTGAGGAATAGCATTATATGCAATTGTTTATTGCAGAAATGAAAGCTGGGGGTGGGGGTAAATCCATTTCTTTCTTACCCTGCTATTTTATCTCTTGGGCTTCTTTTTATGTTGAAGCAGACTGGCAGGCATGGGAGGAGTCATGAAGATGGGATTATTGCTACACTAGGGCTTGCAATTCCATAAACCTCCGTCACTGTGTTCACGCGTGTGGTGCCTTTAATCCAGAATGCCTCTGTAATTGAGAACATTATCAGTACCATCCCAGTATTCCAGTTGATGGAGTTAAGGAGGAGACACTGTGACTCAAGCCTCTTCGCATACTCAGATCACCCGGAGGCAGTCAGGTCTACGCTGAGGAATTCAGGCAAACCTTGACTCTGCTCTGTGTTTTTAATGTCTAGTGATCAAGGCAGTAGATGACCTGGTGACACAAGGAAACATTATGTAAACAATCATTACAAATGAGTCACAGAACCAGGTAAATAACTCCCATTCCAGGTTTGTTGAGGATGACAAGCTCCTTTCTTGGCATGAGGTGAAATTAAGTACCTTCAAAGAGTTTTGAGCCATTGGTCCAAGGATGGGCTGATCAGAAATCTAGAACTTAGAACTCATTGGTCTTGCTTTTAGATTCTCCTCCTCCATAATTATGCCAGCAGTCCTGGCATCATGGCTCTGAGGCTGAATTCTCACCTTGCAAGCACTAGGATCCCATATGGGAGCCGGTTTGTTTCCCAGCTGTTCCACTTCCCATCCAACTCCCTGCTTGTGGCCTTGGAAATCAGTTGAAGATGCTCTAAAGAGATTGGACCCTGCACCTGTGTGGGAGACCTAGAAGAAGCAGTTGGCTTTTGGCTTCAGATAGGCTCAGCTCTGGCTGTTGCCGCCACTTGAGGAGTGAACCAGTGAACTGAAAATCTTTCTCTCTGTTCCCCCTCCTCTCTGTACATCTGCCTTTCCAATAAAAATAATTAACTCTTTAAAAAAGATAACTAGGGCCCGGCGTGGTGGCGCAGTGGTTAAAGGTCCTCGCCTTGCACGCCTGGGATCCTGTATGGGCGCCGGTTCTAATCCCGGCAGCCCCGCTTCCCTTCCAGCTCCCTGCCTGTGGCCTGGGAAAGCAGTCGAGGACGGCCCAAGGCTTTGGGAACCTGCACCTGTGTGGGAGACCCGGAAGAGGCTCCTGGCTTCGGATTGGCATAGTATCGTCCCGTTGCGCTCACTTGGGGAGTGAATCATCGGACGGAAGATCTTCCTCTCTGTCTCTCCTCTCTGTATATCCACCTTTCCAATGAAAAAATAATAAAAATAAATCTTTAAAAAAGATAACTAAGCCAGCAAGTACTCATACAAAAAACATATACTGAATCATAAACACCACATACACACTTAAACACCTACTCACACAGGGCTGTGTAAATCTGTTTGACTTACTAGTTCAAAGAAGACTACTATATCATGACATAAAGAGTAAAAACTATACATCACTTACAGAATTTCAAAGAGGAAAGCACCTTGTGTTACAAAGCCAGTGTATTATTCTTCGTAAACACCTAGCGTCCCTTAGAGGGAGATGCAGGCGTTATGGTGAGGGGCCTCAGTGCTGTGGCCCACTGCTCTGCAGCACAGCCTGCAGTGGTCGTTGTTGCCTGCCGACATTGCTGCAGTGAAACACCCCAGGCAGCTGACATCATCACAGACACAAGTTTATTTTGGCTGACATCTCCGGAGGTTCACGGTCCAAGATTAGGCGGACCTCATGGACTTGACCTTGGGTAGTGGTGTTGACAGCAAGGTCTTGAAGTGGCAGCAGGCATTGAGTGGCAAAGGGCAGGGAGCTCATCTCTAGCTTTGTCAATGTGGTGTCCCCCGAAGCCACCTGATCCAATTACCAGGGCTCCATCCTAATTAGCTAAATCAAACCAATCACTTCCCAATGTGTCTAGCTCTAAACACTATAGTTGGATTAAGTGTCCACCTTCTTAGTACCAGACTTAGCAGCAGTACTTGGACAATACATCGCATATGGATGGATCATCTAGGCAGCGTGCTGTGCAACTTTTAAAAAATATTATTTATTTGAAAAGAGAGAGATTCTATCTGCTTGTTCATTTGCCAAATGGTCACAACAACCTGAGCTGAGCTGAATCAGCCAGGAGCCCAGGAACTTCATGTGGGTCTCTCCCATTGGTGGAAGAGGCCCAAATACTTCTGCCATCTTTCACTGCTTTTTTCTAGGCCATTAGTAGGGATCTGTATTGGAGCTGTCAGGACACGTATCACAGCCAATGTGAGATACCAGTGTCACAGATGGTAATTTTGCCTGGCACACAGTAACACGTGCCCCTGATGTACAGTGCTGCAATGCAATGTGTAAAGACCACTTATTTTATCCAAATATACCGGAAACAGTAACATAAGGTGTTATCTTGAGGTTTGGTTTACATAAGAAAAGCCTTGTTCCTGTCCTAGGAGAGAAGATCTTCAGAGAGTAAGCTGTTGAAATGTTTGGATAAACATTTAGTATTTCAACAACTATGGGATGCCCTTTAAACCTTGTAAATATTTGTAATTTTCCTCTTTTCTATCCTAAGTTTAAGTTCCTGGAAAACACAACACTAAGGGCTATACTTGGTGTGGCAGATAAAGCTCTCCTTAGGACACTAGCCTCCTATACTGTAGTGCTTGGACTCAAGTCTCCAGTCAGTTCCCGGTTTCCATTTGCTGCTAATATGCAATATGGAACACAGTAAGTGACCGCTCAAGTACTTGGGTCTGTATCTCCCATGAGGGAGATAGATTGAGTTACCAGCTCCAGTCTGGCCCAGCCCCGGTTGTTGAGGCCACTGGAGAAGCAAACAAAAAGTCTCTAATTGTGTTTTGGCCTGTCTCTGATGTCTCCTTATTTCAAATAATTCTGTATATACACCCAATGTGTAAAATCATTCGAATGCTTCCATTGTGCCACGGTGCATGTATTCTAAGAAGCACAACCTATGAAGGCTTTAGGGGGCGTGCTATTAGGGTATTGCCTGCAGAAGGAGGAAGCTGGAGGGGGCAGGGCAAAGCTGGGCTGTGCAGCCACACAGCTGTGCAAACCACTTCGCAGATCCCACGGTGACCTTTCCAACGCGAAGGGCTCGGAGAATCATGTCTAATTGGAACCTTATTATTCCCCAGTGAGAAAGTCAGTGGGCAAAGGCTGCTCCTAGTGGGGATACTAGGGGCAGGACCTTGGGGGAGGCAGCCCCCTTAAGAGTAGGCTGTCGGGAAGGGGTGGTGGCCACAGCTGCAGACCGTCTGCTGTCAGCACTCCCAGGGATCTGGGTGGGGCACAGAGGGTGGGGCACAAATTGTAGTAGAAAGTAATTTCTAATAAAAGCGTATGTATTTTTGGCCTGACTAAACTAATAGATACGAAGTACTCTCATACTTGTAAGTAGGATGAATTAGTGTGAGCTTAAGTCAGTTCTTTCTCCTCGTATTTGGCATTTTGAAGTACTTGGCAAAGTAGATTGGCATTTATCCTTCGAGGTGACAGTCACAAACACAGATCGATACATTGTCAGGGGAAGATTATTATCAGGAGGAGCTTATTGTCAGGGGAGATGGGCCTAAAGTGAAATCAGTTCTTGATAAAATTCCAAATTAAAAAAAAAGAAAAGGATTGACATACAGTAGATGTGTTCTCGGCCAAGTCCTTGTTTATAGAAGCTGTGAAAGTCTTTTGTGTTTATACATTTAATGGAGTTATTAGGCACAGACCATTATATCAAGTTTTTGACTCACATAAATGGATACCTGAAATGTGGGTGAAATATGCAGGAGGGGGCAACACAATGGCTCAACAGGTTAATCTTCCACCTGCAGTGCTGTGGCAACCGAGGCAATAGAAAATAATGACAGTCAAGCTAGACCCCCTAAAACATTCTGATATGTCCATAACTTGACCCTTGCCATGATCTCAAGTTCTAGGGGAGTGCCTTATAAGAATGAGAGTGTATAGTTAAAAAAAAAAAAATAACTCCTTCCAGGATGCGATGTTGCTTTTCTTGGTCCGGCAGGGCCTCTGAAAGGCACATCCTGGGTGAAGGAGAAGAATTACAGAGACACAGTAACGGAATTATCAATTATCGGTCTCATTGTTTCTCCTGGTGGTGCCTGGCAGTTGGGCTGCAGGTGGTCAACCCCCTGATCCCAATCACCACACAGCTACAAAGTTTCCCCTGACAGCCCAGGCTAAAACACAGGTCTTCGGTGTGTTTATCACATCCTTTGCCAACCAGTTGGGCCAGTTCAGCGTTGGGCATTCTTATGCATCTGCTAAGACCCCAAGAGCAACCATGGAGGAAAGAGTGCCCAGCCTTGAGAAGGCAAAGAATTCCTGACAGTTCCCCTTTGCCATACTGCACCAATGTTAGCCTAGTTGATTGGATAGTCCTTTGTGCCCACACCAATGTTAATTTAGTTGATCGGATAGGTTTTCATGCCAATGTGAGCTTAAAACCCCTTAGAGTGACCATTCTGGGCTGGTCCCCTCTTCCACTTGCAGCGGTATGGGACGTTCTGGAGGCCAGTGAATGAAGACAGCCTGAGCTTCTAAGAGTCTGCCTCCAATTCATTTTCAGGATAGAATCAGTCAACTCACAACAGTTCCAGAAGCCAATATGCATGCCAGTTCATGTCCTGGCTGCTCCGCTTCCCATCCAGCTCCCTGCTGGTGGCCTAGGAAAGCAGTTGAGGATGGCCCAAAGCCTTAGAACCCTGTACCCATGTGGGATACCTGTAGGAAAATCCTGGATCCTGACTCTTGGCCTCAGATCAGCTCAGCTCCAGCCACTGCAGACACTGCAGCCCCTTGGGGAGTGAACCAGTGCATGGAAGATTTGTCTCTTTTCTCTGTAAATCTGCCTTTCAAATAAAAATAAATATAACTTAAAAAAAAAAAAAAGAAATGTAGGGGAATCTTATGGGTACCCCATCTTGCCCTTTGCAGGATGTTTCCTGCTTTTGGGTCCACTCAACAGTGGCACAATGGTATGACAATGGCAATTATGCCCACGAACTTCTAGATTTCTACCTAACTTCTCAGAATACTCTTCCCTTTGTGAACTGAGTTAGTCTTAACTTGCAACCTAAGTCATATTCTAAACAAAATTATTTGTTTGCTTGTGTTGTTGCCAAATAATCACCTTTAAGCAGTGGTTGCTCAGAGAAATGATGTATTTACTTGAGACAAATGAAGGAAACAGTAGGTAGATGCCTACAGAAAACCTCCATCAGGAGCAGTCTGCAATGTTCCTGATGTTGAAAAAGGGGAATCAGAGGCCCCTGCCTGGCTGCAGAGTTCATACTGGCCTCAGACGGTTGTCCTTGGATTTTCCTTGTTTGTGGTCGTCTGAGCCCCTTGAGTACAATGTTACAACAGAAGCTTCCCTGGAACACCTCCTGAAAAACAACCTCAAACAAGTAAAGTGTTTCAAATTCTCTTCCTGTGTACCTATTATTAGGCCAAGCAGAAGCAACTCCTGAAGGAGCTGAGTGTATGCAAGGACAAGGAAACTTAGCGCAAGCAGGAACACCTGGTGACCTTGAAACACCAAGCGGACTCCTCCTGCTCTCTCTCCTTCCTGCCTCCCTCTGGCCCCCAGCCACAGAAGGAGCTTCACTAGCCTCATTGCTATCTTTGCTGAGGTCAAACACACTCTAAGCTGGCAATGTTTCAAATGCCACATCTGTGCAGATCAACACGTGATGTTCTCTCTGCCACCTCTTCCCAACCCCCCACCTAAAATGTATAAAAGGCCAGTGCTGTACACCCTGGGCTGTCTCCCACCAGGGAGCAATCTGACAGGCTCTCTTTCTCTCTATCTTTCTCTCATGCTCTCTCTCCCTGCTCCCACATTCTTGCTGCCCCACGGCTACTTCCCCTGTCATATTAAAGATCTCTTGTGTGGTTTGCTTATTTGTGCCTGGCATTTTGGGTTTGTGGGCAATAAAAGCTAACACCTATGCCCGGGTCATTCCTAAATCCTACACTGTTGCTCCATCTCCTTGCCACATGGTCATGATCAATGTTGACACCCAGCTCCTCCGCTCTTGGACACAGGCTTTCCTAAACCTCCTATCAGGTCTAGGATATAGAACTCAGGTTGCCTCAACTATGTTGTCAAATCCACAATCTGATTTTTTTTTAAAGATTTATTTTTTATTATTTTTTCATTGGAAAGGCGGATATACAGAGAGGAGAGACAGAGAGGAAGATCTTCCGTCCGATGATTCACTCCCCAAGTGAGTGCAACGGGCCGATACTATGCCGATCCGAAGCCAGGAGCCTCTTCCGGGTCTCCCACGCGGGTGCAGGGTCCCAAAGCTTTGGGCCGTCCTCTGCTGCTTTCCCGGGCCACAGGCAGGGAGCTGGAAGGGAAGCGGGGCTGCCGGGATAGAACCGGTGCCCATATGGGATCCTGGGTGTGCAAGGCGAGGACCTTTAACCACTGCGCCACCGCGCCGGGCCCCACAATCTGATTTTTAAAAGATGTATTTGTTTACGTGGAAGGCAAAGCAACAGAAAGAGAAGGAGGGAGATAGAGGAAGAGAGGTTCTGTCTGCAAGCTCACTCCCCTAATGGCTATAATGGCTAGAGTTGAGCCAAGTCGAAGCCAGGAGCCAGAAGCTCCATTCTGGCTGTCCTAGTGGGTCCGGAGTCCCACATATTTAGGTCATCTTCTGCTGCTTTGCTACACTCGTTAACATGGAGCTGGGGAGGAAATGGCGTGGTCTGGACTGGAGTTGGCACTCTGATGTGGAATGCTGAGTCACAACAATGGGCCTCCCAACATAGGAGTTATTACTGGTGACTCACTGAACAGCATCTACGAAGGTCTGTGTACTTCTTGAGCTCTTCTTGATGCTCTGTTAGACAGGGTCTTCAAGGATCTCCAGAAAGAAAAAGAAAAAAAAAACACAGGAAAGAAAAATACATACATGATGTCACTTTCCAGGAATCTTAAGCCAGAGAGAGAAACTTATACAATGGAATCTTCAGATCTCCCCAACAGATCTGATTAAGTAAGGTAGACTTCTGTGCAAATCGGACAACTTCAATGTCAGACCCCTGATTGGTCCATGTGGGACACCTCATTAGCATACATGTCAACCAATCAGGAAGACTTTTCTGCTTCAGGGGATGCAACCCCTTTGACTCAGACTGAGGCAGGCTCTGCCAGTTAGTTACAAGAGAGCAGTCCTATCCCCTTTAATAAAGGTCTTTCCTTTTGCGTGCTCTGCTCACTCCTTGCTTGTCCATGTACTTCATTGATCATGGTCGTGAGGCAGAGAACCTCGCTGAGAAAAGAAGCTGTGACCCAGAAAGCAACAGCACAAACCCAGCGGAGAGAGAGTCTATGACCTGGGATTGAAGAGAACCTCAACATAAAGAGATGTGACACGGGGACTGTCCTGTTCCCGAGGAGTGGAGAAGAGTCCACCTCAGGGACGGGTCCCAGCCCTGGGCGACTGGAGCTGCAGGTTCCTCCAGCCACTGCTCCTGTGACACTCTCACCTTATTTTTGTGTTTACGCTGGGTTTTAGTTGTTGCTGCTATTCTAAAGTTCCTTGGGATAGGTGTTAATAAGAAAGTGAAGACAGGTTTATTCCCAGGTAACTGTGGCATGTGAGTGTGCTTGAAAAGTGGATTAAAGGCTAACTATTTCGGGACACAAATTTTGACTTGCATGCATGTGTGGAATCTTCAAAATATTTTTGGGGAGTGTGTATTTTGAAAAAAAATAAAAGGCATTGACATGAGGGACAGTCACTAGTTGAGCCCGTGATCCCCACCCCCACAAACACAGAGAATCTGCTCCCAGACTCATGCAGTGCCTCAGTCATGGCTTTTGTGTGCTCCAGTACATGGAGGTTGATACCAACAATCCCAATTCAGGTGCCCCACATGGGCAGGTGTATTGTTTTGGCCCCTAAAGATTCTCCGGTTTCCCTCGGAACTACTGAATCTCAGCCTGCTTGTTTACCTGTCAGTGCAGTAGCTTGGTTGGTGAAAGTTACTCGTTACTTGTCACATTTTTTCTCCAGCAGTACTCCCTCCCTCGTGTTGATGCCTTTTATTTTTAATTTTTATCACAAAGATGAGGAAAACGCAAACTCATGCGTACCTCCCATTAGGATGGGGAGGGTCTGGGTCGAGGGAAGGTGGGTGAGATGAATGCTCCAGGTTTTCGTCCTGTGACCCCAGGAGCACAGTGCAGGGATGGTGGGCAGAGTAGGGAGACAGTGTGGTACTCCTCTCATACTCTTCAGCACCTGGCCACAGAGACAGTTGTTTAATGTCACCTGGAGGCCCCAATGCAGGGAAGAATATTCCGATGGTGTTACTTGAGTGGTCTTGATTGTACTGAGAAGTTGTCAGCTTTGTTATACCAAAGATGAGAAATTCTTGCTAAGGCCTGAGGGCTGTCCATGTCTACCTCAGTGTGTCCACAGACCTAGGTGCTTGTTGTAGAGCCTGAAGTCCCATCCGAGAGGAAGAGGATGAAGAGTTGCTTTCATGGCTTGTATGTTTACTCCTGCTCTTCTGAAGTTTCTGCTTTTTTTCTATTTTGGCTGTTTCTCTCTTTTTTCCCCCGTCTCAAGTTGATCTGATTCTCTATGTTGTTCCTGCTCTTGTTGGGTTGTTAGTAACTTCAGAAATTCATCCTGTGGCTCCTCTTCACCCTTACTTGCAACACACTCCTGCGATGGCTGCTTTACTATCAAGTTTGTTCCCAACACGTTTCATTCCCGAGCAAACCTACTGATTCCCTTCTCCGCTCTTAGCTCTAGGGTGGGTGCATCAGCGCGTCTGAGCCTCAGTGGAAACTAACTTGCAATGCATGCAGAAACATGCAGCAAGAGATGTTCTTGATGGCCGTGAACACGGCCCATCATGGTAGTCACTGCATCTCACATTTTCAACCTGAATACCGGGCTGGCTCTCCCACAGTCGTTTTCAGCATGGTTTCTCTTGTGGATCTGTTCGGCCGTTCAGTCTTGGATTCGCCCTCCCCTTTGTTTTCTATCTCAGCTGCTGGTGAGAAGTTATGGCCTTTCGTCACATATTTACACTCCAGAAGCCGCCGATTACCGCACGATTCTTTTTTTGATGTAATATGCATGACTTCTCATTTCTTTTTATTACATGATATTTTCCTGTTCTGCCTTTCGTGTATTTTGGTTTTGGAATCTGAGGAGGGCGGACATTTTTGTTGAAGGATTTCCCTGTCTTGAAGTCAGGAATGGCCCTTCCCGTCTGTTCATTAATGTCCATTGTGTCTGCTCTCCTCTTTCTTATTGAAAGAGCTTTCCTTTGCCCAGTAATTTGTATTCAGAAGTCAATGCCGAAAAGATGGAGGTATTTAACTCTGTACACCTGAACACAGGCAAATGAGTCACACACGGCCAGATTTCAGAAGATGGAGCAATTCTAGGGAAAATCAACCCATCTTACATTCTTAATAGTAAGAGGGGAGATGGTTGGGTTATTGAGCTTGGTTTGACCCACAGTTCTGGACTAGAGCTGTGTAATATTTTTGCCCTACCCCCAACAAGTGCAACGGAAGTAACTTACCCAACAGAACAGTGGGCAATGCCAGACCAAAAGCCTAGCACAAGGCAAGAGTTCAGAACTGATCTCAAATATAAGACGACAGCAACGCCATTTCAAAAACTGACAAAGGTTATATCATGAATTGTTCTATACAGGATGTTCTAAGCCAATTCAGGGGTTAGAATTAAATCTTAAAGTGCTTATGCAGGCAAGATTACTGACACAAATCATTGTTCCGTCTGCATAAGGCATTAAAGGATGCTGGAAAGACTGCCTGAGCCTTAGCATAATCTGCCCACAGAGGAGTCTGTGAGAAGGGGATGGATGTCCTTTAGCTGTCACCTGAATAATGAGTCCCTGGGGCTTGTCTTTGCTTCAGAGTGTTTTCCGTCACTACTCATTTTGCAATCAACAGCAAACATTTCTTGGGGCTCTGCTCCGTTGCCTCTTCAGAGGTTGCCAGAAACAGCTAGTGTCAACATATCTTTTAATGATTTAGTTTGTGATTTTCCTGATGTACTGACTTTTTTTTTTAAGATTTTATTTGTTTTAAATTGCAAAGTCAGATACACATATAGAGGAAGAGAGACAGAGAGGAAGATCTTCCTTCTGATGATTCACTCCCTGAGTGACTGCAACAGCCGGTGCTGCATCGATCCGAAGCCAGGAGCCAGGAACTTCTACCAGATCTCACATGTGGGTGCAGAAACCCAAGCCTTTGGGCCGTCCTCAACTGCTTTTCCAGGGCACAAGCAGGGAGCTGCATGGGAAACGGGGCTGCTGTGATTAGAACTGGTGTCCATATGGGATCCCAGCGTGTTCAAGGTGAGGACTTTTGCCGCTAGGCCATGCCGCTGGGGCCCTGTACTGAGTTTCTTAGAAGTAGAACTAAAAATTATTAATCTGCCAAAAAACAAAAGTTTATTGTTGTTACGATGCCCAAGCATACTTTTTAAAGGGATAAGCATGCCATTACAGAAAATGAGCATCTTAAGAAACTCTGAACAAATATTAATTGACGTATATATCAACGTATATCTGTCATTCTGCACCCAGAGGATCACGGGGCAATGCTCTAAATTGTGATATATCTTTGTAGACTTCACTGAGCTGTGTTTCATCAGAAAAAGAGGCCATCAAAATGACGTGCAGACAAATCCTTTAACCTGACTTGGTGCTGCCTTACTAACTTCAGGTTACTTTGGAATTTGTACAACTTCCCTGAGAAGCAGATTTGAATATTGGAAGCAAGAGTAAGTACTGAAAATGGATTTTGCAAATGCACATTCAGGAAGCAGGCTCATCGCATTTACAGGTTATCCACGCTTGTCCCTGAAGGTCTCTGACACGTGCAAACTCCTGCAAAGCTGGCACCTTTGGGTACCTTGTGACGTCAGCCACATCACCTTAGGTTCAGCAACTGCAGATTCGGCTGTGAAATCAAAAATACCCAGGGTTTTAAAATCCCCTTCACATACCATGGGATAACTTTACTAATTCTAAAACCTCTTCTAAACTTTCATTTCAAATTTCCAACAAGATTCTTATGAATATGGACCGCTGTGGTTTCAACAGCTCCCAAAACCAAGCAAACACGGAAATTCCAAGGTCATAAGCTAATGATATTGAGAGGATGGAAATGTAAGCCAGTTGCTGTATTCAGGAGACCAGTCGAGTGAGAAGCCTCCAGGAGTGTGTCCTAGAAAGGTCTGAGTTGGAGGCCGAGCAGGGCACAGCCCCCTCCTCTCTGCCTTCTCGGCCCATCATGTGATCCTCTGCTTCCCAGGTTCGACACCAAACTGATGGATGGTCTGATCTTGCACCAGTGCCTGCAGGTTAGCTTCTCTCAGATATTTTAGTCAAGTTAAAAAAAAACAAAACAAACAAACAAAAAAACCCTAGGTCTAGTGTTGTAGCTTAGTGGCTAAAGTGTTCACTTTGCATCCGCCAGGATCCCCTATGGGTGCTAGTTCTAATCCCGGCTGCTCCACTTCCCATCCAGCTCCCTGCTTGTAGCCTGGGAAAGCAGTTGAGGATGGCCCAAAGCCTTGGGACCCTGCACCCATGTGGGAGACCCGTAAGAAACTCCTGACTCAATGCACTGCATCTCGATGTCTGTCCCCAGTTGAAGAGTTTTAAAAAAATGTTTTGGTGAAATCAAAGCATGATCTTTCAAGTATTTACCTTTCTTCATTCCTTCTTTCCTTTTATAAAAATAAGCTACATGTTTCCTTGGTTTAAAATAAAATGATGTTGGGACTGGCACTGTGGCATAGCAGGTAAGCCATCCGTGCAACGAAGGCAGCCTGCGTGTACCCTGGTTCCTGTCCCATCGGCTCCACTTCCAATCCAGCCTGGACGAAGCTCCTGACTTCTGGCCTTGACCTGGCTCAGACTTGGCTCTTGCGGCCATGTGGGGAGGAACAAGTGGCTGGAAGATTTTCTCTCTTTTTTTTTTTTCTCTGTTTCTTCCTGTTTCTCTTTGGAGCTCTGATTTGCAAATAAATAAATGAATCATCAAATAAGGAAAATAGTAGTATTTTCTATCCTGTAAACAGGAATATTTGACATCTAAATATATATGACACACACCTATAATTTACCTAAATATTTCATTAACTTGCGGCTGAAATAGGGTAAATCCAATTGTGTCTCCTTTTGTTGCCCTGTCTCTTTTTGTCTCTCTTTACCATGCAACTAGAAGTGCTAAATAAATAAATAATTAAAATGAAAAGGCAATGTGGGCAGGAAGTGCACATGTGCCACAAGACTGGTGAGAGAAGGAATGGCGTATTTATTTGATTGGGAATTGCACAATCACACAGCGTCATGCAACGAATGCTCTGCTACAGTGGGGAAAATGTTGAAGATAGCATGTTAACTAAAAGTAAAACAACAATCAGGATTGGATGTGGAGTGTCGGATTAGTTGTATTTTTTTTTAAAAGAGAAAAGAAAAAGCTAAGATTCAACAGTGTGGTGTAGTAAAGAGTGTGGTTAAAAAGAAATACAGCCAGATCTACTGTGGCTGTATTTGGATAACGATAGAGCTGCAGGTCACGTATTTTCTTTTTGTCAACTTTTAAATTTTCTTTAACATGCAAAATCTATTTTCAAAATTATAGCTGGTATTTATAATCGTGAACTTTTACATATGTAAGTATAGAGCCATTGTAATAACAAAAGCCAAGGTTAAAGTGAATGATGAGGCTTCAGTCTGTTTTCAGCTGCAAAATCCTACCAACGGAGGAAGTGGGCCAAGTTTCCAAAATTTCTAGACATTGAGTCTATTTAGATGGAGTCTTCACAAATAAAGTATGAGGTACGTCATTGATGGTTATCCAGTTGTGTATTTCTCCTGGCATTCTTCTGGGTTGACTGAAGTGGTTGTTCACCTGAAGCAGTAAGGGACGCCCGGCAGCCAGGGCACCTGCTGGGCTAGAGCACGTCCCTCCTGGTGGGGTGTTCATTCCTGCTCACCCACTACTGTTTACAGAGAAGCTCGGTTTTATTGACTTTGAGATCTCCTCTTCTCTTAAAATCACACCTACATCTATCAGTGACATCCGAAATGACACCTAGGGAAATAAATGAGCCGTCGTAGGAAAACGGAGCTGAGACTCTTTGAGGTTTGAAGGGAAGAGGCAGTAGGTCTGGAAACTCCTTTAGGATTTCTTCGCTCTGTCTCTTGTAATAATGCCTACTCAGCCTCAAAGGGCCCAGACCAAGCATCATGTCCTCATTGATGCTTTCCCTGGCCACTGAAGTAGAAAAATCCTCTCATACTCTGATACCCAGTCCTCTCTCCTGCCCAGGGCTCTATCCGGTGCATGCTTTTAACCCCTCCCCCTTCTCCCCAGACCCTGAGTTCCATGAGAGCAGAGATTTTATCTCTTACCGCCATGTTCCTAAAACCGGAGAACAGAAGCTGGTATGCACCGGGTGCTGAATAAATATTTGTTTAGTGGATGAATTTTCCGGTGTGATTACTACAGTCGAGCAAGAACTGTTGGCACGAAACCAAATAGTGGTAAAGTTGCAAATATAACAGCTCTATTATCTTCCTTTCTTCTTTAAACATTTTATTGTTTTTATTCTACAAACACACACAGGTGTGTAATCTGGTGTCGTTTTTCTAGCACTAAGTTCAAGAAGGTTAGACCTGGCTTTTGGATTTGAGAGTGACAAAAACATACTTTGGTAGGTTTGTTAGCTATGGGGAAAGGAGACCTTTGGGGGTCTTTTGGAAGCAGAATCTTAACAATCTTTAGATGACTTTCTGCACTGAAGCAGTGGAGTTTAGTTCACCTAAGTAGTGCTCAGAGGCACTAAGTGAATTGGCCCATTTGTGAATCCTGACACCCTGAAGTTCCTCTTTCTTGAGGTTCCCGATAAACGACCACACTTAGCACCTTTACTGCTCTGCCACCTCCACTTCCTTGCCTTTCCTAAAGAGTGAAATTCTTGGAATTTATCTTACAGGCACAAATCACCTTGTAATTCTTTGCACTTAGTAGCTATTGAACATGTAACTACAGAGCTTAACAATTACCATCTACTGTAATCATGCAAAGATTTTAATCTTTCAAATTAGGTCTCACCTCTACACTGGGGCAGAAAAAGAAATTTACAGGATAATTAACTCAGGGGCTACTTGCCACTTCTATTGTCAGGAAGTCCCCTGCACGAATAATCCTAAAGTAACTTTTTTTTTTTAATTAAGTGCTTTTCATTAAAATTACCCTGCATTCTTTGAATGAAAGAAATTGCAGGAAATGCTTTTTGCAGGCTGAGGCAGCCCTCCTGGAATGAATCTTGGGCAGAGGGAGTAAATAGTGGATCCTCTGTAACAAAGGAGCATTTTTAAAGTGAGATGGGAACAGACACAGGAAGAAGAGGAATCAACTTTGGATTTATTCTTCATGGAATGCTATTACTGAAACTTTGGAGAGGGTTTCAAATTTCAGAGCTTCATACACTCCCCCCGTCCCTTTTTTTTCTTCAAACGCTTATTATTTATTTTCATTTTATTGAAAAGGTAGATGCAGAGAAATAGAGACAAAGGGGAATAGTCTGTCTAGTGCTTCACTTTCCAAATGCTTACAGAAGCAGAGCTGGGCTAGGCCCAAACCAGGAACTCTTTCAGGTCTCCCACGTGGGTGGCAGGGAACCAAGCGCTTACACCATTGCTTGATGCCTTGCAGATTGCATGGTAGCAAGAATCTGGAATCCAAAGCAGGGCCATGACTCCTATTATTCTTGTTTTAAGATTTGTTTTATTTAATTGGAAAATCAGATTTTAAAGCGAGAAAGAGAGACAGAAAGATCTTCCACTCACTGGTTCACTCACCAAGTGGCCACAATGGCCAGGCTGAGCCAATCCAAAGCCAAGAGCCAGGAACTTTTTCTGGGTCTCTCACATGGATGCAAGGCTTTGGGCCATCCTCTGCTGCTCTCCCAGGGAGCTGAATGAGAAGTGGAGCAGCCAGGATTATTACCAGCACTCATATGGGATTCTGGCAGATGCAAGGCAAGGATTTTAGCCACTAGGCTGTCACACTGGGCCCACCATCACTCCTATTTGGAATTTAGGCATTCCAAGTATTGTCTCTCAACAGGTGTGCCAAATGCCCATTTGCATGGGGAGCTACCTAAGCAGAGTGGGCCTCACTGTGCTCGCTGGTGCTAATTATACTGTGAAAATCTGGCAAAAGATTCCCTCCATTCTTCAGACCTCCTTCTATCAAAGAGAATATTGGCAAGGGAGGAGGAAGAGAAAAGAGGGAGAGATTTGGAAGCACTCAAGCACACATGCATAAAATTCCTGCCGCTGACAAGTGCCTGGCAAGCATGAACTTCTCCCCTTTAGTATTAGAGAATAGAGAAAGAAGGATCGTAAAGCGAGCACAGCAGTATGTGTGTGTGTGTGTGTGTGTGTGTGTGTGTTGGGGAGGGGGGGCGTGTCCTTATGTCTGTTGAGTGACTTCTCTCTAATAAATATGGAGTTTTTAGGGTTTGACCTACAAAAATGAGGGAGGTGTGGAAGGGGACTGTGCCCAGAAAAGGTGGGTGAGTTGCAAAGAGGCCCGCACCTGCTGTCCATCAGCTCCTGAGAACGAGAGAACCAGACTATGGAAATGTGCTGGGAAGCCAGCTGTGAACCGCCCAGGCACTGTGCACAGCTGTTGCTGCTGTGGCCTTGGCAGGGCTTGGAGTAGTGTCTTTTGTTAAGTGTTACACTTGATCTTAGCCAAAAGGCCGAGAAGCGATTTTTGTTAAGTTTGAAAAGATTTATTTTATTTATGGGAACGGCAGAGAGAGAATCTTGCATTTGTTGGTTTACTTTCTTGGATGGCTAGACTGGCCAGGGCTGGAGCAGGCTGCTACAGGAACCAGAACTCCGTCTGGATCGCATACATGGTACAGGGGACCAAGCACTTAGACAATTTCCCACTGTTTTCCTAAGCACATTAGCAGGAAACTGGATCGGAAGCATATCAACCAAGACTTCATCTATGGCCCTTGCTAGGGGTTGCCAGCATTGCAGGCAATGGCTTAACCTACTGTGCCATAGTGCTGGCACCTTGGAGCAATTTCTTTCTTGGATTTGAAAAGGTTCTGAGGGGTTGCTGTTGTGTAGCAGGCAAAGCCACTACCTGTGCTGGTTCGTGCCCAAGCAGCTCACTTTCGATACAGCTCTCTGCTAACCACAGTCTATGTGCTTTGACCCCTTCACCCCTGTGGGAGACCCAAAAGAAGCTCCTGGTTCCTGTTTTCAGCCAGGTGCAGCCTTGGCCATTAGGGCCATCTGCAGAGTGAGGCAATAGATGGAAAAGCCCACCCCTCCTTCCCTCTGTAACTATGACTTTCAAATAAGCAAATACATCTCTTTTTAAAAAGTTATAAGCCACCTTTTATTTACCATAATAAGGATTGCTAGGGTGTGGCCCAGCGCAGTAGCTTAGTGGCTAATGTCCTCACCTTGCACATCCAAGATCCCATATGGGCACCAGTTTGTATCTTGACTGCTCCACTTCCCATCCAATTCCCTGCTTGTGACCTGGAAAGCAGTCCAGGACAGCCCAACGCCTTGGGACCCTGCACCTACATAGGAGACCTGGAAGAAACTTCTGGCTCCTAGCTTCGGATCGGCTCAGCTCTGGCTGTTGTGGCTGCTTGGGAGTGAATCCTCAGAAGGAAGATCTTCCTCACTGTTTCTCCTCTCTCTAAAATCTGACTTTCCAATAAAAATAAACAAATCTTAAAAAAAAAAAAAAAGGAATAAAAGAAAAGAGTTGCTAGGATGAACTTCTATCCCCAGTCGGGAACTATTCTTACAGACTTATCTGTGTGCCTGTGGCCCAGGAAAGCAGTCGAGGATGGCCCAAAGCCTTGGGACCCTGTGTCCATGTGAGAGACCCAGAAAAATAATCTCCTGGCTCCTGGCTTTGGATTGGCTCAGCTCTGGCCATTGTGACCATTTGAGGAGTGAACCAGCAAATGGAAGATTATTCTCTCTGCCTTTCCTTCTCTTTGTACACCTGCCTTTCCAATGATAAAATAAAATAAATCTTAATTTTAAAAAGTAGATGAGAAGATATGTAGGAAAAGAATATAAATTTAGGGGCAGTCATTTGTGCTAAATTGTTTAGTATCTGGAAAACACAGACTAAATTTCAAAGTATGACAAGTATATCAAAGTATGAATTTTAGTGAGCTGATTTAAAGGAGATAGAGCAGAGTGAATTTCCAAGATTTGGGAACATCAGATACTGGCTGTCATGCTGTTTGTATAAACAGTTCATTCTAACAGTTAGTACAAAAGATACTCTTAGAATGGCACTTAGAGTTTCCGATGACTCTGTCCAGGAAATTTTTAATTTTTAATCAAATTTTTAATTCATTCATTCCGTTTTCCATTCATTCATTTAACAAAGATTTTTTTTTTTTGAGTGCCTACTTTGTACTGGCTGTTGGGGAGATGAAGATAATATACACACAATTCTAATCTTTGAAGAGCTCTCAGTCAAGACAAAACACATGACTCATAATGTACAAAATTATAAAGTAATGTCATCATGTCTTATAATAAAAGAAAGTGCATAGGCAATTGCATTGCTTTGTGCAAAAGGGCTCCCATCGGATTTCTGAAATTACATGTTCCCTACCACGCATCAGAGAATTACCCAGGCTCCTCACACTGCTCTGTGGGGATGCTGAGGGCACTGGGAGGCTATGTCAGAATCACTCATCATTGTGCAGAGAAAGCACGGGTGTGACAGGGAGATAGGGAGTTTGCCTCTGAAGGACATTTTTGTTGGAGGAGCTTTCATTTTACAGCGTTCGGCAGAGTTCAGTATTGAGCCCTAGTGCTCTAAGAATACCAGCATTCTTCCTTATCTCACTGAGCAGTGCTTGCCAGATGGCCTTGTCATTTTGCACAATGACATAGGTCACCGGCAGACACAAAAGCCAAATACGCAATTGAAAAGTCAGAGAGCTAATCAGTCAATAGGTTATCTTGTTAGATTGAACCAAATAGGAAAAGTCTTATTAATTTTGGAACAAAAAGATGTATTTCCTTTCCCAGGAAATAAGTAATTTGAAAGTGTTTGGAATTATATGGGCAACTAAATATACTTTGGGAATCTTCTAGAAGGACCAAGACAATACTTGTGAGCATTCTGGATCGTTTTGGAAAACACACCCTGTGAAAGACATGTGGGGTGGGAATTCTGTCTGTAGTGTGAACTGATGAATCAGGAAGAAGTTCTTTATTGAGGAAGTTGTCCCAACTTAGGGCCCATTCTTCTGGTGAACTGGCTTCCTTTGCCACTTTGTGGTTCCAAGACTAGACCACTGATAGCAAGGCCCAAGTCAGGAGAAACTGAAGCAGGATGATTTGTGTTTTCTGAGGATTTGGCAGAAATACTATCTATTTTGGAGTGTATTAAGGCAAAGATGTTGCTTCGGTTGCTATTTTTGGTGCATGGGCACAGGTGTGGTTTGGTTTCACAGTGGCTACTACTTTAGCATTTTTTCTTGGAAGGCATTTGGTTCTGGTTGTTCCCACACTGTGCGGGCTTTGGCACGCCACTGCAGTATGATGCTATGTCCACTCAGTTTCTGGTTTATTGAAGGTGGCTGGAGGACGTTGTGCAATGGATATTATTGAGACCTGTATTTTTTGTTCTTTTAAAAAATACTTATTTTAGGGGCCCAGTGTGGTGGCCTAGCGGTTAAAGTCCTCGCCTTGTATGTGCCAGAATCCCATATGGGTGCTGGTTCTAATCCCGGCAGCCTTGCTTCCCATCCAGCTTCCTGCCTGTGGCCCTGGAAAGCAGTTGAGGATGGCCCAAAGCTTTGGGACTCTGCACCTGTGTGGGAGACCTAGAAGAGCTGGTTTCAGATTGGTGCAGCACCGGCCTTTGCACTCACTTAGGGAGTGAATCATCGGACAGAAGGTCTTCCTCTCTGTCTCTCCTCCTTTCTGTATTTCTTACTTTGCAATAAAAACAAATAAATCTTTAAAAAGATATTTATTTTAAAGTCAGAGTTACAGAAGTAAAGGAAGAGAGACAGAGAAAGAGAGAATTTTTCATTCAATGGTTCACACCCTAAATAGCTGTATGGCTGGAACTGAACCCATCTGGGAGCCAGGAGCTTCTTCTGGATCTTCCCTGGCTGGTGCAGTGTCCCAAGCATGAGGGCTGTCCTCTGCTGCTTTCCTAGGCCATGAGCAGGGAGCTGGATCAGAGGTGGAACAGCTGAGGCTTGATCTGCTGGGGCCCACATGGTGTGCCAGCATCAGAGGCAGCTGTTTCATCCTCTGTACCACAGTACCAGTCCCAAGGAGAAGTCTACAATACTCTTGGATTATTCCTTGTTGACATCCTTCTAACTGAACAGTGTATCTCCTTTTTCTCTTGAGACTCTTAACCATCATGACAATCATGGACCTGATGTGTGCTCAACTTCAACTAAGCACTTCTCTGTTAATACCCAGAACTCACATTCTAGCCTGAGTTCATTCTGATGTCCCAGCGACATTGTATTTCATTTCTTCTCCTTTATTTTTAAAATTCTTTTGTGAGGATTTATTAATTTTTGTTTATTTTAAAGGCAGAGTTACAGGGAAAGATCTTTCCTCTGCTGCTTTACTCCCTATGTTGCAGGATTTTTGACTCCGAGTATGGCAGCAACCTCAAATTCTTGTCTCGCAGGAAAGAAGAATTTTCATGCGGACACAGTTTAGATTTAAAGCAAGATTTATTAGAAAAGTTGAGAAGAGAAGACTCCCGTCCTAGCGACAGGAGGGGGTTTTGAGATAGAAAGGACCCTTACCCCCTGCCATAGTGGCAGGAGGAAAAGTAAAAAAGAACCCTAGTGCTCTGCCATAGTGGCAGGAGGAAAATGAGAACCCTAGTGCTCTGCCGTAGTGGCAGGAGGACGAGAAGCAAAACCCGTATTAATGGTGGGGAATGCACCTTTTAAAGGTTTCCCTCAAAGATGTTTCTCCATGAACAAAGAAAATTCCTAGTTTCCATGGTACCTGGCCTTGGGACAAAAGGCCACAGAGGTGCCAGACATAGGACATTCCAGGCCTTGGGCAGATGTGTATTACTTCTTCCTGCTCTCCTTTCAATGATAAAGGGATTGGCCTGAGGCCTTCCCACAGTGGCTGGAGGTAATGGCCGATACTTCTGGTGGGGAATTGATATGCTAATAGCACCCCTGTCCCTTGGGAGAGACGTGCTCTGGTGAGTTCAAGACATGGTGGGGAAATTCTCTTTTACTCAGGGACCCAGAATACCCTAACTGCCTACTACCCACTCTAACTCCTCTCTCACCTAGATGGTTAGCATGGCTGGGGCTGGACTAGGCCAAAGCCAGGAGCCAGAAGCTCCTTCTGAGTCTCCCATGCAGGTGCAGGGGCCCAAGCACTTGGACCACTCTCCGCTGCTTTTTCAGTGCATCAGCAGGGAGCTGGACTGGAAGTAGAGCAGCCAGGACTCAAATTGGTGTCTATATGGAATGCTGGCATAGTGGCTTAAGCCGTTATGTGACAACGCTGGCTCCAAAAGGTATTTCTTAAAACTCATTTGAACTGTTTTATCAATGTTTAAGCTTACTTTTGAAATGTTTTGTTATAGATAAAGAATTTCACCCCAGTGAAGAGAAGGTAGAAAATACTAAAAATATTAATTTTAAATAAGATGAGAACTGACTAAAAATATTTTGATGTATTTGATTAAACACTACATATATCAGATATAATTCAATTAGAATGTTTACCAGTACAGATTTTTTAGATTTTATTTATTGGAAAGTCAGATATATAGAGAGAAGGAGAAACAGAGATAATTTTCCATGTGATGATTCACTCTCCAAGTGGCCACAATGGCCAGAGCTGAACTGATCAGGAGCCAGAAATCAGGAGCCTCTTCCAGGTCTCCCATGCAGCTGCAGGGTGCCAAGGCTTTGGGTGGTCCTGGACTGCTTTTGCAGACCATAAGCAGGGAGCTGAATGGGAGGTGGGGCCACCAGGATTAGAACCGGGGCCCATATGGGATCCTAGCACATGTGAGGTGAGGACTTTAGCCACTAGGCTACTGCTCCAAGGCCTACTGGTACATTTTTAAAATGTGAGAGTTGTGTTGTATTTTTATGTGTTCCTTTATTTTTATTTGTCTGAAAGGCAAACAGATAAAGGTAGAAGGAGAAAGAGGTTCCATCTCCTGATTCATTTCCAAAATGCCTATGGCAGCTGGACTGAGGCAGGTCAAACCTAGGATCTGGAATTCAATCTGGACTTTTTCACATGGGTGGCAGGAACCCAGGGCCTTGTGAACGAGCAGGTGAAACGGAGGAGGTAGTCAGACTCTTGCTCATGTAACTGTATATGAAATGCAAGCTTTCCAAGAGGTGTTTTAACAGCTGAGCCAAGAGCCTGCCTCTGCCTGTGGGTTTAGGTTTGAAACGTCAGTAATTCTAGGAAACTTTCCATTCCAGGAACATTAAGTGGTTAGTGTCGCTATCTACTTTGCATTGATGATTCTCAATTCAGAAGCTTCCCTTCGGGTCAAACTTCATTAAAAAGAATCAACATGACAGGGAAAGATAGGAAACTGTGGGCTTAATGGGCCTTCATGAGTCATTAGTTCATCCTGGAAAGATTAGGATAGGGAGAGGGCAAGACATGCTCTTTTTTTTTTTTTTTTTTCCACCAAGAAAGATTAGGGCATAAGCCAGTTTCAGACAAAAGTTCACATCCAAGTTGAGGACCAATAATTGATTCTCTGCAAACAATCTTGGGATATGTACCCTTTGATAAGTCCCCTGGACCCCAGCCTGTGAGGACCTGAATTGGAAGACCTGTGCCTTGGAGCTGACTTCCGAGAGCTGCTGCCACAGACTTCACATCTTGCTTGTCTCTTTCTGTTCCTCCTACCCAAGTACTCCTCCAGAGGCAGCAGGAAACCAACTCCGCCAGGTGGTCCTTCTGTGGAGTACTGGGCTCTTCTCCACCTCCCAGGCTCCCTCCCTTTGAGCCCTTCCACTCCAGGAGCCACAGTCTCTAAAATGCATATTGTGTCTCCGTGCCTTTGTTCTCTCCTTTGGGAACACTCTTCTGCAAACATCTGCTTCCCCCACCAGGGAGGGGACAGTTGGAGCCATCCCCAGTGAGGGCTTTTCGTTCAGAATCTATCTGTGCCTTGCTCCTCTGTCCTTTGTATCCTTTGTATCTCCAGTGCATCATGCGTGTCCCTGTGCCTTGTATTAACATTACTGCGTACGTATTTGTCTTAACATAGGACTGGTGAAATGTTGGTTGGCTGATGAGCTTACCTAGTTTAAACCCATTTACACTTGGGAGGCATGTGGGAAATGTTGCCCTCTGTGTTTGGGGAGCCTCTACCCAGGAAGGGTGACCTGTTAGCATGAGAAATTGAAGGATGAAGACACATCTGCCTCTGACCTAGGCTGAGATGACTGGGGTAGTGAGTGACGGGCAGACTGGCTTCTGCTTATGAAATAGCTCTAAATTTGCAAACCCGCCTTTAGCAAAACAAAGGCAAGCAATTACTTCCTTTTGTTAAGAGGAGGAAGAAAACCCCATATGCCTGAAGTATTTTAGGTAAAGGAAAAGCTTATCTCGGGTAAAGGATCTAGCAGAGAACTCCAGTACCCGTTGTCAGTGTGGGCTGAAAGGTCCCTAATCTTCTTTTTCAAATTTCTTTCAAAGGATGATTCAGTTCACTAATTTTTTTTAATTTAATTTTTTTTAAATGATGATTACATGGTTGATCAGTGTGGGAGGACAGAGGTTTAGAGAAAATTGGGTGAACTCACTGCTTCCAAATTTGCTATTTCTTCTTGTTTCTGGGGGAAGGGGAGAGACAAAGGGGGGAACCACATACGACTTTCCACACATCCCAGTACCCAGGGAAGAGGAACCGCCACCTAAAACAAGTGTTCTAAAATGGAGGACAAGATTCAGGAAACCCCTTTAACCACGGGAACCCAATTTTCTCCTGATTTGTAAATAAGCAACGGTTTATTTCCCAACCAAATTTGGCTTTAATTAAACTTAGGGCAGGAGGTGAGGGGCCTGTGTGCTGGGAGGTGCCTGCGTTTTCCTCAGCCTCAGTGTCGCTACAGTTGGTTTAGGACAAGGATGAGAGGCTCCTAGAGTTCATTGTCTTATTGGACAAATCAAGCAAAATGGGATTTGTTTCCATATACAGGAACTCGTGGAGATTAGACATACCTTTGTCACCTCAGATTTATTCAAATGTTGTTGCTAAAGGATTAGCCCTAGGTCTCTGAGCGGAATGAGTTTAGAAAGCAGCCATGCTTCTTAACAAATTATTAAGCTCTTTAGAAGTACAACAAAGCTTATAGTTCTAATGACAAGGAAGAAAAAAAAAAAAGAGTTTGCTCCACCCCTCTCTCTACTGGATGTTTAATGACAACAGAGTAGCACACAGTTTGTTGGGAAAATAAGGTATATGTTTTGTCATCCCTCGTACAGATTTCAGTCAACACATGGAGGTGTTTGAAATGATGTGTTAATCCACTTTCCGTTCCTTGAACCATCTGGTTCAAATTCTGTCTACCTGCTCAGAGTGCACCAGTCTTGTCTGCAGGTACATATAAGGAAGTCACAACTCATTAACAGTTTAGGAAAAATCCCTGTGGAAATATACAACTTTACTATTGTGGTAAGTTTCCTCTTGGGAGCAAATTAGATAGGACTTTGATGTAAACCAAAGAAACTGGTGGGTTTTGGGGGAAGACATGAATGATACTGAAAAAAAATTGAACTAATTTAAAAGAGTTCATTTAAAGGAGAACAAAGTGATCGCATACCATTGGCTCAGCACGACTCGGGGAGAAGTCCCAGGACAGCGACGAGGGGGATGTGGCCTTTTTCACTGGCTTTATTACTTCCTTTTAGGAATGATCTGTCAGGTGCTTCCTATTGGCTAAGCCAACAGGGCTGCTCCGCCTCCTTGTTGCTTCCGTTCTAGAGGCTTGCAAAGGTCAGGGCCTTCATTTTCAGCCATGGCTGCGGCACAGGTTCCTGACCCTCGGAGAGAGCGAACAGCGGTGAGTCAGGAGCCTGAGCCGCCCACACAGCCCTCCCGGCGGCCGCGACAGCATCTTCCCGAAAATGGATTTCTTAAGCTATGGATTCGTTTAAGCTACTTCACTGGTCACTTACAGCTGAGAGAAATCCTAACAAATATAAATCCTATGGCCTTGAATGTGCCTTGAGAAAGGTCTTTCAGAGTGTAGTAACTGAAAGTAAAAGTAAAAAGTAAAAGTAAAAAAAGCAAAAGAAAGTAACCTTTCTCCTTCCACTACAATGCCTGGAAGGCAGCGGTTGCATCTGGACACGTGGTAGATGATGTAGTATTAGTGGAAGGATCAAGCGAAAGGCTCAAAAAGATTGAAAATTATTCCCTGCCTCCTTCGGACATATGGGAGAGGTGATGTAATCAACATGGGTCATTGCAGCTACTCTACTTGTTGTGAGTGAAAATGGAATGTCAGGGGCAAACTTTTGGTTAAGCAGTTGGTTGAGATGCCCTGACCCAGAGACAGCGTCTGGGTTCCGGTTCTGACTACCCTTAATTCCAACTTCCTGCCAAAACACAATCTAGACCAAGTTCTTGGCTCCTGTCTTCAACTTGATCCAGCCCAGACTGCTGTTGTCATTTGGGGAGTGAACTAACTGACAGAAGCTCTTTGTCCCTCTGATTCACAAATACATTTTTTTTTCCTCCAAAACATCAGGCCTAGTCTCAATTGGCTAATCCTCATCTTGCAAAGTGCCAGGATGCCATACTGGCACAGGTTCATGTACCGGATGTTTCACTTCCCATCCAGCTCCCTGCCTGTGGCTTGGGAAAGTAGAGAAGATGGCCCAAAGCCTTGGGACCCTGCACCTGCGTGTGGGAGACCTGGAAGAAGCTCCTGGCTCCCGGCTTCAGATCGGCTCAGCTCTGACTGTTGTGGCGATTTGGAGAGTGAACCAGCAGAAGGAAGATCTTTCTCTCTGTCTCTCCTCTCTATAAATCTGCTTTTCCAATAAAAACAGATAAATCTTGAAAAAAGAATAAATGAAAACAAAACATTTGCCTTTCCTATTTGATACATGTATCTCTCACCACAGGCTCATTCTCTGATTTCAATAAGACATCCTTTTCTTCTCTCTATTTTTTCTTCTTCCATTTATCCAGCTTTGAAGAATTTCATAAGGAAGTCAACTTAGTCATTGATTTGCTAATTTGTTTATTTGTCATGACTGAAGTTTGATGTCCATTTATCACACCCCTAATATGGTTTCCTGTACCTTCTCATTTTATTTTAAACCTCAGCATGCCCGGTTACCTCTCACACAGAGGTGCTTCCAAGGTACAGTGTGTGCATTCATGGGAAGTCTAGGAGGCTGTAGACTTACAGTGCTTGACATCGCAGCCTAAGGAAGAAAATCTTTGGTGACAAGAAATAGTTAAGGCAGATGAGCTGTTGCAGTTTTTGATTTAAAAGAGGATATAATAAAAGCAGTCACGAACCATGTTACTTTATATATTTTTTTAAGATTTATTTTTATTGCAAAGTCAGGTATATAGATAGAGAGGAGAGACAGAGAGATACATCCTCCATCTGATGATTCACTCCCCAAGTGACTGCAATGGCCAGTGCTGCGCCGATCCAAAGCCAGGAGCCCAGATCCTCTTCTGGGTCTCCCACATGAGTGCAGGGTCCCAAAGCTTTGGGCCGTCCTCAACTGCTTTCCCAGGCCACAAGCAGGGAGCTGGATGGGAAGTGGGGCTGCCGGGATTAGAACTGGCGCCCATATGGAATCCTGGCACGTTCAAGGCAAGGACTTTAGCTGCTAGGTCACAGCACCAAGCCTGAACCATGTTACTTTACCTGAACTGATTTCAACAGAGGAAAAAACAAACAACAAACAAACAAACAAAAGCAAAGTGCTTTCTGTCGACTTGATTGCAGAGTAGAAGAGAAAGTGTAACTGCAAAAATCAGCTGTATTCTTTTTTTTTTTTTTTTTTTGGTGGTGGTGGTGGGGTTTCCCTAGAGGTGTATTGCATAAAGGCAAAGAATTCTGAGTTCCTCCACCTTAGAGAAATCCAACAACAGACACCCTCACTCACGGGGTCAGTGCACTCTTCAGCTAGAAAGCTGCTTTGGCAGGAAATGGTAGATTTCCTCCTCAATAGGAATTCCTCCCTTGCAGAGCACCTCTCGGGGAGGGGAGGAAGCTGTTTTGATCACTAACAACTCAGAATTTAAATTGTAAAAGATCACCCAGAGCTGAGATCTTCACCCTTGGCTCTGTGGGACTGGGGAGTATTCAGGTTTCTTTTTACAAATTCCTGGTTGGCGCAGGTGCTTGCGACCTGCAGGGACACTCTGTGGGGTTAGTTCTCCAGTACACATCGCGGTATTTCCTAGGGCCAAATAGAGCCCACGCTAGCATTCTCTAGGAGGGGAATCCAGTGTTCTCCAAGCTCACTGCTTGTTTTTCTTTTTGATGCAGTAGCAAAATGTCCTTTTTGCAGTAGCGAACAGTTCTGGCAAGGGGTGGAAATGATACATCGAGGACTGTGTTACTGTGGTCCCTTGTCCCTGCCCCTCCCCAGTCCTCATTGGCTAACCACGTTGGGCCATTTGTACCTAACCTTTTCCTTGCCGCGTCGTTGGGGGTAGAAGTAAATTCATTAAATTTATGAAGACTTATTTATTTATTTTTAAAAGTTTATTTCAATATTGTCTGCGTAGTTGGTCAGGTATGGAGGAAGGTGGGTGGGACACGTTGTAAGGAGTTATTCGAATATCCCACCCTGGACTCGGCGCCATTCCTTCTCCCTCACAGCTCACGAAATTCGCGCCAGTCCAGCCATCCACCAATCAGATGTAACCTGGCATTCCACCTGAGAATCCCACCCCCAATCTTCCAGCCCCTTCCCCAACCCCGCCCACTCACCAATCATCCTCAGGCATTCACCTGCAGGCACCAATCCCCTGGGACCCGCCCCTCAATCCCACCCAATCCCCACCCCCACACCTGGCAGACAAAAAGGCCTCCAGGTGCTTCCTGCTGTCTAACTATTTCGGTACCTGGGAATGGGGGACTCAGGAAATGGGGGAGACTGTCCTTTGGTGATATCTTAGAGACCCTGATGTGGGGAAGAGAGTTCAAAGGGTGTTACTTGAGTGGTTTTGCTCCAGGGTTGAGAAAATCTTTCCAAAGTCTTTCCATTGGCTGACAAGGTTTACCTTAATGTATCCACAGATTCAGGAACATGCTGCAAAGCTTGTCCAGGAGAATTGTTCAGCCTGCTCTGCTTTCCATCCTCTGACAAGGCAACAGACATCCCTACTGGCCTAGATGAACTGGTAGTCACGAGCTTGGTGTACATGTGGACATGTTGTCCACAGCTCAGGCACCAGCAAGTGATCAGGCCCAGTCTCAACACATGCACTCCAAGACTGGCTCTCATCCTGGCCCACCCCCAGATTTGACTCTCATGTGAACTGCTGAATACTACAACCTATTCTGGCCTGTCCCCCCCTTTTCTGACCCTTCTTAGCCTAGTTTGGCCCACTCCCAGACCCAGCCCACGTGGGCACTGGTGGGTGCTGCGGCCTTGCCCAGCCAGATTCGCCCATAGCCCTGGTTCTCACACTCATCAGTGGGAGCTATAGTCCAGCAGGGGAGTCCCTAGAATCCCCCTACCAAGCCTGTTCCCAGCCCTAGGTCTTGTGTTTGCTGGAGGTACTTCAGCCCAGCTTGGCATGGCACCTTGCGATTTCAGTTCTTGCTGGTGGGTGTTGCATCCTAACCCAACCAGGTGCGTCCCACACCCAGTCCTGACTCTTAGCATCCGGTGGGTGCTAAGCCCTTGCCCATCACATCCTATCCCCAGACCTGGCCCACACAGACAATGACAGAGTGTTGCAGGCTTTCCTGGCCTGGCCCAGCCCATCCTTGACTCTTGTGCTCCACAGAGAGAGCTGTGGAGTAGTAGGGGAGTTTGCCATTTTTTTCTACCAGACCTGCTGCCATCCCCAGATCCCACACATGCTGGCAGATGCAGAGGCCCTGCTTGGCATTGTTTGTCCTCAGTCCTGACCCTTGCATGAGCCAGCAGGAGTTGGCCTTCACTTGGCCTTCTCCCAGTGCCAGCCTCTGCAAGTTCAGGTGAGCTCCATTGTCCAGCCTGTCCAGGCCTGTCACCACTCCAACTCTCCTCATAAATTGGCTGAGGCTGCAGTCCCACAGAGGCAAGCCCACAAGTCCCCTACAGAACCTGCCACCAGGTTCTCTTGTGTTTTGTGGAGTGGTGCAGTCCAGCCTGACATGGCCCACCCTCTGCTCTGATACTTTGGGACAGGCATGGTGGCCCAGCTTCAGAGATGCCTCTACTGTTTATATATGCACAGGAAATTATTGGCAAAACTGCAGCTGTATTTGTCAGAGCGTCATGAATTACCCATGTAGAAAGTCTATTATTTCCCTTTTTGTTTGTTCTTGAAACAAAGCCTTGGCTAATTCTTTTGATGGTTGGGAGAGAAGAGAATTGGAAAATGATTGTTCATTTTTAA
Source organism: Ochotona curzoniae (assembly GCF_017591425.1). NCBI lineage: Eukaryota > Metazoa > Chordata > Mammalia > Lagomorpha > Ochotonidae > Ochotona > Ochotona curzoniae. The sequence goes on from NW_024466307.1 coordinate 19,034,385, forward strand.
CGAGAAATGATTTCTTTTTTTGTTTTCCAGCTGGGATGATTCATGATTAAGATCTCTATTTTTTTTTTATATCCTTAAAACATTACATATGCTGACAGCTTGCAAATTAACTTCCAGATCACCCACTGAATCGCTCTTCCAGAATATTCTGGAGCCCCCACACAAATTCACCATTGCGGGGACACAGGAGGCCAGATCCCCCAGCACAGCGCCTTGAAAGGCTGGATACTTTTAACTGAAGGAAAGGGCCCAGATGCAAGAGCTTCCTGACTTTCTTCTGCCCTTGCCTCTCTTGTTCTGTTTTCTCCAGCAACCCAGGCCACAGAAGTTAACTTTCTCCTTCCTTGATATAAGATGCAGAAATAGGAACCCTTCCCTTAGAGCCAGCCACAAGACCTAAAAATATTACTCTAACCTTTGCTTGGCTTTCTATGTGAGAGCTGACCATAGAGAAATGATTGGACCTGTCTTGACTTGGTAGTAGATTCTAAGACTGTTATTTCCAAAGTGGTCCTATCCTATGCTGAAGAGGTCAAGAGGAGTCCAACAGACGAGCTTTGCTGAGTCTCTCTTCACCTTTTTACCATTAGGCCGTTCCCCTTTTGTCTAATTATCCTTCTATATGACTTTCCATTCATCATCTAATTGAAGCATACAAATAAATAGCTTTCCTGGGTCTTTGGGTTTTAATTCCTGAAGGCCTCCACGTCACATAAATCTTAGAGTAAGTAAATATGCCGTGCTTCTTTATCTCTGTTTAGGAAAAGATGTATTTGAAAGGCAGGATGAGACACACACACACACACACACACACACACACACACACACACACTCACACACTCCCACAGATACACAGAGAGAGAAAGAGCGGGAGAGAAAGAGATCTTTCATCTGCTAGTTCAGTTTCCAAGTGCCCAACACAGCTAGGGCTTGGTTAGCCCAAAGGCCAGGAGGTAAGAACTCCTTCCAGGTGTCTCAAGTGGGTAGCAGGAATCCAAGATCTCGGGACATTATCTGCTGCCTTCTGGATGAATAACAGGAAAATGAGTTGGAGACGTGGAATAGTTGGTATATGAACCAGGCATGTCAGTAAGAGATGTGGGCATCCCAAGTGGGAGCTCAATCCACTTGCACCACAAGGCCCAAGCTGCTTCTCTCCTTCGAACTCAAGAGTGGGGAACCATTTTTCCTGCCAAAGGCCAATTGGATATCCATAATATCATTCCTGGATCATAAACATTAGCCTATTGTGTACTTACAAAATTTTGAGTACCGTCTGTAGTTGCCTTGATGGCACTAGCCCAGCTGGTTTTGATGGCCTTGGCTGGTCTACTGGCTGTATGATCCATATGGTGGAACATTTCTCCTGTTACAGGAGTGTCAGCCATGATACTTCTATTCGTGATGCTTTTCTACCTTACATTGTTAATTCAGACCTTGCTCTCTTCTGTGTCTGTCTTGCTGATTAACATGCTGTCTGTCTATCAACCCCTGGCCCAAATCTGAAAGTCACTCGTATTTTTTTACTTCATCTCTACAACTGATTTGTCGAGTATACTTCAAAACAGCTCTCAACATCATCTGAACCCATGCGTGGCTGGCTCTAATCCCGTCCTCCACACGTCCTCCATTAACTCCCTCCTCCCTTCTTCTCCATACCATCATGCCTCACACCTCCCTCTCTACTGATCTTCAGGGCAACTCCTTACAACGGTAGCTTCTTCCTGCTGACAGGATGTAATTTAGACGCTTTAGTATGGTTGCCCTGGCCTCTGTCATCTGTTGCTGGTCCCCATCCCATCCTGTAGTTCCTCAAGCTCCCCATGTCATTTTAAGTTGCTCTGCCTTTTCCTGAGCCACTCTGGTTCTCATTGCCGGATGAACTTATGGGGGTTGGGGGTGGGGAGGATGCTTCCACTCTGTATTTACTTATTTATTTTTAAACAAGATTTATTTCATTTTATTTGAAAGGCAATTTTATAGAGAGTACAAGAGACACACAGAGAAAGATCTTCCATCCCCTGGTTTTCTCCCCAAATGGCTGCAATGACTGGTGGTATGCCAGGTCTTCTTATAGGTCTACCATATGGGTTCAGGGGTCCAAGGACATGAGCCATCTTTCGCTGCCTTCCCAGGCAGAATCAAGGAGCTGTATCAGAAGTGGAGCAGCCAGGACATGAACTGGTGCCCATAAGGGACACTGGTACTTAAAGGTGGAAGATTAGCCAGTTGAGCCACTGTGCTCACCCCCATTCTGTGTTCTGAAGTTTCGCTAAATTGAGCTGACAGCAGGTAGATTAACAGAAAAGAATGAGTAAATATTTATCACGATGTACTCAAATATCCCAAATGAGACTCAGAAATCTGTGTGTTCTTCACAGGGGAGAGGAAATGGAGGTAGATAATTTTGAAGCGATAGTAAATAATTTCTAGGGGAATTGGTTAGACTCAAAGAGTTGACAAAGATTTGTAAATGATTTTTTTCTCTCTGGCAGTAGAACGTACCAAAGAACAGACACTATTTTGTGACGGTCTGGGAGTGGTTACAGGCCCCAGTGTTCCCCAATGGTATGAGTTTAATCTTCATCTGTTAATAGAATCCCAAAGAAAGAATCTAAAGGGAGGTGGTGCTTTGATTGGATCCTGTTCTTTAGATCAACAGAGAATTTTAAAGAAACTTCCATCTTTGAGTGTAGGTGTATGTTGTATGTGGGGTGGTGCTGGGAGGACTGGTGAACAAGGAATGGTGAGTGAGACTTTGATTCTAAGGCAGCTGTGAGGAATTTCAGCTACCTTTAAATCAAAGAACTGGCTGACGCATCATGCATGGGGGTGTTGCCCCGAAGAGTCCTATCTCACTCTTGTAGAGCTCTTCAGCAATCTTTCTGCTGAGCATTTTTCCTGCGGTTCGGAAGCAGACTGGACCATTTCAGAGCCCCTTCCTGGCACCGCTGCCCTTGACTTTAACTCAGATACATAGAATTGTGAGAAATGATAAATGTTGCTTTGAGGTGGATTATTAAGCATCAAAAGCAAATCACTATAGCCTACCATGTAATAGATGTTTAATCAATGTTTAATGGATCAGCAAACTGTTATTCCCGAGGGTATTAAACTTTCTCTCATATGATGAAAAAAGACAATGTTTTATGATTAAGTTGTCTAAATGAGAAGTTGCCTGATGGCAACAGACCACAGGGGAATCCCAAAGGCTTAGTTATTCTCTGTCATTCTGGAGCTTTCAATGGGCAGATAGCAACGGTCAAGGCCCGTTTAGTGTAAGTACTTTGGATGCCTTGAACTCCAACCTCCAGAACTAGAAGCAGATGTCACCTGGCTGGCAAACCGCTTTCTGTAGCCAAACATGCATTTTTGATGATCAAATAAGCATCAAATTACTCACCACAGAGCTTGACACAGAATTCATATACTCTGAGTTGTCTTGTCTTGTCATTTTTCCAAAAAAGCAGAAATACAAAACTATTTTTTCCTAAGGTTCATTTATTTTTATTGGATAGTCAGATACACAGAGAGGAGGAGAGACAGAAAGATCTTCCTTCAGCTGATTCACTCCGCAAGTGGCCACAACGGCCGGAGCTGAGCCAATCCGAAGCCAGGAGCGTCTTCCAGGTCTCCCACACAGGAGCAGGGGCCCAAGGCTTTGGGCTGTCCTGGATTACTTTCCCAGGCCACAAGCAGGGAGTTGGATTGGAAGAGAATCAGCACTCATTTGGGATCCCCATGTGTGGAAGGCAAGGACTTTAGCCATTAGGCCCACATTTTTTTTTTTTAATTTGATATCTGTGTATAGCAAAAGATTTTTTGGTCAATGAAATCACTTTGTATGATACGCTAGTGGTAGATAATGCATCATTATATATTTAGCCAAACCCATAGACTAAAGTTTGATGTAAACCATGATTTTTGCACAGTAGTGGTGTGTAAATGTAGGGTCATTGATTGTAACAACTGTACCATTGTAGGAAGGGGTGTGGATGAAGCGGGAAGAGATACATGTGTGAGGACAGGGAATATATGGGAAGCATCTTTATATTCTGCTTATTTTGCAGAACTGAAGACTGCTGTAAAGACTAGTGTATTTTGGGACCGGCACCATGCCCTAATGGCTAAAGTCCTTGCCCTGAATGTGCCAGGATCCCATATGGGCACCGGTTCTAATCCCGGCTGCTCTGCTTCTCATCCAGCTCCCTGCTTGTGGCCTGGGAAAACAGTCGAGAATGGCCCAAAGCCTTGGGACCCTGCACCTGTGTGGGAGACCCAGAAGAAACACCTGGCTCCTGGCTTCAGATCGGCGCAGCACTGGCCGTTGCGCTCACTTGAGGAGTGAATCATTAGATGGAAGATCTTCCTCTCTGTCTCTCCTCCTCACTGTATATCTGCCTTTCCAATAAAATAGATCAATCTTAAAAAAAAGAAGTGGAAGCTATTTTTTTTTTAAAGAAGGCTAATGTATTTAACGAATTCTGTGCATAGCATGTGGGGAGAAAAGAGTTGGCTATTTGCAAAGTGTCTTGTCTTTTGCTTTTTCCTCTTTCTCCCGAAAGCAAACTACCCTACTGCCCTCCATTTCTACCATTTGTTACCGTTACATTCCACATCTCTCCTGCCAGCTTTCCTGCCAACAGTCACGATGCTCTTCCAGGCTGTCTCTCCTCAGTGGGCTGCTGTGGTGTCCTTGGACTCTCATTTCTGCTCTAGCCACTGGAATCTGGCTTCCTTCTCAGTCAAAACGACTCCTGTCAAGTTCGACTGTGTTCACCCAATTGCTGAATCCAATGGCAAGTTCAGCCCTTATCTGCCTTTGCCTCTGTCCCACACGAGTGTCCCAGTTTCCCTGTGGAAGCTCCGTCTCCTCCTGGCTGCGGTGAGAACACTGTCCCTCCTACCCCTCTGACGATGCCTTCCCTTCTGTCTTCCCTTTCTTTCTACATAAATGTTGATATCAAACTCTTACCCATCCCTAGAAACCCAGACCAGTTTCTACTTAGGCTACAAATAAAATCCCATTGCTATACTTACGATCCCAATGTAAATTATTATCGGATTTGATTTCTTCACCCACAGGATGGAGATCATAAGATGACCAACTTGTGAGGATTCAATGAAAGCAGTTTCGCACATGTCCGTATTGTCTGTTAGTCATTGGTTTTTTTCCTAGATGTAATTGAGATATCCTTTATGTCTTTAAGAATAAACATTTCTCTGAGCTGGAGAACTTAAGGCGGCTATGGGTGGGGAATTACTGTTTATGTCTGTATTCATTTTCACCTGCTCTCATATTCTTTGTGTTTCATGTTTCTCACATTCATGATAATGTGTTCTGTATCATTTAGTATAGTTTAGTTCGTGCGATTCAGTTCTGTCCAACAAAGCTACGCTAGACCATTTATTCAAGCTCAGATGTTGTATTGACTTTGGAGATGCACGAGTGAATGGCAATTAATCCAGTAGGAGAGAAAGATACTCCATTTGCTGGTTCACTCTCCACGTGGCCACAATGGCCGGAGCTGAACTGATATGTGGCTACAGGGTCCTGAGGCTTTGGCCCATCCTCAACTGCTTTCCCAGACTACAAGCAGGGAGCTGGAACGGAAGTGGAGCAGCTGGGATACGAACAGGGGCCCATATGGGATCCTGGCCCATGCAAGAAGAGGACTTCAGCCACTAGTCTACTGCACCAGGTCCTCCAGTAGGAGTTTTAGCTAGACCTAGAGCTAGCTTGGGTGTAAATGGCTAAAACTCCATACCATCTTTACAGTTAAGGTTTATGGTTAATATATGACTGGCCTGGGGATTTGTGATTGGTTGAAGAGATAATACAGTATGGGGTCGGCATCACACTAGCTGGTACCATGATGGCCTGTATCTCTGAGATGCTTGGATTTTGTATGCCAGTGAGCTTGTGCCGGTGCACTCAGCGTCTTAGCATCTTTTGTTTCTTTGTGGGCACAAAGCTAGTTCTGTTGGCTGGATGAACACAGCCCCAGGATTTCCCTCCCAAGAGATTTGCAGAACTTGTTCTCCAGATGTCTCCTCCCTCGCAATGGAAGGGAACTTGGACTGGTGGACCTGTAAAGTCCCTTCTGACCTTGAAACTCTGTGAGGTTATAAAAGCAGTACTGAGTTCAGGCGGCAGCCTTGATGCTGGCCTGCTTGGCTTGTTAGTGTTAATCAGTAAACGGGTTGCTAAGACAACATTTGAGAGGTGGATTAAGGTGGAGGTGGGGTAGAAGAAAGTGTTCTTTGAAGAGAACAGTAGTTAGAGAGAACTAGAATATAGGCTCGACGCAAGCCCCACCTTCTCCTGGCAGCCTTTCATGCTCTCTGGACCTTCAGCCCCTGCACACTCACCCATACAAAGCATGTGTTCTGGATTCAAACCATCGCCAACCTTGAAACACAGTTTCATTCTTATGATTTGTTTTCTAAAAGGATGTGCATTTGTCTGATAACTGCCAAGAAGCTTGTAATGCATGCCTATTTGGGAAATGCCACATTGCTCTCCACTGGAGACAGAACACGTGATTGGTAAGAACCCCCACTTATTGAGACCCTGAGTCAAAGTTCCCCAAGGTTCGTGGCTGAAGCCAGCTGGGCTGGGAAGGGGCTGGTTGTACTCCCTCTCCTTGGTCCTAGCACCCTGCAGGAACTTAGCAATGGCCCATTGTTGTGTTCTGTGAGGCATTGGTGCTTTCCCCACACCTCCCTGAAATCCAGGTCCTTGAGCAGGGTTGCTTTCTGGTTGATTTCCAGGAAGAATCCGGCCAGTAGAGGGGGTGATTGATGGACTCTCCTGCAAGTGTAGGTGGCATCAGTTTCCTGTATCTTTGGGAAGGGAAATACCCTATGTCCCCACCTGATTCCCCTGGACCTGTTGGAGTCCAAGAATGGTTGGAGGGAAGGTGTGTACAGAACCTTCCAAACTTTCTGGCAAATATTGTGGTGTACAAATTTTCTAGAGGATGAGTTCCTTGTTTTAAATATATTATTCTAAGTGCAAAGAACTCATGGTTATCCACATTTCTACTGCACGAGTTCTTCTGAGGAATTATTTATGTGGGAACACACATAGATCCTTCAAGAGAAAGTGAGGATGAGTAGAAAGTCGTTAAGCTTTGGGCCTCAGGCCCAAGGGTGGAGTTCAAATTTGGATGTTTTTCAAGGCAAATAGTTAAGGTCTGCACAGTAATATTTTTCTGTCTCAAGCTCATCAAGCTGCCTCCAGCGTTAGCTAAACATGATGGATAGAAGTCCAGCTCAAGGCTGGGGTCTTTAAAAGCAGACAGTCTGAACTTCATAAAGAATTTGAAGCAGAGACCCAAGAAAGGCTTTCTTTTGAGTAAACCCTGGAAGGGAAAGCACTAAACCTCAACATCCCACCCCCTGGGCCAGTGAAACCTGCCGCAGAGTACTAGGGGACTAGTGGCCCCATATTTTTGAATAATGCAACATCCAGTTTTAGTGCCCATTCTGAGCAGCAAGAATTTGTTTATGACCAAAACATGGGTGACTGCCAGGCCTTCCATTTGCTGCTGAACAGTGCAATGATATAGAGAATGCTTGCAGGGAGCAGGAAGTATGGCATTACACAGTCACTCGTAAGACTGATAAGCAATAAAGACTTACAACTGCACGTGGATGGAAGCAAGGGCCTGGGAACAGGTGAGGCAAAGCAGGAGGCATCATCATGAATGACTTGGGAAATGCCAGTGAGGTCGCACATCCAGGGCAGTTCTGTTTAACCACAGGGAAGCGGCTGATACTGGGTTTGAGCTAGAGACAAATTAAACTGAGATCTAAAACAGTGTTATACCACCCACTGTTATATCGCCTATGTTTACTTTATATATATATACGTGTTTTTTAATTCATTATTTGAGAGTCAGAAACGGATACAGACACACAAACACACAGACACACACACACACACAGCAAGAAAGAAGAAACAGGTGCACATAAAACAGAGAGAGAGAGAGAGAGAGAACTCTGACTTACTAATTTACTTACCAAATGTCCTCAGTTTTCAAGTTGTTAAAGCTGGGAGGCCAAGCCCTGACATGAGGAAGCTAACGCACGTTGCCCATGTGTGGCAGGAGTCCAGTACTTGGCCACATTGCTACCTCCTGGGGTCTGCATTAGCAGGCAGCTGGAATCAGAAACTTGAGCTGGGCGTCAAACTCAATGACTCTACTGTGCAATAAGGGGTGGGGAGATCAGGTGTGTAGTTTCTTAGCCACTAGGCAAGCACATCGTCTCCCTTACGTTTATTTTCAATAGATACTCCGTACATATACACACCACCCATACAAGCTAGACATAATTCTCACAGAGTGTGTTTTTTAGTTTTCAACACATTTTTGAAAATTGTCCCCCTAAAGTCAGAAGTTAAAGAACTCTTAGGTAATGCTGTGTGGAGATGCCTGACTTGATGGATCCTCCAAGATTATGAAAGCCATGATCAGGGCTCAGAGTGAAAAAAACTCAGGGATGCAGATCCCTTTTGCAAAGTTCTGCTCTAACAAACCTGTTCCTGTAGGGTTATGTCTTTGGCATGTAGCTTTAGGATTGTGGCTGCCATATCAAATGCTTCTGTGAGTGCAGAAATGCTCTTTTTCTCTATTATTATTAAGTTTTAATTTTGGTCAATTTGGTTAGAGAGATTAGGAGAGCAAACATATTTCAAAAAATATGTAATTATGGAGTAGCATAATTTTCAAATTATAATAACAAGAGGTAACGATAATTCCATGTTTACTATAACCTGAATGCTGGTTAATTGCTTTACAAGAATGAAATCAGTGACTCCTCACAATGACCTCATGAGTAGGCACCATCATTATCTTCATGTTCCAAATGAAGAGACTGGCATGCCGAGGCACTCATGCTTGCCTGATGGCGAACAGCAGCTGGTAAACAGCAAAGCTGGGACTTGCGCTTAGGCAATCTCGTGTCCTCACTGATGCTGTGCTTCTAGTGCAGTGCAAGCCTACCCAGAAAGGTTTAAATGAGAAAGTTGGTCTTGGTGGTCTCTCAGCTCATTCATGTCGCTGTTGAGTGCCACATGTTTGTGATGTCTTGCATGTATGGGCTTTGTCTCCCTCCTGGTGAACAAAGGTTGAATGAAACCGGGGTTTCATTCTCAGCATATGTGTGTCTCTTTGTCTCTCGGGGCAACTATGTTAGACATAGAGTGTCGGACCAGTTACGATACAGATTCAATGTTCAGTAATCTCCAGATGTATTTTTTTCTTGTATATTACATATTTCCAGGCAAGATAATTTCTATGGTATCAAAGTGAAAGTAGAAATCAGAAAATGTGATTGTGGTCTAACATGTCATATGCAGAAGTTAGGTGGGAAAAGAAGCAGGCCATATCTAATGCCCTATTCAAATGAAAGGTTCATTTTATACTAAAAACAGGACATTTGAAATGGTCTATTCGCAATAGTCTATTGAGAGACCCTTTCCGTACACACGTACTGCTAGTTGCCTGCCTCCAGCAGCACTAACAAATGAACACAGCACGGCCAGGGACACAAACACCAGCACAATGAGAGACTGAGTGGTTGACAGGGTAAGCAAATTGCTTCCTAATCTGTCTAATCAGCTTTGAGGCTTAAACAAATAGCTACTCTGTGCGAAGCCAGCCTTGCCACAACCTAAGTAAACATGCTCTCTGATGTAGATACTGTTCCCCAGCCCATGGGTTACAGCAGCATGCATCAGCTATGGTCCAGGGTTTGGGCTTCCCCATTGAGCTCTTTGTCAAAGAGTCATGGGGCTGAGGCCTGGGTGGAGGGTGGACCGGGCTGACAATGACCTGGTGCCTTACTGCAATCTGAGGCCCTTGAGGGTTTGTTTCCTGCTCAAGGACATTTTCTCAGAGCTGGAAATCCCTACGGCTTCCCTCACTACTCACTCTCTGGTCTAAATCCTGTGTCATTCAGAGTCCTCAGTGAAACTGAGACCATGCAAGAATCTGGCCACACTTCCACTGCTTTCCTCACTGCTCCTCATTTTTGCATTTGGTCCAAATGAAATAGAAAAGATTAAAAGCAGATTGTATGAGAGCAAATCATTTCTCATGTAGGACAACCTACAAAAGAAAAACAAACTAAGAGGATTGCTTTTCCTCGAATAGCTTTTACAATGTATCTTATTTTTATTTTTTAATTTAATTTTAAAATTTATTTATATAAGCAGAAATACAGAGTGAGAGAGAGAAAGTGAGTAAGGCAGATCTTCCATCTTCTGGTTCACTCTCCAAATGGTTGCAATGGCTGGAGCTGAGGCAATCAGAAGCCAGGAGCCAGGAGCTTCTTCTGGGTCTCCCACATGATGCAGGGACCTGAGGACCTGGCTGGTCCTTGACTGTTTTCCCAGACACATTAGCAAGGAGCTGGACTGGAAGTTTAGACTCAAACCGGCACCCATATGGAATACTAGCACTGTAGGCAGTGGCTTGACTCACTATGCGACAATGCTGGCCAGAGTGAATTGTACATTAAATTCAAATTTTAAAATTGAATATTGTCTGCTGCTCAGAAAAGATTGTGGTCAATGGCATGCATTTGGCATGAAAGGAATTACAGACAATATTAGTGATGATCTCTTCTGCTACGGTCTTTGTGCTGTAGCAGTTTAAAAAAAGGTTTATTTTTATTGCAAAGTCAGATATACACAGAGGAGGAGAGATAGAGAGGAAGATCTTCTGTCCGTTGATTCACTCCCCCAAACATTCACAATGGCTGGAGCTGAGCCAATCTGAAGCCAGGAGCAAGGAGCTTCTTCTGAGTCTCCCATGCAGGTGCAGGGTTCCAAAGCTTTGGGACATCCTCAACTGCTTTCCCAGGCCACAAGCAGGGAGCTGGATGGGAAGCAGGGCCGCTGGGATTAGAACTGGTGCCCATGTGGGATCCTGGGAAATTCAAGGTGAGGATTTTAGCTGCTAGGCCACCACACTGGGCCCTGTGCTGCAGCATTTTCAGGCCACTGCTTGAGATCCTTTGCAGGCCTTATCAGCATGCCTGTTTTGAAAATTGGCAGCTCTGTCTCTGATTTAGCTTCCTGCTAAGGTTCCTGGGAGGTGGTGGGTGATAACCTGGGAACCTGAGCTCCTAAAACCTTTGTCTGAGACCAAAAGGGCTTCCTGGTTCCTGGCTTTGGCCCTTTTCAGCCCCAGCTGCTGTGTGTTTTTAAGGAATGAACCAGTGAACAGAAGATGCCCCTCTCTGTCTCTGCTTTAAATAAGTGAATCTTTCAGAAAGAAATGACTTCATGTGCTGTCTGACCTGTCGCAGGTACCTTCACATTTGTCATCTCTTATAACCTTCGTAAGGAACCTTCAAAACAAGCAGAATGGTATCATGCTACCCATGTGGGAAACCCAGATTGGATTCTGAGCTCCTGACTTCCACCTGGCTTGATCCAGGCTCTAGTGGGTATTTGGGGAGTGAGCCAACGAATGGAAAATTTGCCTTTCCAAATCATTTCTAAAAAGGTTGCTTTTCAACTTGTTTCCTAGAAGTTTTTGTATCCTGGAGAAGTCAACGGTTCGTCCTATTCCAGGCTGTGATGTCACAGGAGGTGTGGTCAGGAGAGGCTCAAGTTTCTGCATCCAATGCCTTGCTCCCCCAGCAGTTGTTGACCATACGATGGACACTATAGCCATCCCTGACCTGCAATACTAAGAGACAAGCCAGAAACTTAAAGAATAAAAATGAATTTGTGATTCAGTTATGCTATTTACTTGGAGGTGAATAATTAGTCATCCTTGTCCTTTGAAATCTACGCAATCTTGTGGTATTTCCTGACTCCAACACACCTTGCCGTGTGACTTCATCTATCAGCTGGCCTGGTGACTAATTCTTTTGAGCTGTTCCCTGTCTGTTGTTCTTGTTTTAATGGGAAACTATCTCTTTGTAAATCTACGTTGAAAAGACCAACTATTATCATTACTTTTATAGATGTAGCTTAACATAGTGCTGGAACAGAGTTAATGCCCAATAAATGGTGGTTATAATAATTAAAATCAAAGTTTGCACAGGAAGCTGCTGAGCAGGTGGTTTTTGAAGCACCGTAGACACATAATAACTTGGGAAGTCTGTGAATGATTTTCAAAAAGGCCACATCAGAAACTCAAGGAGAAGCAGCAAAAGAAATGGTTTGTCTCAGCACAATTTTATTTTACCCCTTTCATTCTTCAATTTTTTTTAGAGAAGACATCCCCAGATTAATATTCACTTCATAAATAACCACGGTTTTGGAACAATAATAGGAGCATAGTATTTGGTTGGAAGAATTTTGCCAAGTTTCCAGTCATCTTCTGACACTGATAAACCCTTCTTGGTTGACCCAGTCCTGCTCATTTCCTAGACCAAAGAGCTTTTTACTAGGGCCCTGACTTCAACAATTGGTCCGGAGCCATTTGGACCAAACCTGGCAATGAATCTTGAGTGCCTAGTGATCTGTAATCTTTGTAACTCCCATTGTTATGAAGGCAGTTTCTGAATTCAACTTCATTTTGTTCACTTTGAAGCCATGTAGGGATTCATGGTGCTGTGATCCTGTCATATGCATACATACATATATATATCTATATTTCATGGGGCCCTACGGTGGCTTAATGGTTAAATCCTTACCTTGCAGAGAGCTAGACTCAGGAACAAGAGCTTTCATTTTTAAAAAGGTGGTCTTTTAAAAATAATAGTTTATTTGCAGGGTAGTGCTTACGGGGAGTATGAGCTGGGGGTGGGGAGAGAAAGGGAGAGAGAGAGGGAGAGAGAGAGCGAGAGAGCAAGAGAGATTCTTTATCCAATGGTTCACTCTCCAAATGGCCACAACAGCTAGAATTGGGCCCATCAGGAACCAGGAGTGTCTTCTAGGTCTCCCACATGTTTTGAGGGACCCAAGGGCTTGGGCAATCTTCCGCTGCTGCCTCCTCTGCATATGAGCTGGGGAATGGAGCAGAAGAGCAGTATCTGGGACTTGAACCAGTGCCTGTATGAGATTCTGACATATGGTGGTAGGCTTACCTACTATACCGGAAGGTTGACCCAGAGCCTACGTATTTTAGTATGAAATGCAGACATCTCAACCAGTTGTGAACAATTAGGCTAAATACAGGAAATATGAGTGAAATAAAAATTTCCATTTCCTGTGTCTATTTTCTGGCCATTTTTATTAAGTATATTTTAGAGTTATCACTAAAAATATTTTGTCCTGGGCTCTGAGCAGTAACCTAGTGGCTAAGGTCCTCACCTTGAGCCCACCAAGATCCCACATGGGCACCGGTTCTAATCCCAGCAGCCCTGCTTCCCATCCAGCTCCCTGCTTGTAGCCTGGGAATCAGTGGAGGGCGTACCAAAGCCTCGGGACCCTGCACCTGCATGGAAGACCTGGAAGAAATTCCTGGCTCCTGGCTTCGGATTGGCTCAGCACTAGCTGTCGTGGTCACTTCGTGAGTGAATCATTGGATGGAAGATCTTCCTCTCTGTATTTCTGACTTTGCAATAGAAATAAATGAATCTTTAAAAAATACATTTTTCCTCCACTGAAGGGGTTGTAAAAATTATTTGCGATGTTAAGTACTCTGGATTTGACACTGAATTCAGCATGTTTATTTTTATTTTTTAAAATGAGTTATATATTTATCTTGAAAATCAGAATTGCAGAGCTAGAGGTGGTGGGGAAAGATAGAGAAAGAGAGAGAGAATCTTTCATTTGCTGGTTCACTCAGCTTTGGTCACAACAGCTATGCTGGGCCAAGCAGAAGCCAAGAGCCAAGAACTTCATCTGGGTCTCTTCCACATAGGCATAGGGGCACAAATAATTTGCCTATACTTGATTGCTTTCCAGGCACATTAGCGTGGAACTGGATAGGAAATGGAATAGCCAGTACTCCAATTGGAGCCTATATGGGATGCTGGTGTTTCAGACAGCGGCTAACCTGTTAAGCCACAGCACTGAGCTTCAGCATGTATTATATGTAATATAGTTTGATCTGTTGTTTATTTTTTTCCCTAAAAGATCCATTCCAGTATAGGGGGGAAGGAAATGTCTTTCCTGGGGCCTTGTGTGTGATCACTGCATCTCATATCATGGCATTGATTGGACTGCCAGTTGCTCAGCCTCTAACCTACTCCCTGATTATGCCCTTCGGTAAGCAGCACAAGACAGCCCAAGTGCTTGAGCTCCTGCCGTTCGTGTTGGAGACCCAGATTGGGCTGGATCAAGACTATCTACTGTGGTCACTCAGGGAGTGAACCAGTGGATGGAAGTTTCTCTCTCTCTTTCTGTGTTAGTCTGCCTTCAAAAAAATAGTGAGGCAGGAGGAACTTTGGGAAGGGATAAGGAAAATCCCAGGGCCTATGGAACAGTATCATAAAATGATAATAATAAAAAGAAGTAAGATAAAAAATATGTATATCAAACTAAGCAGACAAATAAATAAGAAAATAAATATATTTCTTAGGTTCATGTCTGCAGCCCCTATAACAAAAGAAAGCTTATCCCCAAAGCTGCTAAGTTTATATATTATTTTAGTTACACAGGGGGCCTTCATAAGGAAGTAAAGACTCAAACACACTGGGAAACTTGCGTTTTCTGATTTTATGTGTGCGGAAGAGGGAGCAGTTGGAGCAGAGCTGGCCTTCAGGGTTATGACTTCATGGTAATAAGCAGGGGTGCGGAATTTTGTGCATCTCTTTGTTCAGAGTCTTCATTGTGTCTTCAGAGATAAGAATGTTGTTTTCTTCTGGCTGTAGGGAGAACACCTCTCCTTTGAGGTATCAGGAGCAGCTCCAATGAAGAATGGTGAGGGAGAAGGTGATGTTGCAGGTGGAAGTGGATGATGGTGGTCTTTGTTCTTGTCTCAAGTTGAAGAATTTCTATATGGACAGCACCAATGAGCAAAGTGAGAGTTGATGACAGTTGAGTTGTTGAAAGCCATAGCAGGATGGGGGGTGGGGGGCGGGGATGTCAAGGGGAGGAGTTACCAAACAACCTTGCTATAGTGTCCGGCTTTTACAGACTGGAAGTGGCTTCCTTTGGACTGGCCCATTTCTGAAAATCAAACCTGGATTTAAGCAATCAGGATAGGAGCAGAATAGCAGCTACCAGAAGGTGGGGATTACAACCCTGTCTAACTTTGGTGATACTAAGTTAGTAACTGACTTAACTGCCTTCTAACTAGCCTAACTGCCCATGAGCCCATTTAACTCCTTACATCTGTTCTGACTGTCCCCCTTCACTGCCTCAGAAGAATCAGCTGGTAGGGTTGTGGCGTGATGACCACTCCCACTGCTGTAGACTGAAGGGGGATGTTGTTAAGTAATGGTAACAGATCATTCCTCTGAGGCTGACATACATGTAATTGGTAGAATGCATAGTTTTCTGGGGGCTTCATTGGGAGGACTGCCTGGAGTTTTGATGGCTTCTACTTGTTCAATCTTATCTGGAGGTAGCATCTTCTTAAACAGTAAGTCAAGTCCCCGGTGGCTATATACAATTAGTTGTTCTTGCTCAAGGCAGACTAGGGGTTGTCTTCCACAGTTGGGTCTGCCGGAGCTTCAGAGCTCTAGATTTTTGCTCAGATGTATGGATTCAGACACTGTGGCCTGAACCTTTGCCCACTAGCAGGTTCCATGCATGTTCCATGAAGGACCCAGTCTGGAATTAATACAGGTTTCGTTAGGATCATCTCTGGCTGCACATGCCTGGAAGTCTACCAGTTCACAGTTGTGCCCAGGCCCTTCCATGACTGCTTGGAGAAAAGTGCCAGGATTAAGAAGGGAGCATGTTTTGCTCTGAACTGTAGGACTTTCTAGTAATAATGGCTGGTATTTCAAGAGATGGTTATCTGTTAACCAGAGGCTTTATTTGGTAGCCTTCAACCCAGTTACATCATGAGGCATACATATGATTAAATCTCGCCTCAAGGTAAGTTTAGTGGCTTCAGGAGTCAGTAGGGCAATTGCAGGTCTTGGCTCAGAGGGAGGGTGGTCATCTCTTGGCCAGTCAATGAAATTTCTTTCCAAGATATGCTATAGGTTGTTGAACTGGTCCTCTCCATGGAGCAAATACTCCTAAAACTATCCCTTTTCTTCCAGTTATGTAGAGATGAAAGATTCTACTTGTGGAGGGGTTAAGGCAGGAGCCCCAGTGCAAACAGAAACTGGGAGTCAGGGAATAAAGGGATACAGAAGACATCCATTAAATCTAAACGAGTAAGTCAGGCCATCCATACTTTCTGGGCTCTGCAAGAGCAAGTTGTAGGAATTAGGAATTACAGGAGATTTGGGGACAATAGCCTCATGAAGGAGACAATGGTCCTACAGTGTCTCCATTCTACACTTGACTTTTGCATGGAAGATTGAAGTATCAAAGGTTCTTGCACCTTAAGATTGCCTGCTATAGTTTCTGGTCCTTCCTGAATCTCAAACTTTAATGGGTATTTTCTCTGGTTGGAAAAAATGCAATTTTTTAAAAAAAGATTTTGTTTTTATTGGAAAGCAGATCTGTAAAGAGAAGGAGAGACAGAGAGAGAGAGAGAGAGAGATCTCCTGTCCACTGGTTCACACCCCAAGGGGCTGCAATGGCTGGAGTTGAGCCAATCTGAAACCAGGAGCTAGGAGCCTCTTCTGGGTCTCCAACATGGATGCAGGGTCCCATGGCCTTAGGCTGTCCTCGACTGCTTTCCCAGGCCACAAGCAGGGAGCTGGATGGGAAGTGGAGCAGCTGGGACATGAACCAGTGCACAAACGGGATTCCAGTGCATGCAGGGCGAGGATTTAGCCACTAGGCCATCAGACTGGGCCCATGCATGGGTTTTTAAAGATATACTTGGACAGGTTGTACAGTTATAACCTGTCCAGCTTTTCCTTGGATGCTCAAAATTTTGAGATTGAACGCTGCCTCTGCCACAATGAGGCATAAAGTCTCTCCTGGTCCTATAAGAACTGTGATCTTTTTTTTTTTTTTAGATTTATTTTTATTATTTTTTATTGGAAAGGCGGATATACAGAGAGGAGAGACAGAGAGGAAGATCTTCCGTCCGATGATTCACTCCCCAAGTGAGCCGCAACGGGCCGATACTATGCCGATCCGAAGCCAGGAGCCTCTTCCGGGTCTCCCACGCGGGTGCAGGGTCCCAAAGCTTTGGGCCGTCCTCGACTGCTTTCCCAGGCCACAGGCAGGGAGCTGGAAGGGAAGCGGGGCTGCCGGGATTAGAACCGGCGCCCATATGGGATCCCGGGCGTGCAAGGCGAGGACTTAACCACTTGCGCCACCGCGCCGGGCCCAGAACTGTGATCTTTATTTGGACTAGGAGATCTCAACTTAGCAAAGGTACTGGGTTTTCTAGCATGATCCCCTCTTAAAAAAATTCCCCCTGCAAAACCAACCCCCCTCCCAGAAACTCAAGTGAATATTAGGTAATTCCAGACACCACTAAAAGGTTGAGTGAAACACTTAACCTGAGGGTTTCTTGAGACATTTTTTTTAAAAGATTTATTTTATTATTTTTTTATTGGAAAGGTGGATATACAGAGAGGAGAGACAGAGAGGAAGATCTTCCGTCCGATGATTCACTCCCCAAGTGAGCACAACGGCCGATGCTATGCCGATCTGAAGCCAGGAGCCTCTTCCGGGTCTCCCACGCGGGTGCAGGGTCCCAAAGCTTTGGGTCGTCCTCAACTGCCTTCCCGGGCCACAGGCAGGGAGCTGGATGGGAAGTGGGGCTGCCGGGATAGAACCGGCGCCCATATGGGATCCCGGGCGTGCTAGGTGAGGACCTTAACCACTTGCGCCACGTGCCGGGCCCGAGACACTTTTTATGATTACAGTAGCAGAGCAGAAGGGGAGCAATGGGCAAAACCGCAGTGCAGGACAGAAACAGTTGCTGTGGGGTAGAAGGAAATCTGTAGGACTTCCTTCTACTGCAAGAATTACGGGAGGCTCCTGGGTGCTAATCTGATTGCTGTGTCATCAGAGCTTGAAAAGAAGGTACTGCCTCTTCAGGGAGGTCTGTTGGATATGCCCAACCCTGGAGTTCTGGGCCTTCAGGGCAGTCATGCTTCCAGTGTGCTCCTTTGCAAATGGGGCACAAGGCTCTGGTGGTCTGTTCTGAAAATCTCTGATGAAGTGTCCAATGTCTCCATAGCAACAGCATTAGGAATGTGGCCATGCAGCTGCCACCAGGAGCATACCTCCCCTATCCTTTCAATTCTGCTTTTAGCCTTGGCCTCATTCCTGCTATAAAAGATGGAGGTGGCCTCCCTCAAGAGATTAAATGATTCAGGTTCTACTGCAAAAATTTTTATTTTCTTTTTAATAATGTTTACGAAATTAAGAGGGGTATGCTCCCACGCTGGTCTCTCATTAGGGCAGAGAGGGTCAGATACCAGACAGGGGGGTGGGACAAAGATTTCAGTTCTGATTTTTTTCTTCTGTGTCTGCAAGGGGAGGAGGGGGAGGTGGCTGCTTCCTGCCGTCAAAGTGCATCTGCACCTGGGACTGGAAGATGATGCCTTAGAGACCTCAAAGTGGGGAAGAGTGTTCTGAGAGTGTTACTTGAGTGGTTTTGATAAGAAGTTGTTAGTTTCATTGCTCTAGGGTTGAGAAAATCTTTCCAAGGTCTGTTGGTTGACCAAGTCCACTTTAGTGTATCCATGGAACCAGGACCTTGCTGCAAAGATTGATCAGCAGAGTTATCCAACCTGTTCTTCTTTCCATCCTCTGATGAAGCAACTGACATCTCCTGCTGGCCTACGTGAGCTGGCATTCATGTCCGCTATGTGCATTTGGACATGCTGTCCATTACACAGGTGTCAGCAACTGACGAGGCCCAGTCCTAATACATGCACTCTAAGGTTGGACCACATATCCTGTAATTTTTTCTGTGGACAGGATCTGAGTCTAGTGATTTGTTTGGGGAGTCCCCCAAGTAACCTCGTTGGGGTGATCTCAAGACTTGACTCTTCTGTGTACCAACCAGAGCAGGGTCAGGTTCCATTTGTCATCTGCACCAGTCAATGCAGATACAGGTGGATGCAGTTGCCTGGTCATTTCTCCCCTAGTTCCATGTCTCACACAAACCAATGGGTTCAGCGCAGCCAGCCTGCCACAGACTTGGTCCTCATGCACACCAATGGGTGTTGTAGCCTAGTTGGGGTGACCTCCAATAACTCCACTAGGCCTACCTCCAGATCTGTTTTTTCACGTGCTGCAACCTAGGTCAGCCTGTCCGTACCCCATATGGCTCTTATACACACCCATAGGTGCTGTGATTGAACTCAGCTCACCCTACCCCAGACCTTGCCCTTACTTATGCCAACACATGCCACTACCTTGTCTAACTTGGCCTGCCCCCAGCCCTGGTTCCAGTGCTTAATAGTGATAGCCACAGCCTGAAAGAGGAGTGCACACAGTACCCTTGCTAGGATCTTGCACCTGCCAATGGGTACTGCAACCAGGCTTAACATGACTCACATTCAGTACCAGCACTTATCAGCTAATGCTACAGCCTAGGCTGGTTGGTTGCCTTTATTCTGGTTCTCATGTACACCAGCGGGTGCAACAGCCTAGCTCATTATGGCCTGCCCCAAGACAGGTCCACCCCCAGTCTCAGTTCTCACATCTACCTGTGGAAGCAGCAGCCCAGTGGTAGTGTCTGTGTTTCTCCTACCAGGCTAGCTCCCCATTCAAGGTCTTTCATGTGCCAGCAGGTGCTAAGGGCCAGTCTGAGATGGCCTGCTGTGTCTTTGCATCAGTTAGCTGATACTACAGCCCGGCTTAGCCTGACCAGTTCCCAGTTCCAGCTCTCACCAGCAAGTACAGCAGCCTAACCCATCCTGGCCCACTCTAGTCCTCATGTGAACTGATGGTCCATCTTGCTCCCAGCCTTGGTTCTCAAGCTCACCAGTGGGAACTCTGTGAGTTATTAGGTGGGTTCCTGTCACGTGAGTTCTGTGGTCTATCCTGAAGGGGCCCACCACTATCCCCAGCTCTTCACACAAACTAGTGGCTGCTACAGTCCTATAAAGGCAAGCCACAGATTCTCTTCAGAATCTGCCCCCAGATGCAGTGTTCCTGCATTTTGGTGGATGCTCTGGCCTAGCCTGACATGGCCTATCTCCTACTCCAACACTTGAGGGTGGCTACAGTGGCCTAGCCCAGCCAGGCATGCTCTCTAGCCCCACCTGCTCAATGAGCCACTGGGCAGCAGGTAATGCTATGTGACCCATCCCAGATGTGACCCAGGCTTGACCCAGGCTTTCCCTCCACGTTCTCCCTTCTAACTATTCTATTTCAACTACCTTGTCTACCCAGGAGTGCAGTAGTCTGGCCCATAGACAACCCCAGAAATCATTCCTTGCCCATCAAACATGTCCTCAGCTGATTCAATTCTAACAATGTATCAATAACTCCCCAGATCCCCTTCCCTGGGTAATCTGCAGCAGCAACACCCACCTCCCAAGCCAGCAGCCCTCCCTGGGAGCCAAGGTAGCATGGTGCAGCCGTGTTGGCACACTGGAATAATTAACACAAATTTACCAGGTTCAGAATGCTTGCCAGGTACTGGCTGCTGTTCTCCCAGCAGTGTAACTCTTGCTTAGGTATAAGGCACCCTAGGCGGTTGCCCATAGCTGGGGTCCCAATGCAATTTTTTTTTCCTCCTCATGTCTGGAGCAGACGCTGGAATCTCTGTGCTTTTATAGAATCAGGGTGCAATAGGGTGTACACCTTTGAAATCTTCCTCAAGCATTCCATGAAGGCAGGCAGATTTTTCTGTGGCCCTTGATCAATCTGAGATCATGCAGAGAGGCTGAAGGAGCTGATTCTAATCCTCTATCAGCCCTCCATAGCACAGATACTGAGAGGCCTTCTTTTCCAGTCGTCTGCAGGATTGTTAGGGTCCCAGGTTAAGATTATTCTAGGGAATTGCCTGTTAACCTGTGGCGAATGGCACCTCTGATTCATACTTTGTCCGTGAGATACATACAATGCCTCCCCAAATTCCTCTTCCATCTGAATGGCTCCAAGTTTCTGTGACCTGGTTAGAGTTTGGCAGGTGATTGGCATTGTCTCCTTGCAAGATATTTCATACGTCTGTGCTAAACTCTGGAGGGGCTCTATGTCATGATCTGGGTCATCTGTGAAGCTACCCAAGCCTCCCTTAATCTGCCTAAATTCTTGCAGAGAAAAAAGATATTTGGACCTGAACAATCTCCACCCTCAAGGCTTTTGCTGATGAGGGAGTAAATTGGCACGAGGCTCTGGGGGAACCAATGGGATATGAGGACAAATGGGAGGCAAATGGATCCCAGACAAGTTTTTGTGATCCTGGGGGAGATAGAATTGTCTCATTGTAATCAGTGCTTTCCTCTGGAGGCTAACTTTCTCCATCCTGAAATTCGTAATCAGGCTAGACAGCAGTGTGAGAAAAATAGAAGAAAACAAAACAAAAAAGATAAGGTGTCAAAGGAATCTCAAAATCTAAGGATGCATCCCAAGGGGGTGCTTGTTGCAAATGGGTTTGTTTTCCCCTCTGGAGAGAGAAGATAAAAACAGAAGCATCCTTCGGCTTTTCTCTCTCCTGGGTTTGAGACATCTCTCGGATTCTCTTGCTGCCTGTGGCGTGAGAAGGGGGAAGGTGCAGCTAGGACTGGCAACTATGATCCACGCTTGCTCAGCCTTCCCTGTCTAGAACCTTAGGATGTATATTTGCCAGAACAGCACACACCAAGAGCGTGCTAGAACTGAGACTCTTGCCTTGAGCACATGTATATAATTGCTACTTTGCCCCATACATGAAAATAAACAGTTGTCTTGCCCCTTCCAACCTTGAGCTGTATAAACTTTAGAAAGGTGTTTCAAGCTAGAGTTTGGAGGGAGGGCACCCGTCATGGCCTCTACTAAACAGGTGAAGGAATCAAGGAAAATGGCAGGGGAATAAAAAATCTTGCCAACAAGCTATCTCTAAGGCAAGAATATCTCTGAGAAAGGACCTGACGTAGGTGAACCCAAAAGAAGGAGACATGTGAACAAGATGATCCATCTCCTCTTGTCCAGCTCACAATGATTCTGTATATTCAGAGGCCACAGTTTAGTGAGTCAAGCAGAAAAAGAGACAGAGATGGTATCTAGAGTTTGGGGCAAGGTCTGGGGTCATTGGTGCACTGGGGCATGGAGCCCAGGGCCTCGCTCCAGGCTGTGCCTAAATGCACTTCCCAGCCCAACATCCTTCTGGCTGTTGGGGTCTATGTCTACTCGAGACTTTCAGGAGTCACAGAACCAAGGAGCTGGGGGAGCACGAAGACAAGGTTCTCATACCAGCATGCCTTGAACAAAGTTATTAGAACTTTTGCCATCGAAAGCCAATGACAGCAAGCATCTAGGTGATCTAACAATTCTAGATCTGTCATTTTTTTCAAAGGAAGACATCTGGTTGATTACATACTTTCATCAATGTGGTGATTTGATCAATGCCAGTCTAACATGTTTTGCTTTGTCATGTATAACAAGGGATCATAGTCCTCTTGGTGTCAGTCCCAATGGTACATAAAAAGTCAGTGTTGACAAAATCAGTCTTCTGAGTGGAGATCTAATCAGCCATAACGATAGCATCCTATTTGAACTTCCTTTTGCCATTGCCTGTTCCAAGGACAAATTGATTATGGGTTTGTCATGAGGCTCTGAGATAGGGCCTCATTATGCAGATCTTGGGTGCGTTTAAGAAATCAATGTTTGGGGCCTGGTGTGGTGATCTAATGGCTAGAGTCCTTGCCTTGAACTTGGCTTGCTGTGGCCTGGGAAAGCAGTCGAAGACGGCCCAAAGCCTTAGGATCCTGCACCCATGTGGGAGACCTGGAGGAAGTTTCTGGTTTCTGGCTTCAGCGCGTCACAGCTCCGGTTGTTGCACTCATTTGGGGAGTGAATCATTGGACGGGAGATGTTCCTCTGTGTCTCTCCTCCTCTCTGTATATCTGACTTTGCAGTAAAAATAAATAAATCTTAAAAAAAGAGAAAGAAACCAATGTTTGGAGCAGACATGCGGTATATCATCTAAGGTACACTTGCAGCCTGAGTTGGAGTGCCTGATTCAAGTCCTGCCTCTGATTTCAATCCAGCTTGTTGTTAATCCAGACCCTGGGAGGCAGCAGATGATGGTTCAGGTCCTGGGATCCCTACGACCCACGTGGGAGACCTGGATTTATTTCCCCTCTGGAAAGACTGTGAATATTGAGTGGAGTAAAATTATGTCTTGGCAAAAACTGATGAAGTGAGAGGAGGAAGGAGGATGTGTTGAGGATGAGAGGGGAGGGAGGGAATTGTTTGTCTTCTGGAAACTGTACCTATGGGACACATAAAAGGTCTTTTTCTATTAATACATTTAAAAGATTTGCATCTACGTGACTGTTGGACCTTGATGTAGTGCTATGCAAATGATACATTCACATTTCACTGTTTGCATTTCTAATATACTGCGAAGGGAAAGACTGAACATGTGTTTGGATCTATAGCACTGACCAGAAGTCTTCTAAAGCATCGAGAATTATAAGGTTTGAAATTAGTGGCAGACCAAGGTGCCTTAATAAGTCAGTCCATTAAGGCTTAACTCAGCTCCAGGCCATCCCCGTTTATTGCTGCTTAGAGGCCTGTGTGGTGCTATTCTCTGGCCTCATTCTGGTCATTGGTGGCCAACTGTCCGTGACCAATGGCCCCATTGTTCAGCTGTGAAGTGCCGGTTGCTGAGCTGTGTCAAATTGCCTTTGGTGCTGCTACCCTGCCTAGGAGCTCAGGTATTAGACTTGGTAGGTGGGGAGAAGTTTAGAAAAGGAAAGGACATTTTAAAAAGTGAATTTACAAGTTGGCTACTACCGTTTCTTGCCCCAGGGGACCAGAAAAACAAGCTCAACCAGTGTCAAACTCCAAAAAGTGTGTGAAGTTGCATGTTAATGGCTGAGGCAGGTTGTAATGAATAGCCAGGAGCAGGGCATTTCCAGCTTGCTGTGGCTTCTGCAAGTGGCATTTTCACAGTCTTCCGATTATTTGGAGCTGAGGCACTTTTCAAACATGTTAAGAAATACACAGCTGCATTTCCCACAAGTTGATCTTGCCAGAAAGGTGTTCAGTGTCAAGTCTGGAGATGTTTCATCTTAGCGGCTCTGATGGCTTTTTGATCAGTGACCTTTTTGTTTTTCTCTTTTTCTCCTATTTCAAACCCTCCGAGTTTACTAGCTCACTTCCTGTTGCACATCCACTGCCCAAAGCAGGTTTATATGATTGGCACTTTGTCCTGATCAAAGCCAAGGAGGATTTGTGTTTTCTGGTTGCAAGTCAGTAGGGGCAAATTTTAGGTGATAATAGCAAACCAGCTGGACACACAGCTCTTTTTTACCTGGAGAGAAGGGACTGAGCTGCACGGACCTCAGGAAGTTCCAGTGCAGGAATTACTAAAGAATAGGAATTCAGAGCATAAAACTCAACATAAACGGTACAACTCATTGCAGAGCTGGTATACTCCTTCTGAAACCAGACATTAACTCATAACTTATTCAATTAAAAAAATCACAGAGTGAATTTTCTAGTCATTTCCCCACTTTCATGTTCTCTAGAGTCAGTCACCCGAAAACTCCTTTATGATCCCTGGCTTTGAGGGGTCCAGGGGCTGCAATCCTGGGGCCCTTTTACACTCAAGAAAATCTCCCAGGTCAATAACCTTTTATTTCTGATCTTTTAACCAACTCTATTGGGCCATGAAACCCTAAATGCCATTGCTTTTAGATTCCTGGGAAGCTGCGAGTCTCTTGAATCTAATTCTCTAGGGAAGTTTTACTCCCTTCTATTGAGGTCATTGATCCTGCAATAACAGCTTGAAGTCATTTGTGCGAGTCGTTTCTCTGGGGAAGGAAATGTGTCTGCTGAATAGGACAAGGGTGATGTCACCAGATAACTACAGACCTTGGTGAAGTCAGGAAGCTCTCTTGTGCATGGTCTGGGGGGCTTGGAGAAGCATTTCTGCAGGGACGTGGCTCATCATCTTTGTGGAAAAGTTTGGAGGACTACCCAGAAGGTAAGTCGCGGCTTACTCTGTCACTGTAATTTGTATCCAGAGAGTTAGTGGTGGCCAACACATGGGACTTCAAGAAGCAAATAGTACCTCATTTTTAGTGCGTGTCTGATGTCAACATGTTTTTGACCTTGAAACAATTGGGAAAGAAACACTACAGGTTGAAGATTGTTTGCTGGAAATATCTGAAAACAGCTTGAAGCTGCAGCATGAGCCTGACCTGCAGAACAGCAACAGCACAGCTCAGTCTGTGGGAGTTGGTCCATTCCTTTCTTAAGGGATGTGAATGTCCTGTATTGAAAAAGGAATTGTTTCTATAAGATTTGATGAAGTGCTCATCATGTTTCCAATTGAGAAAGCGACATTTTACTTAAGCAATTCCCAAGACCTTGGTTGGGATTCAACCATCTGCATTGTAGATCGCCTGGCGTGCTTAGGGTTTAGCTTTGCCATTTGACCTCCTCACTCACCCTGCATTTGTACAAAGGGAACAGTATCATCTGCTCTTCCAATCCATAGGCTTGTTTTGGCAGCTACCCAACAGATGTTCATCTGTTGAGAAATTGTGCCAATTATATCATTCAAACTTATTTCAACTTTTTCTGATAATGGCCAGTGAAATGAATTTCAGGAGTATGCTACTCATTATGTGAGTGGTTCTTCTTCACCTTTTACCATCTTGGGGCCAGCTGGGTGTGTGTGTGTGTGTGTGTGTGTGTGTGTGTGTGTGTGGTGTCACAGGCACCAATAGGCAAGAAGAAAGTTTACATTTGTATCTTCAAACTTGAAACACAGTCTCTTTATCATTTTATTTATTCAGAAGTATTATCTTTGAAAGTATATATGACTTAACAACTTGACTGATTGAGCAATAAGCTGATCAATGTCAACTTTATTATCCAGCAGTTAGCTCTGTGTTAATGGCTTCAATCATATTTTTATTATACTCCACAATAGGATATTGAATGAACAGTTTAGAGTTTATGAAAACCTTATGTGACTTGTTCATCTTCCCCGAGGCATGTTGGCTACTCTGCTATGTGAAATGTGACATATCCCTTGCTTCCATTTTATAAATGTAAGAGAACTGGAAAATTATTCAGCAGAGGCATTGATTCAGAGCCGTGATTCAGGCTGGATCACTGCTGCGCTAAGCAGATGAATCTTTGCTAAGCAGATGAATCTTTGCTTGTATGGTAGATAGGTTCAGTTTTAGAGAATGATCTGTGGCTCTCAACAGGTGCTGGGTTCTGGTTAATTTGGCCAGGTGGTTAAACCTGATTTCATTGAAACATGCATTCCCCTGACTACTTCAGGTTTTTCTTCTGTGCCAACCGGAAGGGGTCTTTCTAGTGTTGAAGTGGCTGACGAATGCCAGGAAAATCCTACTGCTATGAATGACATTGCAAACGTTTTTTTCCTCTGAGATGATGCTAGTTCATTACATTTCCTAAATCTGTTAAAAACTAGTCCATCTTCAAAGGTGCCACTGATGCATAAACATGTTTTTGTTGTGGAATATTCAACTAATAGAAGGAACTAGAAGTCCTTCTGCCAAATGTCTCGTTCCATTCTCTTGGTTAGTCGGGGGCCACTCCCTCTTCCTCTGTATTTACAGTTGAATGTGATATGACATTACTTAAAAAAAAAAAGATCTTGGAAAGTACTTATAATGAAAAAAAAAAATTACATGAATTTCAAGATTTTTTTCTTTTACACTGAAATAAACTTAGCATTTGGTTTTATGGTTCTGGGAACTTTTTGAAGTACATTATTTTGTCTTGTTTTGGTGTATGTATCTACATATTATATTTGTTTAGTAATTTTTTTCTTCCCTGAATATATTTGCGAGATTTTTCCAAGTCATTATATAACTATTTATTTATTTATTTATTTATTTATTTATTTATTTATATTTGAGAGGCAGATTTACAGAGGGAAGAAGAGACACGAAAAAATTTTCCATGCACTTGTTCACTCCCCAAATGACAGCAACAACCAGAGCTATGGGGAACCGAAACCAGGAGCCAGCAGCCTTTTTCAGGTCTCCCATGTGGACACAGAGTTCCAAGGCTTTGGGCTGGTCCTGCTCTGTTTTCCCAGGCCACAAGCAAGGAGCTGGTTGGGAAGTGGAACAGCTAGGACATGAACCAGTGATCATATGGTTCCATGCTGGCCCCACAGCTATACAGTTTTAAGCTACTAGATTGTATTGTTTTCATTAAAAATGTATTTGGGAGGCAGAGTTACACAGAGGCAGAAAGAGAGATAACCTCCCCAAATGGTCCAATGACAGGGATGGGCCAGGCCTGTCTTCAACTGCTTCCCTGGGGCATTGGCCGGAAGCTGGATTAGAAGTGACACAGCTCTCATACCAGGTGAGGGCTTTACAAGAATGTCTTTAGTCACTGTGCCACAACTCCAGCCCCCTACGTGATGTTTTAGGATGTAAATACCTAATAGTTACTATGGTTTACTTAGACTTAATTTTTAATTTCCCAAACTATCATGAATATTTGTTTACATACCAAATTTATAAGAGGAGTTTATGAATGGAACAATATGAAGATTTTCTTGTAATAAGAAAAAGGGAAAGATGTTGGCTGCTGTGTATCCATTGTTTGTGATAAAAAAGATTTTGGCTTCTGTTTCTGCTTTCGCAATCATTTCCTTTCAATCTCCTTCAAGGCTGTACTTGTGCTCAAGTACAGCTGCAGGATATGTTGTTTCTAAA
The DNA here is from genome assembly GCF_017591425.1 of Ochotona curzoniae. NCBI lineage: Eukaryota > Metazoa > Chordata > Mammalia > Lagomorpha > Ochotonidae > Ochotona > Ochotona curzoniae. Next base: position 19,062,213 of record NW_024466307.1, read on the forward strand.
AATAACTCTGTCCCAGGAGCCCTGGGTTACAGGGCCTTGGCCATCAAGCAGTAAAGATAACAATGTGTGGAGATTCCCTCATGAATAATCATGATTCCTTTGGGAAGAAAGCTCCTTTGGATAAAATCACCTTGGGCTCGGAGAAAGCCCGAAAATGTTTTGCTCTCCTTGTTCTTGTTTTGCAGGGACAGCTGAGAGCAAGGCATTGTTGGAATCAATGCCTGGGTTATTTGTGGCTTCTACCCAATTCTCCCACATACTAGCGAGGTGGGTAGTGTGATTACAGAGGCCTCCCCTCTGGAAGACAGGGATATGTAGGTGCCTTATTTCCTTCCCAGCTGACTGCTGGAATTACCTTTACTATGGTTAAGAACCTTCTAGAACTGATGTTGTGATATAGTTACTGAAGTCACTGCTTACAATGCAACTCCAATATGGAGTACCAGTTGTAGTCTTAAGTTCTTTGTTTCTGATCTAGCTTCCTGCTAATGACACTGGGGAGGGCATTAGCTGATGGCTGGCGTGCTTGGTCCCTTACCTGTCATGTGAGAGACCCAGGTGAAGTTCCTGTTTTGTGGCTTCAGCCTGGGCCAGCTCTGATTGTTACAACCATTTTGAGAACTGAGCCAGCAGTTGGAACATCTCTATTTATCTATCTCTCTGTATCAATCATTAAAAAAGTAACCCTGAACGAACTCTGCGGAACCAACCTTCCAAAATCAATGAATAATAATAAAGAAGTCCAAAGTGACATGGGGAGTATGCATGTTGAAAGTGGTACAGTCAAGCCAGTGGATGATAAAATAATCATCATGTTAAGTCATAGGGCTAGGCATTGTGTATTGTTTTATAGCTCATTGAAACCTTCCGGCAATGATACTATCCTATTTTATAGACACCGAATTTATGCTCAGGGAGGAAATATCACCAGATCAGGGTCACATATCTGGTAAGTAGAGTTGGCTTTGCATCTGAGTATGAACTCTTAGCTGGTGTCATGCTGTACTTTCTCTTGTCTCACCCTGGATTCTCAGGAAGAATGCCTTCCATGAATGCATTGTTGGTTTTCCCTAAATCCCTGACTCTGCTTAACAGCTTGACAGAGGGGTGTCTGTGGATCGGCAGCCTATAGACTGAAGGGAAGAAGAAATCAGTGTTCCAAGTATCAGATGCATTTCTTGAGAAGAGATGATTTCCAGAGCTGTACTATCTTGATTAAAAAAAAAAACCATTTTTCAAGTTCAACTCTCTGGATAACCTTTACTCTCCAAGCAAGCTAGCAGTAATCATCTTGGATATAGGGCTTGTCCCTAAGGTAATACACTGGACTTGTGGGTTGCTGGCTGTCTTTTGGTCTTGAGGAGTGTAATGTGTAAGTCCAGGAAGTCCCCTTGGACCTGAGGCACTGTATCGTAATAAGCCATGGGGTTTTACTCTCAAACAGAATAATCAGCTGCTCATGGGCATGGGGGCTCCTCGGTCCCTATGGAAGGATGTGACTACTGTCGTTTTATAAACTGCACTTGGAGAGTGACTGTATTTAGCTTTCAGTTTGTGCCTCATGTTATGTGTGTTATAATTCCATTTCTCTCTCTGATCTCTTGATATTCTTGGGGGATCTGAATAATCACATGCAAACATGAGATCTCTGCAGGGTTGCTGCTCGAGGGAATGCCACAATTAGATGTGTGGGAAGGGGCTGATTGGTGGCTGCAGGTCGCTTTATGGGCTCCAGCATCCACCATCATTGCAAACACTTACTCTCTTGCAAGTTTCCTGCCAGCATCCATGTGAATCAAAGTTTCAGACTCTTGTTTAAAATCAGATTTTTTCCTCTTCTCCAAAAAGTGATTTTAAAAATGAGTGTGTTGGGTCCTCTGTGTATCCCTGGGGAAGCTGAAGAGTTCTATGCTCTCTGACACTGCAGGCGTGATGGTGTTCCTTGTTCTGCCATACTCTCTCCTGGCTTCTGGACTTGACTGCATGTAGCACTGAGCACAGAAGGGGCCACTCTGGGAGCACACTGCCCAGAACTGTGTAAAAGCCACACGGAAGCTCTGGGTTCTTGATCCCAGTTGCCATTTTGGAAAAGAGCAGGGTCTAAGGGTGATGCAACTTCTTATTCCTCTTTTTGCATTCTTGTGTGACACACAGCCAGACACAGTCATAAACATACAGACTCAAGTATGTGCACGCATCTTTTCAAGGTGAGACTCAAGGTCAGACTTGTGCTGCATATGGATGGTATACACAAGACAGCAGCTTGTGGTGTAGATGGTAAAACCGAAGCTTGGCTTCTTTGGGGTTACAGGGGGGAGGGTGGAAATAAATGGATCAGACTTTCTCTCCTTCATTGTGCCATCAGGAATTTAAGGATCTCTCAGACAGATGCCCAAGTCCAGTGACTTTCATAAAAACATGCCTGCCTTTTTAGTATGAGAAAGGAACTTGCTGATTTAATACAATTCTTTCTCCGTGATATCCTCTCTCTCATTTATCACAGGTTTTATGACAACCCCTAAGAGGAGGGCAAACCGTGTTTAAGCTTTCAGTTGACCATTTCTTTGTGATTCCGCCAAGCCTTAACAATTTCCCATTATGTCATCCTTACCAAGATAAATGAGGGTGAGTAGCAAGCCTACTGGGCCCGAGTAGTCAGGAGGGAAGAGAGAGAGCAAAACTGAATACCTAGACTCACCTATGGGCCTATTCTCCTATTTAACAGCCAGTTCCCCATGATTTACTAACCAAGAGCTCATTTCTTGCATCTTGAATCCTTCAGACATGAAGAATGGAGGGAATGAAAATGTCATTTATTACTCACCTTGATGCTGTGTAGGTTTTTAAGGGGATTCTTTTGGACATCAGAGCAAGTTGCCCTTGACAGATGACTTTGCTACTGTATTTGATTTCAAGTTCCCACCAAAGAGTGCCAAGCAAAATCTGTTCTGTTTTAAAAGGTCATATAACTTCTGCCCCTTCCCTCAACTCCACCACACACCCAACCAACCTATAAATCATGCCAAAGTCTTTTCACCATACACTTTAAAATCAAACAAGCACAAGGGACATTTTCCAACCTGACATCTGGAGCCATTGTTCACGAAGAACTTCAGCAGGTAATGTTTCATTTTTCCTGACAAATCATGAAGGCTGGCCACTTGAGAGGGTATTCTTCGTGACGTGAAGCGGCTGCAAAGGTTCCTTGCCCATTTGATGCAGACAAATGACCCGTGTGCACACAAAGGGCTTTAAAAGCTATAGAGTCACCTGCTGAGTTTGATTGAACCATCAAGCAGTGGCGTTGCCTCTACCAAATGGCCCAGGTCCAGAGGATGCAGCTTCCAAAAATAGTCACTGACAAGAAAAGAACAATCTACAGGGCCATGTTTAGTTTTTTCTCTCTTGAAGTGTCTGTATTAGTCAATCTCAGGAAGGTGTTTTCTGGAGAGAAATATTCTCACGTCTGGTAGACACAAAGTCTGTTGTAAATTTTTCCAATCTTTTCTCTTGTCCAGATCTTTCATTGCCAAGTCTTTCTCTCTTCACCCCTTGCCTCCTCTTTTTCCTTTATTCTACTCACTCCCTCTTTCTCCTTTTCATTTTCATTGTCCTTTCCACCTCCTAATCTACATCCTGATATTGTGATTATGGGCACACAGATGGTGCTAAATTAATACTATTTCATCGGGGTTTTTGTGGGGGAAAGTGCCTATGAACATGGCAGCAGGAAGAGGCTATTGATGTGACTAGCCTGGGCTGCAGTGTGTATGTGTGGGGTGGAGCAGAGGGTGGGAGCAAACTTTCAGGACAATTTCAGACATTTTCTAGCAGTGGAGGAAGAGGGTTCTGAGAAATGAGCTGCCTACAAAGAACCTCAGGTATTAGATTCCTGGAGGGCGGGGGAGCAGTGTTGTGGGGGCAATGTTCAGCTGCTGCCTAGAACCAACCTTTTCTATCAGAGGGCTGGTTCGAATCCCAGCTGTTCCACTTCGGATCCAGTCCACTGCTGATGCACCGGGGAGGCAGTGGAAGATGGCCCCAAGGCTTGTAACCTTGCCACTCATGTTTGAGACTGGATGCAGTCCTCGGCTTTGGCATGGTTGTTAACAGCCATTTGGAAAGTGAACCAACCAGTGAATGAAACTTCTCGTTTTCTCTGTTTCTGCATTTCAAATAAATAAAATAAATCTTAAAAAAAAAAAAAAAGAAAAAAGCACAACTTAAGTCCTCAGCCAAGCCATTCAGCCTGGCAGAGGACATTAGAGAGACTGTGGGTACAGCTCCGCAGAGAAAGCCATTTTGCTTCTAGGATTTCAGGTTTGTTCCTGTTGGAAGAGCATCACCCACAGTGCTTTGTGTCTGATGATGACCGTAGGGTGATTTAGAAGTGAAGAAAAATGCTGCTGCGATTCTTACATTTATGGAGTGAGGCAGGGTACTCCCCTTCTACCTCATGTTAGCTGCACCTCTTTATTTCGGAGGCAAGAAAATGTTGCCATTTACTGTTTCAGAAACACAATGTGACACTACATAGGCGTCCTGGCTTCAAGGAAGGAGAGTTCTGTATGTCAAAAGCATGCCATCTTAAGGATTCTCTAAAAAAGATGAGCATGTTTATGGCCTTTTGAAATTTTTTAGTTTTTGAGATATTATTTTTCTTAAAGATATTGTCTATTTTTATTATAAAGGCACAACAGGGAGAAGAGACAGAGAGAAGTCTTAAATCTGCTGGTTCACTCTTTAAAAGGCTGCCGTGGCTGGAGCTGAGCTGGTCAAAAGCCAGGAGCCAGGGACTTATTCTGGGTCTCCTATGTAGGTGCAGAGGCCTGAAGATCTAGTCTGTCGTCCTCTGCTTTCCCAGGCCACAAACAGAGAACTGGATTAGAATTGGAGCTTCTGGGAGATGACTTGGTGTCCGTATGGGATGCTGTTGCTGGAGGCAGAAGCTTAGTCTACTACACCACAGTGCCATAACCACTCTTTTTTTTTTTTTTTAAGATTTATTTATTTTTATTGGAAAGGCAGATATACAGAGGAGGAGAGGCAGAGAGGAAGACTTCTGTCCAACGGTTCACTCCCCAAATGGCCGCAATGGCTGGAGCTGAGCCAGTGCGAAGCCAGGAACCAGGAGCTCTTCCGGGTCTCCCATGCGGGTGCAGGGTCCCAAGGCTTTAGCCTGTCCTCGACTGCCCACTCAAATCAGAGGTCCACATGGGCATGCATCCCTCTTAGCTATGAAAACATATTAAAAAGAAAATTTTAAATTAAAAAAGAAATGGAATCCTCAAATTTCTATGTTAGTGGTATTTAGATATAGAGACTTTGGGAAGCCGTGAGGATTAGATGTTATGAGGGTGAAGCCCTAAGATCTATTAATGGCACTGCAAGAAGGTGAAGTCATGGCTAGCTTTGTGGTACAGTGGGTATCATCTCTGCTTATGACACCAGCGTCCCTTATCAGAGCATCGATTGGAGTTCCTGCTTTCCTGCTTCTGATTTAGCTCCTGACTAATGTGCCTGGGAAATCAACAGACAGGGGGAAAAATCACATTGGGAAAGGTGACTGTGGATACCAAGAAGGCAAGGCAGGGAGAGAGGAGGGGGAAACTTGGTGGAGGCTGACTCGAGGTGACTTGGAAACAACCAGGGGTAAGAAGAACTTGAGGAGGATGGTTGGTGGTTCTCTCTTTCCTCATAGCATGTTGCTCAGCACGCCTGTCCCAAGAGTTGAGTCATTACAAGAGAAAAAGAAATCCCATGGGGATATACATTTTCAGAGTGGTCTTTTGATTCTTCACCCATAAATTATGATCATATTACACTCTATGGTTATGTAAAGAAGATCTGTTTGACTTGAAGTAGAGGGAATAGCTGGTTGTGGCGGGGGACGAGAGGGTGGGACTTTCTGTAGATACAGTGCTGTTCCCACAAATCATCTTCCTTTTTTTTTTTTTTTTAAGATTTATTTATCTTCATTACAAAGTCAGATACACAGAGAGGAGAAGAGAGAAAGAGGAAGATCTTCTGTCCAATGATTCACTCCCCAAGTGACCACAGCAGCTGGTGCTGCGCTGATCCGAAGCTGGGTACCAGGAACTTCTTTCCAGGTCTCCCATGTGGGTGCAGGGTCCCAAAGCTTTGGGCTGTCCTCGATTGCTTTCCCAGGCCACAAGCAGGGAGCTGGATGGGAAATGGAGCCGCTGGGGTCAGAACCAGGGACCATATGGGATCCTGGCATGCCCAAGGTGAAGACCGTAGCCACTAGACCATGCCGCTAGGCTCCCACAAATCATCTTTAAGGAAAGTTCGGACTGGTGATTATTTTGGAGTAGGCCTTTTGATGGCATTTGAACTATTCACCAGAGAGACACCATCTGTTAGTTGCCTACCTGGTATTCTCTTTCTTGCATTTGGGATTAGTAGGGATGGAAAATTTTCCCAGGCAGTAAATGATTTCCCCAAAACCTTCTGGTCAGGGATAGATAATGGAAAAAAAAAAAGTAGCAGCTGAGTGAGACTTTCTGTTTGCTGTTTAAAAGAGGTACATTTGACACACCAATGTTCATAACATTATTTACAATAGCCAAAAGGTGGAGGCAACCAAAATCTATGGATAATAAAACGTGATATATGCATAGAAGAGAATGATTATCAGCCTTATAAAGGAAGGGACTTCTGATACGTGCTGCAACATGGCTGAACTTTGGAGAAAAACGCCGGATGAAAAACGTCAGTGACAAAAGAACAAGTATTGTATGAGACAGAATGGTCAAATTTACAGATATGGAAGAATGCTGGTTTCCAGGGGCTGAGGGAGAGAAGTAATGGAAATTTAACACTGCGTGAGTATGGAGCTCCACCTTGGGAGGGTAAGAGACTTCTGGAGATGGATAGTGGAGATGGCTGTGCAATAGTGTGAACGTATGCAGTGTCACTGAACTGGGACAGCAAAGCATGATGGTGCTAGTACTTGGGACCCTGAGATGCACATGGGACACTTGAATAAAACTTCAGTCCCCTGGTTTTGGTCTGGCTGATCCCTGGGCATTGTGATCATTTGAGAAATAAAACAGCAAGTGAAAAATCTCTGTGTGTGTCTCTTCTCTCTGTAATTCTGCCTTTCAACATATAAATAAATATATATATACATATTTTTTAAATGATAAATATATAAAACTTAGGAAAAAGCAAGAAAAATGGTTAAAAATAATTCTGGAGCTTTAAAAAGAGCCACTTGACATTGGGTGTGTCTTTCTTTCTTCATTGTGGATTTGATGGTTGGCATTTTAACAACTTAAGGCAAACTGAACTAGGGAAGTAGTGCAAGGATGAGATGAGCCTGGATCCCTGGGGACTATTCAATCACCACATCAGCTTGGTTTTCTTCCTTCTCCTTTGTGTAAAAAAAGAAAGAAACTTGTATCTTGTTTGAACCTCTCATTTTGGGTTTCAATGGTGCACAGCTAGGCCTAACCTTTAGGCTTCAGTCATTCTTTTATTTGTTGATTTATTTCACCAGTCATATATTAAGCACCTACTGTACCCAAACGAAGCACTGGGTATACCAAAATCATGAAAAGAGGACTCCTGCTCTCCAGATCTTTGCTTTCAAAAGGGAGGATCAGCAGCTGAACAGCCATGGTCAGGACAGTGACAGCTGGCGACTTCCTCTTTGGTAAGCAGGTGAATCACACTTTCCATAGAATTCCTTTTAGATAAAGGCTCTTTGTAAAGAATTCAACATGTTAATGACTTTCAGGGGTGAGATTTTGCCAAGTGCTTGTCTACTGTGCTTAGTTGAGTATTCGTTGCACTGCTTATGACTGAGCTAATTGTATGTTGTCAATGCCCATATGTATACTTCGTCAATAGCAACCCACTTAGTGATTGCATGGTGCAGCAAGGAACAATAGACCCGACTGAAGCCACAGTGATGGATCTCATTGCAAACCACAGGCTTTTAAAATTCCCCCATTCAGAGCAGAGAGTATTCATAGAGGGCAGGAACTAAGATCCCCATTGATAACTACAGACACCCTGATGACCTCACCACCTCCGGCTCCTTGGTTATGGTTAAACTCACAGACCTCTTTGTAAATCAGTCATCAATTTTAATTTAAAAATATCCTGGGATTGTATCTGCACTCAAAGTTAGAATGATCCAATTGCAACCAAGAGTGATAGAAGAACAAGTGGAGAGTGGCAAGAAGTGGCCTTGGTCAGACTTTTTGCAGTAAGCCTCAGCTCTCTAAATAGAGAAATAAAAGTGTGGTAGACAACATTGTGATGTAGTGGTATCCCATATGGGTGCTCTGGTCCAATCCTGGATGTCCCATGTCTGATACAGCTTCCTGGAATTTGGCTCTGAAGCCAGCAAATGATGACCAAAGTGCTTGGTTCCATGCTACCCTCAAGGGAGACCCAAATGGAGTTTAGGGCTCCTAGCTTAAGTCGGATCCAGTCCTGGCTGTTTCTGCAATTTGGGGAGTGACACAGCAATGAAAGAGCTCCCCCTCTCCTTCTCTGTCACTTTGTTTCAAATAAATGAATAGACAACAAATAAATAAAATACTTATTTTAAAAAGGAAATAAAGTAAAAGTGTTGAAATAGGTTGTTTAAGAATCCTTGGAGCCTAATGTGATAACCTAGTGGCTAAATCCTCACCTTGCATGTGCCAGCATCCGGTATGGATGCTGATTTGAGTCCCAGCTACTCCACTTCCATACAGCTCCCTTGGGACCCTGCATCTGGATGGGAGACCTAGAAGAGGCTCCCGGCTCCTGACTTCAGATCAGCTCCGCTCTAGTTGTTGCAGCCACTTGGGGAGAGTGATCCAGCAGACAGAAGATCTTTCTCTCTGTATCTCTTTCTCTCTGTAGATTTGCATTTGCAATAAAATAAATAAATCTTTTAAAAATAAAATAATAAAAAAGAATCTGGTGGGTTGGGTATGCGAAGCGGAACTCCACTTCATCAGCCAAAATCATGAGCAGAGGAAGCAGCCCACCCCTGGCTATTTTTTAAACAGCTGGCACCATCGTTATTCTGTGGGTGGCCAGTGTGCCCATTGGGCCCTGGGCTTTGCCCGCTGGCCCCCTGCCGATGAGCTCTGGGGATTTGGGGTAATGAAATATTGCCTAGGGACATCCATGGACACGGACACCATATGTGTAAGTGAGAAATGAATCCTGAGGGACACTTGTCAACCGGGCCACTGTACTGGCTGGTAAGTGAGGGGACTGAGACCTGGTAGTATGGAGGGGAGAGAATGGAAGATCTGTATGGGTCAGAGTGATTCATCAGCCCACATGGGAGTCCTAAGTTAGGTTTGTTAGTGTATCACTGACTACTACATGCCATACCACACGAAAGCTATGGCTGGGGGGCCTGTCTAGCAGACCTAGATTCAAGTACCTGGTTGAGTGTTTGAACAGGGGATAGATCACATTAGGCAAGGCCATGACACTAACCAGCATGTGAGAGAACCAGGCCCAGGGGTAGATTGTGTGGGGGATAAGTGGGCCCAATCCTATGGAAATACAAATCCCGCTGGTTAGCTCAAGAGTTGGGTGGTGAGGGCCCGGCGAGATAGCGTAGCAGTTACAGTCCACTCCTTGCACATGCCGGGATCCCATATGGGCGCTGGTTCTAATCCTGGCAGCTTCACTTCCCATCCAGCTCCCTGCCCATGGCCTGGGAAAGCAGTCGAGGAGGGCCCAAAGCTTTGGGACTCTGCACCCACATGGGAGACCTGGAAGAAGCTCCTGGCTCCTGGCTTTGGATTGGCTCAGCTCCAACCATTGTGACCACTTGGGGAGTGAACCACCAGATGAAAGATCTTCCTCTCTGTCTCTCCTCCTCTCTGTATATCCTCCTTTCCAATGAAAATAAATAAATCTTAAAAAAAAAAAAAGTTGGGTGGTGACTGGCTGAACTAGGAGTGAATATGGAACCCGCCAACACTCACAGGTACTGGGGCCAAGAATAGGCTGGGCAGGTCCAAGCTGCAGCACCTGCATGCGCATCCTAAAGCAGGGTGTGAGATGGGCCAGCCCGCAACATCCTCCAGCTCATACAAAGGCCAAAATGGAGGGGCAGCCAGGCAAAGACCTAGCAGCTGCTGGCATGTGAGATCTGGGTCTGGGGGTAGGTAGGCTTAGTGGGGAAACCGGGAGACTCCCCTGCTGAGCCATAGCTCTCACTGGTGAGCATGTGTTCCAGACTTAGGGCTCAGGCAAGCTGGGAAGGTAGCCCCACCCATTGGCAAAAAAAGAGAATCTTTCCAGATCTGATATCCTGTAGCTTTATTTATTGAGCTAGCTGAGTAAAATGACTTGGTGGGTATTTTTATTGTACTGACAAGTTGCATATAATGCAGTTCTTACTTGGAGAAATTCAGGATTTTAACAAAGAATGAGAACGCAAAGGAGGACATTTCTATAGTGGTTGCAGAAAAACTTGTCACGGCAGTAAATTGAAAGATATGTTCTTGAAGAAAGAATGGTGAAGGGATGGGGGTCCCATCATTAGGGGCTTCTCATGTTGGGGATTTTGGCCAGTTTTTGTTTGACACAAGTGACTGGCCATGGACAAAAGTTTCTTACTTTTGAGAGACTTCAGGATAACAAAATCTGCAAGGAGTTTATTCGTATTCATAACTTAGTAGAAGATACAGCAGGAAGGGAAAGTAATCCCGAGAAGGTTCCATGCGTTCCATAAACAGCCATTCTTTGTGCCATCACCTTCACATCGTAAGATGATTTCATGTGTTAGAAATGTCAAAAATGTTCAGTTTAGATTTCTTCTTTCTCCTAGCGCAAAAATGCAGAGAGGCGGGCCTTTGAATTTGGATAGACCTAGGTTAAATCATAGACATAAGTAACCTTGGGATGGTTACTGATCTCTGACCTCAAATTGTTTGTCCATAAAATCGGAATGATACTGCCTACTTTGTAGAGTTGTGGAACGAAGTAAGCCACAATTATGCTTTATATTTCAAATTGAAACTTCCTTTCGTTGGGACAATGTTCTATGAGGGCGACTCTGTGCTTACTGCCCCTCATGCTTGAGAAACACAGTGTCTGGTGCTTGGTGATGACCTTTTACGGTTATCTTCTATTTTTTATCCTCTATTTTTTTTTTTTTTTGGTGAAAGAACTCAGATATGATAGCTCACCGTCTGTGTATGAATCTTATTTCTGGGCTCCATACTGTCATACAAAGTATTCCATAGATGTCAACTGGGCAGATTTCCATAGGTTTTAGGTTCATAGTGGCAGCAGGAAGATAGCCCGTGGGTTAGCTGGTTCATTTCCTGAGTTAAATTCAGTCATCCATTATCATCTTGCCAGCTGCCGGATCTTTTGAATGATACTTCTTCAATCATGACTTCATTTTCCTTAAGGGCAGTCTCTGTAGTAATTTTTGAAAAAGCATGAAGTTTTAGAAACTTTAGAATGTAAAATCTAAGTACTCCTGGCACTTGAAAAAAGTATCATGTTAATATATCTTCGCCTGTCAGATTTGGAAGTTACAGACACATCTGCATCAGACCATTTTAAAATACGATGTTGGCATTATTCTCAGTAGGATATGCAAGAAGAAAGTTCTCCCTGGAGCATAATTCTATGCTTGGATGGACAGGGAAAAAAGCACCCCTTTCCTATATTCTTGCCTCCAAAACTGGGCCTTCATCTGCATCTTCCTGGGTCAAATCCAGAATCGCAGTGTGCTATGAAAATGGCCTTTTGTGTCAATTCCAATCTGGGATGAAAACAAGTGCCAAAGCTTTGCTGTGCCTCAAAACCTTTATCTGTAAAGTGGGAACAGCACTAGTCCTTTCTTCAGAGACTTTTCATGAATGTCAGCAAATGGAGACATTTTCTCTGCAGAGATACTCGGGTCAGTCACTCAGGGTGGAGGATGAGATCTTTGAGGCACGTTGAAGACAGAGTGTGACTGATAACACAGAACTGCCCGGTGAGAGGTGCTGTGCTGTTTGATGGCTGGTTGCTTTTATATCCCACGATACCACCCCTCTACCTGTTCCCTTGCAAATCTGCAAATTTGGTGGAAATCAACAGGTTGGTGTGGAACCCCAGTGAAGAGAGCTGGATTTCCGGTTTGGGCTGAAAAGGAATGCAGCCTGTATGACTGTAGAAACTAGAAGCCAGGAGACTAGATGCTAAATCTAATCATGGGAATTTATTGAAATTGAAAGCTTGGGCCTAGCACAATAGCCTAGGGGCTAAATCTGTGCCTTGCATGTGCCAGAATCCCATATGGGTGCTGGTTCATGTCCCGACTGCTCTAGTTCTCAACCAGTTCCCTGCCCGTGGCCTGGGAAAGCAGCAGAGGATGACCTAACACCTTGGCCTCCCCCCAACTCCCTCACGTGAGAGATACAGAAGAAGCTCCTGGCTCCTGGCTTCAGCTTGGATCCAGCTGTTGCAGCCACTTGGGAAGCCACTTTGATGGACGATCTTTCTCTCTGTATCTCCTTCTCTCTTTAAATCTGACTTTGCAACAAAAATAAATATATCTTAAACAAAAAGAAAGAAATTGAAAGCTGGTCTTTGATCTTCCACAGATTTCAGTGTTGGGAGGTTTGATACAAGTTTACTAGAACTAAAGAGACAAGGAGGGCCCGGCAGCAGTGGCGCAAGTGGTTAAAGTCCTCGCCTTGCAACCCCGGGGATCCCATATGGGCGCCGGTTCTATCCCGGCAGCCCCGCTTCCCCTCTAGCTCCCTGCCTGTGGCCCGGGAAAGCAGTCGAGGAAGGCCCAAAGCTTTGGGACCCTGCACCTGTGTGGGAGACCCGAAAGAGGCTCCTGGCTTCGGATCGGCATAGCATCGGCCCGTTGCGCTCACTTGGGGAGTGAATCATCGGATGGAAGATCTTCCTCTCTGTCTCTCCTCTCTGTATATCCACCTTTCCAATAAAAATAATAAAAATAAATCTTTAAAAAAAATAAAAAATGTGTCCCAGGAAAATGGAAATAAAAAAAAAAGAGACAAGGAAATCCTACGAGGTAACTGTATTTCTGAGTTTCTGGAGTTAATTTAAGTAAATAATATAGTTTCTCGTGATCATTTGTAGTCAGGGCTACTACATTTGACTACACTCAAAGCCAAAGGTAAGTAAATGATTTGACTTTGAACTCTGACTTAAGTGATGGGCTGAATTTAAAAAAAAATGCATAATATAAGTGTCTCCAGCCATCCACTCCCCTGCTTATTGTTTCATTCCATATCGGTTCAGACACCAGGATTCTCATTTCATGTTCTTATGATAACTAGCAGTTGGCGCTTCTAAATCTCTCAGCATCAGTTTTCATTTCTTTGGTAGATTCTCGCCACTGCGTTCAAAGAAATGATTAAAGGAAACAATAGAAAGTGAAAGTGCTTTGCCAGCTACAAAGATTTCTGAAGAGTAACGGCAAATGTGACCATGTGGTACTGACCATCCTTTGTAGCCAGCACGAGCACGTGGACAGGCTGTCATTTTCAAGACGGAGCCTGTTGGTCTAAGACATATTCTAACAAAAATAATGTGTTGCAAAAGTAGGCGTTGAATATGCAAATGGAGGCATGCACGGATATACACAGCAGTTTTCACTTTACGGACAACCACCACACATGCTCAGCTACTTTCTGGCACTGTCTCCATGGCAGCTATGCTAACACTTTTCTGTCTTTTTCTGAACTTTTACTTTCATTTCCTTTCTTTCAGCCAATGAACTTGCCCACTGTATTACAGAATATTTAAAAATCTATGAGATATAAAAATTTTTCCTCGAGTCAATCCAGTGGAATCGTGACTTGCATTTCCTATCCATAAGTCCCTCAAATTGGCCTTCTTTCCCACTACTTGACCGAAGTTGTTTCAAAGACTCAATGTGAATTTATCAATAGAGTTGATGAATAAATGGCTTTTCTTTTTTTAAAAAAAAAATTTATCTTAGTATTTATTACAAGGATAGGGAGGGTGCAAACTCCCTATCCTTGTAATAAATGCGGACCTCCCATTAGGATGGGGAGGGTCTGGGTCGAGGGAAGGTGGGTGAGATAAATGCTCCAGGTTTTCGTCCTGTGACCCCAGGAGCACAGTGCAGGGATGGTGGGCAGAGTAGGGACACAGTGTGGTACTCCCGTCATACTCTCCAGCACCTGGCCACAGAGACAGTTGTTTAATGTCACCTGGAGGCCCCAATGCAGGGAAGAATATTCCGATGGTGTTACTTGAGTGGTCTTGATTGTACTGAGAAGTTGTCAGCTTTGTTATACCAAAGATGAGACATTCTTGCTAAGGCCTGAGGGCTGTCCATGTCTACCTCAGTGTGTCCACAGACCTAGGTGCTTGTTGTAGAGCCTGGCCTGGAGTGTTGCTCAGCCTGTCCTTTTTTTCCATCTTTTGATGAGCTACTTGAAGTCTTCTGTTGGTTTAGATGAGCTGGTCGTCTTGTCTTTCGTGTTCACCTGGGTGTGGTCTCTATTGTTGCGTGAAGGTCAGCAACTGAGGGGTGCCCTAGTCCTGCAACACATGCTCTGGGGTCAGACCATATATCTGTGATTTTCCATGAGGTGGTGATGGACAGCAGTGGCCTAGCTGGGGGACCACCCCCAGAAACCTCATCTGGGAAGTCCTCAGACCTTGTTCTCATGTGTACCAGCTGGTTGGAATTGGGCTCTGTCTGCCCCTTGCATCAGCTAACACACGTACCAGTGGGTGCAGCTGCCAGATCAGTCCTGCCCCTAACCCTGGCTCTCAGATGAACGGGAGGGTGCTGCAGTCTAGCACGGGAGCCTCGTCCACCCCCAGGTCTGGCTCTCACATGTACCAGCGGGTGTTGCAGCCTAGCTAGGCCCATAATATTCCTGCTCCAGTTCTTGTGCACACGGTGGTTGCTGTGGCTTAGCAGGGCTTCTTCCCCACTCTTCCTCCTTACCTCAGATACAAGAAGAAGAAAAACAAAATTTGGAAGCAATGGTCTCATCTGTTGTCTCCTAATCCTCGAGCCTTCCACCCTGATCAACTGCGTAAACATCATCAAAAATAAAAATTAAACAAGGATTTGTCCATGTCTTTGAAAAGCAGAGTGTTAGAGAGTGGGAGAGAGAGAGCTTAGAGAGGAAGAAAAGGAAAGGGAAGGAAAAAGCAATGGGGTGTGGGTGGGAGTGGGGAAGAGAGAGTGAATAAATCTTCTATCAGTTCTCTCCCCAAATGACTATAGAAGTCAGGCCTGCCCTGGCCTACGCCGGGAGCCAGGGACTTTGTTCATGCTGCCTATGTGTGTGGCAGAGGCCCAGGCACTTGGGCTGTTTCCTCTGCTTCCTGTGGGTGTATCAGCAGGGAGCTGGATTGGAAGTGGGGCAGCATAAACATAAATGGGTGTTTCCACTGGAGGCTGACATCTCAAGTGGTAATCACACACCATAGAATCAGGAAGCGATGATATAATCTTTTAAATAAGGCCGAGGACAAAGTTGCGATGAGTGTAACTGGTGAAGGCACGTATGCAGGGTTTGATCTCAGTCTGATTACATTCACAGGGATCTGATTAGGGAAAGGTGATAGTTCCCCAGATGCATTCTGCCAAGAACAGAATGGTTATATGAATTCTCATTTTCTAGATCTGCACAAAAGTGCAGGAAGCTTCCAGGTAAGGCCAGTGCCTCTATGTAAAAACCCACCTGACCCGCACACTGGCCACCTCAGAGGCTCAGGAAGGGCTGCCTGGGCTTCGCAATTGGATCCCAGGGCTAAAGAATGTACTGGATTCCTTGAGTTAGCCTGGAGTTTGACAAAAAGCCTTTCCTCTGAGCAGCTGAATCCTTTTTAGATGATGCAGCTGGCAGTTGGCGGAAATGTGCTCATGACTCAGGAGTGATCTCCACGACTGTCCCACAGCCCATCTGCTGAAAGTGACGGTTTCCTGGGAAGCCAGCGAAAGAGTTGAGACCAATTCCAGAAATACTCTTTCATTTGTTGCTCTCATCAGGAGTTCCAGGGGCAGTGGATTTGGGAACCGAGGAGTGCAGAGGACAAATTTGAAGGGAACAAAGATGCTAATTTCTATCTTCAAGTGAGAGCTGCAAAAATGAGTGACTGCAGGAGTTTGCTAACTAGGATTCCACTGTCAATGAAATATTCAACATCCTTTTTGGAATGTGCCTGCCTGCGGGCTCGTGGAGCCTGACAGGTGCCTCTGCTGGAATGCAGACAGTGTGTGTGTGTGTGTGTGTGAGCACCCATGGGAGACGCCAGCTCGATGCTGGGAGTCTCGGGGGTCACTCCCAGAGTTGGAACAGAGAGGCCTCTGTAGTGATTGGAGTGGGGCAATGCTTCCTGGCACCCTCTGAGCTTCCCAAACCTCTCTCTGCATGTTGCTCCCTCTTCTTAGGGCAAGATGTCCTCTCCATTTCCTCACAGTCCGGAGGGCTAGATCTCATCCGTCTTGTAACTCAAGGCTGCTTTATAGAAAACTAAGGGGGCTTGCACTGGTCACTGGAGCTGTATCCACACAAGGAGGATGCTCTTCAGCAAGAAAGTTTAACATGCATCCAAACCATGGATTTTTTTAAAAAACACAAAATACCAAGAACAACAAGATTAAAAGATTTGGTTCAGCTTCAGTCATGCCTGGGTAAAGGGAAAACGTACCAGGCATGAGTTGGACTGATTCATTTTTGCCACAGTGCACGATTCTTAATTTTAGGAATGTCTTTGTGTTGTACAATATGGGAAAACTAGACCATCCAAGTTTTATCTCTTTTTTTTTTTTTGTCCCCCAACCTGGTTCTTATCAATCGCATTGGAAGAGACAACAGGTGCCTGAGGACCCTCTCTCTGCCCCCAGTGAGTAATGAAGAGAATGGTGGGCAATACGGTATGTAGGTCTGTCTCTTGATTAGAGAAGATTCCCCCTTATTCCAGTTAACCATCAGTACAAGAGAGAAGAACCTTCTAGAAGCTTGGAAGAGTGATCTGGGTTGACCTTCATTTTGATTCCCCTTGAGCCCTCAGTGGCAGCTGTCATTCATACCTTCCCCTACTTAATCTCCACCCACAGCTTTCCGACCATGGATATACTGTCTAACAAGAAAAATGTGCAACTACCAACAGTCTTGGTAGCAGATTGCGTGACCACACCATTTTTCTTCCAGACATTTTTGTGTGGTCTCTGAAGTTCTTAGAAATCTTATTTTTGCTGATGAAAAGCATTTGCCTGAATTGTACCTTGCATTAAAACTCTGAATTTTGAATACATCATTTTCTAAATTATAAGTGAGCTGTATTTGAGAGCATTCAAAATCAGCCACATTATGAATTTTTTGCTATTCTTTTCAATACTTCTACAAAATATGCTTGTCGTTCTTTGTTATGTAAAATTTTGGGGTGGCTGTTCTGGGTGTATTTGTATTGGGGCACCAGAAATGGAGGAAAGGGTTCTAGTCTATTAAAAAATAATAATTAAAAAACTCTCTCCAGTTTGACTACAGGCTTCTGCCCTGACCATATGTCCCAGATTTTTAGGACAGCCCCGATTCCAAATATTCAGGCCTGTGGTTAGGCAAGTATTTTTGTTTAGGAAATGTGAAGCCTGCCTTGGGGATTGAAGCAGGTGGTTCCTCAGAGCCGCTGTTTGCATTTTATAGCTTCCTGCTATGGGGAGCAGAGATCAGGCAGCCCTCCAAAACCCCAGGATCCAAATGATCTGCTTTAGCTTATGAGAAGCCACCAAGCCATTCAGTGTCAGGTCCACTTTCCGTTTCCTGTTTCTGGAGTCAGCCTGAGTCTAAAACCAATGTATTTAGTAAACCCTTTCTACCCACGTGGACAGCCCGAGAGATGAACCACTGTGATCAATGCAAGAAATATTCAACAGCTCAGTATTCAACAGCCGGGGGTGCCCAGGGTTCTGTGTCAGGTCTTGAGGACACAGATGTGCACAAAACAGAGTCTCTGAAGTTTAGCTTTACTGCAAAGTATTTTACCTTTTGAAACCAGAAATAATAATAATTAATAAGCTTCCGATAAAGGCTCTTCCCACAGTCTGTCAATTTATCTTTTGGAGGAAGATCAAAATGAATTACCATGAGCGCGTTGGAGCCAAGGGCACAGGCTCAAGATTGGGCTGTGAGTACGAAACGTTTAATTAGGAGTTTCAGTTTTTTCTCACGAGATGTGCAGGATTCTAAACCTTATCAACACTTGGGAAAATACAGTTGATTTTTTTTTTTTAACTGCATGTCCTTTGCTAACAGGAAACAGAAAAGAATGATTCTTATAAAACATTTGGAACTGGATCTGTTGTGAATTAGAAAGACACCACAGGCGCATTTCACATGGGCTACTGAACAGCTTTAGATATACATTACCTTCCGTGCGACCCGCACTCCTTAGCCCCAACCAAGCACTTGTGTTTCCCGCTGATTAAAGAAAAACAAGCCACTGTATTTACCAACCTCTGTGATCCAGCCAATCCCTCTGGCCTCTGTGCTTCAAGCCAACAAGGGCTTCAGACCACCCACTCTCGGGATCTAGCAGGCGGTGTTTGAGATGGGGTGAGCTGAGGCACAGCCATCAGAGCATGGCTGAGGACAGAGGTGCCCTGACAGGACGCACAAAATCTTTTTATTTTTAAAAAGATTTATTTACCTCTTTGAGTTGGAGGGGGTGCGGGTGGAATAGAGAGAGAAAGAGAGAGAAGGGCAAAATGTTCCATCCACTGGCTCATTTCCCACAACAGCCACAACAGCCAAGGCTGAGCCAGATTGAAGTCAGGGGCCAGAAGTTCTTCCAGGTCTCCCACCTGGGTGGCAGGGGCTCAAGCGCTTGGGGCATCTTCTGTTTTTCTCAGGACACTGGCGGGGAACTGCATCCGAAGCGGAGCAGCTGGGACACAAACTGCTGTCCATTTGGGATGCTGGTATTTCAGGCAGTGGTTTATCCATCATGCCACAACATTGTCCCAACCTTCAGTCGACACCCTGTATTAATTAATCAGTCTGTCAACACATGCAGAAGAGACACCTTAGTTTCCTGGGTTTTTCACAGATTAAAGACTTATTTAGGCATTTTTACTTTAAAATAGTTGGATAAGAATGCCCAACCTCTGTGTGAGTATTGTGACAAAGCAAGTTAAATCACTGCTCAGGCTGCCTGCAACCCACACTGGAGTGCTGGTTGGAGTCCAGGCTACTCTGTCTGCTTTCCATCTCTGTTGATGAGCCTGGGAAAGCAGCAGAAGATGCCAAAAACGTAGCTACCTGCCATCCCTGTGAGAGACCAGAATGGAGTTCATGGTTCTTGCCTTGGCCTGACCCAGGTGTCATGGGACTCTGGGGAATGAGCCAGTGGATAAAGGTTCTCTCTTTCCCCCTCTGTTATTTTGCCACTCAAATAGGTAAACCAAACCTTAAAAAAAATAAAATTTAAAAACTGTGTCCAACTTTCTTCTACTGATTGCTTATTTTATGTCTCTATCAAGAAAATTGCTTTTCATTTGATGATGTATGGCCCTTCCGAGGTGAGGAACTAGTTTTGATTTTTGCTGAGTCCTCATCATGGAATGTTTAACCTGGATCCCTGATTCAATTTTTTTTTTAACTTTACTGGCATGGCAACCATGATCTTGTGAGTTATGAGGACTTAGCCTTGTTATTATTCATTTATTCATATATGAAACAATTGATTCACATCTACCATGTCCTGGGCATTGTGCTAAACACTGGGTGTACAATGGTACACTCAGCAAGAGAGAAAGGATTCCTTCTTAAAGGAGATTATGATCTGACTTAAAAGACTTGAGAGAAGACTATAAACATTACAAATGGTGGCATAATTCAAGAGTGACACAGCCTGGCCTTGTAGACAGGTGAGTGACGGGTAGGTTTCTGCAAGCTGGGGTCACTGTGTGGGAGGTGGTGCTGTAGGCACTGGGGAGAGAAGGTTGGATGTGTGTGGAGGGGAGCGTTGCTGACAGGTCAAAGAAAGCGAGTTGCAGTAGAGAAATGAAGACAGCCAGGGGTTTTCTTGCAGGAAACCTTTCCGATTTTTGGTAGGTATAACTGGATTCGAAATAATGGTGGAGATTAGAAACCACTTTAAATCATATTCTCTCTCCTTTTTAACCTGTGATAGTGGAAATGATATATAAAGACCAGGCCAAGAGTGATGTTATGTCAGATATTTTCATTGCTCCATTTTGGGATGGGTGAAGTCGATGGGACTCGCTGAGTTACATGGGTAGAGATGAATTCTTCACACCTGGCCATAAGATACACATGACGATAGCTCGACACAGCCCACTCCTTGATTACTCTGACTTGGCTAGAACCAGGCCTGCCTTCTGCTCAACTGCCCCTAGAGAAATGGTACTTGGGACTATGGAGTTTTCATATACTTACCAATCCTCTGTGTTGTCCTGTAAGTCCCGCGAAGGGAGGGACAGATTGAATTTATTTGTCATCCACCAGCAAACCCAATGTGTAGCACATTGCTATGGCTATAAAACTACTCAATGAATATTTGTTGAAGGATTTGCATAGAATGATTTAAAATAATATTTGGGGAGATGAGCTGTTAGGAAAGCAGGATGATTGTTTTTTTTTCTTTTATGGATTTACATAGTGTTTGGGGTAGGCAGCCCCATAATTATTACTGTTACTATCAATAACCAAAAATAGCTATTACAGGATACTTACTTAATTCCTTTGATGAAGGCTTTGGCTTAGTGACAAGAACATCACTGGGAACAGAGCACCAAACACTCAATTGTCTGACAGAACTCTCAGAGCGATCGTGGCATCATTCCGCTGAGATGTGAAGTAATGTCTGCATAGTTAGTTCCCACTGAAGTGTGGGGCCGGCCCAGCCTCTGCTCCTAGCTCAAACAGCAACACAAGTCTTAACATCTTGTCCTCTGGAGGCTCTAGGACAATTCTGCAAGAGGTGACTCGGCAGGCAGTCAGGCCCATCAGGAAGTGCATACGACCGACCATGGTAAGTTTAGTGGACAGACTGTCATCACTTAGTTAAAATCCTTTCCTCCTCTAATTTTCTGTGCTTGTCCTAGTTGTGAGCAAAGGGCAAGAGTTGCATCAGGAAATTAGCCACTACCATGTTATTCTGGGGTTGTGGGATGAAAAGCAGCATATCTGTTGCTCACGAGTCCAGGTAAGAGCACTGGACAAATATTCTGCCGATGCGAGGATGACAGTGGGTGGTGGTGCCAAAGAAAGGAGAAGCTGGGAGTGGAGTCCATTGATGGCCTGTCTCTGAGTGATGGGTACCCAATGTAGGCCTATCCTATTTGATTAATTAGAAAAAAATCTTGTTTAGGGGACAGGCTCAAAAGCTCCAGAATCTCAGCTGACATGTGATTGTCAGAAATGGGTATTGGCATTGTGGGTTATACCACTGCTTGGACTGCCCACATGTCGTGTAGGCATGCTGATTTGCATCCTCCCGTTTTATTTCTTTTCGTCTTTCCTGCTAATGAGCCTAGGATAGAAGCAGATGAGGCCTCAAGTACTTGGATCTCTGCTTCCTATGTGGGAAACCCAGATAGAATTCCTGGCTCCTGGTTTCAGTCTGGCCCAACTCTGACTGTTGGAATATGTGAAATGAATCAGTGGATGGAAGATCACTGTCTCCATTTCTGTCTTTCCTTCTCTGTAACTCTGCCTTTTAATTTTTTTTCCCTCAAGAAGTGGGAGATAAAATCAAAGATAATGAAAAAGATTAGTGTCAGTTATTTGTGATTAGCTCTCAGCCCCAGATTTAAAAAAATACTCAGCCAACATGTAGACATACTTAGTAACAGTTAACTGAACCTTTGAGTTAGAATCCCTAGGGGGGTTTATTGCCTACTGGAGGAGTTCCCGTGTACAACAAGAAAATTTTAGGAACAATTAGCTTCCTTCTTAACTCAGTGCTTCCTAAAGATACTGTATGACCTGGTTATCCTTAGGCTTAACACTTTTTCATTACTTTCAGATGAAGAGGCATTCGTTGTGTTTTGTGCTATTCTCTTTTCCCTTTATCTCAACCCAAAACATAAACTTGAAGCAGAAAAGGAAAAACCAAACCCAGGTAAGAGTAGCTAGCAATGGACGGAATCACCAAGAGGCCAATTAACACTTGATTTGGGGGATTAGCTGTTGTTGTGTTTGAGGATAGTATCCTAACCAGGACTGTTTGCAGTCCACACTGTAGGAGCAACCTAAGTGCCCCAGGCTCTAACTTAGTTTCTTCCAAGAAGAGTTAATGGTCTTTTTTTTTTTCACCCCGAGGCTGTTACATGTCCTTATTGTTTTTTATCCTTGAAGTCCCTCTAGGTGCTTAACTCTTCCAAGGTTAATTGCTTTGGGCTGACTCTGAGAGATTTTAGTTGAGGAATTAATCTGTTTTTGCTCTTGATTGTGATCCATTTTTATTTTAAACTGTGCCTTTGCCAACATGAGTTGCAGTTAGAAATGGTTCGCTGAGTTTTCTTCATTCTTTGCTGTATTTGTTTGATACATCTCTTCCAGAGGACTAGGTGCAACCGGGAAGGTGTGATCGATTCTGAGGGACACATGGGTGTCCCACAACTTGCTTCTTGCCTCTCTACCCGCGAAAAGCAGTTTCCAAAAAGAAACTGGGCTGTGTGTTTCCCTAGGGCTGTCTTTCCCACCATGGTCTCCTAGGGAAGTAAGTGGAGCTCTTCTTTCAAAGAATATCCGAGAATGAAATTAATTACAGTTCCATACTGCACTGCTTCAAGATCATAGAGCTGAAGACCATTATAGCTTGTAGGGATTAACCCAACCATATTGTACACAAGAGGAAACCGAGGTCCCACGAGGAAAAGTTACCCTCACCCAATCCCCATCTTCCAGTCTCAGCTAATAGCACAACCAGAATCGAGACCAGGTCTTTAGATCCTAGGCTAGTATTCAACTAGTACTTCCGCTCATTGTTCAGCACAGTCATTGTTATTCCAAAATGGACCTTCCCAGAAAATGTGGCTCTATTTTTATGTTTGGTGTGAAGTTTCCCTCCGGGCTTCCTGGATAATTTTAACATTAACTTTATTTTACTCAGTCATCATTTCCTAAGTTTTCAGTCTTTCCATGACTTGTGTCAGAATTAACTGTAAACACCTCGCCTCTCTCGACTTTCAAGGTTAGGGTCTCTGGGAGTTTCTGCTCCATCTGCCTCATCTGCATTTTATTTATTTATTTATTTATTTTCAAAAGATTTATTTATTTATTGGAAAGTCAGATATACAGAGAGGAAGATCTTCCATTCGATGATTCACTCCCCAAGTGAGCGCAATGGTCGATGCTATGCCCGTCTGAAGCTAGGATCCAGGAACTTCTTCCGGGTCTCCCACACAGGTGCAGGGTCCCAAAGCTTGGGCCGTCCTCGACTGCTTTCCCAGGCCACAAGCAGGGAGCTGGATGGGAAATGGAGCTGCCTGGATTAGAACCGGCACCCATATGGGATCCTGGTGCATTCAAGGTGAGGACTTTAGCCGCTAGACCATGCCTCCGGGCCCCTCATCTGCATTTTAATAAGCTTCTTCAGAATGGGCTCTTGTGGACTGCATTACCTGACTCAAAGCCAAGTCCATTTATTCTGTTGATTTCGAATGTTCTGTGGGTTAGTGTTTGATGCAACACTTTAGAGACTGCTTGAGATATTCGTGTCGGTATTACACTTCTGGGCTTCTGATTCAGCTTCCTGTAAATATGCATCATTGGAGGCACCAAGGGATGGTTCAATTACCTGCATCTCTGCCATTCATGTAGGAAATTCAGATTGGGTTCAGGGCTTTTGGCTTTAGCCTAACCCAAATCCAGTGAAGGTATTTGGGAAATGATGAAAGTAGTTGGAAGATTTCTGCAGTTTTCTCCTGAAAGATTATTATTATTATTACTATTTGAAAGGCAGAGTGACAGGGAAAGGTAGAAAGAAATCTCGCACTTGCTGGTTTACTCTCCAAACGGCTGCCAACAGCAGGGGCTGGACCAGGAAGAAGTCAGGATCCAGGAACTCCATCTGGGTTTCCCATAAGTGCTTTGGTGATCTGCTGCTTTCCTAAGAATATTAGCAAGGCTGTGGATCAGAAACAGAGTTGACAGGACTTAAACCAGGGTTGAAATGGAGTCTACTTAACCCTACTGTGCCACATCAACCCTCCATTCTGCCACTTAAACAAACGAATAACAAAGATTTTCTTGAGTCTCAGAAATTAGATTTTAGATGATATAATTAATGGTTTAATTTATATGATGATTTATTATATTAATGATTTAATTACATTAATGATTTAATTTATAAAAGAAAAGTTACCTTAAAAAGTTAGCTTAAAAATAATAATTATTAACAATTTATATTTGAGAACACGCCAAATTTCTGTTAAATCCTTGAGTGGGGAGTCTCCCAGGAAACCTCACCTGGCTCTTGAGCACACTTATGGATGCTGTAGCTTAGTTCAGCTCACCCCACCCTCAGACCTGGTCAACATGCATACTGATGGATGCTGCCACCTTGACTGATCTGGCCTGCCCCCAGCCCTGGCTCTTGCATCCACCAGCAAGAGCTGCATCCCAGTAGGGGTGTGCTCACAATTCCCCTACAAAGCCTGGTCCAATGTGACATGATTTGCATCCAGTCCCAGCACTTTTCAGTTGGTTCTGTGGTCTAGTCTGACTGGTCTGTACCCATTCTGGGTCATTCTTGTGCCAGCAGGCTAGCCCAGCTTGGACTGTCCCCAGACCCAGCCCAAATGCCAGCTGATTGGTGCTGCTGTCCTGCCTAGATTGGCCTCACACCCAGTTCCAAATCTCAAACTCACCAGTGGAAGCAGCAGCCCAGCAAGAGAGTCCCTGAGGTTTTTCTTCCAGGCTCATTCCCAGCTCTAGGTTTTGTGTGTGCTGCAGGTGCTGTGACCCAGTCTGAGATGGTCTGCCTCCAGTCTTGGCATTGGCCAGCAGGTGCTGTGGCCCAGCTCAGCCTGTCCCCAAACAGCTATTGCTGGTGCTTCCAGCATCAGTCTTCCTGTGAACTGGTAGGTCCTAAGGTCCAACCTGGCCTGACCTGCACTCTGTCCTTGCTTTCCTCAAGCCAGTGTGTGTTATGGATTAGCATATCTAGCCTACACCAGATCTGGCCCATATGTATGCCAATGGTTTCTGATATGGCCTGCCCCCAACCCTGGCTCTTGTACTCACCATGTTGAGCTGTGGCATAGCAGGGGAATGCCCTAAGTTCCCTTGCAAGGCCTGCTCCTAGCCACAGATCTTGTTATTACAGGCAGGTGCTGTGGCACAGCCTGACATGGCTGGCCTCTAGTCTCAGTACCCACCAGTGGGTACTGTAGCCTAACTTGACTGGCTCGTACCCATTCCAGCTCTCACTGATGCCACATCTTAACCCAGCCTGGCCTACTCCCAGACATGGCTCTTGTGTGATTTGGCAGGTGTGGCAGCCTAGCTGGCCTCTTCCACACCACAAGTGTGACTCTTGTGAGTGCTAACAGGTGCTAGGGCCTTGCCCAGTCTGGTTTTCCCCCAGACCCAGCCCACACATATAGCAGCAGGTGCCACAGCCTGCCCAGAAGCCCTGGCTCTTGCACTTACCTGTGGGAGATGCAGCCCAGCAGAGGGTTTTCCAAAGTTCCCCTACCAGGCCCATTCTAAGTCCCAGGTCTTGTGTGTGCTGGCAGGTGCTTCGATCCAGCCTGGCATGCTTGTTCATATCTTTAGCTTTCACTGATGGGTGTAAAAGCCTAGGCCAGAAGAACACGATCCACACCCTGTCTTGGCTCTCATACATGCCAGTAGGTTCTGCAGCCTGGCCCAGTCTGGTGTGTCTCCATTCAGCCCACACAAAGACTGAATATTGCAGCCTTGCCTGGCCTGGTTTGTCTGCAGCTGCAGCCTAGCAGGAGATTTCCACCAAATTCTCCTACCAGGCATGCTCCCAGCCCCAAATCTCACATGTGCTTGTGGGGGCAGTGGCTCTGCTTGACATGGTCTGCCCTCAGTCTTGACTTTTGCATGTGCTGGTAGGAGCTATAGCGTGGCCACATCAGGTCTTCTCCCAGCCCTGGCACCTGCAAGCGTTGGGTAGGTATGGTCCAGCCTGACTTAGCCCATCACCACTCCTAGCTATTTGCTCAAACTGGTGGTTGGTGTAGTCCCATGAGGCAGGCCCACAAGTTCCCTACAGAATCTGGCCCCCCGATCCAGTTACTTCAGGTTCCAGTGGGTCCTGCAGCAGAGCCTGGTGCGGTCCATTCCCTGCTCTAACAATTGCAAGTGTGTACTGCAGCCTAGCTTAACTAGGCATTGTCTGCAGCTCCAGATTTGCATGCACCAATGGTGGTGGGCAATACTATTTAGTCAGTTCCAGGACTCCCATGTGGGTGGGTGCCTGGCCTGACCCAGACATGCCCTCCAGCCATCCCCTTTTAACTACCCTGTCTTAATTCCCGTGCCTACTTATGAGTGCAGTGACTGGGTCCATTGAACCCCCAAGAAATTATTCCTCTCCTATCAGACATGCTCTCAGGTGCTCCCACTCCAGTAAATCCACAGCCCCTCTTCTCTGGGCAGTCTGCAGGCCTCCTGGCTGAGGGTGGGGGTATTATGTCCCAGTCTAATGTTCCCAGCTTTCCCTATGTATCTTAAAAACAAAACAAAATAAAACAAAACAAAAAACAAAATGAACAACCAAACAAAAAACCCAAAGGCATTTATATCGGCATACTGGTATAGTTAACATAACATTGGCGTTAGCCAGGCCCAGAATGCCCGCCAGCTCCTGGTTGCTTTTCTCCCAGCAGTTTAACACTTGCCTAGGTACAAGGCAACCTAGCAGTTGACCACAGCTGGGATATAGTGAGATTTCTAACAAAATCTAGAATTATTTACTTCCTTCAACTTATTTCCAAAAAAAGTCAAGGAACTTGGGATAGATTTGAGTTGCACGGCACGTCTTTGAGACTTCTACATTACTGGTGCTGCTAGCGTGGCAGTGTGCTTTGTTTCTCATCTAGCTTACATTACTGTTCTCATTGCGGTTGGTTACCTGTCAAAGCCCATTCAATATAGATTAATTCTCTCTTAAAGACCTTCATTAAGCCCATCAATGATTCACAGAACCAGCAGTTTTGTAATGCATTTGCGATGTTGTTGAAGAAGTGCATCTGGAGTAGAGCCAGACTAACTTAGGAGGGAACACGGTCCAGACATGGGTGAATCATTGCCTAAGAAAGCTGAAGGCCTAAATTAATGAGATTCTGTCTTTATGTAGATCCAGCTAAGATTCCTTTCAGGTAATGAAACATTCAAAAATTTGGAGTAAAAAGTTCCAACCAAGCTTTCAAAAGGCTTATTTGATTTGGTTTTGGGAGAAGGGTTATGACCCGATGCTGAATTTCTTCAGTGAGGAACTAGAGGTGCAACACAGGAGCTTTCTTCTGGAGTCACTGCGGTAGGGCAGTGTGCAAATCCCGCAGTGGGATAAAGACACAAGAGCTAGGCAAGAATATATCAGGGAGTTACAGGGAAGCTTATTTACAGCGTGGGGGTGAGTGCTTGGCATAGGGGTTAAGGAGTTTAGGATGTCCACATCCGACGGCTGAGCTCCTGAGTTTGAGTACTTGGCGCCAGCTTTCCACCAGTGCGTGTTGGCAGCAGTTAATGGTTAAAATTACTTGGGTCTCTGCCAGTCGTCTGGGAGACTCAGACAGAGTTCTCACTCCCAAATCAGTCTTTTCTAGCTGCTGTTATTGTAGGCATTTTGAGAGTCAATCAGTGGATAGAAGATCTATTTGTCAAGCAGTCCCCCCCAAAATCTTGATCACAGTTTTCAAATGATTATGATTTTTGTTACTCTATAAGGAATCAATGTATAGTTATGGAAGAGGATAAATAATTTTAGTTTTGTATGATGAGATACATGATAAAAAATGGGTCCCCTACCGTAGTGGTTGGAGGATGGAGAATTCCTGGAGGAAATATTGCCAGAACTAAATCTGCATGGAAAAATAAGAACACATTGGCAAAATGGAGTGATGGTGGTGAATGGAGGGAGATGCAGTATGGTTATGGCATGTATAATTGTCGCTTCCCAGATGGCAAACACCTCTCCCCCTTTTCTTATATAACAATCATTTCCTTTGGAGCACCATCGTTGTGTGTGTGTCTGTTTCTTCCTCATTGTTGTATTTTTTACTGGTAAAAGGGACTTTCTAGGTCCGTTCCTCTCACTGAGAAATTGGAGGCATCACATACCCTTAGCTGACTTCGGTACAACTGAGGCTGAGGTTTGCGATGTAGGTGGTTTTCCTGGAACTTTGACCATCCGCTGTGGACAGAAGAGTTGGAGCTGAGCAAGTGAAATGGTGGCACGACTACTGAGCTGCCCCTGTGACCACACTCTTGCTGTATTTCTTATTTCCTTCTCAGTATCCATGGTTTTTATATTTTCCAAACCTCAACTCCTACATCTTTTTGGTAAATTCCTTTTGTTTTAACTGATTAAACTATTTCATTTCATGTGACAGCAAAGAGTTTACCTTGGCAGGGGCATGTAGGGTGAAAGTTGTGAGACAAGAGATAGTAGGTTAGACATAGCTAAAGGCATCTTATTCCCTAGACAATGAAAAACTGAATTGTTTTAAGTGTGAGGGGATTCTCACACTTTGTGCTAATCTAGGCAGAAGGGAGGATGGCTTCATCTCTTACAAATTAAAATTTTCAGAGGTGTGAGGAAGGGAAAGGTGAATCTGCGATAGACGGGCACAGTAGGGTATGGGTCAATGAAAATTAAGAAATAATTCAGATGCAAGGAGCCATGCTGCATGCCAATGTGAATGCGATTTCCCATAATCTCCTTTCTTTATCTCTGGGTTGGCCCCAGGGATGGTCTATCTTTTTTCCTGTTCGCTCTGCTGTACCTGTTACTAATTCCAAGATTGCTACCTTCCACTGATTCTCTTAACACTTCCTGTGGCAGTGGAGACAAGTCTTGGTTTAAAATTGGAATGAAGCCCAATTGGAATGAGGCCAAGGCTTTCTTGGTGACAAAAGTGGAACTTGGAAATATAATTTGGAGGTAACATCCAGCTAGGGCTTGACTAATGAATTGACCAGTGCCAAGTTGGTCAAAGGAGCCAGATCAGGACTCTACTTTGCCTACCTTCACGAGGCTCAAAAAGAGCAAGAAAAGAAGGTACTTTTACTATAATGAAAATGCTCAAAGAACCACATCTGTGAACTTCATCATGAAATAATTGGATCCCAGGAAATGTTCTTATGTCAACTTTGGCTATGGATTTAGGAGGAATGTGAGGTGGGAACCAATAGGAAAGGGCAGATTCCCAAGATAATATTGAAGTAAGGCAATTTGGTTGCCAGTGATGGTGTGTTTTCATCAGCATCTTCCTCTCTGGGCTTCTTATTATTTAATTAATTACACACTTATCACTTTGCATGGCATCTGTTTATCATCTGTGTCTCTCCTCTTAATTGTAACTTCTTAAAGGCATGACCTCAGTTTTATTCATTTTCCTGCTTTTCTGGAGCCTGGCTCAGAGCTTGGCATTCAATAGAGTTGGTAAAATAGGCGAGAGTGATTTTCAGAACCTCTTCCTTCCCTTCCTACCTTCCAGGAAGGTTCGTGCTCCTGTACACTTAATGACAGGAGAACAAGGAGGCAGCATTTTGTCTATGTATCCTCACTACCTACCTCTAACCCCTCCCCAGAAAAAGAAGCTAGGGCCCAGTAGGCCTCTAAAACTGCACATGGAGGAGGTAGTAACCAATATGGTGTGACCGTGGACTAGGACAAAGCACTTGTTGCTGGAGTAGGACTCTCACTGGATCTTCATCGTCTCCTTTGGCTCCCCATTTCCTCCCTCCTTCTAGTCTCTCTTCCCAGAGGGTGAAGCATTCTCTGCTGCTTTTCTATAAGGAAATCCTCTTTTGGGAATTGTTTCAGGAGAGACAATCATCTACATGTATATGAACACATGCTGCAGATGGAAAATTCTCTAAAAAATTCCACTTTGAAGTTAGAGGTCTTCCAAGGAGTGAAGGAAGAATGCAATCTTCTTACACCTGTAGGCAGGCTCAGCCACGGTGTTTCTGGATCAGTTAGTGCACTGCGCTCTGACAGACCTGTCCATTTGTTTCTGTGTATACTCTACTTCCCTTTCAAGTTTTTTTTTTTTTTTTTAGGATCTTTTCAAAAATTCTTTTTGAAAAGTTCAGCGTGTGTCTAAAGAAGAAAGGGAATTTTGTGTTCAGGTTTGAAAACAAGGCTTAGGAGTTTTGCATGCCCTGGGGCAGAGATTCCTAATTCCATTTATTCTAATAAACAAGCACACCATTATCAGACAGCCAGGCCCCTTTGAGACTCTTGTGACAACTATAGACTCTTTTATTAGAAGAATGTACCCAGGTATGAATTTGCATTTCGTTTCCAAGGCTTTGAAGGGTGGGCAGATTCTAAGAATCCGTGTCCCAGCAGGAGGAGTAAACTCCAGATACAAAGCAGTGTTGGTTGGGGCCCTCATTCCTTACAACCCAAATCTATTCTGTGTAAGTTTTTTTCTTGTGTTTTGGATTCGTATTCCATCAAGATCATTATGACAAATAGCTTATAATTATTTGAATATTTATGAGCACATAATCTCACTTAATCTTACCCTTAATCTTACCAACAACCTCATGTGGTAACTGCATTATTTTCATTTCCTAGATGAGGAACGTGCGGCTTAGAAAAATTCGGTAACGTCCTGAGGCAACTAATTCCAATGTAGTTCATGCTCTTAATGCCTTTGCTAAATACCTCTGCGTAGCTCTGTTTTGTTGTATTTAAGGAGATTTCCTTGTACATCTCAGTGCCCTAGGATGCTACATGGCTGCCAGTTTAACTGGGGTTTATAACCACAGGCTGCTGCATCCATTTCTGTGCATGTCATATGCATAAACTTCTTGCTGAATACTGAATTATTTTTTTTTCTGCATTCTGGGCAGATCCATCTCTACACAGAATATTTTCGTGATTGGAAACACCAAGAGTACGGTGAATCTGTCAGATGCAAAACTGTGGAGTTGTTCTGTTTAAAGGACAGCTGGTCTCCCCTTCGTTCCCACCATCATTGATTGAGTGCTTAAAACAGCCCTGGTGCTGTTGCTTGAGCAGATTTGCTTGCTTGCCTCTCATCATTCAATGGGAAAACAGATATTTTGGTCAACCAATTGTTGACCAGAATTGCTGTATATCAGACCATAACTCCTGCAGAGGAGTGGTTCAGGAGATTTGGATTATCCTGTTCGATAATACGAGCGGAGTGATCAGAGCTTAAGAGGGGATGTATTGATCTCTGTATTGGAAAGAAGCCCCGGTAAGGAATAGAGTAACTGGAGTAAAGAAAAGGGCTGGGCTTGGGGTTCTAATCATGGCTGTACCATTAACTCAGCATTTTAATTTGGAAAGCTATTAGCAGCTATTCTGTGGTGTGGGACAGGTGCACACCACTTTATGGGACAGGCTATTCAAACTGAGGGCATAAGAATTTATTGATAACTGTAGCATATAAAATAGAATGGCAGGGTGTCTCTCCCTCTCTTTTCAAGAGGCGCCCTGAGTCCCAGATCCCTTTGGTGGGGGTGCTTTCCTCTTCCTTCATCTTTCCCCATTCGCCTGTTTACTTAGGAAATAAAACTTCTCTGGAAGAAAATTTCTAAAAGTCAGGGAGCAAATGGAGGAGCTATTATCTAGATGATCGCATTGATCTTTTCAGGCCAAGAAGGCACCCCTCAGGTGGGACCCTCTCATCACTGCCTCTTTCTCCCTTTTCAAATCACAAGTGTAGTCGAGAGTCCTGCTTAGCATGTCCTCAGTGCTTGAGAACATCCTGTACAATGCTCACCCAGGGAAAATAGGCCTTCTGTGTCTTTTAAGACAAGTAATCCTTTGAAGACTGCGTCATATCAAACACAAATGCCAGAAACGTCCCAGCGTGTTGAGCCCACAAAGCACATCTGAGGAGGCAGTGTCAAAGAGTTGTTTTAGCCTGACAGGTTACTACATAGTTCCCAGAGAGATGAGGTGTTCCAAACAGAATATTTCTTTTTTCTTTTCATTCATGCACGATCTCCAAACTCAGCAGAAACTCGTTTTAGATGATGTTGATGCTTGACATAAATACACAAAAGACAGGCATTTCACCATGAGTGAAGATGCTGTCTCCTGTCTTCCCAGTTACTTGCTTTTAAAGCCATGAGAATCAAGGATGGGACCAAGTCGGCCTTGCAACACTCCAACCTGGATAAATTGTGCCATTTAAAATAAACTTTAAACCCTGAGAGCTGACACTGGTGATGCGTTAGGGTGCAACCATTTCCTTACCAGACTAGGAAAAAAAAAAAAAAAAAACCAATCCAGGGCAAAACTTGTTCAAATGGGCAGACTGGAGCTTTTAGAAATGCAAATAAGTGTGGGGGCATGCGACAGCGGCTGGCTTTTAATTAATGATCTTTTCTGTACTGCCCATTAAGGGGGACAAGCTCAAGAAAAACCACTGCATTGCCTTTTCTTTGTAAGTGACAGATATTCTTATCAAAAACAGAGCTCTATTGTACTAGAACTTCTTTTGAAGGAGGATGGGAGGGACGGGGGAGGGAGAGATTGAGGGTGAGCTTCTTTTTAAAGACTATTATAAAACAGCAGCATCTTTATTGGAATAATTAATGGGTAACATTTCAATTGGTACTGAAGTTTGAGCTCCAGAATGAAGGTTATGGACCAGGCATGGTAGCCTAGCGCCTAAAGTCCTCACCTTGCATGTGCCAGGATCCTATATGGGCACTGCTTCTAATCCTGGTGGCCCTGCTTCTCATCCAGCTTCCTGCTCGTGTCCTGGGAAAGCAGTCAAGGATGTCCCAAAGCCTTGAGACCCTGCACCTGCGTGGGAGACCCAAAGGAAGCTCCTGGCTCCTGGCTGTTGTGGCCACTTGGGGAGTGGACCAGCAGGTGGAAGATCTTTCTCTTTTCTCTCTGTAAATTTGACTTTCAAAAAAAGAATGAAGGTTAACATAAGGATTCCACCCTATAGTTTTTGAGGGGGTGAGCTTACCAGCTTTTTAGCAGAGCCTGCATTCCTCTTAGCTACTCTGTAGATAATGCATGGAAACATAACTTAGCAAAAGAAACACATTGTTTTCCATGGGCATCTAGACTTGTCCTGTTTTATCTTAAAGTTAGCACCTACCATGAACATTCAAGAAAACTTAGAAAGCACTTTGTAGGAATTCAGGGGCTCAAAATAGACCTTTTCTCACTGGAACAGTGGCTGAAATGCAGGTAGGTGTGTGGGGTGAGCAGGTGCTGTATTCTGGAGATGCCTTCTGAGCAGCTGCAAATGAGAAACTCCTTTACCTGGTAGATAGTTCTAGGGCATTGGAAAATTGAGAGCTTAGCCATTGGCATTGCTATTTTCTCTCCTGGATCAAAAATGATTTGAGAAGGTTACTTTTAACTGAAGATACATGGCCACAGAAGCTCTCTGATGTGACTTCAGACACAATTTTAAGTATCCTTTGGTGCACTGAATA
Source organism: Ochotona curzoniae (assembly GCF_017591425.1). Lineage (NCBI taxonomy): Eukaryota > Metazoa > Chordata > Mammalia > Lagomorpha > Ochotonidae > Ochotona > Ochotona curzoniae. The sequence continues at coordinate 19,095,845 of NW_024466307.1, forward strand.
AATCCATCATCACATTTTTACTCATGAACAAACCAATCTAGCTCTAGGCCAAGCTACTTGATATCTCTGTTCAAATTCCTTATCTGTATAATGGGATTGCGAGATGTGAGACTGTGTGGTAAGGAAAATGCATATTCTTGTAAAGGGTTCATTTTTATGCCTATAATTAGGCTTAAACAAGTGTTTTCCAGGAATCATGAAGCTGGTCTGAGCCTTGGACATAAGGTAGTATAGGGAATGGCTGTGCTCACAGTGACCACCTGCTTGCATGTCATCTTGTCTCCTCTCCCTGGCCAGCCTGCTCCCCAATATTGAGACCACTATATTTAGAAACAGTTTAATTTCCCATCTTCTTATAAACAAGGAACCTGAATTCCAGAGATGTGAAGAGAGATGGCCAAGGTCAAAGGCAAGGTTGAAGTGGAACCCACGTTTTTTGAACTCTAGTTTTGAGATGAGGAAGAGGATTCAGCAAGATTTAGGTACCCTCTGTGTTTGGCATTTTGCTGTAGTTACATGCTTATCAGCCATTTCATTTAACTAGTTATTCCATCCCCACCTCACAGTTGAGGAGATTGAGATTTTGAAGAGGTCAGTTCAAATATACTGATAAATTGTGTACCTTCTTAAGATAGATTACAGCCAAGTCTTTTGGATGTGCACACTCAAGTTCCTTCCTTTATATTTTGTGACACAACTGTTTAGCATTACCACTGCTCGCACAAGCAGCAAATCAAATCAACCTTGAGCTTTCCTCTGGGTCCTTCTCCATCAAAGCATGGCAGATCTATGTTCTTTTTTTTTTTTTTTTTTGCTATACTTGGAAAGTAGTGAGTCTTAACTAAATTATGTGGTTTCATAGGACTACATTGAAAACTTCTCCATTGTTCCTCCCAGGTACTCTCTGACCTCATGAGAATTTATTTGAAAGACAGAGAGGAGAGAGAGAGAGCACAGAGTGAGCTCTTTGCTCCTTGGTTGGTTCCCCAAATGGTCACACACTTTGGCTAGGTCTAAGTCAGGCCAAAGATAGGAGTCAGGAACCACATGTGAATCTCTTGTAGGAGTCCACGTTCTTAGGCCATCTTTTGCTGCCTCCCCACATGCATGAGAAGGGAGCTGCATTGGAAGAGGAACAGTTGGGACTCATCTTGTAACTCTGATACGGGATGTTTACCTTGCAAACAGTGGTGTAGCACCGGGTCCCTCAGGAGAGATTTTTCAATAGTTTTGGGTGTAAAATGGCTGTGATGATTACATACTTCTCCTAGAAATTAATATCCTAAGATTGAAGATGTTGAACGTCTTTAAAATTCTTGACGGTCCTGCACAATCAAGAAGTACCCTGCTCAGAATAGTTCTTGAGAAGCATTTAAAGTTGTTTAAAATGAACCTATCTTCCCACAGACTCTGACATTTCACATAAAAGTAAGTCCTCAAGAAGACAGAACATGAGCTGATTGTGTCACTCACACAGAAGTCTGGCTTGGCGTAAGCTCACCCTGTATAATGTTCTTATTTTCTATAAGGAACATTTTCTTTATTTGGAAAATGGGGACATTAGGTTGTTATAATACATCAATATACATTGAGTGCTTTTTTTCTTCAGGATTTATTTATTGTTTTTGGAAAGGAAGATTTACAGAGAGAAGGAGAGACACAGAGAAAGATCTTCCACCTGCTGGTTTATCCCCCAAGTGGCCACAATGGCCAGAGATGAGCTGACCCAAAGCTAGGGTCCAGAAACTTCCTCCAGTCTCCCATGTAGTCACACGGTCCCAATGTGTTGGGCTGTCCTCTGTTGCTTTCTTAGGCCACAAGCAGGGCGCTGGATTGGACGTGGAACAGGTGGGATATGAGCCGGCACCAATTTTGGGGTCCCGGCAGATGCAAAGCAAGAACTTTAACCACTAGGCTATTGTGCTGGACCAACATTGAGTGTTTTTAATAACATGTGGCACAATGATTTCAATAAGTGTTAACTTTAATCCTTACTATGAAATACTACATGTACAGACACATTAGGTTTTTTTTTTTAATAAAAGCAAAATTACATATAGTAGAGCTTTGCAGTTGGAGTGATCTTATTGTTCACCTAAATGTAGGGACACAAAAATCCTCATTTTTATGTCCTTAAAATATTTGCCTACTATAATAAAAATTCTAGCAGAAATTGTGAAAAATTGTGATGGAATCAAATAAAACAGATCAACTTCTGAACATTTCTCCAGGCTAGAGTCCTGCCCTTTGGTCTGGGCTTCTGAACTATCTGGAATCTAAGTGTTCCTTAGATAACTCACCTGGGTTAATCTTGCATTCAACAGCTGGTAGTAGCCAGGAAACCCTGTAATGAGAATTCCCAGCAATTCAGTGGAAGAATGCTGGGGTGGTGTTTCCAAGTCCCCCAGCTTGATAACTGGACTTTGGGCTGGGTGTTCTGCTTTAAAGAGCCAGGTCATTCTAAAGGAATGCAAGAGGTACATATTTGGGGACAGAGATGAAGTGGGAAAGTAGATAAGTGATCTGGCGTCTCTCAACTAATGGCTAGATAATAGTTAGCCTTTCACCAGCTTCAGCAGAAGAGTTAATGGCCAGACAATACACTCAAAACTAAGTAAGAAAACAGATAGTGGAAAGTGGATGAAGATGAATTTATTATCACTGTACACACCAGTCACCCCTGTCTTCAAGGGATTTGTAATATATTTATATAGGCGTGTTTCTCCAAAAGTAATTCTCAGCCTCACGTTTCTGTTATAAAAGAAGACACCTATCTCCAAAGCAGATGGGATCCAGGAATCTGCTTCTAAAGCAAGCTACGTGGGGGCTGCCCCAAGGCTCAACTCACTATCCTCTACCTGTAAGCTCCAGTATCCCATATGGCCACAGGTTTGTGCTGACTGCTCCATGTCCAATCAAACTCCATGCTTGTGGCTTAGGAAGGCAGTGGAGAATGGCCCAAGTCCATGGGGTCCTACATCTGCCTGGAAGGCTTGGGTTTACAAAAGAGATTTGAAGCAAGTGTGTAGCCTATTCAGGTTTCAAGGTTAAGTAATGTGTGGCCTTATAAAGTGGAGAGGCCAGTATTGAGTGGTAAGGAATGGTTTGACCATTTTGGCTGCCGAAAGAATAAATTATGAAAATCTCTTGTTGAGCTACTGCTATATCCATCATTAGCCTGGCTGTCAGACCAGGATGGTCACCTGGACCTTTTCTTCTCTATAGATATTTACCAGTGTATATTTTGTAAAGAAAACATGCTAGGAAGCAAGTGTAGCTTACATATGTGTTTGTTTCTGTGTGGGTTACATAAGGTGGATACTTGTTGGACAGAATCAAGAGCAACTTCTTATTGGTTTAGGGTACTTCTAATTGTTGGGACGCTGAAGGCTTATCCCTGGGAGAATAAATGATGAAAAAGGCTAAAACTTGGAAAGAATTTAGAGAGGAACAACAGACGGGGAGATGAAAGTATTAGAGAGGGGGGAAGCTTAGGGACACTAAGCAGTTGTTCTGTCCCTGAAAATCTCCCTGGGAAGTCCCTGGGGCAGAGTTCAGGGCAGTTGTTCACCAAGCCTGAAGAGCTGGGAGGGTGTTATAGGGCTGTAAACCCAAAAGTGGATCCTTGGCTGGGCAGACAGGCTCTTGCTTTCCATGATTAAGTAATTTTAGAGAGTTTGGTTTCTGGCTGGAGTGGAAGGAAAAACTTGCTGAACGGGACCCCATCTTGTGTATGGGCAATGGAGGTACAGCAGAACAGGGCCTACCTGGAAGGAAACTCGCTTGTGCTCAAACCTTCAGTCTTTTGCTAAATAGCCGAGGGTAGGGTCCCTTAGGGTAGCTAATGATCCGGGATTTTGAAATGCTCTTCTCATGTACCCAAACAGGTATATTTTACAATTCCCAATAGGTGGAGAAAAAACAGGATCCTAGAAGGCTAGGTTCGCATGAAGTCTTTAGGCAAATCCTTTCTGTATTCTCCAGATGGTGATGGTTGTGTGTCCAAGGAGTCACCCGCAAGGACCTGGTAGGGGAAGAGTTTGGTTCATGATCTGCCTTCTAGAGTCTGTTCTAGGAATTCCTTTATCCTAGGAAGAAGGGCCAGGTGTGTGATGGGGTGGCTTATTCTGTGAACTAATCTCTTACTCAATTCTTGAGACTAGTAGAATGTTATTGTGGCTTGAAAACAAGGCTTTCCCATTTGGATGGACTCTTTCCTGGCCCTGATTTCACACTTTGGTTCAAGTTTTATTTAGTAACTTCTCCAGGCTTTTATTTTTTGTTAACAAAACAGCAAATTGAAGTTTGAAAAGGATATGATCTGATTTGCATTACAAGTCACTAAGTAACCTCTTCTGGTCACTGGTCCTGGATTTCTTTTTCTGCCCCAACAAGTACTCAAGGGATTCTGGGTTCCATCATGTTGGGAACTCAATTTTACATGATGAGAAAATAAACAGAAGATTAGAAGGGCCCAGCTGGAAATCCCTCAACCCCAATCCCTGGTGCTCATGGTTCAGTGCTGACCTCACAGATGGGCCAAAGGTCCCAGGTCAAATGACCCAGGGCTCACAGACTCCTCAACCCTGGGACTCACGGACCTGACTCCCACTGTGCGGGTGGGTCTAATGACCCAGTTCAGGCAACCCAGGCCACACCAGATGCCCTGCTCTCAGGGTTTATGGACCCAGCACCCGCCACACCCAGACTGGCATGGCTCATCTCACCTCAGCATCTACCAGTGGGTGCTTCATTCTGGCTTGGTCCTGCCTGCCCCAAGTTACAGCTCCTGCTGGTGGGCACTGCAGCCTAACCTGGCTATTGCTATGTTCTACATTTTTCTATTTTTACAGCATACATGTATCATCATTATGATTTAAAAGATATTTCCTCTAAGATAAATGGTGTTTTAACTATGAAAAAAGAAGAAAAACCAGTGGGAAAGCTAAGCTCTTCAACAAATAGAGTTGGGACAGAAAACAGCTCTGTCTCAGCATACATAAAAGTAAGCTCTGTGCTTATAAATAGTCTAAATATGGAAAGCACAGTTTTAGCAGATGGGAGGAGCTAAAGGACAGCGTATTTAATTTGGGAAGATTTTGAAAATAAAATACCTAAAATTAAAGATCACAGGTTTCCTGCTTCCTTTTCACAGAAGTAAGAAGTAGCCTTATTTTCCTTCTGTAAAAGAGCGACCCTCATGCCTATCAAGCACGTTGTGAATGTCTTCATTGGCATTTGAAAACTTCAGGCTGTCTGTCCTTGCTCAAGCTACACACTCTTCAACTTGGGCAGATCAGCAAAACCCAGAAGATAAGATACGACTGGATCTATCTGTTCATTACATCATGTGGAGAAGTTCAATTGCTGGGCTACCTTGGAATTTCAAATGAATCTGTGATAACCAGGGAAAGGAATTTGTGGCAGGTGGCATTCAGTAGTTACTTTTAAGTGCGAATAAAACAGTACGGTTAAACGTGTGGCACAGAATTTGTTTTAGGGGGCCCAGCATTGTGACATAGCATGGTAGGTTCTGCCTGTGAAAACAGTGTTCTGTATTGGTGCTGGTTCCTGTCCTCCTGCTCCAGTTCTCATCGAGTTCCCTGCAAATACACCTGGGCCCCTGCCACCCAGGTCTGAGATTTGGAAGATGTTCCTGGCTCTGGTTTTGCACTGACCGTTGCAGCTATTGGAGAGTGAATCAACATGTGAAATATCTCTTTTTCCTCTGTGTTTCCTTCTCTCTCTAACTCTTCCTTTCAAATAAATAAATAACTCTTTCAAAAAAAATTGTGTTAAAAGTATAAAAACCTGGATTGTTAAAGCTTTTTAAAATAGAAGTAAATGGCTTACTTAGTGCCTATATGTTTCTCTGAGAATTCAGATTATTTTATCACATCCTTTAAATGTAAGAGGTTTTGGGCCCGGCACAGTGGCCTAGTGACTCAAGTCCTCACCTTGAACGCACCAGGATCCCATATGGGCGCCAGTTCTAATCCTGGCAGCTCCACTTCCCATCCAGCTCCTTGCTTGTGGCCTGGGAAAGCAGTTAAGGATGGCCCAAAGCCTTGGGACCCAGCACTCATGTGGGAGTCCTGGAAGAAACTCCTGGCTCCTGGTTTCAGATCAGCTCTGCTCCAGCCATTGTGCTCACTTGGGGAGTGAATCATTAGACACAAGATCGTCCTCTCTATCTCTCCTCCTCTCTGTGTAACTGACTTTGCAATAAAAACAAATAAATCCTTAAAAAAAGTAAGAGGTTTTGCAGCTAAATATTTCTTACCCAAAGTCTTAGCCAGAAAGGAATATTTTATGGTAAATATGGATTGCTAGACTGTTTGAAAGTGAATAGTACTATTAAAAATTTCATATAAGCAACATCAAAGCAACTTTTAAAGTGAAAATTATCCATGATCTCCTAGCATATTTTCCATTTTATGGATTATCTTCCAATTATTATTCATAAAATGAATAATTATCTTTATTTTATAATAAATTATCCAATAATAATAATGAAGTATCCAATTATCTTCTGATTATTATTCATCTAAGTGCATATCCTTATCAACTTATAATCATTCATCATTGGTGCCAATTTATAGTCTTTTTTGTTTTTGTTTTTGTAATTGTTTTATTTTGATAATCTTTACATAGCTGATGAGGGCACAAACGACCAAGGGCTACTGGAAAGTAGGTAAGGCTATTGTTTCCTCATTACTGTTTTTTTCCTGTATCTGTGGTAAGGGGAGATATAAAAGGAGAAGTCCCACCCAACCTCCCACCCATCCCAGGTCCCCGATGTGGAGCATGCTCTGAGGGTCTTGCTCAAGTGGTTTTGATAGTTCTCTCCAGAATCTGTTGGCTGACATAGTCCACCTTACAGTTTCTGTTTGCCCAGATTTTCACTGTCATCACATGGGTGGGGTAGTTGATTGATTTGTTCTGTCCTCCATCCTCTGTTGTGGTACCAGGTGTCCTCTGCAGGTCCCAATGGACTGCCATATTCTCCATGTGTACCTGGATATGCTGTCCTCTGCTCTATCTGAGCCTCTGAAGAGGCTCAGCTTTGACACTTGCACTCCATGGTCAGACCATGGAACCTGTACTTCTCTCCATGGTTGGGGTTCTGAATCCAGCAGTTTGATTGGGGAAATCCCCAAAGAAACTTTGTCTGCAGTGATCCCAGACCTGATTCTTGTGTGTGCTTGCCTGTACAGGGTCCAGCACAGTCTGTTGCCTCAATCAACTTATGCACATGCTAGTGGTTGCAATTGCTGGGTCAGTTCTGTTTCCAGCCCTGTCTTCCACACGAACCCATGGATGTTGCAGTCCAGCCTGATCCTGCCTACCACACACTTGGCTCTTAGACAAACCAGTGGCAGCTGCAGCCTAATCGGAGCAACCTGCAATAACCAGGACCTGCCTCCTGCCCTGGTTCCTGTGCTTGCAAGTATGAATGGCAGACTGGTCCAGTCTGTCGCACATCCCATTCAGGTCTCATATGTGTTCATGGGCATTGAAGCCTAGTTCAACCCAACCGGCCCCTCTATCCATTCCACCCACATGCTGGCGGGTACTGTTCTGTCTAGCCACCATTACTCCAGTCCTAGTTTTTATACTCTCCAGTGGGAATGGCAACCCAAGAGGGATGTACCCACTATTTCCCTCCTGGGCCCATTCCCACTCCCAGAACATGTACTCTCCAGGTAGTCCTGCAGTTTAAGTTGACAGAATTAGCCCCCAGTGCCAGCATCTGTCAGCTGATGCTGCGGCAAAGCCCAACCAACTCTCACTCACTCTGATTTATGCTTGCACCAGTAGGGACTGTCAGCCCAGCCTGGGTTTCCCCTAATCTGGCTCACATGAGGCCCACAAGTGTTGTATCCCTGCCTGGTCTCGTCTGCCCCCATCCCAGCTCACACTCTCCAGTGGGAGTGGTTGTTCAGTAGCTGAGCCCTCCTTATTCCCCCTACAAGCTTTGTCCGCCCCTCACCCCCACGAAACACCCGCTGGTTCCCATGTGTGCTGGTTGGCTGCTGTGGCCCAGTCTGGCATTGCCCCCCTCATGTTGGTATTTGCCAGTGGGTGCTGTAGCCTGGCCTGGCCAGGCCCACCTCCAGTTCCAGTTCATGCTGGTGAGGGTTACAGCCTAGCCCAGCCCAGCAGGCACCCAGTCCCAGTTGTAATGTGTACTGGTATGTGTAGCGACTGAAACTGGCCCAACCGATACTGTCTTCTGATGCTCAGATTTGCCATCTGGTGATGTGAACTGCTTCAGTCTGGTCTGCCCCTGACCTATGCCAAATGTATGCTGGTGGGTACCTTTCCCTGGCCTGGTCTGGGCTGCTCCCTACCATGGTTCTTGTGCTCACCTTCAGGGACTGTGTCCCAACAGAGGGATTTCCCAAAGCTCCTCGGATCACCTGTTGTCTTCCAGGATCTGTATTAGCAGAAGGCTGAAGTCACGAGTCAGAGCTGTGTCATGAACCTGGTTACTCCAATGAGGACATGGGTGTTTTAACTGCTAACTTTTCGAAGACTCCATGTAAAATGGGAACTAAATATTGAAGAGAAACAAGCCTTCTGTCTGTCAAGATGATCCACTATACGAACACCATTGGAAAGGCAACCCAGAACAAAGATGGTCAATGGCTTTCTACCAAGACATTTTAACCTGAGAGAATCATCAAGAACTGTCTCCCAAGGCACACATTCCAGGAATGAGGCGCAAGGAGGGTCCTATTATCTTCTCCATCTTGGAGGCAACAAAGGAGAAAATGTGTACTGGAAACAAGCCACTACACTGTACCAACTCTTTGATGGTTTCTAAACAAAACCAGCTGAAATTTCTAAGAGAAGTTGGAGCAAGCCCCTGGCTGGAACTTTCTGTTTTGCTCGCTTCCCTGGGAGAAGCCTCCCTCCAGATGCAGCAAATGTCTTAGAAGGGACTGCAGAGTTATCAGCTTTTCTGTACTTGAGAAAGCTTCAAGGTCAAGGATGGAGGCAAAACTGCCTCTGTTCCCTGGGCTACCTTACTGGGTAGGAAGGCTGCACAAAGGAAGTGAGATTCAGGCTCTGTGAGTTACAGTTTCTGGATTTTGTTTGGCAGATGAATACATAAACATGGGATCACTGTCACTGGCAAGGAAAAAGTGCTTTCTTGAAGGGGATGACAGTGCCAAAGGGTGTTAGCATTGTTGTGCACAGACACCAAAGAGTAGAGACAGTGGGGAGCACTTGAGAAGGTGTCAGAAGAGGCTGCCATGCAAAATCAAAAGCAAGGAATTCCTAGCAAGGAAGCAAATGGAGCTATCAGTACTGCAAAAGATAGGAACCATAGTGGTAAGCCAGGCTATTGTTTCATGTTCGTGTTTTAAGCTTACTGTAGATAGCAGCCTCCTTAGGGACTGGGTCCTTGGGAGAAGCCAGATGCGCATTCACTGAAGCTATTTGTTTCTAGATACTCGATACCTGGTTTTTGATAGAAGCTTGTAGAGGAAGGAACATTCCATCAGAGCAAGACTGAGATTAAGACATAGAGAGCTGATAGAGGAACAGCTCAGCGTTAACAAACTCGGGGGAAAGAGCTCCTCTACCTGCCCCATTAATTGCAAATCCTGGGGCCAACTCGGGGCAAGGGACAGAAGGGAGCAGCTCCCCAGAAAACCATTAAGCAGCTGCGAATTGAACCATTCATCTCTTTGATTTGCTTAAAAGAAAACCAGTTCTCTGGCTGATGAAAGTGCTGATAGGCTGCCTGCTGGGAAAGTTCTTCCAGTGAGAAAGGTGCCCTCCCTTCAGGGAGCCCCAGAAATGGGTGTAGGGGAGGGCAGGTCTGCTGGCAGCACCTTGAGCACTTTATTATAATCATAAAGGGGATTGGATGGTGCCCTCTCAGACAAAAGCCCAGAATTTGTAAAGGATTTTAGCTTCAGCAGTTTGATGGCTTTTCTGAGGAGTGCTGGAAGGTGGGAAGGCACCACTTTGCCCTCAGTGCTGTTGCTTTGTGCTGAGCCCTGGGGGAGCACTGGGGAATTTGTGACAGCTGTCAGCCATCATATACTACCTGCAGGTTACTGCCCCCAGACTTTGGGCTACCTGAATGGTTTTAAGAATTCATTTGTTTTTATTGGAAAGTTGGACATACAGAGAGAGAATGAGAGAGAGAGAGAAAGATCTTCCACCTACTGACTCAATCCCTAAGTGTCTGTATCGGACAGTGCTGGGTTCCAAGGCTATGGGCGATCCTTGAATGCTTTGCTAGGCCACAACCAGGGAGCTGGATGCGAAGCGGGACTGCCAGGACATAAGCCAACATCCATCTGGGTTCCCAGCGTGTGCAAGGTGAGGGCTTCAGCCACTAAGATACCATGCCAGGCCCTCTTCCTGGATTTTTTTTTTAAAGATTTATTTATTTATTTTATTGCAAAGTCAGATATACAGAGAGGAGGAGAGACAGAGAGGAAGATCTTCCATCCGATGATTCACTCACCAAGTGAGCGCAACAGCCAGTGCTGCACCGATCCGAAGCCTGGAGCTCTCTCACTCTGTGTGTGTGCCTGCGTGTGTGTGTGTGTGTTCACCTTCTCATCTTTTGAACACATTTTGTCATTTTGTGCACTTTTTTGTGTCCTCACTAAGATTGCTTGTCTTCGTGTGAGATAGGACCTGAACAGCAGAAGGTAATACACCTGTTTTGACATCAGAATTGAATCCTATCTCCCCGCAGAACAACCTGTTACTTAAAGATTGAGTGTTCAGAAAGTCACTGTCGTTTAATTCATGTCTCTTCTTGGAAAAAATGATGAGCTAGCCTTTATGGCAGAACTGGAGTTAGGATTCAGCATCCAGTAGGCTGTTCATAAGTCTTTGTTCTTATTCCCGGTCTTTCCCACTTGAAGTGCAGTTACTCAAATAAAGACATGCCTGTTTTAGCCACAGATCCTAAAAATTTCATGTTCCTTAGTCTCCCTGAGGAGGAGCTGGGGATGTACGTATCACCCTGACTTTCAAAGACATAATTTTTCAAAGAGTTTCAGATTTGTGATTGATTTTCCAGATTTTAGAATATTTTGCCTGTACATGATGAGTTACCTTGGGGATGGTATCCAAATTTAAGCATAAAGTTCAGAAAATGAAATATAAAATTATTCACCACATTCACCTGTATGTGAATCATCAGTTAGAAGGTGATTTTATGCAGTATTTTTAGTGTGTCTGTGTTTTGACTGTAACCTGTCGGATAAGGTCAGGTGTGACACTGACCACTTGTGATGACACATGCTCAGAGGGTTTGGGATTTTGGAACATTTCAGATATTCAGAATAGGGCCACTTAACCTGTATTTGGTTTTTGTTTCGTTCTGGAGTTTTAAAATGGAGTCAATTTGATTTCTGTTGCTCTCTCATTTATAGACATCCATCTGATTGGATGGAGAGGAGGGGAGGAGGAAAAACCAAAGTAGGCAATACTTTGATGCCTGATATAAAAGAACCTACCTCCTCTAGCTGGGAGATGAGATCTTACTCCAAGGACACATTCATTTTAAATTTCCTTAGCTGAGGAGATTTGGATGGCAATGCCCAGGGTCATGGTCAGATTTCTCCATGGCTGCAATGCCTATGGTTTCTGTGGATCTACATATGTTGTGGCCTCCCCTCAGGTTCCCTGGGTTAGCCCCATTAGGTGTTCCTTGTCGTTTTGGGATTCTTGCAAGTTATCCTGAGGTCCTGGGTTCAAATGGGCTTCAGGAACATTAGAGTGGGGTTTCTGTCCTACCTACTCTCCTTAAATTTCTAGAACTATGCATACTGTGTGAAGGCCCGTGGTGGGCCGTCTGGGATGAGGAACTCTTCAGTGTTGGCCTGCAGATGGAGGTACCACAGTGGGACAACTGGTGCCATGTCTCCTATGGGGCTCCTTGTCATGGCCACAGAAGACAGGCTAGGGTTCCTGGGCATCATTTTGGTTTCTGGTTTTTTTTTTTTTTTTTTTTTTTGTCTTTCATGTGCTTTTGCTGACAGATGGCCACTAACTAGTCCTAGGACTGGTGCTGGGTCACTTTTGCTACTGTTATTGTGGCTTGTTTGCTATCTCTTTACTAGGACGACTTTCAGTGTCTGGGGTAGGTGGGGAGAGAAATGAAATCCCAGACTAGATCATGTACCTCTGTTGGGGGAACTTGCACATTAAACTCTCTTGTCTTTCCGGTTAGAGACGTTTATCTGTAGCCACTCTGCCCTCTAGTCCTGAGCAGAAAGTCTTATTTATTTTTATTGGAAAGTCAGACATACAGAGAGAGGAGGAGAGACATAGAGGAAAATTTTCCATCTGCTGATTTACTCCCCAAGTGACTACAAGGGGCAGGAGCTGAGCTGATCCCAAGCCAGGAGCCTCCTTTGGGTCCCCCACGTGGGTGCAGGGTCTCAAGGCTTGGGGCCATCCTGAACTGCTTTACCAGGTCACAAACAGGGAGCTGGATGGGAAGTGGAGCTGCCGGGATACAAACTAGCGCCCATTAGGAGTCCTGGCAAATGCCAAATAAGGACTTTAGCCACTAGGCTACCATGTTGGGTCCATAGTTCACAGGTTTTTAATGTAATCAATGTTTTAGTCGTGTTGTTCAGGAGGATTGATTTTTGTGCAAAAACACTTCTATTTTGGCAAGCAAAGCAGGTGATTTTTCTTTAAAAGAATCTGTATATGATTTTTTTTTTCAAGAAAGACTCCAGTAGCCATTCATTTCATCCTCTAGATCAAATCTCTTAAAGGTGGGAGCTTCTATCATCATTAAAACCCAGGCCAATAATTATCATACTAATTCTCATAGAAATGACTTTTCCCTCTTTGTTAATTATGTACCCCGAAACTACTTTTAAATGACACCGTCTGTTCTTGAAGACAAGGTATTGTTTAAGTGCTTTTTCCTTCTTGTGATTGGCAGCATTTTCTTATCACTTTTCATTGTCAAATGTTAATCATTAGTCATTCTTTGTGACCTCTGATACGCAGTAGTCAGAATATAATTATCAAGGGCTTCCACTCCAAAAAGGGTGGGGAGGGAAACTGGAGCGCTACAAATGCTAAGGGTCGCGTCCTGGGTCAGATAAGATGAAAGGTTAGTGCAGTGGTCACCCCTGGGTCCTGGGAAAGGTAGGGCCCTAACAGCAGTGGAAACTGAGAAGGAGGAAGATCCCGCTGCAGAGCCAGCTGCACAGGGAAGATGGGACTTGCAGAGTCTCAGAAAACGCTTTGATTTGCTGCCCATTCCACATCGTGTTTAGTAATAAACAGAGTTCAATGACCAGAGTCTAGACAAACAAATCAGGGCCTTGGCAAACCCCCTGTTCTGATGACATGTTATAGCTTTGCAATGCATGGAAGAAGGAGCCAGCTTTGAAATTCTAACACACCGCCTTTGTGAACTCCCAAGAACTCAGAGAGGCTGAGACAGGGGATTCAGATAAACAGACCCTGCTCGGGCCAAATTAGAAGGCATTCCCACTTTGTGGCTTGTGATTTTCCTGTATTGTCTTCCTGCAGGCATTAGGAAGCTGTCATAAACTTTAGTGACATGCAAGAGGCTTCAATATTAATAATTTTGAAGCCCTTGGGGTAGACCAAGCCACCTGCTTCCCCCCCTAGCAGCTGTCCTAAATGGTTTCACTAGACACACACCACTTTTCTCTTTCAATAACACATTTCATCAAAGTCATAGTTTAATTGAGTCAGGACACCTCCCAGTATATTTCACGTTCACTGGTGAGATGGGTCTTTGTGGAGGTGAAATGAGTTCTCAGAACTTCTCCCTTTCTCCTCTCTCTCTCTCTCTCTCTCTCTCTCTCTCTCTCTCTCTCTCTCTCTCTCTCTTTCGTTTTCCTCCACCCTGTCATGGCAAATAAGCATCAAACACAGGGATGGCTCGGTAGCCTATGTGTTAGTTATATTGCATGCAGAACAAGCTGTGAAGTCCCATTTCTGTTGGGACCAAAATGCAAACACTGCTAAGGAAGGCTGAACTCTCTGAGCATCCTACAAAAATAATCCCTAGAGCGAGAACAGCAGCTTTGGTTTTTTGAAAAACATGTGCTTCTTATAAATACTGTCTAAGATGATAAACTATGTATGCAACAAAGCATGCTTAGAAAATGTGATTGGTAGTATTCTCTGAATGCACAAGTTTTCGGCTGCTTTTGCTTTGGAGGAATTAATTTTCAGCATGTATCAGGGAGGTTCTTTTACAATTATTCAAATCCATTTTTCTTGGCAGGCATTGAATTGTTTACTCAACGTTAATGGCCCCTCACTCACAAATATTTACTGAATCCCTCTGTGAACTGTATCCTAAATGAGACCAGAAGGTTCAAAATTCTGCCTCACTCCACTTTGGTATCCAGCCTTTTAAGGTAATCTCTCTGCTGCTATCTGTGAGATTAACTGAGAGCTGTTTAATAATAGGGAATAATAATTGCTGTTTGCTTATCATTGAGAGGAATTTCCCCCATGTGCATTTATTTTTAGGAAGACTAGATTGTGTAGGACACGGTAGTCCTGATAAAGACTTTAATTACTGTCTGGGAGGAAAAACAAGAATTTGCAGTATTTTCACTCATATTTTGTGGAGAGTTGAGTCTTCAATTCCTATAATTTCTGACAATGAGTAATCAGCTGGAGCAGAAGACGTTTCAACAGTAAGTCAAAAAATCTACGAAAGTGCTTATGTGTAAGTGATGTGCAAAGATGAACTAACAAGTATGCAACCAAAAACAAAACCCATGCTTTTGCTACTCTTTTCAGGGAAATGTTTTATTATAGACATAACTTAATTCTTTGGTAGATTTATTTCCTGGGAAGAAGAAAACATTGTCTTATTTGAGCAGAATATTATTTTCATACATAGGAAGCGTCATCAATAAATTTCTGAAAGGCATATTGTGAAAAGCAGCATGAATTTTCAAAGTTGCTTTCCACCAACATAAACTTATGTTTTAATTTCATTTTTTATGAACTGTTTGAAATACTCTCACATTTTTGTTGACAAATGATACATGACTGAATCTGCACGCTAATTTAAAATGAGGAGTATTTGGCCTAGTGCTTTGGACTCTGCTTTGGATGTTTCCGTCTTGGGTCAGTGTGCCTGGGTTACAGGACCAACTTGTCTACCGGTTCTAACCTCCTGTTGATGTGTATCCTGAGAGCCAGGAGGAAATGGCACAAGCAGTTGAGTCCTTACCCCTGATATGAATGACTGAGACTGAGTTCCTGGCTCGCAACACTTGCAGGCATTTGGGAAGTGAACCAATGAATGGATTTGTCTCTCTGCCTCTCTCCTCTCTTCCCTCTAATATTTTGTTATTGTTGTTGTTACTTTTCAAATAAAAAAAATGGAGTAGACTACAATATTTACCCAGTGCTAAATATTTCACATTTTTGTTAAAGATTTCTTTTATCATTATTATTATTTTTTAATTACAATGTCAGGTATACAGAGAGGAAGAGAGAGAGGAAGATCTTTTGTCCATTGATTCACTCCCTAAGTGACCGCAACGGCCAGAGCTGCACGGATCCAAAGCCAGGAGCTAGGAGCCTCTTCTGGGTCTCTCACGCTGGTGCAGGGTCCCAAGGCTTTCGGTTGTCCTCAACTGCCTTCCCAGGCCACAAACAGGAAACTACATGGGAAGTGGGGCTGCTGGTCTATAAACCAGCGCCCATACAGCATCCTGACATGTGCAAGGCGAGGACTTTAGCTAGGCTATCCCGTGCCGGGCCCCTGTAATGTTTTTGATAATTGGATTTTAGTGTTTCAAAAGCTGTATTAAGTAAACTCAATAAATGTATATGTGTAAATGTATGTGTGATACTAGAATTGCAATTAATAGAATGGAAACATTAAAACCATTTCTCAGTTACTGCAGAGATTCTTCAGTTTAGGTCCTTAAAAATCCAAGGGGTTTTGGTTGGGGAAACTACTGCTAGGGTTGCCTGTATACCTTACTGGAGTGCCTGGGAGGCAGGGAACTCACCTAGGAGACACAGGTAGAATTCTTGGCTAATGGCTTTAACTAACTGTATGTGCACTTTTCTTACCACACTATTTCCAGATTGTTTGTTGCTCTGGTAAAGGGTAAAACATTGTGCTGGCTTAACTGAGAGTTACCTAAAAGAAAGGAACTCACAAGAAGTTGAACATATCTTTGCCTGGGACTCCATTTTTCTCGGTAGCTGGACATTTTATCTTGCCAGTGCAAGAGAAACAGTCCAGTTAGCAATGACCTAGTCACTTCTGCCCATATCCAACCATGTACAAACTTCTGTCCCCTTGGCTGGGGAGTGGCAACCAAGCTCAAGAGTGCAGGGAGGCCCGACAGTATTTGCACAATGGGTTTGGGGAATCATTTGGCTGGGAAGTAGTCTTTTGGTCTTCAAGCGCTTCTGTTTCTCTATGTCCCATGGTACTTTGTTTGGGCTGTTATAACAAAATGCCAGGATTGGATGACTTAGGAACAGCAGGCATTTATTTCTCAAATTTGCAAGTGGGGAAATCAACATCCGAGGTGCTGGCGATTTCTGAGTCTAGTGAGGAACCTCTCTTCTGAGAGGTTGAGAATCCCACTCTCATGACCTAATCGCTTTGTAATATTCTGTCACCTTTGGAGTGAAATTTTCAGATCCTTCTCCCCCACAATCTGCATCCTATAGCTTCTGATCAGAAATCTCCTCTGCATTCATAGCCATTTCTACTTGTGACTTGGGGTAAGGACTTGCGGATGGCTCACTGGCTCTTCCTGCTTGCCCCAGCTAGAGCTGTGCTGGACGATGGCTTCTAGAATTTGCTCTCTTGCTCTCTGGGTTCACCTTATCTTGCTTCTTGGGGTGGGGATAGAGGTAGGCAATGAGAAGCAGAAGAGTCAGCACTATTGCATTCTGCTCTCCTTTTTCAACACTGCTTTCCAACTGACAAAGACTTTAATCTCCTTTTTCCACCAGTGGAGAGAAAACATTTTTTTTCCTAAACCACCATTTATGTATAAGCCTTATGTACGGATTCCTCCAGGGTTTTGGGTCTTGACAGTCAAAGCCGAACTTGTAGACCTCAGAAAATCTGGTGTTTGCACATCAGAAGGCTCCTGGTTTCCAAGATTAGTGTCTCTACTTCTATGAGCTTTAAAAATTGCTGTTTGGAAATGTGGTTACTTTATTTGCTCTCGTTGTTTATATTTGGTATTGGCATATTCTGCCCCCTCTTCAGCCGTAAAAGCTAAGCCTCAAAGTATGGTGTAAGTCAGGGCGGGGTGGGGGGGGGGGGAAGGGGAACAGCAGGGAAGGTTATAAGGGAAGCAAAGCGAAAGAAGAGATAATTGGGAAAACTTACTGAATTTCAAAAGCCTATCAGTGCATGTTCCAAAAATACATCTCTGAGGCAGGTGGAGTAGTTGTATTTTTTGCAACTACCGCTTGAGACACTGGCATCCCATGCTGGAGAGCTGATTTGAAGTCTTAGCAACTCTGCTTCTTAATCGGCTTCCTGCTAAAATGCCCAGTAAGGCAGCAGAAGGTGATCCAAAGGCGTGGGTCGCTGCCACCCCTTGCGGAAGGCCTTGATGGAGTTTTTGGTTCCTGGATTCAGCTTGGCTCAGTTCCGTTGTTGCAATCATTTGAGAAGTGAACCAAGAGATGGAAGATCTCTCTGTCTCTCTCTTTCATTGCCACTCTACCTTTCAATCAATAAAACAAAAACATCTCTGGCATACTTAGACCTGGAGCTGCCTAATAGAACTGCAGATTTTTTGTTTGTTTGTTTGTTTTAATTTAGGGTGTGCCAGCTTCACCACTTTGATGTTTACATTTTTTTTAGTAAGTTGTTTTTTGGAGCCAGTTCTATATTTGACTGAATTTTTTTTTTTTATCTGACCGAAATTTATGACCTAAATTGCTCCCCAAACTGTTTTTGCTTCTGCCACCTCTACCTCTACCGCGGTTTTTGACTCTGCCAAGTGTGAAATCTCACTCCAAAGCTTTTTACTTGAAAGTGATTCCTGACACCGACGTGTGCTTGGCGCTAGTCACTCTTCAAGAATCATTCTTCGCCACGAAGCATGATAGGAGACCAAGTGCAAGCCGTGAAGGAGAACACACAATGCCAAGGTTTGTAGAAATGAGAATTTTGTCTGCTTCAGAGTAGCCACTGGCAGATGACCGCTGGGTATCAAATAGTCGGCTGTCCTGATTATATTTCAAGCTGCCGAGTGCTGCAGTTAGCTTTCTAATGATCACTTTACTATAAAGACAAACTGAAGAGGAATCCAGGCCTGGAATGTAGCTGGCACATACAGAGTTCTCTAAAATACTTACTGACTGAGCAATGGCTTCTTGCAGGTTTGGGGGATGGGCAGGTCTCCTAAGCCATTAGCAGCTGGCAGGATCATGGAAGAATCCGGAGGCACATCTTCATCTGGAAGGAAAGAGGACATGGTGACTGTCCTCTGAGACCTGGGCTCCATCTGCTGCCTTCTACTGTTGG
Organism: Ochotona curzoniae; assembly: GCF_017591425.1. Taxonomy (NCBI): domain Eukaryota; kingdom Metazoa; phylum Chordata; class Mammalia; order Lagomorpha; family Ochotonidae; genus Ochotona; species Ochotona curzoniae. Next base: position 19,114,368 of record NW_024466307.1, read on the forward strand.
CGGGAAAGCCTTGCTTACCTCATCACGGCAGGTGCAGTTTTGTAGAGTGTTGGAGGGTGTACAGGATCGGTGCCCATTTAAAACAAGCATGGAGAAAGAATGACCAAGGGGAAGCCATGCAAGGCCCAGGTCTGCTGTACTCACTGTTATGGAGAAACTTTGTGATGTGGTGGACAGCCACTTGGGCTCAAATCTTTTTTTTTTAGATTTATATATTTTTCTTGGAAAGGCAGATATACAGAGAGGAGGAGAGACAGAGAGGAAGATCCTCCGTCCGATGATTCACTCTCCAAGTGGCCATAACAGCTGGAGCTGAGCCAATTCGAACCCAGGAGCCAGGAGCTTCTTCCGGGTATCCCACATGGGTGCATGGTCCCCAAGGCTTTGGGCCATCCTTGACTGCTTTCCCAGACAACAAGCAGGGAGCTGGATGAGAAGCAGGGCCACCCGGATTAGAACCAGTGCCCATATGGGATCTTGGGGCAATCAAGGTGAGGACTTTAACTGCTATGGTATTGCACTGGGCCCTGGGCTCAAATCTTATCACTGTCATTTCCATAGTGTGCCTTTAAAAAGAATAATGATTATTTGAATAATATTTTTCAAATGTGTACAATTATATGACCAGATTGATTATATGCGCTTCCTCATGTGGTTGCCCTTGGAAATTGCTGAAGTAGACTTTTTATGTTGATCCTGCCACTCATTTGGAATTGGAGTATCTACTGTGGATACTCGTAATTGACCTGAATACCATTACTGTTCATTTTCTTCAGAAGCATTTGAGAGAGAGCTGCGGGCTTGGAGCACTGTCTACAAGGATCCACTACCTGGATTACTGGCACCTTGCAAGGTAAGCGAATTCTGCAATAGTCAGATGCAAAGGGTTAAAAACTGATATCCTGAAAGACCAGGTTGTCGTTAAAGCATTTTTGCTGTTCAGAAGTTAAGGCAAAGAATACTGAAGGCCACGTGGGACACAGTGAATAGTGCAAAGGAATGAGAATAGCTTGGAATAGTATTTTTTCTTTTAAATTGGAAAGTCAGATTTATAGAGAGAAGAGACAGAAGATCTTCTGTCTGCTAGTTCACTCTCCTAGTGGCCGCAACAGATGGAGCTGAGCCGAATCAAGACCAGGAGCAAAGAGCTTCTCCTGGGTCTCCTGTACAGGTACAGGGTCCCCAAGCTTCTACTGCTTTCCCAGGTCATAAGAAGGGAGCTGGATGGTAAGAAGAGCAGCCAGGACACAAACTTGCGCCCATACGGTATCCTGGCAGGTGCAGGGTGTGGACTTAGCCACTAGGCTACTGTGTTGCACCCGGGGTAATTTGTTTGTGAAAGTTGTTCCAGAGAACGGAAAAGATACAGAGAGTGTTGGTCCAGTCACTTGGAGACAAATCCAGATAGATGTGGAATTATCAGATATGTGCTTTTGGTTTCAAAGATTAGAAGAGTCATGGAGATCTTCTGATCCTGCCAATGAATGAACTGGTCTGCTTCCTTTTAGTTTGGCTCTGGGCTGTAAGAGATATCAGACAATTCTTGCTCTGCAGGAGTTTCAGGTCCAAGGTCACGCAGGACAGGTTGCATGACTCAGAAGAAGTGCATAGTTCTGTGGGAGCCGGCTTTGCAGAGGAGGTTAAGGTTCTGTGGATGAAGAGAGTAAAGCCCAGGGAGGTGAAAATGACGCTGCCTGAGAACACACCCCGGAGTGTGGTTGTACCACTGCTGAGATGGAAACACAAGCCTTCCACTCCTGAACTGTGATTCCCTCCAGGTCATTGTGCTGTGTGGATTCGTATGCCTGTGGAAGGCAAGGACTTGTAAGAGGAGCAGGGAGCCATGATCAGAAATGGGTTTACTGTGGGGTTTGCTGATGCTACATCTTAGAACTGGGCTTGGCTTATTGGGTAAATTTGAGAAAGAAACCCACATTGGAGAGAGCTGAAAGATGAAATCCTCATGATACCCTTTATTTTATTTTATTTTAATATTTTGACAATCTTTACGTAGTTAATTAGGGTAAAAGGGTTTTTTGAAGCCTGTTCTACCCATGGTATTTTGCAAATCCCAGCTGAGTGGCAACAAGTTGTCCTTGCGTCAAACTGGTGCAATTAGGCAGACATGACCGCTCTGAGAGTGGCCCTTCCAGGTCTTTCGTGGGGGCTTACTGAAAGGAAACTGGATTTAGAGATGGGACAGGGGAGTCCACACGATGCCTAGGAGGACAAGGTGGGAGACTCAGAGGAGGAGCTGTCCGTGCCAGGCTCTTAGTGCATAACTGCTGGGAAGGTGATGGAGTTGTAGGTGTTGGGAATGCTGCAAGAGGTCAGATAGCTGAGATTCCAAGAGCTCTGAAGTTGTGTCATTTCCTGTCTAAACTTTCTCTTCTCAGTCGTGTTTAATTTGAGTGGCGCTATCTGGAACCACAGAGTGATGAAAACCTTGGAATGCTCCAAGGCGACAGCGGCACACTGAACAACAGTTTGAATGTGGTTTTTGAAGCCTTTCTGGCTGTGGGCAGAGCCTTGAAGCAGTCTTCTGGCAAAACATCCTTTTAAGAAACTTCAAAAGAGCATGTCACCAGAGCAATGGAAAATACCATCCTGTGGTTTTAGGGTTTGATGTTCAAATTGTATGATAGCTAAAGATTCAGAGAGAGAATTAGCCGAGAGTCAGACTGCCCATAAACACTATTCATCTAATTAGATGATGAGAAGAGAATTCTGAAAGCTCCCAATTCAATTTCCTTCATTTAAGATGTTCTGATTTAATTAGCTATGACCCTAAGGGACCAACCCTAGGTAGTGTTCAGAATATGAGGAACAAAAGGAAAGAAGAAAATCTGAAACTGTAGTTAACTTAGTGTGTGTACTTTGGAATGCTGGTCGGAGAGATTCATAGCTCATTGCAAGACTGTACCCTTCTTTGTCAACACCATGATAACCCAATTTTCTAGTACCAGGGTTGGAAATATGTGTATGAATACATGTATATATGAATTTATATGTCCATATGTTTAATTCATTATATTTGTTTCACATTTATTTATGTATTTAACTCATTCCTTTGAAAGGGAAGGAGAGGGATTAGTTTTCCACCTGCTGCCTCATTTTCCAAATACTCTCCACAAGTGAGATTGGTCCAGGCTGCAGGCAGGAGTTAGGAACTCAGTACACTTGTTTGTGTGGGTGGCAGGGATCCAACCACTTAAGCCATCACTGACTGCCTCTAAGGGTACTCACTGGCAGAGAGCTGGAATTGGGAACAGAGCTGGGATCTGAATCCAGGGCCTGGAACATGGGATGTGAGTATCTTCACGACTATACAAAATGTCCACCTCGGGAATAAGTAAGTTGAAAGAAACTGGGATGTGGCTAAGTACGAGCTGACCTCCCAGGTCACAGCTGGAAAGATGAGATGGAGCCACAGTTTCCCCATGAAACAGTTGCAAGAGTCAGAGTGAAGAATCCCGGATTAGAGGATGGTCTTAGTGGAGGTCAAGGGAAGAATTAATTTGCCTTGCTGATTCTTCCTGAAAGATGCACGAGGCTTTATTTGTTTAGGAGAGCAGATTCTTTTAATTAATTTCAGTAGTTTTATTATCTCATTTCCTGGTGATGTAAAAACAAAGTGTGAGTAAGCAGAACAGGATGTCTTTCCGAGGAGAGCATTATTCACATTCTTAGAGAGGTGGGCTGTGGAGGAAGGAACTCCTGGGTCCTCCTTCTCCAGACCCTAATCCCCATCAGCTGGAGGAAGAAGTCACCATGTCTTTAGTCTGGAAACTTCTGTTTAGTCTGAGAAAACCTCACCACCATTTTTGCCAAGATGTTAAAAACCTAACAATGGATAACTTGGTAACTCCAACCCTCGTGAGTTTCTTTGAACTTGAATAGGCAATTCCATGAATGACTAGCTTTTCAGTGACTCCTTAATCATTGTCAACTTTTAATTAGACTTTTAAAATGAGTTGCATGACCAGGAGGATAGTTTTAAAACTGGAGAAATGGTGGTTTTCTATAGTTCAACTCATCGCTTCAGCAAAACTCAGTAATGAGGTGAGAAATGTGGTACTTCACTTTCTGAGACGGCACACTGCCGATTATTTCCACTTCCTGTTGAGCACTCCGAAATAAGCCAAAGTAAGATGGAATAGGCTTGATGTGCTGTGGTCAGGACACCAAATCTATGCACTTGTAGAATTCAGTGACTGCCACAGACCAAGTCTGTCTCACTCGAGTTTCTGCTTCTCCGTTTGGGATCCCATGTCAGGGTCTCAGGCAGCTGAATCATGCCTACATTACTGACATGGAGAACTGTCCTTTCATTTCACTCCTGTTTTTGAAAAGATCTTCATTTTCATTCTTCCTTTTGGTGGGAGAAGGGGTGTTAGCGGAAGTTTCTTACAAAGCTTTTGTTCACATTTTGTCTCAGTATCAAAAAAAATCACATGTAATAAAGACAATGCAACTATTTTTTTTATCTGACATATTTTCTGTCATTGATAACACAGATCTTGCATGGCTTATGGCAGCATCTCTTACTTTTATCACTTGCCCTGCAGTCTGTTAACTTTACTTCTGCAACTGTGCTTCTGGAATAAACTTCAGGTGGAGTCATTTTCTCCCCAACTTAAAAAAAAAAACAGCTACCTGTACTCAAACTTTATATGTAACAGAGATGGCATTGCAAATTATTATAGACAATTGTCTGATAGATCTGGTCCAAAAAGAGAGGAAAAGGAAAAAGAAAAAAACGTGTCTATTTCACCAGCAGAAAAGTAATAGAACTAAATGGGGGAAAACAGTTTGGGAACTTTTTGAGAAATACAGTAAGAGACTAAAATTTTACGACATTGGAACATGAAGATATTTCTTAGAACAAACAGTATACTATAAAGGAGAAGATTTATATACTTTACTGCATTAAAATTAGTAAGCTGCTGTAGAAGAAGCACTGTAGAGCTAAGAATTAATTTCAGATGTTTTCAAATTTTAAAATTCAGCAAACAGTAAATATGTAGAACATATAAAAATGACTTCAAAAACAAACAAACAAAAAAATCGAAGAAGCAGCTCAGGACAGAGAGAAGGCATTGTTAAGTTAACAAGTGAAAAGACAGCTTGGAAAAGGCAAATTAAATCAGCAAGGAGATATCTTTCACTTTCACTGGACAGACAACAGAGAAAGGCCTGCTAACACTGAGCGTTCTCAAGGATCTAGGAAAACAGAAGCTCCCATTCCCCTTTGCTGGAGTGCAGACTTTCTATGGTCACTTTATACGCAAATGCATAGAGCTCAGGAACCTTGGTGATATGTGTCTGTGACTTAATTACTCCCCGGTCACATTTATTCTGGCCCTCTCTCAGTAATGTTCACTATATGGTATGTTACACCAACAAGGTGGAAATTGACCAGAGCAGGGAGTTGGTTAATTGTAGTACCTGGGGTCAAATGCAGCCAACTCTGTGTGTGTGTGTGGCTTATGAACAGCTTTCACATTTTAAAATACTTACAAATAACATTTTGAATTTTATTATATTTTTGAAGATTTATTCTTATTTTACAGTCAGATATACAGAGAGGAGGAGAGATAGAGAGGAAGATCTTCTGTTTGCTGATTCACTCCCCAAGCGGCTACGACGGTTAGAGGTGAGCTGATCTGAAGCCAGGAGTCTGGAGCCTCTTCTAGGTCTCCCACATGGATGCAGGGTCCTAAGAGTCTGGGCTGTCCTTGACTGCTTTCCCAGGCCACAAGCAGAGAGCTGGGTGGGAATTGTGGCCATTGGGACCTGAGCCGATGCTCAAATGGAATCCCGGCATGTTCAAGGCAAGGACTTAAACACTAGGTTACTGCACTGGGCCCAACAAATAACATTTTATTTCATAAAAATGTTAAGAGAAGTCGAAATGTTTGTGTCAACAGTTAAATTTATTGGAACACATTTATCCATGTGTTAATTACATTGAGTATCTGCAGGTGGTTCTGGTGTATGCTAATTTGCAGAGAATGGGATAGAAGAAGGGCTAGAATGTGTTCTCTTCATACGACAAAGGGTACTTCACACAGTCTAGGGACATTTTAAAAAGCTCATAGAGGGGTCAGCGCTGTGACCTAGTGGTTCACAGAGAGGCCAGCGTTGTGACCTAGTGGTTCACAGAGAGGCCAGCGCTGTGAGCTGGTGAGTACCCTGCTGCCTGCAACGTGAGCATCCCATATTGCTGCTGGTTCATGTCCCCACACTCCTTATCCAGCTCGCTGCTGATAGTCTGGGAAAAGCAACAAAAGATAATTCAATTTTGGGTTCCTGCAACCCATGTGGGAGATCCGGATGAAGCTTCTGGCTCCTGTTTTCAGCATGGAGCTGTGGTCATTGTGGCTGTCTGGACAGTAAATGAGCAGACGGAAGATATTTCTCTCTGTGTGTGTATGTCTCTTCCCCATCTTTGTAATCCTTTCATAAATCTTTAAAAATTATTAAAAAGCTAACGGATGAGATGATTTTGGTGCAGAGGTATATTTGGAGAACATAAAGTGTGATTTAAGAGTGGTAAGCGGAGGTGAACTTATCAAAGCCTGTCTTCAGATTCTTTTCATGTCTGTGTCTTTGCTTATTTTCTCTGTGTACACGGAATACCTCTCTAGGAGTTATTTTAAAGGAAGATCAGAGAATTCTTTTATGTTCTGCGTCAGTGGAGAATAATGAGAAGGTAAGAGAAATTCTTGTGTCTGGTGTTTTCTCGAATCTGTATTTTGTGCTGTACTTTGCAGTACTGTATTGTGAACGCCCATAATCGCCTTGTTTCACAGTCCAGACACTCATTGGATGGTGGATTGTTTTATATGTTGTTGAATTAACCTTCAGTTCTGGCTAATCCAGTTAAATAGTTGAACCGCATTTCCGGAGGCAGTTTTGTAGTAGAGTCCCGCCAAAGTTAGAGCTTGACGCGGTGCGACTGGCTTACATTTTCAAACAAAGTAATTTTCACAGGCAAAAAGCAAAATAAGGGCTAATGATTAAACCACAAGCACAGTTTCTGAGTCTAGAGCGCAGATAGTAGAAGATATCTGAATTTAGCATGAAGCATCTTAACCTGGAATGAAGGAGGCAGTGGTGAGTGGACAGATTCTTCCGGCTTGCGGTTTGAATGTCCTGTTGTTCACACGCGTGCTGACGTAATGATTTCTACCAAGTCCATAATAAAGCTGCTGAGCTTTGTCATCCTGGACTTCAGGAAGAGCACAGCTTTAATTTCAGTTTCTCCTTACCAGGAGAGTGGAGAAAAGAAAAAGAGAAATATTAGTTTGGAGAATTGTAGCCAGACATTGGAGAAAGTTATAAGATGTTAGAATCCAGACCAGTTGGAAGATAGGTGACAAATCTTCCAACACAATGATCTAGGCTAAAGTGTCATGTCAGGTGCATAGCTATCCCCGTGTCCACCAAACATAGTCAAAATAACACTAATTTGCTTGCAAAGTGAATTTAACCTCTTTAAACATAGGATCATTCATATAAGCGCAACAAGAACAGAGATTGACCACAGGGACTCTTCTAAGTTTCGCTTGCTGGGACTTTTTATAAGGCATCTTGGATTCTATTTATTTGTTATTCATTCATATTATGTGAAAGGCAGAGAGGGGAAGGATGACACAGAGAGACAGACAATCTCTCATCTATATTGTCTGCTGCCTCATTCATTTCCCAAATGCCCACACTAGTCAGGGCTGAGCTAAAATAAAGCCAAGAGCCGAGAACTCAATGCACATTTCTCAAGTGGGTGTCAGAGATCTAGATACTGGAGCCAACACTTGTTGTCTCTTACGGTGTTCATCAGCAGCAATGCCGGAATTGGAACCCTAACCTGGACACTGTGGGCTTCCCAAGTAGCATCTTAACTGTGGATGCAAGCATTGACCCTTCAAGCTAGCTTTTAAAAAGCCTCTAGAAGCCAAAAAGTGGGGACTAAACCAAAGACTCACCATCTGATTTTTTTCCCTCCATGATATCTATGAATTTGGGTGAATTTCTTGCACAACCCCCTTGGTATTCCTTGTTCTGCAAGAAAATGGCATTCCCCACTCTTTTAAGGCAACTATATAAGAGAATCAAGTATGTGAGTCGTGTCTACAGAGCACCAAGCTACTTTATTTCTTCCTCAGGGAGTTTTATTGGCTCCATAAATTCTACCTTAGTTCCTCAAAATTGTCAGTCATATCTGAAAATACCACATTCCGTTCAACGCCTTGGTAATAAAACCAGTTTCCTGTTATGTCCTGTTACAAAGATTTTTAATTGAACTTACGTAAATTACTATGTTGCCATAAAATCACAAGCATGGGTGTCTTGTAATTTCCTATAACTATTGCTCCCATCTTTATATTACTGATATTGGAATAATAGCTAATTACTTCCTAATGTCAATAAGCCACCTTATCTTAAAACTGTGATTTTTCAACTCAGTGTACACATTAGAATCATCTGAAGATGTAAAACAATGAGAAGCCTGGTCTTCATACCAAAGATTAGACTTAAATCGATGGGGATGGAGGACTGTGTACCAGTATTTAAAAACCTACCTAGATCTGGAAGTTGCACCTGGCAAAGACAGGTAATAAGGGTCAACTGAAGGTGACGCATGGCTCATAATAGAAAGATCAGGCTTTCAACGTGTAGAGAAGCTCGTTAGGTATCTAGTGCTAGAAGAAAGAAACTTTGGATGAAAAAAATCCAGGCTGCTTCTAGCAATTTCTACTATTGTGGCTGTCCAGTCTCAGTTTTATCTTTTGTAAAAGGTACCAACTTCACAGGGTTATTGGTGAAGAATATTATAAATAGTATAGATCATATCATAAAACTTCCAAACGCATACATTTAAATTAAAAGTAGATTTATTGAGCTTAACTGAATAACAATGGAGGTAAGTGTGGCTTCTGAAAATCTTCTAAAATGAATTTCTAGTGCTGAGTTCTTTCCATGGTAAAAATAGAAACAACAGAATTATAAGAGCCAGTGTCAGCTTACTTTCTCATTTGTTCATAAAATTCTTAAAGTGAAAAGGACTTACAGTAACATATTTAAATTTGTTTACTCCAAGCATTTCCAAATTCACCCAGCCACAGTTGGAGAAAAAGGACCAGTTTCTTTTTAGCCACGAGTCACAAATAATAACATGAAATGTGGATACGTTTATATGATAGTGCTAACATGGGCATTATTTACCATTTTGGTCTGGGGGAATTATATGCTTTGTATTACATTAAAATTAATTTCCACATGTATCATAATGGTCTCTATTGTTTGCTGAAAAGGCACGTAACATTGCAGCCTTTTTCCACTATGAGAAAAAATATTTTCCAGCTGCATTACGTTTCTGGAAATGGAATCAGCTCTAACCACTGGCACCAAATATTTAGCAGTCTGGGTGCTGGTGGAGAGAACGGCGGAGGTTGCATTGCTCCTAAATTGCCTTTACCACAAGGCGGGAATTATGTTGTGATAATTCTGTGTTTTGAATAGTTGCGCTTGAGGGGAAAGTGAATATTGCCAGTGCTCAGTGTCAAACCACAACCTGGCATGAGCATGCCCCCCAGGTCGTTGATGCTGGGTGAGTTGGGGGGCACTCTTTTCTACATGTAGTCATAGCTGGTGGGGATGTCTCAGTTTTAGGGCAAATTTGTGCCCTTTTCTCTCAGCTGTGACGCTGTAAACTTGCCACCATGCCTATCACATGCCAAATTGACTGTGAGGTAAAATCTTGATACAACTTCGTGCCATCAGCGGTATGACCTCATTTTCCAGAGGTGCGACCAAAGATTTAGGAAGTTTCAGATAATTGTCTAAGCTCACACCTGCCTTTCAAAGTAGAATAGAATGACTGTTCGGTTAGTCAATACTTTTGATAATTTGAGCCGGAGGAATTTTTTTTTTCCAAATAAAAGAAATTGAAAAATTTTGTTCCCCCATTGTAGCTTAGTAAATCGTAAAAGGAATCAGTTTGTATATGAAAAGCGGAAGGGTCTTTAGCACTTGAGAGAACAAATAAATAAAATGTAAATTGTATAACATAGATTCTGTGTTATTCAATTTCAAATAATAAAATCAATGAGAAAAAAGATGGTTAAGGTGAAGTGCTAAAAACAATTAAAAAAAAGAAAAAAAACTCAAGCAAAGGTGAAGTGCTAGATATTCTTGTAAGGCAGATGATAAATGTAGTGAAGATTGCTTTTTGCAGAACATTTTTGCCTGAAAGAAGGCAATTGCCATGTTTTTTTTTTTTTTAACCCCTGGTATAGTCTGTTACCTTAGTCCTTTTCACTGTGAAGGATCGTTTCCATAGCAACAAGGCAGCCTGAGGAAGTGGCGGTGGTGAGTAGCCACTGGCTCTTAAGATGAGAGAAATGCAATGGAAAATTCCACTTTAAAGAACAGTATGCAAATCACTTGAACGTATTATAAACAAGCAGGAAAGTGATGCTTTTTTTGGTAGACAGCTTATTTGGTTTTTGGAATGCGCTCATTTTCCTGACAGCTTCTCTATTGTGTGTTATCTTTCCTGCTTATTTTTTCTTTGAGATCAAAATAAAATCATTAAAGAACAGAAAGTCAACCTGACGTTGTATGTGACTCAGTGGCAGAGGTGGTGATTTTAGATACAGTTCTTGAACAGAAGATTCATAGATTTTAATTGCACAATTTAACTCTTGATTAAGTCATCTTTGGTTGTCAGGATATAGCTGAGGAGTGAGATGCTCTTCAGAAGTACAGTTTTTCTCACTTTTTTTCCTTTTTTGCTATTGAGACCTCCTACTGTTATTTTTGCTAATGGGTTTCTAAAGGATTTTTAAAATACTCAAGTACTTTTAAGAATACAGCTTGACCTATGTGATCTGAACAATAGAATATCAGAAACAACTTTTAGAATCCACAGTACACATTTGTTACTTTGACATTGAACTTCCTTAAAACTAAATCTTTTCTGAAATACTCTTTGTTTGGGGGGGGTGTGATAAATTGAACAGAATGCATAGCATAGATGTTTATTTTGTATTTTAAAAAGTATAGGCTTGTTTTAAATAGACCTCAAAGTATAATATAAATGCTAATTATGTTTTATCTGAATAAATAAATACACAGAAGTGATGCTCCTTTAGATTGGGGGAAATGTCTATATCATCTCATTTTAAGGACAAATACAGTTTTTTAAATAATACCTTGTATTATTTATTGTTATTATTCTTAGAAAACTTTACCTTAGGCTCAACTTTTCAAGTAATCAAGGATCAGAGAAGACTTCTCCAAAACCTTTTAAAAACAGCGATCAGATATCATCTCACCTTCTTTTGCACATGTTTTCAGCGTTGGTCTCACCTGCTGGCTGTGTTCTTTGAGTAACACTGCCTTCTCTGCATATTCACACATTCCTTCCTGTGGGATAATTCCTGCACGTAGTCACTCCATTCATAAGGTCCAGTCTTTCAACTCTAAGTCGCTGTACACTCTAAGTCGCTTCCTTATGCAGTGAGGTCAGTGGCCAGACGGTATCAAGGTGAGGTTCTTCAGCCATCTACATCCCAGCTACCTGACATGTAAATTCAGAGCTGCAGATCCAGACCTATGGATCCATTTCTGGAGCTGCGATGTTTCAATATGAGTTTTTAGTAGGATCCCCAGTTACTTTATTATTATTGTTATTTTAGATTTTTAATAAAGTTGGAGGCCTATTTCTCAGCTAAGGAATTTCAAAATAAGAATCGTCCCTGGTACATCTTCAGGTGTGACAAGCTGTGAAAACCTGTGCTCATCCCCCCCACCCTTTTTTTTTTTAATATTTATTGATTTTTGTTGGAAAGTCAGATATATAGAGAGGAGGAGAGACAGAGAGGAAGATCTTCCATCTGTTGATTCATTCCCCAAGTGGCCGCAATGGCTGGAACTGAGCCGATCTGAAGCCAGGAGCTGGGAGCTTCTTCTGGGTCTCCCACATGAGTGTGGGGTCCCAAGGCTTTGAGCCATCTTCAAGTGCTTTCCCATGCCACAAGCAGGGAGCTGGATGGCAAGCGGGACCTCCGGGATGTGAGCTGATGCTCAAATGGAATCCTGGCGTGTGCAAGATGAGGACTTTAGCTGCTAGGCTACCACGCTGGTCCTTGTGTTCATCTCTTCTTTTCTTGCTGCTGATACCAACCCCTCCACAGCCTCTGCATTTGAATCCATCTACTGTCCCTTGTTGGGGCTTAAAGGCTTTTTTGTAATATTTCCCTTAAAGTTTTTGGAGAGATTATGTTATGTTCAAACATGGGTTAGGAATGAGTATGCTAAAGGGACAAGTGCCCCAAGAGCTCCGACCTCAGGATGACTCTGCTCACATAATTTCTTCCTTAGCGATGAGGTGCAGGTGGAGTAGGATAGACACGCAGAGCTTTATGTAGGAATACTTCCATTTAGTGAGATGTATTCCTACTTCCCTATGACTTCAATTCAGAATGATTCATGCTTACGTGAATTCTAGCTTGCATTTCCTGTGACAAACCAAATTGTGACGAAAGAAAAAATGATTCAGAAGCATCGGCAAATATATTGGGAAGCCTATTTGAATTTTTTTTCTTAAAAAATCACTGATCATCCACAAGCAGATAATTTTGAGTTGACGTAAGAATCTCATTCCTATTGAAGTAACTGAGTGCCATGAAAGGAGTAAAGAGGAAAAGAATTCTTTTGCCAACGTAGGAAGTTTCAAACAAAGGCCCATCTTTTAGTATCCTAGGCAAGGTGTATTGTTTAGATAGCTTTCTGTCGCTTGGGGATAGAGTAGTCAGCAGAAGTTTGGATGAGAATGTGTGGCAACCATTTTTATCTTCTTCAAGACTGGGATTTTTCTCAACTCATGGGCCTGGCATCCAGAGTTATAATGAATAATATGCCACTTCCTCCACTGTTTGACCGTTGGCAAATTTGAACCATAGGTTTGTGAGTTATTAGCCATCCTGTCCTAGTGTTAATATTACTCCAGGAGATCCAGGATCTACAGTAGGTGATTGGTAGGTTAATCCTTTCTCTGCTAGGTTAGGGACTGGTAGGTTCCCAGCTTGAATAGTTGGTACGTGGCAGAGATCACAACTTCTGGTAAGGGAAATTAATAGGAAGGTATTGGTGGGATATTGGAAGCTGGCATGACCCGTGTATAAGACTGACAGTAGTCTGGTCTTCACTGGGGAAGGGTGGCAGTAAGACACTGGGCCTTGGTAAATGGAAAAGACAAACAGAGATTTCAAGAAATAACAATGAGAGCAAGGGCAGTGGCAGATGATTCTCCCATTTGCAAATGACTTAAGCTCATCCTAACTAGGAACTGGAATTCTTGGAACTCGGTGGGGGGTGGTGGTGGTGGTATTTTACCCCCACTTTGCAGATGGAGACAACGAGGCCAGAGAGGTAATGATGATTTGCTCAAGGCAGGGGCCAGAATACAGGTCTTCTGTTCTACTGCTTTGCAATCTGGACTACTTGCAGAAGAGTAACCCCAAATTGACTCTGCTTATTTAATAATTTTGCTTAGGGTTAGCACGAGGCACAGATATGTGATCAGAGAATAAGGCATATTTAGGAGACTGCACTTTTTGCCTAGGTTGACCCCCTGCTGAATGAATACCATCGGTGTTTCGTTAGACTGAACTGCATTATGGGTCTTTAAATCGGTAAGACAAGACCACCCAATTCACTTTTAACTGATGAAGCTGAAACCAGATCTGTTGAGGTGAAAGGCATATGCATTAACTGTGAGATAATAGATTTCCAGATGGCTGCAAAAGTACCTCTATCTCTGCCTTTGGCCAGTGATATTGACCAATAAACTGCTTTATGTCAATAGATCATTAGATAGAGAGCAAGTGACTGTTACACGTAGATAATAGCCTTTATTCAGAGTCTTTTATGCAACCATTTAGCATACAATCTTTACTGAAAGTTCTCAGAGGAAAATGTTCTGTGAAATTTCTTTAAGATAAGGTTTATCCACCTGATACGTATTGTGAGGGGATAAAATATACTAAAAATTAAGCAAAGTGTATCTGGAAGAGGGAAAAAGGAAGCATTTGTGATTGAATTTGAACAGTGCTTTTAGCCAAATGGCACTGCCTTTTCAAAAGTGTTCTCCATAGATGTGATTTGAAAAGCAGTGGTGAGTGACACATAAGAAGGCAGAAGAATATTCTTGATGAAGCTGTCATTTCCTCATGAAGAAAATGATCATTTTTTTTTCACTCTGCTTTATGTAAATGTAAATGCCTGTCAGTGAGCAGGTTATTCTTCCTGCTGAATTAATGCAGTCCATGTTCAAAGGGGCGATGAGTTGGCTAGTTCTTTTTTGACATTCGATTTAAGGAGATGATTGATCTGGGTGAGGCTGGAAATTGTTCCTTCCATGGGGATTCTGTGTATATTTGCATGGCAGGGAAATGAATGCAAAGATGTTGCAGGCGTGCCCTCAGCTCTTGGGAGCTGGTAGGTGACCTCTCTTAGCAACTTTTTATTTTTAATGCCCTCAGTTAGCTCCTTTGATATCTTCTGCATGAGGAAAATATGGAACGCTATTGTGAAATATAAAGCCCCAAGGTGCACAGGGCTGAAGGTGAAGGTAGTGCTTTCAGGTAGAGGCCGGCGCTCCTGAATCGTTAATAGCCTAGGAAGCCAAAAAATAAAAAGTGCATCTCAGATATTTGTATGTCTGTCATCTGAGTGCTAGTGAGGTTGCAGAGATGGAAGTCATTTTACATCTTCACCAAGTCCGCAGCGGGAACCAGAATTGAAAGGGGAAGATGAGAAATCAAACAGAGCTCATTGGTTTCCAGATAGGCTGACAACAACACTGCCCATAACTCCCATTTCAACAGCCGCCGAGTGACTCTGAAGAATAACATAACTGATGTAAACGGAGGACAAAAGAAAAGTTTTTGTGTTAGCAATGCATCATGCTTGATTATGTAGTTTTCCTCTTGCGTGGCTTGTTGCTAGAACCCTATGTGATGAAGAGTTTTCTAGTTATAGAAAGAAATGACATTGAAACTATTACAAATCACTTTGTCCACTGTTTTTTGTTTGTATTTTCAATGCAACTTGGCAGAGTAGGCTTATGCACCTGTGGATCTTCTGACTTCCTGTTTTGTACTGTTCACGGACTGGAAAAGGCCATGATTCAGTCCTTTGGATCAACGTATGCTCTGTCCCTGGTGCCACATGCTGCTTGGAGCTCTCTCCAATGCTTATTTCTTTAATTCCCACCAGCTTATGTGATAGCATCCTAGGCTGCTGCAGAGGTTTATTGGGGGAATGCATTCAGGAACAACACCTATGGGACGTGAAGGCACAGGGCCTGGGAGAGTAGTGGGGAAGGGAGGAACTCCTGTGTGAAGCAGCCAAGCCACGGCCTCTGCAGAACCCACTGGGAGCTGCGGAGCTTGGAGGGTGCATCTTAGGCCAAAAGGATCAGGCTTTTATATCCCCGGTCTCTGCCAATCCTCAACCCCATTAATGGTCATTGGCTATCAGATACCCTCAGAAAGGGGAGGATCCTGGGCAAGACCATCTCTCTTCCCCTGAAAGCCATCAGCTGAGAATGTTTCTAGCTGCTAGAAGTAGGGCTTTTTGGGTAGCCCACTGTAGCATTCAGTACGAAGATTGTCCCCATTTTGACATGAAAAATGAGAGCCCAAGGTCTCACAGCTAAGTGAGGGACCAGGGTAACCCTCCAGTAATCTAGTCTGGAGTTGACACTCCGAACAGCATTTTTGTTTTCTCCTAGTTTTTGCAAACCAGATAAGCAAAGTAGTAAATAAGCAAGATCATTGTGACAAGTGTTCTGAAGAAAAGGTGAGGTACAGTGGTGCAGAATCGCTGACGGCACTACCTTTATGTGCTATACCACGTGCATGTGGCAGAGGCCATTAGCCATTCTGTTCTTCCTGGTACACAGTCACACAGCATCCTCCAGCTTCTTTTGCTGCAGTGAGATCAGATTGTCTATCTGGCGAAACCTCTTCCTCTTCCCCTGACCCAGGTTTTTTAGAGCCCAAGATAGCATTGGGAACTGGTGCTGAAGTTCATGGACCTGCTTTGAGCCTGGGTGTCTGATTCTGTGCAGCAAAGAGCAACTCACCTGGAGCCCTGTCCTGGACTATGTTAACCCAAGAGAGAAACAAACACATTCTTTTGAGTCCCTGAGTTTTACTGGCAATGGGAGATATTTGTTATAAGGAACTTAGTCTACCTTATGAGTGAAGTGTGGAAATTTATTATAGTTAGTATTGGAATAGTACGGTGGTTAATTTTATATTCCAGATAGGCTAGAACACAGTGTTCAGACATTTAATAAAAAATCATTGTGGATGTTTGTATGAGGGCATTTTGGAATGAGATTAACATTGGTGTAGGTGGCTTTTGGACAGGTAGTAGATCCTCCATAATGTGAATGCGCTTCAGCCAAACAGAGGGCTTAATAGAAAAAAGACTGACTTTTCTTAGCCAAGAAGGAATTCTGCCAGCAGGGTTTGTTTGAGCTTCATTTGCTTTTCTAGACTTTTCAGACTGACTATAACTCTTTCCTAAGTTGAGGTTATTCCTTAAAATTTCTTTCATATATATAGTACATATATCATATGTATATATATCTAATCCCCATATATATAAAATCCCCATGCATTAAAAAAATAATCCTCATATATATGTATATCTATTTTAAGTGATTTTTAAGGCTGTATATATAAATATATCCTTTTCTCTGTAGTTCCCTGATGAGCAAAAACAATTGCTATCATTTGAAACATGAAACATACAAATAATGAATACTCACTTAGGAATTACATACAATATCTTCACAAGATGTCATAGAAATCTACCTCAAAAGTTTATTAGCATAAAAACATTAATTTTTGAAAAAAAAAATTGGAAACCCAGATAGTATTCAAGATGCATGGCTGACTAAAAAGATTTTTCCATCTTTCACCCTGGCTGGAATGAGAAAAGAGAATCTGACAAACCCAGGAGCCTCAGGTCTAGGGCTCTAATGAGCCCAGCCATGCGTCCCCATAACCTCCTGAGAGTCCTGCAGCTGGATCCATTCATGGATTTTGTGATTCTTCCACTCTGATCATTCGGAACCTGCCTTGGGGTGAGCTTTAAGAGATATGCAAGGAACTTACTGCTGAGCCTGAAACGAAGAGAGGGGATAGATTCATCTTTCACGCAGGGGGCTACATGACTTGCACTTTTTCCTGCCTTGTATTTACTTTACTAATCAATGTTGTATAGATGGTGCAGTTTAATATAAGACTGATAAAAATGTTAGCCATCAGAGACATTTGCTGGGCCCCGCCATGCAATGGGAAGTTCCTTGTGGCCCTGCCTGTAATGGAACAATACTCTACACACCTTCGTACCTCCACATCCACTGCACGGACCCCAGCATGGTAGGATTTGGGTCTCTTGGCCCAGATCCTGGGGCCCACCTTCTAGCTCCCTGCCTGTGGCCTGGGAAAGCAGTCAAGGATGGCCCAAAGCTTTGGGACCCTGTACCTGCGTGGGAGACAAGAAAAAGCTCCTGGTGCCTGGCTTCGGATTGGCTCAGCACCGGCCATTGTTCCTCTCTGTCTCTCCTCTCTGTATATCTGCCTTTACAAAAAAAAAAAAGACATGCAATACTTAATGAAAAAGGTGGAGCAGTGGACACAGGCCCTGTTGTAAAAGGAGAATATGGCAGCTCATTTGGTGCTGTAGCAGAAGAAAAGAACTAATTGGATAACTACCCCAAACAAACGATGACAGCAAAAAGTCTCGGTGACTGGAGCCAATGGACATTGGGAGGGTGACATCATCCTCGGATCGGTGAAATGGGCAGCATTTCAAAACTGTCCATGCCACTTGAACAGAACCCTCAGAATATGTACACATTGAGACTCTGGGTTGATACGAGGTGGCAGTTCCTCACATCTGGGTACTGGGACATGTGGAAAGTTGTGAATGGTTTCCCCTTTTTGTCTCTCTCCTTCCCCAGAAACAAGAAGAAATAGCACATTTGGAAGCAAAGAGTTCACCCAATTTTCCTTGAACCTCAATCCTTCCCACCTGATCAACCATGTAATTATTAATAAAAAATTAAATTAAAAAGAAAAAGCTAAAAAAAGTTAGCCATATATATAACTTTTTTCATCTTGGTGATCATGGTATCTCTCCTGCCAGGTAATCTTGAATCCCTGAAGGTTGTTACTTTTTTTTTTTTTTGTAACCAAAATGCCTGGACATTAACTAGCTTGACACAGACCTGTTACCCAAGAGTGAATTTAAGGCAGTGTAGTGCAGTTTGGGCCAGAATATGGACAGTGGTTTCACGAGCCCTGGATGAATTCCAGATCTGTCATTTGCAATAAGCCAATGTGGCTTGGGCAACCCACATTTCTTTTCACAGTTCCCAAATCATGTTTGAATCTGTTGCATAGAACTATTTGGAAGATCCCATGGTCTGTCTGTGAAAAATGCATAGTATAGCAACTGAAACAGTGTCCTGAGGAAGTGCTAGTAAATATTAGTATTGTTAATGAATGATTCCACATGATAGAGGCTTTCAAATGGATGTTTAACCTATTGAACATTGTTATAAAAAACTAGACATTTATATATACACATTTCCTACTTGTCTTGATTTTCAATATTTTAAAGTTTTAGGAGTATTTGTAAATACATATACATTAAAAATCTAAAACTTCATTTATTTGAAAAAGTTAGAGACGAGAGAGAGAAATGGAGAGATTGAGAGAAAAATCTTTCATCCACTGATTCACTCCCCAAGTGACTACAATGACCAGGAGCTTCACAAACTTGCAACATCTTCTGCTGTTTTTCCCAGGACAATATCGGGGAGTTGGATCATAAATGAACTAGCCAAGACATGAGTCAGCACGCTAATGGGACGTCAATGTCACAGGCAGGAGCTTTACTTGGCACACCACAATGCTGACTCCATATGTTTTGATTTTTAATGAATATATAGTAATTGTACTTATTTATGGGGGACAGTATGGCATGTCAACACAAGTGTACGATGTATAACATTTGGATCTTGGAAATTGGTATATCTATCACCATTGATATTAACATTTTCTTGTGACGGAGTAGTCAAAGTCCTTGCTACTAGCTGTTTGGAAATAGTCAATGTTGTCAATCACACTTACCCTACTCGGTTAAAGAATACTGAAATGATTTTTTCACCCAACTGTACTCTGGTATCTGAAATTGTCCAAGCCCTCTAAAATCCTGGCCACACCCTCAAGTAGGTGGCAGAGGAATTCCCAGCCATTCTCTAACCTAATTGGTTGACAGATCACCAATAGGAAATGTCTTTCCCACTCAGACAAGGATGAGTTAAGGGATGCTTAAAATCCAGGACCCCTCTGAAAACCCCAGTCTCTTTCCCTCTCTCCTTTGAAGAGGTACCCCATCTCCTGCATCCCTCCTGGGATGTGCTTTCTCTTCCCTTCTTTTCCAATTTCCTTTGTTCACTTCACAAAACTTCTCTGACTGCAACCAATTCCTGGCCTTTTGTTCCTATACCAAGCTGAGGCCTTTTTTGTTTCTATACCACTGAGCCTTGCCAGTAACATTTTCCCTGGAGCCCAATGTGGGGCTTGAAAAAGACTTCCTGACCCAACTAGAGGTCATTATGTTCAGTGAAATAAATCAATCCTGAAAGGATAAATATCATGTTCTCTCTGATATAAGGCAACCTTCATGTAAAATACAAGACCACTAGCCCTTTCAGTATTGTTTTTGCTACAACTCATGGGTTTTGACATTTTTGTTTTCGGTTGCATTTCTTCAAAACAGTTTTTTTTCCCCAAATTGATATCATCACTGACTCAGGTCATTTGATACCATCATTTTCTTCAAGAAGGTTCTTGATTTTCATGTCTTTAGTGACACATTGGTCATTCAGTACCATATTAGTTAACTTCATGTTGTTGTAAATTTTCTATTTTTCTTCCTATTGTTCATTTTGTTTTATGGCTTTTCATTTAAGGGAATGTATAGTAACTGTGTAATAGAGACTATCATAACCAGATGTGAAGACACAATGTAGTATGTATTTCTACTTCCAAATCAAAGATGAACTCCCAACGAAACTGTTAAATAAACCTTGACAATAGGATATTGGACACTCTACAATTGTACATACCTACAATGTCAGGATACACTTAAATAGCAGAATGATGGACTTACGAATGTTTATGAAGGACTATACTATTGCAGTAATATAGGGGAAATCAGTGGGGGGCAGGGAGAAGAGATCTGGGGAAGGGAAAGGGAAATCCCAGAGCCTATGGAACTGTATCGTAAAATAATAAAATATAAGAAAAAAAGAAACAGAAAAAGAAAAGGCTTCCTTTTCTCAGAGCAGAGCCACGTGGTTCAACTCAGCCAAGTTCCCAAGATCAGTATGTGCTCTCTCAAGTGGTACTGCACCTGTGGAAGTGACCCTTGGCACCCCTCGGCTCTATGTGTATGTGTAGGCCTGCAGACCAATGGTCAAGCTATGGTTGAACCTCTAGAGGGATTGTATTTTGGTGGATAGGAGAGATAGGAAGGGCAGCTGTTTAGGACATCAGAAGCTCTGACTACCTATTTGTTTTTTCCTATCACCTCTATTTTTCCTTTGGGAGCCAGGCCATGGGTGCATGTATTTGGAAGAAACCTGGTTGAAGAACTTACAGTCTCTGGCAGAGGCCACTCTTCTGTTGACTTGAAACTCCCCAGGTAAATTCTGAATGCCACCACCCGACAGGGTATCTGAGCACCTCTCTCATGTTTGAGATTGGTTTCTCTTGGTTAGGAGGAGTGAACCTCTTGGGCATCCCCATAAATATTCTGTGTGGGTTTGAACCCATGAAGTAATTCATGCACACCTTTGGATGACCCCCTGTATGCTCCCCAGAGGAGTTGAGAAAAGACCAATCCCTTACTTTGTCTCCTGTCTTGAGTCTATCACCCACATGGTTTCCTGCTTCAGAGACCTAAGCAGCCATAGAATGAGAAAGGCCCATTTGGAACTGTGCTGCAGGAGCTGGTTCTAGGAAGCCCCAATAGCCACAGCAAGTCTTTGAGGAATTATAGAGACCTGCAACCACAGACTCTGTGGCAACATTGCATTGTGATTCTTCAAAGTCCTAACACCCAAATGGCTGCCCTCCTCTGAAACCAGAAGAGCCACAGAAAAGGGAGGGCCACATTTGGATTCCAGCAGTAGGGGCTCAGCCCTCAGCAGCTCCAAACATAGTCACAGGGATTTAGGTTTGGCTCTGTCTCAGTCCCCACAGTGATTCTTATCTGCCGGCTGTTGGAGGGAAGAAATTCGCGAATCAATTCAGAAGCTTTACTTCAGATACCCAGTGCTACCGCTTCCTCATTCATTTTGGGGAACAACTTACCCTTTCTTGGAATGGTACACCCTCCTCAAACCTGATAAAGGGCATGTTCCTATGACTCCGTCTCGTGGATGCCATGTTAGTTGTGAACTAGACTATCAAACCATCAGTGTACCCTTTCCACTCATGTGGATCAGGCCGAGAGATGAACATCCAAGCAGTGACAGACATCCTCCTGAGCTCAGGGGACTCATTCAGCTACCTTAAAATTTTCTAGGAAGTAGAGGTCACATCAAAGAAAGGGTTGCCAGGGCTTCCACAGTGGTCACCCAGGACAATGGTCAGGGACAGGGGGAATGAGGCAGAGGTAATCGTGCTGGTCCCCATGCTTATGGATCCTGTTCTCACAGTCAGCAGGGCCACTCCTTCAGTGACCGCAGACAGCAATCAGACTGGACTTGCTCCCAGTTCTGACAAAAGTTTTAGGCTCAGGGTAGACAGAGAGAGAAGGCCCCTGGACTCCTCTTGTTTGTATCCTTAAAAATTGGGACCATTTTGACCCCTGGATCTTGAGGAAAATGGCTTTAGCCCTTTTATGCACAGAGTCCTGGCCTAAATAACCCTCACTGTTGGTGAAAACTGGCTGCCACGGAAGCCTTAAATACAATACTACCTTACAATTGGATTAGTATTGTATATGTGGTGAAAAGTGGGTAGGAGTTACGTATGTTTATATGTTTTTTCCATCTCTGTGACCACTCTGTTATACAAAGACTACAGGATACAAAAAGCTTTAGCTCAGGCAACTGGGGAGCTGGTATCATCTGATTCAGAGGTTAAGAGTAATTTACAGGTACATAAAGACTCTCCCTTCTTTGAAGCAGACACCTGAATGGCTCCCCCTTCCTCCCCCTGCTTCACGGACACTTTCTTCCTGCCTTCCTCCCTGGGAGGAGCCCTCCTCTCCTTATCCCAATGTCCCAGGGAAAAAAGGTTTCCAAGTCTTATTCTGGCATTTGAGGAGAAGCAATGCTTTCTCTCCAAGCAATGTGGGTAGGAGGATTTGGTGTGCAGCCTGGTCATAAGCCTTTTTCTCTCAGAGAACTAAAGGAAATCAAAAAGGATTTGGGCAGTTATACCAACAGTCTTGATCAATATGTGCAGACTGTTGAACACATTTGGCCTGTATAGGACCTGGCTTGGAAAAATGTGATGTTACTTTTAGACAACACCCTGACTTCTTCAGAAGGAGAGAGAGTGTGATATAAAGGGATCAAAAGGCTGGGAACAGTTGTTATGCAGCCCAGGGGAAAATCCTAAGAGACAAAATGAATATTGCCATCGAAGCACAGGTAGTCCCTACAAAAAATACCAGCTGACCCAGGGGATGAATGATGCAAATGAGAATGAAATCCCTTCACTTATTGTATCTTGGCAGGATTAAGAAGGGCAAAATTATGGGTAACTCACTACTGTTCACCAGAGAGAGAGACCAGGATAACAGTAGCCTTTCTAGAATGCCTCAATGGGGTGATTGTAAAATTCACTAACTTGGACTCTGATACAGTGGAGGGTAGAATGATCCTCAAGAACAAGTTTCTCATACTATCTACCCCAGATATCAGGAGGAAGCTCCAAAAGCTTAAGGCAGACTCTGATAAGTCCTCTTTGGACCAGTTGATCCAGGCAGCTAATGCTCTTTACTATAAGAGAGATTTAGAGAAGGAAAGGCAGAAAAACAGGTGCCATAATGACGTACTGACTACTATTATGCACCAAACTCAGGGAAAAATGCAATCCCAAGGTTCTGCTGCAACTGTGAGAGACCAGACCATTTTTTGGAGGGAGTGCTCTCGAATTAAAGGCCAAGAGTCTCCTCCAAGACCATGCCCTACCTGCAAGGAGATCATTGGAAATCATGACGCCTTTGGTTTTGATGGGAGCTGGGGTTCTCTGACCAGGCCTTCTGTGACAGGTCTTGGGGTCTCCTACCCAGGTTCTCACAACCTGGGATTGTACTCATTGCCTTGGGTCTCCCTTGATGATAGGAGCTTAGAAGATTAATTTCTTGCTAGACACAGGTGCCCAATTTTCTGCCTTAGCTTTTTCTCCTAGGCCAACATCCTCTCTAAAAGTAACTGTGCAAGGAATCTCAGGCCAACCTCTTGAGCAGTATTTTACCCAACCATTGGCTTTCTCTTACCAGGTTGAATACTGGTTTTTAGAGTCTTCTCCAAGCAAACCAGTGGGATGGCTGCTTTCTTTGTCTTCATGACCTTGTTGGTCACAGCCTATTATTTGTTACCTTGGCTACTATGGCTGCTACTGATGCTCAGATGAGGGGTGTGCAACATTTAAATCTTAATAAAGCGACATGCCATTGTATGTTGAAAGCAGTTCTCTCCCTCCCTGAAAAAAAAAGTAACACTACAATATTATGCTCTTGGATTGACATTGCTGTGATGTGACAAGCTCATCTGTATTCATGCAGAGCTTCAAAACAACTGCCCTCGCCTGCAGAGTCTTCTAATTAAATAGCTGGAAAAACCATCCACCATTATCTCATTTCAACTTTCGATACTGTAATTGCCTATTTCCTCCTCTTCTTCTTTTGAATGTATAAATAAAGCCTTCAGATTTTAATTTTCCTGTGACTATTATTTTTACCCATAAGTAGTATTATCCTTGACATTTCTTTCATCAGTTCATTTAAAATAACTTTATTGCGTTATCTTTCTGACGCAATGTTAAAAGGCAAATTGCTGTAATTCCCCATTGTTAGGGAATTATTATTAATAAACATTGTGATTCATTGCTGCAAAACATTAAAGCATATAATTTTCTCCCATGTGTTTAGCTTCATTAACAAATGCAGAGCATCGTCATTATTTGGTGGTTGTGTCTGGCAGCACCTTTTTCTCCAGGCAGGATGCTGTTTTGGAAATGTGGGCTCTGGAATGGTAGAAGCCACTTATTAGCTATTGAACTTTTGGCAATAAAGTGGACATCTAGATTATAAATCTGGAAAACGATCCTACATTCATTTTGGATTTGTAGGGCTGAAAGAATGTTAAAGAAATTGAAAGAAAGAGGAATTTTCTCTAATAACACAGTGTCAGTTGGCTAATTGATTCATTCATCTGAACATCTGGAGTGCAAAGAAGCTTGACATAAAGGCAAGCAAGTGTTCCCTCCACCCGACCCCCATCATAGAGTAGCGAACAAAAGCTAGCGAGCTGCCTATTCCTGAGGAACTGGGCACAGCTGAGGTAGATGGCCCCTGTGAGGCTGCAGGGAAAACGAAAAAGATAATAGGACAGAGGAAACATAGAACTGCTGCCGCCCCATATAACATCTTTGTGCAAATGGGAAAGGCCATTCCCTCCTCAAGGTATCTTATTACTGGGCAGTTTTCTCCTAAGTGTTTGAGATCAAAACTCCTATGTCTAAAGAAATAAGGTTTTGGTCATTATAAAAAAAATCTTTCTAGCTTAAAAAAAAATCTTAAGAAGGAGAAGGAGGAGGAGGAGAAAAACTGGAAGCATGGGCGGGTGAGTGATATGTTCAACTAAAGGATCCAATTGGTTGGAGACAAGGGAGTGCTGGAAAGAATGACACATGATCAGATTAGCAGTGAAAGAAGAGGGGAGGGGAGATTGGTAAACCATGCAGGGCCGTGACTGGGATGAGGACTTTGTGCTCTGAGAGGAGGCAGGCAATCAGTGTGAGAGCAAGAATGACCCAATCTGCTTTGTACTAGAGGCAATGAATAGAGCAGTTAGGACATTTCTTTCTTTTTCCTCTTTAAGATTTACTTATTTTTATTTGAAAGGCAGATTTATAGAGTGAATGAGAGATAGACAGATCTTTCATCTGCTGGTTTATTGCAGGGTGTGAGAGAGTTCACACCATGCGAGTCTAGGTTGTATTTAGGGGCGTTACCATTGGGCTGGATTAGAAGTGGAGGAGCTGGGATATGAAGCAGCACTCCTTTGGAATGTCAGTGCTACAGGATGGGCCCCAAGGAGATTTCTGACATAGTTCATGTACAAGACAGGTGGTCTTGACTTGAAACAGATCTGCAGAACCACAGGTCATAGTAGTAGTGGACTGTGCCCATTTCACAGGTAAAAATCAAAGCGACATGCCATTGTATGTTGTAGCGCTACCTGATGCTCCTCTCAGTGTTTATCTTGCAACCATTTCATTTTTTTTTTTAAAAAAAGATTTATTTGATAGAGTAAGGAGAAAGAGACAGGGATGGGGATAGTGAGAGAGAAAGAGAGAGAAAGAGAAATACAATCTGTTATCTGCTGATTTACTCTCAAATGACCCCAACAGTCGGGGCTGGACCAGGTTGAAGGCAGGAACCAGCAACTCCGTCCAGGTCTGTTGTGTGTGTGCCTGGGTCCAAATGCTTGCACATCTTTGTCTGCTTTCCCAGGAACATTAGTAGAGATCTGGATAGGAAGCAGAATAACTGGAGCTTGAACTGCGATTGCAAATGGGATGCCATCATAAGGTGGTTTAATCCTCTGCTCCACACCACCAGGCAGGCTTTTCCAAGTCCTCCATAAACTCACATCATTCCTGGGTTACAAACCTCCCCAAACAGAGGAATTGTAACCTCTCAAAAATTAAAAATGTATTGCCAGTTTATAAAAGAGTACATGTTCATTGTGTTGTTTTGGAAAATACAGAAACACAAAGTTAAAAGGTCAACTGTTATTTCATCACAAAGAGACAACCAGCATGTAGCACTTTGTAGTATCTCTTACATTTATAGAAAGTCACACATCTGTAGCTTACTGATAATCTGAACTTGTTTTATTTTCCATTTCGGGAATTTAAATAGTTTCCAATGTTTACAATTATAAATAATGTTACAATCAGCCTTTTGTATATAAACCCTCCCAAATATATAATTATTTCATTAGAGAAGATTCCTGGAGGCGAAACCACTGGTTCAGAATCTGGGTACTTGAATGTTTTATACATGTATTTCAAAGCTTCTTTCCTGAACTATAACCCAGTTTGTCTTCTAAACCAGGAGTCCCTGAGAGCAGACATCTTTCATGGTCTTACTAGCTTTTAATCTCATTATTGTCCTAATTTGCATGCCTCTGATTATTAGTTGTTGGCAATTAGTAAGGCTAATTATGTTCTAGTGTGTTTATTAACCCGTTGCATTTTCCCGAGAATGGTCTAATTGCTAATATCTATCTTTGTAATAGATGTTACTAGTTTCTCTTGTTGCTTTAGAGTTGGCTGGGTGGTGAATGACCTAGAGGGTAAGATGCCAATTGGAGTGCCTGCACCTTGCATCACAGTTCCTGGTTTTTACTTCCGATTCTAGCTTCCTTTACTGTGTACTCTGGGAAGCAGAAGGTGATGAGGAGATAACTTCATCCCTTTCATCCATATGGGAGACCCAGATTGAGTTCTGGACTGCTGGCTTTAAGAAAACATGAGTGAACTTGTGGGAGGGAGATTCTCCATCTTTTTTGCTTTCTATTTCTCTGCCTTTCAAATACAATGAATAAATAATTTAAATAATTCTGATATGGAATCTGTGGGACACGAAGTCGGTATTGTTTTCCCAGCGGGACCCATGAAATGCATTGAGCCAGAAGTGAGTTCTCCCTTGGTTTAGTGCATGTGCAGCTTATTGCTGCTTACCCCACCCCTGGGGCTTTGCCATAGAACTCAAAATGGTACCAGGTGTGGCACTGGGGTTCTGGACTGTGAAATCGGTCTTGTTCTCATACCCATCTGAATTGGTTCTGCCGCTCTGCTTCTGCTTGTGAGCAGATTAAAAAAATACCAGTGGGACCCACAATTCTAGGGCTTGATTTACCTCCTGCCTTCTTGGTGATCTGTCCTTCCCACCTGACTGGCAGTGGAGCTCTGATCTCTGTGGGCGGTATCCATTCACTGCAGTGCCACTCCATTGTCCCTGCTGCTTCCCCATGTCCACGGTCTCCAGGTGTCCCACTCCTGTTTCGAAGATCGTGTCTGCTGTGTGTTCCCCCTCTCTTAATCCTTTTCCATCCTGTTACTGTGTGCTCACCCTAGTCTGTCATCTTGCTGTCTCTGCCTGGCAAGGCTTATCAAATCTTTGTTGAATAAAAGGAAGCCAAGATTGGAGGAGGAAGGGTCGTGGGAATAGACGAATGTTTAACTCCGATACATCTGTATGCTGAGCCCGTGGGAACGATATGTCCTAAAAATAGGAAGCACCCAGGAACATGAATTGACACAGACTTCATGGTGGGTTCACTTGGTCAGACAGAATATTCGAGTCCCCCTGTGCATATAAATCAGCCTTCTCCCCAGGGCCTTTCTCTTCCTCAGGTTAAAATGGCACATTTAGCTTTGCTGATAGTAGCATACATACAGGTAAATCAACCATAAGGTAGGGAGCATTGTTTATAACTGCAATCAGTCGGGCTTGCATCTCGATGGCTTTATTATCTACAAATCTGGAACTGACTAATCTAGCTCCACAACTTGCAAGTGAAGGCTGATTGCAGAGTGGAGTAAACTGTGTAGGATCAAGTTAGTTAGTTAGTTAGTTAGTTAGTTTTGTCACTTGAAAGAAGGAATTCCTCAAGGAGCATTAAGCATTATTTCTACTTTAGTATCTATCGTGGTCATAAAATTGCTAAATGCATCATAAATGCTCAATGAATATCAGATAATTATTATTTCCTTTTTATTTTGCAAATTGTTATTCATAGCAATTTTCTGGAAAGTAAGAAGTAGAAAAATGTAAGAAAAGGAAAACTTTTCTGGTTTTTAGCTTACTGGGTTTTTAAATATTGACATTAAGAATAAATCTTTAGAAAGTTCAAGGAAAAATGCGTATTATGAAGAAATCATATATGGATTTCAAAAGGGTTTTTCTGTATAAAAATAATTGTGTCTTTTAATTCTGGTATTTTAATTTTCACTGTTTTAAAGGATTTTTTTAAAAAAGGTTTTATTTGTTTTTATTGCAAAGTCAGATATGCAGAGAGGGGGAGAGACAGAGAGATAGATCTTCCATCTTCTGGTTCACTACCCAAGTGGCCGCAATGGCTGGAGCTGAACCAATCCGAAGCCAGGAACCCAGAGCCTCTTCCAGGTCTCCCACATGGGTGTAGGGTCCCAAGGCCTTGGGCTGTCCTTGATTGCTTTCCCAGGCTACAAGCAGAGAGCTAGATGGTAAAGTGGAGCTGCCGGGATTAGAACCGGCGCCCATATGGGATCCTGGTGCATTCAAGGTGAGGACTTTAGCTGCTACGCCACCACGCCGGGCCCTTTCACTATTTAAAAAATAACTTATTAAAAAGACAGAGCAACAGAGTGGTAGAGAGAGAAAAGAATAACACACACACACACACACACACACACACACACACACACACACAATCTTCCATCTTTTGGTTCTTTCTCCAAATGCCTGTAGCAGCCTAGTCTAGCACACACGGAAGTCAGGTCTCCGATGTGAGCAGCAGGGCTTCAAGCACCTGAGCCATCACGTGTCTCCTTCCAAGGTACACACGAGTAGGATGTTGGAGCTAAAGTAGAGGCTAGATGTGACTCCAGGCGGTCCAGTATTTCAGAGACACAGGTCTCCCAAACAGCGATTTAATCTTCTGTGTACAAAGAAAGAAAAATTCAAGCATTATTTATGTTTTTGTTTGGAAGACAGAGAGAAGAGAGAAACAGCTTACTCCATGAGATGCGCTCCTAACATGCCTGCAACAACTAAGAGTGAGCCAGGCCAAAGCCGGGTACCTGGCTCTCAGTCCTCACACACACACAATGTAATGTTCAATTCTCGCCGAAGCTCACAGGTTCCTTGCTATGTTGCGTCATAGTCACATAATTCTTTTCTCACTGAAATCTATGAACCTATTCTGCAGATAATGAATGCCTCCTGTGATCTTTTTCTCTGTAGGTGAGAGGCAGACAGGAGAATACAACTGTGTAGAAAAAAAAACCTAAGCATCATTGGGAGCAGAAAGCAGTTTGGCAGTTGAGTGACGTGAGAGTATCAAGGAAAGCTCGTGGTGTGACTTGTCATCACAAAGAGAGTTACGTGTGTCAGAGGTTGAATGGCACAAGGGAGTTGCTTAAAAAACCGGCTTCCTTCTGTGAAATTAGCAATGAACTTTATGGACTGTTTACATGAAAAAATAAGACAGTAACATATGCTCGCGCACGAAACCCTCAATGGAGACCTCTGAAAAACTATTTCTTATTTACATTCTGGACTGTCTTCTACTTTTCTTAGTAACTATTATCATTACTAGTTTGTCTTTTCTATTTTTAGTCCCAGGTATAATTTTATGATTCCCTGTCCCCCCCCCCCCCCCACTCTTTAAAGCTTTTATAAAATACACATAACAAAGAATACAGTATCTTAAGTGATGGTTAAGGGCGACAGCTGTGTTTTGCACGTTACCCAGGAGCTGGAAGGAGTGATGGGAGTCACAACAGAGTGAAACACGACAGAGAGGTGCTCTCCCCAGTGCTGCTGTGTGTGCCAACTCTTTGTTCTTGCAAAGCATGTTCTATACCACTTGGCTGGGATTCCAGCTTGTCCCGTTTGAATGATTATTTGGAAGGCAAAGTTCAAAACCGAGAAAGGAAAAGGAGAGCCAACCAATGAAAACCCAAGACAGAATTTTATCTTATTTCAGCAAAATACTTCAGGAAGGGTATATTTGAGGTTCCCTCTTCTCGCTCGTGTTATTTCTTCTCCCCTCTCCTCTTCTTTCCTCATTTCCCTCTGGTTGAGAGCATGCTACTGAGTCAATGTTACCTTTCTTTGTGAAATATCAATTGACCTTTGATCAAACCGATCACAAATGCCTGGCTGCTTGACTAGGGGTGCATTTGTTGGTAAGCTATGGGGAGAGCTACTCTGAAGGATGTTCTGTTTATTGCATTTCAGGTACTATAGCTAGTGCGTAAAATAGTGCTTTTTACATCACTTTTAATATTACAATTTGTGTTTCATAATACCCTCGCTTAAAAAACGTGATTACTCCTAATTTTCATTTCGAAAATTGCTCCTTGCTTGATTAGAGATTTTGGCTGTGCATACTAAAATCGGGTGAGGTTTTCATTAGGTTTAATACTGTCTATTCAATGCCGGTTTAAATATTAATATATGGAAATATAGCTACATCAGCTGTAGCTTTTGATGTCAGAAGCATAATCAAGGTAATTGGCTTAGTTTGTTTTTTTTTCCTTTGTTTGTATTTCATATTATCTAATGTCATTAGTGAGTTGACTACTGAGTGGGTAATCTGCATTTCAGAACTGCCTTTTGAGTAGTTATTACCATTGATTTTGATGATTTTAATTCCCGTTCTCCACAGGCAGGCTCTCAAGCTGTGCCTTACTATTCCAAGAACTCTCTCTTCCATCAGGGAGGAAGTCTTTGTGTCTCTGAAAAGCCATCAGCAATTCTTTTCAATGCTGTTTGAATTTGCTCTGAGGCACTGCCTGATTTTCACAGCATGTGAGTGAGGTGTAGCTTGGGCTGTGGGGCTCCAGTCCCTGGTGCCCTAAGGAATCTGGCTGCCTGGGCTGCCCTGCTGTCTGACACGGAGCTGGGTAGTGAACCCGCTTCTCGTCTGGCGCCAGGGTTGTCCAGCCACAGCCCTCAGCACCGCACCCGTGCTCTCCCTAAGTTGTGCAGGTCTGCCTTCTGCCTTTGCAAGTGATGGCTGAACGGTTTCAGTGATTGCAATCTGACTTCCTTCTGGTTTTTGGGTGTATTCCAATGCTAACTGTAAAAAGAACCCCACATTAAAGTCTAAGTTTGGCTACGGTCAGCCACAGCTTCTGCGAACTCTCTGGCTGGGAGGCATCTGGTCGATCATGCTGGTGGTGGTTAGTAAGTCATTTGTAGTTGTACAGAATCCTGACTGTTATGGCTTCAAGAGGACTTAACAGAACCGGTGTTCCACCTTTGTCTTTTTATAGATGAGAGAACAAGGACCCGAGGAGCCGGTGACTGGCAGAGGCCACATAGCTACTGAGTGGCTGAGCCAAGGGTAAGGGCGGGCTGTTTCCACAATGGCATCTCGTGAGTGGATGATGTAGTTTAGCATCACACTGTACGCACCTGCTAACCATCACGTTAGTGTGGGTGATTGACAGCTATATATGTGTACATGTAGTCCAATGTGTCTTTAGGCCTGAGGCTTTTATAAGGGAAATGAGAACACAAAACGGATGGAATTAAAAACACATGTGTGTGTGTCTCTACACAAGCACAGGCGAAGGGGTTTGGCAGGGTGATTCTGCCTGCATGTGATCTAAGTCTGGGGATTGAAGAGCTGTATTAGTCAAGGTTCTCTAGAGAGAGAGAACTGATGGGGTCTGTCCAGGTCTAGAGAAGAGATACGATGTAGGGGATTGGCACATGAAACTGGGGAGGCCAGGCTATGGAGTCTGTAAGCCAGAGGCCTAAGGAGGCTAGTGGTGTGGTCTCAGTGCACACGCAGTGGCGGGAGAGGCAGAAGAGCCAACATCTGAAGGCAGGAGAGAGTGGACCTCTCCCATGTTGCAGATGGAGCAAATTTGCTATTCTGCCTTTTTCTTGTATTGACGCCCTCGACAGATGGAGTGGAGCCCACCGCCCTCACCCTCCCACGGCCCAGGCTACCGATTCAGATGCTAATCTCTGCTGGAAGCATTCTCTTGGTTACACCCAGCATAATGTTTGCCAGTTATCTGGTCATCTCTCATCCCTGTGAACATAAAATTCACCAACTGATAACACCCTCTCATAACCTTCCTTATGCAGCTGTGCAGCAGTTTGGTCTGGTTCTGCCAAGGCCACCACAGGTAAGGCTCAACATTCGGTAACTCTCTTTTCAGGCTACTTTTTAAGTTGATGATTTTGTATGGGCTACGAGTGATGTCACAAACATCTAAATGGCCTTTGGCAAGGAAAAGGTTCCCGAAGCTCTGTAAGCTCTCTTCTGCTGCGGTGCTGGGTCCACACAGGAGTTCAGTGCTCCTTGGAAGGCACTGAGATATCACTGTCTGATTGGAATATGTTTCTGGAAGCTTCCTTGGAGAATCTGGGTAGGTCTTCTCACAACTAAAACAAGCAAATGTTTTAACCAGTAAGCTTCCAAGGTGACCATTTTAGGACATGTGAGCACCAGTACCCGTAAGCTGCTGTTCCTCTAACAGTTGGTTTAAGCTAATTTCATTCCATCAAAGGAGGCAAATAAAATTGATCCAGACACTATTTTACTGTACTTGTCTGGAAATAAGTCTCTTAATCCTAATAACCATTTCCTGCTGTTGCCTCTTTGGGCCAGACTCTCCTTGTTTTAATGTGTTGGTTTCTGATACAGGGATAGAGCCAGTGTCTTCTCTTCACAACTGTGCGTGTGAAACTGGTCTTCTGATACACACTAGTATATCACAACGACTTTTCTTTTCACTTCAGTTAAAAACATCAGGCAGATGGCTACGGATTTCTGAGTGAAGCTTGGGCCAGCCAGATGTTTCAAGACCAACTGAATTTTAAGCTGAGTTGGCAGAGGACTTTCAAGTAGTAAGGATTGGACACATCACAGACTAATTTTCTTAGAAGAAAAGGAACCAAGGACTGACAAAGGCAGTGATTTTACTGACTAATACAATCAAGATGATTTCGGAAAGCCAGCGTAGGATTACCAATAACTCTTTGTTCCAAGGAAGAATGCTGTGGAGTGACTGGGACCAGGTTCTTATCTCTCATCCAGGGAAAGAATTCAAGGATGAGACTTAAGGAAAGGGTACCAGAGGAGTAAGATGCATTTATATACAAAGTCAAAGGACACATTCAGAAAGTCCAGGTGTGTTCAAGAGAGTGTTACTTTCCAGTTGATACTAGTCCATCTCTTCTATACAATGGGAGCATGGGAGTGGTTCCGGGGTGGCGCTTAATTAAATGTTGATAAGGAGTGGAATCTTTAGCAGTGCTGCCGTCCTGCCCATTTGCTTACATTTTTTTTTTTTAAACAAAATCAGTGTGTCATAGCATCAGGTGTGTAATAGGGATAGGTGTGGCAGTCATGGTAATTCCATTATGATTACCTTGTAGTGACCTAAAAGTCATTGCAGCGATGCAGTAGGTAGCCAGTTACTTGTTTTTATCCCATGTCAGGTATAAGCAACAAAACTTGGGAGCTGCAGTTTTTTGCTGTATGGGAGGTGGATTTGGGCTGGATTTGGGTAGTGTGGGGAGGGTAATGCTGGTGACCTCGGCTCCTCTTGGCTAGTTACCACCCTACCTGTATCAAGAACCACCTGCTATGATGACTACATGGAATGAGGTAGAAAGAAAGGGGAAGGGAGAAATAGTAAAGGATAACTCTTATCTTTAATCTGAAAATATCAAAATAATACTGTTTATTTCCCTTCAATTTCATCAGATAAAAGCCAGCATGTAACAACTACTGATCCGAGTAGCCTCTTTGAAATAGTAAGAATTTATTTTCGTTTTGTTCGAAAGATGGGGAGAGATGCACAGAAACACAGAGAAATCTTCGCAAGTGACTGCTGAAGCTCAGTCTAGGTGGTTTGGGAGGGAGCCAAGAGCCTGAGCCATCACGGCTGCCTCCCGCAGGTGCACGTTAGCAGCAAGCTGGATCAGAGCAGAGGAGCTGGAGAGCACTCTGGCTTAGGATGGAGGTTCCCAAATTGCTGATTTAACCACTGTGCCAAGTACTTTCCCACTGTCTCCAGTGACCTTTTAAACTTCCTTTAGATGTAGCATTGACTTATATTCAACTTATAATTTGCTATGACCCAAAGGCCCCTTTTTTTTATATTTTTTTTAAACTTACTTCTCTAAATTATCTTCCTTTGCTTTCTACCTCTCAACGCCTGCTCTTGCGTGTGACTCCTTGTCCTCTAGAGTCCAGTGTCTCCCAGGAAATCCCACGGCAAGGAGGCCATGTCTTCTGTACCAGGTATCCCTGCCTAAGGCACAGGCCTCCCCATCTCCTGAAGTGTTTTTCTTACATTAAAGAGTCTGTGAGGCAGGCCACAGACTCAAACACACAACGCCTTGTTTTGTTGCCATTGGCCTGTTCTTGGCTTCTTCCTGCACAGAGTCCTCTAACTAGCTAGACACCTACCGGCCAGTTATGGGTTCTGAATATTTTTCTAGTGAGTTGCTTTTTTTTTCTTTCTTTAACTAGATCCAAAAGCCTTTCTTGAATCAAGATATATGATATCGTTTGCTTCTTTTCAATCTATAGGGCCTATTACTCTGTCACAGAAATAGATTAATGGGCTGAAAATTTTGCCAGAGCTTGTTTTCTCCTGCGTTTTGCTGATGTGATTGCCTTTGGGCTAGAATTTGCAGTAACAGTAGATCTGATTGCTTCTCAGCGTTTGGCTTTTTCCTACAATAAAATGCTTCCCAAGCATGCAACAGTAAAAGGCAATTAAAATAATTTTATAAGTTATACAAATAAGCCCTGTTTTAATATCCTTCAAATCAGCTGTTTTGATTTTTGGATAAAGGTCAGGTTAGTGCATTCCTCATTCAAATGATTCCTGGAGACTTTTATTCAGCTGGTCTGAGACAAAACACTTCTCTTTTATGGACTGTGGTTTCATAGTCTAATGCTCATGAAACATAAAATACAGCAGGCTTGGGATATTACACTAAAAATTATTTGGAAGGGAGTGTGATTGAGGGAGAGAGAGAGAGGGAGAGAGAGATATTGTCCATTTACTAGTTCACTCCCTGAGTGTTCACAACAAATATGGCTGGGACAAGATAAAATTGGGAGCCAAGAACTCTGTGTGACTCTCCTATGAAGGTGGCAAGGAGTCAGGATTTGAGCTCTTACCTGCTGCCTTCCAGGTGCATTAATAATAAACTGGATTGATACTGGTTTGATGGTAGTGGTGGAAGCAGGGTTGAACCTGAGGCACTTGGATATGGGATGCAGGTGCTCTAAGCAGTGATTAACCTACTGTGCCACAAGTTGATTTATGCACAAATTTGAATTAAAGGATTAGATGTCTTTTAGCTAATGAAAGAAGACAAATTCTTCCACAATTTGATAAAGTTACTTCTTCTGTGGACAAAAATGCAATAGAATTTCCGTTTCCTTAAAACACATTTTGTCAGCGATGACTTTGATATTTATACAGCATTTAAGATTTTCTACAGTGGGAAACAGAATTTAATATTTGAGAAACCCTGGGATTTTCAGATAGAAATATTGTGGCCTATGCTGTGTAAAAGCTAAAATACAAAAATTAGTGGTGTTTATGCACTCTTTATTGAACAATTTTAAACATTTAAAGTTAGTTAATTTATTTTAGGATAGAGTTCCACAGGCTCTGGGATTTCCCCTCCTCCCTTCTCCCACTGATATCCCCTGTTTTATTGCAACAAATTGCTTGTCACTCCATCATTCTGCCATTTAAGTGTATTCTGACATTGTGGGCATGGACAATGGCAGAAAGTCTAGCATTCTGTTGTCAAGATATATGTAACAGTTTCACTGGGAGTCCATCTTTGATTTGGAAGTAGAGATGCACAGTGCATTGTATCCTCACATCTCGGTGTGATGGTCTCTATTGCACAGTTCCTCTAGCTGACTATAGGTACATGCATGTTTACCATGTATCTATTGGTCTTGTCTCTTGCATGAAGGTTGCCTGATATCAGAGAGAAAATCTGATATCTGTTCATTCACTAATTTGTATCAGAGCAGCTGATTTTCAGGCATGCCTGTGGTCTTGGAAGCCTGTATAGTTCATATGTTTGATGCATTCGTGGCATCAGTGTGTTCTACCAGCTCTCTCAGAACTGACCTTGGAATCCTCAGGTTTGTGTTCCAATAGCCTCTCCCAGGCAGACTTGAGCAGGGCCCTGTCTGAGTCATGGTTTGCTCCATTTTCAGAATGGCAATGTGCTACTCAAATGGTTACTGTGAACTTTGAGTGGCATAATATGGGGTAAAAATATTTTATAGATTATAGATTTTCAGTTTATATTATGTATTGCCACTTTATTAACCCCACCAGAAGGAGGTGTATTGGAAAATTAACAGTAGTTGGCCACATACTTTCCTTCATTTGCACATGAGAATTTGTGGTGTGTCTGCTTCATGCTTCATCTTCTGCTTTAGTATGTGGACTTAATAAGTGCGGGGCCCCAGTTTTGTTCCCCCAAATACATTAGGCTTTGTGATGTGACCGAAGGGGCTCCATGACAGGTTGGGGCAAGCCTAAGAAGGTTGATGATAATTATTTTGACTTCAGTGCTAGCAGTAGTACACCTTTTAAGAACGAGACATAGAAACTTAGGATCAAAAGTAAGTAAAGCTTCTATCTGAGTATGTGTTCTGGTTGGGGCTGGGAGGAAATACTTCCTGTCTCAGTGACATCTGAATATGAGACCCCGGCAGAATAAGGGCATGTGGTCACCTGTGCTTTCTCCTTGACACTGAAGAGTCAGTCTGCGGTGCCCCAAGGAAAGAATGAACCATAGTGTCTATTAAAGACAGAGAATACTTTAAGGGAAATTTGTTTTGATTTCTCAGACTCTTGTCACTAGCGATGGGCCAACACAGCAGTGTTTTATGTTCTTAGAAAGTCTTGCTTTGTTTTTCAAGGATTTGGGATTTAGCTGAATTTTACATGTGTTTTGTCATCTTTTCTTCCTTAATAATTAGTATAAGACCTGTGCATATGAATTTGAATGGAAATTTAATAGTCATTTTATATTCATTTACATTTAATTCCTCCAAAAGCTGTGTTGAATAAGGGTTGCTGTATTTTGAAAGGAGTCTTTGAAGATATCTTGTAAGAATTTCTCTTCATGAGCTGTCACATTGGTTTTATTCATTGTCTCCACACAAAGAAATGTGGATTTAGAGATTACTAATATTGGGTTCTCATTCCAAGCTATGATGTTTATGACTGAGTTTGAACACTACAAAGTGAGTTCTGCCTGTCGTAATTGTAGCTGGCATTGAGGCAGTTGTTTTGGTAAAACTCCCAAATGGATTTTTGAGCAAGCACATGCTCTTTTAGAAAACATCATTCTCCTTCTGTATGTCTTGCCTACAGTTGCCAGGACCATGGAAAAACAATATCTGTGGATTATTATTGTTTTTCCAAGTACAGTACATAGACAGATTCCAGGCAGTAGGAGATGAGTAAAAGCAGGAATGGTAATTTTCAACTAATTCTTACCTTCTCATTACCCAGGAACCCAGCTGTATCTCTCTGAAGCTTTGTATGGACCACATCATCAGCACTGACTGAACAGGAAGAGTATTTTGTTATGGCCACATAGTACTAATCTGTTCATAATGGTGTGCTTTAAGATGAAGATAAGAGTCAGGGCTGGGATGATGAAGGCTAGAGAAAAGGGTGAGGGGCGAGGATTCAGGGATGGGCCAAACTCCATTGTTATCAAAGATCAAGATTCTAAGCAATACATCTAAACCTAGGCACATGGTAAGTGTATAATAAATGATTAAGACTTATTTTATAAGTCTTGAAAGACAGAGTCAGAGAGAGAAGAAGAAAAAGGAGAGAGATCTTCCATTGAATAAATTGGTAAAAGCTTAAAGATTAAGCTTTTAAAATATTTGACTGATTATGATGACTGAATTTAAGTAAAGTGAATATCTAAAAAAAGCGTACTGTTTATTTTCACAGTTTTTCCTGCCTTGTCCTTTGTTCACAGAATAAAGTTGTGTTTTCTTGAACTGAGAATTAATTTTGTCTTCCATTGTCAGGTAACACAATTTGGTAACAGAAAATATTGTTCCTTAATGAGTATTAGATTTTGGAGGAAGGAAGAGACCTAAAAATTGCTAAGTATTTAGTCATAATTTATGAAGTTGATTGCCTTGGTGCATTGTCCCCAATGAGTTAACCATTTTGTTTTGAAATTGTTATAGATTTACCTGCAGTTGGAAACAAATAATACAGGAAGGTTCTAGCTATCGTGTACCCAGTTTTGAGCCAAAGTCACATCTTCTGAACTCCTACTACGCCATCCGACTCATGGATGCAGTGAAGATGCAGATGCTTTCCTGTCCCTCCAAGCAGCCCTCTTGCTGTCACCAGCACGGTCCCTACTCCTGCCCTAACTCTTGAGATCAGGCATTCTTTGTGTAACTGCAGGCAGGATGCCTGGCTGGCTGGCAAGGGAAGCAGAAATACTTCATAAATATTCCCCACGTGACTTGCACTGAGAGCACAGTAAGGGAGGTGGATTTCTGGCTCCTAGCAAGCGTCCCCACTGTCCAGCAGGGATCTTTAGACAGCCATCTGAGCAGGAATGGGAAGGATCCCTCACGGCTACTGAGTGGGAGTGGATGTCCAGGCTCCCAGTGGGGTCTCCATACCTGGAGGAGAGAATGGAACTTTTTATTTGCAGGAATCAAAGTCCTAGCTCCTGACCAAATGCCTCATGATAGCTTTCAGAGGGCAAAAGTGTCGGCTTCCTCCTTAGCCTCTGATGGCCCAAGTGGGATGAAGGTCACATCTCACCTGTGATGTTTGCATTAGGGCAGTTATTGTCTTAGTGGGTTGTTACCTTCCCAGTCCTTTGGCTACAGATAGCAAACATTTGTAAGGGATTCCTATTCATCTTGTATTAGATAGCATTAATGGGTTGCCAACTCCTCCAGTTTCAAGTCTGGGATATAAGATATCTACAGCCAGTTTGTGCCATGGGTCTCAATGGTTCGCAACAGTCCTTCTTTCTCCCCATGTGGTCCAGTCTTCTACATTTTCTGTATGCTATCTAAGCTTTGTGTTGTATTTAATCAGAAGAATAGGGGGGAAAATATGTGAATCTCATCTTCTTACATTTTGCCTTTTAAATAGAAGAGATAAAATTCAGGTCAGGGGAAAAAGTACTTTATGTTTGCTTTTATTGAGAAATACAAATATGGTTTTGTTTTCAACTGTTGTTCTTATCTTGAGTCAGACAGTAATGTAACTGTTACTGCCTTGTAGCCTCCCTTCCAGCCTCATTTTTCACCAAGGCTAGCCAGCGGCTTCACGCATCTCAGGAAGCCCTTCCAGAGGAAAACCCTGGAAGACAACAGCACGGTCTCATACTTCCTGACAGTACCAATTTATTTTGCTGTCCGTGCCTTCATTCTTCATAAGCGTTGTCATTTAGCAGCAATTTTACCACAGGAAAGGGTTTTGCATAGCAACTTGTTTATCATGAGTTATGTTTTGAGACCATTAAAATGAGTATTACAATCAAAGTTCTGTTTTGAAGAGTGTGTTTTAACTCTGTTATGAGCCTTTCCTTGAAAAGAGCTGCATTTAAACACCCACGCATACACGTACACACAGGTGGAAGTTTCAGCCTAAAAACTGGCACTTAGCATTCATACTTTATTGAGTCAATAAATTGTGGGTTTAACATTTTAGTCAAACTGAATGCCAAGTGTTTCATTTCAGGCCCTTGTGTTTGTATTGACAAGACTTTAAATCTACTGCTTATGCATCTGGAGCTTGTTAGATGTGAATAGGTTGAATGGAGCCAAATGTCATTGGTACCTTTGGTTGATGGAGAGAGCCAGTGGAGCAAGCTGTCGCTTTGCCTCTTCGGGGCAAATACCAGTTTAATGGGGTCAGCTTCTGATCTGCTACGTAAGAAGCGTTTTGGCTGGGGTTGGGATGGTAAGGGGCAGTTGACAGCTGCATGTTTTCTCATAATTCATCTACAAGGCACCGGGAAACATGCTCAGAGATGTGCATGAGAGGAGAATCTACTATGGGAGCCACAACAGCAGCACTCTGCATCTGTGTTATCCACTGATGGTTCTAGAGCCTCTGGAATGGGACTAGAGCAATAGAAGAAATGAATTTTTTGCTTGATTGAAAATTAACTTTTCCAATTTTAATTTTAATATGCATATGTAGCTATTGGTTGCTATTTTGACCAGTCTAGGTATAAAGCCAAGTCAGTGGTAAATTCAAGAAATACTTATTGCATTCATAATTACCCAGCAGGATTAGTTATTCCATTCATCCATCCACATCTTATCTACCTACCCACTTAGCTCTGAAGTATGTGTTGAGTGTTTCAATGGTAAGCCTCTGTCATGGCTGCAGAAGAGTGACAGACACCTGCAATCCTACGCCTACCACTTGGCTTCTAAATGCTCTAGTCTAGTGGATTTCTGTTTGGATCCAGACGAACACATCAAGACAGGAAGCACAGACTGAGAGGTCTTGGCTTTGTTTTCGCCTCAGACCATTTAGCTCTTTTGGCAAGTTATTGGAGTTCTTCAAATCTCAGTTCCTACAACTGAAGAGGAGGATAAAAACCCACCTGGGATGGTTAATTTTATCGTCAACTTGACTGGTCTATGATTCCAAGATGCTCGGTCACGTGTTTTTCTGGGTGTTTCCGTGGTAGTGTTTTTGAATGAGACCGACATTTCTGAGACTTCGAGTCGAGCAGAGTGCGCTCCACACCATGGGTACGTCTCACTCAACAAGCTGGAAGTCAGACAAGGCAAAGAAAGAGCTCAGCGCGTGAAGGAACTGACTGGTAGAAGGTCGTTCTGGATCCGTGGCAGATTGCTTTGCATTGAGCTGCAACTCTTTCCTGCGTCTCCAGCATATGACTTCCCCTCTTGTTATGGACTTCCCAGGCCTTCACCATCTTGGGAGGCAATCGCTTGAAACGGATGTGAAACATACACACACACACACACACCTGCATAGTGCAATATCTGAGTTATATAAATATATGTCTATGTGAGGATATTCCAAAAATCGGTAGAAATGTAATTGAAATTTTTTTGGTGAAAACCTTTTTAAAACTCATGCATAGTATTTTTTAAAAAGATTTTTTAAAATTTTTATTGCAAAGTCAGATAGACAGAGAGGAGGAGAGACAGAGAGGAAGATCTTCTGTCCACTGATTCACTCCCCAAGTGACTGCAATGGCCGGTGCTGTGCTGATCTGAAGCCAGGAGCCAGGAGCTTCTTCCAGGTCTCCCACGTGGGTGCAGGATCCCAGGGTTTGGGCCATCCTCGACTGCTTTTCCAGGCCACAGACAGGGAGCTGGATGGGAAGTGGAGCAGCCAGGATTAGAACTGGCGCCCATATGGGATCCTGACTGTTTCAAGGCGAGGACTTTAACTGCTAGGGCACGGTGCCAAGCCCAATGCATGGTATTTTTGTGGTACACGTTTTCATGAGTTTTTGAGCCCCTCCCTCACCATATGCATTAGATTTCAAGAATTTCATGGGATGACCTGCCTTCTTCCTCACCCCCTGTCTATCCCATGTGGGAGCCCAAACCTGAATTGTGTCATATGGGGGTAGAATGTTTGGGCAGCAATGAAAGTTCCATGTGGTGGTGGAAGCAGAGTCCCCCTGATGGAACTGGTGCTCTTCTACGAGGAGAGAGATCACTTCCTTCCCGACGCTGTGCGCTCAGTGAGAATGTGCCATTTACACGCCAGGAGGAGAGCCCTCGTGAGAGCCCTATTGTGCTGGCATCTTGGTTTCCGACATTTCACTGTCAGACTGTGTGGCGACAAATTTCTGTTGATTACGCCACTCAACCTGTGCGTTTTACTACGACAGCCTTAATTGGCTATCGAAGCATCTTATTGGTTCTGTTTCCCTCGGAATCCACGAATAATAAACAAATAAACCTCTAGTTGTCGGAGAACCCAAATGAGTCATGCCTGTCACAGCGTACATCACACTTGTGTAGTACTAGACACCTGTGGCATCGGTTGCTTTCTTCCTCCCAAAGCGTGGATCCCTGTAACCCCCTAGTACCGGCCACCCACTCATGCTGTCTGCTCTACTTGGACGCTTTCCAGCTTTTCTCACAATGCAAACTCCGGCCATCTTTCAAGGCTAGTCTATACCTGCTTCCAGAGAGAAGTTTTTCCAGGTGATCCAACAGACGTCTTCCTTTTGCTAACATTAATATACTTACGATATACACCTTCAGTGTTGAGTAATTTTAAATAGATTTCCTTGGCTTAAATGTGTAGCAATAGCCAATTTACAGCGACTACATACCATGGATTAGCTATATAAGAAAAGTAACAAGCTCTTGCAAGTATGCTATCTTCTCTTGCTCTCAAGGTGACCTTACAGGAGTATAGTAGGCACCAGCATGCCCATTTAGTAGGAGGAAATTAAAGTACAGAGAAATAAAATATCGGTGGTTGTGCTCCAGCAAGAAAATATTTGGCATCTCCCTTGATGTCTATTTCCTTAGTGTTTCGTTTTCTCCTTTTCCAAAGAGTTCTCCTGTTATCAATGCTGAACAGTAGGTTTTACCAGTGTAAAAGGGAGACCCTTGGGTTCCTTACTGCTAGAGAGAGCAGCCTGGGGCAGTGTGTAACACCTCACCTTTCCAACCCCCTTAATAGATTGTAGCTGATAACTCATACCAAAGGGATAAAGGAAGCATTGCTGAGAACTTTGGGCAACTATTTCCA
Organism: Ochotona curzoniae; assembly: GCF_017591425.1. Taxonomy (NCBI): domain Eukaryota; kingdom Metazoa; phylum Chordata; class Mammalia; order Lagomorpha; family Ochotonidae; genus Ochotona; species Ochotona curzoniae. The sequence continues at coordinate 19,157,273 of NW_024466307.1, forward strand.
CTGGTCTATGATGTAGTACATTCAGAATCTCAAGTGGGATGAGAAATGACATTTTTACACATTTTAATTAAATGTAATAATATAGAAGTTAGGCTAGTATTATGTAGATATTTTTGTTTCATTTTACTAGAAATTCAATTTTATTGTGGTTTTTAATAATATCAGTCCGAGAAGAACTTTTCCCACTTTAAGATGAAATTTATTTACAAAAAAGTCAGTTTATTTCAGTTTGAATATTGGTAACTACATGCATTTTTGAAGCTGAATTTACTGAAATCCCTCTGTCCACTTACAGTCAGCCCCCCTAGCAGCTTTAGCTTCTGGCCATGTGTAACTCTTTTCCATTGAAATGATCCATCTATGATGTAGTCTTTGGATTATGGCTTCTTTCACTGAAGAGTCATCAATATTCTTATGCACATTAAATGTGAGTTTCTTGTTGATTGCTGCGCAGTAGTATGCCATGGTTGTACCACACTTGTGGTTATTTGTAAATTGCTTCTCCAGTTAAGGTTAGTTAAGGTAAATTGCTTCTCCAGTTAAGATTGTTCTGTTTCTAGTTTGGGGAAATAATGAATGATGTTGTTATTCACATTTGTATATGGGTTATTTTTTGGTACGAACACAGGCTTTTTATTTCACTAATATAAGCATATAGGAAAGGATTCCTGGGCTTTATGACAAGTCTATGCTTATATTTTTAAGGAGCTGAAAATTTTTCAAAATGGCTGCACCCTCTAACATTCAAACTGGCAAGCCATCTGAGTTGTACTTGTTCTGTATCTTTGCTAACATGGGAGTATTGGTGATTTTCTAGAGATTTAAGCCTTGGTAATACACTTGTCATGGTATGTCATTACGATTACAATTTGAGTTTAAGTGATTATTTGTTGTTTGTATGTCGGTTGAAGTGTCTGCTCAAATCTTTGGTCAATAAAAACTAGCTTGTTGGGCCTGGCACCGTGACCTAGCAGCTAAAGTCCTCGCCTTGAACACTCCGGGATCCCATGTGGGCAGTGGTTCTAATCCTGGTGACCCCACTTCCCATCCAGCTCCCTGCTTGTGGCCTGGAAAGCAGTCGAGGATGGCCCAAAGCCTTGGAACCCTGCACCCATGCAGGAGACTCGGAAGAGCTCCTGGCTCCTGGCTTTGGATCGGCTCAGCTCCAGCTGTCGTGGCCGCTTGGAGAGTAAATCAGTGGACAGAAGATCTTCCTCTCTGTCTCTCCTCCTCTCTCTATGTATCTGACTTTGCAATAAAAATAAATAAATCTTTTTAAAAAAAAACTAGCTTGTTTCCATCACTTGGTTGTAAGAATTCTTTATGTATCCTCAGTACAAAACTTTTGTCAGCTACGTGCTTTGCAAATATTTTCTCCTAATTCATAGTATCTTTTCACTCTCCTAATAGTATTTTCTTAAGAGAAAAGTTCTTCCTCTTTATCTCTGATGCATCAAATTTTCTTGTTATGCATTGTGTTTTCATCATTAAAATTAATCTTCTAGAAGTTATTTAGATTTGAGTTTTGATTTTTAGGACCCATTTTGCGCTAATTCTTGCAAAGGTTGGGTAGTATGGTATTTTTTCTTTGGCATATGAATATTCAACTGAACAGTAATTATTGTGCAGATCCTAAAAGACTTTATACATCAGCAAAAAAATACATATTTATATATGATTCTTCTCAAAGAATGTCAAAGGAATGCTGACCTGCTATATTAGTCAGCTTTTGTGACTAAAATGAAATACTTGAAGCAACTAACTGTAAGAGGAAAATAGTTAGATTTAGGTTAAAGTTTTAGAGCTTTAGCCCCCAAGTTCAGGTGATCCCATTCATTCAGACTCTAATGAGGGTGATGGATGGCACTTGGTAAATGAATTCAGAGGAAAGATCATATGACAAATCAAAAAGGAGAGGAAGCACGAAAATAACCTCCTCTTAAATATAATTAGATTAAGACTTCACCCTCTTGGGCCCGGCGCGGTGGCGCAAGTGGTTAAGTCCTCGCCTTGCACGCCCGGGATCCCATAAGGGCGCCGGTTCTAATCCCGGCAGCCCCGCTTCCCTTCCAGCTCCCTGCTTGTGGCCTGGGAAAGCAGTCGAGGACGGCCCAAAGCTTTGGGAACCTGCACCCGCGTGGGAGACCCGGAAGAGGCTCCTGGCTTCGGATCGGCATAGTATCGGCCCGTTGCGCTCACTTGGGGAGTGAATCATCGGATGGAAGATCTTCCTCTCTGTCTCTCCTCTCTGTATATCCGCCTTTCCAATGAAAAAATAATAAAAATAAATCTTTAAAAAAAAAATAAAAAAAAGACTTCACCCTCTTAATACTGTTAACTAACGGCTTTGGGTCTTAAACATCTGCACGAGTGCAGGGCCAAAATCATTCTCAAACTCTAGCAGCTACACAACACTTTGCTTTAAGTGCTTCCCTGAGTTGTGTTGTCAGATCATGGCCAACCAGTCCAACTGTCTTTCATGTGAGTCCTTGGCTGCTTACCTTTGGCTGAAATCATTTCCAGGCTGGCTTACGAAGGCAGAATGAGCTCATTCCTGATTAATCAAAGAATAGCTTTTTGGTTCTCCCCATTTGGTAAATAAAAAGCATTCTCAGAAATTTGATACAAGGCTTTCTTTCTTTTCTTTTTCTTTTCTTTTCTTTTTTTTTTTTAGATCTTAAAACAACTGAGCTTGTAATTTTTCTTCCCAATATGTTCCAAATCTCTCTGACTGCTGGAGAAATTGGATAAAGACTCCCTCCTCTCTTCATTTTATCGCGTATTTCTCTGTTCTAAACAGTTGGAAGCAGCTGGATTTTTCATTAATCTGTGGGAAACTTGGAAATTGCCAAAGGCTGGTGACCAGCTTGAACGTATGTGTGAAATGTGACATCAAATTCCGGAAGAGAAAGCATGGCAACTCACATGGCTTTCGTTAGTGGTCTCCCATGGAGAGCTATTTGGCAGTGGGGGATAGCTTGTTTATCAGAGTGGTCATTTTCTCTCTTCTGGAAGAGAAACTAGGGACTCAGCTCCCAAGTTGGTGTCTGAATAAAGAAGCAACCCTTACATTGGCATAAGAATGACTAAGCTGAGTTGATGTCGTAACCTAGTACTAGTGGGTGGGACTCATTTCATTGCTGGAAAGTACATTTCATCACAGGGAGAAGAATCAGTTATTCTTGGCACTGCTAAGTTTGCTCTGAAATCGAGGCTAACTCACAAGGAAGATAAGTGTATTTCTCCATGGACTCCCTCTTCTGTAAAGTTTTACAGTCTGTGGATTTATCAACTCATGACACAGTACAGAAACTATTACTGGATATGTTGACTGGAGAATTCATGTGACCCTGTTGTCTGGAAATTCAGGAATTCTGTTATCTAATCTATTGCCTCAAATGAGAAGAGGCTACATAATGGATTTTAAATGTAGGTGATTATTTTTTTGAAACCACTAAGGAAAGTTAATATTGTAACACTAAAAAATCAGAAATGAGCATTCAACCCAAGGTTCCCTTGCCTGTGATGAAGTGTTCACCAAGCTCTAACCAATATCTTTGCTGTTTCTATCTTAGGGATTTCTTTCCTTCCTTAACTTAAACCCACTGAAGCTCACAATAGAAAAAGGAGGATTTACTTTCTAGAAGGTTCTGGAGTGTGCCAGGGAAAATGAGAGGAGGGATTCTAGCCAGACATCTGGAGGGACCAGAATAGCTGCCTCATTGCTTTGCTTCACTTTGAGTCACTTTCATGCCGGGTCTGCCTCTTTCTGCAGGTTCATTCTCTCTCTCTCTCACTCACTCACACTGTCTTATGCATTTTGTTTTGAACTGACATGGCTGTTGTAATTTCAGAACAGATATGGTGGAGGGAAGTAGCATGATCAATGGGCCAGGCTAAAATAGTAGCAGAAGTGGGGGAAGTATTAAGTGATTTCAATATTGAACATTGTTTGAGGGGTTGAAGGGAAGATTCGAAGACAGATTTACTCTCAATCAGTAGAGGCAAAGCAAACTAAACAGAGAGCAGAATGATCTGCAGGACTACCTCAGGTGACCTTGGAAACAATGGATCCCAGTCTTCATCTGTCTACCTGAACTTAACAGGGACTTACAAGGCTGAGTTGAGTACATGAGGTCACAGTCCTCTGTAGTGCTAGGGGGAGTTCAGCTGACTAGTTAGCAGTCCAAGTTTCCTTCAACAGAGTATAGACAATCTACAAAGTAACCAGGAGAAGCACCCTGGAGAGAGAGGATAAGCACAGAACTAAGCCAGTTGTCTTAGAACTTAGAATCTGTCGAATTGGATGCGACTCTCTTAATGAATCCGAGTTGAAATAGCATTTAACACCTTCTCACTTGGAACTGCTAGCCTGTCCATAGACATGTGTTAATTTTGTTCTTTTTTCTCTCTTCCATGATCTGAGCCCTTACTGTACATTACACAGAGCAGGGACTTCTCTGCCTTTGCTTAACAGGTATTCCCTGTGGTCTGTTTGTAGGAGATGTTGTGCTGCCCAAGAGGTTAACTGTAGTCTCCTGCCTCTTTCTAGAGACAAGGAAGATTCAAGACCACCCATCCTGGGAAGTCAGCTCCATTGACTGAGCCATGGGGTATTTGGGGGTATGAGGACAAGTTCAAGGATGGCAACCTGTGTATAGGAACTAGCCGGTAGGGGGGTTTGGAGAATTAGAAACAATGAGGGAATTCAAGAAGGAAGATAGCAACTGGAAGACAGTGACTGGGAAGGGCTGGTTTTCACAAACAAGAAGCAGAGTGGTTGAGAGGGGGCATTGAGGCAATGGCATGATCTGCACATGGGCCCTAGCTCACAATCCACCATTTTGCTTAAGTTGTTCTTCCCCCTTTGTAGGGAATACATGGAGCAAGAAAAGGAAGGGAAAGACAGGGAGGGATGTTTTGCAAGGAAAGCACCCTGGAGAAAAGCTCCACTCTGATCCCTTCAGGAAATCATTCACTTCTTGGAATGTTCCCCATTCTAGCCAAGGGTCTTAGACCTCTACACTCTTAACCTTTTAAGTCACTGGCTGGGGCTTCCCCTCTGGACTCCTGGTTGGTTTCAAATTCAGTCTCAGAATCAGACAGCCTGTTTATGAAATGACAGTCTTGTCTCAGTAGATGCTTAGGCCTTTAGAAAACATTAATACGCATGGCATGGTTATTTCCTGTACCAAGGGAGTGGTTACCATGCGTGAGAACAGTCAGGCATAGGGAATGCAAACACAGCCCAGTCTAATCTGCTTTTCATGGTGTTGAGCAGACAGAGGAAACACTGCTTCTTATCACTGCAAAGCTGGCCGAGGAGGATACCCATCATAAGGAAATACAGTTTGGGTGCCCACTGACTCCATTTTCACACAGAATCATTGAAAACTGAACTCTCTCTCTCTCTCTCTTTCTCTTTTACAACAGAGCTATATTTTTTCTTTAGCTCTTTCAAGATCCTTAAATTATCTTCAGACATGAGGGACAGGTTCTTCAAGAAATAAAACTTTGGAGAAAAATGAGCTGATCTTGTATGAATTTATTAATTCAAAGACAGTAATACTCTGCTTTCAACGTAAAAAAAATTTAAAATAAAAAAAAAAGATTTATTTTTATTGGAAAGTCAGATTTACAGAGAGGAGGAGAGACAGAGAGGAGGATCTTCCTTCTGCTAATTCATTCCCCAAGCAGGGAGCTGGATGGGAAGCGGGGCTGTTGGGATATAAGCAAGAGCTCACATGGGATCCTAGTATGCACAAGATGAGGACTCCAGTTGCTAGGCCACCTGCTTTCATGCGCTGGGCCCTCTGCTTTCAATTTTTAAAGAGTGGCATTTTTTAGGCCAGGTGAAATGGCCCATTAGCTAAATCCTTGCCTTGCATGCCCTGGCATCCCGTATAGGGGCTGGTTCATGTCCTGGTTGCCCCACTTCCCATTCAGCTCCCTGCTTGTGGCCTGGGAAAGCAATGGAGGATGGCCCAAAGCCTTGGTTCCTGTACCTATATGGGAGCCCTAGAAGAAGCTCCAGGCTCTGGCTCCAGATCGGCTCAGCTTTAGCCATTGCGGTTACTTGGGGAGTGAACCAGTGGATGGAATATCTTTTTATCTCTCTTCTTCTCTGTAAATCTGTCTTTCCAATAAAGATAAGTAAATTTTTTAAAGAGTGACATTTTTCTTCTGAGGCCTTCTTAATTGTGCTGATATTTCATCTAAATAGGTTAGAAGATAAAGTAAGAATTTCTTGGACATGGGCCAGCATGTGGCATAGTGGGTAAAGCTGCCATCCCATATTGTCACTGGTTTATATTCTGGCTGCTCCACTTTCAGTCCAGCTCCATGTAATGGCCTGGGAAAAGCAGTAGAAGATGTAAGAACTATTTGGGCCCCTGCTACCCATGTGTAAAGCCTCTGGCTTGTCCTATGCTTGATTGTTTTGGCCATCTGAGGAGTGAACAAGTGAATGGGAGATATGTGTCTATTTCTATATCTGTCTCTCTGTGTCTCCCCTTCTGTCTCTGCAAGTTCTGACTCCCAAATAAATGAATGAACAAAAAAGTAACAGAAATCCTTAGCACTCAAATGACAGGTACTATGCTAGGTAGTAAGGATGTGTTTAGCCTCAGGGAAAACTCATTGGCAGGTCTTTATGGAGACTAGATTTGGAAAAAGCTTGTGGAACTTTCCGTTTCCAGCATGTTTAATAAAAATGAAGAGAGAGCGAGAAAGAGAGAGAGGAGAGAGCACATGCAAGTAAGCGAGCAGTGAAAGAGAAAGTGTGAGAGAGTGAGAAAACCCCTCCAAGTTGTAGCTTTGGACGGTCCTGACACAGGAGAGCTGGACAGAGAGAGCTGGGCCAAGAGGGGTCCGAGTGCCCTCTGCATGGTGGCACTTGGTAGGCCAGTCCACAGCTTCCTGCTGCAGGACCGGAAGGGGAGTTTCTGACAGTACTGTGTGAAACACTGGGTGGAGAAGACAACAGGATCTGTGAAAACACTGAATGGTGCTTTCTATCAAAACCATTGTAAAGAAATGAGAAAGCAGAAAGTTTGCTTTGACTGAAAGCAGGTCACTGACATGAAGCCTTCGTACAATTCATTGTATTTGGAGAGCAAGAGAGATTGTGCAAAAACAGGTGCCAATGGGCTTGGCATGGTAACCTAGTGGCAAAAGTCCTTGCCTTGCACTTGCCAGGATCCCATTTCGGCACCAATTCTAACCCCAGTGATCCCACTTTCCATCCAGCTTCCTGCTTGTGGCCTGGAAAAGCAGTTGAAGTTTGGGATCCTGCATCTGCATGGATCCCAGAAGAAGCTCCTGACTCCTGGCTTTGGAAGGGATTAGCACCGAACACTGCGGCCATTTGGGGAGTGAAGCAGTGGAAAAAAGATCTTCCTCTCCATCTCTCCTCCTCTCTGTATATCATCCTTTCTAATAAAAAGAAATAAATCTTTAAAAAAAGGTGCCAAGTAATTTTTATTTTTGTTATTGTGATCCACTTTTCTATTTTTTATAAAATGTGAATGGTTTTAGACATTCCAGCCACATTCATAAAGAAAGTGCTGACCGAGTGACACGACGTCTGCGGGTGCCTCTCACATCAAACAGGAGGGAATTGGATAGGGTTCAGGGGAGGGCACCTGAATCTAATATACTGGATTCAGTACCCTCAGATCAAATAAAGATGACACAGCAAGGGAATAAGCGATCAGATTAGTCATGCGGTGTAAATAATGTCTTTGCCTCCTCTGTGAGACGTGGGAACCTCTGTGTATTGTGGGTAAAATCAATCAGAGTCTGGTGGCATCGTCAGCTGGAGTCAGCTCTGTGTCGAAACTGGTCTACAATCTGTGTCTTCATGTAAATTGGCTTATGTCTCTCTCTCCCTGGGGCATAAGCTTCCACTGTCCAGATGGCAGGGTGACCCTGGTGGAAATAAGCATATGGTAGGCTATAGCCGTTGTTCACAGTGCAGGAATAAGTACACTGTTCATAAAAGCCAATTAAACAAAAGAGCCGATGCTACAAAGAGTGCACTTCTCTGACATCAATCAGGAAAGTCACACGTTTAGGTAAGGAATATGTACGAAGAAAGCTAGCGCTGAGATGCTGGACTTGGGAGAAGACAGAAAAATATAAAGAATGTAACACGGTGTGTGTGAAAACAGAGGACTGGTTATAAGTTTTGATTTGCAATTCTTCTCTGGGAGAACTGTGAACAAGATAGACAGTGGGATAGCTGTTTGCCTGGACTTTCATTAACTCACATGTTCTTTGGAAAGTGATTTGTTTAGTTTCAGTTCCCCAGGAGAAGATGTTAAGGCAAGGTGAAAAATGCAAGCAATAATGTTTTGGTTAACCGTAGACCACACTGTATAGCCTGTGTTGTAGACTATACCTACTAGGATTTTCAAATACATTCCATGATGTTTGCACAATGACAAAATGTAACAGATGATATATCTCTCAGAGCATATACATCCCCATTGTTAAGCAACGTGTGACTGTAGTTCATATTGGGAACAGTGTAGGAAAGAGGTGAAGCAAGATGGGGAGGTGCAAAAACAACAACAAAGGGACTATCATTAAGCCTGTTGCCTCTGTAAGTGACAAAGTGAGAACACTTGAGCAGCAAGTGTAGAAAACGTTCAGAAAGTTTTGGCAGCTTCTTTAAAATGATCTCATCCCAGGGGGCAAGGGAGCTGGGGTATTTTATGCACCAACTCTTGTATGAGTAAGGACAACTCTCAGAAATACCAACCTGCAATACCTTACCTCCCTCCAAAGGGACAAAAGGAGCTTGGAAACAAGAAAATAGTCTGAGGTGTTGTGGAGCTATGGGTTAAGCGACCATTTGTGATGCTGGCACCCAGCATAGGAGAACCAACTCAATCTTTGGTACTCTGCGTCTGAGCCAGCCTTCCTGCCAATGTGCCTAGGAAGGTAGCAGAAGATGGTCCAAGTTCTTGATTCTCTGCCACTCCCGTGGGAGACCTAGATGGAGTTCCTGGCTCCTGGCTTCAGCCCAGAATTGAAGTGAACTAACAGATGGGTGATCTTTCTCTCTGTCTCTCTCTCTCTCCTTTTTAACCACTTTGCCTTGCAAATCAATAAATAGATCTTCAAAAAATCTCTCATACCTTGAGACAACAAAAAGCTGATTCTTTTAGTTGGAACCTGTGCAGATGTGCACTGAGGTGGTCCTTCAGTATGGCAGGACATGTCTGCATTCAACATTAGCAATTCGCTTTCATAAGGGAAGGGAATTTCACTTATAATATAAGTGAAAGGGATTATAATTATATAATTTATAGAAAGGGGAGGTGGAGGTGATAATATAAATCCACATTGGTATGTGCATAAGTTTATCAATAGAAATCTGTATACTTACTTGTTGATGGAATAATGTGTGTTCTGGAAATCGGCACAGAAACGCAGTTAGGAAACAGTTGCAATTCTATTTAAGAAAAAGAAATAGCACTTATGCGTGGGTAAAAGTCTTCTTTCTCTCTGTTTTATTTTTGCTATTTACACCCCTTTGGAAATGGAGAACAGCAAATGGAAGATCTTGTTCCTGTGACTAAACATTATTTAAAGATAAAAGTGTTAACAGTGGTTACTTGAAACAGGGAACTTGCTCCAAGTCTGCCTGAAACCTATGATACATATTTCTGACAACATCACAGGCCACAGGAATAGCAAAACTGTTCTCATGAAGTACTAGGGTACTTCCACAGACTCAAGATTCTTCAAGCAAAACAGAACTCCATGAATAGCTTTTTCATACTACTGCTTGAAGTCTTTCTTATATCTTCAATACTTTTCATAAGAATTAGCTGAGGAAATCTCCATTTCATTATGAGACACCTTTGACTTAATGCTTTATTTCCTTTCCGTAGGAAGACAAATATGATGATGAGCTGTATAGTATAGCATCTTAGTCAATGGTCGATGGGACATGCCTTAATATGTGGAATAATACATATGTGGTGATATGTTTAGGATGTTTCTACTCCAGCTAAGATTCTGCTGCAGACTGGAGAAAAGCAAGAGCATGAGTAGGTAAAAATCCAGAAAATTGAGACCACATAAGCTATGGTTGATGAATAACTGAAATTCAACTTGAGCCACTGAGCCACAGTGGTGATAAGCACTGTTCACAGTGAGCCTGACTCTACAAATGTCCACAAAGGAGAGAGTATTACCACCCCCAGCCTCTCGTCTATCTCCTTTACCCCACAGTGTCCTTGCCCATCCCAGAGGATTAGCCACTTATCAAAAGAAATTCACTGAATTGAGGGAGTGGTACAGCTGGCCCTACAAGGTTCTAATCGCAAAACTCAAGAAGTCATTTGCTTCTCCAAAAGATAAAAACTTTTTTGGCTTGTACTGTCCAGAAGGGTTTTATTTAGAGGGATTTCAGGTCCAGACTGGGAGATTCCAGATATGGGGCAGGATTAAACTACCACCTGCATGTAACCCCCTAGATTTACTGAAGCCTGCTTTGCCACCATAAAAACTCTCTAAAACCACAGTTATTCAGTTCCATATTTTGTACTTTGCAAATAAGATACCTACTTTCCCCCACCATTCAATGTCAGCAATCAGTTTTCCCCACTTTGAGGGACCAGACCCTAGACTGGGAATTCTGTAGAAACAGCTCCAACTAGTTTGGGATTGTTTTGCAACCAAAGGATGAGCAGCAAGCTCTGGAATGGCTTTTTTTCAGACTGGTTCTGTCCATTATGAAAAAAACAATATTTTGTGCATGTTAAATGTCTATGCATTTATTTATTTGGGAGAGAAGGATGGAGGGAGAGAGACAGGGGTAGAGAAAAAGAGAGAATGTGAGATAAGTATTGGCTCCCTATTTTGAAAATTTAGCATATACAGAAATATGTTGAACAGGAAAAACCTTAATTTTTTTTTCTTTTGACCAATGAGCCTACAAAACTGACTATAATCATGGGCTCTGTGGGCCTGGACTTGACTCATTAACTGCTAACTGTGTGACCTTGAGGAAGACACATGACCGTATGTTTTCAGTTACCTTCTCCACTGGGGGATAGTACCTATCTCATAAAATGATTGTAAATATATACAGGACAATATTTGCCTGTCCTAAGCCCTACAAGTGTTTGTGAAACACCTTACTAGAAGCCCTTTCATGATGTTACTTCTACATTCCAGGGAGCCAGGTATAAATTCAGCAAATATTTATTGAGCATTCATCTGGGCCAAACGCTGGGGAAGAAGGAATTGTCATTTCCATTCTTTAGAGGTGCCCATGAGCTAACCCTCTTCGCTTATCTTAGTTGTTTTTAAAGATTGATTTGTTTATTTTGAAACTCAGTGTTACAGAGAGACAGCGATCACTCTCCCATCTGGTGGTTCACTTTCCAAGTGGCCAAAACGGCCAGGACTGGGGGCAGGCCAAAGCCAAGTGCCAGGAACTTCATCCGGGTCTCACAGTTGGTGTCAGAGCTTGGACCATTAGCCTTGCTGCATGCTCACTGGTGAGCAGGTTTAGGCTATATTTAGGCAGCAGCCATTCTTCGTGTGCTTTTTTTCATGGTTTCTTCTTGGGCAGCACAAGTTTTCCAACTGATGATATACCCCATCATCAGGAGTTGTCTGCTGCAAAGTCATTCTTTTCTCCTTTGTAACTCATATGCATGTGGTATGGAAGGTAGTTTGTAACCATGTAACTATTGGGTTCTTCCTCCAGCTTTTTACTGGTTTGCTTACTTAATTTCAGAATGGACTCACCATATTCCATTACGTTCAGCGAGTTATAATCTGCTGCTATTACAGATATTTCTAACTCTGAATTCTTCCTTGCTTCCCAGCAGGGCAAGCTGCTCTCTTCCCCACTTACTTGGCCCCAAGCGGTCTTGGCTTCCTGTGGTGGAGGATGCAGTATATTTATAGGTCAACACCCAGACACCAGTGTTGCTCTTGGTCTCCCTCTCCCTTGCCCACTCCCCTATCATTGCTCCAGGCACTAGATATGGACAGAGTTGAATATATTGTGATCTTTATCTGTGTCTGAAAGTGCTTTTGGAAGTTTATTGAAGGATGGAATGAACAAAGAAATTTTGGTCCCCAAATTTTGAAATTCATATGTAACACCCCCCACTCCCAATTTCTATAAAGTTTGTGAAAATTTCTTGTATATTGGAAATTATATATTTCCATCAATATCCTAATGCAAGTTCGATAATAATTCTTTTCAGCTTTCTTCCTGTTATTTTTAAGGCATTTACTTTTTTAGGGCGCTATGGCATCGTGCTTAAGTTTTTGCCTGCCAAACTGGCATCCCATGTGGGCAAGGTTTGAGTTCTAGCTGCTCCAGTTTGCTCCAGCTGCCTGGCTTGGGGCCTAGGAAAGTAGCAGAAGTTGTGCCTACAGGGAAGACCTGGACGAAGCTCCTGTTTCCTGATTTTGATTCAACCCGGCAGCAGTCATTTGAGTACTGAACCAGCAGATAAAAGATCACTCTCCCTGGCTCTCCTCTCTTTGTAATTCAACCTTTCAAATAAAAATAAATAAATATTAGTAAAATAAAATTTACTTCATGATCAATCCTTCTTATGATAACTGTCTCCTTCGCTATCGCTGTCTGCCTCTCCCTCCATTCACAGTGCTCGTCTCTGCCCAATTTCCCCTCTTCACCCTTGTTTGTGCTGCGACAGCCTTTGCCAGGACACAAACCTTCTACAGCCTGGCTTACCCTGGCCCTCCCTCAGTTCCAGCTCTCATCAGTAGGTACAGCAGCCTAGCCTAGGAGAGACTGGAGCAAGCAAGACTGCTGCTCCCAGTCTAGCTTGGCCCACCTGAAGTCTCAGCTTTTTTTTTTTTTTTAAATCTATTTATTTATTGGAAATTCAAATATACAGAGAGGAGGAGAGACAGGAAGCTCTTCCATCTGATGATTCATTCTCCAAGTGACCCCAACAGCTGGAGTTCAGCTGATCCAATGCCAGGAGCCAGGAGCTTCTTCTGGGTCTCCCATGTGGGTTCAGGGTCCCAAGGCTTTGGACCATCCTCGACTGCTTTCCCAAGCCACAAGCAGGGAGCTGCATGGAAAACGGGGCCGCCTGGACATGAACCTGGTACCCACATGGGGATCCTGATATGTGCAAGCTGCTAGGCTACTGTGCTGGGCCGCAGTCTCAGCTCTTGCTGCCAGGTGTTGCAGCCCAGTCCAGTTGGCTGCAACTCATACCCTGTCCTTGCCCTCATGTATGTCAGCAAGTGCTAAAGCCTGGCTCAACCTGGCATGTCCCCAGATCTAGTCCACACAAACAATGACAAGTGCTGCAGCTCTGCCTGACTTGGCCTGCCCCAGCCCAGGCTGCTGTGCTCCCCAGAGGGGGCTGGGACTACTAGCATAGCTCCTCAAGTTCCCCTACCAGGCGTGCTCCCATCCCCGGATCCCATGTGTGCCAGTGGGAGCAGCAGCCTTGCTTGCTCCAGCCTTCCCTCAGTCCTGATCCTTGCAGCCACCATCAGGTGCTGCAGCTTCTTCCAACCCCTGTGAATGCCAGGTGGATTCCTTTCAAGTAAATTTGGCGGTCCAGCTTGGTTGAACCTGTTACCACCCCAGAAGTTCCACAGAGGCGAACTCACGAGTCCCCTACAGAATCTGCCCTCATTCTGGTTCTCTTGCATTCTGGTAGGTTTTACAACCCAGTCTGATGTGGCCCATCCTCTGCTCCAACACTCATGGAGTATCGGCCTAGCCCAGCCAGGTACTGTGGCTTAGCTTATACCCCCAACCCCAGCTTTTGCTAGTGCCAGCAGGTGGCAAATGATGCCATTCAGCCCAGTCCAGGTCTCACAGGGGCAGGTGCCTTGGCTTGACCCAGGGACGCCCTCTGGTTTCCCCCTATAAACCACTCTGTCTCAGCTCCCTTGTCTGTGAGGGCAGTGGCCTGGTCTGTGGAAGTCCCTAGAAACCACTCCTCCGTTGTCAAACATGCCCTCAGCCACTCCCACTCTAATACTCCCTCCAGGCCCCCTTCCCCAGGCAATCTTCAGGCCCTCTACCTAGGGACTAGGGCGGCCTGTTTCAGTTTAGTGTCCCCTGCCTTCATCATTTACCATCGCCCACCCCCTTTCCCCCCCAAAAAAGAATAAGAAAAACTGTTCTGGCACACTGGTATAGTTGACACAAATTTGGCATTAACCAGGCCCAACATGCCACCAGCTATTGGCTGCTTTTTTCCAAGCAGGATAACACTTACCCAGGTACAAGGCAACATAGGCAGTTGCCTACAGCTGGGGACAAATCTTTGTGTTACAACTGAATACCATGCCCCATGATTCTGATAAACCATACATTCAACTTCCTCTTTGACCTAACTGACTTGGGCTCAGTGTCCCCCATGCCAGGCTACTCGCTGAGGAGTAATTTCCATTGTGATTCAGAGCAGGTTTCAAAAAGCTCCCCTTGGGGTTTATGCAAAACTGTGTTTAAGAAAACAAGCTCTGGAAAAGCCATATTTACGGATATGTATTACATTTTAAGATACGTAGACTACTCAAATGATTAGGATTGATTCTGTTCTCTCCAACTTTACACTTCGAATTAGAATAATTGAAGGATTTGATAGTTGACAGAGAAGGCTTGCATCTGAGTAGAGGTTATACAAGTTTAGGGCAGGAGCTAGCCCAAGGCAAGAATGAAAAGGCAGGTTCTTTTCTGCCTTTTAATTTATGATTTTTTATCTTGACTCTAGAGCCAGATGTCCAGATTAAGGAGTCAATAAGACAGAGTTTGGAAGGAGGCAATTGGCAGGAGATACTTCTGGCTAAGACCAGGTGACTTCAGGAAAACAAAGAGTAACCTAATTTTATGTAAGTGAATTTCCTCTCAGCATAACAGGAAATGCAATCTCAGTAAAGACTAAGTCGAGGATTTAATTTTCTTTCTTTCTTTTAAGACATATTTATTTTTATTGCAAAGTCAGCTATACAGAGAGGAGTAGAGACAGAGAGGATGATCCTCCGTCTGATGATTCACTCCCCCAGTGACTGCAATGGCTGGTGCTGTGTCGATCCGCAGCCAGGAGCCAGGAACTTCCTCCAGGTCTCCCACGTGGGTGCAGGATCCCAAGGCTTTGGGTCGTCCACACTGCTTTCCCAGGCCACAAGCAGATAGCTGGATGGGAAATGGGTTGCTGGGATTAGAACCGGAGCTCATATGGGATCCTGGTGCACTGCAGGCGAATACTTTAAACTCCAGGCCACTGCCCCGGGGCCCGATTTCGTTTTTCTAATGATAACTCTTCTTAAGTTAGAGACGCAGTTCTACTTCAATGGTGTAGCCTAAGGGATGTTTCCCTAAGGGTAAGTGATGGTTGCCTCGGTGACCAGAGGAGGGCGGAGCTTGCTTTAAGCCCGGTGCATCACTCGAACCACAGGCTGGGACTCGGAAGGACAGAATTCTGGAGCGCCCCCAGGTTCACAACTGCACCAATGATGAACACAAACCAATATTCCCCACCAAATAAGGGCAGAAGCGACCGTTGCTTCA
Organism: Ochotona curzoniae; assembly: GCF_017591425.1. NCBI lineage: Eukaryota > Metazoa > Chordata > Mammalia > Lagomorpha > Ochotonidae > Ochotona > Ochotona curzoniae. The sequence goes on from NW_024466307.1 coordinate 19,172,817, forward strand.
GCTTCCGTGTTAAGAGGGGTTTAAAACTCCCTTGCACGGCTCTTCCTGGCTTTTTCTTACCTCTGTAGCTCTCTTGCTGCCTTTCCGCTGCACGGGGGAATAAAGCCCATGATCACGGTTTCCTGGAATAAACTCCAACTAAATTATTTTCTACATGCAGCTGATGTGTTCCTTCCCTGGCGGTCGGGGAATCTAACAGTGAGCAGATCTGAATGGCTGGTATTGTGTTCCATTTAGGAAGAGCCATGCCTCTGGCTAAGGCACTCCCTCCTCCTCTGGACCAGTGATGGGGCTGGGGTGTGGGTGCCCACACACTTCCCGTGGCCAAATGAGAGTACAAAGAGGAACTGTCCCATGTTTAGTTCAATGGAATTTCAATGGGGGAGAATGAAGAGTCCTGGAGGAAGCAAAACCTCCCTTTGTTCTTGCTTTATCCTCCTCCTGATTCTGTGTATCCCTGGTCAGGAAGGCAAAATAAATCAAACGGGCACACTCCCTCTCCCATCTGATCATTTCAGGTCCCAAATATTTGATTAAAGAGGAAGCAGAGTTTCACCCAGCATGCTGCTCTGCGTAGCCAGTGTCCAGCAGCCCACGTGGGATTGGGGCAATGTGATTTGGAGTACTTCTGATTTCCGTGGGGGCATGACTTAACCCAAGTTGCTTCCCTGCTTCTTATATTCTTTGTAAGAATAATCACTTCAAAATGATTAATGACGCCCAAAGCCACCAGTCTTACTTCCTGCGGTGAGTGGAGGCACTCTGTGCAAGTCTGGCTTTGTAGGAGGGTGTGCGCCCAACTCAGCAGAGGCACTTCATCCTGCACACACAGTCGGGGCATTGTTTGGAAACACCACCGGAGGGCCACAGTCCCTGCTGGGAGGGGGCTTTGCTCCGGTTACAGGAGGGAAGTGAAATTGGTCTTCAGGTGCTAGAACAAGAGGTTGGCTGCTTAGCAGGAGCCTAATCTCTCCCTTACCAACCCTCCCACCGCTCCCCCCCGCCCCCCCGCTTTTTTTTTTTTTTTTTTTGGCTAGTGGGAGTTAAGAACAATACCAGGGTGTTTTGAGAACAGGTGGGATTACTGAAAGGCTTCTAGGGGAGAAATTGGCAAAACAGCGGGGCGCAGCCCTACTGGAGGACAGCCTTTTGCTGTCCCTCTAGGCCAAGCTGGGGAAAACCGCGGCCTCAGGGAACTTCCTGTCCCCGGGGCGTTTCCTCCAGCACTCTTGGTTGGGTCCCCTAACCTGTCTTTTTCTGAGAACCAGGATGAGGTTTGCAGCGAAAGAATGTGACTTTTCTGTAAATCCTCTTTGGAAAACAATGCGGATGATTTCTAATCACGGAAAACTGAAGCTACACACAATTGGGCTCTCGGCGTGGGTTCTGCCTCTGCAGCCTCAACCAATTACAGATCCAAAAGATTTGGAAAAGAGATTGCATCTGGATTGAACCTGTTAGACCTATTGCGATTGCCACTGTTATGATGGAACAACTATTTACATTATTGTGGTAATTTTAAGCATCTAGAGATGGTTTAAAGCATAACGGAGAAAAATAAAGTATGTGTGTAGGTTCTATGCGAATCCAACACCATTTTGTATAAGGGACTTGAGCATCCATGAATTTTGCTCTTTGTGGGATGTCAAGGCACAAACACTGCCTGACACCAAACAAGGGCTGTACAGAATGCTAGCGATAACTTCTACAGGATTTTAGAAAGTGAGTATCTTTTCGTGTAAATACTCCCGAACCTCATCCCACCTTTCATGATACTCCTTGTCTTTATCTCCAAAAAGTGTGATTTGGTGAACTAGTGAAATAGATGCTGTGGTTTTCTTTGCAGGAACTTTGATCTCTTCTGTCAATTGAAAGGCGTTCGATGGAAGAGCCAGACTTACCATTCAGAAGGGTGGACTGCATGGGTTATAACACTATCTTGAGTGATACAAAATAAGGAAAGGGAATGCCAGACTAGCAGGGCTGTCAGTGCCATGGAGGAGCCAGCCGGCGAGTGTGCATGTGTGAACACACGCATGTGTGCAGGCCCTCCGAGCATCTTGATGCCAACAGCTGCCAGCTCCCACAGGCCCTGCAGCACTACCCACTTACACGGAGGAGAAGGGCCTCTAAGGACAATGGTGATGACATCAAAGATGGGTGAAACATAACGTGCTCTTGCAGGCTTCTCTCTAACTACCAGGGAGATGTGTGATAACACAAACACTCCAATCCTCACCCAAACAACGGCAAATAATAATAATAATAATAATAATAATAATAATAATAACAACAATAATGGAGCTTCAGGGCTTGCTTTCTATTTTGTTCAGCGTGGTATTTTTTGTTTGTTTATTTTTTAGTGTGTGAGCTAGCCTTTCTACCCACTGTATTAGCAACTGTTAAGTACTTTTGGGCACAGTGCCCAAGGGATTTGGAGCCCTGAGGATGGGCCTCTATGTGAACAGGCAGAGCACCTGCCTGAGAAATCTGGGAACACAGGTTTTCTTCCCACGACATTTTCTCCATGTGAATTAATCTATTAGCTGGTACACGTGTCGGTTTATTTAGGAACATGTGCGCTGACAATTGGTTTCTGGCTGTAAAATATGGTCTTGGGGGGGAATGATTAATTGCCTGCATGAAAGCATGTGTGTGGATGTGCATGTGTGTCTGATGACAGTCGCTGTAAATGTGCATGCTTCTACAAAGCTAAAGGCAAACTAAAAGCAAATCATCATAACAAATGGAAGGTGTGAATAAACAAAGAGTCTGTTGGAGTTGTCTGGACTTTTGTACCCCCTTGACAGATGTGGCAACCAAGGAAATCTCATTTCTGGATGCATGCATGCTTTCCAAATATAAAGTGGGAACAGATAATTTACATCAGAAAAAACTGCCGTTCCTTGAATGTTCAGTATTACGGTGGAGAATGCTTTCCTTGAAGAAACAGGGCTGCAAATTTCTCAAATGGGATTTACCTATGACACACTTTTATTTTTCTTGGTTTCTACCTACATGTTACTTTTCAAATACTGCAAGTGGTAATAAATAACCCTCTAATGTAATGCGAGAAGAATGAGGTCATTTGATTGTTTGTTACAATCCAAAATAGTAGCATTTATATATATATAATAAAGGAACTATATATATAGTTCCTTACAACAAACAGCTAGGATATTTAAGCTAAGAAATCTCTACTTTTCCCAGTAAATATGCTGAAATATGAGATTATTTCAGCAAGTTGGTGGAAAAAGAAAATGATGAGATAAGCTTATTTTGGTGCAATTAAAACATTTCATGCAGTTTTTATAATACATATTTCCCATGATCTTTCTTGCACACTCCTCCTATGCATAAATTAAAAATTTAGGGGGACTAAAAAGTAAATTTTAATTCAATCCTATTGTTGTTGTTTTATTTATTTGAAAGGAAGAGTTACAGAGAGGGAAAGACAGAGAGGTGTTGCATCTACCAAATCACTGCCTAAATGGCTGCAATGGCCAGGGCTGAAGCCCAGGTGAGGAGCCAGGAGCTTCTTGTAGGTCCTCCATGTGGGTGCGGGGGGCCTTCCTGTACTGCTTTCCCAGGCATATTAGCAGGGAACTTGATCAGAAGTGGTGCAACCAGGATGCAAGCTGGAACCAGTAAGGGACACCAACATTACAGGTGGTGGCTTTAGCAGCTATACCACAATGCTGGTATATGATGTAACCGCACACAGAAACAACACTCAATTGTTACTGTGCTATTATAGAAAAGGCATTTTAGTGCAGAAAGCAAACGTGTATAATCTCAATGATCAGAGCTTTAGGTAAAGAAATAGATGCAGTAGAAGGGAACCTACCACGTTGCCTTTATTTCCCCTTCTGCCATGGCTAAATACCTGGAAAAATCTTCTGGCTCTGTGTGAGTGACACAACCAATGGCTTGTAACTGGGAGCTGACACCTTGCATTAGAAATATTGGTAACGTTGCAGTAACCAGGGTTGACTAAAAAGAAAAGTGGGAATTGCCAGTCTGGAGGCCAGTTCGTCCAGGACAGAGCTGTGACAACACTCGTATTTCTGGCCCTGTTTTGATTCTAGAGGAGGACTGAGGTGGTCTGTTTCCATGGACTGACGTCTTTCCTAATGGGAAAGACTAGGAGAGTGGCTGGAACTAGCACCCTCATGGAAATGACACTTTAAGACCTGGGAGAGGAGAATATTACTGAGACCAATAGGGTGAGTGGGAAGTTATAAGAGACGGAGTCGACTAAAAATCTTAGAATAAAGAAGAGAGGAGAAGGCAGCAACACCAAAGAGAGGAATGCGCAAGCCATCAGACATCAGCAGACATCAGCATGAAGGGCGGGAAAGGAGAGTGACCGGTAGACACTGCTGTCAAGAAATAATCCAGCCAGGTCGAGGATAGCCATCAGCTCGCCCAGGGCTGAGCGCCAGACTCACAGAAGTGGAGAAAGGAAAGCAAGGGAGCACGATTGGAGAGCAGTTCCAGAAAACAGCAGAATGATGGGTTGTCTTCTAGAATGCAAAGACTTGGATATTCTTTCTTTTTTTAATTTAATTTCTTATGATATAATTCTATAGGTTCTGGGATTTCCCTTACCTCCTCCCTAAATTCCCAGGCCCCATTGATTTCCCCTATATTATTATAACAATATTGTCCTTCATAAGCAGTCATAAGCCCATCACGCTATTATTTAAGTGTATCCTGACGTTGCGGGTATGGATATTGGCAGAGAGACATTCTTTGCAAGTAAGAAGATTTGGAGCTAAAAGAGCTGTTTGCTGTTAAAGAGTTTTCAGTGTAGGAGATGCGAGAACAGACAGGGCTTCTAGTACGTGTTAAGAGTTCTTGGGGATGGCTCCTTGGGCTCTTGGCTGCACAGGGCAAGGAGGAGTAACACCTATTGGGAAGAGCCAGTGGTCAAGAATAGCATCATAAGAGGCAGCACTGGATCAGGTTTTGAAGGATGCTTAGAAGTTTTCTAGGTAAAGAAGGGAAAAATGGCTTTCCAGGCAAAACAAAAAACAAACAAACAAAAAAAGCAAAGGATAGAGGTGGGAGGAGAGCACCAGGGCTTAGGGCTGAGGCAGGAGGCAGCACATGGGCTGCACACTGGGTAAGAAGTTTAGATTTCAGTGTCAGACTGTGGAGGGAAGCAGGTAGTTGGGCAAAGCTAGTGTCTGAACAAGACAGGCTCATCACTGAGGGGGAGAAAGAGGAGTGGAGTGAAGCTTAGAGAGATTCTGAGATGTGGAGAAGGAATGCAAAGGGGATGGGTGGGGGACGGCCTGGGTCTCTGCTGCACGGTAGTTATTGAGGCCATCTGGCCACGAAGAGAGACGAGAAGGGGTGTGGAGGCCTGGAAGAGGCTCCCAGGGAATTCCTGAGAGGAACAAAAGGTTTGCCATCTTGTCATGACTTGAGATCCACAAAGACTTTGAGCAGGCTTGTAACTGATTCCCACTGACACCAACGCCCCAACATCTGTTGTTCTGCTTTTAAATGAAGTGTGATCTTCCTTTCCAACATCCATTTTCTGCGAAGTTATCAAGTGCCAGGCATGGGTTTTGAACAGGAGCCAGGCTATATCAAATCCATATTTTCTGTTCTCCTGTTGAAACTTGTTTCTATTTCACAGAGTCAGACATCAATAGATAGGAAGGACTACTCATAGAAATGACAAGCATCACTATTGGTGGGAGCTTTTTAATACCTGGGCTGAGTTCAAACTCATTAGTTATGCATCTCAATGCAAATTCCTATCTTTTCTTTTTAATATTAAATCAAAATAGGGTATAGGAAAGTTAATGCAGCTAGTATAAATAGCAGAGTTGGTGTTTGATTGGGTTCTGCTATCTTGCAACCTGTGTAACGAGTGAAAATTCTCTTGGGTTTCAGTTAGGATTATAATGCTTCTTTTATCTCTTTTCTCATACCATAATTAATTTAATATATTCACAAATGCAAAAGAAGATTTTTTAGACTTTCAACATACTGTGTTATAGATGGAAATGAACATTTTCTGAAACTTCCAAAATACTACTCCTAAACCTAGCTTATAAAGTGAAGGCGACTAAGCTGTGTTTCTTCAGTCTGTGGAAGTTACTGATTTCCACCACAAGATAAAGGGGACCAGAACATGGGCCAATCAGCATGTGGAGAATTAGAGGGAAACATGGGGACATTAGAAATTAGAAATGGCCAAGGGATGTATGCTTGTGGGAGATGTCTAATATTTAAAGTTACTCATAATAATATAAAAACATTACTGAGATGACTTCTGAAAAATATTCGAGTGGAAGACAATTTATAGTAGTTCTCCTTTTCCTGTATAAAATGAAAATGAGAGAAAAAGGGTAGACATCTCATGAGGACAATAATATGACCTAGACAAGCAAAGAGTTGTTAGTGTTTTTTTGTTTGTTTCAGAAATTAGTTTCAGATAGACAGAATAATACCGTCTCCCTTTCGCTTCCCCATCTCCCCTCTCCCACCCTTCCATGTTCTAACCAGAAGATGTTACTTCCACAGACGTGATTAAGGATCAAGAGATGGGAGATCTCTTCTGGATTACCTGGGTGGGTCCAGTGGACTCCCAAGAGCTCTTCTAAGAGAAAGGTAATACGACAGAGCCAGAGAGGGGAGGTGACGATGGCCACAAAGGGTAGGAGACAGGACCAAGGAAGCAGAGGTCCGAGCGATGCCATTCCTGGAAGACAGCAGGAATCACAGAAGCAGAGAGCTTCCGGAAACTGCAAAAGGCAACCAGTGGAGCCTCTGGAAAGCATGCTGTCCTGCCGGCATCCTTAATTTTTGCCTCTGACGCCCATTCTGCCCTCCACACTCTAAGATGGAGCTGTGTTGTTTTAAGTCACTAGGTTAGCACAGCAAGGGGAAACATATCCTAACTGGGGCAGTGGCTCTAATCCCCTGGGTTACAAACTCCCTCTGCATTCGAAACTTCTAAATAAACTTGTCATTTATTTACCCTAAATTTCCTTCTCCTTGTGGTTCTGCTTACTCTCTTTTTAAATTACTCTATTTGTTTCCTCATCAGATGTGAGTTCCCTGTTTGCACGGAATTAATTTGGTTTTGGGTCTCAGTTCTGGGCTGTAGAGAGTGGAGTAAGAACAACTTTCAGTGAACCTGTGAAATCCATGCCAGATGGGGGGATTTTCAAATGGATCAAAAAGGATCACACAGATCACAGGGAGTCAAGTCTATGGCTTGGGTAAGATCTGGGTTTCACTCTTGGATGACATTAAGTAAAAATGGCTTTGAAGGAATGTGACGAAATAGCCTTACTCAAGAACTCTTTGGTTCCAGTCATTTTCTGTGCCCGCATCTCTTAGCCACAGTATGTTCTAGCATATCAGCAGCTCCCCTGGGTCTGGGTGACTGTAACTGAATGGACCCTGAGGTGACCATCCCAAGCAAGGTCTCTCTGAAGTCTTGTCACATGGTGTGATTATTTACTGGAAGTAGTGTGTAATCTTTTTAGTGCTCTGTGCTGAGTCTCCAGAGGCTATAGACATTCTGGAGCCTTCAGTGCATGTCTGTTCTCCAGTTTTGGGTCTTCAATAGAGTCTTCAGATCATCTTTGATCTCTGGGGCAAGGACAGTATCTTCTGCCTGCATTCTAGCTGTACCTGTGTGGGGCTGTTGGCCAAGCTCCTGTGAGAGCTGTAATCATCCCAGGATTTGATACTGATGGAAGCTGGGTTCCCATTATGGATTCTGCTTCTTACCCTTTCACCCTGTAACTGGCCAAGTCTCACCTAGAGGTTGCACTGGAAATCCCACAATTTTGGCTGTTTCATGTCACCGAGTCATGGGTACCTATTCCTCAGAATCCTGTAGAATCTCTGATCCTAATTCCTACACATTTCATGTTTCTCTTCCATCCAAAAGCCTTTCTTTCTCTTCCTTCTCTTTTCTTCATCCTAGATGTCTTTGTTTCTCAGAGAAATGGCATTCAGCTTTTCCCAGCGTTTCACCTGTGAGCACTGATTCTCGGGGGAGTTCACTTGTGGCTTTCTTGTTGATGCAGCCTAGTCGTCCTTTTTTGTGCTGTTGAGTTGCTGGTTGGGAGTGCATATCACACCTTGTCATGGTGAAGGCAATAACATGTTTGAAAATGCCTCATTCAAACATCTCATAAAAGTTAAACTGTACTGAAAATCAAAAAGCACGTGAAAGCATTCTGGTTGCTACTTCTACTACTTCAGCGATGATCAGAGTTGCGTTAGCTGCTATGGATGGGAAGCAGCTTTCTTCTTGGTTCCCTAAACCTATAATAGCTTCCTAGGAAACAGATACCCGTGGGGGAGGGCAGATAACTGGGGGCAGTTGCCTGGCCTGGTAGTTAAAGTGCCTGTGTCCTATATTAGGGTGTCTAGAACTGATACCACCCTCTGGTTCTTGACTCCAGCTCTCTGTAACGCTGATCCTGGGAGAAAATGGCCATGGCTCATATAATTTTCTGCTATCTATGTGGGAGACCTGGATTTAATTCCTGGCTTGCAATTTTGAGCTCAACCCAGCTGTTGTGGACATTTGAGGGGTGAACCAGCAAATGGGAACTCTTGATCTGTCTCTCTTTTGTGCCTCTCTGCTTATCAAGTAGAACAACGACAACAGCACTTTGTAAATAGGAAGAATGATGTTCCTTGATAAAGGGAAACATTTCAATAAATATAATTAAACTAATATGGAGGATATGTACACTAAAGAGTTGAAAGCAGGGACTTGACAGATATTTTTATAGGCATGTTCACTGCAGCATTGTTCACAACGGCCAAACAACAGTGGAAACCATCCAAATGTCCCTTAAAAGACATCGCTAAGAATGGATGGATGAGTTAAGCAATATGATATACACATACATGGGATATCATTCAACTTTAACAGGACTGAAATTCCAACACATTCCACAACATGAATTGAATCTTTAAGACATTAAAGTAAGCAAAATTAACCAGATATGAAAGGATTAATATTATGATGCAACTTGTATGAGATATCCAGAAAAGTCAAGTTCATAGAGAATGAAGGTAGAACGGCCGTGCCTGGGGACTGGGGAGGTAGTGTTTTGTGGGACGAATTCTCAGTTTTGGAAGATGAAAAAGTTCTGGAGATGAATGATGATGGCGGTTACATTATAATGTCAATGTATTAAAGGTACACTCAAAATGATTAAAAAGTAAAATTTGTTATGTGTATTTTACTACAGTAAAAGGTAAGAGATAAGCTCAGGTGGTTACTGGAGAGAACCTGTAAGTCATGGTTTGCTGGTTCACATTTACTGTGTGATCAAGCGGGCACACACATCAGAAGATGCACAGTTGGCCAATCAATGTGATTCCCATTTTGTGTATCTTCCTCTTGCCAAGTAATGGTGAGAAAATCTTGTTTAAGCAGCACTCAAATATATGCTCCTGCTAAGTAATTTTTTCCTGTGACTTTTGTATACTCATCTAGGAAAGAAAACATGTTTAATGAGTCAAATGTGTATTTGCAAAAGTTACCAAATAAACTCGGTGACCCTGGCAACTCCTTAGAGTTGTGCTGGGTAGCCCAGATTTTGCAATTCATACACACACATTAAATAATACTGTTTGTCCTGGGCTCCCTTACATCACACAGGAAGTATGCGACCTGCTGGTCCCAGGCACTCTGAAAGGCAGCTTTGATGGAAACAAAGCAAGCAGTTGGATTCCTCTTGGTTCAGGTAATTTTTTGTGGCTGATAGTTTGATAGCTGTGTTGAACTTTAGAAGAACAAATACCACCTGCCTACCCTGGGAATGGGAGTTTGGGTGGAATGAGCACTGATTTGATGGCCAGATGCTCTGAACACTTGGCGGGCATAGAGGGGATTTCTTGCAAGTCATTTTGTCATTCTATGCCTGACTGCAGCAGGGCAGGGTTTAAAGAGGTACACATATTTCTGGTTGCTTTTCAATGCAATCTACATCATGTCCTTTATGCAATATGGGATACAGGCTTGGTAGAAATGGAAGCATCTCTTCCAATGTGCTTCAAAATAAAACCAATATTACATCATAAACCCTGAGAGAGTCCAACAAGAGTCTGCTTTTTTCCCCTATGAATAATTTAGAACTGCTCCATAGTAACAAATCAAAGTTACTTTAAAGTTCCTTTCCTCCTTTTCTTCTCCCCTTTTCTCCTCCTGTATTTTTTGTTCCCTTCCTTCTCCTATGTTTCCTTTAAAAATATTTATTTATGTGAAAGGTAGAGTTAGAGAGGGAGATACAGAAATGGAGAGAGAAAGAGAAAGAGCGAGTGAGCAAGAGAGAGAGAGAGATCTTTCACACCCTAAATGACCACAACGGCCAGAGGTGGCCAAACTGAAGCCAGTGGCCATCCTGGCATCCTGGGGCCCTGCACAGACAGCATTCAGGGCCATCTTCCATGCTTTTCCAGGTGTATTAGCAGAGAGCTAGACTGGGACATGATCCAATGCCCCTTTGGCAGCTTCACAGGCAGCAGGTTAACCTGGTAGGCCACAACATGCCTCCTTTCTTCTTTTGTTTTTCAATCTGCACACCTGCTTTTTCTTGCCTTTCGTGTGATGCAACGCTACATATTGAATATGGAAAGCCTTATCAGCCCTACCACACCAACACATATTTAGGCATTACAGGTGCCTACAGGAATGTATAATAGGAAATATTCAGGGAGGTAGAGGGAGTTGGCAAATAAATAGTTGAAATAAACGTTAGTCAGATTCATCCAGAAGCCGACAAAAACAGGGGAGTTGTGGAAATAACCCTGAGTCCCAGCTTTTCTGCCCACACCCTCCATAGCTCCCACATACTGCAGTCTGATTTCGGGCCTCTCCTGGGGGAAAGGACAGCGTGGAGGCAGGGAGGGCCATGCTTACAGTTTTTTTCTGAGACAAGTGCGAGGTGTGGTGTGGTGTCATGTGCTTGGGCCACTGAAGCCCACAGGAGCTGCCTCGCGTGGATGAGCCGAGCAGGCTGGTGAGGCTGGAAGGCCATGATGCGATAGACAGGAAAAGGGGAAGTCGTTCCTGAGCAAGGATTGATCAAACACTGGCCTTTTCCCATAACCAAATGGAGGCTGCATTGGGGCACTGAGAAATTTTTCTAGTAGGACTTGAAATGCTACCAAATGGCAATAATTTTATTAATAATAGTTATAGTTTAGGGTCCAACTAAGTGGTTACTTTAAGTCTCTGAGATTCTCCTAATTTTTGCTTCTTTCAGCATAGGAGTTAGATAATATAATATCTATCTCCTTTATTATTATTATTATCTACTATAGAATCACTGGTTAAAAATAAACTTACGAGCATTAAAATGCCAAATATTTGATCATGGTATGCATTTCCTCCTTACTTAGAACTCAAGCAAGTATCTGAGACCTGACATGGCAATGGGGGCACCAGGGTGGTTTGATTTTGTAAGTTGGGCAGGTGGTCTTGAGGGGAGGCGGAGTTTTTCTTAAGCGGAAGCAACGCACATAAGATACTGAGCCTGGTTAAAGTACAGGCATCCCTTCAAAGTCCTCAGCTAAGGTTAGCTGGTGGCTTCTAATTGGCAAGGTCTCTAGTTTAGTGATTAGGTGGCAGTTTCTGATAGATAAACCTCTGGTTTTGGTTCCAAGAATGTGGCCCTTGGTGCTGGGTTGGGTTTCAGTTTGTTTACATAAGAACTCCGGACACTGGAGCTGCCAGAGTCTAATGGCCTGCCAATTAATTATGTTAATACTCCACTTAATATACCGAAGCTGCAAGAAGCTATTTGCCTAAGGAGAGAGTGACTAAGAGGCAAACACTTCATTATAACACTGGTAGTTCCAAAGTCGATGGAAAGATGGAATTAAGAGATACATATATTTTGGTGCAGTTTTGAAATCCTTCCTTAGTTTCTTGATTATATGCGTGTCTACAAACTTTCTGAAGATTCCGTCATACGTCGTTGGCCTGTTGCCTTGTCCTTATAACTCTTTTAATATGGTTTCTTCTTAGATACTCCTAGGCGTCAATTACCCAAACACAGGAAACACAGTGAATCCCACCCTGAAAACAATCTCAGAGAGAATTTGCAGCAGGTAGGAGAGCGGGATTCGCTGAGCCATTCTCCTTGATTGTCAGCTAACGCAGCAAGTCCTGCCCACAGTCTGATCACTTGGGAAGAGTAAGTCAGGCATGTTTGAATTTAATTGGGATGAGGGGGCGATAGTAAAAACCAGTTTTGAGGTGTGGTTTTTCTTATGGTGATATGAAGACGTATAAAAGCTTTTTTTTTCCCCCCTTATTTTATGGCGTTTTCGTTTGGGCAATAACAAAGGTTGAGCAATTTTGTTTTCTGACTCAAGAGGAAAGCCGGCATTATAATGTGATATGAGGACAAACCTGGAGATGCCTATGAGGGAGACTGATGCGAGAGGGACAGCAGCCTGGGATTCAGGAGCAATGCAACCCCAAGAAGGATAACTGGTTGTGCTGCTGATTCTGTAGTTTCTGTCTTGTGTGCTGGCAGCCAGCAGCTTCTGGCTCCTTTGCACTCTGTCTTCTGGTGCCGTTGACTGGTGGGAGGCACCAGCAGGGACCTGGAGGGCCAGAGGAAAGAAGGAGTGGGGATTCCTGGTGCATAGCTCTGAAAGTTCTCCTGGAAGACAGCTCCACTAGGCTGTGGCTCCTTCGCATTTTGTTTTGTTCACACCCTTTGTGGCTCTAGGGGTCACAGCAGCTTCAGCTGCTGCTAGACCAGAGGCCCTTTCCTGTCCATCTGTTCATCTGTCTGACCGCACCTCACTAACAACCCCTGCTTTGTTATTTTTCCATATGTTCCAAGGGATGCTCTCAGATTCTGGGAGATTCACCTTTTCTCTAGACTAAAGAGGACACGCACAATTCATTTGTAAAATTAACATGAACTTTATTTGTGTATTTGAATAGGGCATCATGCAGGATTGTAATATGTGTATATGTCACAATCTGAATAAATCAGGTAACTGGCATAACTGCTATTTCTATTTTTTTTTTTAGTACTGAGCCTCATCTTCATTCTTATACTTTGTGAGGGTTTTTTTTTTTGTATTCTATGTTGACTACCATATATCAAAGAAGACATGATATTTGTCTTTTTGACGTTGCCTTATTTCATGAGGCATAAAAGTCTCCAGTTGAAGAAGACAGGAATGAACTCATTCTTGTGCCTGAGGAGAAATCCGTAGTGTAATATCTATCACATTTTCTTCATCTCGTCAACATCTGGGTTGACTCCATATCTTAGCTACTATGAACTGAGCGGCAGTAAAATGGGGTTACAGATAACTCTTCCATTGCTGATTTCATTTCCTATGAGCAAATTCCCAGGAGTGGGATGGTTGGGTCATATGGCAGATCTATTTTCTGAGAAATTTCCATTCTCCCTTCTATAATGGCTGCACTAGTTCAGAGCTCCTATTTTAAGTGTGAGCTCTGAAGGGGGAAAGATGGAGGAATAATTTTGATATTTCTAACCCTTACCCACAGACTTAAGCCTAGCAAGTACAGAATAAAGGTTTATTTCTTCTATTGGAGTTGGGTGTATGTAGAAGAAGGCATTAGAAAGGAGATCATGGTGTAATCCAGGAGGATACTTGGGCTCTGGGATGCTGTGTGCTTTCTGGTCTGAAGCCCTCCTGCTCTTCCCTCTGACTCTGCAGGTCATCACAGTGTAGATCCGTGACAGGTGGCTGTTGCTTACCCAGCACATTTCTGCTAGCACACACTGACATATTGACAATTGTGCTTGGAATTTATATTGAGCCTTTCGTCTTTGATGTTCTAACTCTAATCTTTATGACTTGGTTGTGAGGTAGGACTAGCAAATGTTTGTTATTTCATTTTTTATAGGTGGAGGTGGGAAATGTGAGGGATAGATAAGTACCTCTTGGGCAGCCCTGAATGAGTCACAGCCAACGTGCGAACAGAACTGGACATCCTGCAGTCCAGTATTAGAGAATCTTTTTTTTTCCAATGGATAGTCGAGTAAATGCAACCTGATTTCTTTTTTCTACTTAGAGGAAAGACATTTGCAGTTATTGTTTTCTAGTGGTTACAAATAAGTTAAGAATCAAAAGATGAAAACCGAAGAACCTACAAGGTCTGTATTTTCTGACTTTTCTTAAGTGCTTGTAATGTCTTTTTCCAACTGCTGGAGTTAATCTGAAGCTTAGGACATTGTCATCATCCTTACTTCCTCCCTCAACCTGGCTTTTCTTCCCAGCTGATCTTATTTCCTTACAGTAACTACTAAAATGTCTCTGTTACAACTCTCTTATCCTGCCTTGATGATTCCCAGCCAAGCTGAAGGTCTTACGGAGATTACTCTCTCTCTGATCCTAACGCACGCCTTAAAGTTGGACTGAACAACTACAGTTAACACTCATGATTTTATAATCAAAACACAATGATTATTTGGGGGACAACGTAGAATTTCAATACAATTTCAAAACTAGGCACTGTAAATAACAATAAAACCTAAGCTGGCTATACAGACAGATGGAATAATATGTATTAGGTGAACCAATAATACTAGCTTCCTTAGAAAGCCTCATTAGCATTTATCAAGCAGTTAATAGTCTCAGAGCACTTGACAGTTAATCCATAGAACATCCTTCACAGAGAATTAAATATTCTGATCTGAGCTTTGGGGAGGAGACATCCTAAGAAGCTACATGACTTGACTGGAAGGGCAAGACAGGAAGCCATGGTGGAACTGGGTGTTCGATAAAAGCCTGTCACATCAGACAGATGACTTTCCGTGTATTGCTTCTCAAACTTCACTCTCTCTCACAACTACAAATTAAAAGAAGAAAATTGATTTTTAACTCTGGGAAATTTATGTATAATGAAAACTGAAGAATGGAAATCTGCAAAAAAAAAAAAAAAGTAATTCTTGGCTACTACCAGTCTTCTCTGTGAAGGCCAAGCAGGATGCCACGTTCCCTAGGTGATTTTAGAGTCACAGGAACTTTTGTTTCTATCCTTAAGATTCTTACAATTTCAGTGACATCTCACGAAGAAAGTGGGGTTGGCATCATCCTTATTTTGCAGATTCAGAAACTGAGGTTCAGATATTAAAATAGTGGCAACATGATTCAGAAAGGTCAGGGTTTAAACCCAGGCAATCCAACTCCCATGTGATAATCATTGTTTTTTCTGATCTGCTCAGCAAACCAAGTGGAGCAGCCTGAAGGACAGAGTTGAGGTGAGGACTATTGAAGACATGACCACGGTTACAGCAAGTTTTATGGTAGACATTCTCAGTGAAGCAGACCAAGCAGAGGTGTTTCCAATAAGCAGGATGAGATACTGTCAGAAATACGCTTTGGTGTACATTTAAAGTGTCTGATTTTAGATGCCTTCATTCCGTCTGATTTTGGCAAGGGCGAGGAGAAGAAGAAGAGAAATATGGGCAATGGAAGATAATGAAGGAAGAACCATTAGGGTTTTTGATTTTTTCTTAGTCCTAGGCCTAAAGCTCTGTTCTAATACACCAGAAATCCTTTTAAGTCAATGTTTCTTTCAAAACAAGAGAGTGCTTCAAAAGTTTGTGAAAAAATGGTATCAAAAGATAGGTTTATTTTGGTGGCAAAAATTTTGGGATACAAATATAGTTTTGTATCTTTTCCATGAACTTTTAGAAGTTCCTTCTTATATGTAGTATTTGTTAAATTGATTTCAAATTCTTGCATATTATACCCATCTGATGTAACAATGATAATAGCATTTGATATGATTTGTCATTATTTATTAAGCATGTTCTAGGGCCCAGCGCGATGTCCTAGCGGCTAAAGTCCTTGTCTTGAACGTGCCAGGATCCCATGTGGGTGCTGGTTCTAATCTCGGCAGCTCCACTTCCCATCTAGCTCCCTGCCTGTGACCTGGGAAAGTAGTCGAGGATGGCCCAAAGCCTTGGGACCCTGCACCCATGTGGGAGACCTGGAAGAAGCTCCTGGCTCCTGGCCTCGGATTGGCTCAGCTCTAGCCGTTGTGGTCACTTGGGGGGTGAATCATCCAACCGCCAGTTTACTCCCATAAAGCCCACAGCAGCCAGGAATGGGTAAGACTGGAACTATGGTCTCTCACGTGGGTGGCAGGAACCCATGTTCTTGAGCCAACATTTCCTGCCTCCAGGGCATGCGTTAGCAGGAAGCTATCATCTGGAATACAGCTGGGACCCAGGTACTGTGACAAGGATTGTGGTGTCCCAATTGGCTTCTTGACCACTATACCAGATCCCTATCTCTTAATCTTCCCTTTTGAAAAATGCAAACAGATATTTCTCAAAGAAAAAAAACTGTCTCGAAGTGTGGATCCACTAGAATTCGCAAGTGAGCCCAGTAGGTGTCTGGCAGTTTAAGTCTTATCTATTACAAGCAGGAGGGGAGGTAACAAGACACACCAGTCTCCTTCCTATTGGCTTATTTCCTAGCCCTCTTTTCCTGTCTGTAGTTTTGCCCCTGGAGCGCCTTCGTTGTCTTTATTTTCCATCTGCTTCCTGCTTTCCAGACAATATGTGACAGCCTGCTCACCAGACATTGTTGGGACAGAAAGATATAAAGATGGTAGTATGCTCCAAGACCATCCTGGGTAGACAGGTCAGAAAGCAGGAGGAATGAAGTTGCTGGTATCACAGGGAGTTTCAGTTTCAGGTGGAATTAAGAGTGCTTGCCGTTCAGCTGGGCTGGAGAACCAAGTAGGCAAATGAGCTAACGCTTTGAGGGGAAGGCTATGGGAGATTTGTGCTAGCTTCACTTCAGAATATATATATATATATTTCTGAGAAACAACAGTCAACAAGCTCAACTCACCTGTATGTTTTGAAAGGCGTTTGAGCATCCTTCAAGCAGTTTGTGGAAAATGAAATGAAAGGATGAGCTTGATTTGATACAAAAGTTTTTGAAATGCTTGCAATATTTTTCATATACACATTTTCCCATGAAATTTTTAAAGACTCTTATTTGCATGGATTTCAAAATTTGTTTTGCATTGAAAAAGAAAACACTCATCATTAACTCCATTTCGCATGAACTTGGGAAGTAGTTCCGCGTTTAAAAAATTTGAAAGTTGACAAATGGTCAAGTACAATTTCATCCTATTACTTTTAATGCTTATTATTGTTACAAATTTTTCGGTTTGAAGAATTAAATTTTGCGATATGGAATGGAGCTACATTTTGAAATTACATTCA
Organism: Ochotona curzoniae; assembly: GCF_017591425.1. Taxonomy (NCBI): domain Eukaryota; kingdom Metazoa; phylum Chordata; class Mammalia; order Lagomorpha; family Ochotonidae; genus Ochotona; species Ochotona curzoniae. The sequence continues at coordinate 19,190,063 of NW_024466307.1, forward strand.
GTGCCAAAAATCTATTGCCCCATAGCTATGCTGTTGCAAAAGAAAACATCATTTCTAGGGTTACTTCACTGAATTTAGAATATTCTGGGCAGGGTGATACTTTAGGGTACTTGGGACTGTGAAATAATCTGGAGCTTCATTCACATTGCTGATGTTATGCTTGACCTTTGTTATGGGGGCAAAGGGATGGGCACTGAGTGGAGGCAGGGCAGAGAAAGAAGGCTGGTGTTAAAAAGAGTTTTGCTTCGGTTGAGCTGAGCAATTAAAAATGTTGAAAATCCTACTCTACCAACCCCAAATCTTTTGGTTAGCAGGATATGTTCTCCTCTGAAGACAATCAGGGAGACATCTGTTATTATTTGAACAGGTTTTGAGAGGGCGGCACAATCCTACGCATCCCGGTAAACAGTTTTCTTTGAATTACCTCATTTGTAGCAATGTTATGAGTTCCTATGGTATCCAGGGTTGGCATCCAGGGAAGATGTTCTGCTAGTCCACTTCTAAACAGAATTCAAATTCTGGGTGAAACAACAGAAGCCAAGAAGCAACAGCTTTCCCATCCCAGCTCTTCTCTTTCCCCTCCTTGAGTTGGGGAGAGCAGGCAGCAGCAGAACCCAGTCTCTGGTCAGGAGGGAGCCTATGAAGGGATGTGAGAAGCTCTCTGCAAAGGATAGGGTCACATGGCACAACACAGCAGACAAGACTGCATTTGGAGCAAACCCTCTGAGATAGAGCTTATAGCTTCCATTCACTTCAACCTATGATCAGGGTTTGGGAAATTTTGGACTTGGGTAAATATTATGGGTTGAATTGTGTCCTTTCTAATCTGCTATGCTCAAGTCCTAGTCCATAGCATGTAACTTTACATGGGCATAGTCATTGCAGCTCTTACTAGTTCAGTTGAGGTGACGTTGTGGCTTTGACCTTGTTTTCTGGGTAGTCATGGCCATGCTCCTCATTCTCCATTTTTGCTTCTTGGTGCTCTGCTGGCATGGCTGTGAAGTGTCTTTAGATGAGAGCAATGCTCTGGGAATTAGCATAAAAAATGAGCACAACTCCCTCTCTGCTTTCCATTACAAGGCCTCTAACCCATACAGGTGTGTCAAGAGCCCTCTTAATTGGACTTAGAGTTACCCAAGCACATGGAGAGCACTGGAAATGAACTGTGAGTTCTCTTGATAGTAGGTCCTGGGAGACTATTCCCAAGCATGTCATAATTAACTAGAGTCAAGTTCTCATGATTCTAATAGCATAGATTCAAAGGGCACGCAAAAGCCACACCCAGAGTTTCAACTTGCTCCTAGGAATGGATTTCCTATGCATCACTTGGATTTGACCTAGATGGAAAACTTGTAAACTTCAAAGAGTTGGGTGAATCGTTGATTTCCTGAGCATGCCTAGGAGAGGTGTCCTTGTTCTCAGACAAGATGATGAGTATTTTGTGACCACAGGGTGCCACGTTGCCAAAGCCAAATTTCCTAGGCAAGTTTTCTTCCATTCTTCTGCTTTCGGAGGTTCTTCTCAGTGCCTGAGGTGGAGACACAGCAAAAGCAGAGGCAGCAACTAAGAGAGAGCAGGAGGATGAAGTCAGAAGGTGGAGCAAAATGCAGGCTTTTTAAATGTTCCAGGGTTACTGGCAACCTTGCTCTGCCTTTCTCTGAGGCTAGCTTCTTTAATTATTAAACACAGAAGACTCATCAACATTTGGACGGCTGGGAGACAAGTAGCAATTATCTCAAATTCTGTTCCCACTGCTGTCCCTCCCCAACTTCAAAGGAAACTCATTACCAAGCCCCAAATTCTTCAAATTACTTTCCCATCATCGCAAATGATGTTTATAAGTAGTTCATAATGATGGTCTAATCTCACCCTTCAGATTACTGAAGAAGCACGCAGATGATGGACCAGGACAAAGTGGTTCCAAGTCTGGGTGATTATCTTTGAATCATTCTCAAGAAGATTTTTTTCCCCCCACTGGTTTGTTAAAACTTGAGGAAATATCTTAATGTGCATATACTTACAGAAGGAATTGATACAAACTTCTTGCTGTTTTTAACTGCAAATTAACATCCAAATGAGACCTAGTCTGAAAATGATCTGTGTTCTAGCTTAAAGATGAATAATTAAGAAATGCATATTAAATTGTAATGAATGTGATGAGCTTGACCTTGAGATTGTCAGTAATATAGTGACCTCTTATTCCTAACTGATTATATGTTACCTAAGAGAGATTAAGACATGCCTGAGATTTCATGCCTAAGTTGATAATTTAGCTTATTAATTTGAGCAGGATTCCTATGTGAGTTTAACCTTGACATCAAGGAAAGAAAAGAGAGTGGAGGCAGATAGAAAATTGGTATAACATTACCAGCTCTTAAGTATTGTTAGCTAGAATTTTAAAAAAAATGGATAATTTGTATTATTATTTCTTAAACATTTAAATAGAAAGCTAGATGGTTAAGGTAGCTGGTGAGCTAGTTCTGGAAATTCTCTTTATGTTGATGACAAAGCTCTCCCAGGTGCTTCAGGCTGACTCTGCCCTTCTGAAGTCTTTATTCTCTGTCACTCGTTTTCTGTCCTCACAGCTGCTGACATTTTCAGACAGGCTTTCCCCCATAGTCACCAGAACTGGTGGGTATCTGAATCCTTTCAGGCTGCGAAGGAGAAAGAGAGGCTTGGTCCAGGGAAACCAAGAGCCTATTTTTTTTTTTAAAGATTTATTTATTTTCATTGGAAAGTCAGATATATAGAGAGGAGGAGAGACAGAGAGGAAGATCTAATGTCTGCTTATTTATTCCTCAAGCGGCCACAATGGCTAGAGCTGAGCCAATCTGAAGCCAGGAGCCAGGAGCCTCTTCTAGGTCTTCTATGTGGGTGCAGAGTCCCAAGGCTTTGGGCTCTCCTAGACTGCTTTCCCAGGCCACAAGCAGGGAGCACGATGGGGAGCGGGTCGCTGGGATTAGAACCAGCACCCCTATACGATCCTGGAGCATTCAAGGCGAGGACTTTAGCTGCTAGGCTACTGTGCTGGGTCCCAAGGGACTATCTTTAAAAATGTGATTGTGGCGTAGCATGTAAAGTTGCTCTGTGGGATGCTAGTATCCCATGTGGTCTGCCTCCCAGCTGCTCCACTTATGATCCAGGTTCTTGCTAATGGCTGCGAAAAGGAGAGAAAGCTAGATCAAGTGCTTTGACCCCTGGCATCTATGTGGCATACCCAGGTTAAGTTCTAAAGTTTGACCTGGCCTGGCTCTGACCATGTGCCCATCTGGGGAGTAAACTTCCTCGTCTCTCTGTAATTTTTAACTCTTAAATAATTAAATAAATAAAGTTTAAAAAAGTGCCAAGAATAATAGGGACCAAGAGCAACAAACACAGTCACAATATAAATTTACAGTGACTACTAAGACATGTACAGGTTGCAAAGTCAGCTTGAAGACAGGGTGTCTGACCCAACCCAAGGAGCTCAAGAAAATTAAGCAGATTTCATTATATAAAAAACACACCACTCAACAGCACAACACTCACCACATGTATAAACAAAAGGATTGTGGGCACAGAGTTCTGAGATAGAACAGTGGATAGGCAGACCCTGTAGAGCAGCTCCTGTCCCCAGGAATCTGTGGCTCTTGGCCGGATTCCATTTTACTCCACAGTAGATCCCTCATGTCTGTATGTAATTCTTTGCTAAAGTTGGAAGCATCATTTGGGAACAACAACAACAAAACAACAAGAAGCCAAAAGAAGTTACATTTCATACAATAGTGGAACGGAGTTTGGATTTTTTTTTAAGTTAAAGATGGGGGCAGGCGTTCTGAAGCAGTGAATAAGCTCCACTCCGTGCTGAAATACCTGATGCAAGTCCAACCTCTGATTCTGATCCAGCTTCCTGCTAATGCACAACTGGGAATGCAGCAGGCAATAGCACAAGGTTTTAGGCCCGTGCTATGCACGTGGGAGAGCCAGTGGAGTTTTGGGCTCTTGGCTTCAGCCTGATGAAGCCCCAGCTATTATAGGCATTTGAGAGTGAACCAAGTGGGTGTATGATCTCTCTTCCTAACTATGCCCTTAATCTTAAAAACAGTTGTCATGATAAGCTATAATATCTTTATGAACCTCTCACTAAGCTCATTGCCTGTTTAGCAACAGTCAACATAATCAATGTGGAAGCTTCACCACAGGGTTGCGTTAATTTTTTTATAATTAAAAAAAATTATGGTACGATTCCATAGGGTCTGGGATTCCCATCCCCCTACCCCCAAATTCCCATTCCCGACTGATTTTCCCCATATTATTATATGGTGTGGTCCTTCATAAGCAGTCATAAGTCTGTCAGTCTGTTATTTAAGTGTGGCTTGACATTGACCATGTTACAATCAATCCCATTGTCTAGACGGGTCCAACAGTTTCATTGGGAGTCCATCTTTGATTTGGAAGTAGGGATGCATACTGCATTGTAGCTTCACATCCTAGTATGATAGTCCCTTAAAAGAGAAGCCACAAAGCAAAGTCAGCAACAGGCATAAAGTTTAAAACAAAAATGTACAGCATCATGGAGTCAAAAAATGTGCCACTAAATAACCAACACATGGGTGAAGAAAAGAAAACACAAAAGCCTTTTGGGCAAAATGATGCCACAGTGCGATCCAGGAGCCAGCGATGAATTCAACAAGAGAAAATACATTATTTGGAAGAAATGAAAATGAAAACAAAAATATCAAAACACATGTGATGCAGCAGAAACCGTATGGAAAGGTTATTGACCATACAATTTGCATGAAGGCTGCCTTATATCAGAGAGAACAAATGGTATTTGTCTCTTTGGGATTGACTTATTTCATTGAGCATGATGGTCTCTAGTTGGAATCATCTAGTTACAAATGGAATAAGTTCATTCATTTTAATGGCTGAGTAACATTCTACAGAGTAGATGTACCACCGTTTCTTTAACCACTCCTCTTTGGATGAGCATCTGGGTTGTTTCCATGTCTGCTATTGTAGGTTTGCTGCTGTAGATACAGGATTGCAGATCCCCTTCTCATATGTAGTTTTCCTTTTCTTTGGATATATTCCTAGGAGTGGGATGGCTAGAGGATATGGCAGGTTTATTTGCAATTCTCTAAGAAATGAGTGCATTAATTTTTCAACCTAAACACATGCCTGGTGCTAAAGAATAAAGCACAGAATACATATCAAGACGTGAAACTGATATTAGAGTGGATTATTCCTAAGGATGACATCAAGATGAGAGAGACACAGACGGACAGAAACACAGGCAAAAGAATAAAAGGGCAAATGGAGCATTCTCATTGTTTTCTCCTGTCCTTGGCGGTGAGGGGTAGAGGGTACAGCCAACTGTGTGCTGGCAGCCCAGTTACAAACAGCATCATAGAACCCAGAGCAGTAGCCTAGCAGCTAAAGTCCTTGCTTCGCACGTGCTGGGATCCCATAAGGATGCTGGTTCTAATCTTGGCCACCCTACTTCCCATCCAGCTCCCTGCTTGTGATCTGGGAAAGCAGTCTAGGATGGCCCAAAGCCTTGGGACCCTGCACCCATGTGGGAGACCCAGAAGAGGCTCCTGACTCCTGGCTTTGGATTGGCTCAGCTCCAGCTGTTGCAGCCATCACTTGGGGAGTGAATCAGTGGACAGAAGATCCTTTTTTCTGTCCCTCCTCTCTGTATATCTGACTTCCCAATGAAAATAAATAAATATTAAAAAAAAAAAAAAAAGGACATCACAAGCTGTCAGGTCCAAACAGAAGGAGCAGTGCAGGAAGGGGGAAGGCCTATTAGAATGCAAAAGAGAGAGAGAGAGAGAGAGAGAGAGAGAGAGAGAGAGAGAGAGAGAGAGACAGAGAGATCCTGTCTGGTAAATAAACCATCTATAATACAGATAATGACTCTTTCTCATTACATGGAAGCATGCATCTTTGGCTGAACCAAATGGGCTTTTGTTCTTGCTGTCTGGGGGTTCCAGTTCTAGAACTGAGAGCGGCAGCCATCATAGACCACTATGCAGACACTTCCATGAGGCAACAAGTGCCTGGGGTTTGGAATGTGTTTGCATCACACACAGTATCCTTACTGTCAACATTAGTGTTCACTGGGGGGAGGCCAGAGCCATTTTCTGCTGAATGCATTTTGAGGTGCAGACACAGTCAGTGGTCCTTTGGGTGCTGGGGTTTCTCCCTTGGATTTTCTTGGTCCTCACTGATAAGTGATAACAGTGCCTCTTGTGAATTTAGAACCCAGTAGCATCTCCCTCGTTGCTCCTGGTGGTTGGGAAGAGCTATTTGAATTTCCCAAAGGACCTGCATAGAGAATAAATCTGATTCCATTACTTTACCACCTACGTAGTAATTAAGGACTATAAAATGTTGCAAACATAGGGCCCATAGGGAATTGGAATTATCATTTAATCAAAAACCATTAATAGATATTTGCATGTGACAGATTAGCAGGAAAATCTGCTACATGGCCAAATCCCATATAGATAAAGAATAATTTGGGGCAGGTGTTTGCCCTGTGTGTTGGTGTAATTGTTACGACACCAGGTAAAATGTGTACCTCCCATCTCTGAGTTTCTGGATTCAGTACTTGTTCAGGCTTCTGGCTTCAGTGTCTTGTGATGGTTCCAGTAATTGGATTTTTGCTACTGTATGAAAGACCTGGATTGAATTCCTTGTCCCTGTGCGTAGCCCTGGCCTGGCGCTGGCTGTTGCATATTTGGGAAGTGATCCAATGAATGGGAGCTCTTTATTTTTTTCTTTCTGCCTGACTCTTAAAGTTAAAAAAGAGAGAGACAGAGATGCAATGAATGGTCTAGTCCCATATCAAGTGTAAAAACTACTTCTCTTAAAATATGTTTGAGATGTTTCTATTATTTTTCTTAAGCCATTTTGGGGCTCTTGAGGTACTATAAACTTCATTTTTGTCTTAGGCCAGAATGGAAGAGCTTAGGCTGTTTCTTTCTTTCTTTTTTTTCCTACTAACAATCTTCTCCAGACCTTTCCTCTGTCCTTTCAATATGGTTTGTAGAGTAGGTCATATTCTTAGCAGTTCTTCATGTTTTCCAAAAACAGACAATGCAATGCCTTCTCATGTGTTCACTTGGAATTTCAAACAATGCTTGAAATTGTAAATAATGTGAAAATTATGAATGCTTACAAATATAAAGTTATTTGAATCATAACCCCAAATATTCTAGCTTTTCAAACAGCTCTCTAATCTCCCCTGCAAGTGATTCCTGGCATCTCAGGGAATGGTTCCCATATCTTCCCTGCCCAAGGGTTTTGACTGACTGCTCGGAATGCGACTGCTCAGCCTTGCTCCTGGGCCTTGAAGTCCCTCTGTTGGAGCCCACTGGGCACGTCCAGCACAGCAGTGACTCATGCCACTGGCACTAGTAAATAGGGGACTTGGGCTCCCAGCTTTTGTGTAACACAGTGTTAAAAGTGGGACATGGGCCCAGGTAATGGCAGTGTTCATTGAAAGAGCTTTCATTTAATTCTCTAGTTTGTTTTTAATTTTTGTTATTAGTTTTTAAGATGTTTTATTTTTATTTGAAAGAGTTACAGAGAGGAGAGACAGGGAGATCTACCATTGCCTGCTTTGCTCCCCAAAACAGCTGTCAAGTTGGAGCTTAGCTGATCTGAAGTTAGGAGCCAGGAGATTGTTCCAGGTCTCCCACACAGATACAGGATCCCAAGGACTTGAGCCAGACTATGCTGCTTTCTCAGTTCCTAAGCAGGGGGTTGGATCAAACGTGGAGAAGTTGGGACATGGACCAGCACCTTTATGGGATGGCAGCATTGCAGGTAGAGGCTTAGCATATAAACATTAGGGTGCTAATGAGTTGCCTTCTAATTGAGCTATGGTGTTGCCCATCTCTACTCCTGAATCTGTGCCCAGGGATTGGACCTGGGCCACACTAGTGACAACTTGTGTGCATGCCCTCTTTCCATGTTGCTGTTTCAAAGCTGAGGCTTTGTTTCTCAGCCTGATCCCTGGTTCCCATCTCTCTTACAGAGTTCCTTCCCTGCTACCTTCCCCATGGCTCCTCAATCTTCCCAGACCGAGAGTGGGTGTTTGCCTGGGGCTGGATCTGATGGCTACCTGGCCCAGCTGGGGACCCTGCAAAAGAGGGTGCAGTCAGGACTTGTTCCCAGGGCGCTGCTTGTCTGCACACAATCGCTTATATCAGGCCTGAGCCTCCAGCCCAGGCCCAGAGACGTCTGAACCCCGGGTGCAGGTGGCTAGAGCAAAAATTTCAGGCCCATCATGCTTTCTGGTTCTAAAGTAGTCATTGCCCTCTGCTTAATTCTTCAGCACGGGCTCCCCATATTGCCCCCACCATGAGAAAAGGCATGGATTTTGAAGTTTGGGATTTGTATTCTCCCAGAGGGCCTGATGTATTCCAATGTGGGGGATCCTGGGTGGTTACAGTCTCTTTACCTTTGCCCTCTGATGTCCCTTGTGTCCTGAGAAACCGGACAAGCCAACTTTCTCCCGATTTCTGCTTATCTTCCTGCAAGTTAAGAAGTTAGTAGAATCTGAGCGGATGGATTTTTCCTGATTTCAACTTTCACATCAAGATGGTGTGTAGCAAATTCTTTGTGGTTGTTATGTAGGATGGAGCAGATTTCAATTCTGTGAATGCAAAAGTGTAATTGAGGCTATTAATATCCCGAACAAATTTTGAAACATTTCATATGCAAAAAAACCTTCCATGTTCAGATGCAATGAGTGTGCTTGACAGAGTTTCATTTGAAATGGGGGAAGCAGCTGTTAACTGTGCATTTAATTTAGAGCCTGGAGTGCTCAGTCAGTGTCCATGATATTCACTTTCAGTTTCCCAACCTCCCTTCTGTTTGTTATCGTTTTTAATCCAGCCGCCTTTCTTCAAAATTCACTCACATCTTAATATTCTGTACTTCAATAGCATCTGTCCCTGTGTCCTCGGAGGTCTCGGAGGCCCAGCAAGGCAGCGCTATGCCAGGTTCCACAAACTTGACTGCAGACTCAAAGCAATTGTCCTACATGAAGTGAATTGAATCAGTGTGTGGTCAGTACTCAAAAAGTCATGCTAAATGCAAGATCCAAGTGTGCTGTGTTATTGCTTCACTTTACTTGTCTTTTCTAAAGTGCCTGGTTCCATGACATTATTCACTAAGTAAATAATAAATGAAATGAAACACACTTCCTTCTCTATTTTAATAATGTACTATTCATGTTTTTTTTTTTTCCGGAACAAAGAATCATTGTAGGAAGTTGCTCTGCCAATGCCAGGCTGATATCTCATTGCAGGCAGAGTAGAAAGATAACACGGCATGCCACAGGAAAACTGATAAAGTTTCTTTTCAAAACAAAGGAGGACAAGGTAATAACACAAAATATGAAAGCCAAGAAATGTGTTAGTAGAATCAATACAAATATAAATGTAAGTCCCATGTTGTCCTAATACTTTCCTTAGTTGTGAAATAATCCTGATATGGCCGGAGGAAAAGTTCCAACTATAGTGTTTTTGATAAATGTGTGTGTGTGTGTGTGTGTGTGTGTGTTTAAATCTATTGTTTTTCTCTGGCTATGATCCTATCCTTAAGCAAAGCTGGCAGGGTGTTTCACAGCAAGCAGAACTGTTGCCAACTATTTCTACTGGGACTTGAGCTACCAAATATTTTACTCAAATTATAGAAAATTGCCATTTGTGGAGTCCTCATTTAGTTTCTTAATTTAGGATGAAACATCTGTAATTTCTTGTTAGGACATCTGGAGAGTTTGCAAAACTGTACAATATGAGTATTGTCTTGCTAGTCCCATGGAGTCTCTGAAGAAAATTGTTTTTGTCTCATTGACTGAAGGTGAAAAGGAATATTGCATAATTGTAGGGTGAAAACAGTGAAAGACCTCTGCAATGTAGTATTATGTTTTCATCCAGATTTGTCATTAGCTGACCAAGGATGCTGATGGTGGCTGGCCTTGATGCTGCTCGCATTGTACAAATGGGATCGAAGCAAACAAGAGAGAAAGAACAATTGCATCGTTATTCTTCTGGCTTTAGCTGAAGATCAACACAGCAGCAACACAAGCCTTTGAAGAAATCATGAATAGCCACTTCCTGTCCTCGGCTCCTCCACTAATAAATTTGGTACAGCTTATTCCAATAAAAAAAATCAACATAGTGGCCTTTTAGTGATTAAATGTTATTGAGAGACTCAGAACTTCTGAAAGATCAGCAAAGGTAGTAGACTGTGAGTGTTGTATTGATAATCTGCTTAGGCTAGTAAAATAAGCTCAAAGAAGGCTTCCAAGGAAAGGCCACACCAATGCTGAAACTTGAATGATTACGAAGATGATATTAGAATAAAATTCAAGAGACAGTATTCTGCTAAGGAAGTGGTGTGGGTGGAACCAGGTTGAAAAGTTTGTGAGTTGCTGATATGTGGGCCAGAATTCCAATGTGGTCCAAGAGGTACAGACAAGGTTAGAAAGTTCTGCAAAATCTCATTTTTCTAAATTATTGGCATTGATTTGGAAGCCTTCAACACTGGGATAAATGCCCTTTCTCTGTGTTTCTGGAAGCCCCTCATCCCAGTGCAGCTCTTCTTATCAGGAATGCGTTTGCTTGTTCCTGTTGAAATTCCTTTTCTGTTTCAAGCTCCTTATAGAAGGGACTTCATCTGAACTGCTTTTGTCTTCTTAATGGAGAGTGCTTGGTTCCATACATAGTTCTTGAACTGAATGAATAATGAAAGCTTTTGCTCAAACAATGCTTTTCAAATATTAAAAAATATTCAGCTTAGACTAGCTTGGGTATTTATCCTAAGGCATAAAACAATAATATGTGTATTAGTTATAATTATAGTATTTAATAAGGTGAACTTGGATATTGTTTATAATACAACTAGAAGTAAAGGTGTTGTAGACAGAACAGAACACTGAGGCAGATGAATAGCCTCTAAATCTATCCAATAGATTTTTTTTTATTGCATTTCATTTTATGACATCGATTCATAGGCTCTGAGGTTCCCCCAACCCCTCCCTTTACCCTCCCCCGTGGTGGATTCCTCCACCTTATTGCAGTATTACAGTTCAAATCCAGTCACGCTTCTTTCATTGCAAGCATGTACCATGCATAGAGTCCAGCATCGTTTTGTCCAGATCAATTCAACAGGTTCTTGAGAAAACCATCTCTAGTCTAAAAGCAGAGCTGGCCAAATATCATTCCAACCAATTAAAAGCCATAACATAACATCAACAACAGTTTACAACGTTATAGAGTTAATTGACATGGTATTGGTGACTGATACGTTAGAAAATACAAGTTCTTAACCACATCCTGTGACTACTTCATTGACATTTCAATTTTAGTTTATAAACAACCGGCTTTTATTCACCTTAAAATGGCTATAGGGAACTGTTCAGCTATTTTATGTCTATTTTCATTTTTATATTTAGCAGTTTATTGTATTGAAGCATAATTTTTACTGAACTTGGCAGATTTTAGGATAGTCCAAAGTGGCTTATAACTTTAACAAAGCATATGTCAACGGTTGAGGTTCAGAACAGTTTTAGGAGGGGTGTGCAGAGAAATCTTCAATACCCCAGTGAGGAGTAACTTATTTTTGTGTCCTACCTAGTAAAGTATATGTGAGTCCCCGCTGACCGTTTTCTGTCTGGTTCTCAGCTTTCCTCGTTATTTATTATTCTAAGTTTTTGTTGTTTTGTTTTGTTTTGCTTTGTTTTTTTGGGGGGAGGGCTCCGGGTGAACCTGATGGTCATTGCAGGAGAGGGAGGGGATCCCAAGTTGGAGCTAAGTAAGGACCAGAGAAAGCTCCTCTCCCTTATCCAATAGATTTTTACCAATCACATTGCTAGGAGACTGTTGATGTAAGGTATCATTACATCATTTTATAAAAGTAGATAATTAAGAACTCAACTTAAGAGCCAGAAAACCTGAATCCTTGCTCTTGAATTTGCTGCGTGAACCCCAGAAGTCTCTGATCTTCAAGTTCATGTCTATACATTCAGAATCTGATGCCTGTTCTGCTTATTTTGGAGAATAATGAAGATAAATTGACTAATATATTCAAGATAATAAACTACAAAGAATTCCCCTTATCATTATGGGCTAAGTTGAAATGATCTCCTGAATCCTAGGGTATCTTTTGTTCACCCGTTGAGTCATAGAGTCCAGACCTTAGGATTTTTGATTTGATATTCAATCCCTTGATTGTCCCCTGCTGCCTCTTTTTAATCTGACAGGGAAAAGAATACAAATCAGCAGCAGAGGAATGTAGGGTTGTAAAAGTCTGTTCTTGGCAAGACACTTTATACTCTCCGGTATTTAACACCAAATCCCAGAGTAGGACTCAGCCTCCAGGTAGTTTTTGTATACAGCCTATTGATGGCTGCATGGAAATATCCAGTGACAGAGTCTGGCCACAGTTATGTTGAGTGCTGGCAAGAGAGATGGAGACTGTTCTGTAGCACATTTCTCCTATTCTTTGTTTTTTACTCTGGCTGTCAGGGGGTGGTTCTTGCCAACATGTTGGAAGGCCTGGTCAGTTTTATTTATTTATTTGGACTTTTTCTTTTTTAGTGCTGTTTGGTCTAGGATAGGAGCAGATTGACATATCCACCAACTCCATTTTTGCATAGACTGTTGTGACAAAATGTCAACCTAACAGGGATTTGTCGTTCCCTAGTGGCCCGTTGTCTTGGTTTATGACAGGTTTATTATCTTTGATTTACCAAACCCAGGGAGCAGAGGATGGGTGTTTGGTTTCATATACCAGGTACTGTTGACTTCAATTATATTCTTGAAATCAGTCCCGTATTTGGGGATGAGGAAATGAAGTCCAAAATTGCCCTGTGGTTTGAACAGCTTCTAAGACCTTAGTGTGCACATATAACTTAGTTATGCATCATTTATCAGAAAAATACTGTGTTTTGCTGAATTGTGACTTTTTGATATGCCATATTGTAAATTTGTTATTAGAAAAATGGATATAAAATGTGAAGTATATAACCAACCAGGGCTGGAACACACAGCATGTAATTTCTCCCTTGACTATGCTGTGGATCATGTGTAAATCTTTGTGTTGCTTGGTGGTAGTCAATGGATGTAAGATTGGAAAAGGCACAGCATATAAACTGTAATAACACATGTAATAAAGAATCAAAATTTTTTTCCATTTCAAAACTTTCTCAAATTTTATAGTATTTGGCTTGTATAGTAGTTTGGTCATTTGGGAATTAGAGCTTCATATACAACCAACGTGTAGAATGGTTCAGTCACATAGCCATGCATGCTTTCATCCATCTATTTTGTACTTCTTACTTGAAAGGCAGTGTGGTGTGAAGGACACTGAAGAGATTGAACTTGATGAGTTTATGTAGTAGAGTGGTAATTTTTAGATTTTCATGCCCTGCTTTAAGAATCTGATGACTACAATGGACCTTTTCCCTATAGGAAAATCCCATTTAATTACAGGGCACATAGGAAACTACCTGGGGACTCAAGTTCAAGAATATCTCTTTGCTGGCGAGAGGCACAGCTCAGTGAATGCGTATTAAAATTGCACAGTGTGTTTTATCTCTGACACTTGTTCAAAGTCTTATAGGATCCTAGAATAGAAAAGTGCCCCCCTTTGTTCCCACAAGGGGGACCCTATTGTTCCAATCAACATACTACCCCGTGCATTTTTTTTTCTTTTTTTCTTTTTTTTTTTTTTTGGTCAACCATGATAAGGGTTTTCCCTGTGTTACCACTGTTTTGTGGTGAGAGTGGAAGTGGGCAACAAGATAACCATACTGAGAAGAGTACTGAAACCCAATTGGAAGTGCAAGATTTAGTACCCTGTTTTCTAGTTATCTAAAATAGACATACAGCTTAACATCTCTGGACTCGTTGTCTTAATCTATAAGATAGTGACATCTGCTCCATCAACTTCATGGCTGAGGAAGAGACCTCGTGATGGAAAGGTGCAGTGAGCAAGGTGTCTGAAACAGGAAAGCTCTTCATAAATTCTAAGGTTCTATAAATGTGATAGCATCTGCACTCACAAATACAGATATTTGAAAAACTGATGAAATGTGCTTAAAGAGGAAACGTTCAGTGATGGGCAGGGGCATGCTGTGGCTCACAGAGATGGGGGGCAGTGCAAGTCCTGTGATCTCAATTTCGGAGACTGAGCCAGTATAAGGGCCATGTTTAAGTCTCCAGTGCATCAGCAAGAGAATCAAACTTATAAAGCCAGAGAAAATGATGAGTAAAATTATTATAAGCCAGTGGTTGGTAATTGGACACACATTCATTTACTTTACTCTAATGTGGGGTTTTAAAAAAACCAGGAGAGTATAAAAACTTTTTCAGCACACCCAGCTCTACCCAAATCCTCCATTCTATGGCTCTTTTTTTTTTCCTCTTGTTCTCCAGTTGAACAACAATCCATAGCTAAGCTGATAACCAGGCTTGGAATGACACAGTAAATGTGGGGAAGAGAACCAGTCTTACAACCCCAAGTCCTTGCTTCGGTTTAAGATGCTCCTATCCCTGCTGAGTAACTCTACCCATTTTCACTGGATTCTGTGAAGTTCTAAGCAGAAGCTTATTACACTGTAATAATCCAGCCACATAAAGTACTATTATCATCAAGTATATAAATGTACATACATATTAATAAAATGAGAAAAAGACATTATATTACATTTTAATAGATTGACTGCCTAACCTTAGTTAAATACTTGTCAGAACAAGGGCCACCTCATCATGGCTATGAAAGATGATCTAGAAGTTATGATGAAAATATATCCAGGAACTCTGCTCTGGTTAGACAAAGGAAGGACATCTTACATTTTATATTTAGCAAAACAAATTTCTTAAAAAATGTGCTTGATTTTCAAGAAGCTATCAAATATATTCTATCTTCTGTAAGAACAAGTAACACATCTGGCTTACTCTCTATTCAACCCATCTGCTCTCTCTCAGGACTTTCTTGCTCTCCCCTGCTCACTCTTTCTATCCCCTTCTTTCCATCCCACCCATGCCTGTTCACTGTGCATTTGTAGTTCAGAAGTGGTGGCTACCTGTACAGATGACTCCATGGGCCAGTGGAAGCACCGTATCCATGGGAACCCCAAAAGGCTAGGCAACCTCTGCAATCTACATGTTGGTGATACAGCCAGACTGACTGATGAAAGACTTGTGTAACCATATGACACTTAGGAATTGACAGAGCAGAAATTACCAGCTTTGATCCAGGTCCTGCTATGAAAAGCTATGCCCAGCAGGAGCTGTGTAAGGACATTTGTAGCTCATGTCCTCTTAACCATCTCCTGGGATCCTGCTTTTTCCTCTAAGCTGGATACTCAGAGCTCGCAGGCAGGTTGAGTTTGTTGAGTAAACTAGAGTGAGGATCTTTGAACTGGGAGCTTGTTCTTTCATTCAACAAAGATCAAACAGGTACTGAATACAGTTATGTGTCACTGAACAACAGGAATGTATTCTGAGAAGTGCATCGCTAAGCGATTTCATCGTTGTGTCAACATCATAGGAATGTACTTCCCCAACCAAGATAGCTACAATATGACTGGGTGGGGTAATCTTATGGTCCCACTGTTGTATATGTCATCCATCATTGGCTAAAATATTATGTGACACTTACCTGTACCAGCTACTGTGTTAAATACTAGAGGAAAACTCACAAAAATAACTTCTAAGGAGTTGACGGTCTGGTAGAAAAGAAAAATGTACAGAAGTAATTACAATATGTGACAAGTGCTATTTCAGGAGGAAGTCATAAATTCTGCCTAGGTGCAGAGAAGGCATGAGAAAGTGATTTTTGACCCAGGTCATAAAAGATGACTCAGTCTCTACTTCACGAAGGAGACAAGAATGGGTATTCTAGGCCAAGGAATTAACAGGAAACAAAGGCAGGGGGAGACATGACAATGTTCAAGGAACTGTGAGTGTCTAATATGATGGGAGCTGATATTCAGTGGGGTCAAATAGGGGTAAATGAAAAGGAAGAGATTGATATGGGCCTGAATATAAAGGGGTGTGAGAACAATGTTATGGAAATTGGATGCAAGAAGAAGCCAAGGCAGACATTTAACAAAATATCATATATCATGAAAAACTCGAAACCTGTGACAAAGGCATATATTAGTGAGTAATTTGTGTTTGGAAGGGGTAGAGTAGAGGGTGGAGAAGAACTGAGGAGTGAGCATAGGAAAGCTGTGAAGGGAAAGCAGGGTCTTGGTAGGCAGCTATTAAAAAGCTAAAAGCCAGAAGTCTTGAGTGGAGCAGGGCAGAGGACTGAAGAGTAACATGGTGGACATTAGACTTGATTGGATTCCACGTGCCATTTGAGAGGAGTGGTTTGGGGGATGCCCAGATAACACCTGATGGATGAGATGAGGGCATAAGGATGTGGATGAGAAATCCAGGGACCCCAGGAGGAGCCTAGCAGGAGGGATGGGTGAGCACAGGACTACCTCCCACTTCACACAGCAGTTCTTGGCCAACATTTGATGTTCAAGGGCTCTGGATGCTGGGACAGACATGTGTGCTGTGTCTAACCATTAAGTTACTGCTCAACAGCTATTTAGCATTTCTTTAGCTTCCCCATGAAGAATAACACCCCTTCCGGGACCTTCAGTAACTTGCATTGCTTGTACTCTCTCCTGTTTTCCCTATGCTTTACTTAAGATAGAACCCCAGGCTAACAACGACGTGTCAATGTTTCTCCAGTTATCCATATAATTGCATATTTCTGTGTGCCGAGCATGTTTCATTAAAGATTACTTTAATTCTCACATTTGACACTCTACACTCACTAAATGCTTGCTTTTGTTGAGAAAAAAATTACTTGTCTAATTTCATGATTTTCTAAATCTCTGCACTATTTTTTTCTGGCAGTGTATTTGCCAGCCCTTGACCTTGGGGATCAATGTTTTCCTCTAGAGTCCTTGGAGCCAGAGTCCACTTCTCACGGTCTGTATGACACAGTTGCTGTTTGGAAGTTGGACTCCAGAGAGCATCAGGGCAAGGGATTCTTCTGGCAAGAATCATCAAGTGAAGGAACAACCAGAGCCTGTCTGGAGTGCCGTAGGGTGCAGTGAGGTTCAGGCAGTCTGCTAACTGAATCTACTCTGGACAAAGGGCTGTGCTGGAATCTTGGAGAAGATCTGTGTCCCCACAGAGAGCTGTGCAGTTGGAAAGCACTGACAGAGAAGTATCTTCCCTGCCTGGCAATTGAATGAAAAGATGAGCACACTCTCAAAAATCCTAGAGTTATACTCAAAGACATGTATGGAGGTGTTCATCGAACCATGGACTTCTCAATAATGATCCCGTAGGTACAAGTTGGAAAATCAATTTGATCAGCCTCATGGTTTCAAGAACGGATTGCAGGAGGTCTTCCCAACTGGGAGCCTCCAATTTCAAGGGAAGAACCCTCCCCACTTGCTATGCTACTCCTTTTTTCCTTAGATCTTGCTACCTCCTGGATTCCACCTGCTCAGCAGGACTAACTTCCTAGACTGCCTATGCTTGGCATTTTGTGGAATCCTTGGCATCTTTCTTTTTGCTGCCCTAGATGCTTCAATGTCTTTACTTCTTTTTCTTCACTGAGTCTGAAGTAGAATTTCTCTGTTGAACCTCAGTTCTAGAGTTTTAATTTTTCATGATTCTCCTAAGGATGGTGAATAATTTGCATCACCCTAGATGGGGAGGACAGAAGTTAATCAATTAGATACAATGAATCGCTTAGGATATTAAGGGTCAGTTCTCCTCCGAAACCAAGTTGGAGAAAAACAGTTGGGTCTGTGGAATATTTTCCTACCTGGGCATGAAAAAACTCGAGTCCTCTTCAGTCCCATTTCTGTCACCGAGGAAGTTTGTGCAATATTCTGTGTTTTTTTTGGAAACCATTGTTAATCTGCTAAGGGCTAAGATTTTTAAACTTCAGCCCGAAACAGACCTGCAGTGATGACGCTTTGCACTATCCTGATACACTCTGCTCAGGATTGCACACTGAGGAATCTGCTTGCGTTAGGAAGGGGCAAACATGATTAACCATTAAAGGAGGAGTCAGAATTGTCATCCTACAACACTTTTAGATGAGAGAGCAATCTGCAAAGATTCTAGGACAGACAAATGAGATGAGGAGTAGTTGGTCAAGGAAACAGTGTTGCTTGCTGGGACAAACAACTCTCAAATTCTTAAAGCCAACCAGAAAAAGACATTTAACTCTGGGGCACCTCACAGAGCAGTGCGGATGGTGTGCCATTCAGCTATTCAGGAACCATACCTTCAGTATCTGGGGCCTCATTCTCCTTACTGTCCCAGAATGCTTTTCCATTCTCTGACAGATGAGAAAAGTGCAAGCATCACAGGTGGGAGATTTTCATGAATCAAACCTGAGGGAATAGCATGCCACCTGGCTCAGAATTCCTTTTTCTAGCTCCAACCAACTGCCAGGAAGACTAAAAAATGTAGCCCAGCCACCTTTCTAGAAAGAAGTGGGGGAAGTAAGTAGTGGTAGCAACTGAAGTTTGGTCATAGATTTTCGGCTGAAAAGTAGATACTAATTATCCTAAAGAATTAGCAGGTCCACAACAGGTAGCCTCATGAAGTAACAAGCTCATTGTCACTGGAATGTTGAAGAATGAATTCCTGCCACTTCTACTTTGGAGTTCTATAATTACAGTTCCTAAGCAGCATAACAATTTCCGTTACTCTTCGCTTCCATTTTCTTTGTGCTGCAAAATGCTTTCTTCATATGGCTGAGGAATGAGGGGATTGCATGATGCTACCTCTCCTGAGAAACGCCCTGAGACTTGAAGTGGTTTGCAAACTGCCTGTGGCAGTTTGTTAAAAAAAAAAAAATTGGGTCATTTGATAAAGAAGAGCGGGACAGACTATGTCTGGAATCTTGAGTTCACAGATTGCTGGAGACTGAGGCCAAGTTCTCAGACAATGGTTCATAAGTGGGCAAAAGTTGGAGACCAAAGTCGAGGAATATGGGTGAGGGTCTGCAGCTGGGCCAAGGATATCCATGTTTTAGGATATCCTTGAGACGGTCACATTCTGACTTCTGCACTTGGGTCCCACTGTCGTTTGCTGATCATCAAGCATTGGTTGGTGAACGTCAATATGAGACATAGCTGTCAACATTTGTGCCACATCAATTCCTGTAATTTGACTCCCCAAACAGTTCAATAAAAGATTGAGGCATTGCGCCTCCTGGATCAACCTCCTTTCTCAGCAAAAGAGGCTTCCCTCTGGTAGGCTGCTTTGGAAGTTTTTATCTTGTGTCTGTATCATATCTAATGTTTTCAACTCCACCTCCTCTTCAATGCTGTTCATGACATGCTTGTCGTGGTAAAAACAACCAGAGGAGGTAGTCACTGAGGTTCTTTCTTCCTACATTAAAAAAAAAAAAAGATGTATTTATTTATTTGAAAGGCAGTGTGAAAGAGGGAGTATGTGTGTGTGTTTGTGTGTGTGTGAGTGAGCTATCTTCCAACCACTGATTCATTTCCCTAGTGGTCACACCACTCAGGGAAAAGCCCGGTAAATTCTAGAATCCAGAATTTCCACCCAGGTTGCCCACATGTGTGGCAGGGACCCAAGTATAGGTCGTTATTTGCTGCTTTCCCAGGAGGATCAGCAGGGAGCTGCCAGCATTATATGTGGTGGTTAACCCACATTGCCACAATGCTTGTTTGTCCCTTTTTGTCTTTAACATGCTGTACCTTTTTAAATTATTTTGATGGCTTTTTATTATTATGGCAACTTGGGAGCTAAGTGATAAAATGGCTGTGAGAAGTTAAATATCAAATGTAAGTTTTCTGTTGCAATAGTTGCAGATTCAAATGCCTTCAGGACCAAGCAGGTTACACAAAAGGGGAGAAGAATGTGCTATGGGCTGTGCTGTATTCCCCTAAATTCATAGTTTGAAGTTCTCATGTCCAACATCTCCTAATGGGAGATTTTGTTTGGAGACAAAGTCTTCAGCGAGGTAATTAAATTAATAGCTCCCCTGAGGGTAGGCTGCACCCCAAGACAACTGTTGTTCTTGTGAAGAGGGAATGTGGCCATAGCACCACCGAGGGAAGACCATATGAAAACATAGAGGACAGCTTCTGGCATCAAGGAGAGAGACCTCAGAAGTCAACCCCACTGATACCTTGATCTTGGAGGTGTAGCTTCCAGAATATATACCTTTCTGTTTGTTGGTTTAAGCCATCCAGTTGGGGGTACATTGCTATTGTAGTTCTGGTACATCAGTGCAGAAAGATATGAGTGTGTATGGAAAAGGGTAGGGTGGTAGACAATGTGGCAATGTTGAGTGAGCTTACCCTGACTCAAAGGAGAAGGCGCTTGCCAGCAGCTAATTGTTGCCATATGAGAGTACTGGCTCAGTGCTGCCAGATGTTCTGAATTTCCAAGGGAAGCTGGACATTTTTAAAGATGAAATTGTCCAATTTTTAAGATACTCATGGGCACAGAAAACATGCCTGTGGGCTGACTTAAACCTGCAGACCACCAGTTAGTGACCCCCAGGTTTCAGGAAACAATTTAGAAGTGACCTCATAAGGTAAGACATGACTGGAGACTAAAAGTGAGACAGAAGACTGACTTGGGAGCCGGGACAGCTGGCTGGCTCTCGTGGCCTGATGATCTGTGGTGAGACCTTGGATCAGACCTCAGTTCCCACTCCCGTCAGGTGACGGGATGGGTGGGACCCTTGCAGCAAAGACCATTGGAAATTTCAAGTCTGAATGCAATCCTGTGTAGCCATCAGGGATTCACGGCCAAGGTAATGCCTTCCCGCCTGGAGGTCTGTCTTCCAGAATAGTGACCTGATTTTCTGAAGTCATAAAGAAAGAGAGTGAATGTACCTGGGGATTTTATCACATAGAAAAGGGTAAAGCACATTCATGGCTTAGAAGACAACCACTCAAACTGGAAAGAAAAAGCACAGAAAAAATTGCTTGAAATGGCATTAAAAATGTTGGCAAAGGAGGGTAAAAACTTCATCCTTTCATTAGGATGGTATATGATGTGCTCATTTGTATTGGCGTTGTCACTGTGGGCTTTTCTTGGCTCCATATTTTTGGTCACTGTTTCAGGGACAATGTATGGCAGACATGGACTAATACTAATATTTATTGAGCCCTTTACTATGTGCCAGATACTTTACATTTGTAGGCATATTTTGCTACAACACAAAATAACACTTTCCAGAAATGTTTTCAGTCTGCAAAACTCAATATAAAAAGTAATAGGACTTACGGGAAACATAGGACCGAAGTAGCCCATTCAAACCCCATGCAACTCTGATTAACCAAAATAATATCAGCTACCTAGGGAGGTTATTTGGACCACCTGGCAGCAGCTGCGTGGCTGGAGTGTCCACAGGGGTATCAAAATGAGCAGGAGCAGTAGAGATGAAAAACTAGAAATGCTTCAGTGAGAAACTACACTGGCGGGGCTGAGTTAGGGCCATGGAAGCGGAGCTCTGAGTAGCTGGGGCTATTGTGAAGCCCAATGACTCTATGAGGCAAGAGCTCATGGACAGAGTGGAGCTGCATCTATCTGAGGAGGTAGCTAGCCCTGGTTGCAAATGCTTCTTTTAAAGCTGCCTGGAATACAGTTAGAGGAGTCTTGCTACTGGTGCAGCAGCAGCAGCCAGCCAGCCAGCCAGCCAGCCCCACGATTTGTCATTTTTGTTGAAAGTAATGGGTCTGCTCTCCTAACTTTTTTGGGTAAGGAAAAACCACCCATAATAGTCTGGAATATTTCCATATTATCCTGATGTTGTTCCTCTGACCAGTCACTGACATGCTGATTTGTACTACAGAGATGCACATAGAGCAAAACATGTCTTACCTGATTTAATTCTCTTAATTCCATGAGGTGTTACTGCAGTAGTTCTCATGTTAGCATGCCTCAGGACTACCTGGAAGGCTTGTTAAAACAAATGCTTCTTTTTCATATTGGGAGTTTTTAAGTCAATAGGTCCGGGGTGGAGTCTGAGAATTTACATAGCTAAGAAGTTTCCACATGTTGCAGGTGTGGCTGGCAAAGGAACCACATTTCGAGGACTACTGTGTTAGAGGAAACTGATCATTAGCAAGATTTTGTGACTTGCCCGAGATCGTTACAGGAATGAACCCAAGGCAGACCTACAACCTGTGCCTCATGAGGCAACTATGCATGAGAAATTGACCCTTTAAGGATCTATAGCCACTTTGGAATGTGCTGGGATTGGTTTCAGGAATTACTTGCACCTAACTGAGCATGCAGACATGTTATTTAGTCCACTGGAGACCTAGGTTTATAACAGAAGCAATAGGCAGTTCTGAGAGCCAGGAACCTGGAAAGTCTAGACCCTCTCACAGGGAACTTGCTTGCTGTGAGGTCTCCTGTTTCTGTCTTTGATCTTCAAAATTTTTCATTTCTTTCATTTATTTATAATTTAGAGACAACAACGACAACAAATCCAGAGGTATTCCATCTGCTGGCTCACTCCTCAAAAGTCTCTAATGGCTAGAGCCAGGCCAGGCCAAAGCCAATAGTGCTCATATGTGAGTGGTAGGGACTTTTGGACTTGAACCTGCTGCCTGACTCCCATCCCCACCGGGGTGCACATCAGCAGGAGGCTGGAACCCAAAGAGTGACTGGGACTTAGCTTCAGGCACTTTGATAGGAGATTCTGAATTGGCCTTTCCGGTGCTGAATCAAATGCAACTCTTGGTTTTTTGTCTTGTGAATCATCTCCCTTAGTTTTGTATCACCTGCTCTTATGATCTGAACAGGATTTATCCTTGATGGTTAAACCTCAAAGTCTTATGTTTCTGGTTAATGGCTTAGTGGTTAATAGATGCAGGATAGAACTGAATGGAACTGTAGTGTGTGATGGTGGGGCTGTGGAAAGCAATCTGATTGGATTAGGCTGTTGGGACGGGGGCTGTGACTGAGCTGAAGGAAGAACACGCTCCTTGCCGTGTGGTCCTTCCCCTGCAGCTGCTCTGCCATGTTGGATCTTGAACTGTGAGTACACAGCCTGGAAGTTGAAAGAAACTTTTCTAACTTAGCGTCTCTCAGAAATGTTGAAGTACTGAAAAGCTGACAAATACACCTGCTATTTAAGAACTTTGCTGTTAGTACCTCACCTTCCACCTTTAAGCGTTCCCATTGAGGCAGTAGGCAGCATGCAGCCCTAAGAATCAAACCCAGGCAACCCAATTCTAGCACTTGTGACCTGCTTTGCTGCAACTGGAATGCTTGTATTCCCTCATCCCCAATTCCTATGTTGAAATTACAACCCCACGGTAAAATTGCAGGTGCAGTATTTATGGATGTGATTAGATAATGAAGGCAGAGCCCTCATGAATGGGATTCCTGCCCTTAAAAAATAGGTCTAATAGCGTGTACTTGACCCCTCCAACCTGTGAGGACAGAGGCAGAAAGCAAGCTTTCACCTGACGCCAAATCAACCAGTGTTCCCATCTGGGACTTCCTAGGTTCCAGAACAGGGAGAATTGTTGTTTGTAAGCCATCCAGTCTGTGGTCTTTTGCTACAGCAGTCCAAACAGACTGAAATTTCTCTGAGAATCTTTAGTGCCCCTTAAAGACTAGGGAGAGTCCATCCGTGACTTGCTCGTTGTCCTGTTGGTGTAGCTTGCTCCAGGGAGATAGGGAACAACACCTATTACAGTTGTGGCTGGATAGGGGATGCTGGTTTGAAGTATGCATCCCTCTATAACTGACCTTACCTGGTTTGTCTTACAGGTTTGAAAATTTCTGGCACAAAGATTGTGTGCTAGAATCCCGGAAGCAGGAGGATCGTCTGTTTCCATCTTGAGCAGCTCCTGCCTGAGGGCTGTGAGGCTGTAGATGGACTTAATAATAGGAAAAACTTGCTGAATATATATGTATATGACTCCGTATTTCAGGAGATGCTGTCCTACCCTAAACACACGACATGATGAACTTGGGTGGCGGGCACAGTATAATTTGAGTTTAAACTCTGTCCTCTCATTGATTAAGTGGCAATGGGAATTTACTGTCTGAGGATAATAATACCTGCTTCACTAGGCTTTTATGAGGATGAGATGGTTACCAGTAACACATGCACATTTCTGATATGGTGCCCATGGCACCTCTTTGTTTTATCTGAGCTATTCCAATGAACCCAAAAGTGTGTTAAAATGTGTTGTACTTACAAACTGGACAGTGGCACCATTTCAGGAAGACAGAAGCAGGACCTGGCTAGAAATGCCCTGGGCTCTGGTTCACATCAGGAAGTTGGCTGTCTTTCCTAACTTCCTACTAGCATACACACAAAGACTTTTAAGAAAAGATAAAACTTAACAATAGTGAAAAATGGCGAGCTGCCAAATTTCAGAATTATGAACGAATTGACAATAATTCTAAAGCAAATGGAGAGACCTATCCAGTTAGACTCCTCAACTGCCTGCAGTGGCTGGGACCAGGCCAGGCGGAAGCTGTAATCTGGGAATTCAATTAAATTCTTCTATACAGGTGGCAAGAACCCAACTAATTGAGCTTCCTAGGATGTGCATTAACAAGAAATTGGAGAGGCTGGAGCTAGGGATTGAACCTGTGAGGTTTGGAGGCCATTGAGAGTGAGCGACACAAACCTTAAGCTTGGGCAAAGAGTTTTAATACTCAGGGGAGAGAATCGGATGATTTTCATAAGGCAGGGTGACCGCGTGAGGGAATTGGTCTCCCAGGGCATACAGCTCCAGGCTTTTATACCTCCTAGGTACAGGAATGGGAGAGGAAGCAGCTCCTGGGTTTGCGCATGTGTGTGATGTGTAGCAAGGGGCACTCATGGAAGTGCTGACCTTTTCACACTGAGGCAAAGTGAGGGTGAACTGGCATTCCAGAAATTCCTGCATAGGGGTGTTGACTTGACTTGCACAGGGTGGTGACATCACTTCTGCTCTGCCTAACCGAACAGAATCCAGCCACTGTGATACCTGAAGTGGCTGAGAGGGGTATCTTTGCTATGAGCCTAAAATTAATTATCCTAATCAAGTCTTGTATTTTTATTTCTTCTAAAAACAGTTTTTATTTATTTTTAAAAACCTATTTATTTCTATTGGAAAGACAGATTTACAGAGAGAAGGAGAGACAAAGATCCTCTGTCTGCTTGCTCACTCCCCAAGTGGCCCCAATGGCTAACAGCTGAGCTGATCTAAAGCCAGGAGCCAGGAGTTTCTTCTGGGTCTCCCAAATGGGTACAGGGTCCCAAGGCTTGGGGCTGTCCTCAACTGCTTTCCCAGGCCACAAGCAGGGAGCTGGATGGGAGGTGAATCAGCTGGGACACAAACCAGAGCCTGTATTGGATGCTGGTGTGTGCAAGGTGAGGATTTAGCCACTGGGTCATCACACCAGCCCGATCAAGTGTTTTTGAAAGAAGCAGAGGTTCCACGCAACAAAATCATGTTCTCAGGTTCTTTTACAGAATATTTATTTGTTTCTTTGAAAGTCAGAGTTAATGGCACTGAGAGAGAGAGAGATTGATCTTCCATCTGCTAGATTACTTCCCAAATGGCTGTGATGGCCATGACATGGCCATGACTGGGCCAGGCTAACACCAGGAGCTAGTAGTTTCATCTTGATCTTCCACATGAGTGGTAGGGGCCTAAGGAGTCGAATCGTCTTCTATTGCTTTTCCAGGTACCTTAGCAGGGCACTGGGATTGAAAGTGGAGCAGCTAGAACCCAAATTGGTGCTCTTACAAGATACTGGCATCACAGGCAGTTGCTTACCTTGCTGAGCTAAAATGCCAACATCAAGTTCCCAGCCTTTTTCAAATAACCTTTTCTCTTATCCTTCAACATCTGACACATTTTTCCTAATTTCTAGTGCATGACTAGGAATTAGTCAACGGAATGACCAAAGGCCTGGGGGTCCACAGTTCCCCAATTTCCTTGTCCTGAGGGCAGCTCCATTTTCCTGCTTTTTATTTTTGTAATTCATATCTTGTCTGTGTATTTTATAATGTCAGGATCACCAACCACTGTAAAGAGAGTGTGGAATACATACTTCCATCTGTTCACCAAACGACTTAATTGAAAAATAGTATAAATAAATATCTAACACTTATTGACTAACTACTGTTACTGGTGTTATTGAACAAATTAGGGAACTTAATTTGCTCATTTAATCTTCGTAACTACCTTGTGAGGTTATATACTATTTTATTCTTGATTGACAGATGAAAAACTGAGAATTATAATGTCTGGGTTGAGTCTCTAAGGACCATCCTGAAACTTTCTATTTTTTAATTCTGGTTGATATTGAAAGGTATATTTCACCTTTTTTCATTGTCATTGTAAGCTTTCAATGCCAGGCTGTTTTTCAGCTCTCTAACGAATCAGTTGTAACAATTTGTTTTAATAAAAACATATTAAATTCACTATACCTTTCAACTCACATTCAACTCACATCTTAGCAAAGACATGATGTCTGTATCAAACAGGGCAATTCCTGGTGCTGCCAGAGGATCAGGGGGTCTCTGCATTTCTCCAACTGCCATCTATCCCATTACTCCTTATCTTCACCTAGGTTGCCATCTTGCTATATTAAGCTGAGACCCCAAAATCTCAGAGAAGAAATGATGAGAAAGCTACCAATGGATAAGATCTAGGAGTGTGACACTGTCCAAGGTGGACAATGTGGGTTGAACCCGTGGTTTCTAGCCAGTGGAGTATGGGTGGAAGTGGTGGACACCGCTGGTAAGATTGCACTGCCTTGCCTGAGTGCTAACCTTGTTGGTTGTAATGACAGACTCCCTTGCTGTTTCTGAAGGGCTAAACCGCCATACAGTGAGCAAACCTGAGAGGGTCACACGTGAAGAACCTCTGAGGGGTCTCTGGATGCTGTTGCCCTGGCTGACAGCCAGTCAGCAACCCCAGTTCTGCAGCTGCAAGCAGCTGGATTCTGTCAACACCACCAAGAATTTGGGAGAGGAATCTGGCTAGCCTCTTGACCAAAACCTTGGGAGACCCTGAGCAGAGGACCAGCTAAGCATTGTACAACTCCTGGCCCACAGGAACTGCAAGAATATGAATGTATGTTGCTTCAAGTTGTTAACTTGAAGGCAATTTGTTCAGTCACAGTGAATTGCCATCTTTGTGATGTAAGTATCGCGACGGGGAGAAACTGAAGACCCTGGAACCAGGGCATGCTAGATAATCGAATGGTTAATTGGTTCACTGACATCAGAAACCACAGAAAGTTGCCACCTCAGCACGACAGAAGCCAAGTCTGGGGAAGCATATCATTGCCTCAGAATTGTAAATATATAAACCTACCTGACAACTGTAACATCTGATAAGGAAATTCTAGCACGGGGCATGGAACTCAACAGTGGAGGAACAAAGACAACGAACTTTCACAGACTTAGCAAGAAACATTCCGGAGCAACAGGACAAGACTTAAAAAGCTTTGTGGGAGATTAGAAGGAAAGCTTGATTTAAAATATATATCTTTTTCTTTATGGGCATGTAAATTTAATGTAATATCAATAAACATAACAGAATTTTAGTTGGAATTTAAAATAAGAGATTCCAAAATATTCAGAAGAATGATCATTTAAGATTAGCTAAAATTGTTAAAAAAAAAAATGAAGGGAGCCCTTGCTGTATTGGAAAAAAAACACACATCTTGAAAGTGCAGTGATTGTGGTCATGATGTGAGAAGGGTAGACAGGTGGAAGAATGGAACAGGGCAATGGAAAAGTGACTCCAGGCTATGAATGAGGATTTTTCAAAAGTTTGGAGCAAAAATGGAAGTTAAAGATATGATAAAATGGTACCCCCAAATTAATATCCTTGAATAGTTTTTTTTTTAAATATTCATTTTCCATGAATTCTTTGAAGCTCTCTCAGTGTGTGTTCTCTGTGTTTGTTTTGTTTTGGTATATGATAGAGAATTTAGTTTTGACCAGTCAGGGGAAAATTGTCTATAAATAGTGTTGGGGAAAATGAGTTCTCCACAAGAAATTTGTTTCATGACCTCATCCGTGCCACATAGAAACATACATTCAGATGACTTTAATATTTAATTATGGCAGATGAAAATGTATAGGCTGGCTAAGATTTTGGTGGATCAATTTTGGTGTCTGTATGTAGAGAAGGCATTTCTAAATAGGATGCTAAAGCCAGGATTCATAAAAGAAAAGCTCGTTATAGTTGATCACACAAACAATGAAAACATCTGGGTAGTATAAAATTCCACAAAAACATCTGAAAGATAAACAGAGCCTAAAAATATGTAATGTAAATGACAGGTGCTGTTAAGCTTTGACTTTTTCCAAATAATAGACAAAGAAACAACCTACTGATGACACGACCCAGGACCGCGATGAGGCAGCCGCACAACACACCAGCCCGTGTGTCTGCTTCATTCGGTGTTTCTTCTTTTTTTTCTTTCAGAAACTGCAATTTCTCAGGCTTCTAGGAACAGTAGCATTGGGGCACTGCACTGTGGACCAGCATCACTGTATATTTCAGGAGATGCAGAGCCCTATCATTTTGTCAAGGTTCATTTTCTCCCACATTACCCAGGAATTTCCAGCAAGTGATCAGACCTTCCGTGTATTAAATGTCAACACTAAATGGAGATTTTATACCCCTTACACAGTTTGCCGTAAGGAATGAATCGATTATAAAAGCTTATTTTGTGCAAAGAATTACAGTTCAAAATGAATATGGCTTTATCTTTTTGTGATTATGAAGTCAGTTCACACTTCCTATAAAAACATTTATGTTGTTCAGAAAGATTGAGAGGAGACCGCACAAATATCCTTATCTCACAGTCCATAGATAACTTTTATTTTCTTTGTGTGAGCACGCACACATTAATGTGCATACATTTATGCGAGAGCACGTGTTTATTGATATTTTTGCAAAAATGAGATCATCCTTTGTCCCAGTTGAATAATATATCATGGATAGCTTTCTATGTTAAGAAATATACATCTACCTCATCATTTTAAATGAATGCATATTGTTCTTCAAAATGAATGTGCTATAATTAATTTAGCTGGTCTCCTACTGATAAAATTTAGGATTTTTTTAAGGCCATTATAAAGAGCTCTGTAATTGGTTCCTTATGCATATATTTGGCCATGTGTCTGGTTATTTCCTAAGAATAAGTTCCTAGAACAGAAATGATTAGTTGGTTGTCCTGAGGGAAGAAGGAGTCAGATAAGATGAACTGATGCAATAACAAACTGTAGCATTTGGGGAAGAGAAGAGATATTGAGTTTATCACAATCATTATCACTTGAATGTGTGCCCAGCTCTGAGGACATTTATCTACGGTCTAGAGAGAGAGAAGGTACCAGCAGTTCTGTGTCCAGATCTTTCTATAGTTGATGCTCCATCCCAAGCCGTCAGGTAGTACTGTGGTCATCCCACTGATGGCACTGGATTTGTTTGTATGCACACATGGGAACTCCACGGGGACTCCCAGAACAACAGCAGGGGAATTCTCACGGGGCTGGTAGGAACAAGCAGAAGTGAAATTTGAGTCATTCCTGCTGGCTGATTTTGTCTATACCTTATGGCAGGTGAGTCCTGAGAAACTCAGGGTATGCTAAGATTACACATGGACATAAACCAAGTGGGAGTGTCAGTGCCTCACGAATACTAGGCATGTATACTCTTCCGAAGCACACGCACAAATCTGCCCTTTCTAATGTTTTATAGTCTGAGGATAGAACCGTGGGGATTATTTTTCTTCCCTGCTGTATACTCAGAGTCAACGTAAAGGCTCTTGACTACTATTTGCCAACTTGGCCACGTGTGATTTAATTGTACCATCTTATTACTTAAAATAAGGCATGCAGACATGGGAGCTGTAGTGCAGTGGGATAGACTGTTACTGGAACTCCTGCATCCATATGAAAGCGACTGGGCTCAAGTCTTCTCGGCTGATCCAGCTTCCGGCTAACACACAGCAGATGATGACAGAAATACTCGGATCCCTGCCACCCACATGGAAGACCTAGATGGAGTTCCTAGTTTCTGGCTTTGACCTACCCAGCTCTACTATTGTGGGCATTTTGGGGGTACAAAGGAGATCTCTCTCTCTCTCTCTTGCTTTCCCTTTCAGATACATAGAAAGAAACTTAAAAGAATTTAGTATACAATTGATCCTCTCAGATGAATCTTTCAAGCTATCTATAATTATACAAGGATTATGATTTTATCTTTACTCCCACTTTAGCACAGCACTTTCCCACACGTCAACTAAAATAGATATTGAACAATGAAGAAAATTGAAATTCCAAAGTAGGGAAGAACGGTAGGAACTCTCATTATTATCTAACACTCAGTCTCCTTCGTGTCTGCCTTTTGTCCTCAATAAAAGAAGCATCATTTTTTTCATGAGTGGAGTAGAGATCTATTGGTTTCAGCCCCCCCCCCCCTTTTAAAAAATTTCCAAAAATATGAGTCATGGTATCATGGTACTGGTCATGATAATCTCACTTTACTTGGGTGCTTGGTTGGTTGAAGGATGCATGTGTGATTGTGTCCTGGCTTCTGAGATATCAGGGAAGGTCACTGAGGGTTACTTGAATTTCTTAAATGGAAATGACAGAGTTCCCCAAGAAGGTGCTTTTCTCCCACTCTTTACTTCAGACAGTATCTGGAAGAGCAGGGGCCCAAGGATGGTAAGTTGGAAGCTCTAAGATAGCAGCTCAGCAAAATGAGGAATTTCCAGTTCCAGAGGACACCTGGAGCACCTCTAATATCTCCATACTCATGGCCAAGCAAACAAAACAACTTCCTGTTTTCTCTCTGTTGGATGCTCTGTAAGAGTAATGCATGAAATAAACATAGCAAGGATGACAAGGACATCCAAGAGTGCAAATTCTAGAGCTTGTCCGAGTTTGGATTTAAAATCTCCTACTTACTGGTTTCATAAGTTTGCCTTGGTTAACTTGCCTGTGCCGCCATTTCTTGATTTGCAAGAGGGGAATACCAGAACCTACATTGTGAGTTGTGCACTGTAGTCCCAAAGACATTTCTGAAAGGTCAAGTCAGCTTCTTAATGGACTCACTATGATCCATACAGGTATACAGAGTTGGAAAACCATGCCAGATAACAGGGATGAAAACACCTGCTGCCTTGCAGGTGTATTAACAGGAATCTGGATCAGAAGTGGAATAGCCTGACCTTGGGCCTGGCATGAGATGCTGGGTCCCAAGTGGTACTTTACCATATTGCCTCACAATGCCTGCCATGCTAGACAATGTTTAAGAAGATAATGAAAAATCTCTGCAATGCATTATTTTATTTTTCATTTTAAAATTATTTTATGATGCAGTTGCATAGGGTCTGAGATTTCCCTCACTCCCTCCTCAAATCCCCCACTCTCCCACCCACTGATTTCCCCTCTATTATTACAGTAGGATAGTCCTTCATAAACAGTTGTAAGGCCATCGTTCTGCTGTTTAAGTATATCCTGACATTGCAGGCAAGGACAATGGCAGAGTCCTGTATCCAATTGTCAAAATACAGTTAACAGTTTCGTTGGGAGCCCGTCTTTGATCTGGAAGTAGAGATGCATATTGCATTGTATCCTCACATCTGGATATGACAGTCTCTATTACACAGTTAATATACACCCACTTAAATGAAAAGCCGTAAAATAAAATCAACAACAGAAAGAGAAATAGAAATTTATAATGCCATAAAGCTAAATAACATGCTACTGAACGACTAATGGCAACACATTATTTTAAACAAAATTGGTTTGTAAAATTTTTTCAGGGCCTGGCGTGGTGGCCTAGTGGCTAAAGTCCTTGCCTTAAATGCGCCAGGATCCCATATGGCTGCCGGTTCTAATCCTGGTGGCCCCACTTTCCATCCAGCTCCCTGCTTGTGGCCTGGGAAAGCAGTCAACGATGGCCTGAAGCCTCCCAAAGGTGTGGGAGACCCGGAAAAGCTCCTGGCTCCTGGCTTTGGATGGGCACAGTATCGGCCATTGCAGTCACTTGGGGAGTGAATCATCGGATGGAAGATCTTTCTGTCTCTCCTCCTCTTGGTATATCTGACTTTCCGATAAAAATAAATAAATCTTAAAAAAAAAATTTTCAGGGCTTGACGGCGTGGCCTAGCGGCTAAAGTCCTCGCCTTGAAAACGCCGGGATCCCATATGGGCGCCGGTTCTAATCCTGGCAGCTCCACTTCCCATCCAGTTCCCTGCTTGTGGCCTGGGAAAGCAGTCGGGGATGGCCCAAAGCCCTGGGACACTGCACCCGTGTGGGATACCTGAAAGAGGCTCCTGGCTTCGGATCGGCATAGCATCGGCCGTTGTGCTCACTTGGGGAGTGAATCATCGGAAGATCTTCCTCTCTGTCTCTCCTTCTCTCTGTATATCTGACTTTCCAATAACTAAATAAATCTTTAAAAAAATTTTTCAGTCTTTTATAGTATTTACTGTGGCCAAATGTAAAACTATTTATCTCAGAGTGGGTCTAGACATTTTGTTCACATATTCACATGGATCTTAGGTCTATTCAACTCTAAAAAGTAGCCACATCTGCTTCATAAATGCAGTTCTTAAAAAGCTCATCTTTTTTTAATGTGGCCATCTTCTAATATAACCTTTCTAAGTTTCCACTTGTTTTTATAAAGATTTATTTATTTATAAAGAGTTGCATATAAGGGCAAAGATAGATAGATAGATAGATAGATAGATAGATAGAGATCTTCCATGTATTGGTTCATTCCCCAAATGGCCACAATAGCCAGAGATGGACCAGGCAAAGCCAAGAGCTGGGAGCTTCATCTAGGTCTCCCCCATAGAGGCTGGGGCACGAGTCAAACATTTGGGCCATCTTCTGTTGTTTTCCCAGATTATTATCAGGGAGCTGGATTGGAATGTAATAGCCAGGACACAAACCCATATAGGGTGTTAGTACCATAGGCCATGGCTTTATCCGCTGTGCCACAATCTTGGCTCCCTTACATTTCTGTTTTTCCTTCAGGACATTTTGAAGCTATTGCAGGCTGCACTTCTATTTTGTTGTTTCTTCTTGTTGTATATTTTTAGGACATTAATAGACAAATAGTTTGTGTAACTGAAATGTCCAGGGAAACACCAAGGAAAGAGAGACACCTGTCTTTGTGTGGCAGGTCATGTGGTGCTTTTACAGGAGGCTTTGTTGGGTATGAGACTTTGGATATTCCCTTCATGGCTCAACCCGGAGGCTCAAGAAGTCTTCCTCTGTCATTGCTGATGAGTAGGTAGTTATTAGATGACCATCAAAATCTGGTATTTGTTTATTGTGGAGTGATGAGGTTTCTGACGTGAAGAAAGTTAAGCTTGTTTGCAAATCATGCATGGAAATAGCAGTGTTAAATTCAGAAGCAAATCCTACATTCTTTTGTGGATTGCTTCCTGCCTGATTTGGAGGAGAGAGGTGGGTCTGACCTTGGCAGGGTTGGGAAGATGGAAGCAGAGAGCAGTTCCTCCAGGCTGCTAATCACAGCTTGGGTGTTTTTGCCACAGGCAGAAGCAGGGATTTATTAAGACCCTGTGAGGTACATCGCATTAGATTAAGAACTCAGATTATGCTGGAATTCAGTCTCACACTGTTGTTGGAGTTAGCCAAACACAGTTACATAGTTCTGTTTAGATGCATGACTCCTTTCTGCCTTCTAATTCTGTAATGCTCTGATGATGACTAAGGAAACAGCCATTCTAAAAAGGCAACATTTGGCATTCTGTCCTCTGGCAACATGAATCAGGGAAGAAGAATTCAATATAGCAAAACCGTGTCTGGCTACCATACGTTGGGTACCACTGGTTTAGCTAATGCTTTTACTTTACAAGCACAGAAATGGGAATGGGGAAGTGAGTGGCTTGCTCACAGTCACGATGAGCAATGAAAGAGCTAAGGTTGAAGTTGGTTCCTTTGAGTCCAAGTCAGTGGTTTTTCTTCTCTGTTCACCATTCATGACACAGACTGACTGCATCCACAATATCATGCATTTACCTGGGAGAGACTGAATTTGAGAATTCCCCAAATCTTTGCTTTCCCTCTTGATGAAGTCAGACAGACTGTTATTGTTTCTGTAACATGGGAGTAATAATGATACTAATGCTAATATTAATACCTTAAGACAACAATCCTGCCCCACAAGAAGATTGTGATGATTGATATATAATACTGTCTCTACACGTCTATATAGCTCTTACAATAGAAAATTGCAAGCCACTGCTGTTGCTATTAAATTGCTTTAATTCCTAATTGTTTAAAATTATTTTGTATGGCTGAGGTTTCAGTCTATCTGATTACATAGATAGTAAAGCTAACCACAAGAGGAGAATGTGGCTAATTTTAAAGCAAACGACTTAAGATTGGAAGTTTTAGCGTTGTTCTCTTCATTTATTCAGTGTCTTTGAGTGTAGTATTGCAATGTTTGTTCACACATTGGTCTTTGTTTCTTACTGCTAGACATTTAGCTGGATGATACCATTGAGCTGACAACACACCAGTGCTTAACCTTTGCTAGCTACCCTGAAGTCTTTCTTCCTGAAACTTCTGCTGTTGTTGCAACTGCTGGAGATGTGGCCCCACCAATATTAACTTTCAAAAATACAACGAACAGTATGTCTGCCCACTCCCTACTGTCTATTATTCTATAGTTTCTTCCCCAAGTCTTCCTTGTCTTGAGTCAAAGCGATTGAAAGCAAATTAGTATTCCATTTAAAAACCAGGGCTCATTTAAAGTATCTAAATTCCAATTTGGACAGCAAAAGGTTAATAGTGCACAGAAAAAGATTCCAGCAGCCCACAAATCTAAGCATAATTATGT
Organism: Ochotona curzoniae; assembly: GCF_017591425.1. Lineage (NCBI taxonomy): Eukaryota > Metazoa > Chordata > Mammalia > Lagomorpha > Ochotonidae > Ochotona > Ochotona curzoniae. Next base: position 19,224,955 of record NW_024466307.1, read on the forward strand.
ATGAACATGAGGCTTTTATTGCTGTCAAAATTAATCACTTTTCAACTTCCAGCTGTTAAAACCCTTCTGGCAGTGCTCCAAGCAATTCCCCTACAGTTACTTTCCTTCAATTAAATTCTGGTGCAGTTCACAAGCTCCTGTTACATAAGCAGTCATTTGAAAATGGACTTTTTGGGTTTTCCTGCTTGCTAGTTCTCTTGCTCTCTTTATCTTGTCTTTTCTTGAAACGAGAGAAAGACAGCTTGAGAAGTTTGCTTCTTTCACTCCTTCAGCTCCACTCTTACTTCAAGTCTAAAACAACAGCAGTGTGGGATTAAAGCACTAGTGTTTATTGTAAAGCACTTCCTGTGTGAGAAACGATTTGTAATGGTTTTATTAGCCATCTCTAGCAACTGTCCTAAGAGGGAAGGGAACAATCCTTTGTATGTGCTCCATCATGCACTCGTCTTTCCCATTTGGATACTTGGTACCATGTTCGGTTCCCCTAGTCATATGCCACTTGCATGTAGGTTGACCCTCACTGCTTCTCTAGCTGTATATACATGTCATAGAGTGACCGTGGGAGGATAAGCCATCTAAGGTACCTAGCTGCCCGGAAATTTTGAGTTGCATTGCAATACTTGCAATTCCTGTGTAATTCTAGGAACAGTTGACCAGAGAACTCTGAGGATGAGCTCTGAAGGACAGCACCCATAATAAGGTAAGCTGCAATATTGAGTCCAAATCCTCAGTGGGATTGACACTTGGTGTCAGTCTCTTATTTATTTGTGTTATGAATGCAAATGAGCACACATCTGCACTTGCTGGGTGGGATGTATGCCTGCACAGGGATATTGTGTGGTGAGAGGCATGCTGTCCCTTCCGCTTCATTCCCAGGCTCCCGAAGCCTTGCCGTACAGGAGCCAAGAATTTAAATCTCCCTCATCTGCTGTCAGGGCCATCACCTTTTCCACACCTGAGGTGGGCTGGTTCCATTTCCTTGGATTGTCTCTCCCAATTCTTTAATAATTCCCACTTTTTCTTTTCTTTCCTTCCTTCATTCCTTTTCTTTCTTTCTTTCTTTCTTTCTTTCTTTCTTTCTTTCTTTCTTTCTTTCTTTCTTTCTTTCTTTCTTTCTTTCTTTCTTTCTTTCTTTCTTTCTTCTCCTTCTCTTCCTTTCTTCTTCCTTTCTTTCTTTCTTTCTTTCTTCCTTCCTTCCTTCCTTCCTTCCTTCCTTCCTTCCTTCCTTCCTTCCTTCCTTCCTTCCTTCCTTCCTTCCTTCCCTTTTTCTCTCTTTTTCTGCCCTGGCTTCCTTGTTTCTACTTATTTGAAACACAATCATCAGGATACAAAGGGAGTTGGGGAGAGAGATCTTCTCTCTGCTGCCTCACTTTCCAAGTGGCTTAATGGTCAGGGCTGACCCAGGCTGAGTCCTAATGCCTGAGTTTGCCTCCTGGTGGGCAGGAACCAAAGTCCTTGAGCCATTATCTGCTGCTTTTCCTAGGTGCATTAGCAGGGAGTTGGATGTGAAGCAGAGCAGCTGGGACTCCTGTAGTGTTAACCTTCCTGTCCTTTTTGAGCCTTGGCAGAGAGCTCTTTTCCTGGCCACACCCTTAGGTCTTTATACCTCCCACCTCATCCATCACTCCACGCTCTTCCATAAATACAGGTTTGAATACGGTAATGAACAGATGCTACAGAGAGCAGTCTCTAATTTCTGCCATCTCCTGTGTCACACAAAATTAATGCATTTCCTGTTGCTCACTTCCTCCTAAACCTTTCTACCTGATGGCAGCAGCTAGCTTAAGGTCTGGAATGTTGGAGTAATGAAGATAGCGTTAGGACAAGTTCTTTGTGACAGAGCTACATGGTCTTGCACAATAAAAAAACAATAAATAAAACATAAACAATAAATAAAACATAAACAATAAATAAAACATAAAAAAACAATAAATAAATATAAAAGGACAAATGCAGTAAGCTCCTGATGGTGCTAACTTCACTATGAATGTCAGTTCAGTGTCATCCTGGGTGTCTGTGCTCGGCAGGAGCGACTGCAGTCGCAGACGCATCCTCCAGACTCCACAGTGGCTTCTCCTTGCAAACCTGAGCCTGTTGTAATTGAGGGAGATTCCAGTCCACACAGAAGTCTTGCTGCTCAATGGATGGGGAAGTAATTTGTGTGGATGTCACATAGCAGGATTCCCTGGGACTGGTTCATAGCCTGATGGTGCTACTACCAATCTGTGGTTCAAATCACATCGAGGCTTACAACCAGCCAAGGGAACCTGAGCACCTTGTGGGACTCGAGAATAATTAATTAATTAAATAATTAATAACTCAACACATTAATAAATTAATTAATTTAATAATCTAATAAATTAAATAATTTCTCTTCAATACAACTAAAAAAAATATATATATATATTTATTATTTATTTTTAAGGCAGTTTCAGAGAACTTCCACCCTCTGATTCACAGTTTGCATTGAAGTAAAAAAAAAAATCTATGTCCAGCCCTGTCTCTTAATAAATTAGTGGTAGTGTCTCTTGGTGATTGCGTTGATTTACTCTAATTAGGGTAACTTGGGCAATTCCTCCTGAGCCCTGAATTGATCACTTGAAGCGGACCAAGTCAGGATTAAAACCTGCTCTTATTCTTAGAGTTGAAGGCCACAATTTTACCACTGGGAAGCTGCCAGGACATCTGAGAAATAGAGTGGAATCAAGTTGGAGGGGCCAAGAGCGGGGAAGACTGCTAACAATCTTTAGCTTTACATTTCATGCTTAATACACTTTCTATTTGTGGTTCATTTCATTAAAAATTATTGTCTCATAATTTTTGTCTCACGAATTCACAAAACATATACACTAATATTATTTTTCACTGTGCATACCTTTATATAATTTCTGTGCTTTTTTCCCTAGCTTGACACTTTGGGTGGTTCAACTGGATTTGGGGCTTCTCTGTAGACTTAGCACCTTTGATTCTAACCACGAACATTACCCCAAAATTCTGCCCCGTGTAAATTAAAAATGAATATAAATTCAGTCAATAAGTCAGGACAAAAAAGAAGCTTTGTTTGTAGTGAGAATCCCTTTGCAGTTGGCAAAAATACATTTTTACTAATTTATATTGCTCATGGTCCATCTGCTTTCTGGTTTAAGATGCCCTGGATTGCTTCAGACAAATTTGCAATATTTTCCATGTATGATTTTTTTCTGTATATTCCATTTTATTTTTCTCAAAGCTTCTGAAAAATGACACTGGTTAGTTTCAAGTTTCCTGATTCCGGCTTTACATGAAATGATTCCTGATCTGATAGATGGATGACAAAATCTACCAAGAAAACCTCGGCTAACTTCTGGAGCCACAGACTCAGTAAAAATCCTACCCCAAATTTTCAGCTACATGGAGCAGCTGGACTTTTTGAGGCAGAGCCTGCATTTTCATGCACAAATTCCTTGTGAGGCCTACGGCTTTCTACCACCACTGCCTGGTTAGGCTTAAATATATGCTGCCCACATGCCTGCATGGAACTGCTAATTTCTGGAGCCACAGCGGCATGTTCATAAATTATTTTTCACTACTTAACTGTGAAAGGAGGTGGGGGGTGCTTAGGACTTGGTAAAAAATGTTGATTACAGGAAAACATTAGCAAGTTCCAGAAGTTTCTGGGAATCTGAGAAGGTGGATGACTATACCCCAGGATCCTGCAGTTCAGTCTGTCTCATTGCCAGCTTTTACACTCACCCGGTTTTTGATAACAGATCTGGGAGGGCAGACTGAGATGGAAATTGGAGTCAAGAGGCTCACCAATTTCATCCATATTGCCTGAGTTTTTAAGTGACAAATAGGATTGTTTTGAAGACAAATTGACAGGCCCTTTTCATAGTAACAGGCTCTGCTTAGAAGGCAGAACTTGAAACTATTGTCTTAGGCAAGAAACACTAGTGAAGGTTTTCTTTCTTCCAAAGATCCTTACTCCTAGGAGAGTGTTGATTCTCTCAGAACAGGCTGTGTGTAATCGCAAGCATTCCCTGCTGGCATCGCTCCTAAGGAGGTACCACTTAGGGTCAAGGCAGCAGGCCCCTGTGCTCCCCTCAGCAACCCTCACACTTAGGATATTCTCCAGTCTGGGGTTGCGCACAGTGCCTGCCATGACAGGCGATTCTTCCTTCATCTGCTGGGCATTCTGACAACCCACGAACTTTGTTAAGAAGCAGTGTGTGCACTCCTGTTTCTGGTGCCTCACCTGCCTGCCATTGGGACTTACGGCCTAAGGGTGCCCAGCTACCCTGAGTAGCATGCATCTGCCCTATTGATGCTTTGCCCAGTGACCAATCAGCTGCTGCTATCCTTTTCTCATTATCTGTTGTTCCCCAGGGGGTGTTCAGCATAAATTCTGGTCTTCAAGTCTCATTTGACTTCCTTGCAAGAGCTTTTGCCATGTTATTGACTGACATTTAAAAACTTCAGATTTCCAGCTGGTTTAACTGGCCAAGGCTAATTGTAGAGTATCTCAATATTATTGGCCATTACAAACCAAGCGTTTTCTCTGCTTTTGATGATGTTAGTAAGGATCTTGATATTGTAGCTGTACCAATGAAGCACAATTTTTTCTTGCCTGCTCAATTGCCAGAGCTTAAATGAGAATACTCTAGGGTAGATACTCTTTTCTTTGCAGTTTAAATAAATATCTAAATAATTGATACACACAGTTCTATAGAAAGAACTCATCCTCTTGACCTGGAATGCCAGCCATCACTTGGCTTGGGTAGAGGGTACCCTAATTCCCTATGTGTGTTTCCCAAACTTCTCGCAAAATTTCTAACCAGGCATGATTTGTTTTCAGTTTGGTTCAATCTCTCTTTTAGAGGAAGGATCCAAAATTTACGTTGAAACATTATCTCCAAGTAGCATAATAGAAGCCTTTAGATTAGATAATGAGACCTCTCTTCTCATGAGAGGGATTAGTGACTTTCCAAAAGAGTTTGGGAGCATCTGCTGTGTCTTTCACCTCTTCCTTCTTGCAAGTGAAGACGGAGCATTCCCCTCTGTTCCATGTTCCACGTGAGGACACCAAACAAATAAATAAAACACCAAAAAAACGCCCCGATGCAACATCACTGCCTGGATCCTAGATTTTCTAGCTTCCAGAGCTGTGAGAAAGAATTTTTCCTTTTTTATAAATAACCCAGGCTAAGCTATTTAGCTCTAAGACACCGTTCATAGATCCATAATTCCCCTGCTGCTCAGCGTTGGCTTCCACTCCAGCAGGGCCCACCTTTGCTAGAAGCTTCCGGGCATTACCTGGATTCTTTCCCCCCTTAGAATTCTGCTGAATTATGCTGGCTGCCCTGCCTTTGCTGGTGTGATTAATAATAACCTCTATTTTATTATAATTTTTACTGCCAACTGGAGGGAGGCAGGGAGCCTTAACATTCTATCACATCAAGCAATGTCAATGAAAATCTGCCTTTTGTTCTTCACTCTTTTCCAACAGACAGCCTTGTGATCATCTGCAGGCAAAACAGCTGGGTGGTATCCTTTGTTCTGAACTGGGGATTCTGTGAGGGCTGTTGTAGTTTACCTTCATCACCTACGTTGCATTCAGGATGTACCGGAAGCGATGTTTGAGACTGGCACAGGCAGGATGCAACAAGAAACAGCAAAGCAGAAATCTTCCTGTTTCTGTAACCTTTCCAGCTGGAAAACAAAGCAGAGCCACACATTCCTGCTATGCTTGGGAAACACTGAAACATCCAAGTAGTAATCTTCTAGGTATGCTAACTGCAACTCAAAGTAATTCTGGGGTTGTCAGTGCCATATGCCTCGTAGGCTTCCAATTAACTCCTCAAGTCTCTTTTCTCCAAGGGCCAATTATTGGAAAGATTCTTTTCCTTGCTCCCTCAGTTGCTCAAAGAAGAGTTATTACACCCCAGAATGTTTGACCATTGCAATATACAATTAAGGAAGGCTCTCAAAGTGTAGCCCTTGAACATGGGTTAAATACTTAAGGTTTGGGGCCAATACGATGGCTCGACTGGCTAATTCTTCACTTCCAATCACTAACATCCCATATGAGTGCTGGTTCGTGTCTTGCGTGTTCCACTTCCCATCCAAATCTCTGCTTATGGCCTGAGAAATGCAAAGAAGGATGACCCAAAGCCTTGGGACCCTGTACTTGCATGGGGAATCCAGAAGCTCCTGGTTCCTAACCAGATTGGCTTAGCTCTGGCCATTGCAACCAGTTGGTGAAACCAGTAGATGAAAGATTTTTGTCTTTCCTTGTCTTTGCAGGTCTGCCTTTCCAATGAAATAAACAGGTTTTTTTTCCCCCCCAATACTTGAGGTTTACAAATGTAACATTTTTGTTGGTACTTGTGAGTTGAAAGATCCTAAAATAAGATGGCCCTGATTTCCAATGTAACCAAGAAAGTCCTTATGTTAGCGTAATTACTGTATCATCTTCTCTCAGAAGCACTCAGTTTACGCCCGCCATTACTTGGTCAATTTGGTTAGAGATTATCCGGTCCCTTAGTTGGATTCAGAATTAATGCAAATATTGTCTCTGTGTTTCCTTCTCCTCCAATAGAACCTGTTTGATATTTAACATTGCCAGATTGCGGGGCTCACTTGTCCACAAGAAATTCTTCACTGGCGAGGTTTATTTATTTTTTTTAAGATGTATTTATTGGAAATTTAGAGATGCAGAGAGGAGGAGAGACAGAGAGGAAGATCTTCCATTCGATGATTCACTCCCTAAGCAGCTGCAACAGCTGGAGCTGAGTCAATCTGGAGCCAGGAGCCAGGGGGTCAGGAGCCAGGAGCCAGGAGCCTCTTCAGGGTCTCCCGCACGGGTGCAGGGTCCCAAGGGTTTGGGCCGTCCTTGACTGCTTTCCCAAGCTACAGGCAGGAAGCAGGATGGGAAGCGGGGCTACCGGGACACAAACCAGCATCCATATGGGATCCCAGGTATGCAAGGTAAGGACTCTTTAGCCACTAAGCTACTGCACTGGGCCTCCACTGGAGAGGTTTTAATTTGGCTTCAAAATCATCCTTTCTCTAGTTCCACCTGTTGATACTAGAACCTTCTGTTGGAACAAGACCAAGTTTTTTCTCTGTTTCACAAAATATTTTCCAGTTTGGTGTATTTGTGTTGTGCTGTGTATTTCAAGAGACTTCTGCTACCCTGACCACTTTTCAAAATTCAAAATTTTGAAGAACCTTATCTATTGTTGCCCCAGTCTGTCTTAGACAAAAGCAAGGGTTTTGCACATCTCTCTCATAGAGCTACTAACTACACTTATTTGAGGATTATGCATAAAAGATAAGGCAGGACAACAACAAAGCAGGACCATCATCCTGTGGTGGGGATTTCTTTGTAAACTTTATTATTTAAGAACGTCGGTGAATCACTTAGATACTATTCATAGAATTTTACAAGCAGGACACAAATGTAGTGTGAAGACACAAAACTCTGTTAATTTTATTCTAAGCTAATGACAAAAACATGTGTCATATGGCTTGTTTCCTTTTTAAGAAAAAAATCAGGATTGTAAAAACAATTCAGGATGATAACTGAAAATTTACAACTCAGAAATGATGACAAGGGGCCAGCATTGCGGTGCAGTGCACGAAGCTGCCGTTTGAAGCATTGACATCCCATATAGGGTCCCTGTTCAAGTCCTGGCTACTTTGCCTCCCAGCCAGTTTACTGCTAATGTGCCTCAGAAAGCAGTGTAGTGTGGCCCAAATATTTTGGAAACTGCCATCCGCATGGGAAACGGATGGAGTTCTGGGTTCCTGGCTGCTTCCAACTGGTCCAGAACTAGCTGTTGTAGCCATTTGTGGCGAATGAAGCAATGGGCAGAAGATCTATTTCTCTCTCTCTCTCTCTGTCACTCTGCCTTTCAAATAAAAAATCTTTTAAAAATGAAGAAGAAAAGATCTATTTTGAATCAGAGTGGCGATGTTAATATTTTACTGTATACCCTTTTTTGTTCCTATGTACATGTATTTGGTAAGTACTTAATTTGGTTTTTTAAAGATTTATTTATTTTTATCAGAAAGTCAGATATACAGAGAGGAGGAAAGACAGAGAGGAAGATCTTCCATCCGATGATTCACTCCTCAAATGACCGCAATGGCTAGAGCTGAGCCAATCTGAAGCCAGGAGCTTCTTCCAGGTCTCCCACGTGGATGCAGGGTCCCAAAGCTTTGGGCTGTCCTTGACTGCTTTCCCAGGCCACAAGTAGGAAGCTGGATGGAAAGCAGGGCATCCAGGATTAGAACCGGAACCCGTATGGGATCCCAGTGTATTCAAGGTGACGACTCTAACCACTACGTTATCGCACTGGGCCCGATAAGTACTTAATTTAACAAAATGAGGATCACTTTTACATGTCTTTCTCCATTTTATAAATTATTATATATGTAACGCTACCTCATTAAATGAACTTTGCAGCTTGATTTTAATGATTGTAAAATACTATGTGTAAGTTATATTGTTAGGGACTGAGGCTTTTAGCAACTTCAGTAGTACTACAGGTCATGTCCTTAAAAATTTGTTAATCTCAGTTCTTTAAGACAGACTCCTAGAAGCGGAGATTCGGGTTACAGAGCTGTATTAATCTACCTGGGCTACTGTAACAAAATACCACTGATTGTGTGGTTTCAACAGCACGAACTTGCCTTTCAATATTTTTTTTTGTTTTAATAATATTTTTTATGATATTGCTATACAGGCACAGGGATTCCCCGTTTCTCTCCCCCTGCTGTTTTCCCCTATATTATTATAATAGTATGGTCCTTCAGCAACAGTCACAAGCCTGATATTTTGCTATTTAAGTGTATCACAACATTATAGCCACAGACAAAGGTAGAAAGCCCAGCATCCTCTTGTCAAGGTATAGTTCACAGCTTCATTGGGAATCCTCCTTTTATTTGTGAATAGAGATGCATATTTTATCATATTTTCACTTCCCAATAGTCTACAGTCCATCTGTGAAAATATATGTATATACATGTTTACCTATATATCTATTTGCTTTGTATTTTGCATGAAGGTGGACTCATGCAGAGAGGACATACAACATTTGTTCTTTTGGGATTGGTTTATTTCATGGAGCATAATGGTTTCTGGAGTTGGAAGTCCCAGAGGAAGATGTTATCCCAAGGTTACTGGGGAGAGCCCTCTTTCCAGCTTGCAATTACTTTTTTATTGTGTCCTCAAATGGTAAAGAGAGAACACTGATGTCTCATATATATAGCAGTCCCATCCAAATACGAGCCCTGTTGTGATTTGAATGTAATTTGGTTCCTGAACTCACGCAACACATTAAGTACCAAAGTCCTCAGTTAATGATGTAAGAGGGAGGAAGCTCAGGCCAACGATGGTGTCCTAGAGGCCTCCTGAGAGGTTCTTAGGTTATTGGGGCATGGCTGGGGAAGGCAGTTCTCTTGAGAGGGTTGGTAATGAAAACCTATTGGACACAGCCATTCTGTGTTCTGGCTCGCAGTGGGGTCCTTTTTCAGACATGTGCCCCTCACTCCACCATTGCCACCTCGTCATAGCCCAAACCAAGAATGCCTACTCTTGGATTTGCCCTTTTAGAACCACAAGCTTAAACAAGCTTCTTTGCTTCATAAGTAGCCTGTATCAGGTATTCTAGCTATAGTGAGTAATAACTGACCAATCCAGTCATACTTGCAACCTTGTGTAAACTTTACGATCTTTTTACAGACCTTTTCTCCAAAAACAGTCACATTAAGGATTAGGGCTTCAATATGTGAATTTTGTGGGGGTAGTGGGGAGATATAAACATTTAATACTTAGCAGAAATATCAGTGGGAAAGTTGAATCAATTTCAAGCCTCACCAGCATGTGGGGAGTTTTATTTTTCTCTTCCTAGAACAGAATCATCAACTAGCAGACAAGTAGCACATAGCTAATTTATCATTGGAATAGTTGGAACTCATTGCTTTAATTTGGATTCCCCTTGGCTCCTTACAAGTTGAGCATATACATTGTTTGTAGTTGCATCTAATGAGTTGATTCCTCATTCTTTGAACCCGTTTTTACTGATGCTTGTTTTTATACTTCTTAATTTCTATGAACCATTCGTTGGGTACTAATAAACAACTAATCATGTTATTGCGTGTTTACTGTGTAGTTGGTATTGACGTCTAAGCATATAACATTTATTCTTCACTATTCCTAAAAAGTCTGTTTTGAGAGACAAAATCCTTAGGAAAAAGAAATCACGCAGATTTCCTACGTGAGAAGTTTATAGGTACTGCCTCTCAGTCATATCTGTGACCATTGCTCTGGTTCTACTATGTCTTCAGTAACACCTACTCTTTGCAGATTTTATTTCCTTTCTTTGTCTTCCATGAATATCATCTTCCCATTTGTCTTTGAAAACTAACACATTTTTTTTTTTTTTTTGCCCTCTCCTTTCTTTCCTCCTGTATTCTGGGAGAACTTCTCAAGTTCGTTGTACTCATTACAGATTTGATTTCCCAAGGTCTGTGTGCTGCCCTCAGCACTGACTTGACTTCTCAGATTGAAATTTCAGCCTCCTTGTCTCACCTGGCTCCTTTTCCATCCGGGCTCATTGTCTTCACCTTCTCTCGTGTTGTCTTTTGCTTTCATCAGGTTTTTTTCCCCTTCAAGTTTTTGGCTTTTTGTTCCTGTTCCAGATTCTTCGACCCTATTGAAGTTACAAAACATGTTTCGTAATATTTTCTGTGGTTTTGATGGCCCATCATTTTTAAAAGGTGAGTCCTGCCTTCTTGATATTACATCCTTTCGCCTGAGCGTTGGCACCTCTTTCAAAGGGCCTCTACTTACTTTGTGTTGACTAATCCTTGGATTAGACACCAGATAGACTTTGTTGGCTGTACCATGAAGACACGCAAGCTCTTCGCTCTGTTGCTTGATTCTCCGTGCTCTGAACTATGCAGGAGCTGATGAGAAATCGTAACTGCCACATGCATGGCTGTTAGAGTCCCTCTTTTCTCATGTATATCACTAGATCTTGGCTCATTGCGCCCGGTCTACAGCTCTGAGAGAAAATGTGGGTGATGGGACTATACATGAGAATGAGTTGGAGGACAAGTGTTTTGTTCTGGAACCTTCCAGAGAAACCATCCTTTCTGTTCTACCAACATCTCTTTGTGTTTCATTTCTTTTTTTTTTTTTTTTTTGTGGCAATCTTACCTGTCTTCTAGATCTCCATACAATTAACCTTCTTCATGAGGTCTGCAGGCAGGCTCTTCTCTGAGCTCTGAAAGCCAGATCATTTCTTTGGTACATTCTGCTGTGGGTTGGAATTTGTGGGTATATGCCCTGCTATCTCCCTTTCTAGATTATGAGCTTCTCAAAGTCTCCAATCACATTTTTTTTTTCATTAAACAATTCTGCATTTCTAAATGTCTAAGTGTTAGTTTTTAAAATTTCAACCGTGAGTATAGGAGTAGTACTTAAACACTAAATGGGATGAAGCATCTATAGGGCTGAGTAGAGAGCTGGATAAATAGCTACTGCTGAACATTCATTGGTAGAATCAATCAATGAATGAGGGGAGGGCATTTCTGCTCCTAATTTTAGTCTTCTGCAAATGCACCCCCTGGAAAGCAGCAAGTAAGATCCCCAGATGGGAGATCCAGACTTAGGGTTTGACTTCTAGCTTTGGTCTGCTCCACTGCTGGCTGGCTATTGTAGGTATTTAGGGGGGCGAATCAAAGGATGGGAGATCTCTCTCTCCCTCTGCCTTTTAAATATGATAAATAAAGTTTTTAAAAATTATGTTTTTTTTAAATGAATGAACGAGTCTTGCTGGACTCCATGTTGTTGCAATTGTAATATCTTTTCCTAACTGTGCTTTGCTAAGTCTGCAAGAATTTCAGTACCAGTTATATTCTGTTTTCTCCAACATTGCCAGAAAGTTTACGTGCAAGGAGGGAATGATCAAATGTAATGACCATTAGTGAAAACCACAGGCCCTGAACAGCTGGATAGTATGAACAGGCAAGTTCAACAGAATCTCCAAGAAATACATCAATCACAGGACCATGGCAGCTCATGGGAACATTAGGAGCTGCTTGAGAATCAGCCAGATTATGGGAGAGAAAGATTCTTAAAGTGGAATTTTCAAGAGCAGAGTCTGCATGACCTCCATGGCCAACACACTTTGGAAAGGCGGCAACTTTGTGTTATAAAAGGCCTCTTCATTTGGTTGAGACCTTGAGAAAACTAGAGAGCTTGCTTTGTATTTTATTTTTCTGAGCAGCTTAGCAGTGAAATGCCTCAGGACTGGCGTCTGCCGTTGCTTTACCAATGCAACATTGCTCTCCCATTGGGGGTTGTGCTGTGCAAAAGCCACTAATAACGTTCCTTCTCAGGTAACATTTGGTGGTATAAAATATCTTGGCTTAATACAGTCTAAATATATGGAAGTGTAATGTGGTCAACACTATAACTTTCTGACATCCAATACTATCATCTCGACTTCTGTCTTGGTTTCTGTGGTGTCAGAGGGACACATTGCGCTAAGATGACAAATCCTTAGCTGAGGCAATGTAGCAGCTATCATGGATTCAACAGGATGGATAGTGTTGCTTTTCTTAGGAGAAAAAGCATGAGGTAACAGAAGAAACACTGGTGGAGGTCGGAATCCATTGCTAATATCTGATATCTTGGAGGGGGAAATCCATAGGCCTAACCATGCCTGGCCTTGTCATGGAGCTCGACTACAGATTTCTCAAGGTCCTACCAAATACAGACTTTCCATTCCTGAGATATCTTCTGGCTGGAGAGGAATATTTCATGATGGTTAGGTCTCTGGAATCTACAGGCTTGGTTCTGGATTGCCTGGCCCTGTTACTAGCGAAGTGCTGACTTGCCCTGAGTAACTTAGTTTCCTTATTTGTAAGATGGGGAAAGTACTCACATTCTTATATCATTTTGGATGTGCAGTAGATACTGATTCGTTCATTAGGGACCTGGGCACTTTCTGACAACTTCATTGTCTTTAATTTCATCTTCATACTTGTTGCCTCAGCTTACACCGTGACTGACACTTCACTATCTGTCAGAGCTCCACTCACCTGGAAACAGGGGATTTCTTCTCTTCAAGGGCAAGGTGATAGAGAGATAAAGCTTTCCCAAAAGCTCCCAGGTGATTTTTCCTCTATATTCCACAGGCCAGAACTGGGTCACAAACTCCTGATCTGCAAGGAAAGATGACACTGCTCCTTCCAGCTCCTGTAATAGTGATGAAAGGAGTGGGATTGGGATGCTTTGGGATCAACCAGCAGACAGGCTTGGCCATTTAACTCCAGAGCAATGCCAGCCCACCATGCAGGGATAGGGGTGTAGGAGTTAATACCAGTTGGATGCTAACTACTAGGCCAGATCATGACCCAGAGCCAGCCCTGCATAACCACTAGCTACTATTCTATTAAGAGCCTATTTTTCCTCTTAGTTATCAACTTCATCTCACTATAGTAGTGAGTGAACCCAGAATCATTGGTATTCAGCATTAGAAAGTTATTTAACTTCTTTCCTTTATAGTGTGCACTACTTTCTCGCCTATACTTTGCTTCATCTAGCTTTAGTGTGCTAAGACTGTACAAAGGAAGCTGAAAAACAGGGCAAAGAAAACCACAATTGTCTGGGATGAAGTATATGTACACCCACAGTTTCTTTCTTGACACACTCACTGGGACTTTCCATGTTTTGCATTCAAAGGCAGCCAGCATAGGCTCTATTAAGATTTCTGTCCAACAGAAAATCTTCATTTCAGGTAATAATGAACCAAGCAGGCACCCTGCTTTGCTGACACTAGTTGGATGTCAGATTCTGAAGTTGCTGAAGACTTAGACACAGAAGAGATGGGAAGCCACCAGGTGCCACGGAAAGGCAGAAGGCATGAGGTACTTGTGTAAGCAGAGGTTGAGGGACCCCAACAGCACAGCAGCCCAGGCAGTGGGAAACAGATCAGATTCCTGGAGCTAGGGCTTTTTCCAAAGTATCACCACAGATCTGGCTGTCTCCTGGACCTGGCCCTTTTCTCACCTGGCTGGGCTGCCGTCTTCCCTGCTGCTCCTGTGGCTCTGTGTCAACCCTCCCATTCTGGAGTAAGAATCCTAGTAACTTTGGCATCCAAATCACAAAGGAATTCAAATAACGTTGGCATCACACTGTTGGATTCTGCTTCTCATTAAAATGAGGAGGTGACCCTGTAGGCCTCAATAGAAGTGATCATCCCAAACAGCTGTGCCTCATGGAGTGGTGGCCCTCACTGTGGTTGAAATGGCCAACCAAGACAAGTTGCCAATCTGTCCTGTCCAGGTGGCCCCTAGCTTCCTGTTGGGTGGACTGCAGATCTCTTCAAAAGAAAATTCTTGGGAGTTTGCCATAGTTGTTGCCATATACACTCTTACTAAACAACAGGCTTTCTGGGCATAACCTCTGGCCTGTCCTGTCCTGCTGGCTTTAGGACTTCAAGCAGTTTTGTGTTGCTGTCAGTTGTCTCCCGGGTTGTTTTCCCCAAGTATCCTGCTTCCCCTGTGGATGTTTCCATGGGACTCACAGGAACTAGGTCTGGGACCTAATCCTTGGGTGCCACCACATGGGTTGGGCACACAGACTTTGGAAGGATTTTTGCAGCCTCTTCTAAATGGTCCCGCATGCTGTAGAATTTTTCGGCTGCTTAGTATTCAAGCACTGTCTCCTTTTTCCTTTTTCCCCAGGAGAAATGGTATTTCTTTGATTGCCATGATCTTGTTACATCTGGCAACTCCAACACAAGTTAACCCAGCTGTAAAATCCAGTTTCCCTGACATCTTGGCAAAGCCAATTTTCTTGTATGGAATTGTGAAGCCTCATGTCAACATCATTCCTGGCATGTAAATTCTCTATTCATTAACTTAAACATTCTGCCATTTCTTGTAGAGTCTCTATCCCTCTGTATTTGCTATTGATGTGTTTATCTTGTACCCTTTTTCTTTCAGCTTTAACTAAAGTTGAGTAAGAGTTTCCTGACTTGTACACCCTCATCTCACACGCTGGCTGGCCTCACCACATGGGGAACAGAACAGGGGTTTTCATGGAGACATAGGATGGGGCAAAGCTCTACTGGCCTCTTCATCCCACCGCCACTGGCTGAGTTAGCATTGCAGTGTGTAGTGGGTAGGACACCAGGCCTGGGGGCTGCTTAGTGGCTGAAACCTGGTGTTCAAACACAAGTACATTTCCCTTTAGAAACAGTCTTGTTCATGGAGAGCTGCAAGACCATTCTCCCCTTGTATAACTGAACACTGTGGTACTTGTAGAAGTTGTATAAGTGATTTTTAGTCCTGGCTGTATATGAAAATTACCTTTGTATGGTTTCCAACCCTATACAGATCCCTTCACCTGAGATCCTAACTGAGTTGGTATAAGAAGGGTGCCAGCATGGGTACTTTCCTTGACACGCTAATGAGCAGAGAGTTGAGAGGCCTGGATTTTGTTGCAGTCAGGAGCAGGGTAGAGTCTGTGAGATGCAAAAGGTGGCAGTGCTCTCCTTTCACTTTTTGCAACTTGGTCCTATTGGAGGGCAAAACGTTAGGGACTTAGTGTGGAATTGGATGGAAATTTTCAGTTTTTTCAAAAATTCTATTTTTGTACTTCATTTATTTAAAAGGCTTGCAATTAGAGAAAGAAACATAGAATTAGAAAGAAAAACTGAGATATTTTCCACCTGCTTATTGACTCTCCAGATGGCTACAACAGCCAGGATTGGGCAAGATTGAAGCCAGGAGCCTGGAACTCCAACTGGATCCTTACATGGATGAACCCATCACATGTTGCCTCCTGGGATGCTCAAGAGAAGGCAGCTCAACTGACGCTGAGCAGCTGGGACTCAGAGCAGGTGCTCCAGCAGGGGATGTAGGATGCGGTCCTCCCAGTTTCTTGATCCTAGGCCAAGCTCCGTGGAGATTTTTTTCTTTCCTTTCTTCTTACTTCTCTTAAGGTCATCTTTTTAACTCCTATCATTCCAGTCTCTTTCCAGCTCTTTTATTTTCCCTCACATGGAACACATCTTTTCCCTTGCCTCATATCTTCTCCTACTCCTCTTCCTAGTTTCCCTCCCATCTGATAGAAGCAGGCTTTTTTTTTTTTTTAAAGTTTTACTTATTTTTATTGGAAAGTCAGATCTACAGGTAGGAGGAGTGACAGAGAGAAAGTTCTTCCATCTGCTGGTTCATTCCTTAAGTGGCTGCAATGGCTGGAGCTGAGCTGAGCTGAAGCCAAGAGTTAGGAGCTTCTTCCTTATCTCCCACATGGCTGCAGGGTTCCAAGGCTTTCAGCCATCCTAGACTGCCTTCTCAGGCCACAGGCAGGGATCTGGATGGGAAGTGGGCAGATGGGACATGAACTGGTGCCCATATGAGATCTTTGCATGTGCAAGGTGAAGACTTTAGCCACTAGGCTACCATGTCAGGTCCTCTTTTCTTTCTTCTTTCATGCTTTGGCCACTTCTGTTTGCCACACACTCATCTCACTCACTATTTGCTTGTCTTGGATGATTCTGTTCCTTGCCACTGCTCCCTTACCTCCAAAATACCCACCTTTGCCCAGGAAGGCTCAAGACACTTACCCTGAGATTCTTCCCAGAATCTTGGCAATGTCTGGCCTTCCAGATGCTTTTCATGAACCATTGCTTGGCTGCTGGCTCTGATTGACACCAGACAAATCTTTCAGGCAAAGAGGGTGGGGAAAGGGCTGATTTGGGTGGAAGAAATAAAGATTGGAGAGGAAAGAAAGATTAAATTGTCACTCATCTTACCCCTGCAGCTATTTTGAGAAGTAAAGATGAATGTTTGGGAATGATCTAAAACTTGATTCATGGCAGCATGGGGAGGTGGGTCCTCTTCCTGCCATCCCACTCTTGGCAGCCAAGCTGCCAGTTTCATCTTCTGACTGTTTCTGGCCTCTGGAATTTTTTAAAAGATAAACAGTTTTGTCTAGCACTCCTGGCACTTCTGCCTTGGGCAATGAGTCACATTGTGTCATGCATATACCAGTTGTGCTTTACTTGGGTGGGAAAGATCAGAGAAAGGAAGAAGCTCAGATCCCAGTACAGCAAGCAGAGTCAGGAGCAGAGTTCAAAACTAAAAAGTTTCTGTCCACACCAGCAAGAAAGGCACCATCCATGGGAATTTCACCAAGTAGTACTTGTGAGTCTTGTGGGAGGAAAATGGAGTGCTCGTTGATCCAGTGCTGGCTGATGCCATTCCGGGGCTTTGAGCAGTGCTCTGTGCCCCTCTGTATCTCAGGGACTGTGGAGGCGGGGCTGTGGATTTTCCTAGAGTTTGCAATGAAAGAAGGGTAAATAGATTTCTTTTTGTTTCCCAACAAGTTCATTAACCTTGGGTTATGCTGTCAAAGATTATTTATGTACTTATTACCTAGCCACAAACTAGGTACGCTTTTCCTTGTCCCCAAATCAGACTTGAGCATCTATTTGCAAGGAAAATGGTGCTGGTCTGAGAACTGGTCCTTGGGGATGAGTTATGCATACTCTCTGAGCCTATCCTATAAGATGAGAATAATGGTACCCACTCACAGAGTTAAGCAGATTACAGTCAGTAAGCATATGAGCGTGAACAGGTTCTCAAGCTATCCCTGTTTCCTCCTCTTTGCTCTCACTGATACAG
Source organism: Ochotona curzoniae (assembly GCF_017591425.1). NCBI lineage: Eukaryota > Metazoa > Chordata > Mammalia > Lagomorpha > Ochotonidae > Ochotona > Ochotona curzoniae. The sequence continues at coordinate 19,242,646 of NW_024466307.1, forward strand.
CTTAAGCTTGACTGGGGCCTGTTTCCATTCTCCCTGGCTTTTCTGGTATGGCTCCTTGTTGGCACATGTTGCACTGTGATCTTGTGTCTTTGGATGGTGAGTCTTTTCTTTCTGTTCTGTCTCTGCTGAAGATTTCTGTTCAACTGAAAAGGACAAAGGCTTAACCTCTTCTAAATCCTTATGTCTGGGTATCATGACGTCACAGCAAATATGTCATTTCTTAATCGCTATATATTGATCTAAAGCTTATTATAGCATGATAATCAGTGTATCCAAAAAGCACCTCTGCAACTAGCTCTACAATAATGGGCTCCTTGATTCCATCTGAGGATTAGGAAGGCTGGACTTCACCAAACTGAAGATTCATTGAGGCCAACCTGGAAATTCATGAATCCCCTTTGAGGAGTAGCTTGTGCCTTTGGGCCTCAAGTGGGGAAAGGAAGGCATCTCCGTTTTCTTTGCTATGTATTGCTCTATATTAAAAAAAAAAAACACTTCTCTCTTCTCTGAGCAGAGTTGGCAGTTTACTGAGGAAGAGGACATAGTCATTAGGCCGGCAGCCAAATTATATTAGTTATATTCATTCCTTTGGGTGTTCTCTCCTGTTCCTTCTCACCACTTCTCCCTTCTGCCTGCCTGTGTAGTGGTTTAAATTCAGGAGAAAGTGAGACACTGAGTAGAGGAGTTCAATCACTTCAGCAAGTTCAGGGAAAAAAATCTCACAGGGTGGCAGCTGGCACAAGGGGGCTGTGACGTCAGAGTATCTTGAAGCCCAAGTGGAAGAGTGGGTGTGGGGAAAGATGAGCTAGTTCTGCAGTCTTTCTTTAGCCATGCTCTTGTTGTGTGAGTGTCCAGTGTAAAGCTGAAAGCTTCCATACTCTAAGGTTATCATCAGTCCTGGGTGGCATTCAAAGCCTTCTGAAGGAGTTCCTTGGTAGTTCCTAGTCCCTGCAGACACAACACCTTAGTTTCTCTTCCACAGCTTCTCAACGGCCCCTGCCCAGAGGATGTCATCAGCCAATGCTGAGTGTGAAGTCTGGATGGCTCCTCCTCTCCCCCTGTCTCAGCATGGCTGGAGTGCCTCCTGCCCGTGGATTTAAGCTGCTGCCACTGCGTTAGACACCATGTTGGCTGTGGCTCAGAGGAGTCCTCATAGGAACCACAGATTATGAAAGATGATATTGTTGAATACCTCCAAGGAGCTCTCTGAAATAAGAGATAAATTTGAGATGTTAAATGTTTCCAACAAAAGCTATTAGGGGAGAATGTCCTGCCTCAGCACTTGCTGACATTTTTTGAGGTTTTTCGTAGACAATGTAGGGTTACTTTTTTTTTTTTTGGCATTTTGGTTTTCATTGTTGAGATACTTATGCAATGCAGGAGACAACGCATTGCCAGGAAGTGTCCTCAAGAACACTTTCCCAGTGCTGGCTGAAGCCTGGGTATGACATTACTGCTTTGGCTTCTGTTGGATTAGATTTGACTCATCATCATCAAATGCAGTCATGGCTCTCCAGGCAACTTTGAGGCACAGCATCTTTTCTGAGCCATTCCTGTGGTACCCTCGCTACTCTCCTATATGTCGTGTGGCCTTTGACTTGTATTGTGGGTAAATTGGGAACTCCCAGAGTTTTTAGGTTGAAGCCCCAGGCCTCAGCACCTCAGGATGTGACTCTCTTTGGAGAGAGGATCATTACAGAGGTACAAAGGTAAAATGAGGTCATAGGGGTGGACCCTAATCGAATACTCCTGGTGTCCTTATGGACAAGGAAAAAATCGGGGACAAAGAAGGGGAATAGCTTGGAGTGATACTTCTATGTGTCAAGGAATGTTGGATTGTACAACCTTTGAATGTCAAGTGTGGCAACTTATCAACAGAGGCAAGGTTGTTCCTACCTTGCCCTTTCCTTTTTCCTTTGAGGTAGTTCATAAGACCCAGAAAGTATTTTTTTTGTCCCTTTTCCCCAAGGTAAGTCCTACCTCACTGGAGAGGTGCCCTCCCTATTCATGGAGAGAGGCAAAATGCTTTCATCACTGATAGCACACGATGTAGAAGTGGTGCTGAACAAGCTAGCCCTGCCAAGCTTGCCCCAGTTACTTACCTTCATTCAATCATATGACCTCGTGGTTATCACTTGTTCATCAGGATTAGCATAAAATATACACAAATATTTAAACCATCCTTTCCAAAGGCCCTTGTGTCATATAAAACCCATATTAAATATTTTTGTGTTTTTTTTTCTTGATAACCCTATCCTTCCCATAACTTCTTGTTACATTGTATTTGATTAGAGAAGGCTTGCATAGAGACTAGGCAACTCATAACCATGTCATTTGATCCCTAACCTATTTGTCTGTGTTTCAACATTTATGATATGGGAATAATAGTAATAGTACCGCATTCATGGAATAAATGAAAGAACTGAGGTGATTCCCCTAGACTAATTACTGCTTTGAACAGTAGAAAGTTGCAGTCACTGTACATTATCCAGATATGCAATCTTCAAGTCAATGGAATATCTACTCTAAGTATGACTGGTGCTGTTAGCACTGAAGAAATGATGACAGATGATGCAAGACATTGTTCTTGTTCAGCCTCTCACTCCTGGGAGTGACAATCTAATTGGAGACATAAACCATTTATAAGAAATAGCTCACAGTGTAAGGCATTGTGTGGTCACAGGACTACAGGCTCTGGTGCTAGCTTAATCATACAATCTTGATACCGGCAGCTCAGGAGACCCCATTGGGGGTGGTTGGGAAGTAGACCATTGCCTGGGACCCTTTCTGAAACAGATGAAGCAGAATTTCTGAAGGGTTAATAGATGAACCTTTTTGTACTTCAGTTTCTTCATCTGCAAAGTTAGGGCAATACTTGTGGCTACTGAAAGTTTGTTGGAAAAACGAAATGAGTTAATATGTGCAAACATTTGTAATAGGGCTTGCCTCTTAGCAAACACTCAGTAAATGTGAGCTCTTGTTTGTGAATAAATGTTCAAACATGAGTGCTAGGTAGGCTCTACCCCAGCTTCATGTTGTCTTTTTTGATTCTCTTTCCCTTGAAAATTTCCCAGAATAGCTTTCTTCCTGTTCAAGCAAACGTCTTGGAGAATGTAGAATGCTAAAAGCCAGCACTCTTGGTTAGGCATCATAGGCAGACTAGAGTCCTAAGTGGCTAATGGGATGCACAAGGTTTAAAGCTATTTCTCAACATGTTGGAGTCAACAAATCAACAATTAGTGCTGTAGAAAGCATGCAGGCATTAGGTTAACCATGTCTACAGAGCAGAGACAAGTGGGTTCTTCGCAGATTTGGAGGAAATCTGAACCTATGACTTAGATTTAGGGTATTAATGAAACCTAACTTCTAGACCTTTGTTTTTATTTCAGCCTCAAATCACATGAGTAGTTGCTATTACTCATACTGCTGCTGCTGGTGAGGAATGCCGGCAGAGAGAAGTTAAGTCATTTGCCTAAGGTCTTACAGCTAGAAGGAAGTATAGGAAGGATTTGGGCACAGGTTTTCTGTCTCCAGACCTAACTACCTTAACCACAGCATCATGCCCCCATGTGGGCATGGTTGTGACAGCATCTGTGAACGGATCACTCACTCAACTCTTCTCGTTCCTTCATTCTTTTTTTTTTTTTTTTTAAAGATTTATTTATTTTTATTGGAAAGGCGGGTAAACAGAGAGGAGAACCAGAGAGGAAGATCTTCCGTCCGATGATTCACTCCCCAAGTGACCGCAACGGCTGGGGCTGAGCCAATCCGAAGCCAGGAGCCTCTTCTGGGCCTCCGAAGTGGGTGCAGGGTCCCACGGCTTTGGGCTGTCCTCGGCTGCTTTCCCGGGCCACAGGCAGGGAGCTGGATGGGAAGCGGGGCTGCCGGGACAAGAACCGGTGCACATATGGGATCCCGGGCATGCAAGGCGAGGACCTTAACCACTACACCATCGCGCCGGGCCCTCGTTCCTTCATTCTTGTTTTCATTTGGTTCCCTTCTGTTTTGGCCCACTGATGAAGGAGGGCTGAACTTAGGACACTAGCCACTAGCAAGAAGAGATGAACAGCTGGTGATTTGTTACAGAGACTCAGCCCACAAGAGCACCTCATGCCAGGCAGGGTCACTTGGTGTTGTCTGCGGGTTCAGCATGAACAAGCAGAGGGAGTAAGTTTTGCAGGATCAAAAGAATGGAGGCCTCTGTTTTTCAAGGATGTGACTGGTTTATGTGAATAATTCCACAGGTTGGCAGGGAACTGAAATCTGAGACTCAAGGAGAATCAGGAACTGAACCTGGTCTCTGATTAGGAGGGTTGTTTAACAAGAGGACCTTGTCCTGAGGGGCAGTGTGGGCGTGGGAGTTTGCAGTCATGCTGTTTGAGGCCCACCATATTTTGCCGGCTATCAAGGCAGCACATAATATTGAACCTTAGTTTGAGGACTTTAACACCATCTTGTCTTTCCTTCCTGTGCTTTTCTTGCTCTCTTCCTCCATTCTCAAGCAATGCATTTAAGGTCGAAGGTAAAAGTACCAGGCTACAATTTTTGCTTTGTTCCTTTCTAGCCATACAACTGTGGGTGGAAGTTTGAAGATCTCTCTGGGTCAGCTTCCTTATCCTTTTTTTTTCCCTTTTTAAAAACTTTTATTTTGATCATCTTTACAGAGTTGATTAGGGGGCACAAGGGTCAAGGGCTGCAGGAAATTGGGTGATACCATTATTTCCGTATTCATTTTTTTTTTCTGGGGGAAGAAGGGAGATAAAGAGAGAAACCCTATCCACTCTCCCAACCATCCCAGGGTTCCTGATGTGGAGCGTGGTCCAAGGATGCTGCTCAAGTGGTTTTGATAGTTCAACAGTCCTAAATTATTGCCAATCTCGCCATTCCAAGCACAATGAAATCCACTGGCTGACATAGAAGCTTCCTTATTGTTATGCATCACGAACTGAAAGTCCCTTTTTTAGGTACATCTGTATAGAGATCTAAAGGGAGAACATTATTAACATGACAGAAATTTCACATAGGTAGCTCAAGTCTGTAATGACGTGGGGGGGCCAATGTGATAGCTGGGGTGGGAGTTCAGCTGATTCCGTTGAAAGTGAGAAAATTGAGTGCTTGGAAACTTGGTCTCAGTACAGCTGTAGTTGAGTGTTTTCTTTGTCCATAATCTTAAGGACAAAAAAAAAAAAAAAGCAGCAACAATAGATGTTTGGGCCCACGCGCTCCTCCTTATCTCCTGTATTGGATTGTGCCAATGCCATCAATTGTTCCAGGGTTTTGTTTAGTAACTTAGGAACTGTACTCAGTATCTATGATATCCATTTTGGCTGGAACTAGTGTCCTTCAGTTACAGTAGGTGAGAAGAGAGAAAAGGAAAGTCATGTGACACAGGCGAGTGACAGACAATTCTCAAAATGTTGGCAGAGGGAATTGAGTGCTTGAAAGTAGGTAACTAGAAAGAGGATATTGTTCGACTTTTTTCTTTTTCTTCATTCTCTGAGCTCATGTTTCTGAGACCTTTAATTTCCAAAAGTTAAGCAAGAAAGTATATTAATCTTAAATGCCTCCCATTAATCATCACCTCCAGCTCGGTGGCGAGGGATGGATGACTCACTTGCATAACTGATTCTCGGGAATGGTGGGTCAGTGTTTGCCCCTGTGCTTCTCCCCCTTGCCTAGCTAAAGGAGAAAGCTTCCCCTTAGGAAATGCTCATCCTGGAGCAATTTTTCAAGGAAAAATTGCAGACAGGAATAGCCACTGACGTGAAAAGATTTCTTTTAGGGAAGTCAGGTTGGGTAGTGTAACATGGTGATTAGAAGCATCTGAGAGCTGTCAGAGAATTAAAGAAGTAACTAAAATACGTCCTTCAGCATGTGGCATATTAAATAAGTCTGCAATTGATCGTAAATATTTACCATGCCCCTTCTATGGCTCCAACACTTTTGCCATTGTATTTGGTTTGCATCATATTTTATGTGACAGGTGCCATCGCTCCCCCCTAGTTTACAAGTGGGAAAACCAAGATACTAAGTGATCTGCTTAAGGTTACACAGCTATTAAGAGACAGAACCAAGAGTTGGCCCCATGTAATCTGACTCTGAAGCATGTTTTCTCCATGCATGCTCCCCTCGTGTCAAGTGGCTGGGAGGCAAAACAACTGGGGATGGAGTCCTTGCTGCAATGGCGTGCACCTGTTACAGCCCCTGGAATGAATTGAGTGTGGCTGAACACCAGGTGGAAATGAGTGAGCCTGCTTATTTCTTGTGCTGACCAACACCCATGGTCTTCCCTAGACATTTAGAATGCCACACATTAGTGGTGAGAGAAAGGGGTTGCTTCTAGCCCTGCACACAACATTCTAACACTTAAAAAGTTTAAAGAGCTGTCCTTTCAGGATCTGGAAAGTTTCATCTCACCAATGTCAGATAACTATTCTACCACTCAGCAGGAGATCTGTCCCCAAGTCCCTGTTGGTGCTAAGTTCTGGCAGAGCTGTGAGGACTACAGAATGTGCTGTGCATCCTACCTAGGGTCCTGTCCAGATGTGAATGCTTTGAGGGTTCAGGGGGTGGATGGGAGGGAGAGGCTTCTAGAAGCTGAGCAGAGAGGTGGTGCAGAGAAACTGTTAAAAATTCTACAAATACTTAGAGCAGTTATGGGTAAGTTCATCTTTAGCAGCACCCATTAAGAAAGCTGGTAGAGAGGCAAATCTAACAGTTGTCATGAAATATCTGTGTCCCTAAACAACAATATACAGGAAAATCTCATTGGATTGAAATGATCCAATTTGGTGACTCCTAAGTCAGGCCTTGGTGACCCTGCAAGCTATTGTGTCTTCATGTACTTACATGTGGATGAGGCTGGAGCAGACAGCATGTTCAGGAACACCTCAATGATGTCAGGATGCTTTTCATTGCTCATTTATCACTTAACAGCTCGGATTTGTAATGTGCTCTCCGTGTGCTCCCTTTAGCGTGGACAATGCATTCTTTCAACAGCGTATGGCTCAGTGGGAAGGGCTCTGCTGAAAGCAGAGCAGTGGTGCTTGCAGCCTGCCTCTCTGGGGGAAGAGGGGATGGTGAGGGGCAGGTGGGGACCAGATGCCTGGCCAGGGCCGAGCTGGGGAAAGAGCACATGGAACAGCCACTTCTGGTTCCACTTACTCATTTCTCTGTGCTGAAAGGTGTCATATAAATGCTAAATAGAACACAGAGGGATGAGGCCTATCTATTTGCATTTCATCTAATGTGAGCAGATGTGGTTGGAAAAAGCATCTTAGCCATGGCTGTTCACCTGCCCCGCTAACCCTGATGTTTCCCACTCATTGCAATGCCTCCCACATCAGTTTTGCTCCAGCACTGTGGGCAGATGTCCTACAGGGTACAAAAGGGTGCATCCATTCTGTCCTTGGTGAGTTTGCAAAATTGTTGGGGAGACAAGCCAGCATATGGCTATATGGTAGTGGTGGGGAACAGATGAAATGGTAGAAGAGGCTGTGGATGAGAGGGCCATGTGTGGACTGCTGGGAAGCCTGTGTAAGGGAAAATAAGCCCTGGACACACCCTGGGAAGGTTGTCCAGGGACAGAGAGGCAGAGACAGCGTGAGTATCCTCTTCATTGAAGACTTGGCTTGCATGTCACACTCCCCCAAGGTCTTTCTAGACTATTCTAAGAATCAGTCCTTTCCAATGCCTTATTATTATTTTTTTTTAATCAGAGTGTTCTGTTATTTCTCCACTTAACACAGCACGTAACTAGATGTTTGCTTATTGCTGTCTTCCCAGTGGCTTGTGATCACCATAGAGGCCATGGTACTGTATGTCTGTTGTATTCATTATTGCAGCACACACACACACACTGGACCCAGGAGGTACTCAATGAATACTTGTTGAATGAATGAGTGACACTGGAGGAAAGCCTCACTTAACAAACATATCTGCTAGCCAATTGAATCCAAGTTCTTACTTGATAGTCCAGGAAGCATGAGGCTGAATATCTTTCAGAAGAAACGTTTTCATTGAAACATACAACCACAACAAAGAAAGCACAGCATTTGATGTCAGTATGCCAATTGAGTCTGTGTGTTAAAAAATAGAATAAAAACAGGTAAAAACTAATTAATAATTGCACTAGGACCTTGCATAAATATAGTGGCTGTAATGCATAATACAAATCAAGGCCTTTTTGTCTTGGACATTGTCCAAGGTGGTTTATTATTAGATGAAAGGGAAAAATCTTGTTCAAACACAGCTTTTCCTAAGCCATGTCCCACAGACATGGACGTAGAGAATGATTCCATAGGGCGGGTCCACTATGGCTTTAAATAAGAAGGTGGAATTCTCATTTCATGCCCTCTTCATGTTTTTGTTTAGAATGAAGGAATGACTTAAATCTTTCTCCTTTTGAAAATCGTCGTTTTGCCTCACAAAGATCCGTAAAATCGTGTCAGTGGTACTGAAGGATGTATAGAGTTGGTTGTAAATACCTAATTCTGATTTTCTAAACCAGAGGTTACAAAAAAGAAATGTTCCCAGATTTCCTTAAATGAATAAAAGCTGTCTCTACTTCTACAGAATTTCATTTGGAAAAGGGGGGAAGACACAGAGTCAATGAATTCCCAATGCTGCCTTAGTGCAATCAAAATCTTGACAGATGTGTTTGATGCAGCCTCACTGGCAGGATCGGGGAGCCAAATATTTTAGAAATTGATTCTCCTCATTCACCCACTTTCACCTTCTGGTGGGGAATGACAAATAAGGCTGGTGGTCTGAGCTAGAGAACGTTTTGACAGGCATGCCCCTGATCTTTCTGTTGGCCAACAAGAATGGCTTGAATCTCAGCCTTACACTGGGTGGAATGATGGGCAAAGGCTGGGCTCTAAGAGGTAACAGTTCCTGAGTGATCCGCATCCTCCCATATATCCCTGCCTACCAGCCCAGTCTGCATGCTCAGGCAGAAGAGAGATACTGGCTACATTCAAACTCAGGATTGCTGGAGGAACTTTCTTTTCTACTCTTCTTTGCTTCAGTTTTAGATGCTGCCAGAGACTTAGATCTGGCTCACATTCTCTGCCTTCTAGAACAGTTCTGTTCCACAACCAGAATTTAACCCTAGATGCGTACAGAGAGCCAAATCCTGCAAGCATCGCCGACTGAAGCTAAACTGCACATAGTGTGAGTGCAATCACTGGCAAAAAAATAAAGTTTTAAAATTTGCTTTGATTTCTAAGCTATCAAACTGAATTTTCCAAGATTCTTTATATATATTTATTGTTACAAAAATCCGCTGCAGTATATGGTCAATGAATAGGAATGGTGACTATAAATAATGTGTTGATATTCCAATTGACTCAGAAAATGGATATTAGCTGTGAGGTCATCTGTTTGGATATAGAACCTGAGTCTTATTTCTTATAATTAACTGCCATTAGAATTTATTTTTCCTTCTTCTGGCATGGGATGCACTACAAATAGCTAGTGCAAGAAATAGAGATCTTCCATCTACTAGTTTTCTCCCTAAATGCTGTAGTAGCCAGGGCTGGGCCAGTCCAGAGCTGGCAGCCAGGAACCCCATTGGAGTCTCTCACATGCATGGCAGAAACCAAAGTGTTAGAGTCACATTGCTGCCTCCCAGGAAGCTCATTAGTGGGAGCTTGGAACTTGGACGCCAACCCAGGCACTCTGAAACGGAACAAGGTTGTATCAATAGCATTTTAACAGCTGTGCTGAACTTACCAGAGCTTTAGGACTGTGTTTAGCATCAGAACAACAGAAAGCACCAGACTTCCTAATTGTTTTCCACTTTAATTTCCTCCTGATGTCTAATATAGATGATAACAAGCATTCCTCACAGGTGAACAAGACATGAACACTGAAATAACACATAGGAAGCTGCTAGATATTTCCTAATACATAATAAGCACTCAGTATATAAGAGAATAGAAATGAATAAATACAATGTACCATGTATATGTGCATAATAGAATATCATATAGTTGGGCTTGTACTATGGTAGAGTGGGTCAAGCCAGCACCTGTGGGGCTGGTGTCTCATATAGGTGCTGGTTCGAGTTTTGGTGACTCCAGTTCTCATCCAGCTCCCTGCTAACAAGCTGGGAAAGGAGAAGAGAATGGCCTAGTTGCTTGAGTATATGCACCCACATGGGAGACTCATAAGGTGCTCCTGGATCCTGGCTTTGGATTGGCCCAGCTCTGGTCATTACAACCATCCAGGGAGTTAAAGAGCAGATGGAAATCTCTCTTTCTTTCTCTCTCTCTCTCCTTTTAAAATAAATATTTTTAAATGACTATTATAGGGCTCTGTATGGTAGCTTAGTGGTTAAGGTCCTCACCTTGAATGCACTGGGATCCCATATGGGTGTCAGTTCTAATCCTGATGGCCCCACTTTCCATCTAGCTCCCTGCTTATGGCCTGGGAAAGCAGTCAAAGATGGCCCAAGCCTTGGGACCCTGCACCCGTGTGGGAGACCTGGAAGAGGTTCCTGGCTCCTGGCTTCGGATTGGCTCAGCTCTAGCCATTGTGGCTATTTGGGAAGTGAATCATCAAATGGAAGATCTTCCTCTCTGTCTCTCCCCCTCTTTGTATATCTAACTTTCCAATAAAAATAAAATAAATCTTTAAAAATGACTATTATATAGCAATTAGAATGATTAGCTCTCTGGATTTATTGGGATAGAGCTAATAAATGTTGAGTGGAAAAACTATAAAACAACTTATTTATGAAGGCATATGAGAAATTAAAATATGTGTGAAGAAGACATTCATGAAATTCCGGGTACAGATTATGTCCAGCAAGGTAGAGGAATGAGACAGAGTGGTATGAAATGAATTTAAACATTTTAGTATTCTAAATTTTTTTAATTTGCTAAGAAGAATGTTAGAGGGAGAGACTCACAGAGAGGAAGAGAGTCCTTTCATCTCCTAGTTCACTCTCCAATGTCCACAACAGCCGAGGCTGGGCAAGGCCGAAACAGGAGCCAGGAGCCAGGAGCCAGGAACCAGGAGCCAGGGACCAGGAGCCAGGAGCCAGCAACCAGGAGCCAGGAGCCAGCAACCAGGAGCCAGGGCAGCAGCAACTCAAGTATTTGGAACATTATCTGCTGCCTGCCAAGTACATTAGCAGGAAGCTGGATCAGAGTTGGGGTAGGATTCTATCCCAAGTACTCCGTCTAACATGGGATGTAGGTGTCCCAACCCCAACTCCAGTGCTGTTTTTAATATAAAAGTTTCCCCTGAAAATGATAAAAAAAAAAACCAGTATTGTTACTTTTGAGTAGTGTTTGTGCATTTGAAATATTTTCTGAACATATTAATCTCTACTTCTTTAAAAAAGGCTGGTGTGGGAGAAGAAATAGAAGAAGGAGGAGAAGGAGAGAGAAATGGTTGGGCTAGGTATCAGGAGGTTTGCGTGCTACTGCAAGCTCTGTCTTTAGTTGACTTTATGTTTTTAAGTCAATCACTCCTATAGAGTTCAGTTTCTTCCCCTTAAAGTCAATGTTAAGAATCACTAGTATCTACCTCAAGAGGATGTTTTGAGAATTAAATGAGATTTGGGGGAAGTTGTATAAATGCTAAACATGTGTTCAATGTAAGTTAACATGAATTTGAGTGGTTGGATTAACAATCCCTAACATTCATCTGGCTGTGATTCCATATGACTGGGGGAGGCTGTGTTTTGAGAAACAGGCCAGGTAAATGTAGAATAAAGTTCTCAGGAGTGGGCACTTAGCCATCAGACCACTGATGCTTCCTTAGTCTAGATCTTCTTCACTTTCTCATCAAATAACCCTCTGGTTTCTCACCAAAAAGGTGGTGCTGTGCCCAGATAAATTCACTGGCTTCCAGTAATAATGGGCAATCCTTGGTTGCATTTTCAGAAATTGTCAAGAATGCTAAGTTGAGAGAACTATCCTTTTTTTTGGGCCTTTGTTTACTGCTTTTCTTCTTTCTCAGAAAGTAGAAATGATGGTTAAAATTCTGACAACTGTGTTGGGTAGAGAGTTGACCCCAGGGGTGTAAGCCACATGCTAAGTGTGATGGAGAGGAAAGATAAAATGACTCTTCCAGGAAGAGAGAGAGGGGAAAACATGAGTATAGTTTCATTTTTGCCAAATCTTGCATTATTATGTTTTCTAAATTCTTTGGTGATTTAAATCCTGAAAGTTCAATATGCACCCTGTAAGGAACATATTAGACCAGTTTACAATTAGGTACTAATCAATACTAACCCATGACTAAGACCTTGGTGGAACTCTGGCCATATGGAGAGCTAGATTATTGTTTCTTTAATGTGGCAAGAAGAAGAAACAGAAACAAAATGTTCCCCATAAGCTTTAGTAGTAAAGAGAACATAAAATAGAATTCAGCAGCCCTTTGGAGCCATGTGTAATATGCAAGGTCTCCAATGAGAAATTCTGTGAAACTTAATGTTCCATAATTGTTCCAGCAATTTCACACAAGCTACAGCTGTTGTTAGGGAAGTAGGTTGAAAAAGGAGCAAAAAGAAGCAAAGGAACACAGACACTGAGAGACAGAGAAAGAAGGGGGAGGGATATAAATAAAATGGGGAGGAAGCTAAGAAGGAATGAAGGAAGGAGGGAAGGGAGCAAGAAAGGGAAGAAGGGCGAGAGCCCTGGTGAAACGTTTCTTCCTTTGATCCAATCTCTCTTTCATGTTGTTGGGCTTGTACTCAAGGGATGATGTATATTCAGGAAAGGGCCCATGAGAAGTGGGGTCCTTCTTGTCACAGCGCTGGAAGCCTCAGCAGTCTGTGCGTCTGTCCCTTCTGCCACTGAGCTACAGTCAGGAAAGTCCATCCAGACCCATGCATGTCAAGGAATCTGCTATCGCTGCTTTTAGGATGGTATTGAAACCCTACTCCTGCTCAGTCCCATCTGGACTTTAACCCTGATTCTGCCACTTATAGGAACCATGGGGCCATTTAGGATGTCACTTTACTTCTGCACAATGCATATGCCCATTCCCCAGTTATGGGATTATACTTGCTCTCAACCCCCATCTCCTGAAAGGGCTATTGGAAGGAATGACAGTGCCACTGTGAGCAAACCTACTTGTAAGAGGGCTCCAGATGGACAAGTGCCTCAGTAGGGAATTTTCTCTGGCTTGCTCTGGTCATGTCTTCACTGGCATGTACCATACTGCCTCTGCTGAAGCTACTCTGGGTCTGAAGCTACTCTGGTCCTTCACCATCATGGGAGACACCCACCCATGGCCAGCGGCAGGCACAAATCCATCAAGGACTTAAAAATGGTGATACACTTAAAGTTGACTCAGCATCTTATTATCATCATGTGTGCACAATTCTAAATTATAACATGATAAAATATTCTCTGAAACAATGTTTTGTTGATCCAAGTACCAAATGGTAGCTATGGTTTATCTTTAATGGTGTACAATTTATCATCTATGTTTCTACTCCAAATCAGTGCATTTAAATTATTTGTCCTTTAATAAACACTATATTTTATAGGGTAGTTAATCCAAAGGCAGCCTGGTTATAAGGGAATCTGCTGTTGGCTGAAGAGTCAGTTCAGGATGACTTGGGATGGTTTGAGCTTGCATTGCTTTCCTGGTGTTTATTTGCTCCTTATTGTACTGCATGTTCTTGCTTTTAAAGAATAGATGAGAAATAAACAATGATCGTAATATACAAAGAAAAACAACTTGATGACGTCATTTCTGTCATCGCTGTGAACATTGTGTTTGTGTTGAAAATCTGAAACAGTGAAACATGCTAGACCTGTGGGATGATGTTTAGACCTGTGGTTGTTAAGTACAAAAGAACTAAATTTCATACATGGAATATTTCACTCGATGAAAATAATATCATTAAAAGGTACTCTTTCAAATTGTTTTAAAACAAAAAAATCAAGTCCAATAGGTACAATAGTATCATAACCTGGTTCAATAGTTACCTGATCTGCACTTTTTGTAGCTGTTTTGGCTTTATTAAATGTCGCTAGCAGTTCAAGGACTTTGTTTTTGAAAAAATAATGAAATAATATAAAGAGAGCAAAGTTCAAGTTGAAAGGTAATCTTAAGTAAATGAGTATGACTTTTCCTTAGTTGTACATACAATAGCCTTTTCCTCTTTCTTTCCTGGCAAGATTACACTTAAAAGTATAAGAGACTTTTTTTTTTTCACTGCCTTTTCTGGTTATGTTGTTTTCTGTTTCATGTCAACATTGTTCATGGAATGACTCTGCTGGGTACACAGGAGGTATTAGACATAGCCTGCCAAGAGTTAGTTGTGTGAGATAGGCCACGGGGCTGTGCTGAGCGCAGAGGGCCCAGGAAAGCCCCCTGCCTGCCATGGCACACCAGTGTTCTTTTTCTCGGCCCGAGCTATGGGCTTTCTGCAGTCCTGTGAGCTCCAACCTAAAGCACAATAGCAGAGCAGCAGTCAGAACAAATAGCTTCTCCAGGCACCAGGCAGGCATTTTCATCATTTCTCTCCCAGATGGCCGAGACGCAGACTTCCTTCAACCTACTCAGACGGGCCAACACCTCAGAATCCACCCACGCCACAAGCCAAGCCAGCAGGAGGGGTCAATGTCATGGGCCTTCCTTCTTCAGATTCAGAGATTTTTCCCCTGTGGCCCTGGACAGGGCTTCTCCTCCTCCATCCCAATGCCCCTTTGGCATGGAATTAAACTTTAATTCCAGTGGAATAGTGGCCTTGTGGACAGCTTGACAGCCCTGCTGCTCTCTCAGTGAGACTGTCTGGGACTGAATTATGCTGGAAGGCTTTTGTTGCTCCTCTGCCTGGCTCAGTCCCTCCCCTATAAAGCAGGCTTGCTTTTTCAGCTGAAGGTGTTCACTCAACACCTCAGTCAACTAGGACCCAACTGGTTCCCCAGTCGCCAGAGATAGCTCTTTCTGCATGAAGTGCTCTCCTTTGTGGAGCAAGTCCTTGGGATGACAAAAACCTGGATTTGCATACAGTTTGGTAGTATACTCTGCCCAACTGGACTGGGCTAGTCAGGGCGTTGGTGAGTTGCACAGCCCAGTGAGCGGGTCCTGGGCAGTCAGTTCCGCATTAACTCTGGTTTCATTTTTTTTAAGGTGGCATTTACAGCCCACTAGTAGTTAAAGACAATGCCAATGGTGGTAAGTATGCACTCCATCACAGTAATGAAATAGATGTAAGTACAATACTCATCTACAGAGTGCACAATTCTGTTCTGATACCTTAACCTAAGGAATTGACCCAAAGCAATGAAAAGTTCCATTCACTATCCCCCTTACTCTCTGCTTTTACTATCTCTCTATTTATATCTATTTTGTCTCTTTGGATCTTCTTTGTGTAACACTGCCTCTTTGTTTTTTCAGAATAGTTTTTCTTTCCTTCTTTCCCTCCTTCTGTCCTTCCTCTTCTTCTCCCCCTCCATTCCTTCCTCCTTCTTCCCTTTTGTCTCCCCATTCTCTTTTCCTTCCTACCTCAACTTCTTTCCCCTTCTCCTTCCCCTTATCTTGCTCTCACTCCCCCTTCCTCTTTTTTCTCTCAGAAATCCATTTATTTGAAATACAGAATGATAGAGACCAACTACCTGCTGGTACTACAGCAGGTGTTGGGCCAAGCCAAAGCCAGAATCCAGGGACCAGGAACTCCATCTGGGACTCCCACATGGGTGGCAAGAAGTTGGCTGCTCGAGCCATCATCTGCTGCTTCCCTGGGTGCGTGTTGGCAGGAAGGCGCATCAAAAGCAGAGGTGGGACTCTGCTCCAGGGAACTCTCATAGGGAGTGCAGGTGTCAAATGTCAGCTTAACTGTCACTTAAATACAAATCATTCTTTCTCAATTTAACATTACAATAATAATAAGTTATCCCAAATTGGAATAGTAATCTGTCACCCTTTATTTTAGGTCTCCTGCCAGCTCCAGTCAGAGCAAGGTACTTGGCTATGCAGTTACATGGTTCATGGAGATTCAGGTCCTGGCATTGCCTCTCCTCTGCCTTGGTTGGTTCAGGTGTTTCAGTTCACCGGCAAAAATTCAAAGCACTCAGCTCATCGGCTCTTTCTCCACACCCAGCCCCTGAGTACTTAAGCTCCCCATAAAGTGTAAATCTTTAGTGCTTATAAAAGAAACACAAAATCACATCTGAAGATCTGAGCATGTAATTCTTACCTGCACACTGGAGCGGATCACAGACCGTGATGCTGGGGACATCAGACATGTTTCCCTCAGCCTCCAGAAGCAGCTGCCTGTGGAGGGCCCTGGCAGCTGTTTAGCACACAGAGCAGCAGCACCAACACACAGGGGTCCAGGACGGGAAATGAAGGGGAGCATATCGAATTGCAGCCACAGGGGGCAGTGAAGTAAGAGGATGGAATTACCCCTGATGCATCTCTCTGCCTCCCAGCTTCAAGAAACTTTGTAACTCCTCCCTGTGTAACAAAGTGAAAATTCCTCATGGTCGTAATGCCAGCCAGTGCTAACTACTAAGAACAGCTTTAGATGTGCCCTAGCAGACGAGACCATTCAGGCAGGGAGAGGGGGGAAAAGTATGAGCCACATTTCTGACAGGCTGACTCCTGAGGAGCAAGACAAAGCAAAAAACAAACAAGAAACTTAAGATAATAAAAATGAATTTTATTTTCTTGAGCCTATGTTTTATGTTGCAAGTCAGCTTTAAATATTTCACTTTAGGGCAGCAGCAGACTTTGCACTGATGTGGCCGGTGATCTATCTAATAAATAACCATGCTAAGGATGTTCGTGTATGCTAAAATAGACTCCTGGACCATGAAGATGTTGTCTGCGTTTTCAGCATCTCCTGATTAGACTAATAATGTACAAGAGTCCAGCGTAATGATTGACGCGAGAAACCACAATGCATTTCAGGGGATGGAATACTACATGTATTCCCTGAAGTTCTCATCTTCCTCTCCAAGGAATTCGATGGTGATCACTGCCATTTCTGTCACTACGGTTTAGCTACCAATATAGCACTAACCGCTGCAGTTGAATGTTGCCCTCACTGGATCTTTACGTAAAGGAAGTCATACAGCATGTGTGGTTTGGCCTTGTCTGTATCACTGCATTATTATGAACTTCACTAATGAACCTATGTGTCTCTGGTTTATTCACCTCACGCTACACAGCATCCCAGGGAGTGTGAATGCATCATAGCTTTTTATTCACTCTTACCGGGATCACCTCCTGGGCTGAACACTTTGGGCATGTTCCTTGGTTCTAGTGTACATGTTTCTTTTCTTCTAATTCCTATTGTTTGAGAGACAAAGATCTCCCATCTGCTAGTTCAATTCCCAAATGATTGCAATGGCTGGGGCTGGGCCAGAGTAAAATCAGAAGCCAAATGCCATCTGGGTCTCCCATGTGAATAGCACAGACCCAAGTGTTTCAACCATTTCTGCTGTTTCCCAGGGTGTGTATTAGTAGGAAGCCGGAAGCAGAAGCACAAGTGGGACTTGAGGACAAGAGCTCTGCTGTGGGATGTGGGTTTCCAAGCAACGACTTAACTGCAGTGCCAAATGCCCACCCTGTGGACGTGTTTCTCTCTAGTCTTTACCTAAGAGTAGAATGGCTGCATCATCTTCAACTGGACTGTTGTTCTTTGCTCTTTTGCATTCTATGTTTGTTTATGTGGGGTCCACTCATTTTAGGACTAAACAACATTATAGCAATGTTGTTTTAGTTCAGTATTGTTGATGCTCTGGTATTTGGAGACCGCTCAGAACCTGGGGAGATAGTTTCCCTCCAGGGCTAGCCAATTCTTGGAGACTGCAAAGGGCTTGGCTGGGGGAGGGTGTGTTTTCACTTGCAAACCAACTGATCCAACGTCTGTACCCCCTGCCTCCTCCGTGTCTAACTCTCACACACCAGGCCAGTATTTCTCCAGTCCTAAATCATCCTGGGCCAGGCGCCAGGTAACTTGAGACCTCCCGATACCCAAAGCCTGACAGAATGATTCGAAGGAACTGGTCTTAAACTATTCTCTGAGCTCTGGCTTCCCACAGAACCGCCAGCAGAGGCTTGGCCTTGGCTTTGTCCTCCCGCCTGTCTTCAGCTTCTTTAGCACCTGGGTGCTGCCCCTGGGGCCCTTCGTGGTGTGGTACAGGCCTTTCCCTTGGGAAATGAAGGTAATAACATAGTCTTAGCCTCACCACCTCATCACTCATTGCTATCTCTATAAATTAAACCTCGGGTATAATTTTAGAACAGCTAGATAGTGCTAAACCACTTTTCAGAGCATCCATGTCGTTACACACCCACCAGCAGAGCCTCTGTATTTTTCCAGAGATCCTCTTTGGGCAGAGAAGGTAGTTTATTGCAATTGTATCATCATGTCAGGATTATATGAATTTGAGTGTGTTTCTTGTTCAAGAGGTGCATCTGGGTTACTGAAAACAATGTCATGGCCATCAACCTTAGCCTGGGCAGCAGGATTAGCCATGAGGCACCAGCTGACAGATATGTTAACTGGGTCTTCAGACTCACACAGTGTTGATGTTGATGTTGACTGTTTCTCATCCTGATATTAGGCCAACCTCTGAAAACACCATGATGTGTTCTGTATTTGCAGACTTTTACCTTTCTTCCTCACCAAATGAACTCTGAGCACTATGGAGAAGCCTCTGCCCAGCGCGGGTGATGGAGCATGCCTGGCCTGAATCAACCCACACAGTGCTGGCCTAGCTTCCTTACCCTCCCTCGCTTCTTGCCAGTGGGGCATACCCTGGGTCCTGGAACATCTTGGGACTCAGTTTTGGTCAGTGAAGATGAGCGATCTTGGAAGGGAGCAGATGTATCAGGAATTCTGACTTTCCCACTCATGACATTTCTTCTTCCCTGAATGTTGGCATTACCTCAAGGACTAGGAACCATCTGGAGGTGATAATGTGACAGAATCATAAAGTCTTGGCAATATCGATGAATTACTGAGTCAACAGTGGTAGCCACCATCTTCCAGACTTCTTCAGTGAGAAAATAAAGTCATGTTTGTTCACATTGGTGGATCATGGTGCCGTTTGTGCAGTCAAATACACTCTCAACCAACGCACTAAAGGAAGTCCAGGGTCTTCATATAGAAATGTATACCTTAGAGGGGAGTAGACTTGGACTTGCTACCTTTGAATGATTCCACTCTGAATGCATCGAGAATAGCATTTGCCTTTTAATTCTTGTCTTTCTACAATATCAGACTTACTTGTCGAACATGCAGAAACAAATTAATCCCCAAAAATGTGCAAGCTCAGTGAAGAACACACATGACTCACACAAAACAAGGAGAGGAAAGCATAGCATCGAAGAGCAGAGTCCATTGTCTAGGGTGCTCTAGTCACCAGGTGGGTGGATGTCAAGTTCACAGAGGCTGCTATTCCTCCAGAATAACCTGCTTGTAGAGTCACTTGGGCAGAAGGCTTATGGCAGCTGCCAGTTTTTCAAGGCAGGCACCTGCACACTACATAGCATTGTATGGTGTGCTGAGCTGCAGTTCCGTCTCTTCTTTTATAGGCCATTTCCATTAAAACAAACAAACAAGCACACAAACAAACTCCAAACATGGGTTCACTTGCCTGACATGCAGAAAGCTAATCATTAACACTGGGGGCAGTAGAAGGAATTATTTATTTGCAAAGTACAAAGCAAGAAGCCAGACAGCTATCACTTAATTCTTGAACTTTCCAAGAAGTTAAGAGATGAAGGTTGCTTTTTCTCCTGTATTCACTTATTTATCTTTCCAAATAGCAATTGTGCATTTATCAATCATATGCTTAACTATTTACTTAGGTAAATTAAATTAGGTTTCACAGTTAACTACGACAGTATTCACATCATCATGGAGCTTCTACATTAGGGATGCAGACAAAGAAGCAGCAGCAACAGTAGTAATGTCAGTGTGATAAGCAAGTAACATAAGGGCTTCCAAAGTTTATCATTAGCAAGAAGAGAAATTCTCTCCTTCATCCGGGTTTGGCAGGAGCTAGGGAGGGGTAGCGGATAACACAGGAGGAAGTGGATTATGACTTGTTGGTCATGTTTAATCTTGAAGGCTTAAAATATCAGAAAGATTTATAAGTCACATAAAGAGAGAGGTCATTCAAGGCAGTAGAAACAGTGTGAAAAGGTGTGGAGGAATGAAATCAAGTGGCATATTGGAGGAATCAGTTCAGTATTTTGGGGGTGTGACACTTGGACAACTCCAGCTGGAGTGCTCAATAAGAATGCACACATTTAAAACACAAATCCTGGGTTTGTTTTGAGTTACTACCTTCATAGCATAGGCCATGGAATTCAGTTGCAGTTTAGCTCTGTGGCAGGCAGGTCTCAATTTTTTTGAGACCGAGGTCAATTTAGCTCAGCCTTGTTTGTCAGGGATCTCTAAGTTCTAGACAGCAATTGAGTTTCATTTCGTGGTTGGGTCTAATTGGTAAGTGGGTGCCCAGAGGTTAAAGTTTGAAGAATCAGAGGCTATTACTAAAATCAGCAAGAAGACCTCAGCTGACAGAATGTGACCCGTGAACAGAAGCTTCGCACTTAGCCACACAGTTTTCCGTGCAGCCATTCAGAGACTGTAAAGCAGCTCTCCAGAATGAATTTCATGCTATTTTGCATATTGTTTACTTTATTACACGTATAGTGCTGTTCTAATCAGCAAAGTTATCATTATACGCAACATCAACCATCTGTGCACCTGGGAGGAACAGCTACTGTAACTCACAAGATTTGAGCTCCCTTGGCTCTCAATTTTGTCATGAAGATGAGGTACTAAATGCCAAGGTCTTATTTAAGGAATGATGAAACAACCAGGTTCCTGTGTTATCATCAAAACAATCACATTTGCTACAGATAAAAAGAACAATTTGTGTATTTTGAGCCCTGCTCTGTGTCTCCTCTTCTCTCCCTTCCTTCTCTCTCTCCTTTTTTTTTTTTTCTAATTCCCTTTCTGTTTCTTTCACACCAAAATCAGCTCCACTTTCCTTCCTGCACGCTGAAATGGCACACTGTTTGCAGTAACTTGTTTCGATTTGCGACTCCAAACATATCAGTTTTCTAGTATGAAGAAAGCTTCGCCTCTGGTGGCTGTATCTTGGGACACAAATTCAGAGACCAGAGACAATTAGGCATATGTGCTAAAATTAATAGCGATGTATCATTTGTGCACCTGTGGCAGACAAAGCTGTTTCCTTAAGTTTCCCAGACCAAGAGCTGGACCACAGCCACTCAGGTGATTCCTTCTAAATCTGAAAGATCTTTGGCTTAACAGAGATGAGGAACTCGTGGCTGTCCATAGTAGAAAACACGAGTGCAGAGCATTTAGCTCGATAATGGTTAAAGGAAACAATGTGTGTGAAATCGTTGGAGAAACCAGTGTGTCTTGAAATGTGCAGGTGGAAGATGGTAATTGATGTGCATGTTTGCCTGTAATAATATTTCTATGACAGACCACACACATACACAATGGTGGAGTCCATAAGATTACACTGAATCTGAAAAAATTCTTATCCCTTTTACCATTGTAGTTGCTGCAGCGTTCTTCTGCAGAGCCTTATTCACCAGTGCAAACAAACCTACTGTGCTGCCATTCATATGAAAGTATAGTGCATATGGCTAGGCACGCTAGCTGAGCAGTAGGCTATACTAGTCAGGTTTGTGTAAGGATATATTGTGATTTCTGCATAATGACTACTTAATATGTCTGTCTCTATATGAGACATGACTGCAATAGAATCAGAACATTTTGTCAGGAATGGCTGGAGAAAATGTGAGAACGTATCAAAGAGGATACAAGAGCAGTGTGCAAATAAAAGGCTTAGAAAACTTTCTGAGGCTTAATTATTTGAAAGATGATTTAGTGAAAGGCCAAGTGACACCAACAGAAAGAGAGAGATAGAGATACAGATAGAGATCACAGATATAGAGATAAAGATAAAAGAGAAAGACAGAGAGAACATCTTTGATCTGCTGTTGTACTCTCTGAATGTCTATAGCAGCTGAAGCCAGGAGCCAGGAACTGCATCCTGGTTTCTTATGTAGATGGCAGGGATTTAAGGCCTTGGGTCATCTTCAACTTCCTTCCCAGGTTCAGCAGTGGGAAGCTGATTCAGAATCAGAGCAGTCAGACCTAAGATGAACACGCCAACAAGGGATGCCAGGATCTTGTGTAATGGCTTAATCCATCACACCACAATGTCAGTCCTTAGAACATTTTTTTTTCAATAGGCAAGTGATAAATTCAATAAAAACGGAATATAGATCTTAGAATTTTCCAGAACAGCAAAGTCAGTGTCAACTAAGTTATGAATAGGTTAGAAGTTACTATTTCACCAATGAGTCCACGTGACTTTACATTTAATAGGACTTTCGATGATGCGAATAAGAAACTGAGTCAGGCTACAGTGAAGAAATGGGGATTCATTGATGGATATATGTAGGCAGAAATCTGTACCACACCTCGTGGGAAATGACAAAGAGCTAACTCTCACGGAGAATGGAATGTACAGCAGGAGCTGGGAGGTCACGCAGGATCAAAGCACCTTTAGGAGCAGGATTATCTTGTTGCCCTGGAGGGGCAGGAGTTTGCCAGTAGAGAAGAGAATATATTGACATCTTGTATGGCATTTGGTTTCTGCTTTCTAGTACTTCAGGCTTTTGTCTACCAAAGTTTTCTTGGTTTCTCTCTGAACATCTTGTTTGTTTTCTGCTCCACATCTCATGACTTGAGTCTTCTTCTCACCCATAGTTTCATTACAGCTTTTAAGGAGACAGAATTTCAGCGACTGTCCTTGTATCAGGCATTTCTTTTCTATTAGGCAAACACAGAAATGGGTTGCTCTTAGATCTGGCTTTATACTTGGGCTAGACAAATATATAGCGTTTTATGCTGCAAGAATTCCTTGGGGATGCTGAGGGGATCACTTGGGATGGCAAGGAATGGAGTGTGTTGGTGAGTAAGCACTCCAAATTTCAGCATTCAGAACATATGTGAAGGTGTTGAGAGTTCTGTGACAACAGCTTACTGTCCATTTCTGTATCAGTACCAACAGTGGCTTATGTGAGACACATTCCATAAACACACACACATTAAATAAACACTCAAAGTAGGATAGCAACAGCAATGATAACATAGAAGATGAAAGGAGGGAAGAAGGAAAAGAGAAAAGGAAGTAAAATGCAGGGTTGTGAAATGTCTTTTTTTTTTAACGCTACCACAAAAAGAAAACATATGTTATAGTGTCAGTAATATTACGCTTGGCTAAAACCAGGTACTATTTTGGGTGCTGGTTTTAGGTTCAGAATAGCTTCCTTGGCATGATTAAGCATCTCAGGAGAAGGTATTTAGCCTAGCAGTTAGGATGCCTGAGTCCCACAGGACAGTTGCCTGGGCTTGCTTTCTGGCTCCAACTCCTGTCTCCAACTTCCTGTTAATGCAATTCTGGGGGAGAGCAGTGATGACTAAGGTCATGGGAGTCTGTCCTCCATGTTGGAGAAGTGAGCCATGCTCTTGATTCCCAGCTGTGGCTTGGACTGGTGCCAGCTGTGGTGGGCATTTTGGGGGAGCCAAATGGGAGCTGTATTTTTCTCTCACTCCTCAAATAAATCATATTGATTTTTTTCAGTAATATGTCTGGTGTGCCAAAAGTGCTTAATGAGCTATTGACTACTGTTAACATTCTATACCTTCTTATTTAGTTATCTTTATGAGGACTGATTCTTGGGGAAGTCACTAATTTACTCAAGTGCTGATCCAGGCCTGATATCCTCACTTCCGCAGAGCTACCTGTTGGTGAGAGGATGTGTTGGAGAAGGACCCGTAGCTGCATTTTCTTCCTATTTCATCTTGGTGAAGAGAACTGGATAATTGGAACTCCAAAGAATGCCCTGGCTCATCTTTCCGGACTCAGAAGCCCAAACAAGTACAGTCTACCAACGTTGTCCTCTCTTTCAGCACCCATGGGCCACTGCAATGCCTACCACAAGTGGGGAGGATCCAGAGGTCTTTGGCCAGGGCTAGAAGCCCCTTCCTCACCTGCCTGTGGTTTGGGCTGGTGACATCTTTGTGGGGCTGCAGGTACTTCTTGCCAGAGTCCAAGCTCTTTAACTAGGCAGATCCACATGATGATCACCGAGTTTCTCTTCCTTCCAGTCGAGGTGGGCTGATGCACATGGGTTGACTGAAAAAGATCTATTTGCAAGCCCCACGTGAACCCTAATAGGTATTACTTCTTTTGTGATTGTCAAGCTTGCCCTGGCCAGTGAGAGGCTGCTCCTGCTGAAACAGCCTTACTGATTAAGGTCCTGGCATGGGGGGTGGTATTGGCACCTATAAATAGACAAACCAAAGGCTCCTTCCTTCTTCTTCTTCATTTTGGTTGTGGTGAGAATGCCTGCCAGACACTAACTGTGTTTGGCACTCCAGGAGAGAAAAATGAAATCCTGAGGATCAGGATTTCAAAGAAGACTAAAACTCAACTGGAAAAGGCTTCGGTATAGATTATATATGGACAGTTGGGTGTAATTAACAACCTCAAGAAGACAGTGGGGGAGGGTGGACAGCACAGAGGGTTAAGCCACAGCTTGTGATCCCAGCATCCCACATGGGTGCAGGTTTGTGTGCCGGCTGTTCCACTTGTGACCTAGATCCCTACTAACATGCCTGGGAAAGCAGAGGAGGATGGCCCATGTATTTAGTTCCCTGCAATCCACTTGGAATACCCAGAAGGAGCTCCTGGTTCCTGGCTCAGGCCAAGCTATTGTAGCCAACAGCAAATGGAAGCTCTGTCTCTACCACTTTCTCTGTAATTGTACCTTTCAAAAAAGTAAGTAAATCTTAAAACAAAGAAGAAGAAAAAGGAGGAGGAGGAGAAGAAGAAGAAGAAGCAGCAGCAAAAGACAGCAGGGGTGGGATGGGCAGAAGTATGCACAGAAATCCCTCCAGTGCAGATAAGGTTGCAAACACACACACACACACACACACACACACACACACACACACACACCCCACACGTGTGTCCCAGGAACCCAGCCCTCTGTTTACTGTGAAGTCATTGACTTCTGTGAATAACGAACATGCACTTTAAACTTTTCCCTCTCTCCTCCCAGAAACTATTGCTAAAGGACCAGATGAGAAAACAGCATGGCATGACCTAACTGCCAGCCAGGGGATGAGTGTTCTGGACAGTGTGAGATGCGGAGCAAAGAAGGCCTTTTTTTTGTTCTCCTTCTGCTTCTCCTCTTGCTCCTCCTTTTTCCTTACCTCTTCTTTTCTTTTTTCATTCTCCTCCCTCTCCATCTCTGTCTCTCTTCTCTCAGCGAAGAAGCGGTATGCCCTAGCCCCAATCCTTGACCTTGGGGCTGCTTTGTTCCTTTCTTCTCTCTTCCTTGATACGTGGGCTTGATATTCTCTGTCTTGGATAGTCTTATGAATATTTCCTGATTTACAATTTTGATCAAATGCAATTCAGAGGACAGCAGTTTCTCCAAGTTTCTGAATGCTTGAGAAAAACATGTATGTGTGAGTGTGTTAAAAAAAAAAGCTCTGAGATTTTTTCAGACCTCCCGAGATCTCTGAACTCATCAAAGGAATAGAATGGATGGTTGCCCCTTGCTCCATGAGTTTTATCAAAATGTGATAAAACATGGTAATGAAAAATGGTGGGCTGAGTTCATTATAGTTTTGTTGAGAAGCTCTACTCAGGTAAACCAGGTCATAACTCATTTGTTTCCTGACAGTTTTTATTATCCTGTTTGTGTGCAGTTCTGCAGAGTTAGGGAAATTGCCCCAGACGACAGATGTGGGCGACTTTTTTTGCTTTCTCCTTGTCCTCTGGGCAGGCCTAAGGCTCCAGGCTAGTGAGTCATTGTTGTGGTATTATATACCTTAAGATTAAGTGTGTGCTGTAGAAAGTGTGGGGCAGGATTTATCAGTGCAAGTTCTCCCTTTGAAGTATCAGGGCAGGCTACTTTGCTGATGGCTTCTGGAAACCGGCCAAGCCCCAATATGCTGTGAAAATAGCCGTCTTAGGTTTTCTTGGCACATGAGCACATTTGCACTTACTTGATGCTCAACCTCCATTGCTTTCTGATGTTTTTTGAGGCCAGGGTTCTTGGGACTTAGGGCCCAGGGCCAAATTGTAACCCTACCTGTTTGTGCCTTCCAGTGCCCCATCCCAACACGGTTTCGATGGCTCCAGAGACAAATTATAACATCAACTTGAGTCCCAAAGTGCAGACTGGCTCCACTATGCTTTCCGGCTCCCCTGAAGCCTGCCTTTGCTGCTGCCCTGCCCCCATGAACAAAATATTGAAGCTGGGTGCTTTGCAGTGCAACAATGCTTTTAACAGCAATGTGGCTCCACACTTCCAGCTTGAAAGGAGAGCAAAGCGAATGTGGAGAAAAGCCACAGCGATTCCACTGTAACGCCAACAGTAAAGATCCATCCTTCTGTAGTGAAAAGTCCAGTATTTATTTGCTTGCATCTTCCTCCTCCCACTTTTCCTCATCCTTACACTGTTATTCATTTCGACAACAAAGGGTATGAGAGGGTAATTAGGTGAGCTTCCCAGACACTTTTCCAGAGGATAATCCATCAGCCATATTTCTCATCATCCAGCTATGTGTCATAAATAGCTTTGTTGTAAATCCATGCAGATTTCTCAACAGAATCCTCATTTTGGGTTTCCCTCTAGCCTGGGAAGCAGACACAATCCTTCCTGATTTAAATCTTGCCAATCTGTGTTAGGGAACATGTCAGTAGCCCTTCTTTATTTTTAGCGGGCAGATCCTTTAATAAGGCAAACTGACATGGCTGAGTTTGGATCTTCTCTAAAGGGCCCAGAAAGCTGTCAGTTCATGTCAACGCTTCCTGGTTGCAAACATGACTGGGTACAGGTTGGATCCTGTTACAGGCTGAACTCCTCATCCTGAGTTCATGTGTTGAAATCTTAACTTTCAGTCCCTCAGACTTGACCTTGTCCAGAGATAGGGTCTTTACTGAAAAAATCAAGTTGACGCAAACTCTAATCCATTACAATGTCCTTACAAAAACAGGAAATTTGGAGACAGCTCCCCCCATCCCTGAGACAACATCAACTAACATGAAGATACCATTCCCATGTCAAGAAGGGAGGCTGGAAGCAAACCCTTGTCACATCCTTCAGAAGAAATCAACCCTGCTGAGCACTTGGTTTGAATTTCTGGCCTCTGGCACTGTGAGACATAACTTTCTGTTTTTAAAGCTGTCCAGTTCATGCTATTTTATTACAATAGCCCTTGCAAGTCAACCCAGGTCTGTCTTAGTCCACTTGTGCAGCTATACAAAATACACGAAACTGGCGAATGTATGGAGAGCATTCTTACAGTTCTGGAGGCTGGGAGACTCAAGATCAAGGCACCAGGAGGTTCTGTTGTGTAGTAAGGGTCATTCTCTGATTCCAATACAGTGCCTTGTTTGCATTCTCCAGAGGGAAGGAACATTCTGTCCTCACATGGCAACAGATGGACGGGCAAGCTGATGGAATGGCAAGCCAGACTATAGCTCAGTCCAAGCTTGAGGACCTCAGAAGCAATGGATTTGATGCCATAGCTCTCAGTTCAAGGCTGAAGATGAGACCTGGAGTGAAAAAGGCACAGGTCCTGGAGTTCGAGGCATTCAATACCATTCAGCTGAGGAAGAGCTCCTGGCTCCAGATGAGAGAATGAAGCTGCACCACTCCTTCCTTTTTTTCGGTCTGGCCATACCCCCAGCTTGGGACAGGATCAGTGTCTACTGATGCATTGAACATTAAGAATGCTCCATAAGCTGTTTGGGTACCTTGAAACCAGTCCATCAAATGCTACAATCAGGCATCACATGGTCCCTGCAGCTGCAGCCTCCAAGGCAGAGATGCACATACAGGAGGCTTTGCTGCAGAGGGCCTGGAGATAGAAACTCAACAGAGCAGTTGTGGCGAAGTCCAAGCAGCAAGCTCCAGCTGCCTCCATGGGGAAGCTTTAGAATCCAGGCTTGGATCCTTAAGCCCCTACTCATCAGTCTTGAGGTGTGGGCTCTGCGTGGAAGGAGATGCAATTCTGAATAGTGTTGACAGGGTGGTTAGGCTGTAATCCCAACAGCAGAGGAGTCAGTACTTCATTCCTCACAGGGTACTGACTCAGTGGGCTGGCTCAGAGTCATTTCTGAGTGTGTAGTATGATGGGTTGGTTTATATAAAGGTGGCTTATCATGTTTGATGACTTTCCACTTTGGGACTGAATTTTGTAGGGTGAGGACTCTGTTCATCTCTGGTTTTTCCTATTCACCTTACAGATGAAGCAGGCTGTGGCTCCCCTGCCCCTTTGACTCTGTGCATGGAGAGAGGGAAAATGTTAGCATGTAGACAGGAAAACAGAAACTACTTTGAATGGTTCAAACAGAGGGGATTAATAAAGAGAAAAGATTACAGATGTGTTGGAAGGGCTGGAGATGGCACTGGAACATCCAGAAGCGGGGGCGGTGGGGAGGGGCTGGCTGAGATGCCGCCTTGGAGCCCTTCCTCTCTGTTAAGCTGTTGGAGACGCTGCTAGGAGGTTTTAGCTGCTGCCCTGTGGCTATGTTAGGATGTTTGTGGCTCTTTCTGAACAGGACTGATTCTGCCAGAACTCACAGTCACCCGAAGCTGCTGGAGCCCATGATGGAGAATCACAGCACCAGTGCTGGTGGTGAAACCACCCGTAGTAGACAAAAGAAAAAAAAAAACAACCCCCCCCCCTCCAACCTTCTTATTTCTTCTGCCTGCTAGTCTTCCTTCTGGTGCGGGGGCGGAGTGCAATACAGAGGAAGGCAAAAGGGTGGATAGAATTTGGGAACAATAGATGATAATCCAGACCAGTGCCTGCCATGTCTCCGGTCAGCAGAGACCTTAGGAGGAAGTACATTTGGTTAGGGAATTGCTACTGAAGTCTATGGAGGAAGCAAGTGTACGATCAGCCAAAATTCCTGACTACACCATGCCTCCCCTTTTTTTCTTCTGGTCCCCAAGAAGAGTGCTTGGTCACCGCTATGGCACACTGAACACCAATGCTAAAAGGATCAACGAGGCCAACTAAATTTCTCAGTCACTTCAAATATCTGATCAAGTGATGGTTAAGACACTGATTGGATGCCCAAGAGCCAGATTGAAGTATCTAGATTTGGACTGTTTTTCTGATTCCCATTTTTTGCAGTTGCACACTCTGGAAAACAGTGGGTGATGGTTTAAGTAGTTGAGTTCCCCTTCCTGCCCAGACACTCAGAGGGAAGACTTAGATTGGATCCCCAGCACCTAGCTCTGGCCTTGGTCAAGCCCTGTATTTGTGACAAGCAGATGAGAGCTTTGTTTATATGTCTGTATTTCTCTTGAATAAAAACAAACAAAACAACTAAAACTCCTTGGCCAAGGCAATGTTTCTAATGAAATCTGGTTATGTGATTGAACTGAAAGCATGCATATTGTTTGGGCATTTGTGTTTCTCTAGAACATTGATAAAATAATAGCAACTGCCTTATCATGATTGTAAATTCTCATGTTTATTACATATTTGCTTTTAAAAATTATTTTACATTGCTTTCCTCATTCCTTCAGCATCCAAGTTACACATCGTGAGCTATCTCATTCACCAGCTTATTTGTTCCTTCGGGAACTATTTACTTAACATCAACTCTGAACAAGAGCTTGGCTTATGTTGTGGAGGAAGCATAAAGGGGAAATAAAATATCTCTAGTAAGAGGTGTACTTTTACAAGCAACCAAACTCAACATTGGTAGGGAGGGTCCCCAACAACTCTAGGTGATCAACCTAAGCAATTCCAATCAACAATTCCCTTATATTGGGTACTGAGGTGACACATTCAACAGCATTGATTTCCAAAATGCTAATTTTTGTTCTCTTAGTAGTTGGAATGCTGTCTGATTATAGATTGATATATTTGTTCGAAGGTTTCTTTGAAGCATCCCCATTTACCCTCATAGAAGTGACTGAGCAGGCTTAGTTATTTTTTCCCCTACATTGTTTAGTTTTGTAGATTCAAAATTTAAAAAAATGTATTTTGTTCCTTCTGCCTAAGCATATGGGCAGTGTTATTTTTCCATAGACAGCTGAATTCAATAGCCTGCATGTGGTGGTTCCGTTGAATTATGTTTAATCGAATATAAAACAATAGGTAATGAAGGTTGTCAGTTACTACACCTGGGACTTCCCTAGATGTTACTGCTAGCATCAGACAATCAAATAGGGTAAATCCAAAAGATTTTCCTAAATCTTACCAGATTCTTTGTATGTGGCAGTTTAATCCAATAACCAGACCCAATGTTACCCCCCAATTTAAGATACTTTGTGAGATCAACACTGCGGCTAGTCACTTATAATTACACTCCTGCATGGTATTCTAGCCATATACCCATTTTCTTGATTTGTGGAATGTTTTGGAACATTTCCCTCAGTCACACTATGGCCCTTCAGCCATAGGCTGAGCACACTTCTCTGCTGTGCCAGCACAGGGCTCCACACAAGCCCTGAGGTTGCCATGGCTTCCTTAATCATGCAGAAAGGGAGGACTGTGTGGTCTGATGAGGCCAAACAAGAAAGGGAAAGGGTCTTTGAGATTCCTTGTGTATATGGTGCTGGCAAGGTTCGACCTTGGGGACCATCATACAGCTGCTGAAAGGTTGCCACCAGTCAAAGAGCACTTCATTTGGCTCACAGAAGCCTGCAGCAGTATGCTCTGTGCAGGTGAAATTTTGCCATTTTAACTCCCAGAAAAGACAGTGGTGAATGTTCTCTCTTACTATCTCGGATGCTCCTCTAAGATAGTGAAGAAAAGAAGGCAGTCTTGTGGTGCCACAGTTATGAAGAGGCTTAATTTGAAATGATTGGTTTCATTAGCCTTGATATTCTAATTATATCTCTGCATTTCATCATGCAATACTTTACTACTCAGACAAGTTGGCTCAGAAAATAATTGCCATGCTCTTGCACGGAGAATATAACACAACAAAGGGTGATTGTGTCAGGGCTGGAAGGAGTGCTGTTGTTTGTCCTTCCTCTTTGTGTTTTCAATAGAAACCAGCCCAGAATGTTCAGGAAGGGCCTTGAACAATTGGTAGCCAAGTCACAGAGCTTTCCCAGGGAGTGCCTACTTGACCAGGTTCCTGATTACTCACCCACTCCTGGCCAACCTAAAGGCAGTGCTTATTGATATTGCTAGGCTCTTATAGAACCTGTCCTCTACGTCTTCTACTTCTCTGAGTGGAGGAATCTAAATGTTGCCATAAGGTCCCTGGAGTATGAGTCACCAGTAGATTTGACTTCTGTGATATTCTTGTTTCATTTCATATCTCAGAGTAACTGGAAAACTAACATTTGGGGGCCAACATTGTGGTGCAGTGGGATAAGACTCTGTTTAAAACGCCAACACTGCATATTAGAGTAAGAATTCAGGACCCAAGTACTCTGTTTTCAATCCAGCTCCTCCTAATGTGCCTGCGAAGACAGCAGAAATGGTATCTGAACCCCTACCATCGACTTGGGAGATCCTGGTATAGTTCCATGCTCCCAGCTTTAGTGTCATAAAGTTGCATCATTTGGGGTATGAATTAGTAGATAGTAGAGTCTCTCTCTTTCAAACAAAACAAATGCATCTTTTTTTTTTTTAAATAAAGGCTATGCAACATTTTGAGGTTGGTGTTGCTTCAATTTAGTCCTGCTTAGGAATTATAAAACTAAAGGGTGAAAAAGGAAGAAATTTCTTGAAACCTCTTCAATCATGATTCTGTGTTGATACAGGGTTCCAGAAATAGTGATCTTCCTAAGTCCATGCCAATAATTTCTTAAGATTGAAAAGAGAAAAGCTGGTCAAGTACATGACATGGCAGTAAGCAATGAGCTGACTCACTAGAATAGGCCATGTCTTCCTCAAGATGTCTGCCCCTTTAGGAGGGTAACTCTAACTCACCATGTGCTTCTGAGAACACACGGGTCTATTTCCAGGTGAATTATTCATGGCCTTCACTGAGCATCTGCAATGGGTCCAGCTATTTGCTTGATCACGTGAAAGCAAGAAACACAGAGATTCTGATTCCCAATATTTAAAATGATCTTTGGCCGGATTGTAGAGGTGAGATTCAGCCAAATGAATGATACCATTGCAGATGATATCAGATAGCATTTGTGATCAGAGATTTCTCTTTTGCTGTTGGAACCAAGAAAAGGCAGAAAACAAACCTTAGTGTAACCTGGGAAGGCTTTCTGAAGGAGAAATTAAACTGTGGGGAAGAAAAGCAGGTGTAATAGATTTTAGACTTTATACACTCACAAGTCCTCCATCAAGATGTTGCCCTTCATCTCTCCCACAAACCACAGTAAAAACAATGAGAGTTTTTGTCTCTGCAGTGACAGAGAGCCACAAGGCCAGGGTAGGAAGTATGTGATGACCCGCCTCTCCTAACTCACAGACTCATATCTCCACTCCAGGGTTAGGGCTCAGACAGATGACACATAAGGACAGAATAGGCATCTTCCAGGTTAGTATGGATAGATAAAATCAGGGTTCTAGTATATTCAAGATGAGAAAATTTAGCTTGAGGCACAGGGGTGATACAGCTGGGCAGCCTGATCCAGCTAGAGATGAGGTTCACATAAGATAGCAATGGCAATCAAGGTTTCCTGGAAAGACCATTGAGATTAGATCCAGGGTAGTAACTGAGGAAGCATCACTGTATTTCATTGGGTAGGTTAAAGGCATAGCAAAAGAGGCCTTCTAGAAATACTTGAATGGAAGAGGCATAGGAAAGTACTGGAGGGAAAGAGAAAACTAAAGTCGAAGAAAGAGATGACGTAGGATGGTAGACTGTGTGAGGTGACAGAGATGGGAGGGGAAGCAAAGAAAGGGCACATTAGCCCAAATTTGCTCAGTAGTTCTAGTGCATGCAAAGGAGGGAAGAGCCTAAAGAGAAAGAGGGAAGTAGAGAGGGGCAGTGGTCTCTGCAGTACCTGCTGCTTCCCACGGCTCCGGTGTCTGAAGTGGGTTTTCCACGGGGCAAAGGAGCTGATAGCATTTAACATGCAACACATTCTCACAGACCCAGCGCTGGATTGTTCTTTTTAATTCTTAACTAATATTTTTAAATGTTGTAGTAAAATTTACCATCTTAACTAATTTTGGCAATCAGTTTAGTAGTGCTGAATGTATTTATTCACAGTGTTGTGCAGTCTCTGGAATTCACCTTGCAAAACTCTGTACCCATGAAATCCTAAATCCCAAATCCCCACTCCTACCCACCCCGTGTAATCATGGGGTGATTCTCTCTCAATGTGACTACTCTTCCACAGTTTTTTCTTTTCATGACTAGCTTATTTTACTCTTAGAATATGTCTTTTTAAAAAATTATTATTCTTTGGGCTATATGCCCAGAAGTAGAATTGTTGGATATAGAATAACTCTAGTTCTCATTTTTTGAGTAACAACTGTATTCCTTTCCTTAGTGATACAGAATGCAGTGTGCCGTTAGCAGAAGTACTTCTATAGCAGGTGGTGTTTCCCGCAGTTGCATGTTGATGATACGAATTCCTTTCTTTGGCTGTAACTTCATTTCTCTGTCAGCCAATAAGGTGAACATTTTGGAAGTCATGGGTTTATGAATGACTCAGAGATGGTGAGAGTATTTAGTTGACTGTTATTTGTCTTTTGTAGGGAAATTCATCCCCATTTCTTGATATTTTGAGTAACAACTTGCTTGGGATAATCCCTATTGGTTATGGACACACACACATTGCAATTTTGACACCACACTACAGAATGGCTCCTTTCTGAATGGAGTTTTCAATCCCGAATGGATTCTTGATGCAATGCTAATGGAAACAGCATACTCTCCTTGGGCTCACTGATGCTAAAATGAAGGGGGAAAATGAAAGAACAACACAGAGCCCATCACATAAACAGATTGCTCTTCCTTTCTGGTGAGTTTACATCACTAATATTTACTTACAAAAACTCGGGATGCCAAGAGCTGCTGTCCCATGTCAGAGGCAGCTAAAGGGAGCTGAGCAGTTTCTACCTGTCCATCTCTCTCCCTTAATTTAAAAAATGTTGTCCACACCCAAAAATATTATAACTTTTCCACCCTTCTTTGCATTCTGGAGGAAAACAGGGGTGGGGCTGTGGGCAGTGGGTAGACACTTTTCTGCATTTGGCAACTGTAGGGTTTATTTTCACTCAGTTCTCCTTCCTCAGCAGGTCTGGCTTGTTGATCTGCTGTTAGGGCAACCCTCTCATATGCATCTGTCTTTCACCCACTTGGAGGCTCAAGAACCGAAAGGAGTCCTTCGAGGTGCTCTCGGCAGATGACCCGCAATGCTGCCTTACAGTGGGTTGTAACAGCAGACAGGCAGTGATGTGGTGCTGAGGCGAGGGGGAAGCAGCATGGAGACCACAGAAGACGAACAAGCATAGAGCAAGCGGAGGACATACTGCCAACCTGGCGATCAGCAGCAGCCAACGCAGGCCATGGAGTCCTAGTAAGGGAAGGACACACACAGCTCTTTTCGCCAGCCTCTCTCCTAAACACTCAGAACTTTCAGGTTCTTCTCCCTGCATCTCCTAGCCTCTCCCACTGCTCCTGGAATTATTCATAATCTGATTTCCTTGCTAGTATCTTTCAGGATTTCTCTGAGATCCCATCATTCTGCATGTTCTAATCATGCTATCAGCACTGTCAGGGGTCTAACTCTTGGGTGTTACTCTCAGCATGCAGCCCACTGTTACTGGCTGGTACCAGGTTACATACATGTGAAGGGCCAGATGAGGCCTGGTGACAATAGCCTGTGCTGTGTGGCACAGAACCTTACTGTGCAGGCTGTTTCTTCTATACCCTGTGGATCCATTCCACATAGAGACCTCCCATCAGACAGAAGACTGGTTTTGTCAAGCCAAGGACAGCTGAGGCAGATGCCTGGGACAGCAGTACGATGCTCACTTCCCAGCTCACATCTGAGGAGACACAGCCTGGGAGGGCTCCCGGGGATTCCCAGTCTGGCTCTGTATTGTGGTGAGTCAGCCTGTGTTCTGGGACAGAGCAGGATCCTGCCAGGGAAGGCAGCAGTGAGCCACCCAGCAGCAAACACCGCCCCCTGGCATGGGGGTGGGTTGATCCTTCCTAACTGGGAATGGCAGCACACACATTTGCAACATCCTGTTTAAAATACTGCAGGTTGAGATTTGTTTCTGTTATTAATCTACAATAACTTTGCATTTAGTTGCATAGCTACATTTCTTCCATGTGTTTACACTCCTCTCCCTTGCCCAATGACTTTATAGATTGTGTGTTTGTGTCCTCAGACTGCAAGATCCACAGGATGCATCTTCTTGAAGCTTCAGCTCTGAGTTGATAATGAAATACAAAATTTTATTTCACATGGAAATGTGTGGATTTCTAATGAGAAGAAATGAAATGTTTTTGTAAGTTTTAAGGTGAAGTATGAGAATCTGAAGAAGCCTTTCCCTTGTGGAAGGCCTTGTCCTGATCCCCCAAATGCTGACTTGCGTTTCCCCTGGGAGATCCTGAAGGAGATGTTGGAGACAAGTTTCCAAGTCTTGATGGCCCTTGTCCACTACCGTCTCTGGAGCCTTTCCTGGAATAATGGTGACTTCTGTGAGCACTCGCTGTGTAAAGTCAGGAGGCAGGGACTGCAGAAAAGCTGAACCGATTCCAATGCTGTGATGTTTCAGACACGTACTTATGTCATGACAGTGATTCCCATGATGGCAGGTTCTAAGAAAACTACAGGTGCACAGAGATGGGGATGCGTCAGCTTGTCTTCACCTTGAAAGCCAGTTCCCTTTGGTACAGCCCTCTCTGTAGTCAACTTCTCAGCAGTAACTGGAACACATGCCTTCATTAACAATCCAAGAGTGTAGATTAATTCATGATTAAATTCCCTATGGACACAACCGTCCCATGCCTAGAATGCTTCCTTTGATCATTAACTGCTTTCTGAAAAACTTAGAATGACAGTTGGCACTAGGTTCCTGGGAGCTTGCTAACACCGGGTGGCCCACATTCCACTTGCATGCTTCATGTTTTCAGAGCCTCTAAATGTTGGTTTTATCTACCCATTCTAATCATAGGTTTCACATTTTTGTTCAAATGTAGATTCTCTCCTGCACAGGAAGAAAAAAATTCCTCCTGCTGTCCTCCAGCTTGGAAACAAGCTGGGCAAATACAGATGCATTAAAATATTTGCATGAGTGAAACTTGGCAGACATGTTTATGTGGCTGCTCCTTTCTGATTCTGAAGCACTGGACAAAGCCTCAGATCTGGAGAGGTGACGCTGGATGGTAAATGGGTACAAGGGAGCTTTCAGCTGTCATTCATTTATCATTTCATTTCATCTTGGAGCAGAAATTTAATTTCTTGGTGCATTAGTTTGTATAATGGGAGTCTATAATATTTCTTTTTTTTTTAAAGATTTATTTTATTATGTTTTTATTGGGAAGGCGGATATACAGAGAGGAGAGACAGAGAGGAAGATCTTCCATCCCCAAGTGAGCGCAATGACCAATGCTATGCCGAGCCGAAGCCAGGAGACTCTTTCAGGTCTCCCACGCGGGTGCAGGGTCCCAAAGCCTTGGGCCATCCTCGACTGCTTTCCCGGGCCACAGGCAGGGAGCTGGAAGGGAAGCGGGGCTGCTGGGATAGAACCGGTGCCCATATGGGATCCACGGCGTGCAAGGTGAGGACCTTAACCACTTGCGCCAGCGCGCCGGGCCCTATAATATTTATTTCAAGAGTTGGTTATTGCTCTTAAATGAGATAAAGTATATGCATGGATTAAGCCCAGGACCTGGCACATAGTGGGTGCTTAAAAAATGACAAGTGATCCCAAATCTGCCAAGATCTCCCTAGTAAGTAGCTGTTCAAAGACCCCCAAACTGCAAAGCCCAGCCAAGCAGAAGGTTGAATGCCAGCATGGCCCACAGAGAGCAGAGAATAGCATCTCTGCAGATAGCACATGCCCTTGCATCTCTCTTGGGCTTCACCAAGCAGACACAAGGATGAGTTATTTGCATAATCTTGCTTTGAAACTTGCTCACAGAGAAAAGCACCATCTTCCAGTTGGTAACTAAGCTCGAAGGAATTTAATTTGCTCTACGAAGTGTGTGTAATACCGCTTCATCTTTCACAGAAGGCAGGCGGCCGCCTCCATGCCATCAGTAATGAGGCCGTTGCCATCTGAGAGTGACTCCCTCCTGAGTGGTGGTGGGGTTTTAGGCCGTGTGGCCGTGTGATTCATCTGTAAATCATGTTCTCCGTTTTGAAATCCTGGTGACTCCCGAGGCTGTGCATTGCCGTCTCAGTGGAAGGAAGAGGATGAGGAGAAGAGAACTGAGCAGAGGGTTACTAGGGATGCAGGGCTCACTGCTGAATTCTGCAAAACCATTAATCTTTTTCATTACTATGCGTGTTCTCCCATATCTGCACAATATTTTATACTCAATTAATTCCTGGAGATATTGTCAGAAACCAATGTGTCTTTTATGCATACTGAATAATCTTGAGACCCTTCTTAGTGTTGTCATTTGTTTAGAGTATATTTTTGTATGCAGCAATAATATGTTAATTGTTCATTTGGGGTGTAGAATAGCTGTCCCCCAAACTGTCATTCTTTGTTTAGTTTGCCTCACTTGTTCTTGTTGTAAATGCCCTTGGCAATGGAGACCGATAGCAGAAGATGCCACTCTAGCATATTTTTGTGTGTTAGGTATGTGATTGTTCCCCTGTTTTCAAGTGTTTTTTAATGTCTTTTTTATTGTTTTATATTTGTATTTTTAATTGATGCATACGAATTGTGCATTTTTATGGGGTACAGGATGATATTTTAATAACGTACACAACATGAAAGGATCGGATCAGGGTAATTGGTGTATCTATTACCACAAACACTTCTTTGAGTTGGAACCATGCAAATCTTTAAAAAATGTGTACTTATATAAAGAATGCAGCTCTCATGTATTTCATAGGCACAGTACTTAGAGGTTAATCAGGCTTCATTCCCATTCCCTTTCCCTCTCTAAATCTGCCTCCTTCCTTCCTTCCTTCCTTTATTTAATATTTTGCAAAAACATAATCTTGGTCTGTTCTCTAACCTTAGTCATAATGAACCAACCATAACATTTAGCAAGTGGAAAGATTCTTCAGTAGCAATGTCAGGACATACAGTTGGTTTTTGTCAACCGTGGTCATCCTATTGTGTTGCAGAACATTGAAAATCATTGCTCCTATCCAGCTGCCTCTCTTCGCCATGTCATCTCCACAACTCCCTCCCCTGAATCTTCATCAGGCTCTAGCAATCATTACTCTGGTCTCCACACCAAACAGCTTAGTTTCTTAACTGATCTGTTTGACAACGTGCATCTGATCTGTCTTACTATTTTACTTTATGTAATGCCTTCCAGTTCCTTAATATTGCTGCAAATGCCAGAATTTAATTTCTCTTATGTGGTTGAATAACACCCCACTGTGTATACATACAACATTTCCTTCATATGCGTTTACATCTTAGTACATGCCTGGGTTGATACTGTATCTTGTAAATAGTGCTGAAATAAACAAGAGAATGAGTGTAGCTGCCTCTTTGCACATTAATGTCAATTTCTTCAGCTATATATCCAATAGTGAGATTGCTGGATGGCATGGGAGATCCATTTCTCCAGAGCATCTTCCAGAATGCATGTACTAATTTACATTCCTACCAAGTTTAAGACATCCTTGCCAAATGTCGAATTTTTGAAAAATTTTGAAACCCATGCATTTTCTATGAAGTTCTATTTTAAAGGTTTATTTTATGTATATGGAAAACAGAATTACAGAGAGGTAGATGTAGGGTTGAGTTGGGGGTGAAGAGGAGAGAAGAGCAGAAAGGAGAGGGGGAGGTGAGGAGAAGAGACAGAGAAGAAGGAAGGGGAGGAGGAAAAGGGGAGGAGAAGGGAAGGAAGGGAAAGGAAAAGAGAGAAAGGAAGGGAAAGGGAGGGATGAGAAGAAAAGGGAGAAGCGGGAGTGGGGAGAGAGACACAGAGAGCTCTTCTGTCTGCTGGTTCACTCCCCAGATAGCCTCAATAGCTGGAGTCTGGAATTCCATCCGGGTCTTGTGTGTGGATCCATTTTCTGCTGCTTTTCCAGGCATGCTGACAGGTTGTGGCTAGGAAGTGGGACAGGTAGGGCTCAAAGTGGCTTTCATATGGGTGTTGACGATGCAGATGGCAGCTTGACCTGATGTGCCACAATTCCACCCCCCTCTACCTCCCTACAAGTTATTCAACTAAGAGTAGGTGTGAGAATCGCTCATTGATGGCCTATGACCTTTGAGATTCCTCACTGTGAAGGCACAGTGACTTTGTTACACAAGATGACGGTGAGTAAAGTCCCTGGTTCCAATGGCTTCAGATGGCATCTGAATCCTTACCATTCCAGTCCTCACCAGGTTTCAGGCCTGATAAATTCTTACCAGACAACTGCTAATCACATTGTGCCTAACAAGTAAATCAGGGCCCAGCTGTGAGTTTCCAGCTCTCCCTGGAGGGTCTATGACACTGGCAGTGAGGATGGGACAGTGTTCAACGTCCTTTAGGCCCTGTCCCCTCTGCCTTCCTGGGAAATCTCTTGCAAGGATTGACCTGACAGGCATTAGACTTTTGAACTAAGGCCAAAAACCTGAATTCTTATAGTTCTTTGGTAATCAATTTCTGCTGTTTTATTTCTTGCTTAGTTGCAAACGTCAACACTGGGGTACAGTTTTTGAAGTTTTCACTGTGCCTGACAAGTCTCCAATTATTTGTGCGTGTGTGTGTGTGTGTGTGTGTGTGTGTGTGTGTGTGTCTGTGTCTGTGTGAGATCCCCTTTCCATCAGCCAGCAGATTTTTCTCTCTTAGGTTCTTCCATGCCGGTTCTGGGCTCCATCAATGTTCTGGGCCAGATTTCAGCGGAATGATTTTATCCTTTGAGCAATTAGTGCCTTTTCAAAATTCAGACATCTTTCAAATGTTGTCCTGCAGACCCCATGGACGTGTTCAGCAGAACGGTTTTATCAGTCCTGGTTTCTGTTTTGCCAGCTGCTCCAGCCAGCAGCAAAGAGAAAACACTTAGGTGTTTGGTGTTGTTTTGTCTGAATAAAACCTACATGAAAAGATCTCAGAATTTCAAAAGTCAATCAGAGCTTATGATGTCAGAGTGTTCGCTGATTCTCTCCTAGGGGACATTTTCTTGGCATCTCAGTGTGATCTCCTAGGTGTGGCTAATTGTTCTAAAGGCACAGCTGTGTGAATTTGATTTGCCTGCAGGGGGAAGAAGCCATCTTTCCAGCCGTCCGGGAACAATCTTCAACTTCCTTCTTGGGTTTTGCCTTTGAATTTTTGTGAAGCCCTCAGACTTTAAATTCTTCTGGCGGCTAAGTAGAAAGCGTTTTCTCTTGAGCTTCAGAAGCTGACTTCTGATGCCTTTGAACTTAGCCCAAAGAACAAGGACCATTCAGAAGAAGCTTCATAGTTTAGACTTTTAAGCGCATGCATAGCCCAGAGCTAAAGGGGGGAAAAAAGCATGAGTGAGAGACAGAAAAAGAAGAAAGGGGACCTGTGCCATTTCCCACTGGTGATCCTGTGCGCCCCTTTCCTCAGGCCTCCGTGGGAGCATTGCAGCAGCATCCCCTCTGTTGAGTCACAGACGACTTAACTGACCTTCAGCTGAAAAGAATTGATAAAAAAAACAAACTTAACCTTTAGTTAAGACAATCAACTCGAGGGAGTTTCTAAAAGCTGGCTGGGAGGAGTCCAGCAAAATAACTCAATGGCTAAATTCTCACCTTGCACATGCTGGGATCGCATATGGGTTCCAGTTCATGTCCCAGCTGCTCCACTTCCCATTTAACTCCCTACTTGCACTCTGGGAAAGCAGAGAATGGCCCAAATCCTTGGGACACTGTACCCATGTGGGATATCTTGAAGAAGCTCCTGGCTCCTGGCTCCTGGCTCCTGGCTCCAGGCTCCTGGCTCTTAGCTTCAGACTGGCTTCTTACCTGGGCCAGGAATCTTTGGGTGATTTTGAAAAAGATATTAGGAAAGGAAAAACTTAAAAGAAAATGGTTTTATATTTTCCTTACATATTTGCATTATACAAGAAGCTCTATGATAACTTTTTGGAAGTCAACTCAATAAGAGACAGGAAAAGTCAAGCAATATACCTGTTCCTCAAGGAAAATAAGCAGTGAAGAGGCCAATGATGGTGGGAAAACGAAACAGGTTGAACCAGCTTCAATTGGTATCGAAGCTAGACAACAAGTACTAACGATTTTATAAAACTATTCACTCCGCTTTATGGTGAAATAGTGTTTCTAATTCTAAATTGTGCAAAATTATTCATTATTCTAAAATGTATTAATTATAAGAGGACAGTAAGACCTTTACATGAGTGCCAAATAATTGATAGGAAAGCTAAGTCTAATTCACAAATGGAAGAAAACGCTGTCCATGACTGAGTCTTCTTATTACCAGCAAGGCTTAATCTTTTTTTTTTTCACATTTTATTATTATTGCTATCATTTTACGATACAGTTCCATATTCCCTTATCCCCTCCCCAATTCCCAGCCCCCCCCCCCCCCAGTTGGACCAACCAGGGTAACTTGGTTTTCCCAATATGCAGTGACGATTCTAAGCTCAAGTAATTTTTCCAAGAGGGGAAGACCCTTTCATCCTTTAATCAAGTTACAAGCCTAGTGAGGCCAAGATAGCTCCTGGATTAATTGCAAAACACACAAAAGCAGATCAAGCAAAAGTAAGCAAAATGAAACGATAGAGAAGAGCAAGTAAAGAGAACTGCCCCAAGCACAACGTACTAGTAACAAATGGAATTGCTTACACTCATGGAGAAAGTTT
The DNA here is from genome assembly GCF_017591425.1 of Ochotona curzoniae. Taxonomy (NCBI): domain Eukaryota; kingdom Metazoa; phylum Chordata; class Mammalia; order Lagomorpha; family Ochotonidae; genus Ochotona; species Ochotona curzoniae. The sequence continues at coordinate 19,284,589 of NW_024466307.1, forward strand.
CCAAATGGCCCTTCAAAGGAAAACTCCAAGCCAACAAGCTTTCAGCAATAAAGTCAAGGATTTTCTCACTCTAACAAAGCCTCTGGCTGTCAGTGCTTCCTCAGAATGAACACTTGCAAAGTGAAGTCATAGTGAGATGTGTTTCAAATGGCAATTTGAAGGTACTAGCATTTAGTGCCCATTGATAACATGATTTGCTTCCAGACATCACTCTTAGAAGAAGAAGTCCCAGAGCCAGATTATTTCATCGCTAGATGGGTTCGGTTATCCATGTGGCTGTTGGTCAGCTAGTGCAGTCATCATCCTTGTTATCAGCTCATAGCTGTCAATGTGATTGTCAGTCAATCAGTCAGGAAAAATGGACCTCTTTCCTATCAGCTAGCCATTGGCTCAATTACAGCTTGTGTTGCAAGAAATTGCTCCAGGGGAGTAAGCCTAGCCATATTAATCTCAATTAAAAAATAGCAATTTACTTATATTAGCAAAAACACACATCATGATATGAGCTGAAGAATAAGAGCTTTGGGGACAGCTGTTGGCTTCTGTCATGTCTTTACCTTAGGTACATTAAAAATGTATTTCAGCTCAGCTTTTGTGCCTGTAAATTAGGATAATATTTTCTTTAGAGGATTTCAGTAAACATAAATGTAGTAAGTGTGTAAAACACTAGACAAATTAATTAAGTTATAGATGCAATAGATAGGTAAATCTTATGACTTTATACTACCTATTTTCTACGAAAAAGGACAAGGGCATCTTAAGCGAAGGGATGTACCACTCAAGGAATTTCGGATTGCTTGACTACTTGTAACAACTAGCTGGAATTTGATTACAAAACTTTGATCTGTACCAATCTGTTGGTAATGTCCAACTCTCCCATCTGCTGTTTCCAATAAAACTGCTCAATGCTCGTTCATTCCTTGTATTCCACGTTTCCCTCTGATTTGTTTCCTAGGGTGAGGGTCCTAAGTTGAGCAGGTTCTTGAATTCTTTAAACTTCAGTTTGCTACACAAGAAGCAGGACTATTGATAGCAACCATTGTGAAGAACGGATGGGAGAATGTGTGTAAATGGCTTCGTGTACAGCCTCGTCCTTCCTAAGCACTCAAGAAATAACAGCTGCTCCAGTTGTTAGATTACTGTCACTGCCACCACCACCACTGTCATCGTCCTCAAACGTCAAGGCACACAGGTCTTCTCAACAGTCTCCCTGATCTCTCCAGAGCACTGCTTCATAGGCTCAGTTGCTAGAAACGTGAAATTTGAAATTTGCCTCTTTACATCACACAGTCACCTACCACCTTCCCAGCTGCCTGGCAGGTCTGCTCCTTCACCTCATTATTCTTGCTTTTATTCTGCATCTGAACACCCAGGTAAGAAGTAAAAAAATGTAATCAAATGTTCAGTCATGTCATATCAACCGCTTAAGTTCCCTGAAATTTTTAGCCTGCCTTTGGATGTTTGGCAGACTAAAAGCCAGACAATGCAGTCATGTTCTAGACAAGCCTGGGAAGAAACAAATCACTCTGATAAGGTCAATTTGTCACAACTTGTTGATGTGGAAGACGTTTTGATGAGTCGAACAATTTTAAAAATTGTTTTTTTTTACCAAAAATGGATGTGCTATACATCTTTGTAATATGATGGATGGAATAAAGACCAGAAATGGGTAAGGATATCTCTTGTAGATATAATTTATGGTTCCATGATATTTTAAAAAATTGAAGTATAATGTGTACTCAGTGAAACTCAACAAGTATAAAAATTTAATGAATGTGTTTTCCAACGTATGCATTATCACCACATTGCGTTTCCATCACCCTGGAAACTTCCCTCAAATCCTTCTTACAGTAATCCCAGGCTCCCATCTACCTTCCCTCTCTCCTTCAACTACCAATCTGTTTTCCTTCACAATAATTCTGTTTTCCAGAATTCCATATAAATGAAATCATATGATGTATAGTCTTATGTCTGGCTGTTTTGAGATTCAGCAAGGTGCTGCCTGCATCACCGATTCATATCTTTTTTATTATTGAGTAATATTCCATCGTACCACAGTTTGTTAGTCCACTCACCAGGTAAGGGATATTTACCAGGTAAGGGATATTTATATTGTTTTTACCTTTTGGCTATTTAAAGATTTATTTTTATTATTATTTTATTTTTATTGGAAAGGCGGATATACAGAGAGGAAGATCTTCTGTCCGATGATTCACTCCCCAAGTGAGCGCGCAACGGCCGATACTATGCCAATCCGAAGCCAGGAGCCTCTTCCGGGTCTCCCACGCGGGTGCAGGGTCCCAAAGCTTTGGGCCGTCCTCGACTGCTTTCCCGGGCCACAGGCAGGGAGCTGGAAGGGAAGCGGGGCTGCCAGGATAGAACCAGCGCCCATATGGGATCCAGGGCGTGCAAGGCGAGGTCCTTAACCACTTGCGCCACTGCGCCGGGCCCACCTTTTGGCTATTAAAAAAGAGGTGTTATGAACATTACATTTCTTGTTGTTCGAACATCTGTTTCTACTTTCCTTGGAGCAATACCTAGGAGTGGGGACAATAGGTTGTCAATAAGCATTTATTACTATTTTTTTAAAATTTAAGAATGAACCTGCCCTGAAACTTACTCTTTTCTCAAAAGTGATCAAACTATGGTGTATTCTCAGCATCAAAGAATGAGTGCCCCGACTCCTGAATTTCACCCACAATATTGTATGTCTCATTTGCTCAGTGTGCTTGCAGCACGGTTTCATTGAATGTATCTTGCTGGTTCAGTTCCCTAACTGTTTGTCTTGAACGTCTTCTCACAGGTTCCCAGGCCGTCTGCACATGTGGTTGAAGACTTTATTCAAATCCTTTGCTGGTCTATTTTTACTACATTGTCTCACAATTACAGTTCGTTACAAGAGTTCCTAAACTTTGTGGATACACTTGATCAGACCATTTTCTCAAGTATTTTTCCCAGGCTGTGAATGGCCTTTTTGTTTTTATTGTGCATTTTTTCTGAAAGGCAGAAATTTTGATGAAATATAATTTAGCAAATTTTTCCAAGGTTTGCACTTTAGTGTCTCACCAAAGAAAGTTGCTTACTCCAAAATCATAAAGATTTTTCAGTTATGCTTCCTGTTGGAATTTTATGACTTAACAGTTGTATGCAGGATTTAGGATTCATTGTTGTCTTAATTATTTTATACTGCAAAGACTGAGGTTCATTTAATTGAAGATTGTTATATAAAGATGGCTATTGTAACACTATTCATAACAGCAAAAGCTGACAACAATTGTAGGAAATGCAAGATTTCTTTTTCTTTACCGATTGTAAAGTTTATGGTCCAGACATTCTACTAAAAGACACATTAGCAAGAGAAAAGCATATGATTATTATTCAGTATAAGATAGGAACCTCCAGTAACAAAGATGCAAAGAACATTACATATTAATATGCTAAATCTGATGAAGAAGTGGATCCTTGTAGAGAAATTGGATTGGATAAGAGGATGATGTAATGATAATAAAATGGGGAAAATTTGCAAGCCTTTTGTTCAGGTTCTTTTTTTGCATTCCTGTTCTTTCTGAAACAAGTCCTCTAACTGTAGGGAAGGCATTTCTCACATCAGGGGCTTCTGGCTTACTAAAAGGAAAGTCAGAAAATTAAATTCTTTTAGGCCTTTGGCAGATTTCAGGACAGACAAGCTGTGAAAGATCAGAAAGATTTTCTTATTTCTGTAATTTTCTCAAATGTCATATTTTGGGGGTAGGGTATCCTAAATCCCATCACAGTCTAAATATCTTATAGGAGATAAATTGAAAACATTATGGTATCTTCATATACTCTTATATTCAGCAAAATACCTTGATGCCAATCTACATATGTGTACAAGGAAAGATATTCATGATATGCTTTAAAGTTTAAAGGCAAGTTTTCCATAAATGGAACTATTATTCCCCCTTTTCAAAAACAAAAGTAACAATAAAAATATAATTATCTTGCATGAGGAGGAAAGAAGGCTGCAGACAAGTGGCCTTCGGTTTTGCTTTATTTTGGAGTGGGGAATCCCAGGCAATTTATTTATTTATTTTGTGCTTCTCTGTCAGAGTATATTACCCTTAAAATCACAGGAAATATTTCTTTACCAATCATGTTTTCTTGGTGCCAGTTCTGAAAGATTCCTATAGATTCCTTTAAGTACTGAAGCACAGCTCCTACCAATGCCTTGAATGCAGGTATTAAATATCATCATTTCCTAGGCTTCTGTGGCCTCACAGCCTCCCTCCTTTACAAGGAAGTGTCTTTGACCTGCTTTTACGATGGTAAATGACTCACTGAACTGAGTGGTGCAGCCAGCTCTACAAGTTTTCCTATCCACAGACTCAAGGGATAATTTTTTCTGTTATAAATAATAACTTGATGTTTAGTCTTATCTTAAGGGGTTTCTCTTCCAGGAACCCCAAGCTTGGAGAAAAAATAACTACAACCTCCATGTGGCCCTAAGACTGAATGAAAACCATTTGCCATCATAAAAATTCCCTAAAGATCAAAATATTGACAACCAAAGAGAAATCACCAGCACCACCGGCCAGTCAGGGAGTCGGACATGCACTGGGCGTACACCTCTCAATCCAAGCTTCGGTCTACAACAGCCTGCACCCCTAAAGCCTCAGGAAGCTTGGATAGCTCTGGCCACTTGCTCTGCACTTCACAACAAACACAGCTGCTCTTCTACCACCATGGTTTAAGTGACCGGCCTCTGAGTTGTGGAGGACTGACTCAGTTTTGGCGTTCTGCAGTAAATCCTCCAATCAATTTTCCCTTCCACAGCTTGTGTACATGAACCCTATGGAAAGCTAGGTATCAGTTGAAACCTGGTTTGTTAGAGCGACCCTCAAGGGCCGACTGTGGCAAAGACTGAAAAGAATTAGGCATTTGGAGCTTTGTTCCTATCAAAATACAAATTAGAACTAAAATTATCCAGATGGTGATGCATCTAATTTTCTGCAATACCTCCTTCAACCCAAATAAGAGACAATTTCTGTATCTACTCTCTTGATGATGTAATCCCTTACCATTTTAAATACATGTATTATGCTTTATTTTTCTATTTATAGCACACATAGGTACATGTGATAATGTGTGGCCATATGGTAAGATGAGACAGTAAATCTACTTGAAGAATTTTACTTTCCCAGAATATATTCTGCCTCCAGCTATTTGTGTGCTGTAACTCATTTTTTAGTCTCAAAACTTTGACAAAGCCTTAAGTAAGTCTAAAGCTCTTCGAACACATGGGAAATAAAAAATATTGGAGAATCAAATATACATTGCTACACTGAAGCCAGATCAGAGCTAGGCCAGAAGGCTCCATGAGGACATTGTACAGGGGTACTTCAAAGGGGTCGTGAAAAACAGAATTAAAAGATAAAATTAATTTTGTTATAATTAAAAGATTGAACTCCATGTGTAGTTTTTCCATAGCGTGCATTTTCCTTGAATGTTTGAAAGACCTTTGCATCTCTGCAGTACTTGGCTCCAGGCTGAACTCCGGCAGCCCCTACAAAGCAATTGAAGAACACGGCTGTGCATTTAAGAGTCAGGGTCAGGTTTATGCTCTGATGATCAAAGGGCATAGTGTTTGAATGTCAGGGGCCCTTACATCTTTTATGATGTGAAAATAATTAGAATCCTAGATGCTATCTTATTTATCACCCAGCTGATCTTTTAATTTATCCAAGATTTTTTTTTTAGTATGAAGACGTTGAAGCTTGAGTCCATGACCCAGCCTAGACTCAACCCCAGCTCTTTAGAGCGGTGTTCCTGGCACATGCTCGCCTTCCGCCCATGTAGCCTGTCTCCTCTCAGTCCCAGGTGCTCCTCATCTCTCACTCTAAACTTACTCCAACACAATGGCCAAGAAACCACTTACTGAGCAGAAGAAAAACTGTATGTGAGCCAAAAAGAATAGGAATAGAACATTTTATTCCCCAGCAAGAGTTCTCTGCTGATTCGTCTTCTCATTTTTGTAAAATGTAAATAAAGATCACGGAAAGAGAGAGTTTGAATCAATCAACTGTATAACCATAGGCACGTCAGAAGTGGCTTACAGGAAGAACCAGTTAACTGTGTGCACAGCGTATCCTATCACATCATATCAGATGAGATACGTGGCAAAATATGTCTCATTCTCATTCATGCTCAGTACACAGAAATTTTGACTGGAGAGTGACACTGAGCAATTGCTACAAATATATACGTAGTAATTGAATGTTTGAAAAGTGGTTTATCAGATAACAAACTGATTTTTATATATCTATATATATACACATATATGCATATATGAGATAGCAAATCTTAGTCATTACATAGAAAAGAACACATATGGTACTTTGTAAATTTTCTAATCACACACTTACTTGCTTGAAGTCACACAAAACCAAGAGGGAAAGAAGTAGGCAGTATGCTATTTTGCATACAGGAAATGGGACCTGCACCTCTGAGGTTCAGAGTGCTGGGATGTGTATCTGATACGCATATGATTCTACATATTCTGACTGTAAGTGTCCCTGCAATCCAATTTGCAGCTTTGTGTGAACACAAGTTCATCTTCCTGTGTTTGCCATACTGGACAAGGAAATAAGTGTCTAACTTGGCAGAATATTGCTTTTCTAGAATGGATGTAGCAAGTTATAGCATAGCATGCTTGAGGGTCTTGGCAAGGCAGCCACCTCGTGATTACCCTGGTTTGCCCTGCAAGGGCAGGGGCAGTCACGAGTGCCACACACACAGGGGTGCATTCTTTCTTAATTTAGAAATACAGCATAAAAACAGCCTGAAGAATTGTGTCCGGCCTGATCTTGTGAGTGCACATTCTGCTGATTTACCGAAAGAGACCTCAGACACAACAGCCTCATTCAAGAACGCCTTTGGGAAGTACAGAGTGCAGTGACACTGTGAGCCTCAGTAGGGGATGCCAGGCATGTCAGCAAAGACTCTATGGCACAGGCTGCTGACCCAACTCCATGCCACGGTGTTCTGTAGTGAATGGGCGCAGGAAAGAGGAAGGAGTGGGGTTGGCGGGAAGACCAGCATCTCGGCAGCTGGAAAGTTCAGCTACGATGGCACCAAGATAAAAGTATTTCTAACAAGACTACTCATTTAGACTGAGAGCAAGGATAGCCCTCAGGAACCAGGGACAAAGATAAAAACGTCCCTAGAAAAACGTCTTGCACAATGGCTGAGTGTTCTTGACAAGCACAGCTGACACTCCACCTCCTCCCACCATCTTCTTTCAAAAATTGTGGGTTATTTTTCCCTCATCCCTGGTTGTCAGATTGCAAAATATAGTATAGACCAGTGATTCATTTTGTTGGGCAAACGCACTAAGCTACTAGAGTATAATTAGGAATAGCAACTTGTGTGGACAGTTCATTCAGTGTAGCAATGCAGTTTGCCTTTATGACTTTGTTATCCACATTGCCCCCTTGGTCAGCACGGCAGAAGAGCTATGTGCTGGGTCTGTGCTCAGCACCAGGCAGACAGGAGGTGAATGAGTCTCAGCCGCCTGGCCCCTGGGGGATCTTGCTGGAGGTAGAACAGAGGCTACAAATGCAACATAGGGTACTCAAGCTGACCTGGGCCTGAGCTCAAAGCATACTCTTTCTGATAGCAAAATTAGACATGGAGGACTCCGTGGAGCGGGATGGAAAAAAAGGAAGGTGGGACCTTTAGTACAAGGGGTGATCCAAAAGGGGGTATTCCTTTTTCAGGAGCAATACATTTTCCTGCTTGGGTGGAAGAAAGGTCTAAGCATGGCTTGGAGAAAACACAAGATTAATGGGTAAGCTGGAGTCAAATTAGAAAGTTTGGAGATAGGATAAAAATGGGGCCATGCAATCTAGTCCCTTCTAACCTGACTGGTACTTATCTCCCCATCTGATCATATCTGTCCCCTGAGGTGACATGCCAACATCTTCAATTCTAAATGAATCTGGTGCAAGGAGAGGCCATCTCTTAATCAGAACGGACTCCTTATTGCTATTGACGGCCTACACGCACGCCCAGAATGATCCGATATAACCATATGAGACTTTAATAGTAATGAATAACATCATTTTGAGCACACCCTATGCAAAAATAGTAATGTCTTTTTCACAGAACACCAAATCAGGATGCAAATCCAAGTGCTGACAACTGAGAGCAACACACCAGAATTTTAGGTTGAGCACAGATTTATGTGTGCCAAAGGGAAGCATCATGGCTCCCAAATCTGATTAAAGCACCTCCAATCAGCTTCCACAGAGAGACCGGGAGGCAGTTGATGGAACTGTTTTTTTTTTTTTTTCCCTAGTGCTATCTCCCTAGTGCTCAAGCAGAAGTCCCCAATAAACATTTGAGTTACTCATTGACTTCTTGTCAATTCCTACTTGGAAGAGAACCAAAGAAACTGGGTTGGGTGACAGCGTGAGACAGAGAGACTTGCCCAGACAGCGGGCAGTTGCTGGAGCACCTTCTGCTGAAGGCCTGTGCTTTAGAATGATTCATCTGACTGGCACATGGAGGGCTGAAAAGGGAAAATGCTGTGGTGAGAGAGACAAATGAGGTGGGAGGTGAGTGTGGCAGAGCAGATGAAAGATCGTGCAGGCTGGAGTTTACATGGTGATACAAAGACCGTCAACTATTCAGAAATGGAAGTCGGCAGCTCTCGGAGACTGATTAGATTCAGTTCATGAGGGAGGAGAGTCGTTGATCAACCAAGAGAGTGGACGGAGGAAGGGTAGCGTGTTTTAGAAAAGACAGTGATGGCAACTTGGGACTATGCATTCATTTTCTAAAGCTGCCACCACGAAATGTCATAGACTCAGGACTTAAGCAACAGAAATCTATTTTTTTGTGTGTTTTGAAGGCCAGTAAGCCTAAGACCAAGGTATTAGCTAGGGTTAGTTTTTTTCTGAGGCTGCTTTTCAACTGCATGCTTTTTTTTTTCTGAGTTTATCTTCTTGTTTTATTTCTGTGGGTCCAAATAGTCTCTTCTTATAAGAAGCTCCAGTTAGATTGAATGAAGACTTTAGTAGGCTAAATTTTATTATATCTTTGAAGGTTCCATGGTTAGATTCTACTGTCAGACTTCAAAATTTGAATTTTAGGAGGACACCATTTAGCCCCTATAGTAGGTTACTTACTGCCATCCATTTGGGAGATCCACATGGAGTTCCGGGCTCCTGCCTTCTGTCTGTCCTCATCCTGGCTGTTGTGAGCATTTGGGGAGAGAACCAGAAGATGGAATATGTCTCTCCATCCCTCTGTCCGTCACAGAAAATGAAAGCAAAGAAAGAAGTGAGTAATTACAATTCTAAGCTTAGAAAACGAGTCGAGGTTGCTCTGGGACTCATTTTGATCGAGAGAATAATACAACAGCAACGACTGCTACATGATGAGCTGTCTGTGTATCTGGGCTAAGCTCTCGCTGGTTGGAACAATTTTCTGAAAGAGTCATTGTTTTTCTTAACCTTGTTTTTTTAGTTTAAAAAGATATTTATTTGTTTATTTGAAAGTTACAGGGAGGGAGCCCTGCGCGGTAGCCTAGCAGCTAAAGTCCTCACCTTGTACGTGCCAGGATCCCATCTTGATTCTGGTTCTAATCCCAGTAGCCATGTTTCACATCCAGCTCTCTGCTTGTGGCCTAGGAAAGCAGTCGAGGACGGCCCAAAGCCTTGGGATCCTGCACCTGCTTGAGAGATCCAGAAGAGGCTCTGAGCTCCTGGCTTCGGGTTGGCTCAGCTGCAGCCACTGCGGCTGCTTGGGGAGTGAATCAATGGAAGGAAGATCTCCTTTTCTGTCTCTCCTCTTCTCTGTATATCTGACTTCCCAATAAAAATAACATAAAATAAATCTTAAAAAAAAAAGAAAGTTACAGTGAGGGATATAATAAAATTTAGCCTACTAAAGTCTTAATTCAAAATAAATCTTTTGAAAAAAAGAAAGTTACAGAGAGGGATTAACCTTGGTTTTATAGAAGAACAAGCTCAGGCTTGGGGAAGTTAGGCTATTTTCGAAAGTCTAAGAGCTCTGGAATAGCATAAGCAGAATAAAAAAGTGAAAGACTTATGTCTCTAAGCAAAGCAAGAAAAAGGAAAAGAGAAGAAAGTCAGCGGCTGACCTTGAGAATGAGACAGAGAAGAAAAAGCAGGGAAGACGGACAGATAAAGAACAGTGACATTGACAATGACATTATAGGGGTACAGACAACAAGGCCAAATGTGGTAGCAGGAGGAGAAATTAAAACGGGTCCGTGGGCTGGGTAACAGCGAGGCTGCTGGGAACCTTTGTGAGAGCTGCTTTCTCGAGGCTCGGAGGCAGGTGCCAGATGGCAGTGCGTGGAAGAGAGAATGGGGTGTGAGAAGAGGAGGTGACAAGCTTTGTCATCACAAGATGGAGAGTGAGTTGTGGTGGAAGGGGATGGATTATCAAAGGAGATCTAATTTGGGGAGGGACAGGAAGATCTTAAAACACTTTCTGGTGGAAGAGAGGGAATACAAATTCTGAAGATAGGAAAGAGTAAATAAATTAATGAGCCATGCATCGGCAGAGGTGATGGTGGGCGGGTGGGACCACAGCTTGAAAATAGCTTCTACATGGAACAGACTCTTCCTCTGACATGGAGGGAATTAATTCAGTGTGGGTGATGATTTTGACGAGCTAGGTTGATTAGATTGGAACAAGAGTTCCATGACAATAAATAGAAATCTTCAATGAAAGATACAAGAGTTTTGAACCACAGTTCTATCAACTCAGAGGTGGTTTTGTTTTCTGTCTGTGGCTTGAACTGATCCTAACGTACACAAACAATGGTTACTTGTGGAATTACCTCTGTGTGCAAAGTATTATACATTCTTGGGAGACTGATTTTCACAGAGACTTTCAAACATATTTTCTTGAATTACTCTAATCCCACCCTAGTCTATGACAGTAGCAAATGTAGAGTAAGAACAAGACATGGTTAAGACCTGATTTTAGATCTTCTCGACATTATCTTTATGGATGGTAACAGTTTGTCAGAGTTGGCCTGGGCAAGAGCAAAGCATGCAATACAGGGACTCAGTCTCTAGCAACCTGGCTGAGGAACCAAGGAACCAATTAACTAGGAAGTAACATAAGGACATGACTTGTCAGTTATGCTCATGGCTTGATGGATGATGCCGGGCTTTGAGAAGCGATCAGCGAAGTACAGGGAAAATCCATCTATGGGTTGGTCAACAGAGGAATGGGCTGCACATGAATACTCTCCCAGCAGACTCCAGCAGTCACTGGCGGATGGGACAATGTTCTGTATTCTCTTGCTTTGGGCACCAAGCACTGTTACTTTCTTCCTGGGGAGTCTAGCTGGGGAGAGTGACCTAAGCATTTAGGTCCAGCAGGAAGTGGACGTTAGAGCGGTGGAAGCAGAGGAGAAGGTTTGCACCAGCACTACACAGTCACATGGGCCGCATCAAATGTCACAGAGACCATGACCAGGGCTATCACCATCTTCCCCAGGGTGGCAGTAGGACATCTGGATGTTGTCCTCCTGCAGGACATTTGGAACACGGCTTCTTGAATATTCAGATGGAAATCAGCACTGAAGAATGTAGCGAAAGGGCTCCTGAGTCTGAACTTCCTACTTGAATGGCAGTGTACATGGGGTGGCAGGGTGGGGATACCTGCAGCCAAAGGCTGAGCTTGTACAGGCAGCAGGGAAGGCATACTTCCTGCAGCTTCAGGCTCCACTCACCTTTGGCATCTCAGCCCAGGCATGTGTTTGAAGAAGACAAATGACATCCCACCAGGAGTTTCCGCAGAATTTGTCATGTAGCTGACGGAGACTCAGCATGGTTCCTTTGGGAGGCAGAGTGAAGGAGGCAGGTGCCCGGGGACACACACACATGCCCCCCAAATCAGATCCGTCTTCATGGTTTTAAGAAAAATAGGATCTGTGGATGAGAAGCAAAGCTCTGTTTTTAAAGGAAAGGCAAACAGTAAGAGTTGTAGGAGATACTGAGGGACTGTTGAATCTGTCTCCAGTAAAAAGAACAAAAAAATGACACCACATGCAACAACTGCCCCTCATTCCAGAACAGCCCGATACCTCAAGTCTGTCAGGATTTGCTGAACAAATGTCTGGATCAACACATCAAAGAGCATTTCTATTTCCCTATTCTGCACAAGAGCTCATAGTTTTATCTGTATTGTTTACACAGAAGACAGTTTCAAATTGCTTACATCAAGGACTTTGGGGCCAACACACCTGAAAGACATGTAAATGAAAATCAAAACCCTAACATCACCTAATTCAAGGTGGAGTGGAGTGTTGGCCTTGGAAGGATTATTATAGCCGAAACTTATACTCAGGAATGTTAATAATAGTGAATTCAAAGCATCACCGAGTTTGCTATTAGTCAAAGCAAAAAAGAAAAACAAAATGCTCAGTTGTGAGTTGCTTTTAAAAAGTAAGCCATTTCATGAAAAGAAATGTGGAGAAAGCAGTATCCCGAGCATGCAGAGGATTTTCTGGCCATTTTGGGTCACTGTGTGATGGGCATGGTGGGCATGGTTATTCCACAAAAATGACTATTTCTTACTGACTCTTAACAAAAACAGCAAGCATGATTTGCAGTCTCACTGGATGAGAAGGGATGCTATAGAGACCTTGGTTGTGTAGTCTGACGATGGAAGTCACGTGGTTTTGCTGGGAGAAGTGAGTGGCTGCTCTGGTTGGTATCTCTTTCAGGGTCAGGAGGACCCAAAGACTCACGGTAAACAGGGCACAGTCCAGGGTACTCATTTTGTTCAATATGGGAGCAAAGGGAGAGGAAGTAGAGGGGCTTGCAACATATTACATGTTAAAACAGGGTGTTGCAACATATTACATGTTAAAACAAACAAGGTGATGCACAGTATGTAACAAATATCACAGTCACAAAAATATTTTTGTGATGGACTCTTTCTGAAGAAATTTCTTCTCTTAGCAAGTCACTTCAGACTATGTTCCTAGACCTTGCGATAAACATCTGACCATGGCAATGAGTTGATGGAAAACTCTGAAATCATCCCAAGTGCGTTGTTTATCTTTTTCCTCCAGGAGGCATATGGTTACTACTTGGAGCTGTGTTCTGCAATGAGTACTTGAAAGAGAGACATAGTCAACTGAGAAAATAGCTTCATGTCCTTTTCCTAAGCAGCAGGAAGGGAAAAAAAATGAGATTTGGTTGTTGAACGGTTTCAGCCTGCCCATGTCCACTTTCACCCTCCCATTGCTGGCTTCTGAGCATAAGCAGCAGGTTGCGCGCACACACACACACACACACACACACACACACACACACACTGACACACTGACACACCTGGATTGAGACTTACAGATGCTCTGTAGCTTAAAAATCAGCGTGATGCAGTGAAAGGTTGGGCATTTGTCTGTCATAGTCACTGTTGCTATTTTAATCTTCACATTAAAAAAAAAAGGCCGTCACATTGAATTATTTGAGTTATTACCAGGGTCAAAGAGCAGCACCAGGGCTGCGAGTAGGACAGAGGCTTCTTCTGTTTCGAGCAGGGAGCAAACCCAGGCACAGGTCAGCAGCAGACTCTGCTGCTTAATCACGACTGGTTGAGACTGTTCCTGCTGAGTGTGCTCCAGGCTCACCATTGGCAAGATCTTTATAAAATTTCCCTTCTCTTCACCAATGGTTTACTATCGCCATCTTGGAATAAAATTCACATTCCTGAGCATAGTTCACAAGGTCTGTGGGGTCTAGACACTCTACCAGCCCTTCACACTCTGGTTTGCCAGTCACAGGGGTCTGGGGAATCTTCAGATGGCCAAGTTCATGTCCACTTTTGGCTCTACTCTCCCTTGTAGCACTCTTCCTAAGACTCAAAATTAAATCCCTCTCCTGCAGGCATCTCCTACTCGGTTTGAATCTGTTTACTACACCCTGCCTCTGTCATTTGGCCTAACCATTTGTTTTTCTTCAAAACTTTTCATCACCGACATGATTTTGTGTGTCTGTCTGTTGAAGTCTTTCCCCACTAGAATGTCAACTCCTTGAGATCAGGGAATTTTCCTTTTTGTTCCTCCTACCTTTCCTGTATCTGGAATAGCACCTTGCATGAAGTATGTGCTTGAAAGCATGCTTTTTGAAAGACCACGTTAGATCCATGGTCTGAGGGAGGCCACTATATGAAGAAACGTGGTTCTGGCTCGTGTCACATGACTAGAAGCAACTCAGGCATGGCGAGGAGAGGCAAAGGGAAAGGAGTTGAACTAATTTTTAGTCTTTTCCTGTGGAGGAAAATTCTAGAACACCAGTCTTTTAAGAAACTGCTAGTGATAAAACATGGTGGAGCAAATCATTATCTTAGGAAACGCTTTCCAGAATACATATCATCAAGGATCTCATTTAAATTTCTTCCATACATTTTGTTAAATCTTACAAAGACCTACACTTCCTCAATAATAATTCATTGATTTTTCTCAATTTTGTTAATTAAAGCAACAGATAGCTGCCAATGAGAACAGCATATCAAAACAAAATCGTCAGAATCTCATGAGACTATGAGATAATTCCTTCCAAAGCAGAAGCAGAGCTTGTGCAGTCTCATCTCCTATAATTAGATGCTCTCCATGTTACACTGTGAGAGTTTGAAAATAGCTCAAGGGCCCCTATTAGCATCTAAAGTGCTGGGACTTGCACAAGATCACAGAACAAGTGATTAGTAACGTTGGATCAGAACCTTGGCCTTATGGATCCCAAGCTGGTACTCAGTGGCATTAGGAGTGCAATTTCCCACGAAGCTTGCCTGAGTTATAGACTTAGAGGCCAATGGTAATGTGCTATAACCTGTATGCTAGGTGATCTTCTTAAATTTGATCTGATGTCAAAATACCATGTATAGTGGATAGCGTGACCTGCATTTTGCCAAAGAGGTAGCACATACAGATTGAAAGCTTGCTATAGGCCTCAGTGCTAGTAAGCAACAGGATGAGGCATTTAACCCAGGGTTACCTGTGTCAAAGTCCATGGAGTCTTCCTTACGTACTGCTGCCTGTCCATAGTTGGGGTTTTGCATGTAACTGACCCAGTGGGAGATTGTTGCCTACAGTAGTGGTGATTTCCAGTTATTCTGACAATAGAACACTTCCCCCAGGTTGACAGGTTGCAAAACACACTCTCTTCTAATTTATTGCTTTCTGGATTTCAGAGTGGAGAAGAGAAAACGGTAGAGAAAATGTCTGGGAAGGTGGGTGGAGAGGACTGCACAGCAGGGAGATATCTTAAACCCATTCCATAATCACCCAAGCCCCCTAATTTTTCATTGCATTTCTTCCTCCTTCCTTGGGTCACCCTCATCTTGTACACAAACTATGTATTATTTGTGTTACAATGACCTGAGTGTCTTTCTCCCTGGGAATCACATTTCCTGGCGATATTTGAGGACTATAAACTCTGGGAGCACTGGCAGGTGGAGAGCTTCGCAAGCAGAGGTCATAAATGTTTAGAAGTTGCAAAAGTGATGTCTATTGCCTCATGAATCTTGGGTTTTCGATAACGGACTTGTGACAAACACCTATCGTTTGGATGCTAATTACAATGATTTCGATTTCAATCTCATTGGCTATATGACTAGATGACGTTCCCGAAAGTCCCTGGTGGGTGAAAGATGTAGAATCATGTCTGGCATGGGGCTGTTAGAAAGAAAACAGTACACTTTGTTCTTCTGGCGTACTCCCATTGAGCTGACAAATCTGCCGTGCTGGAGAAGCTTTGTTTAAGCAAGGAATAAGAAAGGACTTAGTCCATGTGACAGTCTAAATATGATGTTTCCAAGATGCGCTGGGAGACGCCTGACCTCTTTTCTTTAAAGAAGAAAAGTGTAGTTTGGTGGGAAAAGCATGAACTTTCTAAACAGAGAGAGACCTGTGGCTTTCATTCCCAAGGCATCCTTCATTATTATTTTTGCTGGTGTAAGTAATAGTAATAGCGACAGTAATCCTACAGTTCATTTGGCACATATAGACAGCACGCGTTTGCCCAAATTGTCTTAAACATCCCAACAACACTAGCATGTGTTATTATGAAGTTATGACAGGAGGGTACTGGGGCTTACAGAGCACATCAGTAAGGGCCCTGGCAGAAATTAGAATTGGATGGTTCCAGTAAGCAGCTGTTACAGAAAAACCCCTTGCAAACATCTGGCAGGGATAAGGCAATCAGCCAGGAGACACCCGGAGACTGCAGATCCGGGAAACCGTTGAAAGCCCTAGGCTGAAGTGCCAAGGGGATGGCATGGTGGGTGCTTTGTGTGTAGGAAGGTATACCTGGCGGGAGCTGGCAGCACATGGAAGGGATACAGCAGCCTGAACTGTATATCAAGTTAGGCAGAAACTCACAAGAAATACCTCCGTGGGCTCTCTTTTTTCCCTCTGCTCTGTGAAGGTCTCCTCTTAACACCCAGGAAGCAGTATCAAGGCTTGCTCTCCAACTCGCAGGAGAGGATGGAGGAGTGAGTCCTAGAAGTTGCAGGCACTCAAGCATAAAAAATGGAGTCAGCCCTTGATGAAAAAGTGGCAAATGAGACCAACCCATGGAGAGGCAGGCAGTGCTGCACCCCAGGTTAGGTAGCCATCAAGTGATAAGAGCAAGCCTTTAGCTAAAACACACATTTGTGAAGATCAGATTAAAGGATTTTTATGACCTTGGGGGCAAGTTACTTAACTTCTTTGAGCTTTGGTTTTCTCATCAGTGAAATGGGGAGAATCTCTGTTGCTGACACAGGAGGGTGTTCTGCTTATGGCAGCTCTTGCTGTCACTCTTCAATTTCTGCGGAGGTTATTATTCTTGGTGTTATTTCCTTTGCCAATCTTGCCTTTCTCCATCAGGGCCTCTCATGCTCATTATGAAAAGGCTGACTTAATGTGCCTCCAAAGGAAGGTAGCACACTCTGACGCCTCAAGGATGTGATGGGAGAACTGAGAGCTGAGTGCAACCTCCCTCCTTCTGTCCTTGACCATCAGTTTGGGTTTCTAAGATGCTAACTGAGTAGGAGTATGAGATGGGCAATTTTTTCCCCCAGAGGTTCTTTTTTTTTAATTATTAGAAATGACCACTGAATATATCCTGTTTAAAGCCATGTGGTTCTAGAATATTCTATGTCCTTACTATCACTCCAGACCACTTATCCCATGGGCTAAGAGGTGTTTTGTCCTTAGTCTCTAGTCCTTCTTTGTTGATTTAAAACAAATAACAACCATGTAAAGAAAGTATTTATTTGCTCAAGAAGCCAACAGACAGAAAAGACTGAGAGAGCCCCTATCAGCTAGGCCGGGGCCAAAGCTGGGAGTTAGGAATTCAATCCAGATCTCCCTAGGGGATAACGGGGACCTGACTACTTGGACCATCATCAATATCTCCAAGGGTATACACTGGTAGGCTGTTGGAATTAAGAACCAGATAGTAATCCAACGGAATCTTTGCCCCATAAAGACTGATTTTTGAACAAATGGTACATCAACTAAGTCACTAGTGGTTTACATATTTTCCTTTAAAAATGAGGGCAGCAAATTAAGTTATAATCATAAGGGGATATTTCTGGTACAGTTTTGTTGAAAGTCACCTTTTCACACATGGGAAACTGAAAAATCCCTGATGTCTAGACTTCATGTGAACACATGATCAATTCATTGATGCCAGCAACCCAAAGCCTGGAGCTAGGTGAGTACCAGGTCTGTAAATGGCAACTGGTCCAGCAGAGAAGCTGAGGCTATTCAGCAAAGATGCTCATCAAAAAACTGTAAGAGGAAATTATACGGGAATTTACAAATCCTGCTGAAAGGAAAATCTTAGCGTGTGTCCTTCAGCCAGCAGCTTCCGCTGGGAAAACAACAGATGCTACCCTGGCTAAGTAAAAAGCCAGACACAAGTCTTTTTCTTCTGGTGTTTCAAGCCAGGGAACACCATCCATTGCAGGCCAGAGCAAGACAGGTGGCGTCCATTAGAATTGGAAATGAGGTGCAGAGATAATGGACTGTGGGATCCACCATGCCAGCCCACAGGGAGCAGCTCCCAGGCAGAGGGCTTATTGTTCTTCTCTTTTAATGAGCAGGATCCATAAAATGTACAGCTCCTGATGCCACTTTGATTCTCTAAGTTTTATTAATTGTTCTTTTGTGCACTCTACTTTGCACTACTTGCTTTTGATGAACCACAAGTGTTCGTTATGATTGGACAGGGCTGCCCCTAGCAGAGGCCCTGGGCTTTCTGCGAAGCGACACGTGAGGAAGTGGTCCTGCGTAGGTTGACTCCCAAAGCATCTGGAAAGCTCCTGGTGACCTGTTGGGCACAGTTCCTAAGTGTAAAGGGAAAAGGTAGCAGTACATGCCAGACTCAAGGCATGTGGAGCCTCTCTCTCTCATCCCCCAAGCTGACAGTGTCTACTATTGTTTTTCCCCTTCCCATCATAGCATGACAGCCTAGGTAGCCTCTTATTCTATCCTCCCACCCTTTTCCTTTATACACAGTAGACTAGGGAGAGTTGAAGGTTCAGGGACAAGACCCTTATTCAGTCTTCCTCTTTTACAACTCCTACCATGTTGAGATGCCCAATCCCCCAACAACTTCCTGACTCTCTTGGCTCAGTCAGTGCTTTTACTTTGAAGGAAAACTCTGAGGTAAAGCCTCTATCACTTACTGGTATAATCTGTTCTTAAAATCACATCGTGGTAACATTTATAACAGCATTTTCACAATACCTGTGCTTATAACCGGAGCAGGGTGAGGGAGATTTCATTCATCATCAAATAGTTGATGTGGGAACCATTCAGGTGATGGTGATAGACAGGAGCTAGGCAAATGGGGATGTGTGCAGTAGATATCCCCAGGCTAGATGGATCAGTTGAAGGGTGCAAAAAGGCTGCAAACATCCATCTGTATAAGTTCATTTTGATAGCAACTCTAAAAAAGAAAAAAAAAGTAGAAAGATTGAATGGGGAAGGTAGAGTGGTACCCACAGAGGAAGCTTAGGGCCTGGCTGCTCAGTGACATGGAGCAGTGACATGAACATGAGGAGGGAGCATGCAGACCCAAACAAGAGCTTGTAGAAGGGGATCTGTGTTTTAATACGAACCTACGTGATTTGTGTACACGTTGACATTTGGAAAGTTCTCCTATTGGAGATCCAAGATATCCACATACAGCTCAGAAAATAAAAAAGACACAGCCTGTCCCTCGTGCCTGGAATACTGCCCCAGAATGAGACACATGGCATGGAGGGTTATTATCAGGGAGAGAGGAGTAGCAGTTAGAACTTAACTGTCAGAAACTAATGAAAGGGGTCAGAACTAAAATTTGTGCAATGATCATTTGAAGACAAACATGAGATGTGCTTGGAAGTTTTGAAGTAGTGTTGAGGTTGGGAGCCCATACAGCACCCAA
This sequence comes from Ochotona curzoniae, assembly GCF_017591425.1. Lineage (NCBI taxonomy): Eukaryota > Metazoa > Chordata > Mammalia > Lagomorpha > Ochotonidae > Ochotona > Ochotona curzoniae. Next base: position 19,304,040 of record NW_024466307.1, read on the forward strand.
GCCCTTTATGAATTAGTGCTGTCAATAGGGCCGTTTGGTACCTGAATGCTGGAAGGGACTTGGAAAGCCTCAGATATATATGCTACTAGAATGATCTCGACCCTGAGCAAAGGATATAGACAACGGGATACTACATAGCCCATGATATATTGTTACATGACATGATGCAGAAATAAAGATTAGTAGAAAATGTGCCTCAATGAATCTTTGTGCAATTTCATATTTTACTTTTATACATGTTCTTCCTTGGAAAGTTTTCTGCAACAAACATAGATGCTGGTAAGTAATAGTAAATATCCAGCAAAATGCAGACAGTGCCTCTTTTGCATGGGGCTAGTATGGGTTTCTCTGCTTTTCTTTTTATTTTTCCATAATTCACAGAGCCTTCCAGTGAGTTGATAAAAATTAGTCATGGGCTAGGATGCTGCAAATCGGGCCAGTCAGTAGGCTAAGGGTTCTTCTGGTCCCTAGCTCCTTTATAATATGACTATAGATGTGATATGTAGACCCCCGGGTCACTAGCTCAAAGGGGAAAAACCAAAATAAAATCAAATCCTTCACCTGACAACCCAGGTGCCTGATGACAATATGATAAACTTCATAGTACAAAAGTCTCCACGGAGGCTCCATTTAAAAAAATTATGTTCAACAAAGAGGAGATAGGGTTCATGTGTTTGTCTTAGTGCTGGAAAGATTTCATGAATCTGCATTTGTGAGATGGTAGGCTTTTGTTTAGATAGGACTGCAACCCAGCTCTTGGACTTAATTTTTAATGGCTTTGATCCTCATCAAATTCAAACCAGGCCATTTGTTGACTTATTCACCCTCACTCATGTCATTGACTTTGACAGATGGTGGCCAAGGTGGTGGTCAACAAATATTTACTGGGCCAACTCTCCCTGGGGTTTGCTAGGCACACTCTGTTTCTCACTCTGTCGCTGTAGCAATTGCCTGGCCTCAGCTGGGCAATGAGTCCTGGAGGCAGCTGGGCAGGAGGAGTCTGGCAGACGGTGGCAGAACACAAGCCCTCTTTGGCAGACAAGGAGCCCATTAACTCCATACCACGTCAAGGTGAGGAACAGAAGGCAGCCTTCCCTTCCTTCCCCACACCCTTGCCTTGCTGGCTGTCTGCTACCCCTGTCCTGTCATCACTGGTTTTTCTCTTCTAGGTTATATTTGTTCAATGCAGTTTGCAATGTTATTAAAAACTGGAGTGCACTCATGGTGGAGGTAACACAGTATATTGTGCAGTGGGTGGGCCTTGAAGGTTAGACTCTGCCTTTGTGTTACTTGGATGTACAGGCTGGTACACACAAAAAGACCATGCAAAAAAAAATAATACATTATATTTTGTCCATACCTATAATGCAATGATACATTTAAATAACAGTATGTCAAACCAGCAACTGATACTAAGTGATTATACTACTGTAATAATATGGAGGGAAATGGTGGGAGGGAAAAGTAGGAAGGGAGAAAGGGTTCTCTATAACTACAAAAATGCATCATGGAAAATAATAACCATCAAAAATCTAAAAACACAGTGCCCCAAATACTGTTAGTGACTTTCATTGTTTCCCAGGCATTCAAATGAGAGTGTTTGTGTATGCACATTTTTAGACTTTAATGTTGTAGAATATACAAATACATTGAGAGTATTTATTCCTGCTGCTTAGAAGAAGCAGGCACTTCAATTCCTAAAAGATGGGAGGCAATTAGTCCATCTCCAAGATTTGACTGCTTTTTTATTTTTTATAAAGACTCATTCATTCATTCATTCATTCACTCATTTGAAAGAGTTGTTCAGAGAGAGGTAGGGTGTGTGTGTGTGTGTGTGAATGAGAGAGAGAGAGAGAGAAAGAAAGAAAGAAAGAAAGAAAGAAAGAAAGAAAGAAAGAAAGAAAGAAAGAAAAGTAAAGAAAAGAAAGGAACTGGTTCACTTCCCTGTAGCCACAATGGCTGGGAGTGGGCTACACTGAAGCCAGAAGCCAGGAGCTTCATCCAGATCTCCATGGTAGCAGGGACCCAGATGTTTGGGTCATCTTTTGCTGCTTTTCCCAGGCTATTAGCAGGGGCTGGATTAGAATCAGGGCAGCTGGGACATGATCTGAGTGAGGTGCCAGCATGGCAGGGGTAAGCCTTACCTGCTACAGTGCTGACTCTGATCCTTTTCTTTTTAAGGAAAGAGAAATTCTTTTCTGATAACAATGGGACATTGGCGTCATAAATTGCCAAAACATCCCCCTCCCAAGTGATGAACAGACATGTGTTTCTAACATCTAAGGGTTAAGAAAGTGAGACTCAGTTCCCAGGAGTTAGGGTAAGGAAAGAGTGTGGGCTAGTGAGGTCTAAGAGTAATACACCCTAACTGATATGTACTTTGCATAGCTCAGAGTGGCACATGTGCTGGACTCTAAAACCAATGAGTCCTTGAAGCCAGCTAAGCATGGAGGGATTGTAGGCACCACCTGGGTGACATGCCTTTGACAAGACAGGGCCGATAATGCAAGGAGAATTGATCTCTATGCACCAATAATTTCAGATCACTCAGATTTTGTTAATAGGGCTCCTAGATTATTATGCTATGGAGTATGGAAGCATAAAAATAAATGAAAGATACAGACTGCTTATGGCAATGATAAGTACAGAGTTGCATTCTGTATTTGATATGTTTAGGGAAATAATAATGTAAAAAAAACCCATGATTGTCCAAAACAGATCAAACTAAACTACATTTAAGATTCAATACCAAGGTGGTTAAACAATCAGGAAAATAAAAGGAATAATATTTAGAAAAATCAGGTGAGAGAAAGGGTAAAGTGATGGGGAGCAGCAGCTTCAGCATAATTTGAAGATAGAAATAAAGGAAATATAGTTAAACTGGAAATTCAAATATATAATAAAGAATATTTTAGTCAAACCATTTCCCTGATTTCAGCTTAAACTCGAATTTTGTATTTTTCTTTGCTAATCTGTCATCTCTATTTTTAAGGTAGAGGCCATGTTCAGTTTCTTGAATTCAATACCAAGACTTACTACTGATTTTCGAAATGTGCATAATTATGTGTGCTCTAAATCAATTTCAAGATTTTTTTCTTACACTATGTATTACACCGATTACAGAAACATTGTCTTATTTAATCCATCTCCTATGTGCTTAGCAAATGTACTCATCTCTCATTAGAGGTGAGATAACCGAGGTAGACACATCAAATAACTGCTAAGCATCAAACTGGTTGACACATCAAACTGGCAAGTATTGGAATCTGATCTGTCAGCCTTCGAAGCCTGTGCTCCCACCGCTGTAAAATGCCTGTATTAGGCAATGAACTCCAACAAACACCCAAATCTCTATAGATCCACAGAAAACTGGCAGACGTGTAGTTCTTGGAGCAATAGGTGATCATTTTTTTTGCACAGTGGATTTCAGGTTAAAAAATTTCATAAAAGAAACAGGGAAATAATCACCAATCTAGACATGTCGCATGCATTAGATTTATCTGGCAAGGATTTTTAAAACCACTATTGTGAAATAATTTGACATGTAATTATGAGCATACTGGAAACGAATGAGAAAGAGTGTCAGGAAAAATAGAAGATGTCAAAAAGAACCATTTGAAAATCTTAGGCATGAAAAATAGCTTAACGGATGTACCTACTGGAAAAGACAGAAAAGAAGATAAAACAGAAAAAAATTAGCCAATCTGAGCAATAGTTTAAAGATAGACTAGCAACAAACAAACAAACAAACAAAGTTTTCACGGCACTTTGAAGTAAACACTTATGTTTTTAGAATCTCAGAAGGAAAGGGGAAAGAAAGTGGAGCTGACAGAGTCCTCACTGAAACAGCCTGACAGCTTCCTGAAGCCAATAAAAATGAAGAAAGCTGCCATTTCAAGAAACTGAGACAACCTCAAGTGTAACAGACACAAATAAATCCACACCAAGACATTCTATATTCAAACTTCAGAAAATGAAGACAAAAACAAAAGCTCTTGGGTGCAGGAAGAGGAACACGCCACATTACCCAGAGGGGGAAAAAAAAACATTTGAATAACAGTGGATTCTTCATCAGAAACCATGATCACCAGAAGGAAGTGCCTTTTCTTAAAAGAGCTAAAAGAAGACAACTTGTCTGCTCTGAATTTTATAAGCTATGAAATTATTCTACGGGGAGAGAAATCAAGTCATTCTCTGATGAAGGAAGACTAAACAAGTGTGTCACTAGCAGACCAATACCAAATGAATGGCTCAAGGAAGCTCTTGGAACAGAAAAGAAACAATAAAAGAAGGAATCCTAGGACATCTGGAAGGAAGAAAGATTAATGGGAAGAATAAAAATAGGAGTAAATAAATAAATAGACCCTTTTTCTATTCTTAACTTTTCCAAATTATGTTTGATGTTCAAAGCCAGAAGCAAGGCATTGTCTGCAGTGAAATGTCAGTGCCTGGGCAGGAAATACTTGAGACTATTGTGTTGGGAAGAGTCGTGGCTGGGAGGCAGCAAAGGGGGGAAGAAAAAGGGTCTACATCTCAATCAAAGCGGTAATGTATTTACACTAGTAGGTCTTTGTGGTGGTCTGTATTTTGATTGCAACGGTGGTTACAGGAATCTTTATATGTGATGAAATAGAATGAAAATAGACGCATAATTATATAACTGTCAATTTCCTGGGTTTAATATTGTATTGTGGTTATGCAGGATGTGTGACACTGGGAGAACCGAGTGAACGGTATGTGGGGAATCTCTGTCCTTTGTAATTTCCTGTAAATGTGAAATTATTTCAAAACGAGAGAGAGAGAAAATGAACCAGGGAACAGTGTTGTAACGCTCATGTTTTTCCTCATGTAGTCATTTGACTTTAGGGTGTCTCAGTAAAGCCCAAGTGGTTTTAAGACGTCTGAGTTTCGTTTTGTCTGGATAGAAACGACTACACTAATTGAGTTGAGGCGTCTGTGGGTCAGTCTGAAACAGAACAATCCGGTGTCTGGGACACGTCTTGGTCTCCTATGCTCTTTCAAGGGAATCAATATATTGATTTTTATTTTCCTAGCTATATGTGGACAGAACATGCTTGTTTAGAGATAGTACTTCCTTCTACTCATCAACTGACATTGAGGGGTGAATTGAGAGACCTACAAGCATGGTTATACTATGGAGAAGCAGGTTGATGAAAAAGAAATTCTTTGGAATTTCTTCCCTTAAAAAAAAAAACCACTTATGTAAAAGGGTGGTAGAGGGAGGGAAAGAGAAAGACAGACAGCCAGAGAGAGCTTTCATATGCTAGTCCATTCCTAGATGGCTTGCAATAGCTGGGGATGAACCAGAATGAAAGCAGGAACCAAGAACTCCACCCTAAATTCACCAACTGGTGGCATGGTCCCAAACACCTGGATTTTTAAATTCTACCTTCTCAGGCATGCTACCAGGAAGATGGATCAGAAGGGAGTAGCCAAGGCTTGAACCAGCCTCGTCATGTAGGATGTTTAGTGTCACAAACATCAGCTTAATATGCTGCACCCCAACAGCAACCATGTTTTGGCATTCTGTGGCCCTGAACTAGGCCTTCCTGGTTACACACACACCACACATACCCAGACTCAGCTCCAACTCCAAACTATTTTAATGTTCCCAGTTTCTCTTTTATCCATTGCCACCTTCCCTGCCCATATCACTTTCATGACCCATTTGATTCTGCCTCAAATTTTTTCCTTCTTGATCTTCTTGGACTCATTCTGTCCCCTTAAAATCCATTTCCTACACAGCAGCCTGGATGGTAAAGCAATGCCCAGCAGATTACATCTGATAGCTGCTTGGCACCTCCAACAGCTCCCCTTGCATTTGGAATAGAGCTTGCACCTGCTACCACAGTTTGTAGGCCTCCACTCATCTCACTGATCTCATCTCACTGACTCACTTTGGCTTGGACTCAGTGGTTTTTTTGCTGTGCCTTCACAAGTCTTGTTACACCTCAAGGCCTAATCCCTTTCCTTGGAATGAGCCTCCTGCAGCTGTTTGTGCAGTAAGGTCTTTCTTATTCTTTCTGTTGCAGTTGAAACGCTTCTCATCCAAACAGGCTTCTGGAGTCCTCAGTGTAAAGCAGCTCCCGTGTTACTGTCTCCACAATAGAGCAGTCTATTTAATTTTTCCATAGAATGTTTATGTCCTACGCTTATCCTATTTCTCTTCTTGGTTTCTATCATTCCCTTAGGTTGTAAGCTCTCTGAGATCTGGAATTTGCCCTAATCACTGCAATAGCTTGAGCACGTTAGACATTTGTTGAGTGGATGGATAAGTGAATGATAAATTATGGACTCGAGTTGGCAGGGACCTTCTTGCCCTAAGGCAAAAAAAATCTTTGGGGACACTCGCAGGATACGGTGGTGAGAAGGCAATGGCATCAGTCTGATATCTGTACACCACTCTTTCTGGTTTGTAGAGTTGTTTGAACTATAGCACCTACAGTCTGTAAAGTGGAAAGGACATCATGGTTTCCATCCACCAGCTCAGAAGCTAGAGAGGTTCCTTTGGTGCACCCGACAATAGCAGATAGACACAGAATCCTGACAGCTTCTCATCCCAAGGCATGGTGCAAGTGCTTTGGAACAAGATATCCTGTTGTTTCCAGCTGCTCTGCAGCCTTTGCTAATAATCCGGCAGCAGAGGTTAATGGTGGCCAGTGGCCGATCCTGTGTGGCAGATCCCATTAACTGACTGTTTCATGAAGCTGGGAAAGTGGATTCCCTGGGAAGGAAGAAGACCTCAAGAAGAATTTGCGATATCCAATGTGATGCACAAGGAAGAAACAGAAGCAGACAGGTAGATGGCAGAGTAACAAACAGGAACATTTTATTTGAGTGACCTAGTGTCTTGGAGGCGTTTGCGTCTCACCTGTCAAGCCTAGAGACTTCTAGGGCAGGAGCTGGGCTCCGTTTCTGACAGAGCAGCTCTTGCAGTCTCTATGGAGAGCGCGGGGCAGGTTCTCCACTGTGAAATCAGCCTACCTTGCTGCTGCATATGGATTCCCACAGCACTCCTGTGTTCCTCTGCCTTTTTGAAGATCAAGATAACAATAAAGGAATTCCAAAAGCTGCTCTCCATCTTCCCTATCTCTTGCTTCAAAGGAGTCCTGGTATTTAAGTGAACAGCATTCCCAGGGTCCAAGTGCACCCTTTTAAGCAGGAAGGTAACCACAGAAATTCCACTTGCATGTACCTTTAATCATGTGGCAAATTATCTTATTAACCACCAGGGAGTCTGACTTATTATTTAATTAAACCATCTCTCTCTTTTCTTCTTATTAAAACCACATGGGTCTTGACTTCTGTGTGGCTTCCAATCCTTTTTCCTCTCTTTGGATGTCTGTGTTATAATAGCGGCACAAAAGAATTTCTGTTATTTTGTGTTGATGACTAAAGGGTTAGCAACATTAAATACGGGTGGTGAAGCGGAGGGCAGAGGTTGTCTGGATAGGCTCATGGAGGCCATGATGTCACATCCACTTGGGTGGCATGAAGGTCTGAGATGTATACCGGCACTTACTGCTTTCTCTCGCCAAAACATCTGGAATGCAAAATCCTGTCATTAGACAACCCACATGTTAGTAAAACAAAAGGACAGGAAAAAGAAAGCCTTGTCCCTCCCCCCACCCCAAAATGACTGGATAAAGTCTCATTATTCCTGGTAGGAAATTAGACATTTAAGGTTATACTTCAAAGCAACTATTTTTACTACCAGAGACTCAACATTTTGATTTATTAGGCAGCAGACCAAGATTGTGACAAATATTGCCACCTCAAAGAAAAGACAGATCAGGCCTCTAAGAAGTCATATATTAAGTAGTTAAAAATAAGGTCTGTTACCACAATGATTGTAATGAGAAAAGTCTACGCCTCTGCTCACGGTCCCAAAGAGATGTCTGCTACAGCACAGATGTCTACAAAAGAAATGATTTAATCTGGGGGATACTGTTCCAATCAAAAGGAAGTGCGAATGTTTTGTTAAGATGGGAGTTGAAATGGCTGGCATGCTTTTGTTACCTTTCTATGGAGATTGGGACTCAGCAGGGGCCAGCTAACATTGCAGCTAGAGCTACAGAGTTCAAGAAGGATGCTGAGGAGTACATAAATATTGAAGAGGAAATCCTAGAGTTGTGAGACAAAGCTGAATGAATTTACAATGTTCAATCTGTTTTAAAACATAACCTAGAAGACCTAGAGGGTCAAGTTTGCAAAACAGATGAAGCACTAAGTTACGTTAAATGATAACCATCTTGAAGTGTCCCTATCTAGGCGAGACCTTATTTCCAGACCACGGACAATTATTTTTGCATTTTTAAATTGAAAATTATTATCACATAAAAAATGACACCTATTGGGAGACAGCATATTTGTGTAGCAGGTTAACACTGTGCTTGCAACACTTGGCTTCCTATTCAGCTTCCTGCCAATACTCCTGGAAAGGCTGCAGAAGACACTGCAAGTACTTAGTCCTACCATTCAAGTGGGTGATCTGGTTGGAATTCTTGGCTTCTCACTTCTAACTGGCCCAGCCCTGGCAATTCTGGTCATTTGGACAGTGAATCAGCAGATGGAAGGCTTTTTCTCTCTCCCTGTTAACTAAATCAACCTTTAAAAATTTGCATATATTTATGGAATGCCCCCTGATCTTTCAATACCTGTATATATTATGTGATATTCAAGCCAAAGTCAGTATGAGCCTATCTGTATCCTCAAACATTCGTCATTTCTGTGTAGTGACGGCATTCAAGGTCCTTTGTCTAGCCTTTTAGGCAATAGGCAGTGCATTATATTCAGCCACTGTGAGATAGATCTTATTTCTCCTCTTTAATTATAACTTAGTCTCCTTCTATCTAATTTTCTCCTTTCTTTGATTTTCCTGACATCTCCAGCTTCTGATAACTACGATTGTATTCTCAACTTCTATGAAATCAAAATCTTTATAGCCTACCTATCCGTGGGATCGTGCATATATTATGGAGAACTCTGATTAGACCAAATCAGAAAAGAGTGAGAATGTGCATCATGAAGTCCAGAAAAGAGATTCTCAAACAAGCTGTACGTTGTCTCCTCCGTGGGTCTCTACAGAAGCATTTATGAGAGGTGTGGCATTATGGTTTAACTAGCTTGTCACCCAAAGGTCCATGTGTCTGGAGCTGTTCCCAGTGTGGTTGTTACGAGGTTGTGGAATCTTTAATGATGCATTCAAGTGGGAGGTTAAGGGGGTCACAGCCCTTGGAAAAATGTCATATAGTTTTGGAAGAGCCCTGGTTAATTCTCCTAAAGGGACTTTTATAAAAGAGCAAGATTGACTGTTCCCTGGATGCTTGCCAAGCAAGTGAGAGTGTCCACAGATGTGTGTGTGTGCGTGTGTGTGTCTGTCTGTCTCTCTGTCTCCCTGTATGTGTTGGTGTGGGTGTGGCAGGGAAACAAAAGCATTCTGCATGCATCAGAAGTACATTCATCAAACTACAGGTGTAATTTCATATTATATGAATTCCCTAAGTCTCTATGCAAAGATATCCCCTAATGCCATGTAAGGGGATTCTAAAGGTGAATGCTCTGTAAATCGAATGAAAATTGCCATAGTTACCAGTTCTGCAAGCACACATTTTCACGTGTTGGAAGCCTGACGAATTCTGAATGCTATGCTATAGTCACACAAATTCGTGCATAAATTAACTTCTAGGCTAATCTAGTACTGAGTTGATGCCAAGAATAGGGAATTTCAACAAAAACAAACCTGAAGTACTGCAGGATAGTATGATTTTTGAGTCATCAAAAGGTAAGGAATAGACTGACATTGTGGTACACTAGCTGACATCTCACACTGCAGAGTGGATCAGGGTTCCTGATGCTCCACTTCTGACTCAGCCCCCTGCTAGTGCACCTGGGGCAGCAGCAGAAGATGGCCCAAATAATTGGGCCCCCGCACCCACATGAAAGAACTAGATGGAACTCTGGGCTCCTGACCTTAGGTTTTCCCCATCCCTGGCCATTACGGCCATCTGGGGAATAAGCCAGCATATATAAGATTCTCTCTCTCTCTCTCTCACTTGGTTTGTACTTCTAGAACTCAAATAAATATAAAATTTTTTTTCTAAAGTAAGTAAATCTTGACAAATAAACTTTATATTAAAGATTCCTGAGTACTATGTACAAGTAAGGAGCCCTCAATAAACCTTTGTTGATGGATTGGGTAGTGTGTGAGATAAATTTCTGTCAAGTAGAAAATTAAATTTGCTAGAACACTCTAGGTCTCAGCTTTGTGTTGAAGACCCAATTCTTTGTGACTGTAGGGAGAAAGAGGTAAGAAAGTGTGGAAGTGCAGTGGAAATCAAAGGGCTGATGGTCACGTAAACAAAACATTTTAAGACACAACCCTTGCGAGAACTTTGTAAACCAAAGCTGGCCTTCAAGGTTAGCCAGGCACACCAAGGCCATTGTCAGTGTGTGACAAACAGGGACCTTGAGAGGGAGCACAGAAGAAGCAAGCAGGTCTGGCATTCGTGGGCCCTGCTCTCCAAGCTGGTCAACAGACAATGACTGGGCTCCCACCCCTGGACTTCAAAACATTTAGGAAATGTTCATAAACATGTTCAGAATCCCATGGTGTAAGTAAAACATTTTTATAAGATTATAAAATAGAGAGCATTGGCACAGGTTTTGTTTGAACAAGTGTGCTGGTGATTTCTTTTCTGAAAGTGAGGGACTCTAGAACAAATCTTAGTAAGCACTTCGAGGGAATATGGCCTCTTCATTTTTGAAAATGCAATAAAATATATGCAAATCTCTAAACCTTATAGATGAGCGCCCCTAAAACTCGGAAATACACAAGAGAGAACTTGAATGAATGATGGCTTTATTCAAGCTGTAGAAATCAAAAGACACCATAAGATTCTTACTTTGCTCTTTTTGTGATAGCCTGAGAATTTGGGGGTGTTTTCACCTAAAGATTCCAAGTGGATTTCCCTAGGACATACCATGGCCAAACCATTAACTAAGTAGGAATCTGCAGAAACTGAAGACTAAATGTCACTGGCTGATTCAAATTCATTGACACTATTAATTGATAAGATATGAAAAGGAAAGAAAAAGCAAGAAACAAGGCTGATCTCTTTCGACTACCTACATTAGATATTATGCATAAATTTTCATTCTACCTCCAAGGAATTTCCTAAGCCAACATAAATCCCATCTCATGGGATCTGAGGATGGACTTGGAAAGGACAGAGGGGGAAGTTGTGATGCGTGCCTTTTACTTCCTTTCCCTGGCTGTTGTTAATCGGTTTCAAAGAGAACATTGGGTATATTAAACAGTTTTGATAGTAAGAAATTGGAGCTCCTTGCAGGGCCTCTGTTAAGACTGGTGTTTTTTCTTGCAGGAAAAGAGAACGACAGAAGGAAATTTATTTAGGCTTTAAGTAGTGGCTCTCTGCTAAGAGGCAGCCAGGGAGTTGGCCTCTATGTTTCCGGTTCATGAACAAGTATGAGAAGGTGCAACATGACTGAAGTTGTTTTAGGACCAAATTGCTGACATTTCTGAAATAGTCCCAGCTTCCCCACAGCCCTGTCAGAATCAAGTTCACTTGTTTGTAGAGAGGACCCATGACAGCATCAATTCTTTCGCGATCTTGACTTTCAGCTCATCATCCTGTCTGACCTCTGAAGTTGAAGCGTAATGACTACTGACTTGACTATTGTTCTCTGCACACAGAGATGTCAGGGGTTAAGATCTGTATCTACGGAGAATCCAGTCCTCAAGGAAAAACTGGAAAGCTTTATATTTGAACATGAAAAGACCGTCACATGGAAGTGTAATCTGAAAAGTAAAAGCAAGTGACAATCAGTTGCTGGAAGAAGTACAGAGGTGATAACCCCACGCACAAAATCTGGAATTCTAGAATTTCCTCAGGGTCCTGCTTGTCTGAGGTCTATTTTTTAATCCTTCAAGAATCATATTACTCTTGGTCAACCCAAGGAACTATGGAAGAATTTTATTTTGTGAATCCTAAGATTCACTGAAAATACTAAATGAAGCTATGTAGAAATGAATGCTTGCTTTTTTTTTTTTTAATAGTGAAACAACTGTTAGGAAGATATCCTGCTCTTATTGAAGAGCAATTGCTCTAATTCCATGTTGATAAAGATTTTAAATATCTAGGAATAGGCTTTCCAGGTAAATAGTATGTGTATCTTTAACTTTGTAAAAAATGGCTAAACTATTTTCTAAAGTGGCAGTATGATCTTACAGTCCCAAAGCAATATACGACCATTGCAATGGCTTTAGATATTTGACATACCTAGTATTGTTAGATCTTCATTTCAGTCACTCTAATGGTTGTATAGTGGAAGGTTGTAAATAATTTCAATTTACTTTATTTTGCTTTTCTGTAATGGCCAATGATATCAGCATGTTTGAGTGCATTTATTTACTATTCCAAATCATCTACTGAGAGGTGGCCACCTTGGAAACAGATGTTTGGTTCAGGGCTTAAGTTGAAGTATAGGAAGTTCATATTGGAGTTCCTGGGTCAAATCTTGAGCACTCCAGTTCTGATCCAGCTTTCTGTTAATACGCACACCAAGAAGAAACAAATGATAGCTGAAGTACTTAGGTAGTTCTGGGCTCTTGTGTTTGACCCAGCCCAGATACAGCTATTGTGAGTGTTTGGAATGTGAAGCAGATCTGTCTATTTATTTCTGTTCCTCTGCCATTCAAATGAAATGAAAAATTAACAAAAAGTGAAAAAGAAAGTGTCCAACTTATTATTTTGTTATCTTTTCATTTTATTGAATTATTGCTGCCTGTCATTGAGTATTTTGCAAATACATCCTGCCATCTGTGGCTAGTCTTTTCATTTCCTTAAGAATGCCTTAGAACAAATTTTAAATTTTAATGAAGTACAATTCATTAATTAGTTTTTTATGGGTTTCTATCTTTGACACCTTCTTTAAAAAGATCTTTTTTTAGTTCAAGATCCCAAAGATTTATCCATTATGTGTTATTCTTGTGTGATTCATTTCAAGTTACTTTTTATGTATGTGAAAGGGAAAAACTAAGATTACTTTTTCCTCAAGTAAATATCTGTTTCAGAAAAAGATTGTTTTCTCCATTGGGTTACCTTGGCACCTCTACCAAAATTCAAGCAGGTTTTTAAAATATACGTAAACTTGCTAATTGATTCTAACATTTATATAGAAATTCGAGCATCTTATAATAGCCCAAACAAAAACCAGATTTTCTGAAATCTCATTTTAGCTAATTTCAAGGCTTGCTTAGCTATAATAAACTAGACAGAGAGGGGTTGGCCTAAATCTAGATATAAAGGAAAATGGGACAGAATAAAATCTAAAAATGGATTCACACAGTTGATAATAACTAGTTTGTGTTTATTTTAAAAATATTAATGAGTGGACATTTAGCCTAGCAGTTAAAATGTGCACATGCCATATGGGCATGTCTGTGTTCAAGTCTTGGCTCCAGCCCCTGACTTCAGCTCCCTGCAATTGTGTGCCTTGGGAAGCAATGGGTGAAGGCTCAAATACTTAGGTTGCTGCTTCCCAATTGGGAGAACTTGGTTAAGTTCCTAGTTCCCAACTTCAGCTCTTCCAGTCCCAGCACAGCAAGCAACTGGGGAGTGGATAAGCAGATGGGAGCTTTTTCTCTCTCTCTTCTACTCAACTGACTAAATATAAAAACATTTAAAGTCATTTTATTTAGCATTTTGGTCAGGCACAAATGAAATTGTCACACAATAATGACACCGAGTTTGTTCTCTCTGCTCCTTCAGAGTCTTCATTGTCCGGCTTTGCTGTCATCCTCAAAAGTTTTCCTTCTAGGTGTGTCCTAACGTTCCTAAAAAGAGGCTACAGGGCCCAGTGTGGTAGCCTTACATCCTCACTTTGCATCCACCAGGATCCCATATGGGTGCTGGTTTGTATTCTGGCTGCTCTACTTCCCATCCAGCTCTCTGCTTGTGACCTTGGAAGGCACTAGAGGATGACCCAAAGCCTTGGGACCTTGCACCCACGTGGGAGACCCAGAAGAAACTCCTGGCTCCTGGCTACGGATCAGCCCTGCTCTGCACATTTTGGCCACTTGAGGAGTGAACCAGTGGACAGAAGATCTTTCTATGTCTCTTGCTTTCTGTATATCTACCTTTCAAAATAATAATAATAAATAACTTTTTTTTTTTTTAAGAAAGTGCTTCTGGTGTGCTTGGAACAATATGGGAGCCATTGTCCTGTCCTCAAGCTTCATCTAGACCTTTTGTCTGTTCCACCTGAACTCCACCATGTCACGTGAAAATGCTCATGGGCTTTTGCAGTTTCCAAAGCTGTAGGTTCCAGGTAGCGATGGCCACCCAGGCTTTCCTTTCCAGGTCTCAAAACATTGGTGTTTTTGTAAAGTCTCCCAAAGTCTACGAAATGCAGCTTCTACAATCATTGTTCTATTTCTAGAGCAGCCTACAGAGGGGGGTGGAGTTACAGGTATCTGCCTCTGCTTTCTCAGGAGGCTGGCATTAAAAAACCCAGGGAAAATACAACAGCCCCAGACTCACTCCCTTTACTTTCAGCCCCCAAAACAAAATATTCTTCCTTTCATTGCAAATTCTAGGCAAACAAATGCTAGAAACAACAGCCATCATTATTAACAGTATTGAGTATTTCTTTTGTAATGATTATAACACCTAGGAATTATGAATATTGATTGACATTTTTGGAGTTTGAACAAAACTCGCTGCTTTTTGTCTTACAGCCAAGAGAACCGAGACAGGAAGTGATTTTATCTGTGATCATGTAACAAGGAAGTGACTGATGGAGTTAGATACGGTGTCATTGCCAGACAAGCTCAAACGATTTGCTGATTTCATATTGACTTGTTTAGTCCGAGGAGAGATTACTCCAGAAAGGCAAGCTGCATCAATGTTGGTATTGAAAAAAGTAAAAAAAAAAAATTGTTTTAATTCACATGGTTGTTCAGTGACCTGCAACAAATTCTCTTATGGAAGAAAAGCACCCATCATCTTTGGGGACAAATTTTTTTTTTTAACTGGTTGCCTTGTGGCTCTGTGGAAAGATTTTAATGAAGGAGACTATCAGGCAACACTGGGGAGATTTCTCAAAAGGCATTTCTGGGAAGTCGCTGGAGAGGTGAATGAAAGTATGTGTGTTTCATTTGTCAAAATGATCCTGCTGTGTACAGCAGGGGGTATGCCATCCATCAAATCAAAAACATTATCAAAGGCATAACGGGAAGAAATATAATTACAGTGTAGAGTCCAAACCTCCCCTTACAACCTTCCACTTCAAATTCAGATAAAAATGAAAGCAAACCTGCTGTGTTCCAAAGTTGCACAGGGTTTGTGAGTGTGAACGTTGAATACAGAGGGGGCGAGTCTACAGGGAGGACTTAATTGCGGGACTGAAGGCCTGAGTCAACCACTGTAAGCGTTACAGAATCCAGACGCAGGCACTGCCAACAGAATGATGTGACCCATTCGCATAGAGACTGCAATGCGGCAGGGAGAAGAAGCTGCCCTGTGCAGCGATGCTCTGCTCCTTACTGATTGCAGTTCAGTGGCAGTCCGCACATTTAGACAGAGGTGACACACTTGTTCTCTCTTAGTTGATACTGTATTCTTTCATCCCTGCAGGGACTCACTCTCAGGAGCACACTTCCAGCTTACATGATCCTTCTTTGCTCCTCGGAAATATGGCTTGTGTTGAAGGGGGGGGGGCTACATCTCTTTTCTACTTTGTCTCCTTTGTCAAAAAGCAGTGAGAAAGAGAATGAGAGAAACAGATCTTCCATCTGTTGGTTCGATTCTTAAGTGGCTGCTCTATCTTTGGCTGCCTTCCCAGACACATTAGCAGGGAGCTGGATCATAAACAGAGCAGCCAGGACTTGAATGAATGCTTTCATATCGAATGTAGGCATCACAGGCAGCTGCTTAACTTACCATGCCACAACACTGGCCAAGAGAGGCATTTTTTCGCAGTTCCAGAAATGAGGCAAAAAAAAAAAAAATCAAGCTCTCAGAAACAACCTACTGGGCCAAGAGAAAAGATACGAGAAAGGCTCAATTCACTAATCCTCCACCTGCCAGTGCTGGCATCCATGGAATTCCATATTTTTATGTCCTGCTGCTCCACTTCCCATCCAGATCTCTGCTTGTGGCCTGGGAAAGCAGCAGAGGACAGCCCAAAGCCTTGGGACCCTGCACCTGCTTGGGAGATCCAGAAGAAGCTTTGGCTTCAGACTGGCTGATCACTGGCGTTTGTGACCATTTGGGGAGTGAATTAGCAGATGGAAGATCTTTCTCTCTGTTTCTCCTTCTCTCTGTAAATCTGTTTTTCCAATAAAAATAAATAGATGTTATTTAAGAAAAAAGAAGGAAGGACATGTGGACAGTAAGAGAATTTGCTCCACTGCCATCAGACATCAGGACCACTTGCAGGACAGAGCTGTTGAGTGTTACACAGAGTTGTCATTAAATCTGCTGACCTTGAATATTCAGAAGCCTATATACTCATTTGCTTATCCTAAGGGAATCGGGTCCCAAGTCCTGTGAAGAGATGGAGCTAGCAGAGCTAGGTGCTGGGGTGAAGGACATGTCTTAGACAGAAAATTGTCCCGTTAGCTGTGGGAGCAAGGAGTCATGGTGGTTTGTGGCTGTGAACATCAGAAAAGGGCCAGCTATGGAGTCTGTTTCCTGGAGAAGGCATTCAGGCACACAGTCAAAGTGTGAGTTAGAAGTTCCTGGTGTTTTCATGGGCTGTCCACCAATGGCTGGGCTTGCGGCTAAGGATGCCTCTAAGTAGGTCTGTTACCCCACAAGCCGAACAGGCAAATCTGGCCTCTGTAGGTCCGGCCCCGGCGCCTCAGGTCTCATCCAAACATTGCCTTCTCCAGCTTCTACCAGCTGTGCCTTTCTCATGAATGTCTTCTATTTGAGTGTTGGCAGAAATGACTAGAAATGACCTTAAGAGGCAGGGTCATTTAGAAGTTTTTAAATTTCTTTAGATTTATTTGAAAGACAAAGAGACAGGGTAGAGAGATAAAGAAAAAGAGAAAATCTATTGGCTAGTTCACTTCCCAAGTGACTGCAGTAGTTATGTCTGGGCCAGGCCATATCCATCTTGATCTTCCACAGGAGTGGCAGGGCCCTGGTGTTTGCATCATTCTGTACAACCTTACCAGGAATGCTGGGCTGGAAACAGGGTAACTAGGATATCCAACACTATGATAGAGGATGCTGACATTGCAAGTGGCAGCTTAACCCACTGCACCATAACATTGACCCATTAGGAAACCTTAAAAGCTTTTATATTTCAACCTATACTCCTGCTCTACACACACACGCGCGCACACACACACACACACACACACACACACACACACACACACACACTCCACACCTCATTTACATACAATGTATAAACCTTAAAACCGATCCTAGTAGCAGGATTGTTCACTGGCATCCCTCACAGCATTTCCTGTGTTCTTCCCCTTTGCCCAGTGCCACTTCCTTGAATTTTAAACACACCACCAAGATAGCTCCTTAGGAGTTTTAATGGAGCATATTCTTTAAATGGGGGCTACGAGAAACAAAGGTCAGGAAAGAAGCAAAGGAGATCTCTGACCCATGAAGTTGGAAAGCCTTGGATTGCAAACCCCAAATCCCAGAATGCTAATTGCCTCCTCCCAAAGTCATTTCCTAAGCAGCCAGCTAAGAAGCTTAGGGAGGAACAACCTTCAGTAACTGTGGCTTAGAAGATGAGCAGCCTCACAGAGTGAGATCTGATGGATGCGATACACGGAGCTCCACAGCAGAGCTGAGCTGTCTCTGTAGGCTAAGCAAATTGTCCTCCGCCTGGGCTGCAAAGGAGCAATTTGAGGATTTCATGTCAGCCTCAGGAAGGAGATTTCTGTAAGTCAGAGAGGATTTCCCTGGCAGCCCATTCAATGTCGCTTGAGAAGCTCAGTGGATTTAGGTCAACTCCATTTAAATGGAAAGAGTTAGTGAGGGTCTCCTCACCCTGATGCTGTGTGGCAGAGACGGAGGTAGGCACGTCTTGTGATCTTGCTGAGCAAGTTGCTTTGGGCCTGGTGGGCGTTCCTCTTGTGGTACTCTAACTGCCTTGAGCATCATGATGATCAGGACTAACGCTTCCTGGACGCTCATTTTGTGATAAGTTCAGTTTGGGCCTTTGCTGTGGTTTGAAAATGGGTTGTTTCTGCTCAACTTGGCTTGGTGACTTGTTCTCAATGAGACAGTCATGACAGGTGGCAGGCCTTATAATTTGTATCTGGTCTTAAGAGGGACTAATGTCTTTCTCACGGGACTGGGTTGGGTACCACATGATGGGTTCTTACCAAACCAGGCTACCGCGTGTCTGATTCTTTCACACGTGCCCTTTCTCCTTCTGTTTTCCACCGTGGGATGAAGGTTTGTGAGGCCCTTCCTGTAGCGGGCCTTTGAAAATCCATTCTTTATGGATAACCCAGACTTGAATTTTTCTGTTATAGCGACTGAAAAGGGACTAACATAACCTCACATTTATTTCGTTTATCTTTACAATCACTTCATAAGGCTATGGTTATGTCAATTTCATGGATGGGAAAGCTAAGATATACGGAAAGGATCACAACCACACTATCCCCCAAAGGTTCATCACTATTAGCAGAGAGAGAGAGAGAAGGTTTTAATCAGAGTCTGGGCACCTGAATACAGTGTGTGTCTACAATGTCTTTAAGCTTCCCTCTTTTTATCCATGCCTATGGCGTCACGGTGTTCTCTGTGCCCGCGCTCACTCACATCTCCAGCACTTCCTTCGGTCTTTATCGTTGCTCTACCTGCCTGAGCTGGACTGTTAATAATAACATCTAGGGCTTGATGAAAGCATGCGCTGTGCCAGGCACTGTCCTCCACAGCCTCTATAAACTCATTCACTCCTCGGAACGCCTCATGATGTTGTTCTTCAAGCATTTGCAGAAGGGGAGACTCAGAGGTGACAGCTGGCAAACCGGGACACCGGAGTTTCGGCACAGGTGTTTTGAACTCTGGGACCTCTGCCTTGAATTCTGAACCTTCCTGCATCTCCTCCACTGTATCATTAGACCTCACTTGTTCCGCCTCACAAGCAACAAGCTCTGGCACCAGGGGCTGGTCCTTCTTCCTTCTCACTCATCACTCATCAGATAATGTTCCTACTTGTTCCTAATACCTTTGGCATGGACCATGTCCTTCACGCTGTACTATCTCTCTCCCATCATAGGGTAACAGATGCTCATTGGCCCTTATGACCTAAGTCAGTTGCCTCCAACCATCAACCTCTTTGTCCCCAGTCCATCCTCAGGATGCTGCCACCTCAACTTGCCTCAATCACTGCTTGTTTACCTCATATCCTTCCTCAAAAATCCTAAATATTTTGCTTAGCACATAAACCTCAAGTTTTGTATCTAGGCTTCACAGCTCCACAGTCTGTCCAAGGAATCAGTAAACTATGACCCATGGACCAACCTCCACTCAGATTCTTCTATTTTTTTTTAGTGACTGGAAAAACTCAAAAGAAGAATAATATTTTGTGACAATGTGATAATGCTATAAAATCAAACTGGGGAGTTCCCAAATAGTTTTCCTGGCATGTGTGCACACTTATTTTTAACTCTTTGTCTATGACTGTTTCTGATCTACAGCAGCAGGGATCAAGTGGCCTGCAGAGCCAGAGGTTAGGCCCTTTCATCTGGCCCTTTACAGAGAGTTGTCTGTGGCACTGGTTCAGTGACGAGCAGTAACTATGGGCCAGCATCCCATATGGGCGCCACTTCATGTCTTAGCTGCTCCACTTCTGATCCATCTCTCTTCTTATGGTCTGGGAAAGCAGTGAAGATGGCCAAAGTCCCGGGATCCTATATCCACCTGGGAGATCCTGAAAAACCTCCTGGCTCCCAACTTTGGATCAACTCAGCTCTGGTCATTTCAGCCATCTGGGGAGAGAATCAGTGGATG
Source organism: Ochotona curzoniae (assembly GCF_017591425.1). NCBI lineage: Eukaryota > Metazoa > Chordata > Mammalia > Lagomorpha > Ochotonidae > Ochotona > Ochotona curzoniae. Next base: position 19,324,079 of record NW_024466307.1, read on the forward strand.
GAAGACCTTCTCTGTCTCTCTTCCTCTCTGTAAAATCTGCCTTTCAAATAAAAATAAACAGTTCTTTTAAAAAATTTCTGATGTAAGTTATGTTTTCCTACTCAGTCTTGTTTTAGGTTATTTTATGTCTTAGAAAATTTTCCCATTGTTTTCCTTAGAATAATTGTTGGCAAACCTTCTCTGTTATAGAGGCAGAAGGCAAGTCCAGGGCCTGGCACGGTAGCCTAGTGGCTTTGCCTTGCATGCACCAGGATCCCATATGAGTGCTGGTTCATATCCTGGCTGCTCCACTTCCCTTCCAGCTCCTTGCTTGAGACCCGGAAAAGCAGTAGAGGACAGGCCAATGCCTTGGAGCCCTGCACCCATGTGAGAGACCTAGAAGAAACCCCTGGCTCCCAGTTTTGGATCAGTTTAGCTCTGGTCATTGCTGCTACTTGGGGTGTGAACCTTCTCTGTGTTTTTTCTCTCTGTAATTCTGACTTTTCAACAAAAAACAAATGCATCTGAAAGAAAGGCAAATCCACCTGGAATTGTCACATTCTACTAATTAAAGGATGAATGGGCTTAAGTACTTTGAACACCCTTTAGCAACAGCTATTGGAGTTGAATATATATATATATATATGTACATATATATATGTTTTATATATATATATATATATATATATATATATATAAAACATAGCCGACATGATGCCTGTATATTGAGCAACAAAAATTCTTTCTAGGCATCTATCAAAAGATAGATGCACAAATATTATAACATTGTTATTAATTGTAAATTAGGAATGCTCTTTAAGGACATGAAGAGTGAGAATCTGGTACTATGACTTAAACAATGCCATCAGTAGCACAACAATGAAAAAGAACAAACCAGTATACACAACAAGGGCGACTCACCTATGGAACACTGAACAAAAGAAACTGCTCGTTATGGCCCACCGCTTATTATCATGTTCCAAACCCTGTGGCTCAGTCTTGAGTATCAGAGACAGATTGGTGGAATTGCATTTTAGGTTCTCAGGAAGAGATTCGTGAGCAGAAAGTTTGTTGAGGTGTCGTCGGAGGGTTAGTGCCCACGAGGAAATGAAGAATGCCGGCTAGGGTGGAGGAAAAAGGGGCGCTATGATGAAGCCCCAACAAGAGGGCTGCAGCTATTTTAGAGGGAGCTCCGGAGCTGCTCCAGCCCTGTGAGGTTGTGTTGGGCTAAGGGAAGGGGACAGCCATTTACACATCAGTCATTCATTGATGGAGTTATGATTTCAGCAGGCATGTTGTTTCTGGGTGAAGCTCTGTTCACTCACGGGGAGATCTCAGACAACAGGCTGACAGTTGCTGGCTTGTGGCACTCTAGGTACCTGGGGGAATGCAGGATTTTGTCCTGGAAATGTCTAGAGACTGTACAGGAGCCATCACTGCCTGTGGTTACCTCTCAGCATGGTGACATTGGAAAAGGGATGGGGCTGGAATTGGGATGCAGTAAGTGAAGCTACTGCTTGCAATGTTGGCATCCCACATTGAAATGCTGATTTTAGTCCTTACTACTCCATTCCTGATCCAGCTTCCTGCTCATGCTGGGAGGACAGTGGAAGATGACCCAAGTGCTCAGGCCTCTGGCCACCTTCATATCGGAACAAGATGAAATTCCTAGCTTCTAGACTTAGCCTGGCCCGGTTTTGGTCATTTAGGCAAAGAACCACCCCTCCCTGCTTCCTTCCCTTTCTCTTCCCTTCTCTCTGCCATTCTGCCTTTCAAGTAGAAGTAATAGTAATGAGTTTTAAAATATAGACAGTGAGAAACCAGAAGAGGGTACCAAGGTGGGAGTTTCTGCAGGTCTTGTGATGTCTTTTTTATCTGAAGGATGACTGTAAGGGTGCATAATCATTATTACTCATAATTTATGCACTAGTCTATAGTTATTCTGTCAGAAGAAATGCTTACTTAAGAATGAAAGGAGAAACTCATCATGATTGCTACACATTGCTCATGAATCAAGATAAGTGAGGACCACTTTCAGATTCTGTAGCAGAGGGATCACTGGTCACCCCAATGTTCCAGGGTGCCGGACAGATGGGCAGGAATTATGGAGTGTGTGAGAAAGGAAGAGATAAGGACAGCGAGTGCAGATGCCTCTTGTGATAATAACCTGAAGACAGTGGCAGCCAGAACTTCAAGAAGGGACCTGATAAGAATTATGTTTTACATGGAATAGACTGGAGCCTTTTAAAGATGTGATAGGATATGCCCACTGGAGAGGAGCTGATTGTGTACATTGGAAAGATAAGGGATGGTTGATGATGGCAGGAGAGCATGGTTCCTAAGAATATGAAAGGGAACGGAGTTTGAAACTTAGACTCATAGACAAAGAACCACCCATTCAGGAGACACATCTGGATCTTATGACATGACGCTTTGTGTTGTCAGATTTCTACACACACAAACTTATTTTTAGATAAAGGCTTCATGAGAACTGATTAGGAACCCCTGTGTGGCTACAAGTATTTAATGGCAAAAATGCTAGAACTTAAACTAAAAGAAAACTATCCATTTGTTACAATCTGATTTGGAGGCTCCAGGAGGATGATCACGAAAAGTTGGACAGCATGCCCTCTGAACAAGCGCTGGTATTTCCCCACTGTCCAATGTTTTCATTTGCTGTAGTTGGTGCATTTGAAGATGGGATGGACAGATCAGGGCAGTGACCAAAGTGGGATGTCCCAAGTTATGCCACTGAGAGAAGGTAGTGTTCTCTGATCCCCTACCCAAGACTGTGTGGTAGCTTTACTTACCCTTCGAAGAGCTTTCAAAGTTCAGAGAGAACAAGTTCCTAGAACTGCAGCCCCTTGTCCAACATCACACAGCTACTGGCAGATGGGCAGTGTAGCATCCAGACCTCTTTGGCCAGTATTTCCTTAGCCTAGCTGTCTACACTGACCACGACTTCCCTCCAGAGGGACAGCACATGCTGGGGTGTGAACATGCCAGGCTTGGGAAATTTCAAATGTGGGTTTCACCAATGGATGCGTGGACTGGGTCTTTGGTGAAAATCCACTTTTCCCTTGGACTTGCCTGCCACGGCATATTTGTATTCTGATGACAATATGTACTTACACAGAGTCTTTCAGCATCGGAGACTTCAAAGGCCTCTTCTATTATAAATACTCTAGAGCCTTCGGTTTGGCATTTTGGGTCACTCTGCAGGCCCACCTCTCTTGGAGGTGGCTGGCTATTTTACAGCCACTGTTGGAGCGGGGGTGGAAAATCCAAACGAGTGGAAGAAAAACCTCCAGTCTAAACTGCACTCCACGGGGAGCAGGATTTCCTGTCAGCAGCATTTCAGATGCTAACATTTCAAGCAGCAGTATTCCATACAGCTGGACTACAGATTAAGATTCATTTTCACCTTGTCTTTTCTTGAAGTCAGCGACAGTACCAGGAAGTGAAAATATTTTATTTCGGTGTGGGGAGTGGGTGGGGGTTAGCTGACTCCAACAGCGTCTCCTGTTTTCTTAGCCCTTTCTTTTCCATTAACTTGACATTTCTTGTTTTGTTGCTTGATTTTCGCATCTAGCAAGGGTGAGTTAAGGGAGGGGTATGACGACAAAGCTAACCTGGTACTTGGTGAAGTAAACAGTTAATGACATTCCACACACCCATCCCTCTCCTCTCCCTGCCACACTTCTCCCTCCCCTCCACCTCCCTAGACACACACACACACACACACACACACACACACACACACACACACACACACAGGATCCTCTCGCAGCAGTGGAGGGCTCTGTCTGTTCACCTGGATCCTCTGCTATCCCATGATGTTTCTCTCTCTCTGCCTGGGAGCTTTCTCGAACCTCAGAGAAGCAGCCCAGCTTTCCCTGAGCAGTTCTATGACTAGGGAAAGTCCTCATCAACAAGCCAGTGGAGTCTATGATTATGTGCCCTGGTTCCTCAACCTGGCTGGAATGGCCGTTTTCCTAACATCCATTTTCCTGGCAACACTTTCTAGGTCAGTGTTTTTCAGATTATCATGAATTCAGCTACTTCCAAGCCACAGAAAATATTCATCCATATGATAATCAGGAAATGTGAGTGCTGCATCATGAGCGCCTACGTTTAGTTATGGACATACATGTACACCAGCTCATGGTAAAAACTTTCCTCCTGTGGGTTGTGGCCCAAAGAGTTTGAAGATCATCGTTTTAAATACTCTTTGCATTTGACTTGTTGAGACTTTATTTAACCTCAACAAGGGAAATGAGATTGGGGAGAAGGAGTAGCAGCTGCTGGATTTGGAAGTGGCATTGCCTGCAGGATATAGGGGTGGGAGGTGCCCAGGACTGGGGGCAAAGAGCCTGGGCGCTGGCCTCAGTTTTACTGTGTGGCATGCCCATGTGACCCAGACTTTCAAAGTGAGCCGCTCAGCTGGCTGATCCTTGACCCGCTCGTGAGCTCTGATCCTCTGGATGTCGGTCCACTTCTGAAGTTGTTGGCAGTTGCGTGTTCCCTCTCAGGCTGTTGTCTTTCAATTTCACTTCTTTGCGTGGTTCACAGCATGGACACCAGCTGCCATTGACATAGAGGGAGGGCAGGAAGGAAGTCCCACGTGAGAATGCTGTTCTTGTGTTGGTGTGGGGAGGAAGTCACCCAAGAGGCCGTGAGAGTAGCCATGTTGCTGTGGCATCTGCAGAGCTGTCTCAGGCCACATGAATATCCCTTCCACCTGCCCCACCGAGGACAGTGGGTGGGAAGGAGCAGAAGCAGAGGAAGCTGTTGGATTCCCTGAGAGGTTGCCTTTGGTCAAGTGGAGCTGTTTTGGGAAGAACTAGCCTGGGTGGAGAGCAGCCCTGGAGGAAGACACAGAGGACAATGATCTGCATGCTGAAGGAAATTTCCAGAAATTACAATGGTCCCTGAGGTCGGAGACTCAGAGAATTGCTTTTACCATTTTCTCAACAGTCCATCCTGCGCAGTCATGGTGTGGCCTTCTGCCTTCCACGCAAGCTTTCTTCCTTCATTTCGTGAGCTAGCACTCTTTACATCTGCTCAACACTCAGTCCTGTGTAGCACTGTTCCCATGCCCCTATCCTTCTACCCTTCCTTCTCCCGACCACGATTCCTGCCATGGCGGTGCTTGTAGCCTGCCACAGTCTGCTCACTCACTCTCATATTCGAGTCATACACCCAGAGGAAGTCCCTTCTTTCCACAATGGTAAAGACAACTTTTAAAAAGGAAGCTCTTGAATCTTTCCCTCCAAGCTAGCAGATAAGATACAGTCTCAAAAAGAAGTATGCTGATACAGTGTTGGGATGGCCCATGGAGACAGGAAAAAAGCAGCGCCAAGCTAATGAGAGTAGTTACCATGCACTGAATCTTGGTAGATGCTATGTACTCCCATCAATGCTTCTGACACAGTTCACCATAAAAAGCACAAGCGGGGTGCCATTTGCATCCTTAACCTGTAGATGAGACTGAAGCAGAGAGGTTGAGAAGCTGGCCCATGGTGCCACAGCTGCCAAGTAGCATGGTTGAAAGATGAGTCTGTGGAACCTGCCTTTAGTTTGTGCATTAAAAAAAAAATCATATATTTGGAAGCCAGAGTTGCAGAAAGAGAAGTATAGATACACACAGAGAGAGGTTTTCCAGCTGCTGATTCACTCCTCCAAAGGGCTGCAGGGAGTGGAGCTGGGCCAAGCCCAAGCCAGGAGCCAGGAACTTCATCCAGGTATCCCTCATAGGTGGCAGGGACCAAGCACTAGGGTCATGTTTGCTACTTTCCCAGGCAAGCAGGATCAGAAGTGGACCAGCTGGGACTTCAATCAGTGCCCATATGGGACGATGGCATCATAAGTGTTGACTTAACGTCCTGTGCCACAGTGCTTGCCCTAGATTCCAAGGTCCTAGCCAGGATTCTGTGGTGCCTCTCAGGCCTGTGGGGCTGATCCAATCAAGGAGAACTTAGAGAGAAAGGGGGTGTTAGAAGTTGACCACGGAGGATTAGGTTGGAGTTGGATGACTGCAACTGGGGACAGGCAATTTCGCATGGAGGGTTCAAGCATTTGCTGGAGTGAGTGCATCTGTGAGGAGCCTAGGCTGCAGCTCCTCAGTAAGATTTGTTACTGTTCATGGTGTGACTCCACCTCTGTTTGAGAAAGGATAAATAAGGATAAAGAAATAAAATCACAGAGAGAGACAAACACCACATGTTCTCCCTTAGACATGGAAGTTAAAACAGAAAAGTTCCTCCGATTTGCTTCCTACATAGGCAAACAAAAAGAAATACCTGTTTGTGTCAGTACTGCTGCAACTAAAGTTTCTTCAAACTTGGCTTTATGCCTTTTTCAAACAAATAGTTACAAAGGATATATTACTATAGGTTTGGCAAACTGTGACTGTTTTAATAGTTTATTATTTCGTGAAATGGGCACCTTGTCATTTGGTTTGTCTTTATTTAGTGCAGCATTAAGCTTTTCCCTACAAACCAAGTTAAAAATCTCACCTAAAATATTTTGAAGAAATAAAGTGGGTCTGGCTTTGGGATGTAGCTGCAATGCCAGCATCACTTCAGAGCTTGTGTTTTGAATCCCAGCTGTTCCACTGCTGATCCAGCTCTCTGGCAACAGCTTGGAAAAAGCAGTGAAAGGTGACCCACGTGCATGCGTCCCTGGGCAAGAGCCTAACTCAGCAGTCCCATGGCCAGGCCCTGCCTTGAAGGAGCCCTTGGTCGTGCACACACAGAGGTGAGCATGCTGGACCAAGCGGGATCCAAAAAGGGACTGGAAAAAAAAAGCCAGGTGTGTTGTATCCTTGCAGATCCTTGTAGGAGATCTGAATGAAGCTCCAAGTGCCTGGTTTCTGCGTGGCTCAGCCCTGACTGTTGTGGTCACCTGGGGGAGTGAACCAACAGATGTAAAAACGCTCTGCCTCTCTTTCTCTTTAACTCTGACTTGAAGATTAAAAAAGCAAAGAAATAATAAAAATCAGTGCTGGTAAAGTAGCATCATAGGCTAATCCTCCACCTGCAAGTGCCAGCATCCTCAACAGGCAACAGTTCATATCCCAGCTTCTGAGATAGTAGTAGAGGATGGTCCGAGTCCTCCGGATCCTGCATCCATATGGGAGGCTGAGAAGAATCCTGGCTCCTAGCTTTGGATTAGCCCAGCTCTCGTTGTTGCAATTATTTAGGGAGGGAATCAGCAGATGGAAGACGCCTCTCTCTGTCAGTCCTTTCCGTAAAACTGTCTTTCAGATAGAAATAAATGAATCTTTAATAAAATAACTAATTACTTAAGAAAAAGAGAACCAGTATTGCTATACATTTGATTTTCTTAGTTTCACTTTTTTTTCTTTCTTTCATTTCCTTTTTTTTTTTTCCCAAGATGCTCAGTTCCAAGATGAAAGAGTTTAGGAAGATTCATCCACAGGGCAAAAAAGAAGGGTTTTGTTATAGGAACACAGGGCTTCCTCCCTCGGATCCACTTCCAGGGGAAATCCCCATCCAGACGCTATCTTCCCTCTGTCTGTTGAGACATTAAGATAAACGTCATGAAAGAAGAGGTTTGTAAAACATGGATGACGCTTGAAAGCAGAGGCTCTTGCCTGGCTTAGAGAGGGCTTTATTCTCTGCTTTTCATTTCTCTGGGGAGTGTTAACGGCTCCTAGGTTTAACATCATCCTGGAGCGGATGGGTTGCAGCAACTGGTAAAACTATTTCCACTGTCTCTGAAGCATCCTGGAAGCTCCCAGAGGCCAATTCCTCCTAAGACATCATGCAAATGATGGTTACTCACTGTAGAGCAATGAGAGGGCCGCCAGCACTCGGGCCCCGGGTGTACAGGCCTACAAACGGCCATGTTGCCTCACAGGTGTGTTTTACAGGTCTCAAATTGATTCCTCCTAAGGGCAAAGTCCGACCACTTCTCAGATATCAAAGTTACATTTCATGCAGCGTGGCCCTTAAAACATTTATGCTGGGTTTATCAGTGAGTGCCGGTTCAGCCTGACCGCTGGTTGTCTAATTACTCTTGTGGACAGCTCCTCTGGCTCCCTCCCTTCCCGCCAGCCTGGAATTATGAGCCTGATTGTTTCAGGCTGTTTCCAGAACGTTTATGTGTTTCTCTTAACTGGAAATGTCACACAGTGCGGCTGCCTCCCTTCTGGTGCTGAGGCAAGAGCAGCCTTGCCAGTTTGCATGCTCCATGTCACAGGAGGATGGGGAGGCCTGGGGCTGCCCCTTCCCATACCCCATCCGGGGATGACGATGACCACCCAGCCCCAAGAGGAGTCCTCCTTTGAGGGGTTCCTTGTATTTTTATAGAGAATACATCCTTATTCAATTCTCATGTTTAATGGAGGTGACTGTCCCTACTCCCAGCTTACGCCAATCCTGAGACAGTAGAAATCTGTCTGTTAACGAAACAAAAGTAAATTTCTGAGTTCCAACAGTGGGTCCTGGCAGAACTAGCCTTTGCTATAGCAGAATCCAGGGCTCATGCCTTTCAGGAAAGCATCAGGCGGCCTGCCTGGAGCAGGAGGCCCACAGCACAGGGCTAAGGCCGAGGTTGCTTTCTGGGAATTCTTCACCAATCACCTGAGCATGCTCCCTGCAGCTGTCGGGGGACATTCACCTGCCAGACACGGGGGCACCTTGCTGTGTGCTTGGATGGCATTTCTAGACCAGCACAGAGCTGAAATGCAGTAAACCCAGGTACAGCCTTGCCCCCGGTAGCTGCCAACCAGTGACTTCAGCACTTACAGCTGTCATCACCCCGCCCAGAGCAGAAGCCTGTGGAAACCTCTGCTCCTTTCCAAGACATATTTTATTTTCCTTCTTTCTTATGCACATGAGCAATGGTGGAAAATGGGCTCTTCTTGCACAAGTCAGCTCGGGTGGCTCCCCCTGCCTCTGGAACACTTTGGCTTAGGTTTGCATTGGCCTACCTTTTTTTGTTTGTTTTGTTTTCCTCTTCCAACTCACTTTTAAAAATAACAGCCTTTACTTTTTCTTTTTATTCTACTTTAAAATGCACATTATGCAAACATTACAAAAGCATTAACAGAATTCTGCGTGAAAGGCAAGGAAAAAAAATCCATAATCCCATTACAAAACAAACCGAGTTCGTCTCCAAGCTCGCTGCATGAATAGGCAACTGCACCAGCATTGCTACAGCAGACACACATCTTGGTATCTGTTTTTTTTTTTAACTTAATATTAAACAGTAAGTCTTTCTCCATGTCACCACACAGAATTTACATTCATCTTTTTATTCTCTGCTTATCCAGCCCATTGGGTAAATACAGTTGATTTAACTGTGTTCCCACACTAACTCCGCACAAATGGCTTCCAGCTTCTTGTTATCATAGAGAAACCCTACTGCTTCTTCCTGTTGGCTCATTTCCTTAGTGTAACTGTCTAGGAGACTCAGCTTTTGCCTTCAGCACAGGGGTGAGCCCTGTCTGCTTTTACAGTGTCTTCCCGGGTGAGAGTATCCGTGGGAACCTTCTCTCAGGTGTCAGGGGCCATGGTAGAAACAGGCAAGTGGAGGAGGGGCCGGCCTTCATAAGGAAGTGGAGAAAACTCAGTGCAGAGTTAATTAGAAAGTGCCATGAAGCAAGTCCAAACTTTATGGCTTTCCGAGAATTGATGACGCTGTCTCACCAGGCCTGCCTGTTCTCTCGCAGGTGTGCGCAGCCTGCAAGACCATATGGTTTTTGGCTGCTCTGGGCCTCATTCTTTATTCAGCCCATGATTCTGTAACTGAATATCAGTTAATAACATTTCATAATATTGTAACTTGGATCAGCTTCTAGGTCCAGAACGAGCCCCCATACAAAGCTCTGTCTTTTTGCAGGCTCCTGCTGCCTCCTCGGCCACAGTGCCACGGCTGTGCCCAGGGCCACAGCAACATCCCGGGTTCACGGAGGACCAGCGGCAGGGTCACCAAGCAAGGGGGCTAGGGCACAGGCTTACTCCTAAGCATTAATTTGTCTCCCTTGAGGTCTGCCATGAGGACTGAGGTCCTGTGAATTAAAAAAAAAAAATTGCGGAGCTATCAACAAAACAATATTTTGAGGCAGTGAATTGGTTACAGGCTTCCCGGAGAGGCTTGGGGAGGTCACTCAGGATCAGGAGAATGGTTGGACCAGCTGTAAGACCAAAGGGTTTTTCCATCCTTCCTCACCTCTGGGGATTCCTCCTCTTCTACCCCCACACTATCCTCACTTGTTCTGTCTTCTGCGGCCTTTCCAACTGGTCTCCTCCCTGGAGGTAGGACTGCAGGCAATTGACAAGAAGAAGCGGCTCCAGGCTGCTGTCTGCTCTCCGCATCCATGCACATTTGCTGGAGTGGACACCAGGCCCAGGGAACTGAGTGTCTCTTTGGTTCCACTCCAACCTCTCCAGTCATCAGAATCACTTTTGAATCATACATATGAACCTCACTACTGATGAACAACACGGAAATTTGCCAGTTGAGGTCAAGAGATGTCCTTAAATATTAGAATGAGTAGTTATTGGCAGGCTGTTGTCTACGTGTGTGGACAGACTACCATCAGTTGATGTGCATCCATGTCTTTCCATCTACAGCTTGAGAGGGAAAGAGAAAAGGATTTCCATGAGCCTAGGACTGTGTCCTTCCTGGTGATAAGAAGCAGAAAAGCATCTCATCTGTCAGTGGATGGAAGAAAGCAACAACCTTTGCAACCTTGCAACCCTGCAAAAGGAGAGAGAGCTAGTTGAAGGAGAAGAGAATGGGCAGGTGCATGGTTAAGCTTCCTGATAACACTGCAGCCATTATCAGTGTTGCCTTGACAAGCTTCCCGGAGAGACGCAGAACCCACCGTGATTTTTGTGAAATAAAAAAGCTCACAGGCAAATGGCAGAATGATAAGATCATCCACTTTGCCCTTTTTCTCTCCAGGTCAGATGCATCGATCTTCTGTAGCCTCCTCTGGACCAAGTGGAGGGAGACAGTCTGGAGGAATCACTAACAAAACATTGCTTAATGCAAGGGCCTTGACAGGCACATTAGCTTGGAGGAGTGGCTTCATCCTTGGAAATATTTATGGCAGGATGTGAGGGGGAGTGCATCTAAAAGTGTGTGTGGCGTGGGGAGTATTAATTCTGCAAGGCACTGAGCCATTCCACAGTTGAACAAAAGCTGCGAAGAGGCAGCCTTTTGTTCACTAAGCAACACAGCACTGGCCTTGGTAACTTCCTGGCAACACAATTTCCCCGTTAACACCCACACACTCAAAACTTTTTCTTCACTTTTTTTTTTTAACAAGTGTGTGTGTTTTGTTCAGTCCTGGAGTTAAACTCTAAAACACGTGGAAGAATCATGCATATAAGTTGTACATGATAGGGTGTTAAAATGAGCACAGTGTTCACTTCTGTTTGATGTGTGTGAGTGTGAGATGAGGCGTCTATAGTATGTGGTATGAAGTAGTGATGACACTTCTGTATCTGTGTAGGGTGTGTGTGTGTGTGTGTGCAATAGGTATGTTGTGGTATGTGCAGCTTGATGGTGGGGATGACGTTGAAGTGGTGCCCATGGTGACACATCTGTGTGCTTGTGTGTATGTGGTGTGGGGGTGCCTATTTCTTCCATTTCACAAAGTCAGGCAGTACAGAGTGGTATACAGTAACACCCCCTCAGGGTGCTTCTCCTGTTGGACCTCGGCACCACAGAGGAAGTCAGGCAGGCATCCTGAGCTGGGCAGAGAAAGCACCAGCCGCTAGGTTCTCAAAGATGTGTCTGTAAGAGAATGATGGATATCATCTTTGTCTCCTTGTCTTACAGCACAGGCAGGGGCAGGTGGGTGGAGACCTTGTCAGAGCTAGCCACACACCTGAATCTTGCTTCCCCACTCCATCTACACTAGGTGGTGGCGCTGTCCTGGTGCTACCCTATCATCTCCAACTGGCATACCTAGCACTGGGCTGAGGCTGACCTGTTCACCACAGGGGAGGTGAGCAATGACCTTCCCCAAACAAGATGAAGTTGCAAAGATAACAAGTACTAGAAGAAAACAACCAATCCTACCCTCTATCATGTGTACTATGCCTTTAATTTTTTGGTGTAATTTCTAAAATTTTAATTTTATCTTATTTATAAATTTTCTTTTTTTTTAAAGATTTATTTTTATTATTTTTTTTTTTATTGGAAAGGCGGATATACAGAGAGGAGAGACAGAGAGGAAGATCTTCCGTCCGATGATTCACTCCCCAAGTGAGCCGCAACGGGCCGATACTATGCCGATCCGAAGCCAGGAGCCTCCTCCGGGTCTCCCACGCGGGTGCAGTGTCCCAAAGCTTTGGGCCGTCCTCTGCTGCTTTCCCAGGCCACAGGCAGGGAGCTGGAAGGGAAGCGGGGCTGCCGGGATTAGAACCGGCGCCCATATGGGATCCCGGGCGTGCAAGGCGAGGACTTAACCACTTGCGCCACCGCGCCGGGCCCTATTTATAAATTTTCAATCATTTTTATTTCTGGTGATTTTTACATAGTTGATTAGGGTGATTAGCGTCAAGAGCTGCAGGAAGGTGTATCTGGGGAAGGGGGCAGATGAGGAAAGAAGTCATACGCAGCCTCCCAAATGCCTCTGCACCCTGGGAGGGGAGGACAGCCAGCCAACACCAACCCAGGGTTCCCAATGTGGGGCATGCTCTGAAGGTCCTGCTCATGAAATTTTGATAGTACAACAGTTCTGAATTACTGCCAATCTCGCCGCTGCAAGCACAATGAAATCTCTCCAGAATACAAGGTACAGAGCAAGAGGGACTCCAATGGCAGAAGGGACAACTAGCTTTGTGCTTCCATTCTATTGAAGATTATAAAGACCATAAAGATTGTCTCAATATTTGTATCCATATGTTTCTATAAGTCTCAGAAGAAAATTGTCATCGTCAAGGCCATGGATACCTTTTAAAGACTTTCAACACATTGGTAAATGTGTATCCAGACAGTTTATATCAATAACATAATCTCATTTCATTTCATTTTAAAAAATAATTGCTTATTTGAAAGAGAGAGAGAGAGCCATCTTCCATTCACTAATTCCCTCTCCCAAAATGGCTACAATAGTCAGGACTAGAGCAGACAGAAGTCACTCATCCTGTTCTGCCTGAGCAGGGGTCCAAGAACTTGAGTCATCTTCCGTTTGCCTTTCCAAGCACATTAGTAAGAAGCTGCATTGGAAGCAGAGCAGCGGGACCCAAACCGGCATTCCAGTATGCAATGTTGGTATCACAAATAGTGGCTTAACTTGCTGCACCACAGCATCCGCCTTAATTGCTTCCTGTATTCTTACACATATCCTAAAATACTTTTCATCATTATCATTTTTATTTTGCAAATGGTCTGCTATTGTTCTGTCCTTTTGCTTCTATTTTAAAATGGAAAGTTTATGCATGCATGGTTATTGCTTTTCCATGTTTGTGACATACCCATTTCCCAGATTCTTCAGCAGTTTCCATCCATATTTTCCAGTTTTTAAATATCTTTACAATTATTCATGATTTTTTTATTGTTATTAACATTGTATTATATGATACAGTTTTATAGGCACTGGGGATTCCCCCCACCCCTCCCATACCCTTCCTCCCATAGTGGATTCCTCCACCTTGCTGCATAACCACAGTTCAGGTTCAGTTGAGATTCCTTCATTGCAAGCATATACCTAGCATAAAGTCCAACATCTTATTGTCCAGACAAGTTCAGTGGCCTCTTGGAGCATGATTTTTTTAAAAAAATGTTTTTCTGCCAATTTTTCCTTTGTGAGTTCTTCTGTTGATTTTATCCTTAGAAAATATTTCTGTCCTCCCAAGAAAGAATGCTGACACTGCAGTCTTAAAAGGATGAGACTCTGTGCTCTGGTTGGCTCTGCACCTCAATATTGTGAAAATACAGCTCTGACATGGAGCCGTCCACCCAACCCCACTGCCGTTCCAGCCCAGGAAATGAAATGTTCCTGAAGAAAAAAAATGCATCAGATTTCATGTCTGCTGAACAGCAAACAACTAAACTCAAATAATCTACATCAAAACAATTGGCCATAGAAGCTCGCACAAATGAAACTTTTGTAATCTCAGAAGCTCAGCCAAGGAACAACCAACCCACATCATAAAGCCCAAAATGCTGCATCAAGTTACCCATTTTCCATGTAAACTTGCTTTTCCAGTTGTTCATCTGGTGAAACATTCCTTTGTTTCATCCAGAGAAACTGCCAGTCTGTAATCATTTCCTCCCTCGTGCCCTCCCCTCTGGCCCCTTCCCTTTCTCCCTTTCCTTCTTCTAATTTTCAGTATAAAGAGTGGGAAATTTTAATGCATCTACAGACTTGATAAGCAAATTGGGTGTCTCTGGTCTCCGCTCTGTAAAATATGCAGAGGAACTGAATTTGAAGCAGGCACGTGCACTCACTGTTCCCCCTGTGAAGTGGAGAAGCTAATTCAGAGGAAGAAGCGCTGACTCCAGAAGATTCCCTTGTGGTTGGGTAATAGTAAGAGCTACATTTTGAAAGATCTCTTCCAGTACTTTAATCACCTGTTTCCCCCTTGCTTTTACTTCCTGACAGATTCTCTTCATTTCTATTTGATGCTGCCCTTGAAGCTGGAGAAGGATGCTCCTGTGCTGTGGATTCGCACAGTTACCTTATCCCCTGCATTGACTGAAGAACCAGAGACCAAGGAAATGTGAGTTTTTACACTCTGCTCCCCTGAAGATCATGCAGAAGAAAATGAGGTCCCAGAATTTCCTGCCCCAAAGAACAAGAGACTGTTACCACGGCTTGCATGGGCAGCTTCCCTTGATCTCTAATGCAAAAATATTCTTCTTAGGTCTGAATGAGTTTCAAGGGAGGGTGGTTGCAAGGAGGTATGAATGCAACTTGGTCTCGTGGGCTGGCGTATCCATGGATAAGAATGAAACCCCCACAAAGGAGCTGGTCAGGATGGAATAGGTTGGAAATAGATGGCAGGCCAGATTCTGGGACATGAGTGGAGCCTCCAAACAGATTGCATTTAGAGCTCTGAGGAACCCAAAGACTACAAATTTATAAACCCTGGGATTCCAGTTCTCAATTTTGCTGTATTTGTCAGGTAGGAGCAGATAACATAATTAATAGTCTGTTCGATTGATTCATAAGTTTCAAGTTTTTAAAGCCCGACTGATTTCAAAGTCAGAGAGGTAGAGAGAGAGAGAGAGAGGGAGAGAGAGGCCGTTCATCTACTGGTTCACTCATGAATGCCCACAAAAGCCAGGAGGGGACAAGGCCAAAAGCAGCAGCCAGGAACTCTTCCAGGTCTCCCACAGTGATAGCAGGAGCTCCAGCACCTATTCCTTCTGCTGCCCTCCAGGGAGCATTAGAAAGCAGTTGGATCATAGTGGAACAGCCAAGACTCGAACCAGCACACTCATATAGGACATTGTCATTGCAAGCGGTGGCTTCATGTGCTGTGCAACAGGCCTATTCTTATTTGTCCATTTTAGATGCTTAGACGTGTGTGTATGGGTCTTCATTTGTTCTTTACCGTGTAGCACTGCAGATGCTGTCTCCTCTACGTTCTCTTTGCTTACTCTCTTTTCTCATCCAAGCCAGTCCTTTTTCCCACTCTGGGCTGTAATCTCAAGGGTGGTTGCTGAGGTCTGTTGTTGCCCGTGGATCGTCTACACACCTCACTAGCTGATGGATCCTGTACACATAAAGCACTGCTTCTGAAGGACAAACAAAAACCTCTCTGTGGAAACAAAATGTTCAATTAGCAAGGCAGTAGGAGGAGGATATGGAACTCAAGAATGTTCCTTTTATATGTTTTTCTGCCTAAACCACTGCCTGTTTTCCACAAGCTCAGACTTTCTTAGATCACTATGGAGGGTAGATGGATGTGGGACTAAGATTACTAGTTTAGCCACACTTTGGTTTTCTTAAGGCTTCTGGAATGATTTTCTTCATTTCCCCCACTGGGGTTACAGGTAGATGGTTCTCAAACTTTGACATGCATCAGACTCACCTGGAGGGTTTGTGCAATACTGACTGGAATCAACCCTCCCATGAGTTTCTGAATCCATGTGTGGGAATGGGGGTAGGGGTGGAGAATCTGCAACAATTTCCCAGGTTCTGATTGGCACTTGTACAGATCCAGGGCCCACCTAAGAACTGCTACTCTGGGACAGCAGTGTGGGAGACTGTCCTTGTTTAAGTCTCTTGTTAATGTGAAATCACCTACAACTTGTGATTCACAAGCAGACCCTGGTTGAGCTGAAAGCGTTGTCTGGAAGCAAGAAGAATGACTTGGGACTCTAGCTCCTAGTCATCTGTACAGACCTGGGTTGGCTTCCTTAGCAACAGCAGGGAGTTCTGCCCCAGAGGCAACTTGAGCCTCAACTTGGCAAAATATGAAACAGCCTTGGTCATAGCCTTCTCTGCAAGCTCCTCTTTAATTGCAGAAATCTGGGTGGCCTTCACACAAGCTGTTTGTATAGCAGAGGAAAAGAGATAAGTTTGGTAACCTTGAAAGATCTCTTCTTTCCCAGCCCCTGAGAAGCAATGCCCAGAAGAACGAACAACATGTGTGGGAAATCAGACGGCAGCTCTGGAGGGTAGACTGGGGAGGCCAAAGAGGGCGTGGCATTTCTGAAAAATCAATGACTGCCTGCAACTGTTTCCTGTGGTGCCAGAGTTCTTCATCTGGAATTTCTCAAGTGACAGCCATCCAAGTCACTTAGTAAACTCCAGGAATGATTCTTTCTAGTGGGCTGTAATCACACAGAAAAACACTCTTTGAATCTCTTGGGGATTTACATCTGATCTAGATAAGGAATTCTCTTTTAAGTCAACAACTAAACATGGGGTTTTAAACACTGAATCAAGCAGTTAGAAGCTTAGCCAGGGCAGGATAGGGGAGGACAGGGTAGGTAGCTCAGGATGTGGTCCTCCCTTACTTTTCTCCTGTACGAATCCATAGGGCAATCATTACCTTGGCCTTCTAATCTCACCTTTTCCAAATGACTTCCGTCCTGTGTTTCTCTGAGCTTGCCCAAGATCTGTCACGCTGTGAGAGCCTCTCCCACATTAAGATAGTTTCGGTTTAGTGATAACAGGAATAACAGCCGTAGGTGCCACTTGGTGAGTGTGAACTTTACACTGGAATGCACGCCAAGCATTCTTTATCCATGATGCAATAAAATCCTCACAGTAATTCTGGGAAATGGGATTTATTGTCAGCAATCCATGGGTGAAGGAATGAACACAGAGCAGTTGAATAATCTTCCCAAGATCTCAGAACCAATGAGATGCATTGTGGACGCCCAAACGGTGCATCAAAGCCCATGCTTTCATATTTTGTATTTGCTAAGTGTTTATAAATGCAAGTCAATCAATATATCTACACAAGCATAAATGATCATTTCAGAGATAGGTTCCACAGCTCTTTAAATTATTTAGAAACAGGAAATACACTTAACCAAACACTCCATTTGCCAGGCAAGTCAGTTAACTGAATTATTATAGAATAGTCAATACTCAATCAATACTCAATTACTTGCATTGTGGAAGATAACATTAGTAGAAAAGAGGGCTCTGAATAATAAATATAGCAGTTTGGAGATGAGAATTTGCTGTCTATTGTAAAGAAACTTGGTGTAAAGAATGAGGCAACCAATATGAGAATTATAGGACCTGAGAGCAAAAATTTTCCTCTGCTAGGAAAATCTGTGCTTTCCATATTTCTTCAGTTGGTTGCCCAAGACATACAGGATTGCCTGATGCTTTCCCTTCTTGCTATAGCAAAATCAATGCTCTTAACTTCATCTTGCTGGCTTTGTGTTGGGAGTGTGCGTGCCTATATAATAGGCAGGTAAATGAATGTGTGAGTGATGAGACCAGATGATTATGAGTGTGTGTATAAGAGAAGCATCTGCAAGCGATGCTTCCTGCCTGACACAGCCAGAAACAGTGCAAAAATGACCAGGGAAGGTTATACCCTGTTCACACAGGGGAGTATGGTGATGGGTCACCAGCCTTGAACGCTAAGCTCAGAAGTTCTCAGCATCCTCAACCATCACAGAGCTTCATTCTTTGCAGTTTGCTAAAACTCTCATGAATGTAAGGATTTAAACTGTGGTAGCTTTGAGAGCTAGTAATTTCATGAATTTACTTTTCTTCTCCATTGTGAAAAACTCACTGTGAGAGCCTTTCAACTTTTAAGAGATACCCCAGAAGAAATGCATCATGATCAGAAATGACTGCAAGTTTTTGAATCAGAACATCTAGGCTTGGAGCCCAGCTCTGCCACTTAATAGCTGAGGGAGTCTGTTAACCGGAGTGGAAGCTAGAATTTTCATGGGAACCCCATATGGTCTTAATGCATAAACTTTTAACATTTTCAAAATATCTGATTGAATTTGAAAGCAAGGAGGAAAAACTTCAAAGACCTGAGATAAAGAAGGAACACAGTGCAGGGGCCAGCAGAGGCCACAGGGCCCAGGACGGTGACACACGGTGCAGACATGTGGCTCAGTGTAAACAGTTTACAGCTGATGTGGTATTGCAAGTCATCTGGCCTCCTGAGTCACAGAGAGCCAAGACTGGGGTCTTAGCACAACAGTGAGAACTAAATGAAATCGGAACAAGAAAATCTCCACCCTATTTCAGGAATGGTTTCCATGTGGGATCCTTGCCCTGGATCACTGGTGGGAAAATGGTAAACTGAGAGTCGACCATGACTCTGTGGTAAGACCTAGAGTACCTGAGTTCCTGTGGAAATTTAGTAATGTGGGAGACCAGAAACTAACCTAAAAACCTCCGTTAAGGTCACTTCTACATCATGTCCACATTAGTTCCCTGACCAGAGTGATGGCACACCCTATCAGTCCCTCACCTGCAGTGTCAGAACAAGCAGGGACTTCAAGAAGCCTGCCAGGTGTGTGGGGGTGTGCAGCATCCTCCTGTTCTCATTTCCAACTCTGAGGGCGCAGTTCACTGCTGCTCGCTTCCCGACAAGGTTCAACATCTTCAGAAAAATAGCTACAGCCCAACATGTCTGTTTCTCGTGGAGTGACTCTTCCCAACCCCTTTCTGGAAGTGTTCACGCCTTTATTCAGGTATTCAACACAGAGTTCCCAAAGTAGACGTAGCCAGGGACATGGCCTGTGGGCTGAGGAGGTGCAGTGTCCCCTGGGGGGTGATGCTTATTGGAGGCTTTGTACTTTAAGTATTGTTGCCAAGACTCTGCAGTCTATGCGGTGTCTATTCCACGAGCCTGCTAGTTGACCTAAAATTGTGCTTTGGTTCCGCTTTTTACCATGAAGCTGTTCTTGTTTATTCCCATATGGAAGTAATTGTTCCCTTCTCCAAAAGTCCCAGTCCTCTTTATCTCTTTCCCTATGATGGCATTTGTCACTTTCATATTGCATGGTTCTGTTTGTGTACATGTCTCAGTTTTTCCCCCTAGTTTTAATTTCTTTGATTATAAGCCTAGGCATCTTTCCAAAGAATAATACTTTCTCTATCGTTGAATTTCCAAACTCCATAGAGTTTAAAACACACACCCTACTTCTCATTCTTTTGGGGTATAACCCTCTTCCTTCTCTTTTGGTTGTTCACAGGTGATTCCATATCTTCTTCAGGGAAAACTTTCTTATGATATACAATGATTAATATTGGTTAATATAAATACCATGGAGCTTGGCTATATATTAAAAGAATATAAAATTGTGCATATCTGTGTGTTTGTATACACACACACAGATGTAGGCTGTAATAAAGTTTTATCAATCTTCCTCTTGGAATAAAGGAGAGACAGGGCTGGGCTGCAAGGACCCCTTGAAGTCTTGCTTCAAATGTTTATTGCAACAACCAAAACATACCAATGGTAAGTGAGGAAAGACAGTTTCAACGGCCATAGCCGTGCCCCACCTCTTGTGTCAAGCAGGACAGAACTTTGATCTTCTCTTTGGGATTACTCATTGTTTATTTCATATGAGTTTCTGTGTCTGCCTCCTTCCCATTTGTCACCAGCAATCAACATAGCTTCTACCAGTCAGGCCCTCTCTAAGTGGAAGGCAACTGCCATTCCTAGGAGACCGGGGCAAGGAAAGAGCAAGTTCAGGACAGAATGCCTAAAGGATATTTTAGCCAGGGAGCTTCAAGTTTCGAAGAGCAGAAAAGCTTTGAAGATGGTCCAAATGGATAAGGAGTTCATTATAAAGATGCAAAGGAATCCCATGGAATTATCCCATGGAACAAACAGGAAATACAGAAAGACCCCCTGGGTACTGAAAAGAAAAATCACTGGAAGAGCCCACCTTCTATCCCTGTCCTCACTTTCACACTTCACCTATTTGCTAGGTTCACTTCTTAATTCACTCATATAAGATTAGCGGGGGGTCTCCAGGGCTCTGCAAGGAACTGTCCTCTTCGTAGAGCATGAATGTCCCCTTCCCAGAGGTAACTGATCCAATCACTGGGTCCTAGTTCTAAGTGTCTGAATGATCTTACTTGGATGAGGTGTCTACCCTTGGTCTAATACTGTACTTAGGAATATGGATAGGAGCTTGGCAGACAGGAATGGGAGGGAGACAGTTTTGAGGCATAGATGAATGGGGAAAGCTCTTTAAAAAGCTCTAAATAGGGAGAACATTTTGAGTATTATTACAAATATGCAAAGCTATTACACACCACAGACCAGACTAACGTGAGTTGAAGTGATGTCTCCAGCTTCAATCCAATGTACAAAGTCTTTCTTACAATGAGCCTGCCTTGCCCAGGAGTCTACTTTCCAGTGGTTTCTCCAGTGAGAGTGACACACACAGGTGATAGACTGAACACAGATTCTGGAATGATTCTGTTAGCAGCCTGCTGTTGCACAGTCACCAAACCTTTGTCTTGGAAGGATGAGGTTGATTCTCATGCCGGGTTCACAGATTTTCCCATTTGGGAATTATTTGAATTACAGTTTCTTCTTCAGTTAGGTTTAAGAAAACAGTTTGCATTTCTCTGAACATTTACTTCCCAAAATAAGTTTCTTTTAGTTTTTCAGGGACCGGTAACTTGAGAGTAAAATTGGAAAGCTTTTGACCTTCCCAATGTAAAAGAAACGTGGCAGTATTTGTGCTTATCTTAGAAGCTTTCTGGCCTCCTGGAGAATCACAGGAGACTGTGTCTTGACCCACGCTATCCACCTGAAGTAGCTGAATCATTGTGCCTGCCATACTGTTTGTAACCTAATGAAGCCTGGAAGGCAATGGCCATCCTAGCAGATGACAATAGACAGAAGCACCACATGCCTAGTTCTTAGCATCTCTTAAAGTTTACATTTACTACATTATTTAACTCCCACTACAGAACCACGAATATGACGTTACCCCATACCACAGCAAGAGAAACATTTAGATGACTTGAATGTCGTTGTTTCTTTCCTCCTGACACGATGGTGGATGTAGGTCATGTCTGTACAACCCATACCAGTTTGTCAAGTGAAATCGACGTGAGGGTCATATACATGTCAGACAGTTGGATGACCTAGGTCTTATTTGTACTAGAATGCCTTTGCCAAGTAATCCATGGTATTTCTCTCACTACTCGCAGATTATTGTCTTGCTATATCTGCACAAAGTAAAATGGAGACTTTTAATTCAAGGCTTGTTTTGGGCTAGGTACCCTCCCAGCTAATTCAAAACAATACATTACTCTTGTCCTCTAAGTTATAGGCATGATTCATGCCCTGAAAAATCAATGAAATACACAAAGAATTTGTGGCTAGTTAGATATAAAAATCAATGCATGAATGCTAAAAAGAGACATAAAGATAATAGCAGGGAGGCCATGTTTTTCTACCACACAGAAAAGCAGCAGCTTTCTTAAGACCAGCATTCCAACGTGTCGTAGTCATTCGTTAGTGGATTTAAATAATAATGAAAAAGAAATTTATCACTACTAATAAAAATATTGTTTATGGTTGCATGCTCATAAGATTACATTATTGATTACTGTGTCCTAGTAAATATTTTACATATCATTAATATTTATGGTGGCATTAATCATGTAACCAAAGTTATGGTGTCTATAACTTTGAAATAGGGGCAATATTTGTTTTCTCAATAATGAGTTTTACTTTTCGTTTCCCTTTTCCTCTTAGCACAATGCTGAGGTTATTGTTCATTGCTCATTGTTGAGGAGTTTTGCCTTCACAGGAATAGAACAGCGGTGGATTGCTACAGAAAACACAGGGAACTTGCAGATTTCCAAATTAGCTTTCTTTTTTTTTAAAGAAGAAATATTTATTTATTTATCTTTAAAATTTTACTTGTTTTTATTATTATCATTTTATGATACAGTTTCATAGGCTCTGGGGTTTCCCTTATCCCCTCCCTGTTCCCTCCCCCCTCACTGAGTTTCACTATATCACCTGCTATAGTATAGTTCTTCATACACATACATATGTCCATCATTGCGGACATAGACAATGGCAGAGAGTTCAACATCCTATTGTCAAGATACAGTAAACAGTTTCATTGGGAGTCCATCTTTGGAAGTAGAGATGCCTATTGCATTGTATCCTCACATCTGGATATGATAGTCTCCATTACACAGTTACTATACATCCCCTTAAATGAAAAGCCACAATACAAAATCAACAACAGGAAGAAAAACAGAAAAAGAAATTAACAACATATTGAAGTTAAATAACATGCTACTGAATGACTAATGTGTTGCTTAAGAAATGAAAAAGAAAAATCAAAAGCTTCTTGAAGAAAATGATGCTTTTGCATCAATGAGTCAATGAAGAATTTAATCAGAAGAAAGTGTTTTGAAGAGATGAAACTAGCAAAAAAATTTCCTTTGTCTTTGAAAATGAAATAAAACTCTTCCATAGCAAAGAAAAGTTAAAAGAATATGCCTCTTTCAAACCTGTCCTACGAATGATACTTAAAGATGTTCTTTTGACAGAGAAAAGGAATAGTGCCCACCAAAACCAAATGAAAAGGCAAAGAACATCCCAGTAAAATAATAATAATAAAAAAGACTAAATCAATGAACTGTCAGTCCATTGCTAAAATGACAGAGCCAAATTAACACCTATTCATATTAACCCTGATTGTAAATGGCTTAAACTCATCAATCAAGTGTCATAGATTAGTAGACTGGATAAAAAAAAAAACCCATCTATTTGTTGCCTACAGGAGACACATTTCACCAACAAAGAGCAGTGGAAACTGTATCTCATGGATTTTGACTTTTTTTTTTTGCTAGTTTCATCTCTTCAGACTGACTTTCAATGTAGGGTTTGTTAGTTACTAGTTCATATTCTCGATGAGAACAGCCCTTTGAGTTTCAGCTTTGCATCTATAAAATGAAGATAACCATGATCTGCTGGGCGCAGGATGAAAATAAAATTGAAAAAAAAAACAAAATATTTACTCTGAGAGCTATTTTAGAAAGTTTCTCTCCCTTATATAAGGAAACTGCTATAATCAATAGTTCCCAATAGCTTTCAGGGAACAAAAAGCAATTCTTTCCATGTGGTGGGGATTTTTCAAGATATATTACTGCTTTATCAGTTCAAGCATAAAAAGGGAGTGATGCTTTTCTTCATCTTTGCTTGTGACCCTTTTATTCATTTATTCTCCAGTTACATGTTGATTTTTTTTATTAAGTCGGAAATTTTTCAGAGAAAGAGAAGCAGATAGACACGGAGAGGTGAGGGTACTCTTATTTTATAATACTATTGGGAAATTTTACTTTTTAAAAAATTAAATAGATAGGAAACAAATGGACATTTAATGTATCTTCAAGACACTGGTACAAATCTAAGAAGATGACCAGGATTGGAGTGCAAGTATGTTAGTTTAAACCCCCTAACTTTCAAGACTCTTGCTGTATTTGGTTAGTTTTCCAAGTCCTTGGTGTTCCTGGTTGGTGCAAGATTTTGTTAAGCATCAAGTTCCAAAAATTTTTTGAACCAAAAAGTTGGAGAAGTAGAATCTCTCTTATTTTCAGGGTGCCAGCTGTCAAGCTTAATTATTGGAACAACAATTTTACATTTATGTGTCAGAGATCTTCCAAAAGTTCCTGAAAAATGCATAGTTTGAAAAAACTGTGCATGGATTACACAATTTGCCTCATAATAAGCGTATCTTTCTGAATCCACAAGCATTTTGAATTATCCTGGTGATACTTAATGATTTCCTCCTACTTCTGGTTTGGTTCCATGTTATGTTATTTATTGATCAATATCTTGCAATTTGCCAATCCTTGTTACTGACATTGATGAAGAGCTGTTTGATACAGTGGCTGAAATGGCCAATGGGAAGCCAAAGATGGCAAATTGTTCACAGGGAAGAGTTTGGATTTATTGCAAATCTATAACCACCGATCCTGAGTGTGGCAAATGGTCCAACAAATAACACAAGCACCTGGGGCAGGAGAAGACTGGGAGAATTCTGTTTGCCATTCTTTGCCGTTCTATCAAACCAGGTCATTGACTGTAAATGGTTCCAGGTCAAGGAAGGGGCAGATCTGTCTTCTTCCTTTAGCACTGTGAAGAAACCATCCCAAGACAATTCTTTTTATTACAACACATATGTGATTATGTAACTAAGGATGGTGTTCAGATCATTGAAGGCCTGTTTTGTTCAGGGTGTCTTATAGACGATGCGTTTCTGCAGTAGCTGGTTCTGTTGTTTTTGCCTTTTAAAGCCATTATCAGCATGCAACACAATTTGGAATGTGCTGTGGCTGACCCAGATTTTATTGCTTTGTTTACTTTTCTGTCTACTTCAGTTGGATGCGAACAACCTAGAAAAGGTTTCCTTCGTTTGGATAAGGTCCATCTGACAATTTGTGAGTGTGGTCCCACCTGACTGTGAACGGACATGTTTCTTTACTCTGGGTCACGCTCACACAGAAGGTCCGTTGACATCTAAGGCTGGTCCTTCAAAAAAGCAGATAAAAATCATGAAACCACAGGAAGGCTGGCCAAGTATCTGTAACCTTGAAAGTTTTCATATCTTGCTTTGGCTCCTAAGCACTGGGACAAGACACTGGCAGAAGAGCAATGGTGAGAGTTACAGGGAGAACACGTGTGAGGAGGCAAGAGTTAAATCTTCCCTGGGGCCGTGGGAAAGACACAGGGCTGAGGGTCCCAGCCTGTGGCCTAAGTTTGGTACTACCGTTAATCACATAGGGACTAGAGTTGCATCTCTTCTGGATTTCAGGTATGATGAGGGCAGTGGGCCGAAGCAGTGATCAGCCAACCTTTGTCTGTAGGCCAAGTTAGCTCACTGCCTCTTTGGTCAGTAAGGTTGTTCTTGACATGGACACAACTGGCCTTGTTTTGTTTTTAAAGACAATAAAACGTTTGAAAAGGGAAGAAAGAGAGACAGAGAGAGAGAGAGAGAAAGAGAGAGAGAGAAAGAGAAACCTTGTATCTGCCATTTCTCTCTCCTGAATGGTCATGCCTGCTCCAGGCTGAAGCTCAGAGCTCAGAACTCCCCTCGAATCTCCCATGCGGGTAACAGAAACCCATTGCCTTCCTAAGAATATTAGCAGGAAGTTGAATCAGAAGCAAAGTAGCTGGTTTGACCTATTATCGTGGATGGCAGCTTAATCCACTATGCCAATGCTGTCCCCACTATTTTGTTTATATGTTGCCGATGACTGTTTTGTTACTACAGAGGAAAAGTTGCCCCAGAAATTTTTTGGCCCTACAAAATCTAAAATGAGTGTTATCTGTTCCTTGATAGAAAATGTTTGTTCAATCTCTGGTATAACAGATTTCTACTAGCTAAACCTGAAACTTTATAATTACTCCAGATCTTGAACTTAATGTTGAACTTTTTCTTTAGGCACACTAAACGAAGTATATTTCTTATGGCCTTAGACTGGATAACTTCTTATTTTCACACTGAAGATCAAGATGCACATACTTGAGAATAAGTATAATTTGAAGCCAAAGCATTAGATCTTCCAGGAAAATAAAGATGAGGATTTGGAGTTTGATGAAATGGGGGAAGAGTGTTCAGCACGTAATAGCTGGGTTACCCAACTCCTTCCCCCAGAATTCTTCAGGGGCAGTGGCTGCATCTGACACATAATGAAATTGGTTGTGTAATGGGGAAGTTCCCACTCAGCAATGTTGATGGAATGAAGCTGGACCAGTTGGTTGGCGGGGAGGGGGTTCCCTATGGGAAATGTTGTTGTGATTCATCTGTGTGGGCTGATGTTCTCGAGGCAGAGAGAAAGAGACAAAGGAAGGGAGAACAGGGCCTGGAAAGTTAAGACATCAAGGTGAGATAGGCCTTGGCCATGAACAGCGCTTTCAGGCACCATGGGATCTATAATCATCTCCAGAAGCTTATCTTTAAGCCACTGACATAAAGACAAAGCAGTTTCTTATAGAAAAAAAAAATTCCTTAGGGAAAGAAACAGCAAAGAAGATAAAGTTGGTGTTTAAGTAAATTGTACAAGGGCTGGTGTAATGGTTCAACAGACTAACTTCCCCAACCCCCCTGCAAATACCAACATCCCTTATAGGTGTTGGTGCATATTCTGGCTGCTCCTCTTCAATACAGCACTCTGCTCATACCCTAGAAAGGCAGTGAAATATGGCTCAAAACTTTGGGCTCTTGCACCATATGTGAGGCCTGGAAGAAGCTCCTGGCTTCTGGCTTTAGATCAGCTCAGCTCTGGCCACTGAGGCCATTTTGGCAGTGAACCAGTACATGGAACATCTTTTTCTGTCTCTGTCTCTGTCTCTCTATCTCTCTGTCTCTGTCTCTCTCTCCATATGTGTGTAAGAATCTGTTTTTAAAGGAAAAAAAAATCTTTAAAAAGAAATATATAGTCCTCCAAGTTGTGTCTAAATCTTAGCAAATCCTGGAAATATTCATTTAAATTTTTCTGCTAGAAAGAGGTATATTTCATTGTTTTTTCTCAACTTGGAGTATGGAGTCCCTCACCTTCATGATTTATTCAATCTTACCTCCCCAGCTTTTCCACTCTGTACTGTTACTATCCCATTCACTGCCATCCTGAAGCGTTCCATTTTCTTTAATACAGCAAGATTATAGCTCTTGCTGTAATCTTACTATAGCTCTTGCTCGGACTGTAATTCCATTCAGGCTGTCTGTCCTACATGCATTTATTCCTATTTTTCCTTCCAATCTTATCCAGTCTCTGTATCATATCTCGCCTTTATCCCAAAGGCTCGGTCAGGCCACTTCTTTCATCTTCTTGCAATGTCAGCCATTTTCCCTATCATTTTATATGATAATTTCCTGTCCAGTGTTTTTATTTGAATTCTCTCAAACCATTTTGTGATAAAAGGATTTGAATATCTCGTTTAGTTGGGAGATAATCTCAGATAAAGCAAAACCCAAAAGGCTAGGGAAGTAAGGAAATGATACAGAGAAAGGAAAGTTAAAATTAGAGGAATTCTAATGAAACAAGTTATCACTATGCAGACAGAAATTTGGCTCCTCTGGTAGACTTGGTAGCCAGTGCAGAATACTCAAGGCCAGAATTGCCTTGTATGAGTGTGGTAAGGGAGCTGGGAGAGTCATACAGCAAGTGCATTAGTCAGTGATAGAAGTTTGCTCTCTGGAAAGTGAAGGGAGGGATGAGTTCATTGCAGGTACAGAGACTTTGGGGCGAGAAAAACCCATCAGTAACAAGTCTGGGTACTGACACTAGAAATGAGATTGGTGCACGAAGAACACCCATTATGGAAAGTGATGGGTGGTTGCCTTTTCTCACATCTCCTGTTAGATTCACAGATCCAAAGGGACTGGAGCTGCGAAAGCCAGGGATGAGGGGAGGCAGGGTTCAAGGAGCTGGAAGGAGAGTTCCCTTTTCTCTGCTCAAGGACTTCTAGTTCAGGTCGTTCTGTGTGGTGTCCCCTTGTGGACCACTCTGGGCTCTCGTTCATGGTGGCTTTGGAGCCCTCAGACTCTCACCTGCGAGATGGAGGATCTGAAGACCACTGTCCCATGAGGACTATTGTCTTTTGATAACCTGGCCTCTGAAGTCACACTGTTATACTTTCATGGCAGGACTGAACACCTGAGATTCAAGGGAGCATGGAGTCCCTTCACCACATTGGGCGAGGGTCAAAGACAAATGCTAGGATAGGAAATATCACCATCTTCCAAACCCTTGTCCCGGTGGTGTTTAAGAAAGTCTTTTAAAGTTTTCTTCTCATGTATGAACACTTCAGCTTAGGTGGAAACACATAGGATTACTCTGGATACTCCATGGTATTGATGTGGGTTTTTAAAAGTTGTATGTTTCTTTTGGTTTCAGCAGGAGTTTTGCTATTCTGCCAAAGTTATTGAGCATGCCTAGAGCTCAGACTAACATCTGAACTGACTTCAGGATAAGTGTTCGCTTATTTCTACCTATGAGATGTGTCATGACATGAACACTTTCTATCTACAATGTAAAAAATATCACTAAAGTCTGAGATCATAAATAAAACCATAGACTAAATTAAGACAAGTTACGAGTGAGAAAATTGTGCACTATAACGAAAGATAAATACTCGATATTCTAAATCCATGGAGAAATTTTACAACTGACTTGGAAAGAATAACCAATCCAATTCAGGAAACAAACATGAACATATACATGGGTCATCCTCATGCAAAAAGCAGGAATGATCAGGCCCCAGGGAAACAGCCTCTCACCACAGGAAGCAGGACGAAAGGGCACAGTTTTCCTGAAGGACATCATGGCACCAGTCACGGCTCCAGTCATTGATGGGTCAGTCCTGTGAGCATCACTGGGCATGACCACAGTAATTGCCAGTGCAGGCTTCTCTCTGGGCCAGCTTCTCTTTCTCACCTGTCATAAACACTACCCAGATATGGCTGAGTAGCAATGAACTTAGGACCTAAATGCAGTTTAATAATGGCCAATCACTCAGTTTCGTGGACTCTGGTGCAGTAGGGGAACCACCCAGGAGGAGCTGGAGAGGCAGGCTAACGGCTTCTTGGCTGGTTGCATTTTGTCCAGAAACCTGTAGCCCCACTCAGGGGGGAGGCACATCATTCACAAAGTTTCAGCAAGACCCTAAGAGCTCTAGAAAGCTTGTTCCCACAGGGTTCTTCACGGTCATGTAAAGCTTGACTATGCTTCTGAAGCTCAGAACGAGGGTATTGCTTAGATGGAAACCTTAGGTGACAAAAATCCATCTTCCTGAAGCTGGCAGGTGTGAGATGCAAGTCAAATTGCACAATAGATTACATCTGAGCTGCTTGTGCGATGCTCTGATAAAGCTGGGGCTTTTTTCAGCAGTAAGTAATGCTTACAGCAAGCTCTTCCTTCTTGCCTGTCTCTCACCTGCTTCCTCATTTACCAAACTTAATGAGGAAAAAAGATTGCCAAACTAAATTTCCCGTGAGTGCTGTTTGGTAGATTTGCTTCAGATTCTGGTAGAATATGCTTCTGTGGAGTCTTGGGATTTCACTGACTTGTTGACTGCAAGGGGTGACTTGCGTAGAGAACACAGGTTTCATTGTCAGAGTCCTCCATTTTCCTCCCCTATGTCCTAGTGCAACCCAGGGCAAGGCCAGTCTCCCGGGGCCTCATTCTTCATGATTATGAAATGAATTTAGAAGAAACACATGGATGATACCGTTAGGGGGAAAAAAACCCGCGTTTTCTAGATGTTTGTATGTTGTTATATTCACCAAGAGACAATGGTGTGGTTTAAGAGAATGAAGACATAAGGGTTTATGAGAGTTTGCGGGGAAGCACTAAGCTGTGAGGCGAAAAGAGCTACAGAATCACAAAGCATTGAATTGTGTGCTGCTAATACTAAGAGAAAGCCTCTTTGTGCTTACAGCTGTAGGTGCCCAAATCAGCTGTTTTTGCCGATATCTTCTTGTGTTTCCAGACACATGATGATGTTTTCGTGTGTTAACTGTCTCTGCGTTTGATGCAATGTCTTTTGCAGGAACACATAAGCTGTAAGCACACCCAGACAGGGGCGCCAGTTCTCCCAGACACGTCACTGATTCCGAGTTCAGTGGGTCTCACAGTGTTGGCCAACGCCCTGGCCCTTTCTGCCAGGAAAAGGCTGGAGACGGCAATGACAAAGAGCCTGGGCTCCAGAGGACTCACCAGTCTGGAAGCCGGTTTAAATGGCCAGCTTGCTCATGTTAGCAAGTTCTCTCCCTTTCTTTTCTCATTGATGAGGATGATACGAATAACATCTATTTCTTAAAACCATGTGAGGATAAAATAAAATCATGAATATCAAGTTCCCAGGACAGTGTAAAGTATACTGCAGTCATTCCCTAAGTGTTTACTGCTGCAAGCTCTTTCCCACAAACCAAGACCAATGACCTCACCTCCCACTCATCTTTGCTCTCTGCTGTCGTTCCGCAGCTGTTTCACATCCCTGTGCAAGTGCCACCGTGTGGAAATCCCCCTCTTGAGCCGTGCTCTGCTGTTCGCACATACACTCTCCCTGCCAGATAGTAAACCCCATGAGAACAGAAAACTGTGTCCTCTCTTTGTGTACAGAAGTATTAGAGAGCATGTCTTGGACTTCTGATGGGACGTGCAACCAGGAGGTGTAGAATCAAGTTTGCGTCAATCTCAAAGACAAATGTGTCAATCAGAGAGGAGGCGCAGAGAAGGACAATAACCTTCTTAAGGTCATGGTGGTTTGCACAGGTGTCCCTATGCCTAGCGGATTTGGGGTTGCCTCTCTGAGCCCGTTGTTCAACCTTTTAGCCCACCCGTGGTTGGTGCACTCACCTCTGCCTTGAATTTTTATTTATTTATTTATTTATTTATTTATTTATTTATTTATTTATTTATTCATTTATGTTGGACAGAGAGGAAAGACAGAAAGTTCTTCTATTATCTGATTTGCTCCCCCCATGGCTGCAATAACAACAGCTGAGCTGATCCGAAGCCAGGAGCTAAGAGCTTATTCCAGGTCTTCCACATGGGTGCAAAGTCCCACATGGTCCCACACGGTCCCACATGGGCCAGCCTCTTCTGCTTTTCCAGGCCACAAGCAGGGAGCTAGATGGAAAATGGAGTGTCCATAAGGGGTCCTGGCATTTGTAAGGTGAAGGATTAGCAAATTGAGCCATCATGTAGGGCCTGCCTTGAAATTTGTTCCAAGGAGTCTGGTCTCCATAAGCAAAATGAGGTGATGTGGCACAGCAAGTTAAGCTACTGCCTGTGATGACAACATCCCATATTAGAGCACTGCGTTCAAGTTCTGGCCACTTTGCTTCAATTGAAGTCCTTCTTTGTGTGCCTGGGCCAAGTCCTTGGTCCTCTGCCACCCATAAGGGAGCCCTGGATGAAGCCCCTTGCTCCTGGTTCCTGGCTCTGCCCTGCAACAGCCTTGGTCAACAATCTGGGGAGTGACCAGTGGGTAGAAGATTCTCTTTCTCTCTCTCTTTTTCTCTCTGCCCTCTTTCTTATTCCTTCTCTCCCTCTTTATCTCTCCTTGCCTTTGAAATACATTAAAAAAAATCTGAAAAATGCACACACACACACACACACACACACACACACACACACACACAAACCTGGAATAATCGCAGCTTGTTATTTGGCCTTGGAAGGCTCCAAGTGGCCCAGAAGGACAGATGAGTGACAAGTTCCAGGTCTAGCCCCTCAGCCCTCCTGTTGCCTGGGAGAGGGGCTGTCCTTGGCACACGCAGAGCTTGGCCTGCAGCTCTGTCCCAGGCTGGTACCACATCATGCCTGCCAGTCCCCTAAATAGAGAAAGATTCATGCAACTGCTGGTGCTGCCAGTCAAGGTTTAAACTTTCCAGGCTGTGTGAGCAAGCTTGGGCTTCCTGCTGCCTTCCAAATTAAAGCAGCCAAGTGGTTACAAAAAAAATTTATGCTTTGCTTATTCCAATGCACTTAATTTATTATGTATTATTTTTTAAAAATAAATTTGCCAAGGATTTTTTTTTAATTTTATTTTTCAACTTAAATCCTGGCAAAACGCTCCCTTTCCCT
This sequence comes from Ochotona curzoniae, assembly GCF_017591425.1. NCBI lineage: Eukaryota > Metazoa > Chordata > Mammalia > Lagomorpha > Ochotonidae > Ochotona > Ochotona curzoniae. The sequence goes on from NW_024466307.1 coordinate 19,356,072, forward strand.
TGGCGGAGTGTTGATTAATTAAAGAAAGAGTGCTTAGCTAAGGTTTTTTTTAAGAGATTGCCCTCGTACTTTAATAGTGCCATGTTTTAATCATGATCACCACCATTAGTCTTTAGTGATCACTGATGTGGTACCCTACATGAGATGCCACTAAAGCATCAGTTTCCTTTGACTTTCAAGGCTGAAAGCCACTGTTGCTAGTGTTTCTATCCAGAAGGTTCCATTTGTTCAGGATGGCAAAAATGACGTACACGTTGGCTTCTCTGTACCTGCTTCTCCACTGATACAGACCCACTCACATCTTCTGTCTTCCCACACGGCAGGTTTCCCTGAGGCCTGGGAGCGTGTTGAGAGTGCTTGCAGCCCCGACTGCTGGGCTAACTCTGCACCTTGCACAGTTTTCCTCGGGCCTGGGTCCACGCCAATCTAAACCTCCAATGAAACGGCAGGTGGAATGCATAGGAGAGTTGGAGCCCCACATCTAAAATAAAGGGATAAAGAACAGTGGATTAGCACTCACACTGCCTGGCCAGAAAAGCGTGTCACTGTGGCCCTTGGATGCCTAATGTTTCTCTTGTTATAAAATCATCAGGCCCTGTTAATCCCAGTTTCAAAATGTGTGAATAATGATTTCTTCATCTTTGAGAGCTAGTTCAAATTGACAGGCTCTTCCCTCCTCTCTCACCACCCCCCAAATCATCAATTTACACTCCTTCTTCTTGCTGCCGCCCACATGGCATCTGCCAGAACCTAAAAATGAGTTTCAGTATTAGCCTGTGAAAATCACAAACCAGAGTTAGAAATTTAAATTACCTGCCAAGGAAGACATCATATGCCACTCCTCTGCTCAAAAATGTTATGTAAGCAATAACAGAGGAAAGAAAAAGGGAAAGAGAACCAGGATGGCAGGGAGAGGAGAAAGAAAAGCAGTGAGGAAGGGGAGAGGAGGATCGGGGAGGGGGCTGAAGGGCACAGAAGACAAGTCAGATGGAAACTTTAGAACTATAGAAGGAAGACTGTCAGAGTTAGCTTAAGACATAAAAGTTTTAAGAACTGGGAGCCATCATACTTTTGGAATGAAAACCAAGTAACATCTCATTTCTAAATTCATTTGCAAAGATAATGCATTTATTTCCAAATGGGACTTTCAGAGAACTTAAGAAAAGTCATTTTAAATATTTTATTATCTGGAAGACTACTTATTTAACATTAGCAAGCATAATGTTTGGAAAAAAAATAGATACTTGTATTTTCAAACATGAAATTTAAAAATTGTATTACATGGTGTCCACCAGCATAAGAATAAAGGGCATTAAAAATCTGTGACACAAATTAACGCATGTAGAAGTATTTTGGTGGGATATTATGAATTGTTTAGAAACATCATTTCATGGAGGCTTTTGTTGGTTTCCTGTGGTTGCTGTAATAAATCAGTACGGCTCTGGTGACTTGGAGTGACAGAAATGTATTCTCCCTTGGATCTAAAGGCCAGAAGCCTGGAATTAGCTTCAATAAACCAAAATCCATAATGGCAGGACTACACTCGCTGTAGGCTCTGTTCCCAGGCTCTGGAGCCTTCCTCCTTCCATCCTTGGCTTGTCTCCATCTTCACGTGGCCAACTCCTCTTCTGTGTGTGGCAAGCCTCCTTCCGTGTCTCAGGACAGAGTAGCTGGATTTGCAGCCTGCCTGGAAAGTGCAGGCTAATCCTCCAACGTCAAGATCTATAATTTAACCACAAGTGTCGAGATCCTGTTTATTCATGCAGTAATATTCACAGGTGAATACGCTAGACATCATAGCTTTCCATAGTCATTGTGCAAGATAATACAAGGATAAATTTTATGCCTTTTTACTTTTTTTTTTCTGAGAGAGAGAGAGAAAGAGAGAGAAGCAGGTGCTCTCCTTTGCTGGGTCACTCCCCAGATACCTGCAGCAGCCAAGGTGGTGCCAGCACTCGGACCCGGCTTCTCACATGCGTGGCAAGAATCCAAGTACTTGAACTGTCATTGCTGTTTCCTGTGTTCTGCAAAATGCTTTTTAGGAAAAGCTGGAGTCAGAAGTTAAAGGTGGGAATCAAACTCAGGGATTCTGAAGTGGAACTCAGGCGTCTTAAGCACTCAGCTAAACACCTGTTCGGAAAGAAAAGAAAGCAAAAATGAGTTTGCTTATGTAGAAATGAAAAATTGGTTAGGTCTGAAACTACTGTAAAAAAACAATAATAATAAAGAATCGACAAACTGGAAAAAGTACTTTCAACAGGGAGAAATGTTTAAGATTTTAATAAACCACAAAGTGGAAATATATCCCAGTAGAAAAACAGCCCTGGAAAGGAAATTCACAAAAGAGGAAAATCTGAAGGTCAATGGACTTAGAGCACTTTTTTTCTTTTCACTTGTACAAATTGAAAGCAAATTTAGTGTGGATAATATATTTGTTTTGGCCTCCAAATGGAAAAATTATTAAAATCTCAATACCCATCAGTGGCTAGGAAATGAGGAAGCTGACACTCTTTACCCCGTGAAGTGGCATGTTAATGATTTTGTCTTTCTCGAGAACAATGTTGCAGTATAAATGAAAGCGCTTACAATTTACATTCTCTCTGACTGAGAAATTATGATTTTTAAACCATTGCAGTAAAAGAGCAATTATGCAATGGATAGCCATGATCTTTAGGGCTTTATTAAAATATGGAAAGCTACAAAGGTCTAATAACCTGCAGTAGATCAGATTGTAATAAGGCTATAGGATGGGATACCTGGAAGTGTCATAGATGTTACTAGCGTAGAAAACGCTCTCAACATGTGCTCAGATGGCTAAGGTAAGCGATGACACCTTCTGCACATCTGGCCACGTGTGGCTGAGCATGCATTTAAAGTGGGAATGTTCATAACAGGACTCTTTGCATGTAGAATCGTGAGTGATTCCTCTTTTTAACTTGAAGTTATGAAAATGTTCCTATTTGAATATGCATTACTTCTATAATTTAGATAGAAGAAAAAATAAATATGTGTATTTTAGATGTATCCCCTGAATAAAGTCGTGTCTTCTAAATGTGGCAAATGCAGGCCCTTCGCCATCTATTTCTGTCTCCTTTCCATTTCCACCTCCCTTGGCTACCCATCACCGACCCCTGTTGCTATGGCAATGCTGCATTTCTTGGAGTGCTCTAAAGTGGATCTTGTGTTGACATAAGTCCGTGTCTTATGTATTGTGTTCATTAGACACACATCTCCAGAGAACCCCAACCAACCATTTAACACCAACCGTGTCACACAGAGAGAGTTTGTGTGACATTCCTAGGGAGGAGCAAGCCACTCTCTCTTTGCCACAGCAGCTCGATACACTTAAACACACCGTGACTGACTGTATGCTGTGTCCTGGCTCTACCGCCCCAACCTTCATCGCAGGGTGACTCCCAGAGACACTGCCAGCAGTCAGCATCAGACATGAAGAAGAGGCTTATATAGGCGTCTATAGTGGCTAATCAGAGCCAAAATTAGCCCTGTCCATAAGCTATAAAGGAAGCTATGGGAGGAGGTTATTGTAATGAAAGGCAGAGTTACAGAGAGGGAGAGACACAGAAGAAGACCTTGCATGCACTGGTTTACTCCCTAAATGGCTGCAATGTCCAGGGCTGGGTCAGGATGCAGCCAGGAGCCTGGAACTCGCTGAATTTCTCATGTGGATGGCAGGAAAAGTTGTCTGGCCATCTACGGCTGCTTTTCTAGGCATATTAGCAGGGATTTAAATTGGAACAGAAAGAGCTGGACTTGAACCAGTGCTCACAAAGGAATGCAGGCATCGCAAGCTGTGGCCTAAACTGCTGCTCTAGAGCATGGGACTCAAATATAACCAATCTTCTTTGATTAATCAACTGCAGATTCTTGAATTGAACATAGTTCTTTCAACTCACTGATTTGTATTGGTTGAAATCACATCATTTGCATCTCAAATGCAGTTCAAATTCCTGCTTATTTTAGACTTCTCTCTGCAAGGAAGGCTGTTTGGTTGTTACTGCTCTTTAACTTATAATTGGTGTGTGAAGTGGTGCAGTTTTGTTTAGCATATGCTGGTTGTGATTCTAAGTAGTCTCACCTTTAAAAAAATCTGATTTCTGAATTGTGCTGTATCATTTGCTCTAAGTGTATCATTTGCTCGGAGGATAATAAGAAACAGTTGGAAAACAGGAAGATCCCACAAAGTACCTTTCCCTACAATGCAGAGTGGGTAGAAAATAGAAATCGTGCCTTGAGGAATTAAAAAGCGATGCTCAGAGTTCTATAACTTTCCTTTATGTAAGAATAATAAAAAGAAGGTAGTAGCTTCCATGAAATTTGCCTGGTGGCAGTTGTTGGATCGGAGGCATTCGGAGGGAGGCATCAGGTGTCTGCAAGGTGTGGTGGATATGATGGCAGAGCTGGGCGCTCAACCAGAAAGCCGAGTAGATGCAACATTTATGTCACACAGCATCAGCCGCGAGCCGTGCACGCTGGCTCCCTGTGGCTGCACTGTGCATTTCCAGATGTAAGACCGAGTTCCCAGAGCTAAAATTGTGTTTTTATTCCTAAAGAAAGCAGGGTTTTCCAGTTCCTAGACAGGCGGCAGAGTGCAGTTACATGTGTGAAATGGTAGTGTCTAAAGGCAGACATGCTGGGTGGAGACATCTGTGTCCGTCAGGCTGGCTTGAGAGCTAAAGGGTCAGATCTTGAGCAAGCCACAAACCAAGGGCTCAGTTTATGTCTTGACATGACAAGGGCATAAATCACTGTTTTTATTTCTTTTTTTTTTTCTGGTGCAAAGCTTTTTTCATTTAGAATTTTTTTTCATTTATCATTTTTCATGATACAGTTTTGTAGGTATAAGGATTCTGTCTACTCCCCTCCCTGCCATCCCATTTTCTCCTCCCCCCCACTCAGTCACATTATCACAGTAGTGTCACTCCTTAGTACAAACTACAAATTTAACTTTCTGATATTTAAATGTATCATGTCATGGCAAATAGAGACGAAGGCAGAAAATCTAGTATTGTGATGTAAAGGTCTATTTGTAAGTTTCATTGGCAGTCTTGCTCCTGTCTGAAAGTAGAAGCTTATATTGTACAGTACCTTCAATTCCTGGAATGCTAGTGTGCCTTATACAGTGTATATATATATATATATATATATACATGCATGGTATATATATACTGTATATATATGTACTATAATATATATGCTTTACATATTGGCTTTACATAAAGCATATATATGCTTTACATATACTATAATATATATTATATATATAATATATATATATATACTTTACATACTGGCTGTGGAATTTATGACATTTGTTCTTCGGGGACTGGCTTCACTAAGCATAATGTTTTCTAGCTGGGATCATTGTGCTCAAACAGTAAGCTTTTATTCTTTCTTTGTGACCGACTGGTATTCCATGGAGTAGACAGAGCTAAAAAATCTTCTTGTCTTCCAAGAATAGTTACACTGCATCTGATTTTGTCTCTCCTGCTTGGAAGAAAGGCGACAGGGCAGGGCAGGCCCTTCTCTGACTCCCTCGCTGCTTGGATACCCCAAGGTACCCCAGGAACATAGGGGCTCAGTCACAATCCTTTGTCTCTGAAGTCATACCTTTAAAAGTTCAGGTCAACTAATTAATATGCAAGATAATTAAAAAGCAAATCAGATGGTAACTGGAATTTTTAAGAAATGAAAACAGATTAAGTGGAAGACATATCCACCCCTTGCCAAGGAAAACATTCTGAAAAAAGGACATTGAATTCATCACCAAAGCAAATTTTGTTTCCTCCACCTTAAATCTTCTCCCACAGTGGTTGCTTCTTCCAAGTCCTTCCCTCTCCCATTCCACTCGCAGAATCAGCTCCAAGGGCAAAGGGCTGTCTTCCCACCCCCCCAAGCCGTTCTTCTCCAGGTTCAGATCTGCCTGTTTTATTCCAGTCCCTCTCCATCCTATACAGTTGGGACCTGTCACTTTTCTGTCTTTGCTGTTTTATTTTCTTCCATCCTAACCCCATTACCTTGGTAATGGGCCTGGGTGTATAAGCAGAGTGTGAGATCCAGGGTTTCTGGCTTTGGGAAAGGTACCTGAGGAATGACTGGGTGATGATGGTAAACTTGCCGTTGGATGCTGTCCTTGGATTTCTTTTCTCCCCAGACACCTGAATGTCCCGCTCCAAGAATGCCTCCAGCTTTTAATTGCAACCGATGAGAAGAGACTGTAGAAGGCTAACCACCCCCATCTCCACCTGCCCCCCCCAGTTGGAGTCACATTTTGGGAGGTGTTTTAATACTCCTCTCTCTTGTGTATGTGTTTCTCTGTCTTCCTTTTCTCCAAATTCTTGACAGTTTGGAACCACTCCCCATTATCCAACATGTCTGCAGGATGGCAGAGCATCAGGGAGGGATCAGCACCATGGTTCTTTTGTGGCCAGTGGGGCTGTTGAAAGAACTTTGTGGGTCTTCCAAGTGAGCTGCCCAAAAGGACTCATCAGGCTTTGAATGGGTCCAGGGAGCCACCATACGTAGTGGCTGCCCAAGGCAAGGTCTTGGGTGTAGATGAGGCTCCACTGCCAGACATACCTCATGTCCTGCAGCTGAAGTCACATGTTCTCTGACATGCACACCCACTCATGCATACACACCCACACACTCTCTCACATGCGGACACATCAATGCACATCTACACACATGTGCACACACATCCACGTATTCATGCACACCCAAGCACACCCATGCACACTCTTGCATACACACCCCACACACAAGCACACACACCCACACACACTCTCACAATGCAGACACCCCCACCCACACACTCACACATGCATACACACACACACACACACACACACACACACACACACACACACATTCTCACAGCCACAAATACTTAGATTCCTTGCGAAAGATTCAATTTTTTGCCATCTATCCTGCCAGGATCCCATGGAGTATGTCTTCTGTTCAACTCCTGCCAATTGACCTGTCCTCTTGGCAACTACAAACCAACCACAGATGCTTGCCTCTTCTTTTCCTCCACTGGCAAGCCCTCTGGTGAAGGTGAGCGATAGAAGAAATCTCAGGTGTAGCAGGTAAATGAGAATGTGCATATAGGGGAGAGGAAGGCGGTGAGAAAAGGTGAAAAACAGAGTCACGAATCTCACAGGCATCATTCAACAGAGTGCCCCTGTTTGCATAACTCCTCCATTGCCTATGGAGTCAGGGTTGGGGAACCGGTTCTACTTCATTGTAGAATGTACACCTGCTGCAAACCGCATGCACCCAGCATACTTTCCCTTTCCCTCCAGCTGCCTGCCCCTCGGGCTGAAGCCCAGGCTTTGCACTAGTGAAGAAAATGACATGAAGATCACACTCGAAGTGGAGTCAGAAGGTCTTATCCAAACCTGGCCCTGCCAAGAGAGGGAGTGCAGATGTGGGAACTGGTGGTCTGTAGGAGAACACTGAACCTGCTGCCCACCATCTGCCTGACACACAGCAAACGATTTAATGTAACTGTGCTTTGGTCTCTTCTTTGTAAAGTGGACCTGATTGTGAGAGTATAGCAAACATGTGCTCTGTTCCCAGTGCACTCTATGGAAGCACTTGCTGGCTGAGATGCTTAGCAGTGGCAGAAAGAGCCATTTATGTGTATCACTTCAGAGCTACTACCCTGAACCAAACATGGCTTTCTCTTAACTGGATTGTGGTGTGTGATGTCTTTACTCTTTGTGCCAAATGGTATCATTTGCCTTTTTGGCACTACCTGCTGACTCCCCATATCACTCAGAGGCAAAACAAAGCCCAAACAACTGGGCCCCTGATTCATCTCCTGGCCTGTGTTCTTACTCTGCCCTGCCTCCTCCCATCCCTGCCCCAGCCCACCCCCAGCTTCCTAAGTATTCCGCAACAGAGGGTCTGTGTCCAGATTTCCAGATCATTCTTCAAACCTTACTTGGTGACTTTGACCTTCCCGGATATGTCAGATCCTAAAACACCCACGAAATGCAAGGTGCTAAAGCAGGTTCAATGATGAATAAGGCAGCATCCCAGCTCATCACAACTTCTTCTAGAAGAGATTTTCAGCCTTTTGTATAAGAATCACCACACAGGTTTTCAAATGTAGCCACTGCAACAGACGGACATTGGATACAGGCACATCAGAAATAGACTTAGATATAGGTGATAGTATGGTTATAGATGATGTGGCTATAGATGCAGTTACATGTATCCATGGCTGTCCAAAACCCATCCCAGGCCTGTTGATTCAGGCTTTTGTCAGGGTCTTCTCTTCAAAACTCCCACCAGTGAAGCTGGTGCTGGTTCTGTCTCAGACCACCAGAACCTGAGAGTTGACCCTAGCTAGTGAGCTGAACTATCAGAGGAAAAACACCATTCTGTTAGAGGGTGAGACCTGCAGGAGCAGAACTGATACAGGAAGACAGATGGGCCACTTCATAAGAACTGAAATTGAATCTCATGCTACCAGCTCTTCTGGGGACCCTTGCAAGGGAGATCTCTTTCCAAAGACTAATGGTACATGATTTTTGAGAAACGTTGATGAGAGAATTCAATCAGGGAAAGCAAATAAATAGAATAAAATGGAATTTGTTAGACCCTTGTCACACGGAGACTCAAATGAAAGAGCTACGACTATAAAACACATAGAAGAAAATATAGGAGTAACTCGGCACCGGCTTGAATTAGGCAGTCTTTTTAGATATGACACCAAAGAGACAAGAGCAAAAAATAGATCAATTGACTTAATTTTTATGCTTCAGAGGATATCACCATGAAATTTAGAAGAAACCCACGGAACTGGAGAAATAGTTCCATGTTACATTTCTGAAAGGACTTATGCCTAGAATACATGAGAATTCTCATAATACAAAAATAAAAAACAACCTAACTTAGAAATGGCCAAAGGACTTAAATAGCTACTTGTATAACAAAGATAAATGGCTTATAAGCACATTAAAGATGGGTTCCTGTGCCTGGCACAGTGGTCTAGCAGCTAAAGTCCTCGCCTTGAACATGCTGGGATCCCATATGGGTGCCAGTTCTAATCCTGGCAGCCCAGCTTCCCATCCAACTCCCTGCATTTGGCCTGGGAAAGCCCAGCCGCCCAAAGCCTTGGGACCCTGTACCCGCGTGCGAGGCCCAGAAGAGTTCCTGGCTCCTGGCTTTGGATCGGTGCAGCTCTGGCCATTGTGGGTGCTTAGGGAATGAATCATCAGATGAAAGATCTTCCTCTCTGTCTCTCCTCTATCTGACTTTGCAATAAAAATAAATACATCTTTAAAAAGAACGATTGGTTCCTTGCTTACAAATACTGGGCAATATATATGGCTTATATGCAGGAACTTTGAAAGTTTGTGGAAGAGTAGACTTAAAATGTGTTAGATGATGGCTGGCACATTGGATGCATGCTGCAGCAAATCTTATCTTTCCCATATTAGAACACCTGAGCTTGAGTCTGACTCCACTTACAGTTCCAGCCTCCTGTTACTGTGCTCCATGAGAAGCAGCAGATAATGGTCCCTGTCACCCTCATGGGAGACCTTGATCAGATTCCCAGTTCCCATAGCTCCAGGTTGACCCAGGTTCAGCTATTGTAGGCATTTTGGGAGTGAACCAGTTAGAAGGGATTTCTCACTTTCTCTCTCTGTCTCTCTGTCTCTCTGTCTCTTTCAGTCTCTTGCCCTCTCTGTACTTGCCTCCGCCTTTCAAATAAATTAGAGAAGTTTTTTAAATACAATGTGCATTTCCATTTGATTTTAAGCCCCCATATGTATTAGTCTCAATATGTAATTATAAGTTGTAGAAATAAGAAACCCACTTAACAATTCCTTGAATGTTTGGTGATAGGATTACCATCATTGTGCTTTAAGTGCCTTTGCTGTATGTGTTAGCATGCTTCCTATTCCTACTGTGACTTTAAATTTTACCTATTGAGAGCCCTCCTGCTTCCGGGAATGGCCTCTCAGAAACTTTCTCAACTGAGACTAGCTCACAGACCAGGTTTTGTGTATTTGAACTCAAGTGTACCAGGAGGAATTCTTAACCTATGACAGAAAGGAGTTAGTGTCCAACAGCGGTGAGAAAAGTAAACACTAAGAAAGTGTGATCCCCCTTGAAAAGAGAGCAGTGAGTTCTCCCAGAGGACAGAGCGTGAAATGGTTAGCCCAGAGCCCTGGTAAGCCAGGCACCCAGGGCTGGCAGGAGCACCACGCCCAGAGAGGGTGGATCCACTCATCTGGTCACAGGCACAGGCTTCCTCCTTGGTGGCCTTTGTAACCTGAACAAGGAAGCAGGAGGGATTCACTTGCAGGCTGCCCTTTGAATCTACCGCCTAAAGGGTCAAGATACACCTGATCTATGGAGCAGGTAGCAACTTCTTTCAAATAACAAACAAGCTTGGCATTTACTCTGTGTGTGTAAATTTCCATCACAATAACCGCCCTGCTTTTATGGGCTTGGGGACAATCTGATAGTTCAGATAAAGGGGGGGCACCCTCTGAAAAAGGACACCTGCTGAAATAGCATCTCCTTCAAAGGGCCACGTTTTCTCCACACAGGATCCCTTCAGAGGACCGCCATGCTGCCGAGAAATATGATAGTGACTCCAAATGGTCACTTCTGCACATTGGGATCATGAATTTTAAAGAGATGACTGAAGGGCTCTCAGGCAGCCAGAACTTGCCCACCAGCTGGGCAATGTACCGTGGGCTTGACCATCAATAGGGAGAAGAAGGAAAGCCTGTGTACAGTGGAGGGGAGAGACACACCCAGCCAGTGTCCTTCCCTCGGCAGGGAGAATACAGGTTTGTGCAGAGTTTTTTTTTAAAGTAAAATTTTAATTATTTTCATTGGAATGAGCCCAGTGCGATGGCTCAGTGGCTAAATCCTTTCCTTGCACTTTCCACGATCCCATATGGGTGCCAGTTTGTGTCCTGGCTACTCTACTTCCCATGCAGCTCCCTGCTTGCATCCTGAGAAAGCAGTAGAGGACAGCCCAAAGCCTCACAGAGAGTTTTAAAGCAACTAGCGAAGCTCTAACTAGAAAGAAATGCAATTCCAACTTGTATTCTCCGAAGCAACGGGATCCTGAATTTGAATGAGAGAAAACTATGAAATTGGAATCATTCCATTCCTTTCCTTTCCTTTCCACTGGTCAGAGGACATGAAACCAAAAAGTTCATAACCTAGACAATTCTAATTGTGCGACTGGGAGACTGTACTCCCAGAACTGTTAATCCATGTGGCCGCCTGAACTCGGCTGTGGCCCTGGCCAGAAATGGAATAGGAATTAGCAGGTCTTTGTTCCATGATTTGTACATCCTGTGGACAAATATGTAACAGGACAATAAAGGGTCAAGATTTCAGGTTAACTGAAGGATAAGTGAGAAAGAGGTTTGAAAATAAAACAACTAAAGCAATAGCATAATTATAAAGCCATCTTAACTGAGACTGCTCTCCTGGAGCACCATACACTGGGTGGCTTCCACAAGACGTTCACTTTTCACAGTTCTGCAGGCTGGGGACACGAAGCCCAACGCACCAGCAGGTTTGAGTGTTGGTGAGGGCTCTTTGCCATGGCGGTGCCTTGTTGTTCTGTCCTCATATGCTAAGAGGGACAGACAGCTCTCCCGGGAAACTCATTTAAGAGAGCTTTGCCATTAAGATTTAATCATCACAGTGGGGATTAGAAAGTTGAAATATGCACAGAGGGCACCAGCATCTCACTGTGGAAGCTTCTCGATGGGGCAGGCCCATAAGAAGGAGCAGAGGCTACAGCGAGAGTGGCACCTGTGAATCTGGAGATTACTAGGCTTTGCGAAAATGAGTGTGGGACATAAGGGTAAGGGCGGACATGGCAAGACCACCCCATGGAAGAGCAGTTCAACAAGAAGGAAACAGCACTTGGTGACTCACTTCTTTTTCTGGAACATTCTCTGCAGAGGACTGAAATGAAACTGTCACCCAAAGGGACGAGAGCATCTCCCTGTTGCTGCCTCCTGAGATTTATGCATGTGTCTCAAAAACCAGGACATTGTCCTAAGAGAGGCTGTCTCAGGATTGGCTTCTACTGGGTCTTCGGAGACAGATACTAAATCCCACTTTTGTCTTGCAAGGCCTCCCGTCCAGCCAGAGCTCTTGTCTCGTGTCTAAAACATGCATCGCTGTTGGATCTAACACAAGATTTTGCCTTTAGGCTCTGAAATTTCCACTTACCTTAGTGTATGAGGTTGCTAGAATAATTGTGTTTGATCATTTTGAAGCTGGCTGAGTTGAGCTTCCTTGTAGCCTGAAGGTCATCTGTGACCTGCTGTTACCCCTGGGTGGGCGTATCCTCCTTCCCTCCTGCCCCCATCTTGCAGGTAGATGCTGTTTCCACAAGTAGACTTTGCGCTTCTGCAAAGCAGGGAGCTGGTCTTACTCACTCTGGACTTTGCAGCCTGCACAGTGCCTGGCACTTACCAAGGCTAACACAAATTGTGTTTTTAACATTCACATTTAAGGAAATGCTGCTTTAATGAGAAACACCACGCTTTGTTGAATTTTAGACACTAAAACCATCACTGGAGAAGTATTAAACTGATACGAAACATCAAAACACACTGATCTTGAACATTAATGAAATAGTATATCATGACTGTTATGATTTAATTTATGCTTACAATCTAGTCCTAACCTATTAATGTAAGTCTAAAAATAGATAAAAAATATTTCATCACAGATTAAAATGTCATGCAATCAGTATAAACGTGCCAATTTTAAGATAATTATAGGAAGCAAAGAAAATCTTGATCCATCGGAGACAGTCTAAGTCTGGAAATTTAAAGTTGAAGGATGTCATCTTTGCTTTGTCTCACTTTATCCAATTCTTTTGAAAGTGAAGTTCTTGGGGAGTGTGTGGCCTAGGGGAAACTGTCTTTGTTCCTCTTTTTGTGTCCCACAGCAGCACTGTAGCAGTGCCCACCAGTGTCCAACCACATGTCCAATATGCCAACCACTGGATGCCCAAGACTTACAGCAGCATGGCTGTGTCCACGGCAGGAATGTGTGGCACAGAGATGCCTGGGCACTGGGTCCAAGGACAGCTGGATGCCTCTCCATTCCTGGGCTCTACCTAGGCCTGGCTTGTTTATCCTTGGCAGGTGCTGGCCCTCAGTGTACTCTCACCCCAACAGCCAACCCTGACTTCCATCCTCAGACCTTTCCTGACTGCTAGCACCAATGTGCTGGCAACACAGGGAAACAAGCTGGGGTTTACATGATACTGAGGGCACCCCCTCACCAGGAACCTCTTGCTGCAGATGTATAAACACCCTGACTTTCGAGCCCCCTGACCGAATCAACTCTAGCATTGCCTCCCCACTTTCAAGCCTTTTCTGGACATTGCACTTTGCTTGGTCTACCTCCCTCCTGGGCCTCTCTTCCTCATTCTGTTACTGGGTTTCCTAGTGAAACTTCATATTAAAATACTTATTTTAAAATAAAGATTTATTTACTTTTATTGGAAAGTCAGATTTACAGAGGGAAGGAGAGACAGAGAGAAAGATCATCCATCCGCTGGTTCATTCCCTAAGTGACTGCAACAGCCAGAGCTGAGCTGAGCTGATCCAAAGCCAGAAGCCAGGTGCCTTTTCCGGGTCTCCCACATGGGTGCAGGGTCCCAAGGTTTTAGGCCATCCTTGACTGCTTTCCAAGGCCACATATAGGAAGCTGGATGGGAAGTGGAACAGCTGGGGTAGAAACTAGTGCCCTAAAGTGCTTTCAAATGAAGCATTTCCTCACTGCCTACTTCCAAGGATTCCATCCTAGGAGGGTCACTGACACTTGTTAGGCCTTGTGAGACTTCACCATAAGTTACCTGTCTTATTTGAGCCTCTTTCTCTGTGTAACAGAGGCAGAAATACTTAACCTCCTAGGACTGTTGTAAGAATTGGCAGCGTGGATATAAAATACTTGGCCCAGAGGTAAGCTATTATTAGATATTTTCCCAATGCAATAGGCTCTCTCCATGGCCAGAGAACAGTCTTGAGAGGTGGGGACTGTGAAAGCTGGGACAGAGCAGAAAGACTTGTACTTTGTTGTCCTGGGATTAAGCCCGATGGCCCTTCCAACTTGAACAGATCTAAATAATTCTATTGGGAGAATTCTGTGTTCTTAGCATGAATCAGGGACACTGAGATGTGAGCACCAGGGGAAGATTCAGGCATTGATTTTAAGTTTGCTCAGTCACCTCCTGACTCTCGAGATGTTGAGTGACTTTGACGGGATTTGCTCTGGGGGAGAGGCCCCCATCCTCCCAGAGCACGGTTGTGTTCTGCAGCCTGTGAGTTGGGGATAAGCTTTGGGAGCTGAAATTTCCCCGAGGAGGATGGAAGGCTGAGCTAAAATTATGATCAAATGGCCCTGCCTTCAGGAAACTCTCAGAATTTCTCATCTTATGTGCAGTATCTGACAGTCCAATCCGAGTGACTCATTTCCTCTTTCTGAAACAAAAGACTTCTAGGGATCTAAGACCGTAAGATCCTCTCTCATGCTCCGGTCCCTGGCCACGCTCCTTTTCTCTGATCCCTTCATTTCACTCCCTTGGCTCTTCCTGTGTGCAGAGTGTGACTCCACAGGTCAGCTTCCTCACGCATGCATTCTCCAGGGTCTTGCAAACATCTGCTCTGAGTTGCTACCTCCACTATGGCAGGATCTCCCCTTACTGTTAATGGAGAATGCAGATGGTTATGTGGCTATTGAAAACAGCGCAGGGATGACCTACTAAAGCTGTGCACACTGGGCAGACTGGATGGTGCTCGGGAGAGAGACAACAGGCAGATCATGGAAGAAGATTCTCTGAGTGCAAAGAATGACTGGGGATGGGGGAGAGTGCCTGATTGGAGAGAGCTCTCGTGAGCCTGGCTATGGTTTAAATCCAGCACACAGCAAAACGAACTAGGCGTAGGCACTTGGTGGTCTTTCCCACCGAAGGCTGACCTTGGAGGAAACAGTGACAGCAAAGGCAGGTGACATGTTAGCTGCGGCGGCTGACTGTGTTGCATGAGCCAGTATGCAGATGTAAGCAGGTGGCGTCCCTGTGGGAACAAAGCGCCTTGTCGCAAGGGCAGGTACCTTGCAGAAGGAAATCTCTAGGTAAACAGGCATTGCCTCAGCTTTGTGCAAAGGACTCCTCCCATCTAGAGTTCTCCTTTTAGAAAGTGTTCTTTGAGGAGCTGATACCTCTGCAGCATGAGCCCTCAAAATGCCTCTCACACAAAAAGACGTGCAAGGCATTTCTTCATGTAGAAGAGAGTGTGCAGGGGCCACGGGGATTGAGCTTGAATCCCAAGGGCAAACAGGTGACCTCCAGCAGCCGCTCCTTCATGGCAATCCTCCTATGTGTGCAACACCTGCAGTCCTCCCCATTCAGGGTACAACCTGTGACTCTCCTTCCCCCGCTTCTCACAAGGATTAAGTGTTCTGTGTAAGGTCAAAACTGCTAATGTGTATCCAAGATACAGCATCTTGTCAGGACACAACCCAGGGCAAAGAAGAGTCTGTGGAAGCAAAATCAAACCTAGGAGAAGTTTCCTAGCTTCTCCAAGGGCATTCAGAAAGGAGGCACTGTTGCCAAAGGATGTAATTCTAAAGGACAATTAATTAGTCCTGGAAGCAGATACTTTGTTACCCAACCTGGTTCTGCAGCAGCCATGTCTCACCTCACCAGCACTTTCATTCCTCATGGCACATTGCATCGCACCTGCCAGGTCGATCTGTTTGTTCAAAACATCTAGTGGCTCTCCCTTCATTCCTAGTCATTATCACTAATCCTGAACATGGCCTGTATGTTTTTGTGCCCAGCCCCTCGGACACCTGTTCAGTATCACTGCGCTGTGTTTTGCATGGAAACCAGGCACACGGGTAGATGGGAGTTCCTTCCTGCATATAGAATGTCTGTGCAGCCCCTTGACAATGTAAGTTGTGCTCTGAATCCTTTTTCTCACACTCATGGGAAGATGCTTGGTTGGCTCACAGCAGGTCTGGGCAAAGAATTTCACCTGTGCTAACTGAGCATTCGTAAACACATCCAGCGTTGGTCTTGCCTGAGTACTTGGAATCGCTACAGGGCCCCGGAAAAAAAAAAGGGTTCGTTGTTTATTTCATGCCTGGGTCCAGAGTGAGAGGGAAGTTGGCACTGTACCCTGATGTGAAATCAGTGTGGACTCCATTAGTGAACATGGGGTGGAGGCGGGCCCAGGTCAGGTTTCTGCCTTGGACGCCCTCCGGAGAGGGCCAAGGCTCTTGGAAGACTCCTTGGAATGTGAATTGAACCTCCTGGTGAGAAGTGAATTTCTGTGCTCTAGTCTCCATTCCACAAGTCTCTATTTAGCTGTGGGCTGAAGGCCAGGGCTGTTTTATGGCTTCTTAAGGATGCTGCTGAGAGAAAGTCTTTGGAGATGAGCTGGTCTGTTAGTGGAGGCTCAGTTCCCAGCAACTATGGCCTCCAGCCTCGTTTCACGATAGCTGTCTCTCCGGGTCTTCTCCTGTGAGCTTCTCCTGGGTTAGTTGTATAGTCTTGGACCTGTCACCGTGGGGACATGCTCTCTGTGTTTCTATCATGGTCATTTTGTGACAGGCTCATGCTGGATTTTAAAGGAACCTGTGCCTGCTTGCGAGAAGTTAGAGAAGGGCACAGATTTTGGTTGCACTAGCTTGCGTGCTAG
Source organism: Ochotona curzoniae (assembly GCF_017591425.1). NCBI lineage: Eukaryota > Metazoa > Chordata > Mammalia > Lagomorpha > Ochotonidae > Ochotona > Ochotona curzoniae. The sequence continues at coordinate 19,372,808 of NW_024466307.1, forward strand.
TCCTGAACATTATGAGTCAGCTTGCTGAAACAGAGAACTAGCACATAAACCAGGTCAGCACTTAAGAAACCTCTTGTGCCCAAAGCACTCACTTACGGAGCTTCTCCAGCAAAATTCATTCCCATCCTCCCAGCTCAGGGTGGCATGGCTGTTGCTGTGGCTTCCTTGGAATTCCAAGCTCTGCAGAAGGTCAGCTCTGGCTCTGGTGTCACAGGGAAGGTGAGCTTAGGGTGCAGAAAACTGCCATCAAGCAACAAACACGAAGTTTTTCTGCAGTATGACTTTGCCAAGTGGGAGAATTGGTGGGATACTTGGGCCATGTGTGTTTTCTACCTTAACTGACTCTTTTAAGAAAATGACATCGTAAAACATGTTTCACTAGCGGAGTCAATGAAAAATTTATTTTCCTCTCAGGGGAATTTTTTGTTCACAAGATACTGCTGAATATGGAACTGGATAAACTGCAACTCCTGCATCCTGTGTATCTAGTGACTTCCTTTGCAACTGGCACACGTTGAATGTCATATTCCTCTCTGTTCCGCTGCTCCTGACACCAGCAGTTGGCGTGGCTACACTTGTCTTTATTGTGTAGTTTTTGTATCCTTGTGGCTTTAATCTACTCTGGTGTCTCTTCCATTGGATCCTTACTATCTCAGGGCATATGTAATAGCCTTCTGTGTGTGCTTCTTTACATACTGTTTCTGTGTGTTCCTGGGTGCCGTGTGTGTGTGTGTGTGTGTGTGTCTGTCTGTCTGTCTCTGCCTGTGTTTGACTATCTCTTGCCTCCAAATGTTACTGGGGATTGCTATTGGATTAGGTAACCAGCATCATTCCAGTTTGAAATGTACTTTCTAACTGTTGGGCACTCTATCTTGATTTGATCACTGTTGGTAAAATAGTGAGGCTTGTCAGGGAAGATTTTTTTTTTTTCTGGAGAAACTTTCTTCAGTGAGTGTTCTGAGCACCACAGGTTTCCTGGGTGCTAACACCCTCTAATTCTTCACCTCAGCAAGGTGTCTCAAAATGTTAAGAACATGTTTTTAGTGGAATATACACTTCTCTGTATACGGTGCAACCCAATTGCATGCCCTTAGCAAGCAATAGGTAAGAAAAGTGTAGTGTATTGGGGGGTAACGAAATTAATAGAGCAGAGAATGTGATAGCTGGGAAGCTAGAGAAGGAAGATAGAAAAATCATCTTTACAACTTACGTGTTTTGGTTACCTATGGATTGCTGCTTTGTAAACCATCCCAAAGGTCAAGGCTCTAAAACAGCAGTCATGTCACACTACTGAGGAATTCTGTGGGGTGGGGATTTGGACAGGATGCCGTGAGCATGGCTTTGTTGGTTTAACACTGTGTGGAGCCTTGTCTGAAACTGAGCTAGAACAGCTGGAGACAAGAATCATCTGGGAGATTCATCATTTCCATGACTAGTGCCGAGGCAGGCATGACTGACAGGTAGGCCCATTTGGGACTGAACCCCTAAACATGACCCCTCTGCATGGATCAGAATTCCCAGATTAAGCACTCCAACAGACAATAGGGAATATGTAGGGTCTTGTAGAACTTGACCTTGGAAGTCACATAAAATTGGTCTCACCATACTCTCTCCCAGAAAGGAGGGCCAGCAAACACAGAACCATGTGGAGCAGAAACTTCACTTTGTTTTCTTTTCCTTCTTTTTTTGTATCGAAAAGTACACACACACACACACACACACACACACACACACACTTTGAGATAGCATGGGGCTGGGTCAGTGGCATAGTAAGCTAATCCTTAGCCTGCAAATGCCAGCATCCCTTATGGGTGTCAGTTTGTGTCCAGGAGGCCCCACTTCTAATCCAGCCCCTTTCTGATGACCTGGAAAAGTAGCAGAGGATGGCCCAAGGCCTTGGGCTCCTGCACCCACCTGGGGAACCCAGAAGAAGCCCCTGGCTCCTCACTTCAGATTGGCTCAGTTCTGGGCCATTGTAGCTCTTTGAGGAGTAAACCAGTAGATACAGGAGCTCTCTCTCACTCTATCCTACATTTTCTCTGTAAATCTTTTCAGCTAAAATATAAATAAACCTTAAAATTTTTGAGAGAATATACTTTCATTTTACATTACAGCCAAAGATTTAATGCTCCACTAAATAAAGTATTTAGCCAACAAAAGCATAAAAATCATAGTTGAGCAAGAACGTAGCAAAGGCCATAGACATCCATTAAATGAAAATATTAGCCTCTATTTCTCAATGTAAGGAATGATATGGAATTTGTGACCTTGACTTAACAAAGGCCACATCGAGGAGGAAAGACCTCTTTCCCTCAAGGGTCACCCCTGCCTCTCCAGCTTGCCCAGACAAGGAATGCTATCTCAATGCAAGTGCCAAACTGCTCATGTAATGTCACCTGCACCTCCATAAGGGGTATCCTCTGGTTCCACTGAAAGCTCCCCTTGTTGAGGATTTCAACCTTTAACGATGAACTGTGATTTTCACATTTCAGCATTGCTGCTACCTCCCCAGAGAGATCTCCATAAAGGGAACAGGCAACATAGAGTGGGATCCTCCTTTGTTGTAATCTCAATGTTAGTCGTAACTCACATTTCAGAGACTCCAACTCTACCCATGAAGCTGTTTATTTTTGAGTTTGCTCTGTTTCTCTAATCATGTATTTCCTTAAGTTGTAGCTATTCAACCCATAGCAATACCTCAGTGGGTTGCAGCAGGATGATCCAAACTGGACCTGGGCACTCCTAGAGCCTTAGATTTTCCTCAGAGAAGCTTTTCTCATTGCAGGAAGCTCTCATTTCATCTTTTTCAAGTTCTCCCCACAAATATGCATTAGAGATACACCTGATTTTGTGAGATTGGTGCAAACATACACAAACCTGCGTTTCCAGAACTCACTCTGGAGATGGCATTGTGACATAGCTGATCAAGCCACCATTTATAATCTTGGCATCCCATATCAGAGTGGTGGTTGAAGTCCTGGATGCTCTGCTTCCCATCGACATCCTGATAATGTATCTGGGAAAGCACGGGATAATGGCACAAGTACTTGAGCACCTGCTACACATGTACGAGGGGACCTGGATGGACTTTCTGGCTCCTGATTTTGATCTAGCCCAGAAATGGTTAATGAAACCATTTGAAAAGTGAATTTCACTCTCACCACCCCCTGTGTCCCTCTCCATCTCTTTCTCTTTTGTCTTGCCTTTCAGATAAATGTATACATATATCTTAAAAAACTAATACATATTAATCCTTAAACACAGTACAAGCTAAAGCATAGGGACGAACAAAAAAGTATTTCCTAACATGACTTTGCACAACTGACTCTCTGACAACACAAATTAGATTTTTTTCTTATCCCTTTCTCGCACTTGCTCCTAAGTGCATTCCGTCTTAAAATTTTTTGTTTTGAGAGACAATTCCCCTTTACCAGTGCACTCCCCAGATGCCTATAATGGTTAAAGCTGGACCAGACCAAAGCCAAGACTAAATTTATGTCTCCCACTTGGGAGCCAGAAAGCCAATTAGTTGAGTCATCATCACTGTTTTCCATGTCTACATTAACAGGAAGCTGGAGTGAAGAGCCAGGGCCAGATATCAAAGACAGCCCATGAACATCTTAACCGTTATCTTCATTGCTAGGCCAAATGCACATGTCCCAAGCCAACAGTGCTTCAAGCCTACAGAGAATAAGGAATTGATTGCTGAGCCATGTTTAGTGCAAAAGATCCAGATACAGCTTCAAAATCAATTATTTTAAAGTATCAACTAAACTCTTAGAAAAGGGAAGTCTTCTAACTTCATCCCAGTCAATAAATGGAAACAGAGTGGATCAGAGGTGGGGGGCTTCATTCTTTAGGTATGAGTTATGAGTAACACCAAGGAACTGGTGGTCCAGGTCTGTAATGCAAGCTCAACCCAGACCCATTGCAAGGTCTTCTGGAAAGCTGGCTGTGCTATAGGCATGCCCATCCTGCATGAGCATATGCAACAGTTGTGCTTTTCTGGAGACACTGACTGACACATCATCCCATCAAGAGCCCAGCCTCTGGAGGTCGCTGTTCAGGGTAAGCAGTTAGGGTCCTCCAAGCATTGCACTTGACCTCACCCTCCTAAATGACAGTCCTCTTCTTACAATGGTTTCATTTTAGTATGTCTGCCTGTGACAGTCACTGCACCTAGCAGCCTTGGTATTTGCCTTCTTCGTTACTCCTTCTTCGCCTCCTATCAAAACCTTCATGCTATACTTGATTCAGTTCTGATATCCCATTACTTTTTTTATTTCTATTTTCTTACCTTTTTTATTTTCTAATTGCTTCAACTGCATTCTTTCAATAATTAATTAAATACTTTATATCCTATTCTTCAAACATCTTCTTCCATCCATGTTTTCAAGGCCATGTAGTCTGTAACTTTTAGTGTGCTGTGACATAAGTGATCACGAAGTTATCATTCACTTATTGGGTTTTGAAATGTCTACATTTTTTATTAGACCAACATAAATATAAAGGTCAAATTAACTGTGTAAGCAATTGAGATGCCCATAACGGCCCTAGTAAGAAGCCTTAAGCTTTAAATTTGTTAAGATTCATACTGGCTTTGCAATAAATCTTTTCCTTTTCAAGATCATATAATACAATTAAGATAAATCCCTTGAGACTGTTAAAGTCATTAACTTTCATTTTATGGTTCAAATATAAATAATGAAAATTTTAGAGAGCTACATTTTTATAACTAGGGTTTTGTTTGAAATGAAATAGCTTTCATTTATAGTAAGTGGGTTGGACTTCCCATATGAGTTAGGAATGTGAAAGACTATTATTAGATTTTTTTTGACGTAATAATACTCTCACTCATTTTTTATCATAGTTTAGATACATGGAAAACAAATGTTCTCATATAAGCTTGATAAATGTGTTTTGGCAATCTTTTTGAAGTTAGAAGTATGTTGCACTCCGACTTGGCTTCCAAGATCAATGATGATCCAGTCCTCTCAGGGGCTGGCTCTTCTGGTTTTGCCTGGTCAACTTCTGGCACTCTTAAATACTTGAACGTCTTAAATTCTCAGAGTAGAATTCTTTGGCCTGCCCCTACCTTTTCCCCATAGGCTCACATTTGTTCTTGCAGAATTTCACTGCACCCAGCCTGTGCTAACCCTAGATTTCACTGTAAGGTAGCTTGAGGGCAGAGCTTACGGCTGCCAAAGCTCATTGCTGTATCCCCAGGTGCCTGGACAAGAGGCTGGCCCTTTCCATTGTTTAACTCAGATGGCTCAGTTGAATGATGAGATGATTGAGTGATATTTGAATGAATATATGCATAGGTAGGAAATGTATAAGAGATGGTTATGAGAAATGTCAGGGTTTAAACCAGGTCTCATTGAAAACGTGTCTGTCTAATTTGCTGCCCATAAACAGTCTAACAAATATCTCCTACTTTCTCTCTGCCATTTCCCTCAAAACCCAAAATTAATAGGTTGCATATTACTTGGTTTCTTTTTTTAACATGCATGGTTTATAACTTATTTTAGTTTGTAACTATGACATTGTCATGTTTAGGCTGGATAGCTTTAAAGGCCCTATACAATAGATAAAAATAGCAATGCACTCCCACATTGGTCTTCAGAAGTCCAGAATACTACTTAGATTTCCACCTCTGTGGGCACAAATCTCTTCCACCCATGTGGGAGTTGGTTGTGTGCCCCAAATGAGGTTTGACTTCTTATTGCCCAGAGTAGATTTAGCTATGATTCTTCTCTGGTCCATGGAATTTTTAAAAAAATTTTATTTTTGATGATTACATAGTTGAGAAGGATGCACACTCATGTGGATCACCAATAGTAGGGGAAGGGTCAAAGAATATGGGAAAGTGGATGAGACTATTGTTTCCACTTTTCTTTTTCTTCTTCCCATATCTGGGGGAAAGCCAGGAGAGAAGGGGAGAAGCTACGCCCAGCCTTCCAACTGCATCAGTACCTAGGGATAGGGACTGGCCGCCCAATATCATCCCAGGGTCCCCAATGTGGAACATGTTCCAACGGGTCTGCTCAAGTGGATTGGATAGTTCTGAAATGCTGTTGATTTCACTGCTTCAAGGATGAAGAAATCCTTCCAAAGTCTTTTGGCTGGCGTAATCCACCAGAGTCTCCATTCACCTGGATACTTGCTATCAATGCTTGACTGGGAGAATTGTCCAATTTGTTCTGCCCTCTACCTCCTGTTATGGTACTAGATGTCTTTTGCAGTCCCCAGTGAACGGCCATATGCCCCATGTGCATCTGGGCCTGCTGTCTACCGCTCCATCTTCAGCAACTGAGAAGGCCAGTTATGAAACATGCATTCCAAGATCAGACCACAGATCCTGCAATTCTGCACGTGATTGGAGTTTTGACATCAGTGGATCAGTTCAGGATTCCCCAAAGAAACCTTGTCCAAAGTAACCCCAAAGCTGACTTCTGTGTGTGCTAGCCAGTGCGGGGTCCAGCTCAGTTTGTCACCATATCAACTATACACAGACTGGTGGTTACATTGCTCGGTCAGTTCTGTCTCCAGCACCATCTCTTATGCAACCAATGGATGATGCAGCCCAGCCCAATCTTGCCCACGACATGCTCGGCCCTCACATATGCTAGCAGGAACTGCAGCAGCACAGTTGGCATGACCCGCAATCACCCCGAGCCCCGGTTCCTGCACATGACATTATGTACACCAGACTGGTCTGGTCTGTCCTGCATCCCATTCGGTTTTTGTATACACCAATGGGTGCTACAGCCTAGTTCAGCCCAACTGACCAGCTATCCAGCCAACACTCATGCTACTGCTTGTCAAGCCAGGATGCCTCCAGTGTTGGTCCTCATGCTCATCAGTGGGAGCTGCAGCCCATCAGAGAGGCACCTACAGTTTCCCTGTTAGGTCCACTCCCAGCCCTGGATCTTGCACTTTCCAGGTGATTCTGCAGTCTAGTTTGGCAGAACTTACCCCCATTCCCAGCACTTGCCTGATGCTGTGGCAAACCTTGACCAGCCTGTACTTAGTCTAGCTCATGCATACACCAGTGGGTATGGTCACTTAGGCAAGTCTGGCTCTCCCCCAACACATGCAGACAAACAGGTGGTGTAGCACTGCCCAGCCGGGTCTGTTCCCAGTTTGAGTTCTCACACTCACCAGCAGGAGCAGTAGGTCAGCAGGGGAGCTTGCACAAGCCCACCTACGCCCACCCAAGAGCCAGCTCACACACTTGCTGACATGTGAAGCTATTCTGCCCAGCCTGACCAATACCCAGGCCTGAATCACATGCTCACCAGTAGGAGTTACATCCCACTAGGGGAATTCCTGAAGTTCCCCCGCCAGGCCCACACCCAAACCCAGATCCCACATGTGCCAGTGGGTACTGGGCCCTTACCTGGCATAGTCTGCCACTCTGTCTTGGCCTTTGTGTGTGCTGGTGGATATTGTGGGCCATCCTGCTCTACATCCTACCCCTGCAGCCTGGACCAGCCCAGCCTGTTCCCAACTCCAGTACCTGTAAGTATCTTAGGGGTCCATGGTCATGCCTAGCTCAACCTATCACCACCCCTAACTCTCGAGCAAACCAGTGAATATTGTATTTGCACATGGGTGAACCCACAAATCCCTCACAGAATTTGCCCCCCAGATCTGGTTCTCTTGTCTGCTGGTTAGTGTCATGTCCCAGCCTAACATTACCTGTCCTCTGTTCCAAAACTCACTGGTAGGTACTGTGATCTAGACCTTCCAGGTAGGCTCCCAGCCCTAGCTTTAGTGTGTGCCGGTGGATACTGGTCAGCCATGGTCAATTGTAACTAGCCTTGCTCAGGTTTCCCACATGGCTGGGGTACATTGGTCTGACTCAGAAAGGTACTCCAGTTTTCCTTCTCCAAATTGCTCAGTCTCAACCCCCTTGCTTATATTCAAATACAGTAGCCTTGTCAGTAGAAATCTTCCTGATGTCGTTTCTCACTTGCAGCATGTCATTTCTCACCTCCCTCAGCTGTCCTCCCTCCTACACTTCCGCATAACCACAATCCCTGAGCAATCCACAGTCTGTGTGCCTGGAGTACATGGGTTCCCCAACCTTGTCTTCACAAGCCCAGACCCCCAGTGGAGTGGTGTGCTGGTCTGCAGCCCTGCCTGCCCACCAGAGAGCCAAGCTCCTGATACACACGCTGGCCTGGGACCTTGCCCCTCCTCCAACCCAAGATCCAAGCGCTTTTACAGTTCCTGAACCTGATCCACCAGCACACCATGCCAGTATGCTAGGCTAGGTCTCTCCCCTACCCCACCTACCTTGTACAGGATCAAGCACATTTGGAAACCTCAGGCTCAATTTCTCAGTTTCCCTTGAGTCTAGGCCTTGATATCACACTGAGTCAGAACTAATAAGATCCAAGCAGAAGTCTCCATGTAAAGCTATGCATATTCCTGATAAGCAAGAGAGATGTTGTTAATGTCAACATCTTCTACTTTCCATTGCCTTTCATGTGGTCATGAGTGGAGATGAGGCTGCTGTCTTGCAACCAGGGGGCAATAAGCTGTAACCTGTAGGATGGTGGAGCAGATGCTAAAAGAACATGGGTACTTGTTAATAGATCTAGGTGCTGCCAACCTTCGATTCCCCTATCACATACATAAATTAAATCCCTGCTTGTTTGAAACTGCATAAAGTTGACTTACTACTGGTTTGCAACCCAGAAAATCTTAATTGACAGAGAGGCTATCTTTAGTCATCCTCTTAATTTAAATTTAAATCTTAAAATATTCTTAATCTACACCCAATCTGAATCTAGACAAGAATTTTATCTTGATCTAACTCTAATCTGCATGAATCTAATAATATATATATTTATATGCATGCACAAAGCACTTTAGAAGGAGCCCCAACTTAATTTTCCTTCGCTTTTTGCATATGCTATTTTCTGATGAGACCAAAAAGGAATTGATAATGATGCAAATGCAGATATACATAAATCTAAGAACAAATTCTTACTTCATGAGAAATAAATAAGCTTCTGCTACATTTCTCATAGTTTATTATACAAAAAGCTTCCAAATGTGTGACTCATTTGTATTTTTAAGAAAAGTAGAAATATGTGATAGCTAATTTCTAATAGTAGGTTTAAGACTTAGAGGTTATTCTTGATTTATGTCAACATTAGTTTGGAGTTAATTGATAACAGATTGCATCAACAAACAATGTTTAACTTTCAGAGGGTACTTATGTTTTTAAGATGTTTTGATGAAGAGAGAGAGAGAGAGATCTTCCATCCATAGGCTCACTGGGGCTATGCAAAGCAAAGCCAGAAGCCGGGACCTGCATGTGGGTGCAGGGGCCTAAGTACTTGGGTCATCTCCCATAGCTTTTCCAGGCACATTAACAGGGAAATGGATAAGAAATGGAATCCCTGGGACTAGAACCAGAATCCATGTAGGATGTGGCACTGTAGGTGACAGTTTAACCTATAATACCACAGTGAGGGCCCCAAAGGGTATTTAGTTCTGAATAATTCAAAAACATTCACGAAATGAAAGGATAAGTTTATATTGGAGCTGTAGGTTAAACCATAGCTTATGAAGCTCAGGTCCTAGTTTCTGCTGCTCTGCTTCCTGTCTAGTTCCCTGCTCGCGTGCATGGGAAAGCAGTGAAAAGGGGCTCAACTGCTTGAGCCCTTGCTACTAGTGAGGAGCTCCCAGCTGGAGCTTCAGTCTCTTGGCTTTGCCCTGAACCAGCCCTGGACATTTCAGCCATTTGGGAAGTTGAACAACATATGGGGGAAATCTCTCTCTTTCTGTGTCTCTCCCATCTATGTCCCATTATCCTGTCTTTCAAATAAACACGCAAATCTTTTAAATTTATACTTATTTTGATGCAAATATCTTAAAACTCCATGCCAATGTTTCATAATTTGTTTCCTATGAACTTTTAGAAGACTCTAAATGATGTAACAATGAGATGATCCAACTTTCTTCTTTCTAATAAAGGGTTTGCTTGAAAACCAGAGTTGCAGAGAGAGAGGGATCAAGAGAGAAATATAGAGAGAGATCTTCTGTTCATTGCTTCACTCCACAAATGGCTGCAATGACCAAGACTGGGCCAGGCTGAATCCAGAAGCCAGGAGCTTCATCCAGGTCTCCCACATGGGTGGCAGGGGCCCAAGTACCTGGACCATCTTCTGCTGTTTTTCCCAGGTCATTATCAAGGAACTGGATTAGAAGTGGAGAAACTTGGATGCTGCCATTACAGACAGTGGCTTTACCTACATGACAATGATCCCCTGAATTTCAATTGGACATGGTTTTGAACATGGTTTTTAGATGTCAGATAAAAATGCAGACATACTTCCAAATCCACTTGATGAAGAGCTGGTTCAATGTATAGCTCTTTTTATCTGCAAGAATTAGGGGAGCCTAAAGTTTATACTGAAGCCCCGGATGAATCCTCCCACTTGTGTCACTCTGTGTCTCCCCTTGCCTTTTCTCTCAAAGCCCCCAAGTTAATAGGTTGCATATGCTGTTGACTGAACCTCCATTCCCCAACAAGCGCAGGCTGCCAAGACGCCCTGACTTGAGTGTGTCTCACCAGTCCCTGGCTCTGGTTTCATGTTCTCTGAAACACTCGCACATGAAACCAGGATGATCTGCACCGCGGCACTGTGGAAAATGTGAAACATCAGGCATACGATGCATTTTTCAGAATCTGGCTCTGTAACTGAAGCTTGGCTTGTTTGCTGTCTGGCTGATAAGGGTGGATGAAGGATGAAGACTGCTTTGCTGTCTCCAAAGAAAGATCTCCACATCAATCTTAAAAGGGACACTTGGGCTAGAAAGGATGATTATATGGGGTTGTCTTTTGTTTTCCATCTCTCATGATCACTGCCAATGTCGGGGCAGCCTGGGCATTTCAATAGACCAGGGGCTAGAGATGGACAGAATAAGGGTCCAGAGGGAATGAATAGATTTCAGACTACAAACAGGTCAAGGCCTTGGGGACAACGCTTCATGTAGCTGTGGCTGAGAAATGTGTCTGTCTCTGGTGGCTGTGAGGAAGGGGGCTGCAGCTAAAAAATGGCCTTATCTGTCTTGAATAGGTCTACTGTTTATAACCCTCACTACTGATTTTTTGTCAAAGCAGTTTTTTGCTTTTGACCTTTCGAGATGGATAGGATTGTACAGAGTATTTTCATTAGTTTGCGGTGAGTCTGCTTTGCCTCTGCAGAGGCAAGATGTGGTATCTGTCAGGCCTGCTCAGGGTTTCACAGTCTCCTGTTGATCCGTCCTTACACATCCCAAGAGGGAACTGGGTAAGAAACATGAACTGGCAAATACGTGTTGACGTTAGCTTACCTGAGTGCACCAGGGTTTCGTTTTCTCTGACATTCATACTTTTGCATGGTTTGGAAGTGTTTGTTTTTTTTTTATCAATAACATTTTGGTGGTCCACTCATATTTAATAGCAGTCTGGGAATCCCTAATTTTGAACATATCCCACAAAAGGAAATGCAATTTACATCACAACCTAGTACAGCTTTTATTTGAAATGTATTCTGATAGTTTATTATTTTTTAGAGAGTCGGTGTTGGCCACAAAAAGTACTTATGATTCACCATGGAGTTACAACTTGCAATGTAAAAAAATATTGGAATATCATAATTAATTTCAAGGGGGCAATTGGTAGTTTTGGATATTAAAAAAATGCTTCTGCCCAATTGGTACTAACATTAACTGATGTTAAAAATCACCTGTGCTATCAGAAAACTCTGACTAAAAGGGGACTTCCTCAACTTGATAAAGAACAGCCGCCAGAAACCTACAGCTAACATCATACTTAATGGTGAAAAACTTGATTCCTTGTCAAGATTAAGACAAGATAAGAATGATCTCTTACCATTACTTTTAAATCTCATAATGAGATTCTTAACTAGCAATATAGGAAAAGAAAATACATGGTATAAAGATTGGGAAGCAGGAAATAAAACTGTCTTCCTCACAAATGACATTTTTAAGAAGAAACTCTGAATCAAGAAACTAAACCAATAGGAAAGCCAAACTCCTGGAGCTCAAAAGTAATCATATAAAGATTGTGGGATACAAGATTAACATGTGAAACTCAATTGCTCTTCTGCATTCTAGCAACGAATGGTGGAATTAAAAATTTTAAATATACTATAGAATAATCTGACTCGATTTATCTTTATATGTAATATAATGTATATAACATACATTATAATATAAACACAGAAATGAATACTAATGTATAAATCTTAACAAAACCTGCTTAAGACCTATTGAAAAAAACTATAAAACTCTGATCAAAAACATCAAAGAATAACTACACATACAGATAATCCATGTTCATGGATAGGAAGCCTCAATGAAATCAAGATATAAGCTCTCCCCAGTGTTTTCAATAGAAGAGGCAGCACCCAATCAAGATCCTAACATGTTATTTCTGGATACTAGAAAATGGATTCTAAAATTTATGTTGAGAGAGAGACTAGCGAATTCAATATTGAAGGAAGGGATGAGCATTTAATCTAGCAGTTAAAATACACTTCATATTAAAAATACCTGGGCTTAATAACTAGCTCTGGTTCTTGACCCATTTTTCTTGCTATTGCCAACTGTGGGAGCCAGCATTAATGGCTCAAGGCTAAATCTATTCCTGCCACTCATGTAGGAAACCTGGGTTTTAGCCTTGGCTCTTGTTTCCCAGCTCATGGCTTTGGTATAGCCTGTCCCAGCATTGGCTGTAGAAGGTATGTAGAGAGTGAAGAAAATGAAAAGACTGATACTACTCAACTTCAGTATTTGTAAAACTACAAAAATTAGGATAATAATGTGGTGTTAGTGAAAGAACAGATAAACAAGTCAAAGGAACACAGTAGAAACCTCAGAGACACTAAAAAGCCAAATGGCCTTTGACAAAGAATCAAAATAAATACAATGGAACAAAAATAATCTTTTCAAGAAATAGTGTATATGTGTGGCAGGGAGAATTGTGGACTAATGGATAAAGCCAGCACCTGGATTGCTGGAATGCCATAGGGGCACCAGTTGGAATCCTGACAGTCCATCTCCTGTTAACACACCCAGGAAAGCAGATGAGGATGGTTCAAGTGTCCCCCCTAGAGGTTTTCCGGTGACCCAAGTTGAAAGTGACCATGCAATTGCGTATCCGGCGGCGGCAATCCACGCCGGACCACATGGCTTTGTCATTTTTTGACTCGATTAGGTTTGTTAGTGCCCTAGGGACCTTGGGTGTTATCGTTCTCGCTTGCATCTCGTCTCTTGGTCCCTCTCGAGGCGTTATCTCTTCTATTTCGTATCGTCTTGCTCGGGGTCCTACTGTCTGTCGCTCTTTAGTCTGGTGGCTAACACAAACCACGCTACACAACAAACCGCTTAACACATCAACACCAATCTCTCTCTATCTCAAAAAAAAAACTCACTACACTCACACTTTACTATAACTTTACTCTTCTGGATGGCAAATCTCGTATCCTGGTTCTCTCTCTCTATCGCTTTCGCGTACTGATCTATCGCCGCTTCGTTTGGAGCTCTTTTAAACAAACAAACGAAGAAATATTTTAAAAAGAGAGTGGAAAACTATGTAGTCAGAAAACCACGTTACAAACAACATCATACTATATTCGTGCAAAATTATGACGCAACGTGAGGTGTAATCCATTCAGCTAAATGTAAAAATGGGGTAGTGTATGCAACATCTAAAACAACACAAGATAAATGCTATGGTAATCAAGGGAATGAACATGTTAGATAAAACATCACGAGAACGTGAACCCTTGCGAGAAGCAGTGGAGAGCTGGATTTTATTAAAGGTGTAATGGGCCGTCTCTTTCAAAGGCAATCTCAGAGAAATAAGATAATAAACCAAAGACAGGAAAAAATATTTGAAAAAAAAAAGAAGGCATCTGATAAATGATCGCAAAGAAACTTTAAACCCAATGATAACAAAATAATCAGCCAATTGAAATTTGTGTAAAAGACCTGCACAGGTGTCAGTGAAAGATAAAACAAATCACGAGGAAAATGAATTAAAAGGGGTAACATCATATTTGTCAGATAATTATAAGTTAAAACAATGATACAACTGTGCTTCCATTAGATTGATCAAAATTCTAAATGCTGGATGAACCAAATGCTGATGAAGATGTGGAGCAAGGGCAACTCTCAGTAAATGAAGATGCTATTGTAATTTGGAAAGCAGTTGTGGCCTGCTGACTTGCTTCTGGCTTATACAATGTAATCCAAATGGTTCATGACATCTATATAATTGGTTTATAAATAAGTACGTCACCCCCCACTTGAGTTCTTAGTTGGGTCCACAGTCCCAACAAAGGAAATGATTGCCATCTGCGGTGAAACTGTGAGCAAGAGAATCCAGACAAACCATGCCTGCACTCCTGCAACTGCAGATAATGAATAGTTGGTTTAGGCAACTAAGTTTTGTGGATAACTTGTGCACTGTCCTTTAGAGACACACAAGTTTGTAGTGTACTCTACTTACTGCCTACCATGAAAAAGACACAACCCTAGCTATTCCCGAAAACCTTTTGAAAACTGTTTCTAAAAGGATTTTTAGCACAAATCAGATGGAAGATTTCAGCAATCTCAATAATCTCTTAACAGAAGGTCATATGCAAAGAGCAGGGGGGCACCCCAGAATGGAGCAGGTGGACAGGAGGAGGCTTGTAATCCAACCTTGGAGACTCCCGGATCCTCACCAAGGACTATTAGTGTGGACACCAAGGACTACATCTCAACTGCCAAGGAGACCACGGGAAATTGGAGTGCCTTTGGAGGCCGAGAACTCTGAGGTCATCCACTCCCGTTTGGATCTACCACATGGGACAGAAGAAGCCCAAATCCTTCCTGGCAGGATCCAAGGTCATCAGAACAATAGCCAGGAGCCCTGAGCAGCCCACAGAAACAGAAAAACAGCAAACTTCCTTTGGGTCTCAGGAGAGGAGCTTTCTCTGGTCCTTACTTAGCTCCAACTTTGGGTCCCCACCCTTTCCTGCAATGACCATCAGGGTTGTTTTGGAGCCCTCCCTAAAATAAAAACAAAAACAAAATAAAAATTAAGATTAAAAAATAATAATAAATTAGAACAGATAGAGAACAACAAGGAAAGCTTAGAACTAGACAGGAAACGGTCAGCGTGGACCCACATATACCTTACTAGGTAGGACACAAAGATAAGTTACTCCCCACTAGAGCATTGAAGATTTCTCTGCACACCTTTCCTAAAACTGTTCTGCACCTCAACTGTTGACATGTGCCTTGTTAGAGTTATTAGCCAGTTTACCCTAAAATCTGCCAAGTTCAGTAAAAATAATGCTTCAACACTAAAAACTGCTAAATACTAAAATGATAATAGACAAGACAGCTGAATAGTATCCTATAGCCATTTTAAGGTGTATAGAAGCCAGTTGTTTATAAACTAAAATTGGAAATGTCAATGAAGGAGTCACAGGATGTGGTTAAGAGCCTTTTTTTTTTTTAACATATTGGTTGCTCAATATCATGTCAATTAACTCCATAATGTTGTAAACTGTTGTTGATGTTATGTTGGGGGCTTTTAAGTGGTCAGGATGATATCCTGCCAGCTCTACCTTCAGACCAGGGATGGTCTCCCCCAAGAAACCATTGAATGTATCTGGGCAATAAGATTCTGGACTCTATGCTTGGTATATGCCTGCAATGAAAGAATCTTGACTGGATTTGAACTGTAATATTGCAACTAGGTGGAGGAATCCACCATGGGGGAGGGCACGGGGAGGGGTTAGGGGAATTCCAGAGCCTATAAAACTGTGTAACAAAACGAAATGTAATCACTAAAAAAAATTAATATTAATACACACACACACAAAAAAAAGAGTTAAGGATTATCTGTATTGTAGTGGCAAGTGCTACTTGATAGTAGGAGAAACCTTTTGAGAAAATGTGAAGAAAGGCAATGCTAAATTACTTGAGTTTGACAAAATGCAGTTTTCTGAACCAAGCAAAATCAAGACATTTTCTGAACAGCAAAACTGGCCCTAGCTGCCTGGAGTATATGGGAGTTTCTTTTAAATGCTAGAATGTGGTAAGCTTTAGTCCTTGGGTATCTTCTATTCCCCACTGATGTTCATTACCTGAGTGATTTCAGTCATTCTCAAGGCTCTAAATATCATCCAAATGCTGATAAAACCTTAAAATATGTCTCCAGTCTGGACTTTTTCCTTGAATTCCAGATTTTTCTCTCCAACTGCCTACTCAGCGTCTGCATTTGGATGTCTAATAAGCATCTCAAACCTAACACATCAATCTTCAGATCTTCACCTTCCTCCCACTTGCTTCCCTATCTCAAGAAAAATGACAGTCCCATCCTTTGCTGCTCAAGCCAAAAAAAATGCTGGAGTGAAATTCTTGACTCATGTCTTTCTCTCACAACATATCTAACACCATTAGCAAGCCCCACTAGTTCCTCCTTTAACGTCTTCTGGGATCTGGCCATTTCTCACACTGCTGATGCAAGTCTTCAGTGTTCCTCCTAATTGGTCTCTCTGCTTCCGTCTTTACCTCCGTATAGTCTATCCTTAACAGAGCATCCAGAGGGGTCTTGTTAAAGTGAGATGCTGTCATAACACCGCAATGGCTCTGTCTCAGAATTCAGGCCCTGCTGCTTACAAATTGTCCAGGAGCTGCAGCTTCTCCTGTCCCTCCTTTTGCTCTGTTTGGGTCCCTGTATGCCTGCAGATCCCCAAGCCTGGTCCTCCAGCAGTGTGCTGTAACCGCCAGGGGCCCTACCTGCCTACCCAGTCTGTTGGTGTCTCCCAGTGTTTGCCCTCCACATATCTGTTTCAAAAATAGAATAGGTGACTGTGCTGGCATGCTGGTATAGTTAACACAAATTTGGCATTACCCAGGTCCAGGATGCCTGGCCGCTATTAACTGGTTTTCTCCCAGCAGTGTAACACTTGCCTAGGTGTAATGCAACTTAGACCACTGCCTTCAGCTGATATTCTGATTGTTTTACTTCCAACACTTCTAGCTGGTTTCCAAAAGGGCAGGCACTGGGGGCAGATTAGATATTTCCTTGGTGAGTAAATGTTTTTAGTTCACCAGATTCTTTCCTTTTGCATTTTCATTACAGGTGTTCATCTAGGAGTTCTCAGAGCATCAAAAGTTAAAATCAGAATAGAGAATGGTCGTAGACAGTAGCTCCATTTTCTCTTTGATTGCAAGTCATAGTTCACAAAATCTGATTTCCTTTAGTCAGGGTTTCATATGTTCTAACTTCTGCCTTATAACCTAGGCTTGAGTGATAATGTTTTTAGGATGTATTTTATTTATTTGAAAGGCAGTGCAACAACCAGAGGGAAAGACAGAAAAAGGGGGGGGGGGAGCCTTCTTCTAGCTGGTTCAAATGATTGCATCAACTTTTTCCAGGGAAAAGCCAGGAGCCAGGAATTCCATTCACATCTCCTAAATGGCTAGTTAGAGCTCAGTCACCTGGGCCATCACCCACTACCTCCCAGGCACATTCGTGGAAAGCTGGATTGAAAGTATAGGATGGCTGGCTCTGAAAGCATGGCTTCTGATGTGGGAGACTGGCAGCCTAAGCAGGGGCTTCTCCCTCTGTGCCACAATGCCCACGCCACAGTATTCCTCTTTAAAACTGCAAGGGGAAAGGTATCTGGGACCTCAGGAATCTGAAAGAGTTAAATTCAATAGTATTCTGGCTTATTTTACTATGAGCCCTTTTTCTTTACACAGCGGAGATGGAGATGCAGGTTAGAAGTGACTTAGACAAAATAAGGAATAATAAGCCTTGTTGGAACAAGGTTTCAGAACCCTTTTGTAGACCTGGCTCATGTCTAGACTTTGAAGAACCTCATGCTGCCTTGTCATTACCATGTAGTGCCTATCGTAAAATATTCATGTGCCTTTCTCCAGAGACTGGACTGTTTATAAATAATGCTAGAATTGATGATCAAAAGGCTAGCCCAGCTAATGGAATGGAATGCTACAACAAGAGAAAAGAGGCCCTGCCCACTCCTGCTCACATTCTTTTCCGAAAGCATCATCCTCTAGGGGAGTAACAAAGACGCTCTTGCTGAATTAGAGATGGTGGCAATCAGAACTTTGAATTTCTTGGCATTTTTGCTAGTTTAAAGCTTAACCTTCTGAATACTTGAGTGTAATTACATGTGGTTTCTTAAAAGAGCCAGAGACAAAGCAAGTCATTTCAGGAATGTCCTGAAAGACTTCACTGAAAGGAACTCTGCTTTGGTCCCTCTAGACTTGAACATATCTTTAAAAACACTTCTTCATGAATTGTTGGAATTTTCAAAAGGACAAAAGACAATAAATAATCCTGTGAACTCAAATTTCTCCTGACTCATGATATTCCAAACTACTCAAGGATATGCCTTACCAATATTTCCTTTAAATGTTTCTGTATAATTTTAATGCAAAAAGTACTTTAAAAACTTGCAACCAGACCTCATTTACCATAGGTCTTGAAATAAAGCAAGGAAGGACTTGTGAGTATTACATGGTGACCATATTTTGAAAAAAATGCTTTCATGAAAAGAGATAAATAGCACACTGTTTCGTATCTCTGATCACTGGTAAGGGGGATAAACTGAGAGTTTAGAAATGCACAGATTTTCTTCTCCTGCCATGCCTCGTTTGTAGTAAGATTGATGTCCACTATTTATTGAGCGCTTTCATATTGGTCAAACTGCTTTGCCTGGGTTACCTCACTACTTCTTGTGACAGATCCAAGAGACAAATGCTATTGTCATTTCTATTTTACTCAAGAAAAATGTAAATAACAAGGTTGAGTGATTTGCTCAGTGTACAGGGTCCATATGTTGGTCTATGGGACTGGAGGTTCTGCTTATAGTCCAAACAGTTTCTTTCAGCCAAGCCTTTTCACAGTCATCTGTAACACTCCTGTCTGCCTTGAGCTATTAGTGCCATTTCTCCAGCCACCTCTCTCCCAGAAAGATCTGAATAGAGTGAAGTTTACCAGGTTCCCTTTGCCTACCTGGAAATGGTGTGTGGCCTATCTCCAGGTGAGTATGTTTGCCTATGCTTTTACCTAATGGCGCAGAAGGCAAAAAACCAGGTTGTCCTTTGTTTAGTGGCCAGTGGATGCTTTTAACAAGTGGGAGTGGAACCAGTCCTTGTCCAGGACCTGTGTGTTTTGGAAAAGCATTCCCCAAATTGCTATGAGATCCTTAAGGATTTATTCTAATGCTTTTCATTCTCCAAGTTCAGTCCTGTGGTTTCAGCTCCCCAGAAGTCATTCCTTTTCCCTTTGTGTTTGTGGCTGGCCAGAGTTCCTGGCTGACTCCAAGGAGGCTTAGGATAACAGGCAAAGGCTACATGGACTGGTTTCCTGGTGCAGTATTCCCAAGTCATTGGCTGGAACTCTGTCAATGTCCCCAATTCACTCAAAGGGTAGAGAATTGAACCCACATACCTAAATGCCTGCATGTGCATGCGGTGGGGTAGTGTCTGTGTTTACCAGAGCTGCTAAACCCACATGTGCATCCCATATAGGCGTATGCCAAGCCTTCTAGACAATGAGGGGAAGATCATCTAGAACAGAAAAAGACTCAACGCTTGGATTGTTGGGGTTCCCAGACTACTGAAGGGGCTAAATCACAAAGCTCTCACCGTGACAAGAGCAAGAAAGAGGAGGGACCTAATGCTATGAGACAAATAGGACTCTGGACCTCATCACAGAGGACAGGACATGGTCCCTGAGCCTCAGTGATGGATCAGGGACTTGGAAGAGGAGGAGAAGGAAAGAAGATTAAATGACAGGGCATCTTTGCAGGCCAGATGCTGCATGTGAGGGTCTTGTGGCTGGAGTGCGGCACCTACCCCTATCAATCAGTCTGATCTTTCCAGTGAATGCTGCTGAGCTGCAAGCTGTAGACTTTGGAGGATGGCTCCTTTTCCATCGTGAGCATTCACTGATGCTGTACACATTCAGATCCCACATAAGCGAGAAGGAGGGCACCTATGAGGTAGGCCTGTCACCCTACGCCCCATGACGGAGTAAGCCCCACATCGATCATATATGTTTTCACCCTGTATTGGCTGGCACAAACATGCTTCTGTAAGAGCCAGCCCCTGCAGACACCGCAGTGTGAGGAGCACAAGCCTGCTTGGGGCAGGGAACAGCATCCAGGAGGAGAAGTACAAGGGCTCATTCTCAACTGGTGTCAGAATACTGCCATGTGCAAACTCACTAACAGGAAGCGTGAGATACTATCTTCCTGTAGATCCTCAAGGAAGGAAGAAACCCCCACCATGTGGTGGGTGGCCTATGCTCTCACATGGTTGATCCCTGTTGTGCAGAGGCCTGAGAGAAGGGCTGTGTGCCTGTCAGCTGCAGGCATTGCTTGTTTGCAGGCTGCATGCCCCTTTGCCCCTCAACATGTTCCTTCATCCAGCTCCCCGACAGTCCTCTACCTTTACTTCCAAGAGGCTTTAATAGTCAGAGCTGGGCCAGGGCAAAGCCAGGAGATTCCTTCTGGATCTCCCATACAGATGCAGTCTGATTTTTGAGACACATTAGCAGGGAGTTGGACTGACATTAGCAGCCTCTGACAGGCTGCCATGTGGGATGCCAGCAATGCAAGTGGTTACTTCAGCCCTTAAGCTATAATGTTGGTCCCAAGTGTCTCTCTTTTGACTTAACACATTCCATACTCTCCTCTTTCACCTGCACCCTGGCCTTTGTGTAGTTCATAACTGTCCAGGTGCCATGCACCATGAGGACCAAGGGATACTCCATTCACTCAAGCTTCACCAAGCCATGCTGGGTTCCTTCATTTCTAGAAGCTTCTCCAGCAGTGTGGGCCACAGCTTGGGGGCTGCACTCATGGGCAGAGAAGCTGTCTCTTTGGGTTACTACTGCAGGGTCCAGAATACGGTTCTCCTCTGTTGGTTTGCAAGCTGGGCTGCACATTAGCATTACCTTGGGAGCACTTAGAAGCTACCATTGGGCTGTGTCCTGATCTGGTCCTTTCAAAGCAGAATGTCTGGAGCACGGCTGGGAAAGGTATTTTTTAATGCTCTCCAGGTGATTCTAATGTGCAGCCAGTGTTGAGAACCAATGATTTACTCTCTCCAAGTCCACACCCTGTGCCCTAAATCAGTTAGGACACAGAGTTGGATCTTCTTACTCATCCACTCTCTGGCTTCAGATAATGAAATAAGTAATAAATTTACCAATGCGAGTCCCTGCCAGGAAAGACAGAAAGATGGGAGGGGAGAAAGAGTTATGTTCCCACAAACTTTATTCTCCCCTTGGCGAAACTGACTTCGCTGAGACACTGCTCCTGCAAGCATTTTCTTTGATTCTGGAAGTGTTCAGCCCCTGCGTGATGCCCTCCAACCTCATGCATTCAGTTCTACCTGAAACACTTTTGAAAATCCATCTTTCAAAGAAATAAAACCACCAGTCTTGGACAAGCTCTGCCTCCATGGTGCATGTGGGTAACAGGTGTTTGACAACCAAGAGATTGGGCATGGAATGTGCAAAGCAACATCAGCTCCTCCAACCCTAGGCACTCCTACTCCTCATTCAAAAGCTATTTTGGACAAAATAGCTTAGCCCAAGTGATGGACAGGCCACAACCCCTGGCAATGATTCTTCTCCTGACCTCAGTTATTTTGTCTGGGGAGAGTATCTTAAGTTCCAGCTAGTAGTGGTAGCAATGCGTCCTTGTTTCAAATAGTGTAAGCTGCATAATGAGGAGTGATCTTTGGCCTATTGGTTAAGCCACGACTTGGGAGCCCAGATCCTGTATAGAATACCCATATGTTGGAAATCCTGCCTCTGCTCCTGACTCCAGCTTCCTGCTACTGCGTATTGTGGGAGAAGGAAAGGAATGATCAAGTAGTTGGGTTCTTGCCATACATGGGGGAAATATGGATTGGAACCCAGATTTGTCCTGGTCTAGCCTTGAATTTTGTGGACATTTAGAGAAATGAGCTACCATGAGCTACCAAATGGGAGCTCTCTGTGTCTTTGTTTCTCTGTTTCCAAAATTGTATATATATATATATATATACTTATATATATGCACACACAATTATATATCTATACAATTATATATATTTTAAAATATATTTTAATAAATATATATTATTTTATAAAATTGATGTTAATCATATATAATTATATAGTTGTAATATATTACAATAATAATTATATATTTTTATGTTATATATATAATATATAGACATGGGCAAGAAAACCGTCCTATTCAGATAAGAGAAAGATTCAAATAGATTAAATTCTGACCAAAGCTCATTAAAATTTCATCATCTTTTAGCCAACCACAGGTAAGATCATAGAAATGTTCCTTTTCCCCCTTTGACTCCTTTTTGTCCCCCATGCTATTCCCATTTCTTCCCTTTCTGATGAGGCAATTTTCATATGAAATACATTATTTGTACCTCACATAGAGAAATTTGTCGCTATTAAGAACCACCCTTCCCTAATTCTCTCAAATGAATCAGATATCGTTGGGCACATTTTTTCACACTGAGCTCACTTGAATTCCAGCAAACGTCATCATGAGTTCTGTGATCTGCTCTTTGGGTGGGGCATCTACTTTGTGTAAAGCACAGTGGTTTCATCCTTTAGCTATGTCAGGCTCATATCACAGCAGCTATGGGGAAATGTCAGTTTCCAAGTGAGTCACTGTCACTTGGGGAAATTGTCCATGCTCTGAAAGAACTGCTTCATCTTACCAGTGGGGACATCCATGCAGAGGGCTTGTGTCACCAAAGAAGAGAGTGTCCTTACAGTGGGCTGTCACTCAGCAGTGTTGGTGATTGCTGTCCCCTTGGGTCACGAACCAGTCTGTCCATGTTGAGCAAGTGTTATTTCCCTCAAAATTTTCTTGAAAGTGTCTGGAAAGTCAGAACTGAAGTGTGGACCAGTTTCTAGGGAAGTGATAGCAAATGGCTCCAGACTAGGGGCTTAATGAATAGGAACTGGTTTCTCACGGTTCTGGTACCTGAACATCCAAGGTGTTACTAAGGTTGTTTGTCCTGAGAGCTGTGAGGAAGAGTCTGTCCAAGGCTTCTACCTTGAGCTTGTTGCTGGCTGGCATCTGTCTCCTCATAGAATCCTTCCTCATGCTTGTTTTCCTTTATCCAAATCTTCTCCTTAAACAAAGAAGCTGCTCAGGGGCTGTCACTGTGAGATAGATGGCCATGCTACTCCCTTCAACAGCAGCATCCCATATGGGCAACAATTCAAGTCCCAGCTACTCCACTTCCAAGCCAGCTCCCTGCTAATGTGCCTGGGAAAGCAACAGAAGATGGCATAAATTCTTGGGACCCTGCACCCATATTTGAGACCCAGACGATGCTCTAGTCTCCCTGCTTCAGTCTGGCTCAGCTCTGGATATTGTGACCATTTGGGGAATGAATTACTAGATGGAAGATCCCCCCTTCTCTCTTCCTTCTCTGTCTGTAATTCTGCCCTTCAAATAAGTACAACACATCTTTAAGTAAATAAAAAAACTCTAAGGGCCCGGCACTTTGGCCTAGCGGTCAAAGTCCTTGCCTTGAACGCACCAAGAATTCCATATGGGTGCCGGTTCTAATCCCAGTAGCTCTACTTCTCATCCAGCTCCCTGCTTGTGGCCTGGGAAAGCAGTTGAGAATGGCCCAAAGCCTTGGGACCTTGCACCCACATGGGAAATCTGGAGGAAGTTCCTGACTCCTGGCTTCGGATCAGCGCAGCACCGGCCGTTGTGGTCACTTCGGGAGTGAATCATCAGACAGAAGATCTTTCTGTCTCTCCTCCTTTCTGTATATCTGACTTTGCAATAAAAATAAATAAACATTTTTTTAAAAGGACTCTGGTAGTACTTGGATTACTGCTTTGCTCACCTCTGCTAAGGCCTCATCTCCAAGCAAGGTCTCGTTCTGAGTTACTGAGAGTGAGGATGCCAACATACCTTGCTATACAAAACCCTCCCATACAACTAAAACAGAATCTAACAATGAAAACTGACTTTTGTTGAGCATTTAGACCTTGAGTTTAGCAGAATGGAATGCCTTACACTGATGTTTTTAATCCTCCCAATCCTTTGATATTGGTGCTGTTATTATTCATATTGTAGAGCTGAGGAAACTGAGTCCATGGCAAGGTGAGGTATCTTGTCCAAGTTCACCCTGTTGATTAGAACAGAGTCAGAAACTTAAAATAAGGGATCTTGTGCCAGGCAGGTTCTGTCATCTGCTGCACTTCCCCCCCCCCCCCCATCTCAGCTTCATGGGGTTCCATTTAGAAAAAAACTAGGCTACAATCAGTTATGATGGCTGATGATATTATTAAAAGAAACAGCCAATTGCCCCCCCCCCCGCTCATCTTCCCTTAGCAATCAAACCATTCACCTGGCTACCATTGATCTTAGCCAAAAGGCTGAGAAGTGATCATTCACCTGGCTAGTAACCCTCTCAATCTAGGTGAGGAACTCCAGCCTCAGCTTTAATTACTTCCAGTATTTTTTGGCTAGTTAGCTATCTGATGGGCATTGAACCATGCTGGCCCTCAGTCCTTCTTTGGGCAAATGGAGAATTACAAAATGAGGCAACTGGCATGAATGCTGTCCATGTTTGTTGTTTTGAAATGACCCCTATCACAAAGGCTGTTGAGCCCAGATATAACTGTAGGTGTCAGAAGAGCAGGGAGCTCCCCTTCTAGCAGTGGGCTCTCTCCTTAGCTCTATTCCCCCAATCTGGTTACCAAAGACTGCCTGCCCACTGTCCCCCTACCTTCAACCTCTTTGTTGTGCTCTGAGCACAGGTTGGTGTGTAAGACAAGACTACTTGGCTGTGTTGCAAGCTTACTGGCTCTCTCTGGTTGACTGTATGGATCCAGGTGCTTATCATAAATCCTGCTTTTGTAAGTGTCAGGAAGAGCAGCTTGACCCACAGAGCATGGAAATCTCTTTAATACTAGGCTCTGTGAACAGGGTGTCTGGCTGAATCTTTCTCCATATTTCAACAAGCATGTGAGCAGTGATTTTTCAGCTCACGGGATCATCTCAGGATTGTTTAAAGCAGGGCACAAAGCTGATGGAAGCTGGCTCTCCTGGCCAGCATAAACACATGCAAGGCAGCTTTGATGTGACTGACAGGGTGGTGTTTGCTGATACGGCCTGCTAATAATCCAGTGAGGTGACATCATTCTTGGCAGGGCCCAGAAAGAGGAACAGGAGGCCAACAGCTCTTCTTGGCTGGGACAGCCCGTTCATGGTTCCTTGACTTTGTTGTTCTTGAACAGATGAGATTGGAAAGCTCTGTAAGCCAGCTGAGCCTTCTTACCTCCTGGGGCTGGGAGTGCTTGTCCAGGAGCCTTGGGTCACTAGTTGGTCTACATGAATCCCCAAGAAAAGTTTGCACTGCCTTTGAAATGTGCTTCCTGGAATAGAAGCAGATAGCAGAGCTAGGAGATAATTAGTTCCTGGGAATAGACCTTTGTGCTAGAATCCCTTCAAATCATGGGCAGAGTCCGAAGCACTTGTAACCCTTAAGCTTATCCTGATTTGGAATGGCCAAGGAAAATACATATATTGCCTCAAAACAGTGCCTTATTTGCCACCTGCCTAAGAATGCAGGCTTTTGCACAAAGGAAAAGCTTGCTGTTTATGGAATCTTTCAGAATAAGGAACTTTTTATATGGCTGATGATGTTCTTAGTGATTAGTTTGCAGAAAAATTGCAAGGAAGTCTATTTCATGCTTTAAAGAATAGAGGTCATCTACCAGGTTTGGAAAGAAAGTATTGATAAAGCAGATGGCTTCTATGATAATCGAGTATCTGATAGGAAACATCCATCAGGCTACTTGTTTGAAATCACTTGAGAAGAAGGCTGTTGGTTTTTTCCAACTCCATGAAGGACAACTGGCATCTGTGCATTAAGGCTATCATGTGCCACCTTGTGTCATAGGATCCCAGCCACATCAGTGAGCAGAATGTTTCTCTGCTCTCATGGAGCACATTCTGGGTGGGGAAGAGAGGCAATGAAAACCAGGTAAAATATAGAGTAAGGCAGATGGTATTGAGTGCAGTGGAAGAAACCAAAGCAAGCAAAACAAAGAGAAAGAGCAGAGATAGAATGGGCACGGGCAGGGAAGGCTTGGCTTACTCAATGACACAGAACATCAGGGAGGAAGAGGGCCATGAAGATGTGATTGATGGTGACCCAAGCTGAGACAGTAGCACTTGTGTCCTGTGGCCAAAGTCTGTGATGGTCAGATAGCACAGAGCTGATATGGCTGTGCTGTGGCGGTCATGGGAAGGAAAGCAGAGGTGGCAGTTTACACAGGCCTTGTAGACGAGTCCCCACTGCTTTTAGAACTTTGTGTTACTGGGCCACCATTCTCTTGACAAATAAATCCGTAGCTTGCCACCCTACAGGCTCAGATCCTCTTCTGTGCCATACTTGACTTCTGTGGTCACAGCCACTTATTTTGTGCTAGTACTTATGGAGCCATTAGGTGGTTCATTTTGCATGCCAATTGAACAGGGCTAACGCAGGCCCAGAAAACTGGTAAAATGATATTTCTGGGTGGCACTTTGAGACCGATTCTGGAAGAGATTAACATTTAAATTTATAGATTGGGGAAAGAAGAGCTGCCCTCAGCAACACAGGCAGGTAGGTATCATCCAATCTGTTGAGGGAAGGAAGATAGCAAAAGTGAAAATCAAGCACAAATCCCCTCTTCTGGCACTGGAACCATCTGTCTTTTCTGAAAGCAGAGCTAATTGGTTCTCAGGACTTGGAATGCTAAGACTTACACTTTCTGGATGTCTAGCCTGTAGATGGCATATCAGGGGGGCTTCTACAGTTATGTGAGTCAATTCCCATAATAAATCTTTTCTCTTATGCCTATATATATCCTACTGGTTCTGTTTCCCTGGAGAACACCGCTACCACCAGCATGTTGCATTATGTCATTTCCCATGTGCGTCTTCACTTTCCATCCAGATTCTTGCTCAGTTGGGGTGAAACCATATGCAGCCTTTTTCTCCCCTTTGCTACAACAGTTGGCATAGTGTTAACCACTCAGCAAGTATAAGGCTAGTGTTTGTTACATTGAAACCCCAGTTCTGAATTTAGAGCCTTAGGGAACCTCATTAACTCTTTTTTCTTTCTGTCTGCATCTGGGAGAGAATGCCGTCAGAAACACTCTTCATCTTGCCTAAAGTCAACGTTCTTTTTTATGTGCAGTGATTTAATGCAAGAAATATCATGGTTCCAAATACCAGTATAATAGAGTTTCTTTGTTCCATTTGCCCTACCTTATTTAGTTTATAGTTAGAAAATAGCAAACTTTCCTACAAGTGATTCTCTTTGCTTTAATTTTAAAAAAAAGAGAATTTTTAAAATTTTACAAGTACCTTTCAAGCCATAAAAAAAAAAAGTAACATTCTGAAATTCTTAGAGATTGACTCTTTGTTTAGTGTGAGAGTGGGCCACTGTTCCGAAGTGCTCACCATCCTCTGGGTGGGTACTCAGATTTTTGATAAGCTTCCAAATTTAGAATGTTATATTGTTCCTCTGAATCTCCCCTTCTGTAAAGGTCTGAGTAGGATCCAGTCAATGGCACTGTAAAAACACTACTGTTATCCCCATTTTACAGATGAGGGAGTTATAACTCAAGGAGGTTGTTATGGGCTGAAAGTTAATCACTGTTGCCAGATTTAGTAGTAACAAGCCAGCTTGAATCAGTGCTCCCAAAGCAGTAAATAGGAACCAGTATCTTAGAATGTGTAATAGGATATAAAAGATTGCTCCATCCAGCACTCGGTAAGTTTGTCACATAGCTCTAAAGGGGCCCTGCTTGGTGGAGCATAAAGATGTAGGGTTCCTTAGTAGAGAGAAAAAAGAAAAGTTTCTGGATTAGTGCTACTTGTGGGTGAACATGTAAGTGGGAGCTGAGGGGCTGACATTGTGGCTCAGTGGGTGAAGCGACAGTATGTGATGCATTATTCCCATCCAGATTTCCACTGGGAAGGCAACAGAAGATGATTCAGCCACTTGAGTCCCTGCCGTCTAGGTGGGAGATGTAGATGGAGTTTGAAGCTCTTGGCTTTAGCCTGTAGCCTGGCCCATTAGACAGCTGGCCCTCTGACAGATGGCAGACTTCTCTCTTGCTCTCTCTCTTTCTCTGTAACTCTGCATTTTAAATAGATTAATGATTAAAACATCCAATCAATCAGTCAATCCACAGGTTCACTTCCCCAAAAACTGGAGGCTGGACCAGGACAAAGCCAAGAGCTTGGAATTCCACTCTGGTATCTTCCACGGTGGCAGGGGCGCAGGCACATGACCATCTCCTGCGATATTCCCAGGCTCCATAGCAGTGTTGGATGTGAGGTAGAGCTGCTGGGACTTGAACTGGAGTTCCTATAGTGTGGGCATTGCAGGCACCTGAACAAAGTGCCTGGGAGGAGAAAGGTAATACGGTACTTTTTTTTTTTTAAGGCCCTGGGGTCACTGAAAGTCACCACACTACCTTCCTGGATCCTGAAATTTACCATTCTTTGGAAGGATTTTGCTAGATGTCCAGATAATATCTGGATGTGAGTGAGGCATTTGGGCTGAAGCAAATGGTTTTTTAGCTCCTGGGCAAGGTGAGCACTGATTCGGTCCAGTTGAGAGCCAGGAGGAAATCAGGAGAGGGAAGTGTCCCAGAAACTGGCTGTGGCGTGGCTCAGACTTGAGAAAAGCCCTGTAAATTGATCTTGCCCTAAAGATAGGCAGGTACACAGGGAAGGGGATGTTGCTGTCTCGGTAGGACTTTTTCCCCAGGAAGGATGAATAACACATAGCAAGTTTAACGACAGGGCAGGTGCGAGATGCCCCATCACCCCCCTTCAAATAAGTCTTCACCGCTTGCCATGTTCTCTTGGGAAGACTTGAGGGACACAGCCGATTCCAGGCAGTGGAGTTCTAGCTCTAAGTTTGATGCTCTGTTTACGGCCGTAGGCAAGCTTCGAGAACCTTTTGTTTCATGAAAGGACTTTGCTCACCAAATGAACTCTAAGGTCTTTTAGCCAAAAGCTCTGTTATTCTAGGGCCATCCATATGTGTTTGTTGAAGCTTGATGGAAAAGAGGAAGAAAGGGTGGGTTATAAGAAAGCAGTGAGCTCTGTTGCAGCATGGGCTTGATAAGGTGACTTCTTAGCATCTTTCTCTCTTTAGATTTAATACTATTGACAAAAGAGTTTCCAGCAATGTTGGTAAATCAAGTTCTTTTATCTTTTTTTAAAAAAGATTTATTTTATTTATTTTAAAGGCAGAGTGACAGAACAGAAAGAAGTGTTCTATCCATTGGTTCACTCCTTAAGTGGCAGCAATGACAAGGGTTGGGCCAGGGCATTGCCATGAATCTGAAATTCTATCCAGATCTCCCACATGGAAGGCAGAGGTCCAGGTACTTAGGCCATCTTTCATTATTTTTCTGAGGTGCATCAACGGGAAGCTGGATTAGAAGAAGAACAGGTAGGACTCAAGCTACAACTTTGGATATGAATGCCGGCATTGCAGGCGGCAGCCTCCAGGCACCATGAGGCCAACCCCTGCTTTCTGCCACTAACTCACATTTGTACCCAAGTAACCTCTGGCTGTGCTCACACTGCTAACTCAGACCTCCAACCCATACAACTTGTCTGCCTAAGGTTTCTCAGTCTGCCACCCCGTTTTAAGGATAAATGATCTTCATTCTCAGACAGCTGAAATTATTTTCGCCAGCCTTACAAATAGTGCCCTATTCTTTAACTCCGAAACCACAAGCAAACAAAAGAAACCCAGAAGCACTGGAAAGGCAAATATAGGCGTGGAAAAAATGTAATGGTGCCCTCCTTAAGTGATCTTTTTGAAAGCTCTTCAGCTTACAAATAGTGACTAATTTATCTCCATAAAAATAAGTTGGCTCTGGGTCAGATCATTTGTATCTGTTGGGGAAAAGATGAATTGTATAACAGATCCAGCCAAACACTGTAGCCTAAATATTGGTCCTGTTGGAACTGTTGAGCTGAAGGTTTCAGAAGACAGCTCGTAACATTCCTTACCCTCCCGCTTCTTTGCATGCAGTGGGCTTTCTTCCTGCTCCTGGAGCTGCCGAAGCCCCCAGAGCACCCCACCCCTCCAGACATGTGCAGCTTTCCAATATATATGACTCGTGCACAAGCATTGTACTTTAACTGAATGAAACTGCTCACTGTGGATACTTCACCACGACTACAAACAAGGATGCTTGTGAGCCGCAGCTGGGCTTCCTGGTTTTTGAAATGAGTCCCTCGCAGCACATGCTGCATCCTGGCACAGCTCAATCCCTGTGTGCTTTTGCTTTTGCCTGGAACCTGTTATGGATGAGGGAAATTCTCTGGATTCTGTGCAAAGGTTCACTGTAAACATTTGCTCAGCCTGTGTTTGGTAAACAGTCGTAAGCCTCTTAGAGTGAGCCCCGAGAAGCTGGGCAGAGAGGGTAGAGAGGGCATAGGACAAGGCAGTGGGGTTACTGTTAGTAGCTCGCTCATTGCCAAGGTTACAACTTTCACGTTTCAGCTGGAGTTATCTGGGCCTTTTAAGTGCATACAAGAGAAATGAGAACTAGACCCAGGCTGAATCCTCAGCATGAGCTGTGCTGGGCTGGGCTTGTGACAAATTAAGTCCTGGACAGAGACCCAAGCGTGTGTGGGAATGGCTGTCTTTCCTTGCATGAAATGCTTGCTTCTCACTGGCAGCTTCTGCCTCATGGAGAGATGGAAGCAGAGAGGGTTTTCATCTTCCATCTTCCTTTGCTGCCTCGCCATTTCCCTGCTGAGGCTGGAGACCGTGGCAGGGTAAGCTAGCAGTGTGGGGTGGCGGTGAAAAGCTCACCCTGTGAGCCTAGCTACACATGCACGCCTATTCCTTGTCCACTACAGCTTAATGAGCCTTTCTGGTTATGGGCAATGTATACTCCTGACTTTGCTTGGCTGAGGCCTACATGCCAATTGAATAAGAGAGTAGGTTAATTGTTCTTACCACAGTAGCATAAACACTGGCTTTGTGAGCGGACAGCTAAGAAAAGGAACTGAATGCTTTAGCATCGGAGAAGCATGAAGAAGGAGGTTCTGATGAAAGGACTTTTAGGGAGGCTAAGTTAAAAAATTGGATCATTCACAGGGGGTCTTCCATGATGTAGCTGCCTCCTTTCTTGAACTTTTTGCTGCCTATTGTGCTTTGTTCCCAGGACTTTAGTGCGTGCTGCCTTTCACCATCCCTCAGTCAGTGGTACACTGAGGGGAAGAAGAAAGAGGACCCATGGCCGTAGTTAACAAAAGGAGTGCCAAAGGGCAGCAGCAGCTACCAGGGCTAAGACAGAGGCCTGGGAGCCAGGAGGCAGAGGAGAAACAGGTCATGGCCATGTAAGCAATGTCAGGGCTGATTGGGACACCAAATATTTTTTGGAAAGCACTCCTGCAGCCAAGGAGGAAGGCAACATATGGTGGGTGTGGGCTTCCTATCCCATGTCAGACAAGGGAAGAACAAGGCATTTATCTGAACACCAAGGGTGTGGCTTTAGAGCTTTTCCCCTGAGGGAGTGGGCAATCTGCCAGGTACCTGCCTGGGTAAGGACCAGGATGCAGAAACACACGTCATCTTGTGGAAATCCACAGAGGCAGTACACAGTCAGAAGCCCATTGTGAGCTGTCTGTTGCCAGCCTTTGGCTCCCTCCAACGACTTACCACCATTATTCCTCCCTTAAACCACCATGGTCAAAATGGTTCCCGAACATATTAACTGGAGTCTACTCTGAGTCAGTGCCAGCAGTGCGTGGTGGCCTCAGAGAACCACCATGCCCACAAATCCCAGTCCATCTTCCCACATTGTCTCCTGGCATCTGGAACCTCCTTTCATTTCCTACTCCATGGTTTTCTTTTGCAAGAAAAAGGATAAAATCGACCAAGGGAGAAGGGAAATCTCAGCCCTGTAGCTCTACCTGTATTCTTATGGTCCATCCCCATGGGGAGACAGAAAAGTTCGGCTCCTAGGACCCCTGAGGCCTGCTCCTTGGGTTCTGCTCCCAGTCCACCTTGGAGAAAACAGCCAGACTTCTTGCTTCTTTGATAGGGGTCAGTAGCCGGTGAGAGAAAGCTCAGGGCTTGCCAGGAGCCTCCTTTTTCGCTGCACATTATCCCAGCCTGGGTTTGCACCCAGAACATGTGGTAACTGCCCAGGGCGGAAGGCTGTGTGCAATCACCCACAGTGAATATCAAGGCCAGCTGGAACAGCCAATTGGATGTAGTCTCCAGGATTACTGTCCAGGACTCACCTCTGAGGAGCTCCTGGTTACTTGCCTGAGTTAAGATGGACAGCAAGCCTGTATATGACAGACGCGTTCAAGGTGTAGACAAGTAGGGCCAAAGGGTTTCACAGCTTCTGCCTCCTGCCTTTCTTCTCTACAGCAGAAATTAGTGCCATCCTTCAGAGAAAGGAAAGTAGCTTTTTAAATCGTATTTAGTTTGCCTGATTGACACCCAAATTCACGATTTTGTGAACCCACTTGAAAGTTTTCTTTCTCTTTCCTCAACTCTCTCTAGAGACAGTGTTATAGCAGGGCTGTTCAAGGCTGAGTCATCACTTTAAAATGACTCCAGAAAAAAAGTCAATCATTTTTATTTTAAACAAACGTGATGGAAATGCAAGAGGGATGTGTGATGGAAATGTAAGAAAATTCCAGAACAAGCTGAGGAGAGCTCAGCACCAGGAGAGCCCTGTTACATCAGGCTTTGGGCTCCAATCACTCTGCTGCATGTGAAAATAGATCTGTATAAAATATCACATAAATGGGTTGTCAGCTGGCAGGTGGGGCAATCATTTTGTTGTAGGCAATACACTCTTATTTGTGCTTGCCAAGTTTGTACTTACAACTCAGGCACCCTCCCCTGCCAATGTGAAATTCTCTCTCTCACACTCAGCATCTCATCCATCAACAGAACTACAATCTCTGTGTTCAAAACAACCCCTGTTATTCCATTCTTAGGAGAATCATGTACCCAGCTGAGTCTCCAACAGGAGTTAAGAAGAACTCAGAGAATAAGTCAGAGCACATCATTTACATTTAAAGCCATCTAATAGGTTCCCAGAAGGAAATCCAAGGCCCTTAGCAGGGTTGCCAAGGCCCAGCTGGCTTTCTGCTTTTGACTCCTACCACTCTCCCATTTTTGCTCAGGGTCCGCTGAGCCTTGAACATAACTCACCCTGTACCCCAGGGCCTTAGTGCGTGCCATACTTGTTCCCCGACATCCTAGGAGTCCCTTCTGTCATGACTCGCTCCTTCATTTCCTAACACTCCCCTAAATGAAATGATAGTCCCTGACTGCGATCGCTCTCTATCCGTTCTGTCCTGCTTCAGTGTTCTTGATATCAGTCAACACTGCCTGACGCAGTGCGTACAGATTTGTTCATTTGACTCTTCACAGCCTCCTAAGGGGACGGGGGTTTGATTTGATTGAAGGGTCCTGAGTGCCTTAAATAAACCCTGGAATGGTCCTGGTGTTCCCAAAGTGCTGACCACATGAATGAATGGATTTTGGATTCCTAGTGACTACATTCTAAGCTGGCAATAATTCCCAGTGATACTGGAGGTAACGATGGGGACATTAATAAGGAGAAATTATTGGAATGGCCAAGGGTTTGGGGAGAGTAGGCAAATGGAAGAGAAATAATATTTAAAAATTACAGAAAAAGAAATAAGCAGAAAGGGATGCTGGCGAGCACCCACCCGCTTGCTGATTCACGGCCAGGCCAGATTTGTTCTATGCAGTTGTTGAAGTCTGGTTCATGTCACAAGCCAGCCCAGACATCTATTTTGATACACATATTATATGTCTCTTGGCATGCAGCTTACTTATATCATTTACCAGATTTATTGAAATTACGGAAAGCGGTGTGAAATGCCTCCTGCCATATGGGAAAAGAGGCGAAAATGCTGACATTTGGCTTCCAGCCAACTTCACAAAAGTTTAGAGTTGCAGAGCTTTTTCTTTCTCCTCCTGGGTAGGGCAACACTCTTATCAAACTTCCATTCTCTGAATAGTCTGTGCACCTGGTGGTGTTTTTGCATTTCTAGAACCATATTCTGATGTGCACAAAAATTGACATTGTGGCCCAGCTGTTACCAGAAGAAATGAAAAGGCTTTCTCCTGCGAATGGACTGTCTTCACAGATTTCACTTTCTTAAGCTCTGATGAGCTAGGAAGATAGTTTGGAAAAACAGACCCATTTGATGCAAAGACCACTGGAGCCCAGCGAGAGCCAAGCGTGGATCTAGCACAGGGAAGGTATCCACACACATGGCAATCTCCTCAGCTCACCTGTTGTGTGGCTCCATCTCTCTCCACCTGCTTGCTTACCTGAATCACTGGAGGAGCCTGGGAAGTGTTCTGCTGGCTCCCAGCTTCCTGCACTGGGAGTGGAGACTGCTTACTTCAGCCCAAGGTGGCAAAAGTTGGTGAGATGATTCATGAACACACTTTCACATCGTACTAGCATGATGCTATTCACTGCAAAGTTAAACTACTTTTTATTTTGATGGGCATTGAAAGGTATTTTCCCCATAGATTTTCATTTCTAGTTCTATTTTTGATTTGAGTGACTCATTTTGACCAGGGAGTCCTCATTCTGAACTGCATATTATGCGCACTTTTCGCTGGTACCTAAAAGCCTGTCGGGCAGGAATGTTGTATAATTGTTCCGTAATGCTCAGACAGGGTTTTGGTGTTATTGGATCTAAATCATACTTATTTTCAAATTATTATACAAATACAGTCATGAGCCAGATCATCAGAAACCACTTCTCAAACCTACATAAGTCTCTCTTACAGGTCCCCAGTACAGCTTACATGTTCACATAATAGGGATGATACAACTCTTGGGGGATGTCCCATTCGATTACAGTTGGCTGCCGATAGATGTGTGTGAGTGAGTGTATGTAGGTGTGTGCCTCTGTATATCCGTGTTTCAGAGGCAGAGAGACACAGAGAGAGATGCTCTGAAAGAAAGAAACTTAATGCATACTTTAATTTCCTCAAGAAGGCTTAGCATAGTTTAGCTGTGCTAACTTGGAGTAAGTCTATGTTCTCAAACTCACCCATATGTCTTTTCCATAATTCCACATAAGGCTTTGGGTAATTTTTCAGTGATTGTCACCTTAAACTGTACATTCTGATGCGTTAAGTATGACAAAGCTCATGGAACTGGAGCTACCCAGGACTTCAACCATATTCCTCCCAAACCATAGGGAGGGAAGCAGATTTGTTCCCCCCTTGCTAAGTGTGTAACAAGCATCCCCAGTGTGCAGAGCACCTGGTTTTGTTCTCACATTGGGAGCAACCAGGTGCACACAGCTGAGCCCCTCATCTGTTACTGCCAGACTTTCCCGATGGTGATTGTACATGTGCTTCCTGTTCCTTAGCTTATCCATTCTCCTGAAGTATTCTACATTGTCTATCACCTGGCAGATATGGCTAGCTTCCTCTGTGTGCAGACAGAAAACGTCCTTGTCAGGGTATAGTAACAGTCTGTGGCTTTTCCAGAAAAGAATTCTGTTAAGGCTCAGATGAATGTTATAGTTAACCGGGATCATAGCCCCATCACTAAACTAAACCTGACTATTCTTGGCAGAAGGTGATTGTGTATGAAGAACAATGCAGTGTTGGGCCATGTGTACAGCTAGCGTCAGTGGGTGATCAGGCTTTCCCTGGATTGTTCATTGGATTATTCCAAGACACCAGGTCTAAGACATTCATCTTAGCTGGTTTTTGATAAAATTATTTTCAAGATGTATTTTGCACATCTTGCCATCTGAAATCTGGTGAGTGAACATATTTCAACCTCGTC
The DNA here is from genome assembly GCF_017591425.1 of Ochotona curzoniae. NCBI lineage: Eukaryota > Metazoa > Chordata > Mammalia > Lagomorpha > Ochotonidae > Ochotona > Ochotona curzoniae. The sequence goes on from NW_024466307.1 coordinate 19,408,779, forward strand.
TTGATGACTCAGAGTCATCACCATGAGCATGAATAATTTTACCGTGCTACGAATAAGCAATGACGTCAGGCTCTTTTGAGTTATGAGCTGCCCTGGGAAAATTCCTAGGTAAATGGTCCCAGGGTCTTAGATTTATTGGGCCTTTACAACTTTTCCAGCGCTTTCCTAAATACTGGTCTTTTGCTTTTCACTGTCTCCTGTTTGTCTCTGGAACCTTCACTCCTCGCACCAGCCTCCTATTTGGTACCATGTCTTCAGTATCTGCTTTGCCTATGGGGTACTAGACTCTCTACACAAAGGGTACAGCTCAATCCAGACCACATAGGGAGGAGCACTGCTGTGGGTGAGAGAGACAAACAGTAAACAAGGCCACATTGTAGCCAGGTAAATCTCACTTGCTTTGCAAATGATCACATTTAGGAGGCTATAGCAAGCTGAACACAACTCGTGCTCAGAGTCCATCTCTGTGAATCCCTGTCATTCATGAGCAACTGTAGTGAGACTGTTGCTTTTACAGTGCTCTGAACATTAGCAGGACACTGAGTATATTGTTGAAATCGCTCAGTGTCATCAGAGCGAAATAGCCTTTTATCTGTGCATTAAAATTGAGGACAACATGATACCTGAGCGCTTGACATTTCTGATGAACATCTCTGGTTTTGACTTGCCCATTTCCCTAATCTATGTCCCTCAATCCGAACAATGTCTCATCTCATCTGAAATATCACTCTCCATCCCACCCCTCACCACTGCCCGGGTTCCCAATCTTGGCAATCAACGACATCTTCATCTTTCAAAAATCAATAAGCTACTCTAAATTCTCACTTTCTCTGTGTCTTAGTGGCCTTGTTATGCTTTTACAGAGAAGTCCCAGCTCCCAATAGTGGGTTGAAGGCCCAATGGGGTCAGTTTGCTATTAAAGCTTTTCATTCATCTTTTCCCACACTGCCCTCTCCTATTGACCTTGCTTCTGTTGTTCCATACCTACGTGTTAGGGCAACTTATTCTGTTTTCTCTGCCAAGTTGGTCCACTTGTGATTGACAAATGGCTTATTTCTTCCCATTATCACCACGGTTATGGCCTAATGGCCATCTGTGCCTGTCCTTCTCGTTCATTACCAAGCAAACAAATCATAGTGGATCCTGATTTATACAGATAATGGAGCTTCCAGATGAAAACTTTTGCAGCTGTTCTTCGGATCACAATAAACCTTGATGCACAACCAATAAATATATATTATCTAATGGGTTTTCTGCTACTCTCAGTCATCAATGGCATGGAGGAGCCAGGTTGTAAGCTCTGGGGAGGAAGCTGGCTGGCATTGGCAGTGTTAACGTTTCATGAGGCAGCTTTCTTTATCAACATATCCAAAGAACATTAATACAGTCTACTGGAGAAAAACAGATGACTGTGTCTGTTATAGGATTCAAATGGAGTTCTGTTTGTTTTCTATGTTCTCCTCATTTAGAGTTTACATCATTCCTTGAAACAAAACTTCTCCAACACAGCACTGGATGAAATTGAAAAGAATGTCTTACCAGCCAGCTCCTTATGTACTGTAGACACATTCACTACAAATGAAATAAGGAGCCAACGCTCAGAACGGGGCAGCTCTGCCAGCAAGGCTTCAGGCATTGCACATTTGAGATTCCCCTGCAGCCGTCTGCTTTGCAAATTTACATATGAAAATAAGTGCAGAGCACAAGTGGTGCTACAATTTCTGTGTGAACAAGATAGGGCGCATGCTTCTTCTGAGACATTTTTACAACAGTGTCCTCACCAGTCAGCCAATAAACACTTGCTATATGCCACTGACTGGCAGGGTATTTTGTGCAAGATTTATAAGACATGTTCACTGGTTTTTGAGGTTATTACAGCTTGGGTGAAAGACACAGATATCCACAGAAAGTTAATAATGCAAAGCAATATAGGATTAACAAGTTACCATTTGTGTAACTTAAAAAACTGTTTAGTTGAACAAACTGACAGAGAGAAAGATGAAGAAGCAGAGAGAATCAGAAGTCTTCTATGTGCTTCTTTACTTTCCAACTCCATCCATGCGTCCCACATGGGCAGTAGGGGCCCAGGTGCTTCAGTCCCCTTCCACTGCTTCCGCTGATGCATTAGCAAAAAGCTGCATTGGAATCAGAGAAGCCAGAGAAGAACTTGAGTGAGCACCCTTGTATGGGATACCAGCATGCCAATTGGTAGCTTAATCTACTGCACCACAATGCCATCCCAATAACTCACATGTGGAAAGCAAACACTTAGAATATTTAAACTATGAGGCTCTTTCCAAGGTCACTTTCTGTACGTTACACTGTGTCGGGTACAATACAATATGCTTCAATCTTTCAGGTGCAGAGAATTGCTTCTGTTAAAATACAGCTTGTAAGTCGATTGGTCTGGGTGGGGCTCAAAGTCATGGTTCCAATAGGTTCTTAGGTGCTGGCAGCGCTGGTGGCATGAGGATTGCACTTCAGTTGCCATAGGATAAACTAATGTTATTCAATCATAGTCACCAAATTCCCAGACCCTCTCCCCAGATCTACTGAGTTGAAATTCATAAGAACAGGGATCCTGAATGACCTTTTAGCAAATTCTCCAGGCAATTATTATGCCTTCTAAAGACCAAGAAGCACTCATGCACACATTAAATGTGGAAAGGTCAGATGTGTTGAACTTGGGCCATGTGTCCTTTTCCTGAGCAATTAGTCCCCAGGGTGATATCAAGACTGTCACTTCAGTGCCGATTGACTTGGTTGGACGTTTCCAACATAAGGAGGTAGAAGGCAGGCCAGAAACTCCAACAAGAGACTGGAAGATCCCCAACACATTGTTAAGCACAGACTGAAACAGGACAGAAAGCAAACAATGGCCAGAAAGCAGCAGTGGTTTCAGCAGATTGATGACTTATTCTTATTGTAACACTCATGAAGAACAGAGATTTTCGTAATGGATTTAGCAGATGTGGACATTCTCATGCCAGAGAATCTCTCTGCCTAAAAGGAAATCACAATTATCCAATAGGTTTCCCCATCCCCTGGCCTGAGATTGAGTTGTCACCAGCTCGCAGACACTGCTGCAGGCACCCCAGATGGTACTGGCTAACACACTGTGAGCATGTCATTGTGAACACATGCAAACCACATGAGGGTGGGGAACTCCTAAAGACAAGCGCCTTGCACTACCTTCCCTCACAGATCCTTAAAACATCCCTGGAGGGAAGAGCGTGGAACTCCAGGTGCTAAAAGGTCCTGGGAAATTGAAGAGCCATGGGACTCCCTTAGAGAAAGGCAGCTAGTCAGATACTGAAGACTCCTCTGACAATGAATTCTGGCAATACATTCAAAATCTGGCACTTTCTCTTTCTCTTTTCATGTCAACACTACTTAGCTGTTTAGCTTAGGAAGCATCATTTCAGAATCAGAATAGAAACATTCATCCTATCAAGATTTTTCAATGATTTATCATGATTTATTTTGCCAATGGTATATGTAATGACTTTGACCAGCTAGTAATAATTTGCAGTTGACAAATTCCTTGGATAATTAATTTTCTTTGATCAAGTTGATTTCCCAAATCTAAGAACCTCATTAATCAGGATGTGTTGCTGACTCTGATTTTGGAAGTTGAGTCCGCTAGAATCCAGATCAGCACGTGTGCACCAGTCAGTACTCTCCTGATGCCTTGAACCGAACAGGAGCCCTTCCCATTGTGCTTGGATGTAAAGCACAAACCCAACACAAAAGAAACTTAATATCCATACAAAGGCGGAGTTTCTGTAGAATCAGGATAGTCCCCCCACTCCTACCTAACACCCCTTTAATTTACTGTCTGTTCATGATTTCCGCTGCTAGAGCTTGAGTTTAAAGCTCCACATTTTGGTAAAGTCCAGATTTCCCTAAGATGGGTACTGCTTTTGAATGTCCCTACAATATAAGGCACTTGGAGATACTGTAAAAAGCTCAGGGAAACCTCAGGGCACCGTTACAGAAAAATACAGCATGGAAGTCTTGAGAAAAACACAGCTTTACCTAATACTGCCAACCTGCTACCAAGGAGATGTCTGATTTTAGGAAAGGTGCCAACTTGTAAGAGTGAAGTTTCTCTGCCTGATACATCACCTTTATCTTCTCTCCTCTCAAGGCTACTGAAAGAATAGAATGAAATAATGGTTTGAAAGTATTTTTGAAAATCTGTAAGTGTTCTACAAATATGAGCTCTTATTTTCCAGTATAATTTTCTTGTCTTGTGCAGGGTAGGTCTGACTTTTTCGAGAAAGATCAGGTATCAGCCAGTAAACTGGAAGGAGACTAGAAGAATGTTGTCTATAAATAGTAATTATATTTTTTTGAAAGCCTTACCTGCCTTAAGATACAGTAAAACTCAGTGGTTAACTTGTCAGACAATGGTGCAGTAACTCAAGTGACATGTGTCTGTGATAGCAAATGGAAGATGGAAGACACCTTATGGCACAGCCCAAATAGCCAAAGCCAAAGTCGTTGGTAGTCTCAAGCTACTTCAGTTCAGTTGGCCCTCAGCTTTTATGCCATCTTCACTGACTTCCTTTCAGAACTCTATTATGTATTGCAGCTTTTGTTTTGAATTATTGATTGTTCAATTTCAGGCACCAGAATCAGAGATTCTCTGGAGATGATAAAGATCAGAAAGAAAAGTCTTTGAATGCATTAGCCCCTTGTCCCTAGAGTTTATAAAGATAGACTTATTAGACTGAATTTCCCCAGTAAGGCTATGCATTATCCACACAATCAGAAGATCGAAGGCGAGTAGCACAGGAGGCATGGCTGACAGAGAGATGTTTCCACCTGCAAGATGTGCTCCATTCCAGACTGATTCCTTGTGGATTTGTTAATTGGATTTGTTCTTGCAGTTAAGGCAAATCAGCATATATTCTAGCTAGCGGTTTCAGGAACTGCAAAATTGGACTTCGTCTTAAGGAAACGTGGCCAAGAAATAAAAACAGTTTCTCAAGAGGTTTAGTCCTACTAGGCTGAAAGAAAATTCACATGTTAAGCAGAGCCAGAAGGGAAAGTGGAAGATCTCTACGTCTAAATTTCACATGCCTTAAGATGCAGATGCAATGTATTTAAACTTTTCCAAAAAAGGCATTGAATTATGAAGCCCTGTAGAGATAGTGCGTGCAGGCAAAGTTATCTGGCCAGAAATCCAGCAGCTTCTCTCCCACCTGAGTATTACAGTCACATAATAATCTTCACAGAGAAATCACAATGCTGCCCTCCTTATTGGAAGATGGGGCTACTGGCATTGCCATTAGTGAGTGCAGGTGTTTTGAAAGGCTGCTGTAATGAAGAATACTCTCCACACCGAATGTGAGAAGATGGTTCTTCAATTTGCAGCCACAGCTGTTATGGTGTAGCCACTGCAGCTGCTGGGATGAATGCCCATCTGGAATTGCACACCATGTGGGAGGAATCACTTGCCCCTGATGGGCTTGACGGGACCCGAGGAGGGGCTGCAGAAATGGAGGCATTGAAGAGAAACCAGTGGGGGCTCTGCTGTTCAGGGCCCTCAGTCATATGTTTAGAAGGCTGTGGAGCTGAGGGTGCCACAAATCCTGAGCTTCATTTGTAACATCAGAACAAACTCAGTGATTTTGCTCACAGTGTCAGAACAGGATTAATTGCTTAGTTGTGGTAAATGTTGATGATTATGCAAGAAGTTAACACAAGGGGAAGCTCTGACTTATCTCTGCAGTTTGTCTATAAACCTAAAATTGCAGTAGAAATCTAAAACTTATTTAAAAACAGTCTGTGACAGCTAGCCTATAATATAGAGTGAAGCAACTTCAAGGTCAGTGTTAAAATATAGTTCCCAGAACTGTACTGGTCAATACAATAGACAATAGCCACATATATGTAATTAATGAGCAATTGAAATGTGGGGTTCTAAGTCTAAAATACACATGGATTGCAGAAATATGTACATGTCAAAAGCTAAAGTATCAGGGCTGACATGGTGCACCGAGTTAAGACTGCCTACAATGTTGGCATCATGTATCAGAGTAGAGATTCGGATCCTGACCACTTGGCTTTTAATCAGCTTCCTGATAATGCAGCTTGGAAAGCGTTCGGATGATGACCCACGTGCTTGGGTCCTTGACATTCACATAGGAGACCCATGTGGAGTTCCTGGTTTCCTGGCTTCTGCCTGGCCAAACTCTGCCTATTGCAGCCATTTGGGGAATGAACCAGTGAGTGGAAGATTTCTTTTTTCTCTTAATGATTCTGCCATTCAAACAAATCAATCTCAAAAATGTAATATATTGCATCAATAAATGTTCTAGTATTGATTAATATTAAAGTGGTACTATTTTAGATACAGTGGGTTCAACAAAATGCTCAACCTGAAAGTAATTTTACTGACTAGTAGGAAATGTAAAGTTACACATATGGCATCCATTTGTGAATCACTTTATTTCTGTCAGACAGTGCTGCTCTAAGAACCTTCAGTGAAGGGGCTGTGTTCCCCTCAGGTCTTAATACATAGTGGTAGACGGAATGCTTAATGTTTATATGTTCAAAGCCGAAGCACCAGGACTAAGGGCTTTTCATGGCACTGGAGACAGACCAACAGGAAAATAGTATCCATGTCTGGACACCCATCTCCAAGGAGACAACAGTAGCCACCTGGCTGATATGTAGAACCATCCTTTTCCTGGCTATGTCTCTGTGACCAGAAGCATTGCTAAAAGACAGTCACATAACTCATATGTCACAAGAGTGAGACAAATCCAGTTCCTCACAGCTACTCACTCCACGAGAAACCAGGAAAACAGAAGATTCTGAGTTAATGTCTGAATGGGTACGGAGGAAGGCCGCAGCACTGGTCTGAGCCCTGATTCAGAAATAGTGTTTCCACGAGATTCTGACATTGAAGTAGGCTTGGAAATGTTTCAGGCTGATGCTGGAACCCCTCAGGGAAGAAGAGACACCAAAACATGGACAAGAAGACAGGACAGAACAACGGTGGATGTGATGAAATAGGATGATGGGATCTCATGCATGGGGTGGGTGGGGCAGAACACATCCTTCCTCCATCAGATCTCCAAATGCATCAGATCATTGCTTCCTCTATTTTTCATTTAAAATTATATATATATATATGTATATATAATTGTATAATGGTATATATGATATTATGAGGGAACTTCAAAGGTTCATGGAAAACAGAGCTTTGTATGCATCAGCCTTTTGCAAAGATGACACGAGCATTAGAACCATAACGTCAGTGTCAGAATAAATCAGAGGACATCAATCAGTCTCTCGTCACTTTCTGTCTTTGGAAAATCCTAATGGAGAATTGCTCTGGCTTATCACTATCCAAAGAGTGGCACGAAGAGTTGATTGTGCTAATACATATTCACCAATATACACATGAACTCAGTACAAGATAAAGACGTCCTGTCTCAATGACAAATAAAAGAATGATAGCGTTTTAAATTGTAATACCAGAAAATGAATCCATGTAAATATATATACATGTTTATCTATCTATCTATCTATCTATCTATCTAATCTAGATGTCCAATACCATAATTAATTCATGAGAGTTCAACTCCCCAGTTTAAAAAATCAGTTAAAGGGAAGATCATAGAAGGAAGGTTACACAGGGCAGAGACCCAGAGTAGAGAGGAACTGCCACCACTCAGCACCCCTTGGACTCAGCCTCACTGGAGTCAAAGCAAAAGCAGAGATGCTTTGAGCTGTGCAGTGTTCAGGCTCTGATAACTGCAGCTTATGAATTTTTAGGCAGGCACTAGCTTTCTCCTGGCAATGAGTTCTTGGCAGTTCTTCATTTATTTATACACCAATGACAATCCATACCAACAAGTGGCTTACAGAACATGAAGAAATGGTTTTCTCACAGCCATTGCTTACGCTGACCTACAGAAACACTAAGAGCAAGCTGCTGATTAAATCGTAATTCAGTGAGGGCTTTTCTTTGGGGAGTTTCACTAATGCAGGCCAGATCCATCACTTCCTGGTGATCTCTCTTCACGAATAGCCAGAGCTCACAGGGTGTAGAAGAGCGAGTGGTTAGCATGCCTCCACGGTGCTCTCTATTGACACTTCTGTTAATGTTGACCTTGGGCCAGAAGCAGAGACTGGATCACATGTGCAAGGGCGAAACAACGCAATGCTGTTGCTGCAGCTGTTGCTCCAGAAATTTTTATCAGGAAATGCTGCGATGTGAAGTGTCCCCTCCAAACTCAAGGGTTGCCTGTGTGACAGCATGAAGAGGGAGGCCCCTTGCGGGTGTGGACTAGGTGTCCTTATAAAGGAGCTTTCTGAACGAAGTTTACCGTCTCCTGCCCTTCTGAGCACTATGATACTGGACTTTGCAGCTTCCAAAACTGTGTCGTTTGTGCCATACCTGATGTGTGGTATCCTGTTATAACAGCACAAAGGCAGGGGCAAATAGCTCTTTATCTGAATGCAGGGACTATCCAATCCTTCCTTTTAAAATTTCTTTTATCGACCTGAAATGCAGAGTTACATAAGAAGAGCTTCCATTTGCTGATTCACTCCTCACATGACTACAGTAGCTAGGGCTGGGTAAGGCAAAAACCAGGAGACAGGAAATCCATTCAAGTTTCCTATGGGAAGAGGGGCAGAGGCCCACTTACTTGGGACATCCTCTTCCCCAGATGCATTAGCTGGGAGCTAGATTTAAACTAGAGGACTTGGAAGTCCAACTTGATCTGGAAGTCCAACTTGATTTTGGAAGTCCAACTTTGAAATCAAAGGTGAAAGGGCTTTAGAAGAAAGGGCTAGCTCCAAGAGGGGCCTTCTAAAAATCACTGTAACTAATGGAAAGTTCCTCCCTGGGTGATCCTCGCTCAGGATGTTGGTCACAAGCAGCCCTGCTTCTTGATCATGGGGGTATAAGATGAGCCTGTCATAATCCATATGAAAAGTTAAGGTTCACAGAGGCTACTTCCTTCCTACCCTTTGAGAAATCTGACAGTTTTTTCCCTCACTTATTCTATGAACTTTCAAATATTACAGAAGATTGCTTATCTTTAATGACTCAACCTGACTTGATTGCTATTAACTCTATTTCTGGTGTTTATGATAATTTAATTTGAAAGATTTGACAAAGATAGCACCATTTTTTTTTACATAATTGTAAATTAATGCTTCAAACCAGCTATTATTCCTCCCACAAGCTTAAATAGTTGTAAGCAATAAATAGCCAAACACTGAAACAGAAAAACAGTGAAATCACATCAGCAATGGGCATGCTTGCAGTGTCATGTCCACGGGGCCAGCCACAATGCCACCGCCCACTGACCTAGCCCAGGGATCATGTCACCATCCTGCACAACACGTAATACTGAATCTCCCCACAGTGGCTTTAGTGACATGCTTCTGCTTTTTATTTAAGAGTCGACACAGATAGACTAAGTTCCCAGCCATTGATTCACTCCCTAAATGTCCACAAAGGCCAGGGTTGCCTGTGGCCTCCCAGGGTTCACAGTAACAGGAAGCAGGAACCAAGAAACAGATCTGGGAATCACAACCAGGAGCTTGAATGCTGAGCGTGGGTGTCTTAACCACTAGGTTACATGCTTTTCCTGTGATTCATTTTTAAAATCGCTTTTCCTTTAAATCATACTTCAAAATTCATTTTGTGGTTTGCATGCACTTTGGGATCAGAATCCCTGACTTTATATTGTTTTTGAAAGCAAATTAAAATGGAGAAGCAAGCGCTTTCTCCCAAGCAGTGGTAGGAAATTTGTAGGATGGGGGAGGATTAGAGTCCCAGTCTGTCTTCATTTTCCATGAGCAGCTTCAGTCATATAGTGCATTCAAAAACCACTCACGTATAATTGTGACAACCATGAAGATCTTCACTAAGTATATTAAACGGAGGAATATCAATGGTAGTGTTTCTTAATTGACCTTTCCAAACAATACAATCTGATTTTAAACAGAGCCACGGAATGAGAGACATACCCACAGTAAAGACACAAAGTTTTCCACCCTGGACACTTTGGATGAGCTCACTTAAAACACACAAGCCAGAGAAAACATGCATTTCCTTTGCAGCTGCAGGACGTGACACTTTTAGATGAAAGAGGTTCAAGTTCATGGAGAAAGAACACAATGTCATCAAGCATGGTCAGGAAAAGCTGGGGGTCTATGGCTGGCCCCCCCGGGCTCCCTCCTCGCTGGACAGAGATGCTTAGACAGACATGATGGCCCATGACTAACTGTGCCTTTGCTTTCTTTTTGCATCCCTTGCTAAGTCTTGCTACTTATTCCTTTCAAATTTTGTCCCTTCACTCCTTTGCACCTTGAAGTCCAGACTCTGCTTTATTTGACTGCTGTGAGGCATCTCCTGTCCAAACACTAGGCCAGTGGCTTTCCAAGTGTGGTCCCTGGACTTACAGAATTCCAGACCCAACCCACTGAGCAAGAAACATCATGGGTGGGCTTAGCAACATGTTCCAATAGGTCTGTGGGTGATGGGATATGTGCTTATCTTACATCTGTCACTAAAGACTGTAAGCCTTGATCCTGAACACCAGGACCAGCATTTCATAGCGGCTACACTTTCCTTTCTTCCAGCAGGAGAATATGTCTGTGAATTGCCCAGCTAGTCTTGGATTTTTCCTTTGGTGGAGATTTTCAGATATGTCTTTGAAGTGAAACTTGGAGTTCCTTCCACCAAGACAAAGCACTTTAAGTACATGACCGTATGCTGAAGGATTTGCCCAACATGAAACAGGCAAGGCTCTTCAAATCCTTTTGTGATGCATATTTCTAAACAGAGTCATGAAAACCGGATCACTGCAGAAAGCCAAGAGCACCATCCACATTTTCTGGAAGAATATGCTGAGCTTAAACCCTTTGTGTGGTTGATGAAGTTACCTTCTGTCTCCAAAGGGAATTTGACGTTGTTTGACTCTGAGGACTCCAATTTTCCCTTTGATGACATTTCATCGAGCAGTGACCCCAGAGATGATCATTCAGGGGAAAGGGCTTAGTCCCTCCAGGCAATCAACAGAGCAGCATATGAAGTGGGTCACCATGACACTGGTTTCTTTGCTTAGGAAGGTGACAATATGCTAGAGATGAGACATTATAAATGTTGTCTTCCTACTCACTTCCTGGCACTGTGGCCTAGCAGCTGAAGTCCTTGCCTTGAACACACCAGCATCCCATATGGGCGCTGGTTCTAATCCCGGCAGTTACACTTTCCATCCAGCTCCCTGTTTGTGGGTTGGGAAAGCAGTCCAGAATGGCCCAAAGCCTTGGGACCCTGCACCCACATGGGAGACCTGCAGGCTACTTGGGGAGTGAATCATAGGACGGAAGATCTTCCTCTGTGTCTCTCCTCCTCTCTGTATATCTGACTTTGCAATAAAAATTAAAAAAAAATGTTGTCTCCCTACTCTCACAGCCTTAGCTATTGCACAATGTTCGTCACATCAGAGGACCCCTGGAGAAAATAATATTTGAGAGCCAGATAGCATTTGGAAAGCAGACTGAAATACATGAAAAATAAACATGTTTTAAATACATGAACACATCACAGCATCAATGTCACATTATCCCATACTCTCATGTTAGTGACATGTAGCAATAGTGGGAAGTTTGGAGGTTGTGTTTTAAATACTTTATTGTCATTTTAAAATATTTTAAAAATTCATCAAAGCAAAAGGCAAATACTTCGGTACCATTTAGTGAGTTGTAACTAAGAATCAAAGGATAGCTGGTGCCACTTCATGGAAGCTACAATCTCAAGGAAACCCTCACCACTCAGTCCCAGACCTGGTCACTGTCACACCCAGTTGATGGAGAAGCATTTCACACATGGGAAATTATGACTGAAACCCACTCCCCAGACCCATCTGACACATCTGAGAAGTGAATGTATTTTTATGCACATGTTGGATTGATGATGCAGATTCCTGTGGGAAGAAAATCAAATAAACAATGAAGGTAAGAGAAGGGAGAAGTTGATGAGTCAACCTTTTGGAGACCGGCTCGGCAAGTTTCATTTAACCTTTCCAGGTTTCTTCTGTGATGGCAGCACGGGGCCAGGACTTACTCCCATGTTTGGCTTCTAGTCCAGATGTGTTTATTTTGAAGTAATTTTCAGATGCCTCAAAGTAAAAGGTTGGGACTGTTGACAGCGGCAGCAGCCTCGCCAATCTGTGAGAGTTGTTTACGCTCTTTTCTAGTTCAGTGAATCCCCTGGAAAGTGTGACCAAACGCTTTGTTACACTGTGCTCCCATCTGTTCCCAGAATGCCTACATTTCGTGAAGGAAAAACTCCCAACAATGAAGCCACACAATGGCGACCTTTGTTCAAAACCATCTCAGGACGCATCTCTGAAGCTTCTGATAGGTTAGCAGCAGCCTCAAAGCCCATTTTTGAGTCAACTGTTTACAAAGAACTCTGCAATAGACAACCAAATTAGCAGAGAGTTAAAATTTGTAGGTTTAAAAGTTGAGGGAGGTGGCACTCATTGTAAAGATAGACACGAGAGAAACATGGGGCTCAACGTGATAGCCTAGTGGCTAAAGTCCTTACCTTGCATGCACAGGGATCCCATATGTGTGCTGGTTAGTATGCTGGCTGTTCCACTTCCCTTCCAGCTCCCTACTTGTGCCCTAGGAAAGAAGTAGAGGAGGACAGCCCAAAGTCTTGGGACCCTGCACCGGTTTCTCATTCTTGGTTTCAAATTGGCTCATCTCTGGCCATTGCAGCCACTTGGGCAGTGAACCAGGGGATGGAAGATTTTTTGCTCTGTCTCTCCTTTCTGTAAATCTGACTTTCCAATAGAATGAATAATTTTTTAAAAAAATAAAAAGAAAAAAATATGAACAACCCACCAAACCATGTCTGCATGTATGTAAAAGCAAAGCACGGATTGATAAGAACGTAATGAATAAGCTAAAGTTGCACATGATCTGGTGCAGGATGCACACTTAAAGGGACCCAAGATACACCTAGAAAAAAATGGACATGAGGCAAAGACAGACACACAAAGGAAGACAGTCCTGTGACAAAGAATGCAGAGACTGGAGTGTGGTGGCTGCAAGCTGGGGACTGTGGGAAACCCTGAGAGCATGGTCCTGCTCGCATCTTAATGCTAACCTTTGGAACTACATGCAAGAAAATGTTAAAAGGACACACTCTCTCTCTCTCTCTCTCTCTCTCTCTCTCTCTCTCTCTCTCACACACACACACACACACAAGTGTATCCTTCCTAGATATAGCATTACATAGACAGTCTTCTTATGGGCAGCTGAGAAAACTGCCTCAGTTTTCTAGACTCTTCCCCCACTGAGCTGGCTCAGGGATGCAGTTTCCTCTTTGGTCGAAATTCAGTCTGAGAGATATCCTCTTCTGAACCAATGAATATTTAAACAGCTCCTCTTATAGACTGAGCTTGAAACAGGACAGGACAGACGATGCTAACTTTTATGAGGACAGCCATGAGCCCTCCAGTTAGAGCAGCAGAGAGCCTCTGTATCCCAAAGAGACAGCCAATATTTTTCAGAACGTATCAGAGGAAGTACTCAACAAGCATCACTCACATGTACTAACAGGAGTTTTGTCAGCAAATGTATCTAGCTAAGCCCTGGAATTGGTGAACACAAGCTGTACAGAAAAGAGGAAAATCATGGTAGTAATTGGGAAAGAAAAGACAGCTCAGACTTTGTGGCAGACTCAAGGATGGTATAAAATTTGTTCACTTGCTCTACAAATATTTTTTAAATGTACACTCTGGTCCAGATGTGTCAATCAGTAGAGACATACTTGGAAGAAAAAACAACCAACAGAAACAAAATCACACAGAGCACGAGTATCTTTAGTAGCAAATGCTGTGGAGCCCTTCAGCTGTAGAATGGTATAATCATAGCCCAGAGTCAGATCTTCTTGCCATTGACTACTTAGACTTGAGGGCTGAGAGAGGACTCAAATAGGCCCTGGGAGGTAGTGCTGATGACCATTCCCTGTGGTCTTGATCATTGGTTTCTAATCACTTTTCCGCTATAACACTTATAGTGAATGGTGCTCACAATAGCCTTTGTAACCTTATGGGAATGAGCAGGGAAATAGGTAAGGTTGGTTAAAGCAGAGAACCCAAAATAGCAGTAGTTTATGCAAGAAGAAACTCTCTGTCTTGATCCTGGTCTTACCAGGGATGGATTGATGTGCCCTAGCCATCACTAACCCAGAGCTCTTTGTGTTTGTACACTGCCATCCTGCATAGTGACATTTACCTTTAAAGTCAACATGCGCTCCCAAATGGCTACACTATGCCCTCCATGCAGGCAGTAGGAAAAAGAAAGCCAATGTTCCAAGGGTCATTTCATAATTAAGTCAGCTCCCTTTAAGCAACCTTCCTGTAAGTCCCAGACACGATATCCCCTTCCATTTCATTAGCAGGCACTTAATCGTATGGCCACACTTAGACAGGAGGCTTGGCACAATGCCACCACAAATAAAATAGAAACAGTGCTAGAAGGGGAAAAGAGATGGGTAGGAAGTAGCAGATCTGTCTCTGCCATGCCAGGGCTATGCAGAATTCCCAAAGCAAGGTCACGCCTGCCCTCGTTCCCCCTCAGGTAAGTACCTGTGCCTGAAAGGGACAATCCTGAAACTACATAGTTAGCTTTTTCAAAACAATAAATCACTGTAGACTTTGGGGGTATATGTACTATTGTCTGGATGTGTCTCAAAATCCACTTAAACTTACCAAAGTCTGATTTCATTACAACTGAGAATACAAAGTAGGTAGTTGTGTGGTTCATAATTAAAAATGGAACAGAGAAATGAAAGGATGGGTTCTATAGCCAGATGAACTTCCTTTTAGACATGAAAAGAAATGATAAGTGAAATGTGATTCTGAGGCGTCTTCTAGGAACACTGACAATATGGTTATGCCGACTCCCATGGAGAGTCCTTAAAATAGTCTTGGCTCCAGAGCCTCTTGCACAGAGGGAGGGGCTCCAACCCTGCACAGCTGTTGCCTCTGTGGCCCAGATCTTTGGGGACTCATGCTTTTGTATTCTTTCATTCTCTTAAACATGGATCATCCCAGGACCACTTTAACCAGCAATGACACTGGGTCAGTGGTCAGCCTAATTTCTAGGAGTTTCCAGTTTTGCTCCTTAATTATCCTGAGTTTCCATGTAGAAAGGCAGGCTACCTCACTGGAGAGACCACTCAGAGCTACTCAGTAGAGAGGCCCAGGGGAGAAGTCCTGTGGAAGGCTATGAGAAGAGAGAGGAAGAACCTAGTAGTTCCGATGTCTGGCAAAATCTGGATCCCAACATTGTGGTCAACTAAAATGACCACCAAAGAACCTACACCAAGCAATCCTGAACAAATGAGATAGGTGTGTGCTTAAGCCATTAGCACCCGAGAGTGGCTTGTTGCCCATTGATAAATATCCAAAGCTCCACTCACTTTACTAAGCACTTACAGACTTGAAGTAGGACTCCAGCCGATGCAGCCATGGCAGTATGTGCTGCTACTGCCAGAAGAGCTGCATATGTGGGAGTCAGTCCTCTCCTGACCTTCCCTATGCTCTTCCTGTCCAGGACACTGCTGACCCCATATCCCTGAAGTACACTTCTTCCCATAGCCCTCACCCTCACTCTATCATGCCTAATGGATGCATTTCTTTCAGTTAGTTCATGACAGAAAGAGAGGAACGCCTATCTTACTGATTCACTTCTCAAATGCCCACTAGGCCAGACCAATGTCAGAAACTCAGTCCAGGTCTCTCACATGGGTGAGAGGGCCCTGACTACTTGATCCATCTCCATGGCATTTCAGGGCATTGCAGTAGTAGAAAGATGGGAGAAAAGCAGTCAGGACTCAAACCTAGGCACTCCAGTATGGGACTGTGAATGTCTTAATGGATAGGCAAAATGTTTGCCCATGATGGATGCTTTTCCAACACGAGTACATCTCCCTAGTTGTTTTTCCAACAATGACATGTGCCACCCCTTCCACACCTTTGGAATATTTTCCACAAAGTTGTCATGGCAATGTGGGTGTGTCCACATGGATGCACATCAAAGTGTGTGTGCGTGTGTGGGTTTATGGATGGATGAGGAAAGTTAGAACTGCACAAGGTAGTCCAATTCTGGAACCTTGGCCAGAAAAATGAGTTCCTGGCATCTTCAATTGGAATCTGGAATACATTTCACCAAAAAAAAAATACTATTTAGGTGATTTTTCGTTCGAAGGTACTATGAGACTACAAGAAAATAGACATTTGGGGACTGGTTTGGGAACATAACTACTTTTTATAACATTGCTCTCATGAGAAATGAACTCCAAATAAAAAGAACAAACTTTTAAAAGTGGCCTGACTAGAAGTCAGGTGTTTATCCTAGGTTTGACATCAGTTTCACAGTGCATGCTTAGGAGTAAACAGGAGAAAAATAAGACTGAGTCCTCTTCCCAAGAAGATACTGCACATCTAGGCAAGGCTGCATATTAGGAAGTCTTAAATTATTTGCAACTGACACGTAAGTGCTTCAGAGTTACAGAAGCAAGCCCAGAAGTTGTCTTTGGTGTTGTTTATTTACTTGCCTCCTGCATGTGTTTTGCAATGTTCCACAGACACAGCACTGTTCACAGCTGCCCAAGCCCTGGTTCATTGATAGTGGGAAGTGAATGAGTAGGATAGGAGACATCTGTATTCACCTGGGTTGGAAAATAGGTGAGTGTGGGGCTTAAAGATTAACCACAGGAGAACAGCAGGTGGCTGTTTAGAGACCTAGAGTCCTTAGCACCAAGAAGAGCTCACCATTGTTCTCCAAAGTGGTGGTCTGGGAACATTTGTTTCAAAATAGAGTACTAACTAAATATGAGACTACTTGGGTCCTAGCCCCAGCTCTGAGAAATCAGTAAAACTTGGAGGTGTCTCAGAAATATGCATTGATAAACTCCTTGTTGAATTTTATGTGGATTGACATTTGAAAACAGCAATAAGGCAGTCCAGAGATGAAGAGTCTTTTAAGATACCCAGGAGCGTTTTCCATTGTAAAGCTATTGTGGACCCAGATTGCTAACTTTAGCCCCTTAGCTGCTCCACTTTTACACCTCTTACTATTGCCAGCCAAGTCTGTAGGAGAAAACAGTACAAAGGGCCAGGCAGAAGGAGTCAGGAGTCGAGGGGGCTTTTACACACTCTTTTGCCATTTTTTTGGCTCCATTTCCATCCCAGCCCCAGCCCCCCGACACACACTGAAAAACATGTCTGAAGCATCTGGCCTGAAACTCAGCATCTGTTTTAAGAAAAATGAGATTTTCAAGCTGGGCCTCTTCAGAGTGGGATGGTGCCAAGTAGCACAGGGCCTCCCAGGTAGACTGCATCCCATGGAAACTTCCCAGTGAAGCTCCCCAGGCCTGGAAAATGCGCTGTGAGCAAGAGCGCAGAACTCAGAGGCATTTCGCTCTTTGCCCGGGGCTCTTGCCCACACTCTTGGCTACTGTCCTGAAGGGCATCAGCTCTTCACCATTCATGTGCAGGCTGATATCACAGCACATGGGGCACTATGTTGGTTTTTATCACACAGCACAAAACTGTTTCAGAAGCGATTTTTAAACTGTATGTCCATATAGTGCAATAATGTAGAGGTTATAATTGTTGCTCTTTGTCCCTTACCTGCATCCAATTGAACATCTAAATGTTTTGTCTTGTTGGCCTCAGGAAAGAGATGCTGCCACCCAAGCATGGGTGACAAAGGAATCAAACCCTTGGCATCTCGCTTTGAGAAACTTAGACTATGCAAAAGATTTGCATAACTTGGTTAGGGTTGCCCTCCATTTCTCCAGCACCAACCCTTAACTCCAGACTAGGGTTAAGTTGTATGGATAAAGAAAAGAAGACGCTAGTCCAGCAGTGACTGGGGCACTATTCCGCCTCCCTGGCTAACTCCCGCAGAAACTTGGGACCCTCAGGGAGCCACATGTGTCCTTGTCCCTGATAAAGCCTAGAGAGCAAAAGAGGAATGGCCTGGCCAGTTGCCTGCACTGTCTCCTCAGATCCCCAGTGCTGGGAAAGAACAATGGAAAGTCCCAGTAGCAGGAAATGACTTCAAATAAACTGTTTGGATGGGATAGCAATGTCTAGGGGAAAGCCTGCATGGCTGACAGGCAAGCACCCCCAACACCTAGGAATCCTGTGAGTACTGAGGGCCAGTCCCAGTCCTGGGGAAAAGTTAAATCCTAACTTAATTGAGCTTTGGGGGCTGAAAATGGAAATGAACTTCAGACAATTTCAGAGTTTAAAGCAATTCACCATTCTCGTGTGTCTCCATTGTTGGCATATATATTACTAGCATTTGAAAGTTTCTAACTGACACACAGGTCATGCTAAAAAGAATTAAATGCCACAGAGCAAAATGCTGAGGTTAGAAACTCTTATGTCCTAAGTCCCTTATGGTACAGCTGGTCCCCTGTTTGGTCTTGAATGTTGTCCTGAGAAAAAAACAGAACATTCTCCCTCTGCTTCTTCAAAATTTGACATCTGGTGGCATGGCTGGTTTACAGAAGTTCAGATAAATTAAATGTTCCCTAACTTCAGAGACTAACAAGAACCTTGCTTTTGGGGAATGGCTTCATGCTATAAATGGTGTTTCAGTGATTGCCTGAAGCAGCTGAGAAGGTCTTTAAACAAAGAAAGTGGGAGAAGTATTCTGTCAAATGACTGATTCAATTCTAATGGACTAATCTCAGGTTTCCAGAGATGGATGTTCACCAATCAAAGCCTAGGATTTCCTGTTAAAAGCCAATGTTTTGATCACAACATTTACACTGAGTCTAAGGTCCAAATATACACATTGCCAAAACACATTCCAGCTAGATGTGATGCTCCAAGAACCATCATGTGTTGATCAAAAACATGGCTGGGTTTATATTTTGAGGTGATTCTAAACTGTGTCTTGTCTAACTTTCCTTCTCTTTCTCCTTTCTGTTTTGTTTTCTGATTTATATGCTTCTTATTCTCTCACCATCCACATGGTTCTTTGTTTTCTGCTTTTTATTTACTTTTAACTTTCACCTCTTGTGTTTTTGCCCTTCTATTTCACTTTTCCTTCCAACATTAATCTTTCTTCTTTCCCATTCTTTAGTTTCTCTCTGTGTCTTACTTTCTTATTAACTACATTTTTCTCCTCTCTTCAATCCAACTGCTTCAAAGTAGCAGTTAGCACTTATTGAGTACCAAGTATAGTGAATGTGCTGTGTGAGGTGTTTTACTTGTATCACAATGTTGTTTTGTTATAGGAGGAAAAATGAAACATCACAAAATTAGGTAATTTGCCCGAGTCACATCGTTGGGACATAGAAGGCCAGGCCCCTCAACCCCAAGTCTCCTCCAGTCTTGTTCCAGTCGTCCACTCTACCTTCTGTTTCCTGACTGCTTATACCTGAATTATCCCTGCCTATATTCCTCCGTCCTTCATGCCAAGCCATGCTGCAAACCACATCTGCTTAAATCTACTCTGTCTCACTTTGTTCCATCCTCCACTTACAGGGTGTAGCTGAGCCCTCACTTCTTCCCCTGCACTGGATCAGAGGGAGAAGGGATGTGGAAGAAGGAAAAAAAAGGGAAGGAAAGAAAAAGAAAGAAGAGCAAGGAAAGAGCAACTGGGGAGGAGAGAGAGAAAAGGGAGAGAAGGGAAAGAAGCCTAGTTAAATCCTACTTCCCCTCCACTCTCCCACTTCTGTCCATTTCTTGCCTTAACTTTGAGACGGAACTCCTCCAAAGACCCATTCACATTGCTGTGATCTCCAGTTTCTCACTGCAGTTCTATTAAGCTCACTAGATGGTGTGCACATATGGCTCCACCAAGGCTTCAACCCGCAACTGATGCCACGTGGTTACTGATGCCACGTGGTTGCTGATGTGGAGCTTGTGACACGGTGGGCGACTTGGTGTCCACTATGCCACACAGTCTAGATTTCCTCTGTCTTCCTGGCAGATCCTTATGATAGGCTCTTTCTTTCTCCCCAATGTCTAAAAGCAGTGGCTCTCAAAATTTAACAGGCATGCTTGGGGAAGAAGGGACCTGTGAAAGCGCAGTCCGGGGCCCAGCACCAGGAGTTTCTGTTTCGGTTAGGCGGGGCTGAGGATCTGCTTGCCTAACAAGTTCCCAGGTTATGCTGAAGTGGTTGATGAAGAGTCACTTGGATTTTGGGTAGCACTACTGAACCTTCCCGTCATTGTTGACTTCAGTAATGACTTCACACACAGTTCTGATTGCCTTCTCTATGCTGAAAACTAGCAAACGTAGCTGCCTAGACAGTGCCCCTCTCATCAGCCTTCAAGATCATGTATCTAACTGCCTGCTTGCTCTGCCTGTGTGGATGGCTGCTAGGCAACTCCAGGTGTATCAGATGTTCAACCCTGAGCTCCAGAGAATTCATCCTGAAGCCCACCCCTTTCCTACCCCATTCCAGGGAGTTCTCCTTCTCAGTTAAACACAGTGTCAAACTTCTCAGTGCTCAGGTAAAAAACGTGGAGTCCTCTAGGATTTCTGCGCCACTTGGACAGCCCACTTCAGCCCTTCCAAGAATCCTAATGCCTATTCTATCAGAATGGAATCCAACCAGTTCTCACCAGCCACATTAGAGCAAGTACTAACATCATCTCCATTTCTTAACAATCCTCAACGGGCCTCTCTCCTCCAACATTCTTATCATAAATCAACTGAAATTAACTGAGTCATTCTAAACCATTTTGTTTCTGGATACTATCCTCAGATGTTGCTACTGAGACTATAGGAGTTGCTTCCTGATGTCACCATGACTGGCAACATTCATATGCCCCAACTGAAGATTTTGCTATGACTCTGTTTACATCATTTACTTTAAAAATCTATTATCATTACATGGATAATGGATTAAGTATATGAAAGAAAAAATATTGATTGTTAACAGCAAAGCCTAATTCTTTTGTCATAGTAGCTGGACAGAAATACTTCCTTCGGGTAGAATTTTTCATTTTAAATTTTAAAAATTAATTTATTTAATTCATTGCGGAGGCAGAAAAATACAGCTTACTAATACACAGGAGAGGGCTTGCATCTGGTGATCCACAGCCAGCAGCATAGAGACTGTGCTGGACTGAATCCAAATGTCTGGAACTTAATGTGGGTTTCCACATGAGTGACAAGGACCCTAGTACTTGGGCCCTGTACAGGCTTCCTTCTAACGTGTACGTTAGCAGAATGCTGAGATCCAGAGTGGATCAAGCCAGCGTGACCTCAGGTGGGATACATACACCCTATGCAGTTTCTTAAGTGCGACACCAAATAAACACAGAACTCTATGCTGAGTCTTTGAGTGAAATTGCTTTACCATCACGCTTTGAACTTGGACTCTGCATGTACTTTAGAGACAGCGTGGAGAGCTCAAAATTTGCTCTGCAATTATCTAGAGAAATTCAGTCTAAGCTAGCTTCCTCATCTGGTTGTCATATTGTAAGTTAATCCTAGCTTGTTATTGCCACAGTGGTTAACTATTGTGTTCAGAATGCTACAAAAGGACTTCTGCATCCTTTTGCATTAATTCTTTTGGTAGACCAGAATTTGGGGGGGGCTCATTGGTCATAAGGGAAATTTACAGTTGAACTTATGGGATGGCATTATGACGTAGTGAGTAAAGGCATTGCCTATAATATTAGCATCTGATATAAATCACAGTTCATGTTGCAGCTACTCTACTTTCAATCCATCTTCCTGATAGTGTGTCTGGGAAAGCAGCAGAAGATAATCCAAGTCCTAGGATCTCTGCATCCACATAGGAGACCTGGGAGAAGCTCTCGGGCCCTGGCTTAGATTTGACCCAGCCCCAGCCGTGGCGACCATTTGGGGATGAACCAAGAGATGGAAGATTTTTTTTTTCTCTCTTGCTTTATCTCTCTGTTTGTCTCTTCCTCTCTCCCTGTAACTTTGACTTTCAAATCAATCAATCAATCATATATATATATATATATATATAGAGAGAGAGAGAGAGAGAGAGAAGGAACACACACACATGTACAGTATACAGAGAAACACACAGAGTTGAACTTAACCATGAAAAGTATAAGGATAGGCAATTATTTTTAAAACAATTTTTGAGTGGGAAAATAACAGGTCTTCATTCCTACTTATAAACTCTCTCATGTATTTTTAAAGGACAAATCTTGGTGTCTCAAGGATTTTCTTCTCTGACAGTTTCTTTTAGGACTGTCCTAATGTCTGTAAGTGGAAAGCCAATTTTCCATCTCAATGACAGCAGTCATTTTAGGCCCTAAATTTCCCAGGCCAAGCATGTATAAAGTCTGTGCGAACATAGCCAGAATAATCCATAAGAGTGTACATCTGCGTGTCTGAAAAAGGAGGGATCAAGCTTTTAGAAGAAAGGCTGCTGGTTAAACAAGAATATGTGTTTTCGAAAGTGTGTAAACTCACTCTCACAGGCTTAGAGAGACCTGATTCTTTCAAAGCAGGCCCACAAAGTAGAAGGGCTTTGTTGGTGCCTGGGTGGCACCTCTCCTGGCCTCACTTAGCTCCCAGCCAAAGCTTGACTGACATCTACTGTGAGGATGATCCTTACCCAAAGGATGTTTATTTTATAGATGAGTAGCTCAAAGTTGCTTTACCCAGTAATGCAGAATGATGCTCTAGATACATGAACAAGACGACACAAAAGAAGTTTTACTCAAACTCGTAATTACTTTAGACTCTGATGGTTTCTTTTAAGAGTCAGTTGAATTCAAACTGAATTTAGCTGCTAGTTTTGGAAAATTTATTTTTCTCCACCCCAGATATAGGTTTAGCATTTCCAAATTCTGTTAAAACAATTCTGGGTACCTCACTTGACTTAATGCTAGATCAGCAAGAATTTCTGTACTCAGTGCTAAAACTGGGCACTACTTCTCCAGGATGAGGAAAGTCACATCCCTTGAAAACCCAGAACTCTTTTAATCATTGCTTTTCCAGACACCAACACACTCATATTCATAACCATTCTGAGTTGTGTAATAATATCCTATTCCACACACATCTAGCTAATAATAATGATAATGACAATAATAATAGATCATGAATTGGCCCCTTACTTTGCCTTAGGCATTCATTGTTCAGACACTTTTGCATGTCTTACTCCTTTTCAGGACTACCTCCATGGCCTGAATTTATACAGGGTCTGTGCTCAGAGGAGCCCTGTATTTGGGAATGAACACTCCATATTCTTTGGAATTCTTAGCAATTCTAGTGTTGAATTTACATTTTGAAGTGAAGTTTGATAAGATAAAGGAGCACACACCAGTATCTGAGAGACTCAGCTCAACAATTTGTCTACCTCTTATTGCCTCCCTGTGTGATGCCTTGGGCCCAGACCATTCTCCACAACCCCGCACAGCAGGTACGAAGGCCCACCAACCCATGATGTCTTGGTGCACAGCAGTAACTGCCCATTTCCTGTGCTTGCAGCCCCATGAACACTCTCTAGGTCCCTCTGCCTGGGAGAGATTGCTACCTACTCCTGATCTGGGGATGGAGTGACTCATTTGAATGAGAGCACAACCCCTTGTGGATCACCTGTATGCTTAGTGAATTTTTATTGTTATAACAGAATAAAGGAAGTGATTACATGGTGAGACAAGAAATCATAACAATGGAGGTGCCACCCTTGCTGTTTTTATAGTTCAGTCTTGTGCTAGCGAAAGTCACATGGGAACTACATTATTATTTTCTGAGGACAGCACCCTCAGTAACCCAGTTACCTTCTACTGAACCATGTCTGGGAGATTTCAAAAACTCAACATTGCCCCACTAGGGACCAACCCTACGACACATGAACATGGATGAACACACTCAGAGTATACCCAAACTATAGTGGTTGGATAGGATGCTTACAAGAAGGAACGTTTCCTGACCCAACTTCCTTGTCTCCACCAAGCATCTTGCAACAGGAGCCACCTGTATCTGCCAAGCTACAGGAGTGCAGTCTGCAGGTGCTTCAGAATCCAGTTACCCCGTGAGCCTCCTACACGTAAAACCACAGAAGAAAGGAATACTGCTTATTTTTAGTACACCTAAAGTCACTTTTCCCCTGCCTTTTGAACAACAGGCCCTCGTTTTCATTTTACTTTGAACCCTGTAGGCTAGGTAGACAGTCCTGTTCCCTTTAACTTTGCAATAATCCTTTTTTTTTTTTTTTTTGGTAGTGAAGGGGGAGGCCATAAAACCACAATGATGTCAGCGGTATTGGAGTCCAAATAGATTCGTTAAGAACCTTTTGCTAATAATTCTGCTATGCTACTCCCAAGTCACGGCCCATTGGGCTTT
This sequence comes from Ochotona curzoniae, assembly GCF_017591425.1. Lineage (NCBI taxonomy): Eukaryota > Metazoa > Chordata > Mammalia > Lagomorpha > Ochotonidae > Ochotona > Ochotona curzoniae. The sequence goes on from NW_024466307.1 coordinate 19,433,151, forward strand.
GTATTCATCCCCTGTCTTGTCTAATCTTGTCTCTGCATAGCCTGAAGTGTCTTCTCCTCTCTACACATCATAAAGTCTATTCATCTTCTATGTTTAAGTGGATACTGAGGGGGATTGAGCATTTGGCAAGGCGGGAAAAGAAATAAGATTGCATGTAAGCCATGGGAATAGATGGGAGAATAATCAAAAAGGCATCATGATGTATGGCAAACATGAGAGAAAGCTGCTTGGAACTTGCAGGTCTTATACATTGCACCCAAATGCATTGCCAGCTGTCAATATGGGTGCATACAGCTGCCCTGAACATATGGACAGGTGCAAAATTGTAATGGTGGAGGGACATAATGGCAGTACTGTGCCAGCCATATTTTCTTACAAGGTGCTCAATATATTCATGTGCTAAATAGATGAACATTTTTATTAAGCATTTTAGAGATTTTCCAAGTGATTAAAAACATTGAGACTTCACATCTTTGAACAGATGGTAAGCAGAAAGTGAGTGTGAATGCTGTGGAGTATGTGTGGGAAGACAGGGCATAGGTGACAAAGCAGAATAGAGTTCTAGTATTGAAAGCAAGAATTAGAGGAGGCAGCAGGGAATGGATAGCTTTTCTTACCTGCCACCAAACTCATTTGCCTTTTATCCGTGTTGCATTTTTCAACTTTATTAAATCCACATGCAAAAATTTGAGCATCAATGTGGAACGCATGAGCATGTTTGAATTTTCAATGTGAAGAGCTGCTGGTGGAGGCAGTGATCACATATTGGAAGCTTGGCTTTTTGTATCCTGAATTTAAAAAGCATGGGGATACTACACAGGAAGAAGGAATCATTTGGTCTCTGCTGTGTCATAACAAGGACAGGTCGCATTCTGGGAGATTTTGTGAAAATGGATAACAACTCAGTTAATGAATAGCATTGAGTTCACTCAGAGGGGATAAATTCAGCAAGCTTTGGACATCTATTAATAAGCACTGACACTCTGTTGTGTACTTGGCAAGAGCGAGGCACACGAGGGAAATAAAATAGGAAGAGAGAAGCTCTGTCTCCAGCAAAGAGGAAAGGATTCGTGGGAGGAACACGCTGCTCTTAAGTACGTACAGGTCTGCCATGGTCTGTGTGTGGTTCTCCAAGGTTAGCATGCTGGAAGCTTTTTTCCTAGCATGGTGTCACTGAGATTACAGAAGCTTTAAAGGTGGGGCCTGGTAGCAGGTCACTAAGTCATGAGAGCACAGCCCTTGGAAGAAACTAATGCTGGTACCCAGAGCTGCAGTACTTCCCGCATGAAGAGGCTGCCAGGAAGCACACACGGCCCATGCACTCGTGCGTGTCTTTGCGTTTCCCCCACTGGGACACCATCTACCTTGAGGTAGTCCTCCAAGCTGCCCAAAGGAGGGTGTCATGCTCTTCTAAAAGCTGTGAGCTAAATAAACTTCTCTTCCTAATAAAACACCCAGTCTCAGTAATATTTATTTTACTACATTTGTATTAATAGAAAATGGACTAAAACAGTTCCGAATTGCAGAATCTTCGAAAAGGAGTTAGAAACTCAAGGGGGAGAATTAAAAATTCCACGAAGATAGTAGGTAATTTTAATATTTTCCTCTTAGCTGTTAATGTATAACTATATTTAAATAGTCAGTAAGCACATCACAAAAGATACCCTGAGCAGCTCAATCAATTCCTTTGATTTAATTGATGTTTATAATGAACCACACCATAAAGTAAGTCAGTAAATTTGAACAAGATTGAAATCGTGTAGATGTTTTCTGATCACATCATAGTCAAATGCAATTCCATAATGGCGAAAGTTCCACAAAAGTCTCAAAAAGTTTTGTTGCTGGGCCTGCCAAGTAAATGTAAAAATATATTGAGCTCCAATATAATGAAAATGCAATGAAAAAAAAATTAGCTGTGGAATGCTGCTAAGCAGTGCTTAAGTGAAATCGTTTTCAGTGCTCATATTAAGACAGAAGAAATGAAGGCTCTAGGCTCAAAATGCAAAATTAAAGTGAACCCAAAATGTAGAAGCAAACCGATAGGAAATAAAACAAGAAAAAGCAGAAATCAATAACATAGGCAAGAATAAATACATAAAGAAAGCCAATAAAGACAATAATTGTGGGAAAAAAATCAGCAAAATCGATACATAGACATCTGGAAAGATCACGAGAAACCAAGGTCACCAACATCTAAAAGACACAGGGGCCTTCAATAGCAAATTAATGCCCCTCCTGCAGTGCCAGCATCTCCCATAAAGGCCTGTTCATGTTCCAGTTACTCTATTTCTGATCTCTCTCTCCTCTGTTTTTGGCCCCAGGAAAGCAGTAGAGGATGCTTTGGGATCCCATATCCATGTGGAAGATCCTGAAGAGGCTCCTGGCTCCTGGTGTTGATCAGCTTAGCTCCAACCATTGTGGCAATTTGGGGAATGAACCAATGGATAGAAGATTTTTCTGTCTCTCTTCTCTGTAAATGTAACTAACCAATAAAAATAAATGTCTTTAAAATATTTTCAGTAAACATATCATATTTAAGAAGTATGTATTTCATATTTTTCAGTTTTCTTTATATTAATAAAAATTTTAATTTAAAAAAATAGAAAAGTGGTCCTGGTACAATGACTCAATGGCTAAATCCTTACCTTGCAAGCTTCAGGATTCCAAATGGGTGCTGGTTCATGTTCCATCTGCGCCATTTCCCATCCAGCTTCCTGCTGATGGCCTGGGAACGCAGTATAGTGTAACCCAAAGCATTGGGACCCCTCACCCATGTGGAAGTCCAGGAAGAAGCTTCTGGCTTCAGATCTGCTCAGCTTCATTTGGGGAGTGAACCAGCAGATTGAAAATCTATGTCTATCTCTTCTCCTTTCCTTAAATCTGATTTGCATTTCCAATAAAAATAAATCTTGAAAAACCTTTTTAGAAAAAACAAAAATACCTTGAAAAAAATTTTTTTAAAAAAGAAAACATACATTGAGTTCTTCCCTAAAGAATCCAGAACAAAACACCTGTGCCTATCCTCAGGATTGGTCTTTAGTATTTGTCTGTAAATTCTAGTCAACACACACACAAAATAAGAGGCCTGTGAATAAGAAAAATAAACAAAATACCCTCTCTCCCCCCTTTTTGCAGACAACACTTTTTTACCTAGGAAACATAAGGATATCTACAAAACAACCAGTATAAATAATATGAAAAATTAATGAATTTCCAGATGTAAGATCAAAATACAGGGTTGACATTATGGCATAGTGGGTAAAGTTGCCACCTTTGACACCAGCACCACATATGGGCACCAGTATGAAGCCTGGCTACTCCACGTCAGTTCCAATTCCATGCTAATGACCTGAGAAAGTAGCGGAGAAGGTCCAAGTGCTTGGACTTACACCCACGTTGGAAACCTGGAAGAAGCATTTGGCTCCTGGCTTCAGACCAACTCAGCTCTGGCCATTATAGCCACTTGGGGAATGAACAAGCAGATGGAAACCCTCTCCTTTTTGTTTTGTCTCTCTGTAACTGATTTTCGAATAAATCTTTTAAAAAGAGGTAAAAATGCAAGATTTAATTATATATTTTTCCTCCTCTATTTTATTGTTGCTTTTATGGTACAATTCCTTAGGCTCTGGGATTTCCCCTACTCCTTCCCAATATTCCCTCCCCCCAATTTATTTCCCCCATATTATTACAATAGTATAGTCATTCATAGGCAGGCATAAGTCCATCATTCTGTTGTTTAAGTGTGTCCTGACATTCCTTTTAGAGATTTATTTATTTTTATTGGAAAGGCAGAATTACAGATTTTATCCACTGGTTTACTCCCACAATGGTTGAAGCTGAGCCAGGAGCCAGTAGCCAGAAGAATCATCTGGGTCTCCCACATGGTTCAGGGAGCTAAGAATTTGGGCATCCTCCACTGTTTTCCCAGGTCACAAACAGGGAGCTGGATGCGAAGTGGAACAGCCAAGACTAGAACTGGTGCTCAAATGGGAAGCTGGCGTTGCAGGTGGAGAGTTAGCCTGTTGAGCCATATCTCCAGACATTAGAAGAAAAGAGGTAGAAAGTAAAATTTGAACTCATTTTCATTTACAATAGAATACCTACTAGTTATATTGAGTTAGCGAACTACAGCATCTCTATACTGAAAACTATGAAAGATTGACACGCAAATTAAAGGTGGTCTTAATAAACACTATTGTGAAAACTGAACAAATAAATTGAAAAAACCCAATCATTATTCTAATGCCTTTCAACCTCAGAATTTACTAAGCTGAATCATTCACTTAAACACAGAGCTAATGCAACAAAGCTTCATAACATGAGACTATTTCCAAGATTTAAGGAGTAGGAGAAGACTTCGTGAAAGATTTATAAAAATGATCACTTTTATTCCTTGAAAACACAGCACTCATGAAATGTAAAGCTAAAGAACTCAGAGAAAAAATACGTGCCACCTGGATAAGTGACAGTTACAAGGCTGTTCCTGGTATGTAAGAGGCACAGCACGATCAGCAAGCAAAGAAAAACCATTATAAAATGAGCAAAAGACTTTGACACTTCACTACAAAGATATTCAGCGAGTTATAAGCAGAGAGGAATGCTGTCAAATCATTATCAGAGAAATACAAATTAAACCAGAGTGTGATATCAACATGCACTCACAAGTATGGCTCATGTTAAAAAAAAATTAAGATCCAATGCTATCTAGCATCAAGATTCTTACACCTTGCTAGTGCAGGTATAAAATGGTTCAATCCCTTGGGAAAATCATGAATCCGCAATTCCCCTTGTAGCTTTTTAGCCAACAAAAAATGAAAATATATACCTTGAATAAGCCTTGTATAAAAATATTCACAGTGACTTTATTCAGGAACCTCAAAATAAAAAAGAAAAGAAAAAAACAAGTGTTTCTCACAAGGCTTATAAACAAACCTTGCATATAATTAGACACCAAAATAGGACTGAAAAAATTTTAAAAATTACAAACTACTGATATATATACAACATCAATGGATTCCAAGTCAGACACATGAAAACATGCTGTATGTTTAAACTCATGTGACATTCTAGAACAGATGGAACCAATGTATAGGACAGAAATGGAAATGGTCGTTGCCTCCCTGGGTGGAAGAGTAGGAACTGAAATGGGAGAAATATATAATTTTCCATTTTAGCCATTTTTTAAAGTGTACAATCCAATGGCATTGATCACACAATCACACAGTCGTTACCATCCATTTCCAGAACTTTTTCATCTACCCCAACTGAGATTCTATACCCATCACAGAGTAACTCTCCAGGCCCCACTCCTCCAGTCTTATAATCATAAGTCTCTTTTCTCTGAATTTGACTCTGATAGGTACAAGGGAATTTTTATTTTGTTTTGTTTTTTAGCACTAAAAATATTCGTGAAAGTATTGTAGGGTTGTATATGCATATCCCTTGGAAACATTTATGTGTCAAAAGAGTGTATTCAATATCCAAGGTCTGCACATTTCACTGTTTGTAAGCGACAAGCCTTTGAAAGAAGCAAGTAGTAAAGCAAAATCTCCTGTCTTCTACTGAAGACAGTCCAGGAAGTCAATGCCATGGACCGTGCTCCTTAAGGAAAGTCACCTGGCCCCCATCAGCAGCACAGAAGCACTGGTGGAATGTGACTCACCTCTCCACCTGGCTGCTCTGTTGGCCACTCTCCGAGTGTCCCGAGCTTGGAGTGCGTGGAGGAGACAGTGCCCTCCTTGGGGGTGATGTGCCATCAGGTCATGCTATGTTCATGGATATGCTTATCAGCTTGTTCGTGGCGACCGGGATCACGGGGTATCTTGACCACAGGTTTTCAGATCATCAGGACAGGTTCTTGATGGCCACTGGGAGCTGTTTCTCATCTATAGCTCCTTATCTTTACAGCAGTTTGCCAAGTCATTAGGCTCCTTATAGCTTGTTCCATAAAAATGGGAGTTTCTAACACACGATGATGAACCTACAGATTCCTTTGAACAACAGTAGAGGATTCTTGCACATTTGTTACCCCAGGATCTGTTTCCAGACTTGCTTCCTTGAGGTTGGAGCTCTCAAGTTCTGTGTCTATCGCACAGCCTTGGAAGGGAAAATGGCTGTGGGATTTTAGTTGGCAAAGCTTTGCTTACACTGTCACCCTGATACTTCTCTAGTATGTTTGTTCTAGAAAGTACATTCCAGATCCCATAGACTCACAGGACTCTGGCTTGGAATTGAATTTGTCTCCAGCTAGTACTCAAATAGGAGTCTCCAATAAATGCCCTCCTCACTTGCTCTCAAGAAAAATAATTTTGGAATTAGTGCTAAATGATTCAGTTTCAGGAATATCACAGTTGGGCTCCTCTGTGAGAACCAATGAGCAAGAAATAGAGATCATGTTAAAGATTTCATTTCTTCAGTTAAAATAATATTTAAAAGAAAGTTTTAGTTCCCAACTTGTGTTTGGAAACCCGATTATACTCCAAAGAGAGAAAAATTACTTGAAATCCACTCATCTGAATTTTGTCAGAAAAGCTATTAAAAACTTTTCGTTTGTCTGCACGGGTATTGTATGTTGAAAGATACGTACTGTCTGAAGGCATAGAAAATTCCAGCCTTAGCAAGGGCATATGTATAGCAACAGCACATATTAGAGGACACAAAGATATTTAAAGGCAACAATAACTGTACAACTGATACAGCAATCAGCACCAATTCATCACACAAATGAAAATACTACCAACTTCTTTGTTGATGTCAAAAATGAGCTCAAGTTTCTCCAGGCTTCACAAGTGTTCACTTTCTTAAAGTGTTTATTGTTATTGTTCTATGAAATTACAATTTGACTTGGCAAAACTATGTTCTAATCCGCATCAAGAAAATTGTGTTTATTTGTATAAACACAATAGTAACAACCCTGCAGGTCTTTCAAAATAACTGGTGCAGAAAACAATGTGATGCACTGACAACAAAGGCCTCACAAACTTTTTTTAAGCAGGTGATGATATGGGAAAAGAAAATGCACACATGTTTCAAAGGCTGGGATGAGTCAAGCATTTGTAGAAAGACCAAACTATATTTTTAAAAACATTATTTGGTTACAACACTAGATAATTTGTAGATGGGTTTTATTATGCTTATAATTAAGTCTAGATAAACTTGAGGTCTGGTTAGAACAGCCAGAAGCTCTGATTAGCAGCAGGCTTTCTTCTACCAGCCATGTTTGTAACACTACTCAAAGAGCACAGTGATGTCATCAGAGATGGTGTACTATCATTGATCTAGTTCCATGCAAGGAACATGCAAGGTGGCCCCAACTGGTGCTTTCTATGCACGATTCCATTTGACCTTCACACGACTAAGCATTGTGTGTTCTTGTGTCTAGAGAAGGCTCAGGAGGTTGAGGTTGGTGAACTTACAAGCTTCACAAATCCGTCAGGATTTGAAGTCAGGCTCACAGACTCTACAGCCAAATGTTCCTGGTGTGGCTGCCATGGTACCCCTCCCAATTGCTCCTTCATTCCTTTGTTGTAAACCAGAGTACTGGAATACCAGGTTGGAGAATGAGTCAACGGAGATGAAAATCAGCAAGAATGCACTAGGAACATTGAATTCAACTCTGTACCCCCAACTAGAATGCGTAGAAGTACAATCGTCAGTCACGGCTCTTTTCTCATGATTTTGCTACTCATGTCTGGGAACACTTGATCTGCACACCAAATGTGCACCAACTCTTCCCCAAGCTGCCTGCTAGGATTTCTGTTTATGTGCATGTTACCACTCTCCAGTCAATCAGAGCCCCATTTGGTTCCTCCTTGTCCTGATCAACTACAATTAGTCCCCAAGACTTCGCTTCATTCACATCTGCCTCCCGATTCTACCTAGTTGGACAAATGAGTAGAACTCTGGGAGCTGAGCTATCTTTTCACTTAAACTCTGTTATCCTTCCCTCACAGCATTTCCTCTCTTCATTGAAGATTCTTCATCACCTTTCAGCAACATTTCCCTCTTTCCTGTGCTCAAAGGATGTCAAGCTAGGAGCTAGTGGCTGAGGAATGAAAAAGATGAAATTAGAACCTTCAACTTGAGCCTTTGAGGTTACTGCTTATTTCAGATTCCAAACAGGGGAGCGAAGCTTTTCGCATAGGCCCTGATCTTGTACTGCTGCATGGCGGGTAGTGGTGCCCACCCATCTCACAGACCCCACTTACAGTGAGGTCTTACAGTGAGCCTCCTCGTGCTCAAAGTCAGACTATCGGGTGGAAGCCCTTTTCGTACCCCTTCATGTAATTGATGCCCAGATGGGGGATTCATTGCCCTGATTCAGAGCTGTATTTGTCTTTCATGACTTAATTGTATTTGTAGCGAAGATGGGGCCATGTTTCCCTAGGCCCTCCTAGGAAGTCCTACATACTGAGAACTCCTAATTGCAAAGTTTGCTAGCAGTCTTGGCAACCCTCTTGCCTGAAGGAGAGATTATCTTGAAGAAACTTGGGTGCTGAGGGAGGAAACCTAGGGTCCTATCATCTCTGCCCCCTCTTGTCTTCCTGTAATTAAAGCTGAACATTCTCAATTGCCTGATTAAACTGGAAGGCGAGGCAGTGACTATTTGTAACTACTTACATGTAAATGATTTGGAGAAATAGAAAGCCATGTATACTTTCAAAAATTTCTTTTTAGGAATGTTATTTTTATTTATTTGAAAGGCAGAGTGAAAGAAAGAGGGAGCAGCTGAGAGAGAGAGAGAGAGAGATTCTCCAATTGCTGGTTTATTTCCAAATGGCTCCAATGGTCAAGCCAGAGCCAGGAGCCAGGATTTCTATCCTAGACTCCCATACGGGAGATGCAGAATTCCAGACACTTGGCCCATCCTCCATTGCTTTCCTGGCACACTGGCAAGGAGCTCTATCCAAAGCAGAGCAACTGGGGCTCAGATTAGTGCTTTAATATGGGATTCAGGTGTCACACGTGGCAGCCCAAACCCTATGCCACAAGATCAGGCCACATGTATTTTCTAGAAGTCTTTCAGTTTTTTACTTTGTGAGTGAGAGGGCATAGGTTCCCTATTTTGTGTCACTTTTTAGAGGTTCTGCTCATTTCAGACTCCTTGAACAAATTCCAGCTTCTGTATGAATTTTCAACAATGTCTTCTTAATAGCAACAAAGGTTCTTCCATGGATATAGAGTTGACAGCTGAAAACTAGACTGCAGTTCTCCAAAGAAATGTGGCCCCTCCAAATTTTACTGGTTGGAATCCTTCTCTGGAAATTCTGGCTCCACTTTATTACACTAGAGAACAATGTACAACGGTTAGTAAGGCAGCTAGGAAAGCATCCAGGTTTCCTCACTCCTGTATGCATGGTGTAATCCCTTGGACTGATGGAAGTTGAATACATGAGAAAGCCAAACAAATTTTAGCAATAAACAAAAAAGAAAGAAAGAAGGAAAGGAAGCGAGAAAAAAAAAAAAAAGAAAGGAAACACGGTGAGTGAGTCCTGGACTTACCTGGGCCCGAGAGGATTCTCCCTTAATGGTAAGTACATTGTGAAGGAATCTCTTGGGAGCTAGGGTGGGCCTTGGCTCTGCTCACCACCATCATCTTGCAGCAGGAGTGACTTAGGGGAGTTTGACCTTGAGGCCCGGGTGGTAGGAGCTTCCAGCAGTCTGGCAGCTGCTGGAGATACTTGAGCCAAGTCGGACTCAATGCTTGGGACCCTAGCTTCAGCCACCACTGTCACATGGTAAGTGAATCCTGGGCTTTTGAGTGGCCAGCATGCCAACTGGCAAAGGGCTCTGCCTGCTGGTCACCTGGTGGCGAGCTCTGGGATCTTGTGGGTGTGGAATTGCTGCCTAGGGACATTCATGGATAAGGCCACTGAGGGACTCCTGAAAACAAGGTCACTGTACTTGGTGGTAAGCAAGAGACTGAGACCTGATGGTTTGGAGGGTAAGAATCTGGAAGATCTGTATGGGTCAGACATACGCCAGCCCACATGTGAGTCCTGAGGAAGGCTTATTATCATGGAAAAGTGCTGGCTACCACACGCCAGTCCAAGTGAAAGCTAAGGCTGGGGGCCTGTCTAGCAGGGCTAGATCCTAGTACTTGACTGAATGGTGGAACAGAGGACGGGTCACATTAGGCAGGGCCATGACACTAACACAAGAGAACCAGATCCCGGGGTAAATTGTGTGAGGGATATGTGGAAATACAAGTCCTGCTGGTTATCTCAAGAGTTGGGGTAGGGATGGGCCGAGCTAGGTGTGAACATGGAACCAGCCATCACTCACGGATACAGGGACCGATAGTCTGGGCAGATCCAGGCTGCAGCACCTGCATGTGCATCCTAAAACAGGGTGTGAGGTAGACCAGTCCACAACATTCACCAGCTCATACCAGGCCAAAATGGAGGGGCAGGCTATACTGGGCACTGGCCTAACACCCACTGACATATATGAGATCTGGGTCTGGGAGTAGGCCAAGTGGGGGAATGTGGAAAACTCCCCTAGTGGGTCATAACTATCGCTGGTGATCACATGGTCCAGGCCTGGGGCTTGGGCAAACTTGGTAAAGTAGTTCCAACTGTTGGCTAATGTGTGGGTTGGTTTTGGAAGGAGGCAGACCAGGTATTGCCCAGCAAACCTTACCTCACTGGCAAGAGCAGAAACCAGGCTGGGTAGCATAGGTCATGCCCAGCTAGGCTGGTTACACCTACTGGTTTGCATGAGTCATGGATGGGAGCAGACTGAGTACGGCCAGGTTACAGCATCTGCCGCTGAGAGTCAGGATTGGGGGCAGACCAGGTGAGGCTAGGCTGTAGTATCCAAAGGCAAAGGTCATGACAGGTGAGGGATTATGCCAAGCTGGGTCAGAGCAACCACTATGTCTGGGAATAGGCCTGGTTGGGGAGATAAGGGGATGCCCTGGCTGAGTTGAGCAGCGCAAAGCAGCAGACTTGTAGTTCGTTTTGTGACTTTCATCATATAAAACATAAATGAAGGTATCATCCATCAATCATATAGAAAATATGCTTGCCAATTGTGTGCAATCATTTTATTTGTAGGTTAACTATAGAAATAAGAATTCCACACCAAAAAAATGAGGAACTAAAAGCATTCTGTGTGAATAAATCGGCTGAATAAGTGTTCAGAGGGAAATAGTATTGCGTGCCTACCTTCTTCTTGCATGAAGCATGCATATCCTCTATGCCAATAAAATTTGAAATGAGCACATGTTTATCATGTGTGCACCTATGCATTTTTTCCTAAGATTTGGTTGTTAGCCATTCACCGGGACAGCTATGGGCTTTGGATCCTTCCCGATCTGGAGCACCAGAGAGTCAGTGTAAAGAAAAGAATTTGCTTGAAAAGGAAGCTCCATTTCTGCCAGCATGGAGTGGGTGTCTGGCCTTGCTGATGCAAAGATCATAATGGGCGTAGATCCTGCTGATGGGAAGATCATAATGGAGTCCCTAAGCAGAGGCAGGGCTAAGTGTGATGCAAGCTTACCTCCCACCTGACACCATGCATTTGCACATCCCCCTTCCTTTGCATTTTCCTTTTGTGTTTTAATTCAAGTCACATGTGTTACTTGAGAACCTATGAATTAAAAAGAGTCTTTCAAGCAATGTTAGTACGTAAATACAAAATAGAACATTAAATTCCCATCATTAATATTGAAGAGTAAGTCAATATTTGATAAAAATTGCCTCAGGGGAATGTGCTTTCTGGCTGGTTCTATGCCTCGCAGACTTATCCAATTATTATTTAATTACTCGGTTAAATGTCACAGCTTACAAAGCAAGGATTAGATTAATAATAGCATGAGGTTGATTTTAAACCAACCCCACATTAGATAGAGCTGAGTTTGTTTCACCCTCTCACACAGCACCAAATTTGCATTTGTCTTCTGCACCTGGTTTTGAATGAATTGCTTCTATGTAAGCTCCCCTTCTCTGCCCTCTCCATTTAAAAAAATACATCCTCTATGTTTGCTCTATTTTCCCAGTCTTACAGCTCTTCTCTGCCCCACCTCTTCTTCTTTCCATGGCAATCTTACTTCCTTGGTAAAGCGAGCACCTTAACAAAGGGCTGTGCATGAAACAGAAGCACAGAATAGATGCTGGGTCACAGGGCACAATCTGGTTTCAAGAGAAGATGGTGCATCCCACAAAGCCATTTCAGAGCCAGCACCTGAATGGGTTGCTGTTTAATTCATCGCTACAAAGTTGCCATAGCAACCGCTGTATCCGAGGATTTGTTGGCACCTAGATGGGCTGTAGTGCAGTGACATTTGAAGAGGAGGGCAAAGGCAACAGCTCAGCAGAAGCCCCAGTGACACCCAACTGCTCTCCAGGCAACTGCAGCTTACTGGACCAATACTCAGGGTTTTCAGGCATGGTCCCATCAGTTACAGAATGGTAGCAGTGCTTGCTAGGGTAGGGTGGTGTGGGAATGAGGGAGAGGACCCAGGAGGGCTGGGAGATGGCTGGCAAAGCAGCTGAGTTTTGGTGGGCCATACAGACCTTTTGTTCTCCACCATCTGTGTCCTGTGGTTTGGGAGCAAAGCCAAAGCAACATAACCTGTATTGTGTTCTGCGGGGCTGGGGTGAGGCAACCAGTCCTGCCTCCCACATCAGGACCTCATACACAGTGACAGGGTCATAATAGCCTGGTACATAAATGATCGGAGCATTTGGCTTTATGAATATTGAGCAAAATTCTTCAAATAAATTATGAAAATAACTGCAAGAGAACAGACATCTGTATCCCATTGCAAGTCCAGGGTGACTGATTTATAATGCAAAGTATGATAATAGTCATAAAAATGTAGCATACTTTTAGAATCACGGGTGAGCGTCAAAAACTGGTGCACGAAAACATCCTTGATGGATGGCTCTTTAAGAATGCCAGGATCCAGGATGCCTAGCTGCACTGGTGAAATGAACATCCACAAAACACAGTTATGTGCAAGGCCATTATAGACACCAGAAATGGACCTTAAATGATGCAGTCTTGAAAAAGTATCCATCAAAAAGTATCACGTGGCCTCGGGCGATCTGCATCGAAATCCTTAAGATTTGGAGTAATCTTTGCCTCAGCAGTTCTACTTCTGCTAATTTGTTCTAAAGTAATAATCATGCTATTTAAATAACTTAGCAACAAGAAAGCCAGTATCCTCAAGAAAGTCTACATAATGGCTTAAACGTTAGAAGTCTTCTACATGTGGATTACAGAGGTGGCTTAAAGAAAAATTCATGTTACAGGGTATTTATAGTAGTTCCAAATGATAATGGAGTGTTTTTGATAAAATGGAAATAATATTACATAAAGCATGAGCACCTGTTATCTTCTTAAGAGTGAAATCACTGGTGATTATGTTTAGTTTGTCCATTTGCATTGTCTGGGTTTTCAACAATGAGCATGTTTTCCTGCTGTATTTTGGCTTTGGAAAAGTATCACACGAAGGAAACACACTCTACATTTCTATTAATCCCTTACTTAATTCTTACTCAAGTTATTTCAGAAGGCGGAAAACTAGCCAGACGCTCCAACCTTCTGTATCCCAATAAATTTGTAGTTACTCTGGGAATTAATGGGACACAGATGTCCTGACTTTCTAGAATAGAGGGAGAAATGCCATCAAATCCTTGTACTGATAAATCTTGTTTCAGAAATCCACTGCTTAGAGACTGCTTTGTTCTGTAGGAGAACCAATTGCAAGGAGCAGTGACCCTGGGCCTGTAGCAGAGACAAGGAGAGATGGAGGTGGTTATGTTAACAGAGCAAAAAGTGTAATCAAGGTAGCGCAGTTATAAAACAAGACTCATTTTTATAGCATCCATGGAAAACAGCCTTTCATTTTACAATCTCATTCAGGACAATGCCTCTCTTTCTGTCCCTTGCCAGTAGTTGCGGCTGCAACAGAGGATGCCAATATACTTTGTTCACCTGTCTTTCACCACAGCAGCCACAGTCACTGGCAATCAATCAGTCCTCAGTGGGATTTGCACTTGAGCAGGGAATCTGAATCTTTCCGAGGATCTCTGCAAAGAACCCTACTGCCTTACTCTGCACCATGACAAGGGAGACATACAGCTCAAGGCACCTTTACAAATCAGGTGTATTCCACCAGAACATGGCTGCACATGCATTTCACAAAATAGTGTGACAGGTTTAGGCTAACTCCCATTTTTCTCTAGACAAAGAGTATAATATACATAAAGTACTTCAGGGATTGCTATAGTTTGCTCTGTGTGCAGATATTGACCTTGGCAGTGCTTTCATAAACTTATTACATTAATAGAGTTACATGAATTTCATTTTAGAAAAAATAATCTGCCCTTGGAAGGAAAGTGTCATCACCTCTGTGTAAACAATATTTCTCAGCAAACAATGCCCTTTATTTTGGCAACGTGTCTTTCCTGCCATCTGCCTCACAAAGCACTTGCCAGAGTTGCAATAATAATTGAGTTACAGAGGGAATTAGGTGTAATGGAGGGGAAGGAAATTGATTGCTTAATTTTTATGAACAGAAAGGAAAAAAAAGAAAGAAAGAAAAAGAAAAATTCATGGCGCCTGCTGTGAACCAAAATGAAACAAAGAAGAAACCTACAGAGATGACTCCAGGTGGCAGGAATGTGTGCTTACACACTTTAACAACCCTACAGGGAGGTTGAGAAGAGGCCAGGGAAAGCAGCAAGGGGGCAGCAGGGCTGAAGTGAGATGACTCTGTAACTCCAGGAGAGGATGGAGTGCCAGAGGCGCTGCAGGGAACAGTGGCTGAGCTTCGCCATGTTCTGCCCAGATCACATCTTTGCCAAGTGGGAGTTGGAGTCTGGGGTGTACTTGCAGGTGGATACAAGATGAACAAATTGGATTCTTACTTCCACGGGAACAGGAAGTTAAAGCACATGATAGGTGCTGGTTGGAGCTGCATCCTCTGAGCTTGGGTCCCGGGTTGTGAATCAGCCAAGTCCACAGGCCTGAGCCTGTGCCGCTTTCCTCTCCTGAAGGCAGACCTGCTGCACCTGTTGTGCTGTCAGTTTCCCTTCAATCTCAGGGCAGCTGCTGGCTGAGGGAGCCTTCCCCAGGTCACTTACTCTGTCTCCCAGCTTTGCAGTGCAGGCTGTGGAAAGGGAGTGGGCTTCCAGGATGCTGAGGGAGGAGCAAGGGCTTGGGAGTGAGACTCCGGTCACTTACAGGTAGTGCCGTGCTGTACCACACGGTCAGCTGCATGCAGGACATGCGAGCCTCAGTCAATAGTGCTCTTCATTATGGAATCAGTGTATTTTTTGTTGCTACGTCATGAACAGTGGAGGTAGTTATTTTATAAGGTAAAAATATTTATTTAGATCACGGTTTTGGAGGCTGTATATCCCAAGATCAAGTGACCCTGTTAATATGGCCCTTGGTAAGTAACCCTTAGCCATGTCACATCACACAGAAGGCATCATGGCCACAGAGATCACATGGTGAGACCAGAGGCTGGAGAGATAGAGGGATCAGGTTCATTGTTTCCTAACAACCCAGTCTTGAAGGTACTCACACTCTAAGATCAGGACCCCAAGGAACGAACCACCTTCCACCAGTCCCGCCTCAAAAGTCCATCCCAACACCACCCTGGAGACCAAAGTTCCAGCCCGTGAACCCTTGGGAGACACACTCAAATCATAGCACCCATGTTACATCTGCTGTCAACACATTCTCTGGCTCATTTGTTTTATCCTGTTCTTCTTTCTCTTGGGTCCGTGACTGAATATTTCCCAGTAGCTAATGCCATTTAGAACATCCTTTGTTTGTACACTTCTTACTTACAAACTATACTGCAACTTAAAATAGATCATCTAAAATGCTGCCATCTAAAATGTGTCCCACAATCAAGCCTTCCCTGAAATGTTGACTACAGAGACTGAACTGAATTTGTGGTCACAGAGTTTTACCTCAAAATGTAATCTACAGACCCCCGAGATCCCCATATTGCAACTGTGTCATGAAATTTGAGTGATCTGGGACATTGATGATGATGTTTCTAATTACCTCAAGAACTTCTGGTTGTAACAGAGTCTCTCCCATGGGACAGAGGCCAGCAGGATTCTTGGTCCCCAGAAGACGTTGGACTCTCATATTTTTGTAGCATCTTAGGGCATGAGCTGCTTCATATTTCTTCCCACCTAGGCTCAGTAGTGTAGTCAGGAGCTGTCCGAAGTCAAATTGGCACACGAGGGTCACCAGGATTCACTGGCTGGACCAGCTAACTCTACACTCAGGAATGCCACGTAGCAAAGCTTCTCTCGGTTGAATCCAGGCAGAGACCATAATTCTGAGGGGGAAAAAAAGGCTTTATCAAACAGTTTCAAAAACGGATACATTCAGCTGTTCATCACAGCTCACCAGTGCAAATCTCGGTGAAGAATGAGAAAAGAAGATGCTGTTTTTGGAGAAGTGAACCAGTAAAATCACTGAGCATGAATGACCTACAACTTTGTCTGATAGTACTGGAAAAACTCACCAACACAATACTGAAAGGGAGGAATTGGACAGAGAAGAACACATATTTATTAGCTCACTTGTATATATTTAGAGTGTACTCACAAAGACATCGATGGGAATATAAGTCAAGCTAGTGGACATCTCTAAGGAGCGAACACAAAGAGGGGCATTAAGGAGGTGTGATCGACGTTTTGTTTCTCAGAATAAGTGCTGGTTAGTGTAAATATGTTCAAGTGTTTAAAAAGCAATTCTGAAGCCCATATTTGGGATATGTGCACTCTGTGTGTGTGTGTTACACTTCAGCAAGAAACATCTTGAAGCAATGTTAAGACCATTGGTACAGCCTAAGATTGAATAAGCAGAGGCTGGATCCCAGGCAGTGATCCTGGTAATTCTACGAGGTGCCAGGCCCCAGCTCCACAGACTCTTCCTGCAGCTGTTGTGGGACCAACTGGGAAGAGGAGGAGCACTTTGTGCAAGAGAGCAGTTTCATTTGTGCCTCCAGCCCTGGGTAAGATGTCCCACTCCGCATCAGCACCAACAGGAGTTGGTGCATACTTCCAGGGACAGCTGTCCAGCAGACTGCACAAACGCAGCAGGAGAGTGAGGATACTGCCTGCACACAGCAGCACTCTGTGTGGTGTCAGGGCTGAAAGGATGACCTGCCTGGGAAGTAGCAGTAGGGACCACAGGCTCCCACTGTCCTGGCTTCGAAGTTAGAGATGTCCTAACTTAAATTCTGGGTTCGCTCCTCAGGAGCTTTATTTACCTTGGGAAAAAAAACATTTTTTTTTCTGGGCTCCTTGTTTCATTCCTAAATCACTATGAATCATGGAATTGTTTGACTTACAAGGTGCTCAACTTATAAGGTGCTCACCTTTGGCCCTGTCACTGTCCCATTTGCTTGTTCTCCCTGCCCCCACCACCAGAAATCAGCATTGCCAGTCTGAATTGCCAAGTATTTGCCCTCACAGAAACACCAGCCTTTTGGAGACAGATGAAATTGCAATTCACTTTTTTTTGGTAATGAGTCGTGAGAAAAACCCAGCTTCTAAATAAAAGCACAGAGTAATCCCAGTACTTGTCCCTGGGAGCAAAGAGAAAGTGGCATTAGGGGACAATGGAGACAGGCTTGTGAATCTCAGCCCTTCCAAAACCTCTCCCATATGTGAGACATTCAGGACAGTCATTGCCACAGGCAGCTCTGGGAACCCACAGGGTCTGTCAGAGGCACACGCTGAGGATGAGGGGTGGAGCTGAGCCCCCACACTCTGAGAGAACAGTTGAGCGATTACACTGCAACTCATAGCTATGATCTTGTCTGGAAGCAGAATGGAGAGGGGCTTTTGCAGGAAAGAGACCTTGGAGCTGAATGCTGGGCCAGACAGCCATAACATGAGCTCACTGCCTTTGGCAACCCACAGAAACAAGGATCCAAGAACAGCAGCTGCCAGGAAGCTCTGCACCACCCACAGCCACAGGAACGAGCCAGCAGGGTCAGGGTGGGCTCGGGGCACAATCCCAGCCTTGGGCAGTCAAGATAACCTCTTCTGGCTTGTGTAGCGCTTCCTTTCGGGTCTGAAGATGCCCAGAACAAGAATCAAGGGCTTTTATTGAGAAGGCTACCTGGCCTTGACTAAATTAATTCCAAAGTAGAAAGCTTCAAATTAAATTTGCATTTAAAAAATATTTTATGTGTTTAAAAGGCAGAGTGATAGAGAGAGGGAAGAGACCAAGACAGAGGCAGAGAGAGAAAAAGATTTTCCATCTGCTGCTTCACTCCCCAAATGACCATTGCGGCCAGGTCTAGGCAAGGCTAAAGCCAGGAGTCTGCGACTTGAACCTTGTCTCCCAAGTGGAAGCAGAGGCTCAAGTCCTTGGTTCATCGTTGACTCTCCGTAGTCTCATTAGCAGAGAGCTGGACCAGAAGTGGAGCAGGCTGGACTAGCCCTGGCACTCTGATTTGGGACCTGACCTGCAAGCAGCAGTCAGTTTAAACCTGCACCAGCCCTAAAATTAAAACCTTTTAATTTAATGAGACCTGGGGTCATTCCTAGGAGACATGTTCCTTCTGCAGAGGTTTGACCCCATGGAACATTGCATGTTCCATGCATGGAGGGGTTTCGTCACTCTCTCCTAGTGACCCCCCACTGTACGTCCATAGGAATGAGGACTGGAGGAGCTAAAGGCCTTGTTGCACCTAGCCATGTAGAAGTGAAAGGCAAGGAAGGGATGAAGAACCAAAGTGATCACTGCTTGAGTTTACATTCTGTCATTCCCCAATGCCTCTCCCTCATTTAGCAGATGAAATACCAACAGTGAAAATGTTAATCTTCAGGATAAAACGTCTTCAGTGAGAATGGGACCTCCAAGTGCAGCGGACCACAGGGGAAGCAGAGCTGCGGTGGCCACACCCCTCCCATCCCAGTTTGGGCGCATTATTTTGCCTCTTAGTTACTCTGCGGGAAAACACACACGTCTTTCAACCAGAGAGGACTAACCTAAGGATTAATAAGCCAAGGCAGAGGGCGCTGAATGCGGCTGCACGGTGTGTGGCATGGTAAGTGAGCTAAAGCAACATCAGCAGGCATTACAACCACAGAACATGAACCCTGATGACATCATTTCCTTCTTCACCAAGAAGTCCCTCCAACCTCACAAAAAACTATAGATCCCTCTTGGAGACAGCATGACCTGCAAAAATGCTGCAGCACTTACAAAACGTGGAGTGACTCTGTACACGGTGCTAAGAACATTCTTTCTGCTCCCCACCCCACTTGACGGTTCAGAATAACGTGTCCTGGTTACTAAGCGCTGCTACGTGGCAGGCACGGTGCTCAGGGATTTGCACGCATTTGCTCGTCTAAGTGGATTTGCTTCCACTGCCGTTGTACAAACAATGAAATACAGGTAGAGGAAGGACAGGCATATTCCCAAGGTTACCCTCTGCAGTGGCATCTGAATATGAACTCAGGCTCAGCCTGAACTCCTGACCACACTGTTCCCTTCCAGTGCCCTGGTGGAATAGGCTCCAGGATCTGTCACATTGTACTCTTCAGCTAGCTAAAAGGGGTAGTGCCTACACCCAGCAGCAGGGACTTATAAATATCCTTCAGGCATTCACCTGTTAAAGGCAGAATGGGAGCACTAGCACTGACAGAACACAAAGACACGGAATGCTGCAAAGGGGAGCTCAAGATCTTTTGCAAATTATATTCTATTTAAATCAATAACCTTCGAGCATATTCAGTGGTATTAACGCTATAGAACATAAACTTCAATCACTCTTGTGGACAATTGGATGAAACAAATACAATCACAGCATATTCCCTGAATGAACATACCCCACATGGTGTGGTTCCTGGGGAAGCAATAAAAATAATCCAATTTAGCTCTGCAATGCTCACCTTCCCTCGCCTGTAATTAGTGTGGCTGCAGTAAGAGAGCAGGAGAAGAAAACTGTGCAAATTGCCAATGCAGCATTACAGCTGGTCCCCAGTGAGAGCCAATGCTCTTACCTACAGTCCCCAGCGCTGTCTCTTACAGATATTCAACCTCCCTTAATCTACTAAGCTCTCTTACCGTGGTGATTCTTACCCATTTCCAGCCCATAATCAACTGCATCAAATAGGTGCTCAACCAACATGCTGATTGCTGTGGCCTGATTCGCTGTGTTCATTTGTAAAAGTACTCCATCCAGGAACAATGACGCAGGAGATCAGGAGGTTTTGAGTACCCACGATACGCACTGAAGCTGTGGGCTGTACTAACACCTGCAAATTCTACTGTCACTTATCAAGAATCTCTCCCCAGTTCATAAAAGAGTGTGAAGAGACTAGAAGGAGCCCCTGAAAACATAAAAGAGATGAGACTTGGGTATTTGTCAAGCAGAATTAATTCCTGACCAAACCGGTAAAATGGGGAAAGCTCAAGAGAAACACACACACACACACACACACACACACACACACATCTTTGGATTGTCTAGAAGCAAGAAAGAATATTCATATGTCAGATTCGACATCTGCTGAACCAATGGACTGGATGGCTTGTCTTTGCGCCATGATGAGCAAAGATGCCAAAACTGGAAGCCAAATGGCAGTGGGCAGATCATTGCAGAGGTTTGCACATACCCACTGTCACATGAGGTTCGTGGGGGCTGGTGGCCATAGCAGGAAGGACCTGGACTTTCCACTTTCCGATTTGTGAAGGCAGAGTATTACTCTGGACACTGTAGCAGCGAAGGGTGGAGAGGAGCAGCTCTCTGAGACAGCAAACCAGAGGAGGTGAAAGCCACCAAGCTACAACTGGCTCTTCCATGTGGCAGAGACCCTCATGGGCTTCCAGAGAGCTCTCTGTGTATGCAAGCCCCCGACAGAACACCGGCAACTAGACAGGTGTTGTAATTCCACCTCACCTGGGGAGTGTTGCAGCTCATTGCTGCTGCTGGCCACCTGGAGTAACTAGCAGACTCCACAGGTCTAGGGGAAATGATCTCTCCCGTAAGATTTCTTTCATTTCAGATGTCATCCCCAGACTGCTCACACTTCTGATTGACTAGTTATATATCTGGGGGTCCTCACAGCCATTTAGTTTGGTCATTTTTTTCAGAGTAACTCACAGACATGCAGAAAGTGCTCTACATAATTATATTTTCTTGTACGGAATACACATAGGATGAGCCCTGGGAGGGAGCAGAAGTCTGAACACACCGCCTCCTGGACTCATCAGCATGTTAACCAGGCAGGAAGCTCTGTGGATTGTTGGGTTTAATTTTTCTCATTGTTTCATTACAAAGACGTGGTTGATGTAGCCACTGGTTATGATGTTTAACTTGGTCCTCAGCTCCTCTTCCCTCCTGTGCTCAAGTGGGTTCAAAGCTCCAATCCTCTAATCATGTGGTTGATTTTACTGGTGGCTGGATCCCATGCTATGCCCTCCCAGCAAGTCACCAGAGTCTTCTCATTAATCTAACAAAGATATTGCCATTACCCAGGACCTAAGAAGAGCACTGTCCCCCAAGATATCATACCGGTGGTAGCCAGAGAAGCGGCCATAAGGCAAGGAAAGAGTGCAGTGATCCCAAAGAGCTGATTGGCAAGGTATTCTTCCTAAACTCAAACCTGAAATGGAGCCTAGATGAGGGAAGGGAACAGTGTCTATAGAACAAGCCACACATCTCTTCATTCCCAGCCCTTAAGCCACAAGGTTAGTCTGGACTGCAACAGAAAAGAGCTCTGAATTAAAGAGGAGACCAAGAATGGCCCCAATGTCATAAGATTGTTCCCCATGAAATCATTAAGTGTCAGGAAAATGGGATTTGACAACATGGTTGGTAAAGGAGGGGCTAGATAAGTAAAACCTTTCTGAACGCTTGCATTCTTTCTCCCTCCACCTCTTCAGGGCCCATTAGCATTTGGGGGGGTCCCAGTCCTGGAATGGGGTTAGTCTGATCACCTTTGACTAATTCCCAATTTTTTTTTCAAAATAAAGCGTTTCTCATTGGTCATCCTAGGTCAGGATGGGTCAGGTCTTTTTAAAGTCAGGGACTAAGATGAGGCAGTTTCAGCTTCAGAGATGTGGAATAAAGCAGGCCTGTGGTCACTCACCGATAGGGCAAAGATTTAATCCACCCCAAGGCTGGGAATGCAGGCTAACAGTGAGTGCTTCTAGCTTCAGTGATGGAAAAGTCAGCATGGAGAATATGTTTCTTCATCCTTAATGAAGCTTTTAAAAGGTACATTGTCAGCCGGAGGACCTCCACACATCTTGCCAGCAAAGATCTGGGAACTTGTCGACACAGTGTCTCTCTCTAGAGCAATGAACAGACTTACTTGTAGCTGGTTATAACAATTTAAGATTCTTAAAGTTCAAGATTCCTGGGCCTGGCATGATAGCCATTCAACTCCCTGCTTGTGGCCTGCAAAAGCAGTAGAGGATGGCTCAAAGTCTTGGAATCCTGCACCTGTGTGGGAGACCCAGAAGAAGCTCCTGGCTCCTAGCTTTAGATCAGTCTAAGCTCTAGGTGTTGTAGCCATTTGGGGAGTGAACCAGCAGATGGAAGATCTTTCTCTGTCTCTCTTTCTCTCTTTATAAATCTGCATTTCCAATAAAATAAGTAAATCTTGCAAAAAAAAAAAAAAGCTTACGATTCCTCTCCTATAATACAGGCTACTATATCTTGATGTCACTTGGCCCTCACCACTTCACTGTCCTGGGGCTTTTGGTGCTCAGGGAACTGGCACAAGAAATGAGTTCCAGCCATCATTCTCGCTGTGGTTAAGGAATTGTGCTTTGTCTCTGAACCAGGATGTTTGTTCCTCGACAGGTCTGATGAAGCTGTGAGAGGCTTCTTAGTGAGGTGAAATCGCAAACCCTCCAGTGTCCTTGACACAGAGGGTGCTGCCATAGGCATACATCTGAAAAATAAGCCTTCTGCTCTGTGTCTTTTGATGGTGTGTATAGTAATGTGTGATCCCATGAGATTGTAATAATCCCCCTTGCCAGCCTTCTTTCCTTTTATATTCCTCTAGCTTCTCCTTTCCTTGATATTCCTCTAGTCACACCCATATATTTTCAATTTTATATGTAAATCAACATTCTAAACCTTGGTAGTGTCAGTTACTTCCATCAGTTGACTCCCAGGTGAGGCATGTCTAGCCAAGTTGTAGGATTGGTCAGGGCAAAGCAACATCATTCACATGGGCTCCGTTATCATAATTCACTGTCAATATCAGATCTTTCCTAAGAGCCCCACCAGCTGCTGTTAGCTGTAAATATGATTATTCTCTTCTTCTTGAACATTGTGCAGTTTGTATTTTTGGTTTTGTTTTTAAAGATTTATTTGATTTTTGTTGCAAAGTCAGATATACAGAGAGGAGGAGAAACAGAGAGGAAGATCTTCCATCCGATGATTCACTTCCCAAGTGACCACAACGGCCGGTGCTGTGCCGACCCAAAGCCAGGAGCCAGGAACTTCTTTCTAGGTCTCCTACGTGGATGCAGGGTCCCAAGGCCTTGGGCTGTCCTCAACAGCTTTCCCAGGCCACAAGCAGGGAGCTGGATGGGAAGTGGAGCTGCCGGGATTAGAACCAGTGGCAATACGGGATCCTGGTGCGTTCAAGGAGAGGACCTTAACCATTAAGCTATCGTGCCGGGTCTACCATTGCCATATTTAAGTCACTGTACAGGTCTCTCTACCTCACTCTAGAAAGGCGTTTTATTTGATAGATAGAGAAGAGGAAGGGGCAGAGAAGGAGAGAGAAAGAGAGAGACAGACAGACAGACAGACAGATAGACAGACAGACAAAGATGAGTGATGACAAGGCTGGGCCAGGACAGGGCTGGGTCCAGCCGACTGCAGGAGGCAGGAACACAGCTCAGGTGTCCCTCATGGGTGGCTTGCACACAGTTGCTTGCACAGCCATCTGCTGCCGCACAGAGGGCAAAATTAGCAGCAGGTTGGATTCCAAGGCAAAGCTCAGACTCAGAGCAAGGTCATGTTGACATGGCTTGCATATGTCTTAACTGGCATCCACTCTTGGCTTGCCCCTTCTTAACCATTTTTTTTTCCTGTAGTCACATTATTTACTCATGAGATTATCACAAGAGATAAGAGCCATCCTCACAGCCATCCTTGTGTGCAAAATTGACAGTGAAAAATGGTTGATATTCTCCTTAAGTCCGTAGCACATACTCCATTACATGTAATTTTCTCTAACAGCATTGTGTCTTGCAGGTTACTAAGATTATTTTCCACAGAATATTTTTGTTTCAACTATAATCAAACTCTTAAATTCCCCACTATGGCCAAAATGCTGAGAAGATAAGAATAATGTCTTAGTTTCTTCTCAATAAATTAAGTAATTATTCTACATATATTTAACATGGACTAAATGCTAAATGCTAAATGGCCTAATGCTTCTGCAATACCTTTTAGATTGAACAAATTTTTTGGACTGAATCAGATGAAAATAATTATTTTCTTTAAGAGTATTTTCCAGCAAAAGAAAAAGATTTGACATAATTTCTAAGTTTTAGGCTTGCCTTTACCCCCGTAAGAATCAAATAAATAGCAGATTTAGAAAACTGAAAATTATATCTGAGACTTTTTGATATGACCATTTCCTTGCCTACATCTCGGTAGTATTTCACTTCTATCTGTTATACAGCCCCCATCCATTTGAAATTATTCCCTCAGGTAGTTAGTTTAATTAGCTGGTGGGCCTATGAGAGATGGCTGCGGTATATATGATGGAGTTCATGTAAGTGGAGTCTGAGCTGAGCTCCAAATACCACAGCCAGTGTACTGGGCTAATTTATACTCAAGGGTAAAAATTAAGTCTAGTCCTTGGTAGCTGGCCAGACTGTTGCACAGGGTTAAGGCTGGGGATCCAGCTCACAAAGTGCTGAAATATGCTTACTGTGCTCTTCCTACTCTCGCTGTCGGGTGTGGAAATTGCTTCCAGAACTTCTCACCTGCACATTTCTCTCACTTGTACTTATCACGTAACTTTCAGCAGGAGCTACATTCAGAAAAGCAAATAAAAATAGTTAGCAAGTTTGGGGGTCAAATTAACAAACTTTATTTTTCCATGCAAACATATACAGACATTTTTCAATGACTTTGAGTATCCTGTTTCTCTGTAAAATTCACCTTTATCCCAAAACATCAGTAATTAGATTTCATTATAACTTTGTGGTGTGTGATATTGTATTACTGCATGGTCAATTTCAAGGTACCCAAGTGACCATCCCGAGAGAATGAAGGATTTTATCCTCTCATGTTTTTCTTGACTTTATTGTGTCCAAATTTCTGGTATCCAATACTTCCTAAACATTTCTCCTTTCCTCCACTGTGCTGCTGACCTAGTTGCCATAAGTGATTACCCCGTGGCTGCGGCTTTTCTCTGTTGGGCAGACTTGTTCTGCGATACAATTAGTGGCTGTTTTCTGCATTGCACCAACTGACTCTCTTGCATTGCTTTTGACATTTTCTAAGGTTCTAAAGCAAGTGTTAGTAAGTAAACAGTTATAAGGTGACACCTTTGTGTTTCCATCTGTGTTTTTAGTTATTTTTTCATGGTGATAAAAGTTTATCATAGGGCCCGGTGCGATGGCGCAAGTGGTTAAGGTCCTCGCCTTGCACGTGCCTGGGATCCCATATGAGCACCGGTTCTAATCCCAGCAGCCCTGCTTCCCATCCAGCTCCCTGTCTGTGGCCCGGGAAGGCAGTCGAGGACAGCCCAAGGCTTTGGGACCCTGCACCCGCGTCGGAGACCCGGAAGAGGCTCCTGGCTTCGGATCAGCATAGCATCAACCATTGTGCTCACTTGGGGAGTGAATCATTGGACGGAAGATCTTCCTCTCTGTCTCTCCTCTCTGTATATCTGCCTTTCCAATAAAAATAAAATAAATCTTTAAAAAAAAAGTTTAGCATAATTTTAGTGCGCTGTCTAAACTCCTCTATTATAAGCAATTTACTTATGCAAGATAGTTGGTTTTGTGTAAAGGCATTTTTTGTGGTCATAATATGTGACCATTTCACATCTTTTTTGATCTCTTTATTTCTTCCTTCAAAGACAGTGTCTTAACAAACCTACAACTGTGGCCAATAAAACTACTTGTTGTCTTGTGTCTAGCAAAGATCCCAAGTAGTAATTAAACAATCCAGTATAATGTATAGCTCCCAACCCTTAACAGTTCATGATAGATGCTGGAGAATTCATTCTCCTGTTTAGCTCTATAACTCAGTCTTGTTTTCTGAGCTATCTCTTGCAGCAGCTGTATCAACAGCTGAAGTGTTCCCCATGGCTCCCTGTGAGTCTCCTTCTCCTCTGCTGCAGACTGCGTAAATAGAAAGCTGGGGATCTATATGGACTGACAATAAAACAAACAATTTGCATTTGGAAATTGTTCTGACACTGAACAACCTGGAGTTGATGTTTCACATATTGTGGTTAAGAGCAGTTTTCCAGCGGTGATGCGTTCTATTCCCGTCCCGTTTCCTGGATCACATCCTCAAAGCCATGAGTGGCCATGCACGTGATAGGACTGACTGAAGCAAGTAGATGGAGACTGCGGTAAACCAAGGAGCTCATGGTTCATTCACAAGGCACGGTTCCCCCAGCTCCTGCCAATGGCTGTGATTGGGCTTCACTGTGGCCAAGAGATTCTGGGATTCCCAATATTTTGACCAAATCACCTGAGTCTTATATGCTCTGAAGTAGTCCCTATACATTCAGAACACTTTCTGGACCAAATAAAGCATGAATGTGGAAAGGATTTGACCAATGGGTCATCAGCTTACAACTTCCACCACAGCATGTACTTGTAGCTTCTGCTGACACTCACACTTGACATGCTATGTTTTTCAGAGCTGCCATCAATTGCTACTTAGTCGGAAGAAAGTAACGTATATTATCATCATGGTTGTTTTAGTATTTTCAAGCAATAAGTAGAGGTGAGTTTATATTTGTATAATGTTCATTGATATGAAACTTTAGCAGTTAAACATATAGCAAATTTTTGTATTTTAGCAAAAGAAACTTTTTCTGTTTTCGCTTCAATCAGCATAGAACCAATTTTGGAAGCATTTTTAGTCCAGTAAAATCATAAACCTTATCTGCAAGCACTTTCCCTTTGATTTAAAACTCTGAGCACATCTAAAGGAAATGTAATATATCCATTTCAAATTCATTTACATTAAATCATTATGATGTTGTTTTATACAACCTTTTTGATGTCTAAGACACTTTTGGAAGCCATTCAAAAAAAGCTCTAATCCTTTTCCTTTGTACTCACTTTTTGACCAAAATAAACAAATTCCAACACCAACAGATTCTACTTTCAGGCTATTACCTAAAACTTAGAGATTCATCAATTCAACCCAGACAGGGAAGAAAAGTGAATGGTTATTTCCCTATATATCACTTTCCCATTTATCACAGCCCATAGATATGATGAAATAAACTCATCCAGCAAAAGAATTTTTGCTTTACCGTCCCAAGACATAACATCTATCCATTTTCACTGTTAGCTGAGATCAAATCCTTTGATTCTTAAAATAACATGAATTTGGCTATTACAGCTCAAAGCTCCTGTTTGCTGTTGTCTGAAAGCACACAAAGCTAGGGTTGAAGAGATGTGCCATATGGGAAATGGATATATATTTATGAGAGAGTTCTTTATGCAGAGCAGGCAAACATTGCTTTATGCTCATATTCAATCAGACAAAATAGATCTTCTCTGGGAGATTGGAGCTATCCACACATTACCAAGAGCTGTCAGTTAAAATACAGTTTTGATTAATGTCATTTTCAAATTGAATACTGACTCGGTTCTTTTCCTTCCAACAGGAAATGCAGGTCTACAGGGATATGAGCGAAGAACATATGTAAGCCCTTGGGAGTGGACACTGATGAAATGACCCAAAGCATGTTTATTTCTTGCTACTTCCTGAAATCTGTTCCTCAAATCCCCAAACTAACAGTCTTCTGAATTTATCGTTCACAAAAGTGTTCAAGGGTTTTCAGACCTCTCGCCTGACTCCACACAAAGTGCGGAAGGGAGGGATTTCCAAGATGTGCACAAGTAGGTCAGCCAAGGTTCACTCCTTGAGATCTTCCAGATATTTATTAGGACTTCACAAGAGGGGATGCCCATTTCTGTAGAAGCAAGATGGATTTTCCAAAAGAAAAGTTCAGGCATTTTTAAGTCTGTGGCTAGACTGAGATAAGCTTGTCTGCTAATGATGGGATTGTTCAAATGGAGCACTTCAGGGCCCACAAAGCAAAGAAAGTTAAGCAGGAGTCATGCCAAGAAGCTCTCTATTGAAGGAACTTATCTAGGTTCTGGAAATGACCATCAAGTAAACCCATAGTTTCCACAAGAAAAGCTGTGCTGACCAACATGAAATGAAGTGACAGTGGCTAATCTGAGCCCAGTAGCCAGCCCTGCCTTGATGGGAGCAGCCCACACTGGTGGATCTTGCCAAACAACTATGTGCACTTGTCACATCACGCTTGTGTCCTCTGACTGCTTATAAGAACACAGATGGAAAATGAGTGCATTTTTATTTGCTCTTGTACTTGTACAGCCCTATTCCGCGCACTATGGTCACCAGAGCCATCACCAAGGTTGTTTTTCTTCTTTGACCTTTTCTCCATCTGCTTTGGTATGCATGTGTCTCTCCCAGTGAAGTAAGAAAAAGCAAACATGTGACCCTTCCAAGGTCAATCAGAGGCAAACATTTTTCTTCTAGAAGAGTTAAAATTAGTAGAAGAAGGCATTTCAAGATGGTGGAATAGAATGTAACCACACTAACTTTAGCTTCCAGGACATTTGAAAAGAACAAAATAAGTCCCACATTTCCAGGGGTCTGGTGGATGGAAATTTCAGCAGAGGCATGAGAAAACAATGAAGATTCCATGGGACAAGAGGAGAAAAAGATACCGGTGGCTGGCTGTGAGCCACCATTAGAAGGCATCAGGGTAGGGAACACTGGTGTGTACCCACCCGCTCCCAGTTGTAGCTGGGGGGAGTTACATAGTCACTCACTGACTTCGACTTCACCATTAGGAAAAAACCATGATGACAGAAATTCTAGTAAAAGTGCAAAAGAAATCCAAAAGAAACAATAGGCATATTTATGCAAAAACAGTAGGACCAAGTGTTGTGTATCAGTAATGGCATGGATATAAGTGACCTAAATTCTCTAATTAAAAGATACAGATTGGGTAGATTGGAAAGCAAGGCACATTTCTTTTCTGTCTGAAAAAATACACTTCACAAAGTTACACACAGACGAAAAAGTCAAAATATAGAAAAGAATACTCCAAACTAATGAAACACAAAAATGAGCATCATTAGCCATCCTAACATCGACTAAATATTTAACATAAAACTGTTAAAAGTCACAAAGAAGGGCATATGTAATGATTTAGGATTCAATTCAACAAAACTTTTACTACATTCATACAGTAAATGCATATGCACCCAGTGCCCATGTACCTGGCAATTTAAAACAAATGTTAATGAATGTAAAAGGGCACATAGGCTCCAATGCATGATAATGGAGAGTTTCAAATCCTACTTTCACCAATGAACAGATCAACTAGACAAAAATCAACAAAGAAACAACAGAGATAATCTGAGAGTATATTTACATAATGGACCACATTGACCTGATTGATATCTATAGACTATTTCATCCACAGCTGCAGCATACACACTCTTTTTGTCAGTATATGGAAACTTCTCTAGGATAGAACACACACTAGGCCCCAAAGCAAGTCTCAACAAATTACAAAAAAAGATTAGAATCTGAACAAAACAGAATGAAGCTAGAAATTAACAACTTGAGGAACTTGAGAAAATATGCAGAGACTGAAAAATATGCTCCTTAATGAATAGTGAGGGGATCATAAAAGAAATCAAAGAGAAAATCAAAAGCTTCCTGGAAATCAGCGAAGATGACAATATAACATATTAAAACTTATGCAATACAGTAAAAGCAGTGTTGAGAAAATTTATAGCAATTAGTGTCTGCATTGAGAAAATCAGACGCATCAAATAAAGACTTACTAATGCACCTCATTGATCTAGAAAAACAAGAAGAAATCAAGCTACAAACTAGTAGGGAAAAAAAATCTAAATTAGAGAGGAGGAAAGAAAAAAAAAACCATACTGAAGATAATTGAAATGAGGAGCTAATTTTTTTTCGAAAAATAAACAAAATTGACACCCAGCTAGCCCAACTAACCAGAAAGGAGGAAGAAGACAAAATTAATAAAATCATAGATGAAAAATGAGTATTGCAATGGAAAACACAGAAATAAAAGGAATCAAAAGGCACACTACACATAGCCAACAGACTATATAAAACATACAAGAAGTGGTAGAATTCTGGGCACATCCAATTTACCTAAATTACATCATGAAAATATGGAAAATCTAAATAGACCAATAAACAAGACTGAATCAGTAATAAAGATGCATCCAAAAAAAAAAGAAAATCTATCTGCTTAATTCAATCAAACTTTTAAAGAGGAATTAATTGTAAGTCATCTCAAAATATTCAAAGCAATTGAAAGGAAGAGAATCCTAAACTTTTATGAAACCAACATCACCTAGTTCTGAAATCAGAAAAAGATAAAGAAATATAGATCAATATACTTAATGAATATAGATGCAAAAATCCTCAACAAAATGCCAGCTGATGAATCCAATACCGTTTCAGGAAGATCCTTCACCAGAGAAAGTGAAATTTGCCCCTGGTATGCAAGGATGGTTCAACTCAAGCAAATTGATAAATATAACACATCACAATAATAAATTGAAGAAAAAAACCATATGTTTATGTCAACAGATTAATTTAATAACATACAACATCCTTTCATGATAAAAAAAAAATCCTTAAGCAGTTGAGTGCAGAAGGAATATTCCTTAATGCAACTACTGCTCTCTGTGGCAAACCCACAACCAGCATCGTAAGGAATGGAGAAAAGTTTGAGACATTTCCACTAATGTGTGGAGTCAAACAAGGATATCCACTCTCACCGTAACTATTCAGTATGATCATGGGGGTGTTAGCCAGAGCCATTAGTCAACAAAAGAAGTCAAAGGCACACAAATTCACAAGGAGGAAGTCAGATTACCCCTGTTTTCAGATTATATGATTTTACACAAAGAAAAACAAAACAAACAACAATAAAAACCCTCCACTGAGGGACTATTGGAGCTAGTAAGACAGTTTAGTAAGGTTGTAGCACATAAAATCAACACACAAAAATCAACAGTCTTTGTGTGAACAGAAAATGCCATGGCTGAGAAAGAACTTGTAAGATCACTACCATTCACAATAGCTAAAAATAATTAAACACCTTGGATGAAATTTAATCAAGAATGTGAAATATCTCTACAATGAAAATTAGAAAAAAGAAAGAAGACAAGGAAACCATAATAATCTACCATGATCATGGATTAAAATGTTTAATATCATAAGGATGTTCAACTGCCCAAAGCAATTTACAGACTCCATATGATCGCAGTCAAAATACCAATAACACGCAATGCTAAAATTCACATTAAAACATAATTGACTTCAAATAGCTAAAGCAATGTTAAACAATCAAATCAAAGAAGGAGATATTATAAAATCAGATTTCAAGACATATTACAGGGAAGCTATAATGACAACACCTTGGTATTGGCACAAATATAGGCATGTAGAACAGCAGAATGGAATAGAAAGCCCAGAAATTAAGGCACACATCTACAACCAACTCATCTTTAACAAACGAGATAAAATAAATCCCTAGAGAGGGAAAAGTCTCTTCAATAAAAGATACTGGAAAATTGGACCTACTAATACAGTAGTGTTAAACAAGACACCTGCCTTACAACTTATACAATCAACTCTAAATGGGTCAATGATCTAAATTTGTGATATGGCACCATCCAATTACTAGAGGAAAATATATGGGAAATGGCAAGATATTGGCATATTCAAAGACTTCTTAGAAAATACCCCAAAGCACAGATAATTTAAAAAAACACACAAGTGGAATTACATCTAGCTAAGAAGCTTTTATACTGCAAAGCAAATAGACAATAAAGTGAAGAGGTAACTGACAAAAGGGGAGGAAACATTTGCAAACCTTGCAACTGATAAAGGGTTAAATTCCAGGATCAATAAAGAGCTCAAGAAGCTCTACAATAATGAAACATGCAATCCATAAGAAATAGGCAAAAAGGCGTGAACAGACATCTCTTTAATGAAAAAATGAAATTCAAATGGCCAACAAACACATGAAAAAATACTCAAAACACTAGCCATCATAGAAGTGCAAATAAAAACAATGAGGTTTTACTTCATCCCAGTTAGAATGTCTCTCATCCCAAAATTTAAAAAGAAAAAAAAAATGCTGGCAATGACACTTGGGGAAAGGTACCCTAATCCGTTACTGGTGGGAATGTAAATTAACGGAACCAGTATGGAAGACAGCATGGTGGATCCTTGGGCATCTGACAACAGATGTATTGTGTGACCTAGCTAGTCTACTAGGGGGAATTTACACCCCACACCTGAAATGAAAATTATCCATACACCTACATTTATTGCAGTTGAGTTCACAATAACTAAGGTATGAAATCAAGCCAGATGGACATCAGCTGGCAAGTGGACACAGAAAACGTGATATATTTACATGAAGGAATACCATAGAGCCCTAAGAAAAAAATGAAAGCCTATCTTTTGCCACAAAAAGGATCCAACTGGAAATCATTATGCCTCATGAAATAAATCAATCACAAAAAGACCAACAGCATGTATTTTCCCTGATTTGTGGTAGCTAATATATAGCACACAAAAATGTCATGTATGAGTGAAACTTACATGTTGAAATTTGATTGTTGCTTACAAGCCCTTATTTATGCTCTTGAGGAACAGTGATTTTTCTATTTACTACATGTTGGATTTTTCATTCAGTGGAGGGCCAAGCTTATTATTATAAAATAAACTAATAATATGCCACTAGAAAAATTGAAAGACAAAATAAAGAAGGAGAAGAGCAGGTAGGAGTGAGGGAGAATAAAGCATAGGGTGAGAAGTATCATTTTACTCTAAGATGTGGTGTATATGAAATATTAAATTTGTTCAATTTGTAATAATAAATTTTAATGGTTAAAGGAAGAAAAATCTTATAAAATTTGGTGTTTATGTTTTAAATTACCCAACTGGGTTCTTATCTACTATTAAATGAAGGCTGTTTATATGCATGCACAAATATTCTTCAAACTTAAATCACCATAGAGTAATTTGTTCTTGATCTTCACAAAAATATAGCCTTGGAGAAATAACTTTTTTATTGGTTTCCTTGATTTAATATAACATTTGAAATCTGACTGTGTTGTTTGTTGCTTCATTTTTTAAATTGATGTGCAGCATTATGTTGCAAAAATATGCCACAGTTTATTTATTATACCATTGATAAACATTTCCATTATTTTGAATTTCTGAGTATCATAAAGAACCTTTGAACCTGCATTGTGAATATTATTGAGTGAATACAAACACTTTTTTTCTGGGACATGCATTTAGGAGAGCAATGTGTGTTTGCTTAAGCGAATATTGGTAACCAGCTTTCCAAGACGACTGTACCATGCTCCCCGTCCTTATAGTTACATAAGAGTTTCATCTTAAAACTTTCATAACAATGTGTCCATCTTTAAAGTTTTCCATGTACTAGTATTTCATTGTGGTTTTAAATTTTTTTATCCTGACTACTAGCAATGTTGAACATTTTGGCATGTAGTTTAATAACAATAAACATTCTCTTTTATGTGGTACTTGGCCAAGTAAGCCTTTCTGTTTCTGTCCTTAAGTTCAAGTGTTCTTTTTGCCCTATTTAATAACATATTTATCATGGCTATCTAGGCTTTATCAGACATACATGTTGAAAATATCTTTATAGTCTGAGTCTTTATGTTTCTTTTCATTCTTTAATTTTTCTTCTTCGTGAAAAAACTGTATTATTCACATATTAATAATTCTTTCAGAATGGCATGCTTTGATCTTAGTTTACACTTTTTCCTCCAGATAGCAAAATGTTAGGCAATACGTAATGTTTCTGAGGTCATTCAATGACTTTTATCTTATTTTGATAATCCAGGCTTGGATTTTACTGTCTGGAATTCCTGTTCCACTAACAGTATGTTGTGCAAATGAGGAAACACAAACTAGACTACACTATACTTTCTGTGAGACATAACAGACTTATTGGGATACAAGGACTCCTCAATAATGTTTTCTTAGTGTGTTTTTTTCTGTTTTTATTTTTGCCCTCCTAATTCCCAAATTCCTTCCCTCCACTGATTTCCCCTATAATATTACAATAGCACAGTCCTTCAAAAAGAGTGACAAGTCCATCATTCTTCTATTTAAATGTATCCTGACATTGTAGGCATGGACAATGGCAGAGAGTCCAGCATCCTATTATCTCGATATATTTAACAGTATATTTAATAGTTGATTTAATATGATAATGTCAGTTTATTATACTATTCCTCTACTCTTCATGACCATAACATGAACATGCAAGATTACCTATGCATTAATTTTGTATTTTGCATGAAGATTGCCTTAAATCAGAGTGAACATATGATATTTGTCCTTTTCGAATTCCTTTATTCCACTGACTCTAATGGTCTCTAGTTGAGACCATTTGGTTGCAAATGGTAGAATTTCATTCCTTATATTGGTTGAGTAATATTCCATAGAGTAGATGTACCAGCGTTTCTTTATTCACTCCTCTTCTGACAGGCATCTAGGTTGTTTCCATCTTTGCTCTTTAAGATTGTGCTGCTGTATATACAGGAGTACAGGTCATTTTCTCATATGCAGATTTCATGTCCATTGTATATATTCTCAGAAGTGGAATAGCCAGGTCATATGGTAGGTCAATTTTCAGTTCTCTTAGCACTCCCCATACTGACTTCCATAATGGTTGTACCAGCCTAAACTCCTTCCAACAGTGAAGAAGGGTACCTTTTCCCCCACATCCACGCCTGCAGGTGTTAGTATGTCCTTTTGGACATGTTTCTAAGTTGAGTCACCCACAGGTCTGTAGGTCAATTTTAGCGATTGTTTTCAGTACCCGGTTCTTCATTTGCAGTCACTTGTGCTACTCCCTCCAGTAAGTTTCTGTCACAGGCTCTTGAGCTAGGCTTTCAACACAGTCCCTATTGCCCCAGACCCTGGCTCACAACTCTCTACCCACTGCCATCCTGTGCTTTAGTCACACTGTTGCTTGCATAGTCTTTCTCCCACTCCTTGTTTGAGTAGTGCCTGGGATTAGGGGAGCATCAACTGTCTTAAATCATTGGGTTGTCAAGAGTACCGGTCTTGCTGGATCATGCTGACTGTTAGGTCTGTGAACCACTTGTATCTGTTTTGGGTGGAATCTGTAGGATTCCAAGTCAATGTTGCTTTCCTTGTGAGACCAGCGCAATGCATTGTGTCAGAAGTGTATTGTCTCCAAGCTTAGCACACGGGCAGCTTGCTGTTGTTCCTTCAGCCCCACAACCTTTTCCCCAGTACACAAAATGGCACTGATGGAGGTCCGGCCTTACTTGCTGTCAGATCTTGGGGCTACCCAGACCTAACCTACGTGGAACCTGCAGGATGCTGAGTCAGTAGTTTTCCCTGTTGGACCAGTGCAGTGTTTCCAGCCAGAAGTGAACTCGCTCTCCTGGCTTAGTGCATGCAAAACTCGCTGTTATCCCTCCAGGTCCCCTCCCCCAAGCCTTTTCCTCAGTACACAAAATGGCATCCAATGTGGTACCTGTGGTGGTCTATGCCATGAAACCATCCTCATCCTACACTTGCCTGCCTGGGCTCTGCTGCTCTGTTTTTGCTTGTGGTAGGGTTAAACAAATCAGCAGGATGGGCAGGTCTACACCTGGGTTCACCTCCTGAGCTTCTGAAGAATTGCCCCATCGCATCTGGCTGCTGGTGAGGACTGCCCACTGAACACTGATGCTGACCGCCACTGGGGTGTCTGGCCACTGCAACACTGCTCTGCTGTCTCTGTTGCTTCCCTGTGTCCACAGCCCTCCAGCTGTCCCTCTGCCATCAATGTGTCCTCTCCTGTTCACCAAAATCACGCCCTCTTTGCTTCCCTCTAACTAAAATTTCTCCTTCTGTTTAAACCTATCTCCACCCTTTTCTGCCATCTTTGCCCCCTCCAATGTTTACTTTCTTACCATTATCTTTTGATAAAAGAAAGTTTTCCATTTCAATGAAATCCAATTTATTAGCATCTTATTTTACATTTAAATTCTTTTTGTCCCTTTGGAAATGCCTATGCAATATGGTTTTTAAAAATTATTTATCAATGCACTTCATATTCAATGCTATTGTTCATTCTAGATTAAGGTAGGGTTTTTGTTTTGTTTTGGATAATGAAAGCTCCCAACATGATTTCAGAAAAAAGAATCACCCTTCCCTTATTGAAGTGTGCTGTGTCATAAATCAAGTGACTGTATGTTTGGCTGCATCTCTGGAAACATTAGAAATATCTCCAGAGAAAAATATTTGATGTGCAGTTTTTATCTTCCAAAGTAAGTGTTGCAGCTTATACAAGAAACACTTATGTTTAAAAGTAAAATATTTTTATTTGTTAGAGCCAAGTTTTGTCAGGACAGGAAAAGGCTTTGAGAACTAAGAGGAAATTGGGTGTTATGTTAGTTTGAAATTGGAAACAAGGTAACAGAGAGCCTTACTAACGGCCCCTGGGATGGGATGGGATGCATAGACTGGGGGGGTGGGGGGGTGGGAAGGAAGGGGATTGAAATGAAGTACCATGATGGGGGAAAAGAGAACTACAGGTGAATCTCATGGGATTGAGTCTTGTTTTTAAATTGCCCTGTAAGGCAATAGGTCCCATGTGGACATGTACCATGGGGAGCTTCTCATCTGCGTGTTTATTAAATGACTCAAGTGACATCTCAAACCCCAGGCCCACAGATGTCCCAACAGATTGAAACTGGATTTTTTTTTTTAAAGCAATGTTTCCCATGGTCATTTAACTGCTGTTCTGGTGATGAAGGAGATCCTGTGCCCTTTCCCCTTGGATAGGACTAAACAACAGTGCCACCTGTCCACTTAGTCTCCCACCTTGTCAGGCATTGCAGGATCTGTAGGAGAGGTATTTATTGATAATTGTCAGGATCCTTGCCCTTCTAAACACATTTCTTCGTGTCAGAGTTGCGTGTTACAAACTCATCCCCCAGATTCCTTCACCATGTGAGTTCCAGTACAGATTCAAGCAAAGAAAGCCTCTACTCAGAGATAGAGATGGCAAAAGAGAACAGGCTGGTCAGTGAGAATCATGGAGGATGTGAGTGAGGTCTGTGCCGTTCCTGTGTCACAATGGCTGGGGCACTCTGTCGTCTCCTTAGGTACAATGGGTGTTCACTTGCCCAGCCCTTGTAATAGCTACAGAGATAAATAATTCCCTGTACTAACTGCCTTCCTACTAAAATGTCTAGCATGAATTTATTTGCCTAACCAGGCTCTCACTGATTTAGCAAGTTCTTTTCTAAGAAAAGTTTCTTTAAATAGTGAGCTGATCCAATTTGCAAATAACTTTGAACACATGAAGAGGGTACTCATGGCTAAATGGCTGTGAATAAGATCGCTGTCCTCGAGTTTCGTTGTTGGCAGCTGTTTATCACATTTGATTTTATTTCATCTGCAAAGGTAAGCAAAAGTCCATAGAGAACATATCCTGTGGAAAAATACACATGGGTTTCAATGTTTTTAACTAAATATATATGGGGCGAGCGTTGTGGCATGGCAGGTTAAGCCACCACCTTATGCTGGCATCCCTATATCAGGACACTGGTTCAGTCCTGGCTTCTCTTCTAGTCCAGCTCCTTCTAGTGTGCCTGGGAAAGCAGTAACAGATGGCTCAAGTTCCTAGGCACGTGACATCATGTGGAGAGAGCTGAATGGCGTTCTACGTTCCTTTCAAGTAAATAATTAAATCTTTCTAAATAAATAAATCAAAGTAGATGTATCTTTTAATCCTATTTTCCATAAATTTTTCATGGCAACTTCCATACTCTAGTTCTGGGTGTGTATTCAACAAGCATGGATGGAACATATTGGTAACAATTTGAGGTATAACAGAAAAAGTAGAGAAATGGATGTACTCCATTGCCTTTAATTTTTAACTCCATGACCTAGAAATGCTGTGATCTTACAACAGGTATGAAAACTTACACATTAGGGATAGTGAAACCACCATTTTGTCTGTATCTCAGGAGTCCATAAAATCTTGAATACATTGCCTTAAAATGCTAATATGTGTTACGATGTAAAACATCAACCATCGTTTCTGTTGTTAATAAGCAGCTCTCTTAGAAACGACAGTGTGTCAGTTATGCGATGAATCACTACTGTAGACTGAACTCCTTCCCTCTATTAAAAAGTAATGGCTAGCAGTTTATATAAGCTAAGCATTGTTCTAAGTTCTATGTACATATTAAGTTATTAACGTCCCACAATAGCCCCATGAGATAAATGCTATTATTACCTCCTTTCATTGATGTGGAAACTGAGGTACAAAGAGGAGCAGTAACTTGTTCAATAATGTACCACAGCAATGGGGAAAGGATTTGAACTCAGATGGCCCAGGGTCTGCAGAGTCTGTGTTAACAGGCATTAAGAGAAACTTGAAAGTTCAAAGAATATTTTGAAAGGAAGAGTTGGGGGTAGTCAGCTGTCTACTAATATGTTCCACTCAACAAGAAGGCCAAGAGTCAGCAAGTGTCAGCTGTCAGTCCACATTCTTATTACTGAATTGGCATAAAAAGAGACCATGAGAATAGGCTAAGAACAGCAGGAAGTGCAGCCTGCTGCTCAGGTGTAAATGGGTAGAGAAGCAAGGCGTAGCCAAGGTAAGCATGGAAAGCATAAAACATGCTCAGAAATGTCGACAGAAGATGCTCTGGCCCAGCCAGTACCAGTTCCAGCCTCAGCCTGCATGTGAACAATATCATAAGGCAGGCATGACAGCATCTATGGTTGGTGACATCATCTGCAGTACTTATGCTCATCTGGATGTGGCCATGCAGAGGGAAACCTTGCAATGTGTCCAGGATAAGCACTACAGAGTATCCAGTTCCCTTAGATGCTGGAAATGTGGGAGTGACTTCTTCAGACCACTGACCTCATTCCAATGGGGCATCTGATCTTGGATCACTACCAGCTCACCATCTTGCTACAGAGAGACCAGCTTCCTTCCATCCTTTCTTCCTTCCTTCCTTCTTTCCTTCCTTCCTTCCTTCCGTCCTTCCTTCCACCACCATAGTTTTTTTTAGCTTCAGCTTTCTCCTTCCCTCAAAAGAGGAATAAACAAAATGGAGACATTTGCACTCAGGGATAGGAATAAACAACTTCTCTCAAGCCTCCCAGTTCTTTGAGAATATTTACTGAGTTTGCTACTGGTAACTGAAATTACAAAATAGAATGAATGACTGAGATGGATGAGTCTGGAGAGGGATTTAGTGAAGGGGAACAAACGAATCTGATTTAAGACACTGAGCACAGAGGGCAGGGCAGCTAGGCATGGCCCTCTGAGTGGGGAGACAGATTGGAGCGCAGTTGTCCGGGAGTGATGACTGAAACTGAGCAATGCATGCATCTTAAGGACAAGATGGTAGCTGGCCAAACCACGCAATCATACATAAACCAAGGCCACTTTCTTCCTGGCTTCCCAGATTCTCTAAATCATTCTGGATACAGCGTGGGGTAGGACGCTGGCGTTCAATAACTTCAGTGTAGAGTGTTCTAGTCTCTCACAGATCACATTTCTTGGACTCTCTTGAAATAAATAAATATGTGGGATATTGGGTTATACTTGGAATTAATAACCTTTAGAAAAAATACTTAGAGACATATTGTACAATAGGGCTTATTGTCTCATTTACTCTGCTCTTCACAATGATTTGCACAAAGCAGTAATCTCTCATGCAAGTTTTTGTCATAATTCATCATTTTCAACTAAAAATTATGTAATGGAAATGTACAACTTAATTTTTCAAATTATTACTCCTATATGCTTGATTTTTTTTCTTTTAGTGCTCCTAGATGAAAAGTTTATAAATAGATAAAATTCTGAACATCTTTGACACAGACAGATGTAAGAAAAGGCTGAAATGAATCCACACACTACAAGGACATGGCTAGAAGACATCTAAGATAACTAACTAGGTTCCTGGCTGTGAGACACCGTACCCTTTTCTGCCTCATCCCACCACCCACATTTGCCTAAGTTTGTTGATAGCAATGGGTTCACATGGAGGTGAGATACTGCCAAGCAATGAGCTCCAAGGGACTCAAAACTGTGTGGATTTATTTGGCAGGGTGAGGCAGTATCACCTATATGCGGAAGGCAGAAGGCACTCCTCAATGGGGACCTTGTCAAACAGATAAAAGGGATTGCCATGAGCAGCCAGACCAGACAACTGGTGGGGTATGGATGGGTGGAAGCTGTGGTTGGTGTTTCTGGAATGGGTAGCGTGACATCTGGGCATGGAATCCTCCTCACCCATGCTGCCCTGCTGACCTTTTCAACTCTGTGAAGAGCAGGAACTGGGTATGTCAACTGACAGGTGTTGCAATAAACCTTACAGTAATCCAGGCCAAGGAACCACGCTGTGGGATTCACCCATCTCTGAAGGTGGTATCTAGGGAAGGCATGCTTTCCTCATTTACAAGAGGTTGTGAAGCTGTCAGGGTCCTCTGGTGACTGATAGCTCTAGTGACCAGGGTGAATTAGCTGAACCTTGGCCAGCCACAGACTGTCAGAAAAGGTCCAGGTCAAAACGGGAATGTGATTCAGGGAGGCAGGGACCACCAGAGACTGCAGCTGCAAGCAACAGAGCTTGGGGCTGGGCGGCTGAGGTCAGACCCAAGGAGGCACAGAAAGCACCACAGCCCTTAGCAATGAGAAGCAATGTCCCTGAGTTGACCCACAGATGAATGGAAGTTACTCTTTGGGAAACTCAATGTGTATGATGGCACCATATGTATAGTTGAGTCTCCACAATACGGGTAGTAGTGATCATATCATTTATTTCAAATATATAGGCCAATATGTGAAAGATGTTTCAAATATAAATAAAATGTGTGGATCATTAAATAGTTGGAAGCAGCTGTTTTCTTACTCCAGCTACACATATATGCTCACAAAGCATATCCTGGCGGGATGCATTTGCAATTAATTTTATGTTACTTTAGTACCAATGGATGACTTAAAGATGCTTCAACACTGTCCTCAAGCGTTTTAATATTTATGCTCATTCCTGTGATCCTCTAGCCTCATTTACCTTGTTAATTTACTTAGCAAATATCCTCAAGCTGAAGTCATATTCCTTAATGCTCCTGACTTTATGCAGCTGGAAGGATTCGGGACGTACTCCAGTATAAATACCAATCACCTGGAGAGCAGAACTGGGCTCCGTGGTCTCAAGCAGGTGACAGTTGCTCGTTGAGGAGGCCTGTGGTGGTCCTGCAGGCCTGTGGCTCTCTTCTTTGGTGGCCTGTCACCAGGAGGACAGGGCTCTGTGAGGCACAGGCTGTTCTGTGCCTAATAGATCATTTCAATGTACTGCCCAGAATTAAGACAATGACTTTCTCAGGTTCTCTCCACTCTCTCTCTCTCATACCAATTTTGACATGCAGGCTACTTTGTAATATTTTATTTGCAAGCAGAGGAAGCCTGGCAAGAGAAGAGCTGTCATTTAGTGCCATCTGTGTCCGTCACCCACATCTCGAAAAGATAGAGGCCAAATACCTTGCAGAGAGAGAAATCATGCTGTGGTTATGTCCACGGTGCTGGCCCTTAGTGGATCGGAGACTCTCCTAAGAAAAGATGTTTCCCGGGATCTTCTGAGACCTTGAAAATTATTCACAAAGTGTCATGTCAGCAGGAGGCTGAGCGTTTATCACGGTCTTCAGTGGACGTGTAGTCTATGAGAGCATCTTGGAATTGTATTTAGTCACTTGTTATCTGACAGAAAGCACACACACAGAATTGGGAGTGACGTGAAATTCTGGCACATGTAGGAATCACATCAAGAGAAGAAAGGGAAGAGTTATGCGTATGAGACAACAAAGAATACTAAACGTTTGCTTGGATTCCTTCTTGGTAAATATTGCACTTTGTTGTCTCTTCCAAGATGTTCAACAGATGTAAGTCCAAAATCTGAGTAAGTTTTAGTGGCTGGGCTGTACTTTGCTGTCTATAAGTCTATGTTAAGGTTGGTCCATTAGGCTGACGGTTTTATAAAAAAACTTAATATCATCCCTCAGTTGACTAATCCATGCGTTCTATAGAATTCTGTTTTTCCAATTGATTGTTTATTTATTATTCAAAAAGTTCTTTATCTTCACAAAGTGCAAACAATCAAATCCTGCTTTCCATCAGAGGAAGGCAGCACACAGGGTGGGAAAGCAGGAAAGGGGCAGGTGCTTGACGCAGCGAAGAAAGACGCCCTTTGGTGCACTCACATCTCAGAATGCCTGAGTTTCCATTCCAGTTCCACTTCTGACCCAACCTTCTGCTACTGCATCTCCTGAAAGATAGCAGACAAGTGCTTGGGTCCCTGATACCCACCTCAGACTAAATTTCCAGCTCCCTACTTCAACCTGTTCTGTCAGTCGCTTAAGTATTTAGAAAGTAAACCAGTTAACGGGAGATTCTCGTTCTATAATAGATGATAGATACAAATATACGGACCTGTCT
The DNA here is from genome assembly GCF_017591425.1 of Ochotona curzoniae. Taxonomy (NCBI): domain Eukaryota; kingdom Metazoa; phylum Chordata; class Mammalia; order Lagomorpha; family Ochotonidae; genus Ochotona; species Ochotona curzoniae. Next base: position 19,475,951 of record NW_024466307.1, read on the forward strand.
CTATCCCTGTCTTTATATCTCTATATTTCAAACAAATATAACTAATTACTTTTTTTAAATGGAGAGGGAAGAGGACAGGTGAAAAGGCAAGAAAGAAATAAAATTAGAAAAAACTTTACTTCCTGTAAGTCCTGGCATCTATAGCAGCGCAACCAGCTCTAATTAATCCCGGGAAATAATTCAGCTAGAATTCCTTCAGGCACTACTCTGTGTAAGGAACTGGTGTAGCTCCTGTGCTTTAGTACTGGTAAAATGTCACCTTTGTTCAAGTTGAGAAAACAGCCACACAAACCATCGGCTGTGTTCTGTGGGTTAGATGAGAAATATCAACTGAGAAAAGTTTAGATGAGAGTTCCTCCACAAGGGCACGATCACAATTTAGGCAGATAATGCCTTATTACTGGAATGTTCTGCACATTGCAGGATGCTTAGCAGCCTCCCTGGCCTCTGCTCATGATATGTCCTTATCAGACACACACACACACGTGCATACACCAAGTTATAACACACACATGCACACATAAACACACAGTCGTAACAACCCAAAGTGCCTTTACACATTCCTGAATGTCTTCTGCCTTACAATCTCCTTCCCTATTGAGAACTGCAGCTCTAGATCCTTGCTACTCCAGTGGCGCAGCAAGAGCACCTCTCAGAAGCTTGTGAAATTGGTGAGATTATAATCAGTGCTCTAACAAAACCCCATGTGTTTTGCATGCACAGAGAACTCTGAGAAACACCCCCAGGTCTGCAGAGGCTTGCTGAATAGAGCACCACGGAACATCTATCATGAGTGTGCTGCTCCAGGGATGAACTGACAAATAAAATAGACATAATCCTAGGTCTCATTGACCACCCAGTTTACGTATGTCCAGCTAAGCTAACTGTATTCCCTGATTATTCTCATAGACATCTATCCAGCAAAAATGTATGGAGCTGAAAAGTATAATGTGGATCTGTATTTATTTACATGTATCGATGTTTTTAACAGATCTTGTTAAGTAAAAAAGCAGATTGCAAAAAAAAAAAAATACATACTGTATGGTATGATCTATTTTGCAGACATAAATCAATTTAAATTTTATTCACATAAGAAACCTATCAGAGTATATAAACAATTTTACTATCTCTTGGGTAAAGGAATTATGAGTAATTTTTATCCTCATCTTTAAAAATTTTTGGCATTTTTCTAGATTTCTACAATGAGCACAGAACATACTTTTTATAATTAGAAAAGACAGATTTTTTTTTTCAATTTTGGGGAAGAATGACTTTAGAGCTACATTTGCTCTTCCTCATAGTCTGTTCTTGCAATCAGGAAGTCCAAGATACACAGAAGATGCACCTCTTCTGGCTGAAACCCACCCATTGATGCACCCAGGTAGCAGGATCAGCAGTAAAGGCAGCGGGGAGGCTGTGACAGTTCCTGTGCAGGTGCCTGCTCTCATCTCTGGGGCGCGGGTTGGAGCTAGGGTACCAATACATTGAATGCAATGATTACAGCGGAGGTGGGCAATCTGGGTCACAGTTGGCCATCTACTTCCTTTTCCAGCTGAGCGCAGAGCTTCTTCATATTCACAGGCTTCTTCATAATTCAGTTTGGTCTTTTGACTAAAGAAGAGACAAGTGACTTTTCAGACCTTGTGCTTCAAAATCTACCGATATGAGTGAATATTGGTCTAGCAACTGAATTGCCCACTTCTCCACTCAGAGTGCTGGGTTTGTTTCTGCCTTCTCACCTCCATTCCAATTTTTCTGCAGTATGGACCCTGGCAACCGTGAGTGAAGGTTCAAGGGACTGAGGCCATGCCACCCACGTGACAGGCCTGGATTGTGTTCCACCTCTAGGCTTCAACTCCAGCCCTTCCCAAGCTATTGAGGGCTGCCAGAGACTGACTTAGTAAGAATGCCTTTTTTCAGGACCTAGCAGGTTGCCTAGTGGTTAAAGTCCTTGCCTTGCATGCACCAGGATCCATATGGGCACTGATTCTAATCCTGGCCACACTGCTTTCTTTGCAGCTCCCTGCTTGTGGCCTGGGAAACCAGTCGAGAAAGGCCAAAATCCTTGAGACCCTGCACACATGTGGGAGACCCAGAAGAGGCTTCAGATCAGTGCAGCTCCACTGTTGTCACTTGGGGAGGGGAGATCTTTTCTCTCTGTTTCTCCTCCTTTCTGTGTATCGGACTTGCCGATAAAAAGATAAAAGGAATCTTTAAAAATAAAAACTTCCTCTAACTCTAAAATAGATTAAAATCAAAAACAAATTTCCCAATGTGGCTCATCCTGCTTTTTCTTTTCATGATGGATTGAAAAGACAGTGTCAATGTGAGATAAACAGCAGAGTCACAAGTAGGAGAATCTGGGTCCTTGTGTCCCATATTGAAACAAAGCAGACTTCCAGCTAGGAACACCCTTGGGAGTTTGTATAAGCAAGACATCATAAGCCTCATTCCCAGGGAAGCCGTGACGCATTTGCCGTGTTGTTTGTCACTAAACACTTACATTAACTTTTGAGCGAAGTAGTTGATGTGTTGAGAAAAGGGAGACAGGAAGTAATAAGCATGAAAGCAATAGTGTTCTGCAGAAGCCTCTTGAATAAACTGAGTCACTATTAACTTGACCCTCACATCCAAGATTAAGACAGTGCCTGGTGGCACAGGTGATGTAAAAGGAAAAGACCAGATAATTGAGCTCCGCCCCAGTGCCGAAGAGTGAATGCAAAAACAGTTGTCCTTCTATAGGAAGGTGGCCCATGGCAAGAACTGAAGTTCTTTGGGCACTAAGCAAAGTCATGCAGTCATTAGAGCAGCGAGTTGTGTGTAAGCGGCAACAGCAGTTCCATGGGAATGCTCACTTTGTTGTCTGCTTGAACATAACAATTCATCCAGGGGAGATTGCATTTGTTTGAAACTTGGCACCAGGCTTGTCAGCCCAGATGTGAAATTTTATTGTCAAGCAAACGAGAGAATGTTCCAGGAATCTCAGGTTGTTATGGCTGAAGGGTTCATTTCTTGCAAAATTGGACCAATAGATAGACGACTTCAAACTGGAAAAAAAAATTGTTGCAGTTACTTTAAAACATATATGACTATATACATTCAAGAGCCTTTGAAATAACAGCCAGTAATACAGGAAAAAATGTGGCACATTAATAAACTGTTTGGGTGGGCCTGAGCGTGTTCTTTTCCTTTCGGCTACATCCAACCTTGATGTTGAATAACAAACCTTGACCTAAAAGGATTCCTCTGTTTTTCAGGGTTTCATTTCTTGGTCTTGTACCAGGCAAGGCAGAGCACAGTCTGGATGGTATCTTGACAACGGAAGCTTTTCTTAGGAGGAGAAGAGTGACGGTGATTGTAATGAGAGATGGCTCCCGTGCTGACGCTGCACGCTGCACACTCCACCACGCTCAGCTCTTCAGCATCAGAGGATTGCACGCCAGCACGAACCCTGCAACCTAGCACAGCGTGTGGCTACCATGTCAACACCAGAAATTGCTCAGACCGGGCAGCATTCTCAATGATGTGACAACATAAAAAACAGGGTGGGCATGGACAATGTCACAAGATAAAAAAAGAGAGAACAGTATAAAAATCTGGCACACGCTCAGAAGGCATCATGCAGGGACGTTGTAAATCCCCCTCTGGAGCCTAAGCAGAGACAGTGCTATTATTGATAAAGTGTGGCTGCTCCAGGAGACCAAACCACAGAGCTCTGGAAGCCCACTGCAGACCGCCAGGGTGGACAGGACCACCCCTGGAGGACCAGCGAGTGGATGGGTAACTGGGAGCCACAGCGCCTTTTTGTTCCTGAAAGACACAAGAATACTTACAACCCATTCTAAGAGTCTGTGGGGTGTAATAAGTTCGTGTGCACAGGCACCAAGAAGCTTGGATAAAGGACAAATTCTATTATTCCTGGCTGGGAATGTTAGGTTTCAAACTCCTTCTAATTACAGTGCCACCCTTGTCGATTTAGACCACAGTGAAGTCCTGAACTGCGTTATAAACCTATTACCACCTAATAAACTGCCTTTCTTGGCATTTCTTTCCCTGAAGCATTTTATTTTAACCCAAAGCTTTCTCTACCTTGGCCTACCAACGTCAAGAGCAGTCTCAGAAAGCTCACCATGGATATGGGTCAGTCTAATCACGTGCTGTTACACAAGAACATCAGGCTCAGAGGAGTGACCTGTACAGGTGAGGAGCTATAAAGAACCTGCCCTGGGTCACATGAATGGCCCTCAGGGTCAGGGTCAGCTGCTTTCTAGAACTTTCCAGACTTGTCATTCAGGACCCTGGTATCCCCTGATCTCACTATTTACGTAAGTTAAAGTGATGCTAGTTTTCTAAGCTCTCTCTCTCTCACACACACGTACACACACACACACACACAGTTCATGACTGCATTTACTTAAGTGAAGAAGTTTGTGTATGCATGCATGTTCAGGATGTATGCCTAAATTCTGTTGTCTGCTAATATTTGCAATGAGAACCTAAGTACTCAGTTATCCTAGGTTCAGCAGATCGAGGAGGCATGGCTTTTCAAAGATCACCATGCTTCCCTGTACTGAGCTAGATGCGTGTGTGTGTGAATGTTTGCTTCATCTTGATTCGGACTCCAAGTGAGTATTTCCGCTCAATGTGAAGGAGCCACATGGTGAAGCATGGGACACAGGACAGCATTTAAATCCTGGTTCCTCTTTGCTATGTGATTTGGGTCAAAGTAACAAATCTCTCTCATTCTCAATTTACTTTCTGCTAAGTGGCACAAAATTACCAAACTCACAGAATATATGAAGAGAGAAGAAACGTTTATTTATTTGATCAACAAGCATTTCTGAGACCATTTACAAGTCAGGCATGGAGGAAGAATGATCCTGGGGCTGGCACTGTGGTGAGGTGGGTAAAGTTACAACCTGCAATGAAGAGTAGAAGATGCCCCAAGGCCTTGGGATCTATACCAGGAGGAAGCTCCTAGCTCCTGGCTTCAGGCTGGCCTAGCCCCAGCAGTGTGGTTATTTGGGGAGGTGAAACAGAGGATGGAAGATCTCTTCCCTCTTTCTCTCTAACTCTGCCTTCCAAAGAAAACAAATAAATCTCCCCCTTAAAAAGTCATCCCTCCATGTTTGAAAATGGTCATGTGATAGGACATGTGACCTAATGCGTGATGATCCCATTAGCACATGACTAAAGAATAAAGGATACTAACCAGCCACCACTCTTGTTATCATTCACTATTGCTAGCATTTCTATAGCATATTCATACCAATAGACAGAAACTCCACAAGTACAAGAAATTGTGGTCCTCATGTGCTTTGCTAAACAGCATGTCGCTATTAATCAAGACATACTTGCTGAGTGAATAAGGCCAAAGACTCCTCACAGACTTTTAAGAAACTTAACTCCTTCTTAAGGTCACGTGGTTTTCATACAAATAGACATATTCCCCCCACATGACACATCAGCCTGATCATTAAAGTGTTTGCTGCAGACATGTTTTCCTCGTGTCTGTGTAACTGAATTGTGTGTTTTGCTGATCAACTCAGATTGGTTATCTCTGAACTGGGTAGCATCTCCAGCAGAGACGTCAACCTGCCCTCAGCCTGCTCTGAGCATTTTGATAACCATGGCATTAACTCCACCAAGTCCTGTCTTTAAACCATTGCTCTGTACTGTGAACCCAAGTAAGTGCTAAAAGATTCCTAGGTGCTGGAGTCGTAACTACCAGTGGAAGCCAAGAAGGAGGGTTCGGTCTAAAACAAAACCTATACATTTGATTAAGCTCAGGAGGTCTTCGAGACAATAATGATAGGATCAGAAAGAAACAGGCAGGAGACTACTAGCATCTGGAAGAAATTCTTTAGTATTTTTCAGGTAAGGGCCCCAGTATGATAGCCTAGCGGCTAAAGTCCTCACCTTGAACACATCAGGATCCCACATGGATGCTAGTTCTAATCCCAATGGCCACACTTCGCATCTAGCTCCCTGCTTGTGGCCTGGGAAAGCAGCAGAGGATGGCCCAAACACTTGAGACCATGCACCCACATGAGAGACTCGGAAGAAGCTCCTGGCTCCTGGTTTCAGATTGGTTCATCTCTGACCATCTCGGCCACTTAGGGAGTGAACCATCAGATGGAAGAGCTTCCTGTATCTCCTCCTCTCTGTGTATCTGCCTTCCCAATAAAAATTTTAAAATATATATATTTTCAGGTAAAATGTCACAGCAGTTGGAAGGTCTCATGGACAGTTACACAGATCATGGCCAGAAGCACACGCAGCCCTTAAGAGCTCTGTAGCAGTGGAGAGTGGTGAAGGAATAGCTCTTCATAGCAATGATGGTCAAATTGGCACTGTGGTGTGGACTTAGGGTCTTTTTTCCAGAAATGTAACCCTTGTGGGTAGAAACAGCTAATAGACGACTTGTGCTAGATTATCACAGAAAAATAAAAAAGAAATGTTTCAAATAAACCAAGGGATTCATGAAGTAGAACTCCCAGGACAACAGGAACCTGACCCTTCTCTCCTCTCCCTAATGGGTCTGCTTTCTTCTCTCTTTTACACCCTGGTATCCTCTGCTTCTGCAGACAACATAATTGCAAATGAAGCCGCGAATGGGGACTCTGCTGGTGTACAAGCCTCCTTCTCTCTCCATTCCATGTGTGTTCCTTACAGGAGACAGTCCCATCTTCCTAACCTGGGCCTGGTAGCTAGCCTGTGGCATGGGAGCGACTCACAGAATATGAGCATGAACACCAGAGCCCAGGTGAAAGACAAAGGTGGAAGAAGCTCTCCCAAAGGTCTGGAGGTAGAATAGCAAGTGTTGGCACCTACCCAATAAGCTATCATCACATTCCTTGTTTAGGACACAGCCTGTGAAGTACATGGACTGGAGTTAGAAAGGAGACCATCATTTGACAGGTATGGGCCAAAGCAGACCAAGGTGGACCTCAGGGTTGGACACTTGGGTTCTTGATTCTGCTTTGTGGTCTAGGGCAAAGTCCTCTCTCAGTATACTCTTTCCCCTCTCTGAAAACAAAGAGAGAAATTGCATTAGTCCAGTTCTACATAAATGGTTACATTAATAATCTTTCAGGCATTCTTATGTGTGTAACCCACTAACAGAAAGGCTGCTTGGGTTAAAACTTATTAAAAATATGCTGCTTTGGGCCCGGCACGGTGGCGCAAGTGGTTAAGGTCCTCGCCTAGCACGCCCGGGATCCCATATGGGCGCCGGTTCTAATCCCAGCAGCCCCGCTTCCCTTCCAGCTCCCTGCCTGTGGCCCGGGAAAGCAGTCGAGGACGGCCCAAAGCTTTGGGACCCTGCACCTGCGTGGGAGACCCGGAGGAGGCTCCTGGCTTCGGATCGGCATAGTATCGGCCCGTTGCGCTCACTTGGGGAGTGAATCATCGGACGGAAGATCTTCCTCTCTGTCTCTCCTCTCTGTATATCCGCCTTTCCAATGAGAAAATAATAAAAATAAATCTTTAAAAAAAAATAAAAATATGCTGCTTTTTTTAAACCTGAGCTACAACAGCTGATGACTCAGAGAAGTTCTCATGAGGTGATATTAATATTTCTGAATATTGAAAGATAAGGATAGTACATTTGTTGTGATTTCACAACTGTAGTTTTTCTGTCTTTACTAATTCCTTTGAAGAAAAATCCATTCACAGATAAATAACAATAACCATAATAGCTCCCATTTCCCTAGTCAATAATAGCATTCTTGTCTAACAGACTGTGTGCTAAGACTTCATTGGATATATCATTTTCACAACAATAAAACAGCAGATATTACCATAAATCTTTATTTTACAGACAGAGGAACTGAGCTCTTGCTTAGAAAAAGTCATTCAGTAAGAACTTAACAGAGCCAAGTTTCAAATACACTTCTGATGTGAAAGATTGAGAATTACTGTGTTGGCTTCTCTCTGCTCCTCACATTAAATATGGCAAAATTAACAAACCATAAAATTATTTAAGGTGATGTGTGCACATATATCATATATATTCTTTCATTGCTGATATTCCGCACATTATCACATGCACCAGAGAGGTATAGACAGGGGCAGGTGTCTGACCTAGCAGTTAACCAGCTGCTGGTTGAATCATCTACATCCTGTATTAGATTCACATCCCAACTCTACTGCCAATTCCAATTCATCTAACGTGGAGCTTGGGAGGCAGCCCAAGCAGTTCGGACCCTTCTACTATGTAGGAGACCTAAACTGAATTTCTAGCTCCTGGCTTCAACCCAGTGTAGCCCTGGCCATTGTGAACACTTGGAAGTGAACCAGTGGATGGTAGACCTCTGTCCATCTATCTGACTGTCTCTCATTCACTCTCTCTCTCTGCCTCTCAAAAGGCAGGGTTGGGATGGCATATGAGTATTTAAATAGGATGTGTTCCCTTTTCTGGAAGGCATGCCAGTATTTCAGTCCCAAAGCCAGGCATGTGGGGGATACTCCACAAGCACAAGCCCAACTATATGAAGGTTCAACGTAAAGTTTTTATTGGCCCAAGTGTGGCGATTCAAGCCTTGATGTTTTATTGCTTGGGCCATGTGGTTTGAGAGGCACTATTGTAGGGTGTGTGGGTGTGTGATTGCTCACATGTGCATGTGTGTGTGTGTATGGCTGGGAGTTTCCCAGAGTGGAACAAGAAAGATTAACTTTCAATGTTTGGCCCACCTTAACCTATAGCAGATGGGCACTGGCTCTAAGTTCTCATAAAGTCAACCCCTGGAGACTTGTTAAATAATTTATCCTCAACTTTGGAAGAGCAAAGGAATAAGGTGATTAAGAAAAAATGGAAAGCCACATGATAATGTGCCATTGATAGAGTAGTGTTGCCTGTCACTGCGGTACATGGTGAGTGTAGCAGCGAATGGATTTGGAAGGTCCTGGGTGGGAGGGCGGCAAAATTAGGTCTGGTGGGGCAGGTGGCCTTGGAGGAGGCAGCTCCTGCCTTTATCCCCCGCAGCTGCAGCAGAGAAAGTCACAAAAACCTCCATTCTGTACCCAGGGAATGGCCCCGACTTGAAGACATATTGAATCATGCTAATTTTAAGGCCTTCCAATACAACTATTTTATTTCATCCAGCTGTGGGGTCTGAATTTTGGTTGGAAGGGACAGCCAGAAAGAGAGGGAGAGCAGGGCTGAAAAAATAAATCCACAGTGCCTGTCAGTGTCTGCTTTTAAGTCGAGGTGTGGGAGCTGGAGGAAAGTCCCATGAAGGATTTAATGTGGACTACCACCTCCTGCTGGCTGGCGGGAACCTCCTTTCCTGTTCTCCAAGCAGCAACTGGAGAGGGTAATGTCCTCAGAGTGTCAGGAGTAGAGCTCTCCTACTCTCCCTTCCTTTTAATAAGGTATCATTTGCAGAGTCTCACTCACTGATTAGACCAACCTTAAGTAGGTAAGGCTAGACAAGATCTGTGGCCACAAAACAACAGAAACTTCTGCTAGAGACAGAAGCAAACAAGGAATTTCCTAGGTAGTTGGAATATTTACAACACAAATGAGGGTGCCACGTGGAGAAGTTGGCTTGAACAATGTAGGCTCAAACAGGTTTGAGCAAAGGTGGAAAGGGTGTTTGGGCATGGAAACGACCGAGATCATGCCAGAAGGATCACCGTTGCTGCTCCCAGAATTCTCATCAAGCAACTCCTAACGCATCTGATCCTGCTAGAATCCCTGCTGACACGAAATCCAGGAAAGCCACACCTGATTCCACATGACAGGGACCAGATGGCTGAGATTAAACTCTTTAATACATCTCTGATTTGATATTAGAAGAGCCCTACTTCCAACATACTTGGGAGACCCAGCTCAGATACTGAGAAGGGAGAATTTCCTTACATTTAATGGGGCTTCCTCTTCCCCCAAGAGTTTCCCCTTCTCAGAGAGGGACAAAGAATGAGGATTTCCCTAAATCATACTGCACCCAATGACTCATAAAAAGATGGGTGGCTTTTTATACTCTGCATGAGGTTCAGATTTCTGAGTTTTTTTCAAAGGAAAAATGTGTTTTGAAGTTACTCATCCAAGGGACATCAAATGGTGCATCCTACAAGCCCAGCAAGTATCATCCTTGTTGCTATAACATCTTTTCACCCAAGAAGAGAGTCAGGAATTAAAAAAAAAGAAGCTGCACGCCAATTAAATAATGATCTAAGGTGGCCCTACTGGAAAATCAGATCATAGGAAGAATTTCTGAAGTGTTTCTTTAAGTTACTTGCCAGATATGCAGTCCAAGGTTCAACCTTGGCCCTGGTGGAGTCTATTTGGCCTGTTGAGCAACTGTTCCTACAAAATTCATCCATCATTGTCATCCAGCAGATGCTGAGAATACAGGGGAACAGAAACTCCTGTAGGAATTGGTGACTCCACCTCAAATGAGCAGTGTGATCCTGGGCATGTCACCACACCTACGTGGGCTTCTGATAATGAATGGGAAAGAAGAAAAACCTTTCCAGTCTTAATGGTAATCAACACATTATGAAATTAAAATATAAAGGAGCTTGTGCCATGGATAAAGCTCTTTGCTGGCACAAAGTAGGAAGGCTGCAAGAAGCAAACTCTGAGGGCACTTCATTTAGACGCCCAAAGTTTCCTTGTCAGTGCCTTTTTGGACAAATACAAATTAGTTCTCAATTGCCAAAGTGTGTCTGACGTGATGGGCACCCTCTCTCCACTCACCTGACACTCATTCATCTTCTGGAGGCCTTTCTTCTCCTGACACTGAAAGTCCCCCGTGAGTTGGGAAGCATATCGAGAGTGACCTGAATTAGTCACCAAGATGAAAATTTGATGGAGGAAGTAAGGACTTCGAAGTCAAGTGAGGTTCCTTTGTGACTAAGTGCAAGATGAAGGGAAATGGGCAGAGCTCAGTTTGGGGAGAACAATGAGCAAGGAAAGCTATGCCCCACTACCACCCACTCGCATCACCATCAGCACCAGCCATCTGTTTGCGCAGATGACATGACTCTGTGCATGGAAAAATCTACCAAGAACACCACCAAAAAAACTATTAGAACAAACAAAGCAATTCAGTAAAATTTCACAGTCAATATCCAAAAAACTTAAATTAAAAAAATCCATAATACATATAAGAATTAACAACTTAAAAATAAATTTAGGCATAAAGTGAAAGATTTATACAGTTAAAATGATAAAACATTGATGAAAGAAATAATCAAGAACACAAAAGCATAAAAACATTCCTTGTTTTAATGAATTGGAAGAATTAATGTTAAAATATCCGTACCACCTAAAGAAAGCTGCAGATTCAGTGCAGCTGCTATGCATAAGCCAACCTATTTATTTGCAGAATTAGAAGAAAACTGTCCTAAAATTCATATGGAATCATAAAATGACAAAATAGTCAAAGAGATTGCAAGTAAAAAAATATCAAACTAAAGTAATCCAAACCTAAGTTCAAAGAATGCTGCCAAGTTACAATAATTAAAACAGCATGGAACTGACATGGCATAAAACTGACATATAGATTAAAGGAACAGAATCCAATAATTAACCCACATACTAACCGATTTTTTATAAAGATGCCAAGAGCATATGTTGAAGAAAAATAGTCTTTTTAATAAAATGGGACCTACATATGCACATGAAATTACATCACTACCTCTCTTCATAATCAAATATCAACTCATAATGAGTCAAAGGCCTAAATGTTAAGACCTAAAATAATGAACCTGCTAGACAACAGAGTGGACATAAGTCAAGACGCTGATTTATTCAGTGATTACTTAAGAAGACCCCAAAGCACAGGCACAGAAACAAAACCTAACAAATGGTATTCTATCAAACCAAGAAGCTCTGCCAAGTGAACGGTATAATGATGAGGCTGCCAATAGAATGCATGATTTTATTTGAAAGAAGCCTATTTGAAAAATGACTAATACTCAGAACACATCAGGAACAACAACCAAATTTTAACAACAAGGACAGAAACAAACAATCCACTTAGGAAATAGGCAAAGGACCTAAGTAGGTAATTCCTTTAAAAAAAAAATACCAAAGGCCAATAAACACATGAAAAACATATGCTCAACATTGATAACCACCAGGGAAATGCAAAACAAAACCACAATAAGATATCATTTAAACCCTGTTGAAATGGATAGCATCTAAAAGAAAGATGTAGAGAAAGAGGAACTCTTATACATTGTTGGTAGGAAAATAAGCCAGTAAAGGTGCCAAGGAGAAGAGTATGGAAGAACTGCCATACGACCCAGCAATCCCACTACTGGGTATAAACCCAAAAGACATAAAGTTACCACATCAATAAGACAACAAGTTTCACCATTTTTATTGCAGCACATTTCAAAATACCCAAGATATGGAATCAACCAGAGAATCCATCATCAGAACAATGAATAAAGGAAATGTGATATACCCAATAGAATATTCTTAAGTCATAAAAATATAATTTTGTTATTTGTAGCCCAAATGGGTGAAATGCAAGAACATACGTTACATGAAATAATCCAGAGGAAAACAAATACCATATATTCCTCATACAGGAGACCTGAAAAAGAGTAAAATTAAAATGAAAAGCTTGATGTGAACCTAAGATGGTGATGACTACAGCTTATGAGGGCTGGGGAAGAAAGGGGAAGTTTGATGTAACCTGAAGGAAGCTCAAAGGAAATCAGTTCTTATTATTGCACGGCAGAGAGGGGACAATGTAGGTTATGCTAATCTTTTATATATGATATGAGCAAATAGCAGGAAAGAGCCCCAAGCCTGCAATCATAAAATAATGTCAAAGAATGGAACATGTTGGTTACCCTGTTTTGATCAGGGTACCTTCTATACTTGTATTTAAATATCACAATTTAGCTCAATAAAACAATTTAATTTAAAATTATTTTTTAAATCCACTTTGCCAGACCCTCCACCACAGCAATGAACTATAGGTGTGATCTCAATGAATCTCCTGAAGACGTGGCAGGGGGAGGCCTAGATGCCAACAGCAATAGTGAAATGTGGGGTCCAGTGTGGGGTTGGGCCACCCTGCACTGGTTTGGACCCCTCTGTTGTCTACAGCCAGGTGGCCTCCGGCATGTTACTTAACCCCTTTGCCTCTTTTTAACCCTTTCCCAAATTTAGTGTGGTAGACGGGCAGGGAGATTTGATCTACAGCACGTGGTATGCTATAAGAGCCTGATAACTGTTCATTACAGTTACTAAATGAGTATGTATTTCAGAACCTCACTTTCAGCCAATGCCATTCACATCACTGTACATTACAATGACCTTGTGCAGCAAATTAAACAGGTTTACATGTTAATAAAAAAAATTCACTTAAAGATAGCCCAGAAGGAAGGGTTGGATGGTGGCAGGGAAGCACACCTCCGTCCTCCCTTCCATCTCTCATTTGCATGTCCGCCAGGGCCTGCTTATACTACATTCTCTGATTAGGAAACATGTCGACAAATCAGAAGGATTTGTCTTGAGTGCTTGCTTTCTTCCTTGTCTAGAGGCTTTCCTCACAGCACCTAGCTGCACCAGAGCGGAGATAGTTCGCATACAGCTAGAGGGAGAGCCACAGCTGAGGACTACAGATGCTGACGGCATGGGAGTCGGGGGAAGCTTGAAGAGAGGCGAGGGCTCCTCCACTCCTGTCCCCTACCCCACTGCCACAGCTAACCCCAGAACCACTGTCTGTCCTGGGTCCTGTGGTCCTCCAGTAGCTCTCAGGGTTTACCACCAGCGGAAGCAGAAAGTCACACATCCTATTTCCTGAGGGTGTGATTTTCAAGTAACTGTAGTAAAACCCTTTACAACAATTTCAGTGTTTGAGATTAAATAATGTCGTCACACTAAATTTAGGAGATAAAAAGCAAATCTGTCACCTTTCCATCAGCTCGATTTCTTACAGGGTTGCAGGGTGTTAGGTAACAGGATGGTTTCAGCACAACTTGGAGGTAGAACACGGGTTCATTTTGCAGCTGGGGAAATGGCTCATAGAGTACTCTTCAAAGAAATCTCCCAAATGAATGGCTATTGGAAAAGGCAGGTGTATTGGGGCAAGGGAAGAAGGAGGTCAAGTGTAAATGGAATGCAGACATTTGGGAATATCTAAAATTTAAAAATGGTGAGACAGACTTGGGAGACTTAAGGAGGTGCTGCTAGAGAGAAGTCTTCGTGATGCAGAAAGAAACTGGCTACAGTGGTGGAAACTGAAGCAAAACTTTATTGCTAGGAGTGAAGGGAAAATGTGTTTTGTTTTTGTTTTTTAATTTATCTGTTTTCATTGGAAAGACAGATTTCGAAAGAGAAGGAGAGAAAGATCTTCCATCTGCTAGTTCATTTCACAAATAGCCGCAACTGCTAGAGCTGAGCCTATCTGAAGCCAGGAGCCAGGAAATTCATCTGGGTCTCCCACGTGGGTGCAGGATCCCAAGGCTTTGGGCAATCCTTCCCCTTTTTTTATTTTTTCCAGGGGAAGCAGGGAGCTAGATGGGAACTGGTGCCCATTTGGGATCTTGCTGCTTGCAAAGGGACCAATTGAGCCGTCACTCCCAGCCTGTAAAAAGGAAGTTAGAGTTTAGCACGAGACGTAAGACAGAATAGATCTTTGTCTAGCTTGGGAAAATAGTGTTACTCAGACAGTCCTGCTAGGAAAATGCTCCACTGTAAAGTCAGACAGACCACCATTCATCTGAGCTGTGCTAGTGGTATTCAGGGCAAATGAACATGACAACACGCACAGTTGGAGATGGACAGAGGAGTAGCAACACCCATTGACATGGACCAAAATATAGGAAGGATCCTGGACATGGAGCCCAGTGTGAACAGTGGGAACAAGAAACTATAGACTTGGGACAAATATTGCTAACATCCCCTTAGTCGTGAGAGACCCAAGTATGCAGTAACTGTTAACCTGTACTTCAGGCTCTTCTGTCTAGGACATAAATCTTTTTCTTCCCTCTCCTGTGAATAAAACCTATCCCTCAAACCAGCCTTTATAATCAGAATCCTACAAAGTTCAGGAACACACAGATCCTAAGCATATTCAAACCGAAAGCTCTTGGTGTGCATTGCACCAGCAACACCCTTGAGCACACAAGTCTTTGTGCCTGATTTAAACCCACCGGTACGCATGTCTTGGCTTGGGGGTTCCACATAACAAGCCGGTGAGGTAAGCACCGCCTGAGAATGTCTGCTGCAAGACCAACAGTAAGCATAACCCAGTCATTGAAAACCGCTTTGCCCTGGGGGTCCACATCTCCCACTGACAGCTACCAGTTCCCAGCAGAGCCAAGCCTAGCTCCTCCATGAGCTACACTGATGTGGTTTTTTTGAGATCTTATCAATTCTGGAAGGGGAAGACATAGCATGCACATGGCCTTCTGGAAAGGATCAAATGTTTTGCCTTCTACCTGGAGATTCAATTCTTCTTGACAAGGTGGATGAACCTGATGAGCTAATGTAAGAAACGGGTTCACACAGACTGGGTTTGTTTTGAATTGCATTTGTGCGGTTTGTTTTAAGATGTGTCTGCCTGTCATAGTGATACATGCCAGGGCAGCCAGGCTCAGGCAGCCCTTTTAAGAACCCTCTTCCCAGAAAGGGCCTTGAGACTTAGTGGTTGATACTGGTGCTTCCATATGAAGATGTGCCATCATTGTGTTCTTCCAGCCCTATTCCAGCCACTGTCGCTTGGAGCTTGCTGGAGTGCAAAAACCCCAAGACAGGTGGGGGGATATGCATCTGGAACCTCAGGAAAAGTAAGGAGTATGAATTCCATGCCACCACCTTTAGGAACCCTTCTTGCTCAGTCTGTAATCCAGTGAGGCCGACTCTTCACCCTGGAACTTCTAGGAGAAGATCACTTTGAGCAAAAATGAATGGGATACCAAACATCCCAGGAAGTGCAGAGACTCATTTGCTCAGCTGTCTGGTCCCCAGAATTGCTTCTTCTAGTGTAGTCACTGTTAGGAGATGCCTATGTCTGCCCCAAGTTGCTATGTGGGACCGATTTTGTAGTGTCAGAACTCTGCATCTCCTGCTCATTCACACAGTGCACAGGTTACTACCAACTGAACACTGACGTTTAATCTGGTTCTGAGCTGGAGCTACTTCTCTTCCTTATTACCTACGAGGAAGCTATTATTAATATGTCCCTTCTATAGATGACAAAACACGTTGGGCTCCCTCCCCACAGAATCAATCCTCTAGTACCCCGTGGTCAGATGGGGTGAGCCAACTGCCCCCCCCATCCAGCCTCCTGGCACACGAGAGACAAACAGATGGGGCAGGGGGTCTATCCTAGCAGTTCGGTTTATTTATATGAAACAGTGAACAGCCTCGGGCCAGGAACGCCAGGAGAGGAAGAGAAGTAGAGCCGATTGATCGACTGATCTCGTCATCAGCATGCTGTAACTCTTACTTAAAAAAAAACTATTTAAAAACAGAAAAGCAGTATCATATAAGATCGCAAATTGTAGTAAACAAGTTCTATGTGATGCTTGAATTCCTTGCAAGTAAGACCCATCTGAAACTTTCCACACAGAAAAATAAGGGATACTCACACCAAAAGGAGAGGTGGCTTACCAACTGGCAATTCTACACAAGGAGAAATTTAGAACTGAAGGTTTAGTCCTGCCCCATTCAGCCCTGTGCAGCAGAGAGCAGGCCTTTTTAGGCCAAAGCTAGAGTCCCAATGTATCCACACACAGCTTTAAATTCCCTTAAATAGAATAAACTCCCTTTTTTTTCTGATCCCATCACTTTGTATCTCTAAGACCATCTCTATAAGGACCAAGTACCTTGGTGAACCAATTTGTAAAAGCTGCTTTGGCTTGGCGATGGTATTTCTCAGGGTGATATAAAAAATTAGCCTTCTAGCTACACATCCTCCATGTGGGAAAACTGAAAAACCACAAATTCTACAGAATTCTCTTTGTAAACCTTCTTAAATCAATGTCATCAAAGTAAGATATCACCCCGGGCAGCACCCTTCCTTTCTTGCTAGATTACACAGAGCCCTGTCAACATAAACAATGTAGCCCAAATTTATATGTGAAGATGCTTGGACTCATGCAATGCACTGTGATTTATTGCTGGAAATTTGGAATACTAGGTAGAAAAGGGAGCTTTGTGCATTCGCTTATTATTCAATAGGTGCAAGTGAGGATTGTCCATGATGTCAAGACACCATTTCTTCCTGCTTAAGACCAGGAACTGAATTATCCCATTGTGATTTTTATTGTCCAATACTGGGTTTCTGGCTAATTTCATTGCTGTCACCACAACAAGACAGCAGTCATATTATTCCTGACAATGCCATGCCTTTTTGAAACCTGTTTATACTGAAATAACAAGGATTTGCTGACCTCTGCAGTTCCCTCATACCGTTGACTTAATGCTAGTCACATATTTATTCATGGCATTGCATCATTCATCCAGCTGTTTATGCATATTGGCTTCCAGCAACACTTTCAGATGCTGCTACTGGGCATTGCTGATGAGGACCACAAGTGCAAGTCTTCCTCAGAATATGCAAGGAAATATGAATATCATTCATTTTTGTGCATACTAAATGTACTCCCAGAATTTTGCAGTGCAAACTTAACACAACTTTCAAATGTGTCTTTTCATGACTTCTTCTTCCCATATTCAGAGCCTTCTTAACATCGAATCCTTTCAGCTTTGACTGCTCTCTGCCTTCCAACACCTCCATTAGTTATAGAGGCTGCTAAAGTGGTGCTGGGCAGTTAGCAGACTGGTCCATTAAAACGAAGTACCCATCATTTATCTGGCCCAGACTAATACCCATGCAAGAGACAAAAATGGTTACCACATCTCTTAAAGGCATAAGAGGATATAAATTGGGAAATTCTGTTGACATCATAGCTCAAAAGCCTCACCACCCCCTCTGGAAATATGTGTGCCTACTGCTGGTCCAGGGTGTGAGGACTTCCTGCCCTCTGGAACAAGGCCTGTGGAGAGCAGGGTGACTGCCCTGGGGTGAGTCCCTTTCACTATATAGATAATTTTTCTTCTTTTATTTTAAGAAAGTCTGAAAAAGGCAGAGAGCTTCCATCCTTTGGTTTTGAGCTAGATCTAACACCAGGAGCCAGGAACGCAACCTAGATCAACCAAATTGGTGGCCCGAACCCAGTAACTGGAGCCTTCAAGTATCAAAATGGATGGATATAATGACCCCTGACTGTTAGCAGGAAATTTTTGGTGCTTCCTCTGACAATGGCATTTCTCATGGTGCTCCTATATTTCTCATCTGGGACCAGCCAGGAAGGAAGAGACACAGGATGAACTCCATGAAACTCCCAGGAAGCCTCATATACAGGAAACTCTACCCTGTTTGTTATTTAGCTAGGACACCGCCCTATTTCATAACAGAAACCGATACATTTGCAAACACTCTTACTATTTTACTTCAGGACCTTGCTTACTGGTCCCATTCTGGCTGCCTCCTGATCTTTCCTCTCATTGGCCATTCTCTGGACTCACTCCTAACACTTGGGTCTCCACGTGGAGTGCTCTACACTGGATGAGTGTCTTTACCCTCTCACTAAATGTGACTCTCATATGTATGCTGTATCGATGCCCCTATTCTGAATTCTGATCTCCATGGAGGCAAGAACTTGGAATAAACTTTGAGATATTTATGCGTTTAACAAAAGGAACATCATTTGATAACTCCTCAACTTGGAGTTTTGAAAACTTTGGTTTTCCTGAAATATACATTTCTTTTACTTACCTGAGCTGTGAGTTTACTCTCTCTTTTTGCCATGCTGAAGAAACGAGAAGGAACATGTTCAAGTTAGAACTAAAACCGAAGCAATGGAGATAATGGAAATGTGGGCCATTTGTATGATCTGTTTGAAGATGCGCTCTTTGGCCTGTGACTGTCAAGGATTTCTGGTGATTTTGTATTCTCTTTTCTCCTGGCTTGTAGCCAGGGCAATAATGGAGCAGATCAAATGGGGAGGATTTGTCCTTTGTTAGCACAAATTATTTCTAGTGCTACCGCTTTCACCTCCTCTTTCCAAGGGTGATGATGTGGGCTGAGTGAGGCTTCGGATCATTTACAGACCGTTTCAAGTGAAAGTCAGCCCAGTATAAATGTTCATTCTATCAGATTCTCTGTTATTTAGCCATATGGACTTTGTGCACTTTCCGACTCCTCCAGACAACCCTTTCCCCCAAGAAATTCCTTGGAGAAATCTATGTTGCCCTAAATATCAGTAGTGTAATTAAGTCAGGTTGATCCAGCTACCTTCTTAAAAAAGTTTAGGATTGTCAAACATTGCTCCCACTCGAGCCCTCCTGTGCATGGGTGCCACCGGTCCACAGCTATGCCAGCAGCCTGCTGAGGGCTGTATGAATGGAGAAGCATCTAGAGTGAATGACTGAGGAAACGAACTGTTCCTGCTCCCAATTGGAGACAGTTGCCATTCATGCTGGAGAAGAAAGGAGATCTACTGCAGGGCATGAAATTAAATTTTCCAGGTAGCAGCAAGTAATTGATACCGTGGGGTGACCTTTGCCCAAGGCAGCCAATTTTAATCTGCACAAAGTGGCATTAGGGCTACCTACCCTATCTGACCTCCGCGGTTTGAGCCTGAACAACAACCCGCCTGAGGAACTTCTTTTTTTCATAAATGCTCCCCGTTTTCATTACCTTTGTTGTCTCAGCCTTTGTCCTAATTCAAATCTCCCCGATGGCCTCATACATTTTTTATGAAATTATTTATTCATCCACCTGAGACATTGAGAAGCAGATTGATCAATGTTGTCTGTGGCTCAAGATTTTTTGTTTGTTTTGAACCCACAACAATAGCTTTTCTAGCTTTTCAGATCTTACCTTTGAAAAGTTATCATTAGGAAGGTCTTAGCAAAACAGAAAACTGTAAGCTCAGATCAGCCACATCACTTTTTCTTCCTACTGACAACTCACTTACATATTCAGAATTAATTGGTTTCTTCTGGATTGTGGCAGCGCATCTATCATGCAGAATGAGTTTTTAGGATGATATTGAATTTATTTAAATAACAGATTATGGTAGGAAAGCCAGCCAGCATAAAAGAAATTGCGTGCCTGTTTTTTAGAATGGCTCAAAAATTAAATCATTTTGGAAATTCACTCCACCAGCCATTGATAGTTCAGAAATTCTTGACAGTGACTATGCAATAGCTTCTAATTTAGAATTATTTGGGTCAAAGCTACAAACCATTCTAAATGCCCTGGTAAGGAAAATGGACTAGAAGTTCTAAAGTAGCCATTTAGGCAGAAATTATGTAACTGTGAAGAGCAGACCAAGAAATCGCTGGTCCTTGAGTTAATTTAGATTTTAATCAGATTTTTCATTCCAATTTTAATTAAAGCATTTGACTTAGAAAAATGACTATTAGTAAAACTGACTGCCAGTAAAGCAAAAGAGAAAAATTAATTGGAAAAAAATGTAGCAGCATTGCTATGAAGATTCATAGCATATGGTAGAAAAGGGAGCAGAAGCACACTTTAATGAACTCCTGTATGGTTCTATTTCTCTTTTTTGACATATAGAAAATGTATGTGCGTCATATTTTCCCCTTAGATGCTGACATAAGTGAAAATAACAGAAAATTCCTTTTCTGAATTTAAAATCGAACGATAACCTCTAAATAGCAGGCCATTAACTTCTTCCACCTGGTTCGCTCAGGCTGGTTTCTGCAGCTATGAATCAGTCAACCAGTATTTGTTGAAACCTCACTTGTCTGGGCACTGCAGGATGATTGAAGACATCTCCAAAGTAGTTCTTGCTCTGCGAAAGTTTGGTTTTATTAAGGAGAGAAACAGGAAGAGTCTAAGATGATAAGATCTCATTCAAGCACTTGCTTGGCACATCCCAGAACAGTTGAGGTAGGAGGTGCCAGCTTGGTGGCAGCAATTTATAAGAACAAGTGATTGAAAGATGGACAAATTGGAAGATGCAGTGGAGTAGGAAGTTAATCCTATGAAAGAGACAGTGGAATAAGCCGAGGCAGGTATCAATAGCCACACCTCACCAGAACGGAGAATTCATGTGAGGTTCAGGAGTTGTGGATGTTAGGCTGAATAGACCTTGAGTATGGGTCAGAGGTATGAGATATGACGCATCCACATTTATTAACCGCTGTGCTATTTATTTGCTAATGTAAATTCTTGGCGCATTTATGTTCTCTCATGCTACACTACTTCTTTTCTGTAGACACTAAGGGACTGAGTGAGGGAGTGTAGTTTTTTGAAAGAACAGCAGACTCTACTTTCTGAAGGAGACCAGCAGTGGGAAGGCTAAGAGGCTGCTGTGTGTCCATGGGTGCAGGGATATTGTCAGGGTTGGGATAGATGCATCACAAATGGGTGCAAAAAAGAGAACCTGTGTCACCTCCATTCACATGGATAGTGAACACCTTCCATGGGCCAGTCCTGGAGGTAAACCAAAACCAGTAACTCAACAGAGGGAAGGAGGAAACTCTGTCATGTTACACCCAACAATGCCACAATAGCAGCATTACAGGGATCCCAGACACCCAACGTAGCGTAGAGGCCAGGATAGCAGAAGTAGACAAGAAAGCAAGCATGAAAAGTGTAGGATCAAATTAACTGGAAACACAGACCAGGAAATTAAAGACAGAACTTTAAAAACTGAATTAAAGTACAACCACCATCTTCATTAATTCTGTACACTCCACCTCTGGGATCACATATGCGAGCAAATACAACACACACACACACACACAGGTTTTGCAGGAAGGCTGCTTTTCAACCTGAAAATGATGATATTATCAACAGCTGACCAAAAGCTTCAAGCCCATTTGAAGCATGGTCCTGCAGGCTCACTCCTAATTAACCTCCTGTGCGGCTGACCGTCCCACTCAGCAGGGGCCTGCACATGCTCTGCTCTTTAGTTGACCTAAGCTTCCTGCTTCCTCAAGCTAAGCCTGATGGTGCCTTAAAAAGAATAAAAAGATTCACCATAGCTGGAGTTGCAAGAAAAAAAAAAGGCTGTGTGGGCGGAAGAGGAGGAACATCCGACCCCCTTTTGTCTGTCTGAGACCCCTATTTTAGCTTTCCCATGTTACTAATCAGAATAGAGACTTCCAAATGTGCCTTTTTGCTATGCTTAATAGTCAAATAACCAACATAAATTTTTTTCCAAGCAGATTTGGCATCATGTGAAGAGCCAATCTTATGTTTACACCTCTTTTTCACCCTGCAATCTCTTCATTTGTGACAACCCCTAATTTCTTTTGTCTCTGGATCACTTATCAATAGTCTTAGTTTGAAGAAAGAAAACAGTCATTTCGGTCTTATCTGGGAAATTACACTTTCAATGTACTCTGTACTGAATGTGTATATTTGTGCTTATATCATCCAGTTTTCCAGAGCCTTAAGAATTATCAGGCGTGGATGTGACATTCTTTGAGCCTAGCACTTAATCAAGCAAATAGAAAGGAAAACTGCATCAAATATTTTCATTCCAGGAAAGATGAAGGAATTTACACACTCGTTTAGTCATTTTTGAAAGGTAAATGTTTCAATAATTGCCTCTTAGAATGAATATTTCATGCACTAGTATGTGATCTTTATGGAAAAATGCATATTCACATTTGTGTATTTTTTTAAAGAGTTAATTACTTTTCATTTGAAAGCCAGAAATACAGAAAGAAGGTGATACAGAGAAAGAGACAAAGACACGTTCCATCCATCCTCTGGTTTGCTCCCTAAATGGCTGTGACAGCCAGAGTTGCACTGGTCTAAAGCCAGGAACCAGGAGCTTCTTCTGGATCTCCCACATGAGTGCAGAGACCCAAGAATTTGAACTATCATCTGCTGCTTTCCCAGGCTCTAAGCAGGGAGCTGATGGGAAGTGCAGCAGCTGTGCTATGAACTATTGCCCACATGGGATGCTGCTGCTGCTGAGGCTGAGGCTTAGGTCACTATGCCAACGGCATCCGTCTCTATGTATTTTTTACATAAAAAATAAAAATGAGTCTTTATGTATTTTGATATAAATTAATTCTTCCAGTAAACATAAAGAAATGTTAGTCCTAAGAAACTAAGAAAGCGTAAGCCCTATATTCAAAGGTCCCGTTTCCTCCCTGGTCACAGGGTGGTGATTCCATCACTCTTCTGTAAAGTAGGGCTGTCTCCCTTTTGCTTTTTTGCTTGAAGGGCAGAGCAGACTGCAAAGAACAGAGAGCTGGGATGCTCATCCCAGAGGAGCTGGCTTCATTTGAAACAGCATGCGCTGAGTTCAAACCCAAGGGCGTGCTCGGAACACGGAGATTCTGATGACAAGCAATTAACTGTCAGCTGGTCACTTCGCGACAGCAACAAACCAGTTTTCCACCGATCAAGGGCAAGAGAGAGCTAAGAAAAACCTTTCTTAGGCTTAAACCAAGCCTTAGAACATCCTAGGCCATTGAGACTGGGTTTCATAGGGCCTAACAGTTCCCAGAACTGTCAGAAATAATGACACAAATAGCCAGCAGTTCACGAAAACTTTAGTTGGGCCAGATACCAAATGAGACAGACACCTTAACAGACGGATCAGAGAGGCCTGCAGGAATTATCGTCATTGATCTTTGATATGACCAAACCTCCACCCTCTGCAAAATGCCTTAAGATTTACATTATTTTACTAGAATTATTAATAAATTTAAATAAATTACTTTATTTGGACCAACCAAATAAATAATAGCACCAAAAACATATCCCAGAGTGAGCAAAAAGACCAGTCTCTACAGTTGCTGCATAAAATTTTCTAAAAGTATCTATTTGCAGTCAAAAAACATGTGAGGGATGAGAATCAACAAGGAATTGTGGTCCATTCATAGGAAACAAAGGAAGCAACAGAAGCCGTGAGATGGCAGAGATGTTGGACTTCACACAGACACCAGAAAACTAAAGGCAAGCCCTCTTTAAAGGGTAAAATGAGGTATAATGACATTTTATTGCTAAGAAAGTACTCTTTCAGTTTTTGAAAATCTACGTACATGCAAGGTGGAGACAGAAAGACGCAGCAAGAGCTCCTATCTGATGGTTAGTCCTGAAATGCTGACCTGAGCTGCAAGGGTCAGGTCAAAGCCAGGAGGTCACTGCAAGTCTCCTACATGAGTAGCTGCGACCTGATTGACTGCTGGCTCCAAGGGTCGACATCAGGAGGAAGCCAGAGAGAAACTCAAAGACTCCAATGTGAGATGCCGATATCCCAACTGCCACCTTACCTGCCAGGCCGGATATCTGCCTCAAGGTTACTCTTTTTGCGTTAATCAAAGGAGAAATAACTTATAAACACCTATGCAAAATGACATCTTTTCCAATTAGGGAGGCCCTGAGATGACCAACAGGATGCTATATCATCCAAATTCCTGACAGCAAATAAGAAAAACTTGAAAATAGTTGAGCCTTTCTAAAAGCAGATCAGATCATCCCAAATCATTGAAACTACACGTGTCTTTGGGCCTCAGGGAGCACGGGGCAGTGCTTGATTAGTGCTCTGGAGCAATAGGATGGAAAGAACAACAGAGCAAAAGCTCCTCATCTCTGGGAATAGTTGGGAGTATAAACCAGTCATTGTTCATAGGAAACAGTGCAGTAGGTTCAGGACAGCCACCAGGAACTTTCGATGTCTTCTGGTTGATACGAAGTCCTGCTTTCAACTCCTCTGAAATGGACACCGAGGGCTACTCCATTCCAGGGGCATGAGGCTGAACTGGCGAGGTGTTGCCTGTTCTTTAAACAGACTCAGAAGCCCAAGATGCCCCTGTTCCATGTGTGGGAGATGATTTGTTACTATGCAGAAGTGTGAGAGAAATAAAAGGAGATGAGAATCCACACCCAGCTAGCTGTCTACTCCCCCTTGGTGTTACAGTCACGGAGACTGGAGAAATGCCTGTTGACATCCTTCCTTTTCTTTTTTTTTTTAAAGATTTATTTTTATTTTTTATTGGAAAGTTAGATATACAGAAAGAAGGGGAGACAGAAAGAAAGATCTTGCATGCAATAGTTCATTTCCTAAGTTGCCGCAATAGCCAGAACTGAGCTGATCCAAAGCCAAGAGCCAGGAGCTTCTTCTGGGTCTCCCACGTGGGTGCAGGGTCCCAAGGCTTTGGGCCATCCTTGACGGCTTTCTCAGGTCACAAGCACGGAGCTGGACGGGAAGCAGGGCAGCTGGGATTAGAACCGGTGCCTATATAGGATTCTGGTGCGTGCAAGGCAAGGGCTGTAGCCGCTAGGCTACCATGCCAGGCCCTGACCTCATTTCTCATGATCTACTCAGATACACATGTGTGGATAGAGGCACACATACATACAGAGATATCTACACTGTGTGGTCAGAGAGCATAGCACAAAAGTACTCTGCAGAGTTAGACGTACCGGGTCGAAGCTCCGGCTCCATCACCCATCCTCATAGCACTTCCATTCCTCACATACAAGTAAAGAAAGCATACCTGCCTGTGATATCACTGTTAGCAATTAAATGAGACCATGAACACAGTGTCTGACACGTAACAAACACATTATGTTCCTACCAATATTCTAATAGCCTTGTGTACGCTTGTTAATCCTTGGTGATAGAACCAGCTGCATCCAATTTCATTTGTGCGCCCTATGCCAAGAGATGATCAAGTCATTGAACAGCAGATTGTATCTTAATGCTTTCTCTACCTTGTAATCTTATTTTTATTTGCAAAGAGGTATTTTTTTAAATATATTTAAGTTATTTTGATGACAAAAGTCATTTGTGTTCAGTAGAGATACCGAATGAAAGGATGAAGGAGAAACTATAAATCTTCATTAATCTGCCCTACGAATGACAGTATTAAAATTCATATTTGATTTCTTTTAAATATTTTTGTGCATTTTTAACCTGCTCAAGATGATACTGCTTATACCGTTTTGACATTGTCATCACAAGCTTTACATGATCACCCATGTCATCAAAATTGCATATAGGCTTCTCATTAAATACAGCATACCGACTAAATGAGTTTATAAACTCCCTATTCTAAAAGCTTTTTACTGCAAGAACAAAGCAATTTTGAAAGTATACAATCACAAGCACAGACACAATGCAAGGTAAACAAGAGCAAAGGAGAGAATGCACCAGATGCTTGGAATCTGTGTAATGAAGTTCAGAGCAGAGGCCTTCCAGCCCCAAAGTATGCTGTTGGAGATTCCCCAAGGAAGACCCCTCCACCCTAACACAACCCAGGTCGGCTCAGGACTTGATGGCAAGTAGTTCGAATCAAGAGCAGAGTGGGAAACAGAACCGCAAGCAGAAGACTGATTAAAAGCTGAACACGGAACTGTCTGTTGGGTTCCCAGCCCCACCCCTCAGCCTCTCTTATCTGTCCCAGGAAACCAAAAAGTTTAGTTTCTCTGGGTTACATGAACCAGAGAGACTCTGGATTTAGGAATACTACACAGTGTGGATGGAGGAAAAGAAGCAAGGGCACAAATCCAAGATGGCTGAAATTCTGGATGTGAACTAGGGAAGCTTTGCTGACGTTCTATTTCAAACATGCTAACAGGTGTGCAGCATAAGAAAGGGTAACAGAAGATTCTTTTCTGAAACACACATATACACACGTGAGCGCCCCAGGAGAAACGAAGGTTAGATGCTGATTTTTTAAGTGTCCCTCGCCAGAAGAGGCTACCCCAACATCTATATCTATAATCACCTAGTGTCATGCCCTGCCGCCTAGTCCCTGGCTCCTCTCTCTCTCTCTCTCTCTCTCTCTCTCTCACACACACACACACACACACACACAGGGCTTCCACAAGGTTTTGATGCTTCATTCTTTCCAATGAACAGGAACGAGGGTCACCTGACAGGGAAAAGCCCTCCTTGGGAGAGGCCACTCCTGTTTTCTTCTCATATGCCACTCCAGATGACTCCATTCAGTCCCTCGTTTCTGGGTGGGGCCAGAAGGCGGGCTCTTCACAGGGAAAGTCCAACAGGTGATTGGTGTCACTTCCAGGCTAAGCTATTTAAGAACATATGGACTTTGACCCTATTAAGAAGATATGACATCTACATGCAAAAAAGAGGAAATATGGGAGAGGAACAACCAGGCTTTGAAATAGAAATACAAAAGCTGAAATATGAGATAAAACTCATAAAATGTCAATAAAATGACTTCCACAAAGTCATAAAAATGTCCCAAGGAAGACAATAACAGAGAAAAGACAAGAAAATTACAGCTCCCTTCAAGGAGGTCCCACTTAATTGATGCATTTCCATAAAGTACAAGAAAGCAGAAGGACTATATTTTTGAAGATGTAATGAAATGTTTGTCCCCAGATTGAATGGAATTCTCAGCTTCTCAGTACAATGAAAGCAAACACTAAAAACAAGCCAGTGAAACTTGAGGATGTTAGAAGCAGGAAGGAAATATTTAAAAATGTCAATGAAAGGGAGGAAAATTAGAAACATTATATCAGATTTCGCAATATCAATGTCTGAAGGTGACACTGAGAAAGGATTTCAAACTGGAAGACAGCAGTTGAGAAACAGCACTTCCTACAAAGAATTCTGTAACTGTGAGAAAAGAAAAAAGTAGTCGTTCCTAGAAATGTAGCATTGAAAAAATACTGTGTGTGCAGCTTCTTTCAGGAATCCCATAGCTGTTACTTGCCACTATGAGGAACGACTTCGAGAAAACACAAGCATGGAACACCAGAACTGGGCAAAGGAAAGCCCAGATTGACAGGTGCCTGTCGGGCCAGGGAGGCACAGAATACAAATGGATGCTGGACAGGTATTTGGAAGGGCTCCACCAGAGAACAATAACTTAGCAGCCAATTTTTTTGGTATTTCGCAAGCTAAATAAAATGACAAATATGCTGGAATTTCACATTAAAAGTATCAGTAGGCACACAGAAAATGGAGCTTAACAATGGCAGTGTAATGAATAACTTTTGCAAATTATGTTTTACAAATAAGGAATGTCATGGTGCATCATGCGGTTCATCAGTTAACAAAATTCATGTAGTACCAATCACGTAAACATTATCTTAGCTTCAAGGAACAACTATGACTATTAAAAAAGAAAAGGGAAGATGCTATCATAGATGACATCATGTAAAAGGGGATATAAGAGAGCTAAGTTCTTGCTTTCCATAATAGGAAGACAACAAGTACAGATGAGGTTAATAAACCAAGATACTGCACCATCAAGCTCCGTATTTAGAAATGTAGATGTCCACCATAAGGAATATGCAAAAAAAAAAACCCTAAAAATAACCGTCTCTTAGGACGGAAACCTCCTGTTCTGGCAGGTAAAATAGCCTTACCCAACTAGCACATAGCCTTTGCGGCTCTTACCATAGGGTGATATTTGATAGGGTTGTATCTAAAGTATTATGGTACTTGCAGTAGTTCATTTTTAGCATTTTTCTATAAAACAATTATTCTTGATAATATCCATGTGACAATCAGCAATGGTTATTATTATCTTGACTCATCCTTTGGCTTGAAAAATCAGTTTATGAAAACAAAACAAAAACCCTGGGGATGGGAGGCTGTGCTTGGTTTGGCAGTTAGGATTCTGCTTGGGCCACCCATTTCTCATGCCCGAGTGCCTGCATTTGTATCCTGGGTATGTTGCCAATTACTAACTGCTACTGCAGACACCAAGGTGACTCAGGTGACACAGGTGATAGCTCAAGTGCTTAGGTCCCTGCCGCCTTCCTGGGTGGGCTGGATCGAGTTCTCAGATCCTGACTTTATCTGGACTGTTGGCAGTTGTGGAGTTAACTAGCAGATGGGAGATCTTAGGTAGATACATGATGTCACATACATATTACATATTTCAATGCATGCATATTACACATGCATAATACATAATTACATATGTATTTTTAAAGAAACCAAATTTCAAATAGTATTCAAACTCACTAAAAAATTTCAAGCATAAAATAAAATTTTCACTCATCACAACAAAAACATTCTTGCTTATAGTGCATACTCTATTTATTGGATCTAAATTTTAAAGGCAAATAAAAACCCAAATGGCCATGCAGGATAACGGACTTGAAATAAGTAAAAGCCTATTGCTTAGATTTTAAAATCA
This sequence comes from Ochotona curzoniae, assembly GCF_017591425.1. NCBI lineage: Eukaryota > Metazoa > Chordata > Mammalia > Lagomorpha > Ochotonidae > Ochotona > Ochotona curzoniae. Next base: position 19,505,058 of record NW_024466307.1, read on the forward strand.
CTGTGCTTTCGATGTTTATTTCAAATCTACTCTTTAAAAGTTCACATGTGTAGTCCACAGAGTGTTAGAGATTGAAAAAGTGCCTGAAAGGCTGCGGAAAAAAAAAAATTTCAAATCATAAAATGCTCATTCTCAAAGCACTAGCAGGGACTGACTGCATATCCTGGAGCAACTGGACTAAATTTGTAAGCAATATGAAGTGGTTATTAATGAACAAATCAGAAAAACATGCTAATCTGAAGCTGATATACACATCACTAACACCCAGAGTGATCTCAACAATTGTAGGTAGCTCTGAGATCCATAAGAAGATAGTTTTCAAGGAAATATACTTGTATCATTCGTGTTTAGAATTGTAGCATATGTTGATAATGAAAAGCAGATTGACTTGTAGCCAATTTGATGAGGGTTTTTAAATTCTGAGAAGACGGTGCACCTACCCCAAGATGTGCATTCCCGCCCTGCCCCCGCCCATTCCGGTCTCACCACTGTCACCACACAAGCGTGGAAGCTGGTGATCCATGTCCTTGTCAACATTTGGCATCGTCATTCTCTAATTGTAGACATCCTGATGGCAGCATGCTGTGTCATCGTCTTTTAACTTGAGTCTCCCTATGATTAATGATTTGAAACACTGCTCCATGTATTTCTTGGTCATACATCTCAAGTCCCCGAGTTTGACTCTTGCAGATAAATTCATGCTCGCACAAAAGGATGCAGGCCGTATTTATGCTTCTGTGACTGGCGTATTTTACTTAACATAATGTCTTCCAGATTCACTCCTGTTGCTACAAGTACAGAGCTTCTTTCTTTTTGAAGATTAAATAATATTATGTAATTGTGTCATACTTTTCTTTACTCATCACTCAGTGGGCACTTGGGCTGTGTCCATATCTTGGCTATTGTGTATAGTGTAGCAATAAACATGGGAGTACAGAAGTCTCTTTGAGATCCTGATTTGAAATATTTTGGATTTATACCCAGAAGTGATTTGTTGGCACATGTGGCAGAACTATTTGAGCTTGTAACGGCAAGTATCCTTGGATCCTTGATATTTGCACTGCTTGATCATAACAGCATTTCCTAAACATAACAGGATTTGACTTCTATTTAGAAGTTTTTTAAAAAGCTTTATTTTTTTTTTCCCATTGGAAAGGCAGACTGACAGAGAAAGAAGGAGATAGGAAAAGAGAGAGAACAGAGACAGAGAGATCTTCCATCTGCTGCGTTATTCTCCACATGTCTTGAACAATTGGTACTGGGCCAGGAGCCAGGAGCTCCATCCAGATGCCCACATAGATAACAGAGACCCAGCTACTTAGGTCATCTTTCACTTCCTTCTCAGGCTGGAAAGTTGGAGCCAGGACTCAAAGTGGCCCTGCAGGAGCTGGCACAATGGCTCAAGTGGCTGTTCTTCCAGCAGCAAGTACCAGCACCCCCTATGGGCACCGGATTATGTCCCGGCTACCCCACTTCTGAAACAGCTCCCGGCTTATCACTTTGGAAGGAGGCAGGAGAAAGTGCAAGTTCTTGGGTCCCTGCACCCATGCGGGAGGCAGAAAGAAGCTCCCCAACAGCCACAATAGCCAAAACTGAGCCCACCTGAAGCCAGGAGCGAGGAATTTTTTCCATCTTTCTCTGTCTCTCCTCTTCTCTCTAAATCTACCTTTTTAAGTACAACATCCAAAACTTTTTTTAAAGTTGAATTTAAGTATTGGATGTTGGCATCCCAGGTGGTCACTCTACCATTGCACCACAATGCCTGCCCCCTTATTTGTAAAATTTTATACTTAAATCCTCAAGCCTTATGGACCCGCATTGCTTTTTCTGTGTTGTCCTCATATTTCTTTGGAACCAGAATGCATTAAGTTTATAATATAAGCTGAAGCATGAAAACTATAAGATGAGCATTTAGCATCTTATAATGCCATAAAGTAAGGCAATGTTTATAAAGGACAGAAAAAAAAGCATTGTTGTAAAGACACAGGACCTGAGTTCAAATTCCATTACCGTGTTCCCAACTTGTAAATTGAATCCTTGGCTAATTTTTTGTTTTAGCCAAATATATATATACACATATTTATATACATGTACATACACATGTTTAACATACACACATATGTATGTGCATGTATTTCCATGTATATATACGTGTGTTTACATATATGTATGTGTGTGCATGTATATGTTATATGTACATACATGTATATACTCAAGATTTGCTTTATCTGTGTCCCTTTAAACTCCTAGAAAGACATAGCACCCAGTAATGTCACCCTGGGGACCAAGCCTTTAACAACAGGTTTTTGGGAATGAACACAAAACCAGTGTTCAAGCCAGCATACATATTTTTGTGTGGGTTAATCATTTGTCTTTTCTTTAGTATATTTGTTCCACTTATCCAGTTATATTTTAGTCTTGGTTACCTTGTTTTTCTCCATTGATTCTATACCTATGTTGATTATCTATTCTTGACACTAAACTTGTTAATGTGTGTATGGGAAAGTTCTGAGCTGGGAAATTAACTGTTTTCTTTCTCATTTCAATTCAGAAACAGAAACTGCTATAGTTTCTTTCATTCCCCCATATTTCTGATGTGTTCTCATTCTGTGTGTAATAACAATGAAGACCCCACCTCGTCTCCACAGCCACGGCTCAGGAACCAACTTGAAGATAGCTAGCTACTGCTAGGGAGCCAAACTGGAACTGATTGAGGGAAGAAAGTATTTGGGCCCACCTTTGTACAATAGGAAGAGAAAAAATATATTTCATTTCAAACACACTTTTCTCTCAGGGTAGCTGTTGTGGCACAGTGTGACCTGCATGGCACCCCTGTAACCCAGATCAGAGGGCCAGTTTAGGTTCCAGCTACACAGCTTCCCATCCAGCTTCCCGGGAGTAGATCCTGGGAGTAGGTAATGGTTTCAGTACTTGGGCTCCAGCCACCTTGCACCCAGGTACAGTTCTAGGCTCCTGGCAGAGGCATGGCCCAGCTCCTGCTGTTGGGAGCAAGCGGGGAATGAATCAATGGATGAAATCTCTCTTTTGCTTATCCTTTGCCTTTAAAATAGATGAAAATAAATATAATCCTGCAGCCAGCACAAAAGCTCAACAGGCTGATCCTCCACTTGTAAACATTAGCATCCCATATGAGCACCAATTTGTGTCCCGGCTGCTCCATTTCTGATCCAGTTTCCTGTGTAAGGCTTGGGAAGGCAGTGGAAGATTACTCAAGTCCCTGGACCTCAGTACACATATGGGAATCCCAGAAGAAACTCCTGGCTCCTGGGTTCTGATTGGCTCAACTCCAGCCATTGCAGCCATTTGGGGAATAACCCAGTGAATGGAAGAGCTTTCTCTCATAGTCTCTCCTTCTTTCTGTAAATCAGATTTTCAAATAAAAATAAAGTAAGCCTTAAATAAATAAATAAATACACTCTTTAAAAATGTTTTATATTAAGTTAGTAAACCCAGCTACCCAGCCACTTTTCATGATCTGTGCTAATGGCTGGCTCAGTTCCCCAGGCGTTGCCTCTCCTCCCTTCCCCCACTCTGTCCTTCCTCCTTCCGCTCACACCGTCAGCTCTCCTTCCTGATAAAGCATAAATTGGTGAATTGTTACAAAGGCGCTTATCATGCTTAGACCCAGGTTTGTCACCATTAAGTTCTCAGTTCTGAGAGAAAAAGCAATATTCCTGTTCACACCATGTCATCCTCACTTCAGCAAGTCTTCGTGTTGAAAAAGTAAAGAAAGAAACAGAATTGTTTTCCCACATCTTTGACTTATGAATTTCCCAGAATTTATGAGCACACGGTTGTAAAATAGAGTGAAACAGGCCTGGAAGGTTGGGAGCACAACAAACAATTAGAAAGTTTCTTCTTGGCGATTCACCTCTCTCCGTTGACAGGTGACTGGCTCAGTCCAGCAGGAAGCTGGGGTTAGGGACACAGATCACAGGGACACTCCTACCCACTCTGCCCAACACTGGACAAGCGCGTTTGTCAATCTGAGAAAGTCCTTAGTTTTCTGGAAGTTGTGGGTTTAGTAACAGCTTAAAGCATAACACTAGCAAGGCTGTGAGAGAAAGCATGGTTCAAAATTCAGCCCCCCCCCCCCTCCCAGAACAACCCGGCAGCTGCACCGGTGCCCTGGCTGCATACTTAGGGGCGATGCATTCTGGGACTCGGCTCTTGACTCCAGAAAGAGGGCCCCATCATCTAGTGACATTCTCCTTTTTTCGGAGGCTTACCAAAGGCCTAATATGTTGAAACAGCGCGAAGGTGCTGGACAGGGGGCGGCAAGCATGCGAGCATGGGCAGGTGCAGGCAGGGGAGCGGGGCTTCCACCTCTGTGCGATAAGCGAACAAGGGGACAGCTCTCAGACCTATTGGAGCCAAGCACCAGCTGAGGCCCGACACCCTGCGTTATTGTGCGAGGCCGGGAAGAGATCTCTCAATTATCTTCAAATTAACTGCCTCTTGCCATTATCTGCTCCCCGGGGACCAATCAGAGCGTGTGTCTGAGAAAGCGGGGTGCCAGCTTCACACTTGAACGGCTCCCCGGGATCCCGTCCCACCTTCTCCGCCCAGGCACACACCGAGCCAAAGTCATCTGTACCCGCCGCCTCTCACGAATACCTCAAATGCTTTAATTAGGACGCATCTGCGTGTCCACTCTTCACACGCCATATGGTGCCCGGCTCCGAGAGCGCTTCATTTCCATGCAGGCAAAGCCAGGAGAAAGGGCAAGTTTTGAATACCAATTGTTGTTCCCACACTGGGCCAAGAACAGATGCTAAGTACTTACAAAGAGAATGCCTTACTGGGTAGGATACAAAGATTTCTTCTTTACCTGCCAAACTTGGAGGACCAGACACACGTCTCATGTCAAGGTAAAGCAGAAATGCGAGTTCCGGGCTCAGAGGTTGGAAGTCGGCATGGCCTGAAGATCGTCTAAACATTCTCAAGTTTTCATATCAGTGCTGTCTCGTCCTACACTGACAGTTCAAATCTTACACAGAATAACGAAACAGCCTCCTCTTAGAGGTTGACTCTTTAGGTTATTGACTCTGTGGGTTATTGAAACCTACTCTTAAAAAACTGGAAAGGCACTCGCTTTCCAGAATATTCTGCTCCAAGGGAGGCTCTTCTAAAAGCACATTTCACAGGGGAAAACGAACTGCTTTGTGCATTGGCTGCCATAAATTCATGGGAAATAGGGCCCAAAGAGATGCCCTTTGTGTTCCCTCCAGAGATTGTGTCCTTGATACAATAACTCAAAATTTTCCACCATTCGCATTTCTCTAAAATTAAAGGATATACAGGAAGCCACGTTTCAGGGGCTTGTCTCCCTGAGTGGAGCAGGGGGAGGTACAGGCCAAATTCCAGCATGGGCCTTTTCCTGCTTGTATGCAAATCACTCAACATGCAAATGATGAAATAATTAATCCATTATGGTGCTGAACTGAAGCCATTTCTGTTTTCGTCTTTGCTCAGCTCTGCTACCATTCTTTCATTGGACGCAATAGGAAAGAGTTACAAGTCCCTGAGGAAGGTGAGGGATTGGGCCAGAAAGCAGTGTAATTAGTCATTTTCATTTTAAAATAAATAAAGTATTTGATGCAGCGGGATGAACGCCAGCCCCCTGTCCCCAGCTGATGGAACTGGTTTCTTTCTTGCCAGTCACCGGGGGCTCTGTTCGTCACTCGAGCCCAGGTGTCAGTCACCTCAGCGTCCTCTGTGACTCTGCTACATAATTATGAGCTACCACATGTGGCTTCGGAGACACAACTTTAATTATCTGAAGTCAGGCACACAACAGACTCAGAATTGAGTGAACAAAAGCCTATTAGAAGGTGAGCCCCTGTGGTCACATTGTAATTATTGTCAGGGGCCAGGATGGCCATGGAATTATCTCTTCAATATCTCCCTACCCTTCCATGCTAGAGTCACATGCCAGCTGATTTGTGCTATAATCTCATTTACTTTAATGGCATGGCCCTGAAAATAAAGGGGCAGGGGAGTGGGGGACTGCCTGGCAGTGCCCTGAAGCTCAATGCAAAAAGCCAGCTCAGCACATAGAGCAATTACTGTTGTGACCACCACTATCATGACACCCCATAAGCAAAGAGCTGAGAACAGGGGGGAAGACACTGCTTGTCAAGCCAGCAACTCCAGCACCCAACACGAGCAGCAGGAATTCCCAGGAAATGAAAACAAAAGTAGGACTCACCCAAAGTGTCTTTTTTCAAGTTTCTCATAAAAGCATGGAGGGAGGGTCTATTGCCATGTGAAGTCTGGAACTAAAGAATATTATTAATGAGTTGCTCATGAACCTTTCTTTGCTAAGCTTACACTCTACCCCTCTCATTTCATCTATGAGTTCCTTGAGCAGGGCAGAAGGCAAGGCAATACACCTTTCCCTTCTTAACAATGGGAGGTGGAATGCTCAGCCTCTCTCCAGAATTCTGCAGCCAACTTGTTTAAATGCTACTGCTGTTTTAATTGCATATTTAATGAAACATTTAAACTTTTTCTTCACATCCTATTGTCTCCACAGACCATGTAATAAGGTCTCAGAAGATTTGTGGACAGCATGAACTATGAAAAATCAAGTGCAGATTCCTAATTTCTCTTGCACTAAAATGAGCTTATCTTTTGATGCAATCTTCCATGAATTTTTTTGAAGTCTCTTTATTGTGGTTTAACCACAGTATAGATGCCTCCTTTATAAACAGCCGAATTCTGATTGAAATTCTTCACAAAATTTAATGACAAGCTATATACCATAATGGCCACACATTCATTTTTCTTAGCCAGGCTTTAAATTTTTCTCATATCTATTATGTTTTATGAAAGATGTGCTTTAACAAATCTACTCTCCATCCCAAGCCAGCTTCTGCTCATGGTTTATCTGTGTCTGTTTTCACTTTTAAATTAGCAAGCCAACACATTTGAGGTCATGAATAATGTGTACCCAGGGCTTGAATTTCCTTCAATTTTCTATACTTATCTCTCCAGGTCTGTAAGCCGTCTGAACTACACTTTAAAGTATTCACTGGGGCCGATGTTGTGGCTTGGCAAGTAAAGCTGCTTCTTGCAGCATCGGCATTCCATGTGGGCAGTGGTTTGTGCCCTCACTGTTCCAGTTCTGATCCAGCTCCTTGCTAATGGCCTGGGAAGACACCAGAAGATGGCTCAAGTGCTTTCTGCACTCACACGAGAGCCTGGTATAAGCTCTTGGCTCCTGGGTTTTGCTTGGCACAGCCCCAATCAGCACAACCTCAGGTCTTCTGTTTCCTCAGGCTGGAAGGACCTGACTTGGTTCCCATTTTGCACCTTTCTGGACAAGCTCAAAGACCCATCGTCTAGAGTGGAGTGCTCAGCTCCTCTGACACCAGCGTTTCCCAACTGGCACATGCACCCTAGAGGTACTAAATGCCTTCCTTCACCCTGCAGTGTAGTCAGGTGACTACTGCCTCTCTATGCCCCATTCCAGAGTGCAATCTCTTAAGGCAGGGATCAAGAACTAGTCATCATTCATGCATTCATTCATTCATTCATTCAACCATCTATCTGTTCAATGAACACTGGTCCTTTATTGGGCTAATAGCTCTTACTGAGCACCTGCTGAACACTGGTGACTTTTTCAGGCACCAAAAATTTAAGGTTGTAAACAGTTAAATAAGATTCAGTTCTCACAGTCTCTATCATCAAAGAACCCATGAGTTTAACAGAAAGAAACATCTTGCATATCATTGACCCATAAGGGTGACTTTCAGAACATTATCTAGCACAGTGCCAAATCCTTGGCTCAAGTAACATTTGCTGCATTTTGTAAGGGGTATATGGTGTCTCCCCATATTCATTTTAAATATGAATCACTTAATCTAAAACATGTTGTATTGTCTACTTATGGCTCCTAAACTAAACCACTGAACTAAGCTACTCAGGGAGTTCCCTTCAAATGATTCAAAAGGCCCAGAATCCGGTACGACATGTCCACGCATAAAATCTCCAGGGATGCTTGCTAAGGGCACATTAGGTGATGGAGCCAGAGGTGGCAAGCAGTGGTGAGCAGCTCCAGTAACTGCTCTGGGGTAGTACTGTAGCACCTGCCTTCAATTGGCATTTGGGTGTTAATTACGGGCCAGATAATGCAATGGACAAAATGTTATAGTTTCATTCTCCAGGGTACATATTGTTCCTCTAGAAACAGGATGGTTTCAATGAAGAAGCATCCTACGATCTGAATATGAGTGATGAAATTCTGAGTGTCCGTACGAGGAAACCAAGTTTCTGAGTTGAAAGGCATCGGTTTGTCTCTTGCCATCTTTCACACCTATCACAAGATACAGGTTATCAGTTTGTTACAATTAAAATCAATAGGTGTTTCAATATTTTCTTTTTACACAATTCTTTTTAAGTTTTATTTCATATTTGTTGAAAAGGCAGATATACAGAGAAGAGGAGAGAGCGGAAGAGCTTACATCTAATGATTCACTCCTCAGGCGACCACAAGAGCCAGAGCTGTGCCGATCCGAAGCCAGGAGCCAGGAGCTTCTTCTGGATCTCCCAAGCAATTACAGGGTCCCAAGGCTTTGGGTCATCCTCAACTGCTTTCCCAGGCCAGAAGCAGGGAGCTGAATGGGAAGCAGGGCTGCCAGAACTAGAACCAGTGCCCATATGGTATCCCGGCATGTTCAAGGCAAGGACTTTAGCTGCTAGACTACCATGCCAGGCTCCACAATTCTTATTAAATGCAATGGCACAGAGTGTTAAACAAAAAAAAAAAAAAGAAATTCAACGTAAAATTAGAATTTAGTGAAGAGTAATGCTATTGATGCTAATTTCTTAGTTTTGGCAAATGGACCTTAGTAAGTGGAAATTAATGAAAAGAACACTGAAATTCCCCATAGTACTCCGCAGCTTTTCTATACATCTAAAGTCAATTCAAACAAAAATATGTTTACACAATAGATGAAAGCAGTCAAGAATAAATACTAGTAGTGTTTGGGGGACAGAAGGCAGACATGCCTCCTCTTTGCCTGTATCGATGTCCATCTGTATTCTTATATGTTCTTTGTGAATGTGGACCCGAGCAACACGAGAGCTCACTTACCCCATCTGCAACCCCTTAAGCTCTTGCACTCACCAACTGCAATTATAGGTCAAAGTCTTCTTGACTAGAAGTGGCCCAAGGAACATTGCCTTGAGGCGCTAACGGTGACATAGCCTGTCCCTGGGGTTCTGACCACAGCTCTGTCATTAGCCAGCTACCATTGTTTGGTTAATCTAATGAATGGTTCCATAGGAAATAACAGAGGAAAGACTTATTAAAGGTGAAGGCTCCATCCATTAAAATGTCCTTTGTCCTTAATGAAGGTCAGTGGAAGACTGATTATAGGCGGAAATCTTGCTTTGTGCTCACCCATATGTCTTAATTAATCACTATGTCAAGCAGACCCTCAGACTGGATTTAAAAAAGGTTGGAGAGGGGATTATTAAAGTCCTCTTAGCTTGTTGTGCCATCAGAGAACCGTGCACGACACACAGCATGCTCCAAAATCTCTGAGTTTGTATTTTGAAATAAAATATTTCTCATCTGTAATGTCACTAAAGCTTTCAGATCGGCACTGTCCAATACAGCAACCCTAGTCACCCATGGCTGCTGAGCACTTCAAATGTGGCGCTGGTGACCTGAGATGTGCCATGAATGCAAAATCTGCACACTGGATCCAACATCTTACTATCAACATATGAAAAAGCTCCTTGATAATTTTTATATGGATTACAAGTTAACATGATAATATTTTTAATGTGTTGGGTAAATAAAATCTAAAAATTTTTTCATGGGATTCTTCTCTCTCACCCTCCCCTTTTTAAAACATGAGGCAGATAGAAAGTTGAATTGCACCTGTGATTTCAATTACATTTCTTTTTGTTTTAAAGATTTATCCATCTCAAAGTAAGAGCTACACAGAGAGAAGGAGACAAAGAAAGAGAGCTTTTATCCTCTGGTTCAATCCCAAATGGCCATGACAATCAGGGCTGTGCCAGGCCAAAGCCAGGAACCAGGAGCTTTCTTCCGGTCTCCTTCACAGAAGCAGGGATCTAAGCACTTGGTCCATCCTCCATTGCTTTCCCAGGCCATCCACTAGCAATAAGCAAAGAAGTTGGATCTTGAACCAGCACACATATGAGATGTGGACATCACAGATGAGGCTTTTATCCATTATGAGATAATGCTAACCCCTCAAATTGTATTTCAGTCACAGAGGGCTGCAATAGAGTCCAGAAAAATATGTGCAGTGACCACTTAGATCACCTACAGTCTACAAACTTGATTTAAATGTGACTTCCTGGCAACCGGGGACAAGAAAAATGGTGTGATTTTTCTTTCATTCCCCACAATACAGTAAATTAAAGCAAATTTGGCCCAACTGCCCCACTTTGCTCATTTGCTCACAATTCTCTCTCTTTCTCTCCCTCCCTCTCTCTCTTTCTCTCTCTATGCAGTTAGGACCAGTTGTATAAGTACTAGCCACATGCATTGGGGCCTTTCACCAGTTCATGGGAGATGCATACCATGAATAAACTCTGCATTGGAGCTTCAAAAATTTGTTAAAATCATGATAAAAATCTATCTTGAAATTCTATTTTCCACAGGCTTTTTGAAGCGGCTTTGTGTTAGTTGCTCCATTGCTATGCATCAAATGAGTATGGACAATAATTCCCATGTACTGCACACTAACATGTCTTGTTTTGATCCCCCACATTTGCTTATGAACCCTGCCTACCAGCTCTATGCCCTAGATAGCCAAAACATCTCGATTTTTATCTGACGAAACCAAGGTTTGGGAGGTAACAAACCTGGACAGTTCTCACTGTTAGATGATGACTGCCAATCACCAGCTAGTGGAATAATACTAGCAAGCTGTCCAAAGTTTTAATGGAAGCTTTATTGGAAGAATCTGTTCCTGGGCCCCCTTCACGCAGTGTAAAGGAAAGAGAGGAATCAAAAAGGGTGGGCAGGGACGTGTGTGGGAGTTTTAGACCCCTCTAGACACGGGGAGGTATGGGAAGGGTTGGCGAAGGCTGGGGCAGGAACTGTCCGTGCTCCAGTTAGGTAAGGAATGTCTGTCCAGGTGTGTCATTGGTCGGCTGGACCCTCCAGGCTGGTGACATAATTGGCTCCTGCGTCTCCTCCCTACACAAGTCTGAAGCCTGAGTGACATGTCCGGTCTAGAGTGGACCCACTCTCTCCTCTCCAGTGCCCTTGGCAGCCATCACTCACAAAGGTGGCAGTCGCAGAGCTGGACTGCACTCCAGGCAATCTCAGTACTCAGTCACATGGTGTGGGCTGTACAGTCCACAGTGTAAAACACTGGCAAGTCAGCAGAGACCACACTCAGCCTGAGATGAGAGTATGAAAAAGCATGGAACTGACTCCAGAGTCTACTTCCAGAGAGGGCACTGATCCTGAGGAAGAAAATGCCACATTCCAGCCACTGCGTGTGCCACCCCAACTCTAGAGAGATGCTTGGATGCGTGAAGTGCTACCTCAACTTAATTTAGGGAATGACTTCACTTGGTTTTCTGATTATTGTCCCTAAAATTCTCCAAACAAAATATATTGACATATTATAACTGTTGTAAGCATACTTCCACCATTTTCTAAAAAGGGGCAAGTACATAAAATGAATCTGTGTCTGCCAGTCCTCTTGCTTGTACTTAGAAATAGAGCAAGTTAATGCCAGGAAAATTCACTGGAGATTTATAATAAACAGGGTATACTTGTTCAATAAAATTTGTCAATGTGTATACTTGAAGGGCAGAGTGACAGAGATAGAGCACAAAAAAGTAAAAGAATCTCATTTGCTGATTCACATCAAAGCTAGGAATCAGAAACTTCACCTAGGCTGTCCACGCGGGTGGCAGGTTTTCAAGCCAGTACAGGAGCAGTTACATGCTGCCTCCCAGGTACATTTGCAGAAAGTTGGATCAGAAGCAGAACGGGGCCAAGTCTCAAACTGGCTCTCTTGCTATGAGACGTAAGCATCCCATGTGGTTGTTTAGCCTGCATACACCCAGCCTTGGTTATGCATTCATTCATCGTTTAACAAATGTGAGACATTAACAGTGGGTGGCTTGATTTTTCAACACTATAGAAATGGTTTTCCGGTTGTTTTTGAATTCTTTTGTGAAACAACCCCCCATATGATTCTGATTTTAAGAGCCTGGCTTGTCACTCAAAGCACCAACTTTTGATTGTTTCTTCCTTCGGTTGGCAATTAAATCTTACACCACACACATTTTACAATATACTTTCATTTTATAGCCAAGCTCTATTAATCACAAAACACAGAAACATTTTATCTGCTTCAAGATCCAAGTTAAGAATACAATGTAGTTTTTTCAAACTTTAAACCATCGCTTATAAGTGGCATTTGTACAAGTTTCCCTTCCTGTCTACATAAAGTTTGATCTATACTTTTGGGGAAACACACAATCGTAGGACTCACAGGAATGCAAACAACTTTAGAGAACATATAGTATGAATCTCAGCATCCAACAGGTCTGGGATGTTCAGTTTCTTAACAGAGCGTTGTTGTTTATAAATGTTAGTGTCTGTATAACTTTAGACTTGTCCAGTTTTAAATCATCAATTCTTTAGGCATCAGCCATGACTGATTATATTTTTTTTAAAGATGCTTAGCACATGGTTGGTGCTCAATAAATGTTAAATAATTGAAAATGTTAACAATAATCATCGTTGTAAGCACATTGAACAGGGACTGTTCCTAAATATGTTTTAGTCGAGAGCTCAGTAAGTTGTTGGCAGGCAAATAACATGGATGATAATAACACCACATGGTCCTCTCGGTTTTTGTTATTTGATTTTGGGCTCTCCCCCACCCCAGAAAGAAGAAAAAAAAAAAAAAAAAAACAGAATTTAGTGATACCCACGCTGACTCTGAGGCTGGGATTAGCAAAGGTGGCCTCCCAAAGATGTGTCCATCCTTATCCCTGGAATCTCTGTTTGGGATAGGTTGCAAGGCAAAGGGGAATTAAGGTTGCTGTTTTTAGATAAACTGGAGTCGAGAGACAGTGCTGGGCTACCCGGGTTACATCAGTGAAATCAAATGGGTCCAGAGAAGAGGATGGTGAAGATGAGTCACAGATACGAGGAGGCTGGAAGGCTGCTTTGGAGCTGCTGGGTGGGGCCTCTGTGGGCTGAAAAAAAAAACAATATGGAAAGAAAATAGCAGCTAACAAAAAATCAAATTGGCAAATGTGTTATAAAGTATGCAGTTTATACAAAACTCATTTTAAGAAGGATAGCAGCTAAGTAGAGTGCCTTTAGGTCAAAGAACAAGAGATTAACTGATAATAATTTAATAAGCCTTATATTTTTTGGGATACTTCCCAGAAGCTGAAAAATAAATGACTATAATGAAAAATTACTTTGTAAGCCAAGTGGTTTCCAATTCACTGATTTGAAAAGAATTGAACAAGTGCCTAATAAATTTTCCTGCTAACTGATCCTTAAATACAAATTTTGATTATAGATCAGTCTGATTTTTTTTTTTTTTGGCTCAGATCACATTACTTCAAAGAGTTGCACAAAATACTAAATAAAACTTTTCATTTTTTATCTCATTCGTATGAAGAAAATTCTTCAATGTTTCCATCTACAAAACTTAAAATTAGGAATAGGTTAGGTGCCTGACCCTGTCTCATTCCAGCATTAAGTCATGGAAGAAGTGGAAGTAAAAAAGAAAGAAAACCTGTTCTGTTCATTTGATTAGACGATACGGATGATTAAAATGTTTTTGCTTTTTTTCAGCTAATCATCACTTATAGAAATGTATGTTTAGGTTCAACTGAGCACTTATCGTCAGCAGAAAAATTAAATATATATATATTCATATTTTGGATAAAACTTGCTTTATATCAGAGAGAACATATGATATTATATTTTTGAGATTGACTTATTTCACTGAGCATAGTCATCTTCAGTTGGGCCATTTTGTTGCAAATGGTAGAATTTCATTCTTTTTCATGACTATGTAATATTCAATAATGTATTTGTACCAATTTCTTTATGCAGTCCTTTTACAATGGGAATCTAGGTTATTTGCGTACTTTTACTCTTGTAGATTTATTGCAGTGAGTCAAGGGATGCAGGTTGTTTTTCCATATGTATCACTTCTTTTGGATATGTTCCCAGGAGTGGAATTGTTGGGTTATATGGGAGATGAATTTTCATTGCATAAGTACTCTCCATAAAGACTTCCAGATCGGCTGCACAAGTCAACAATCTCACTGGCAGTGGACTGGGTTACTTTTCTCCCAACATCCTCCCCTGCCGGTGCTAATAGTGAATTTCTGTATGTGGGCAGTTTTCCCTGGGGTTAGGTTAAAATCTCATTTCTGTATTTTACTTATTTCCCTTATGGCTGGTGAACTTGAGCATTTTTCATGGCTGTTAACCATTTGAATTTGTTCCTTTGAAAAATGTCTGCGTGTTTCATTCGCCCATTTCTTAGTGTATTTGCCATTGTTGTTTCTGGAGCTCTTTGTATATCCTAGTCCTCTACCTGTTGTGTAGTGTAAAAAGATTTTCTGCTCTTCTGTTGGTTACCTCTTCACTTTGAAGACCATTTACTTTGCTGTGAAGGGTGGGGGTCTCGTTTCTTACTTTTGCAGGTTACTACCCAATTGTCCCAATGTTTGTTCAAGAGACCAATCGTTTTCCCTGGGTTTTTTTCTCCACTCTCTCGTCTTAGATTAGTTGGTTGTATATGTGTGGACTCTCTTCTGAGGCTGCTATTCTGTTCCATTGATCTTCTCTGTTTCTGTACCAACACCAGACTGTTTTGATTATGCTTTATAATATGTCTTATGATCTGAAATTGTGATTCCTCCAGCTTGATTTTTCATCGTCACGATAGCTTTGGCAATTCATGCTCTTTTGTGTCATATGAATTTTTGCTTCATTTTTCTCAGCTCTGTGAAACAGGATTTCAGTTGGGATCGCATTGAATCCGTATGTTATGTTTTGATTGTATTGACTCTACAAATGCAGGAATATGGTATGTTTCTCCATCTTTCAAATTCTTCTTCTTTTTTGGATGTTTTCTGATTTTCCTCACAGAGGTCTTCCACATCTTTAGTTAGGTTTATTTCAAGGCATTTGAGGATCTTCTCTACTATTTTAAAAGGGACTATTCCACTAGCTCATTTTCATCCCTGGAATTGTTTGTGTAAATGAAGATCATGAATTCATGTTTGCTTATTTTGTACTCTGCCACCTTACCAAACTCTCCTGTGCAGAGAATCTATAAGCAGAGATAATTTGACTTCCTCTTTTCCAATTTTAATTCCTTTAATTTATTTTTCTTGCCAAAAAATACAAAGGACCAACAAAACAAAAAAGCTAGTTTTTGACATATCAATAGACAAACTGTAGCCACACTAACAAAGAAAAAAAGATGGAAAATTCAAATAAATAAAACCAGAGGTGAAATGGTAAACATAACTAATGCCACAGAAATAATAAAGGATCATAAAAAACTGAGAAATTATAAGCTAACAAATTGGAAAAAACCTCAAAGAAATGAATGAATTCTTCTCACTATAAGCTACCAAGAGATAAAGAAATCTAAACAGACTCATACTGAGCAACAGGATTGAAGCAGTAACAAAAAATCTTCCATTAAGGAAAAACCCAGGACATTTCAGCTTTACTGCTGAATTTTACAAAATGTTTGACTCCAACTATTTCCAAACTATTCCAAAATATTAAGCAGGATGGAACTCTGCCAAACTCTTTTCAGAGGTCAGCCTCACACTGACATTAAAATTGAACAAAGACACAACAAAAAAAGAAAACTATAGTCCTGTGTCTGCAAAAATTCTCAAAATATTAACAAGCTGAATTCAAAACCACATCAAAAATACATACATCACAATCAAATGGATTTATTGCAGAGATGCTAAAGTGGTTTAACATTTGCAAATCAATAACTGTCATAAATCACATCAACACAGTTAAGAACAAAAACATATGGTCACCTGAATAGTTACAGAGATAGTATTTGATAATACTCAACATCCCTTTATGATCAAAATTCCTTCACAAATTATGTATTGAAGGACCAAACCTGGGGCTGGTGCAGTGACTCAACAGGCTAATTCTCCAGCAGCAGCAGCAGCATCCCATTTGGCTGCCTCTTCTAACCCCAGCTGCTCCACTTAGTATCAAGCTCCCTGCTTATGACCTGGCAAAGCAGTAGAGGACCGTTCAAGTCCTTGGGCATCTAAACCCATATGGGAGACTGAAAGAAGCTCCTGGCTCCTAACTCCTGGCTCCTGCCTTCAGACTGGCTCTTCTCCTGCCATTGCACCATCTGGGGAATGACCTACCAGAAGATGAAAGATTCTCTCTCTCTCTCTCTCTCTCTCTTCTTCTCTCTGTACACCTGTGTTTCAAATAAAAATAAGTAAATCATTTTTTTCACACAAAGGACCATATATGGGAATTATAAAGGAGCTACATGACAAAATAGCTGTAAGTATCATACTAAACAAGGAAAACCTGAAAGAATTTTCCCTCAGACCTAAAACAAGACAAGAATGCTGACTTCTACCACCCTTATTCAGTATAGTACTAGTAATATTAGCAAGAGCAATCAGGGAGAAGAAACAAATAAAGAACCTCAGAATTAGAAAGAGTGTCAAAATATTCATGCTTTCAGGTAACACAATGCTGTACATGCAAAAAATCTAAACATTCCACCAAAGAGCTATTAGAACTGATAAATCATGCAGCCAAAGTGCAGGTTACAAAGTAAGCATACAGAGAAAGAGAGGAAGGAAGGAAGGAAGGAAGGGAAGGAGGGAGGGAGAGAGAGAGAGAGAGAGAGAGAGAGAGAGAGAGAGAGAGAGAAAGAAAGAAAGAAAGAAAGAAAGAAAGAAAGAAAGAAAGAAAGAAAGAAAGAAAGAAAGAAAGAAAGAAAGAAAGAAAGAAAGAAAGAAAGAAAGAAAGAAAGAAAGAAAGGAAGGGAGAAAAGAAAGAGAGAAAAGAAAGACAGACAATGAAAGGGGAAGAAATGGAAGTGCTCGCTCATATGTTCATCAACAGAGAACTCTGAGAGAAATCCGATTCACAACTGGCAAAAGAAAAACAACAAAGAATCAAACATTTAGGAATAAGCTTAACCAGGAAGTGAAAGATCTATATAATGAAAATCATAAAACAACAGTGAAATAAAGCATCAAGGGCACACCTTGGAAAATATATTCCTTTCTCAGAAACTGGAAGAGAAGAATATCTGGGAAAAAATGAATATCTGATTTTTTAGTAGAGTCTTCTCTCTGCTCACCCATCAAGGTGCCGAGAACAGCCTCAGACTGGCAACTGTCTACATTAAGAGCTCAGCTAGCCACTACTGTCCTGGTTTCATTGCTCACTGCTGCCACCCTCCCCACCCCCAAATCAAGAGGAGGATTTTTGATTTCTCCGGCCCAGATGAAGTGACCACTGCTGAACCCAACAGACATAACCTGGGTGGTTCACACTGACACAATGCAAGACCCGCTGGGGGTAGAGATGGGAGGAGGGGCTGGGACCCATTGCTACAGATGAGAGTCATGACTTATGCAGGCAACCAGCACGTATCAGCCTGAGCCAGTGATTTTAGAAGAGTCGATACCGTGTCCTGACAACTGCTGGGCACCCTGCCAACCACTGCAAACATTTTGATGCATTTCATGCTGACCACAACCCTGGGAGGAAGGTTTCATATTTCCATGTTACAGATGAGGCAACTGAGGCAAAGAAAAGTTTAGGGAATTGCATAAACTCACAGATCTGATAAGGGACTGACAACTGCTGCCGTGGCAGTACACCTCCACGTGTTTGGGTTGTGTGGAGCAACCAATGGGTGTGAGATTTCTGTGTCAGGAAACAATCATTCATCCATCACACTACAGAAAACCGTAGCTACTGTGAGAGTTAGGAGGCCAGGACAGTGGAATTCTGGTATGTTTAATACTTCACTCTGGGCATTCTGGGCATTTTGTCTATATTTATGATATTTTATGTACACTCATAGCAAAAAAAATAATAATAATAAGTGTAACTATTAAAATGCCATTCTACTGGTGCTGGTGCTGTGGTGCTAAGCTTTAGCCAGCAGCACTAGCATCCCATAAGGGTACCAGTTCTATCTTCAGCTGTTCCACTTACAAATAAAACCACAACGATGAAAGCATTGTACTGAGGAAGAAACTTACATGCAAAGGATGAATTCACCCAAGATCCACAGCTCGGAAGCAGTGACCCAAGCCTGCCACCTGGGCCAGTGAACTTTCCTCTTCATCCACAGGCCAGAGTAGTGTCAACACAGACAGGTGATGGGCAAGGCAGGGAGGAATTCAGTCACTCAGGAAACAAGCTCAGTAAAGAGAGCTCGCTCAAAGCAAAGTCATTTTGCGAATTCACATACAGGTGTGAATTGTATCAAGCTGCTTAAGCATGTTTATTTTTTATTCCTTTTGTCTATACAAGCATTTGTAGAATTTATAGCCATTCCTGAACTTTCTGTCATGTCTTGAGTTTCCACTGAAACAAGGAAGAGCTCTAGCTAAAGGAACCAAAGGTGACAATTGCATGTTAAAGCTTATTTTTGCTCTGCCCTTCCTTGTAGCTAACTCTTCCCTTGTTGATTTAAAGAAAATCTGGGGGGACCCACAGAATAAGAATTTCAATTCTCAATAGCTAAACACCAGAGCCCAGTGTAGTGGCACAGTGGGATAAGCTGCCACATGACAAAAGAGCTAACCCCAAAGGCAGGAGCAGACATTTTTCAACTGTCGTTTTTATTCCAGGAGTCACAGCAGAAATACCTGGATGTCCTCAAATGGAACAGCACCACTGTCCTGAGCTCAGGAGACTCCCGATGTGCTTCTAACATTAACATACACACCTGTGCCTTTACTCCAGTCTTGCATTCACAGCCCCTAACTCAGCTGGCCATCTACAACTGAGAAGATGTCTCAGCACTAAAAGCATGATGAGGATTTGGACATCAGGATGAAACGCCAATTCAGAAAGTGACTGGGCTTTTAAACATATGTATTTATTTTTATTGGAAAGGCAGATTTTACAGAGAGAGGTGGAGAGCCAGAGACTCGTTTCCCAAAGGGCCACCATGGCCAGAGCTGAGCTGATCTGAAATCAAGAGCCTGGAACACCTCTGGGCCTCCCACATGGATATAGGGGCTCAAGGACTTGAGTCATCCTTTGCTGCTTTGCCAGGTCAGAATCACAGAGGCGGACCCTGGCCAACAGGGTTCTCTGACTCAGCTGCCCTGAAGTCAAGGGGTGGGAGAGCTTCTGTTTTCCAGGGTCAGATGCTGTGCAGGTCTTCACTGATGTCATCTTATGAAACAGTCTTTGCAAAAACCCTTGGAGGGAAGTTTTTAATCAATGTATTCTAGATGAGGAAATAAGCTAAGAGAAGGCAGGTCAATAGGGAAAAGTGACTCTAGCTGTAAGTCAACACTAGACCTGAACAACTCCTCCCATTGACCAAGGAGGCTTTCCACCAGGACAGCCCTATGGGGGACTATGCCGTGTGCCCAGCAATCAAAAAGAACTGGTTTAGACTTCCTAGGAGAACCTGCTCTGTGGTGTGCTTGATTCTGCTCCACCAGCTGACCTGCCCCAGTCCTCGTCTCCCTATTTCCAAGTCCATGTTCAACACATGGTTTGCTCAGTCACCAGTGTGCTTCCCTCGAAATGCTCCCCCATTGTATCATTTCCCTGTTGAGACCCCACACCTCTGTGACAATATTCTATGCTCCTGTCCTGCATGGGAGAGGAGACGGACTGCAGAGGATGCTGGGAGAAGAAGGTTCTAAGGGAAGTCACTGGGGAACTTCCTGCCTCAGAGACAAAAAGAGGAGTGGGGAAGGCAAATTTAAAGCTGGACTCTTAGAGGTGGATAATTTTAAAAGGAAATCTCTTCCAAAAGAGAGTATGTGTGAAAACCCTTCAGAAAGCTCTTGAACAGACATAAGGATGTTTGGGACTCTGCCAGGAGTTGTAAAAGAAAATCTGGCTCGGGTGATGAAAATGATGTTTCGTGGTACTGAAAAGACTCCCCACGTGGGCTCCCGGCTGCCGAAACACTCTCCTGTGGAGGGCATCCAGAGGCACCATCCCGGTGCGTGCAGGGAGGCTGCAACAGCCCAACTGCTGCAAGTCTGTCACCAGACCCACACAGCCACCAGCCCCTCTGGGCCAGTAGCCTTGCCCATACTCTCATCCCTCCCAGGGAATTCACACCTAGTGACTGATGGATTGGCCAGATCTGTGTCTAGCTCCACAGTCTCAGGAAACCTGCCAGCAGGCCCTGAGGCTACCAAAGGGCTGAAACAACAGTGTTCTTTGGTGGCTCCACGGACCACCAGGAGCGATCTGGTGGGAGGTCTCCATTTATTCTGCACAGATTACAAGCTTATAAAGGCTAGGGAAGAGGAGGCCTGGAGCACGTCTCCTCATAGTCTACCCACCCAGCAATGACACTGTAGTGGACTAGAAGCCATGTCTATTCTCCTGGACCCTCCAGTCACGTCAGAGGTCACATTCCACAAGCAGGGCTGGAAGTTGTACCTCCGATTATGGGCAAGTAAGTGGTGAACCAGGCCTACCAGGTAGCAGGCAGAGATCCAGGGGTGATCTCCCCCACCACAGATCAGGACCTCCTCCTTCAAGAGCACCCCACAATGTTAGGCCTGTCACTGAGTTTGTGTCGTCTTTCAGCTCCTTCCCACTGTTCAGTCCCACTTCTGCCCACTCCCTTCTACAGAAGTGGATCACAAAGAATCTTCCTTCGAAACTACCCTGCACACGAAACACTAGCTCAGATCCTGTGTCAGCTCCTACAGGCATGCTTTCCTATGAGGCAGTAGCCAAGAGAACAGAGCAGAAAGCTGGAATTCCCTTTGCTATCCCCTGGGCTCATGCAGAGCATCAGCAGACACCACAGAATCAACCATCCCGGGGCCTGCATGACATCCTAAGCAGATCCGTTGGTTGGCTGAGTCGTAACCAAAGCAATCTACCCTGCTGTAGTAGTATTCTTTCCGAAGGGCTCATTCTGATTTATTCTCATTCATAAAACTTTGGGGAGACTGGGAAGTTTCATCCTTACACAGTCTCACTGAGAACGAGGCTTCTCCAGCGCCCACCCAGGCAGGCATTGAGCTAGGACGTGGGTCTGAATTATTACAGGACCTTCAAGTAAAGACAAAGCCTGGTCTTTAGAAACACAAGGAGTTCCCATGACAGTGCAAGTGGAGATTCAAGATGGCAGGAGTGGCCAGGGCACAGGAAGACTGCTGCCTTCGTGGTTGGCATTGGTGAGGAGTACAGACCCTGGGTGAAACCGACTGAGGCTGAACACTACTTCCACCTGTTTTGTTGTTGTTGCTGTTGTTTTAATTTTTACTTGTCATGATTACAGTCCCATAGGCTCCAGGCTTTCCCTCTCCACCTTGCCCATGTACCGCCCCCACCACTGTTCTCCCCTGTGTTATTACAATGATGTAGTCGTCCGACAACAGTCACAAGTGCATCATTCTGCTATTTAAGTCCCTGGAGAGACCAGCATGCTATTGTCAAGGTATACTTAGCAGTTTCATTGTGAGTCCATCTTCCACTCAGGAGTAGAGATGAACACTTCACTTCTCACCATGCTAATCTCTCTTATGCAGTTCCTTTAGATGTTTATATATAAACATACATATACACACATAGATATACATGTTTACCAATATATTTATTGATCTTATATTTTGAAGGTTGCCTTACATCAGAGAGAAATACATTTGTGCTTTCTGGTTCTTACCAGGTGAGTCACTTATCCTTCTTCATGAAGGTGGTGGCTGTATTTGTCAGATTCTGCTCCCCTAACTAGAGATGGAGTGGCTTAAACACCAGACATTTATTTCTCACAGTCCTGAGTCTAGGACAGCCAAGGTCAAGTTGTGGGGTCATCTGGCTCTATTGCTCACTTGCAAATGACAGCAACGTTCTCCTCAGGCAGGGCGAGAAGCAAGCTCTCTGGCATCTCGCCTTACAAGGGCCCTGCTCCCATCAAGGCCCACTCCCTCAAGGCTTCGTGGAAACCTCATCACCCCTCAACCCCATCACTTTGCGGGTGAGGCTATCCGCCTTGGTTTGGTGTGGACGGGAGTACAATTCAGACTAGAGCCCTGATGCAAATAGTGCTTTCCTCCTAGATGATGAGGATTCAATGAACCGATACATGTAAGCCTGTCCAGACCGACGTCTGCCCTGTACTAAATGCTCTACGTGTGAGTGCCGGCCCCTGTGAACACTGAAGTCACATAAGCCAGGTTCAAACCTGGGAAATGTCAAGTGTGTCAAGGTTTTCCTTGCCAACGCTGAATTCCTGGGGTCACATTGCCTCTCAAAGGTGGAGGAATTAAGGATGGACTGTTTTCATGCAAATATGAGCATGGAAAGCCCCTGGACTGTAGGAAGGTGAGAATCTCAAACCTTCCAATTCTTACTGAGTTCATCTCTCTCTCTCTCTCTCTCTCTCCATTCTCCTCTTTCACTGGTGATCAAATGTGAACCAATCTCAGAAGCATGTCCACTGAAGGGATGACTGCTGGTAAAAAACATTTACTTTTTAATTCCACAGGACACAAGCTGCTTGAAATGTAAGACATCATAGGTTTAATCCAGAGGTAAGAGGTGAAACTGGGTGAAATGGAATCCAAAATACACTGATCCCCATGAAAAAAACCAACGTCAGTTGGTTTTAAGAGGGTCAGGGAATGGTTAATTTTGTCAGCCTACCGATAACTCTGGAATCGTAAACAACAGAAATGCATTTTCATCAATGTGTCACACTTTTCTTTACCTCCCTAGCTAGGCCTGTGGGATATTACTAACTGGACCTAGAGGCAGGCTGGGATTGAGCTCTGCATTTAGGAGCTGGACATTGATGAAACTGGTCCTCAACCCCCTTTTGGACTTCTTAGGTCTTCTTTCTGCTTGTTTTAGTAAAAAGGCTGAGGTCCCTGGCCCCTGCAGACAAGCGCACGGCGTGATTGTTGCCTTGTTGTCAGAGGGCAAGGTTGACAACCCAGATCCTGCCGCCTTTAGCTGACCTTTTCAATCTTTCCGTTTGTTTCCTGATGGGGTCCTTCTTCTTTACAATTAGAACGCTGCTAAGGGAACTGTGTGAAATGTACTGTCAAGGTCTGCATGGGGGCAGTGTGCAAACAGGCACTCACCTGTATTTATTTGCAAAAGAATTATTAAGATGAAATTTATGTATCATGAAATCTACACCCATAAAGTGCATATTTCAATGTATTCTAGCATAATTATAGTTTGCACCAGCATCACACCATCAAAAATCAGGACATTTTCACCACCCCAAAAGGGATGCCACCAAATCTTTCAATGCCTGTTTCTGTCTGTATGAAATGGCTTGTTCTAGATATTTCATCATACAGGATCATATATTACATAACCTTTTGCAATCTATTTCTTTTACTTAGCAATGTTTCATGCATTCTTGATTGGGTATAAATTGACTCAATATTTAGAGGAAGATTTATGAATATCAGCCAAACCTTAAAATACACCCACTCTGACTCAGAAATTTGACATACAGGAACTTATCCCTAAAAAAATAGTCCCACTTATGTTAAGATAGCTGTACAAAGACAACATTGCAGCATTGAAAAGGATTGGAAAATATCCAAGGAACATTTGCTAGAGCTCAGGCTGAATGGCTTTTGGTTCAACGCTATAGTGGAGTGCTGCACAGTTTTTCATAGGATGAGTCCCACATAGAATGATGTGGAATACACTCCAAAATAACTGAACACAGCGGAACACATGAAGGCATAGAACTATGTTTAAAGATCATTTCTAGTTGCATGAAAAGATCAGGATATATGTATACATGTATATGCATTGCTATATGTGGGTACAAGGGTGTATGTATTTTATATCCTCAAAATGTTATGGAAAAAATAGACTTAAAACCTAAGTCTATTTTAGCACAAAGGCTTTTTGAAAACTATGCACAGTTTTTTCATAGTATGCATTTTTTGTGAATTTTTTCCCAGAGTTCTCATATGCATAAATTTCAAGTATTTTGCACCAAAATATCTATATCTCTTATTAAATATATACCTTTCAATTTGATTTTCCACAAACTTTTTGGAGAGATATATATAGACAAAGAGGGAGTGGGGGAGCAAGGGAAGCCTCTATCCCTGGCAAGCTTGTCCTTAAGGAGGGAAAATGCTGGTCTGGGGGGTGCGTTGGGGAAGAGAGGAAAGCTGACTCCTCATCTTGCAGCTTCCAGAATTGTTTGAACAGTATTTACCAAGGACATGCGTGTGCCGAGAATGTTAACTAGAGATCATTGAATGGTATCATTAAGCAGCTGCCTGAGCAAATTCAGTCTGGGAACCACACAGGGAGTCGCACACCCTGAGCCCTGCAGGGTTTGTAAGTGACTGACACCCAGAGAGACAGGGCCAGCCTCGGCAAAGCATGAAGACCTGTGATTTGAAGCTCAGAGATTTCTGTTATTATCTTCCTGGAGGCCTGCTGTCACCTGCATGACCTTTTCACCTGCCAATTAAAGGCAGATGCACACACCTGGAGAGGCAGCTTTCAAGATGCTCCCTACCTTGCCCCTTCCCAGAACGCTCTTGACCGCCAAGAGCCTTCTGAGAGTCTGTGTTCCTGCCACTGAATTCCTTTGAAGAAAACCCGAAGGAATCAAGAGCCAGGTCACATCTGGGTCATCAGCCATTGTTTTCATACTGCCTCAGCCTTTGGAGGAAGGGGTGCTGTGTCCCCTCCTCTGTCCTAAACACTGACCCCAAGCAGAAGACCACAGACACCGTCAAGGCTTCTCCATCAATGCTTTCCTCTTGCAAAGTCGAAACCACTTTCAACGCCCCTACCAATCAGGGCTCCTCTTTTCTACTGTATTCGGATGAACGGCAAAGTGAAAGATGACATAACTTTTATTTTTAAAAAGGCACTTAGTTATGGAAGGTATGATTATTTTTATTTCGACATGGCATGCGGTGTTTTTGTGTATGTTTTCAGCCAATAAGAAGTGAGGAATTTTGCCTCCATTAGCCATCATCTGATACGGTTCTTTCACAGATATACAAGAGTTTCTGAGTTGCTATGTAGAATGAAAATGTCAGTGCACATCATGTGTCAAAACTCAACTTCCATTTCCCTGACATCTTTTCAGTTATCGCTCCCATCTGCCTCAGTAGCCTCTGGCATCATAGACTGGCAGGAATACGTGGAGTTTTCCTTCCTGCTTGAGTGACATTAAGAAGGGTAGCAATTAAAATAGAATCGTGATTTTTCAACCTTAAGAGAAGTTACTGCAGTGTTGCTGAAAATATTCAGTTACTGAAACTTTAGCTAACACCTACGTATGCCATGATTAGGAATGAAATTGCAAATTTCAGGAGGACCTTGAAACCAAGTCTGACTTTCAGATTTGGGGGGTGGATGCCTGACACAACAATTATGATACACTTGGGACACTTGCAACGCACACTGCAGAGTCCCTGGGTTTGCTCCCCACTTCAATTCCACCTTCCTGCTGATGTGCACGCTGGGAGATAGTGGTTAGGGTTCAAGTAGTTGGATCCCTGCCAGCCACATGCGAGACCCAGACTGGATTTCCAGTTCCTGGCTTTAGTATGACCCAACCCCAAGTATGTGGGTATTTCAGGAGGGAACCAGTACATGGAAGATTTCTCTACCTACCTTTCTCTCTCCATTAAATCCTTAAAAACTGTTGTCTATTGCCCACCCACACATAGGAAATGCTATCCTTTCGCATCACTATTGCAGCTCTAGGCCTTGCTGTACTATCAAGTACTGTTAGACAGCAATGTATTGAAAGGATAGTTGGTCTCTTCCCTCCATCACATACGTGCACAGCCAATGGGCTGAGAATGGGAGCAGCGTCCCATGCAGCAATGCCACAGAGACTCCCAAAAGTCCTTGTCCATCCCTTAGCCACACCCTTGACCTTGAGAGGGGATCTGCTAAAGCAACTCCATGGACATCTTAAGATGAATATCCTTTTCAAAGAGCCCACCCCTGAAACAATTCAAGTTCAACTCCGCCTCTCCCCTCCAGTTGTCACTGCGTTGGAACGTAACAGATTTACCTCTGGCTGCACATTTCTGAGGCACCCACTGCTGGGGGATGATAAAAACACACCAGTGTAAAGACCTTTTCAACGCTTTCCTGGGTGTTTCCCAAGGGCAGCCAGGGCTAGACACCAATGGAACTCAGCATAAACCTTCTTCATTTCCTGCTTGGATTATGCCAAGTGCCTCCTAGAGGATCCTCATGTTTTGAGTCTCATACTGATCATCTGCATGTGTTGCAGTAATTGATTTATCTCCACTGTGAATCTATATTTCTACTAGAACAAATGAAACAATAAAAATGGGCAGAAAGAAACAAATGACCATCTCCAATCAGAAAAATGACAAAATATTTTGTTGTCATTCTTCCGTAGTTTTCCCTAGTTTTCTATGGTCCTTTAATAATACATTGCGGGCAAATTTTTAAGACAGTAAATGTAGATCCATACCCTCTCCAGCACCTTCCTGGCACTTGACTGTGTAACCGTATCACTGTCTTTGACCAATCCTTGATCTTAGGGTATTTATATCATTTTCCTGTGGGTTGTTGTTATTTCACTTTATTTGCTTCCTTGGGTTTTATTCTGTATTTTTGCTAATGTCAACAACATTGGAAGGAACCATTTGGAAAAGGCATGTTGCTTATAGACCCATTTTCTAAGAATACCATCCTGAAGGTCAAGTACTTCAAGTCAGTGTAGGGTACCCCTTCAAAATTCTCTGAATTTACAAATTGCTCTTCCAGGCAATTTAATAGTGTCTGAAAGGGTCTACCCCTCCACCCTTCGCTAACCTTGGCCTTGTCGTTTATAAAGCATCTTCATTTAGTCAGCTGGATGAAAAATGATGCCACCTCTTTGTTCCTACTGTTAGCAAATGTGAACAGCTTTCATCCATTTTTGGACATATAAAAACTTGCTTTTTAAAATGGCTTATTTATATTCATTATCCATTTTCTATAACACAATCTTGTTCTCATTAATTATGCAGAAGAAGCACTCACATAACAGAACGATTAATATTCTCCCAGTTTGTCTTTGTTAACCTTTTTAAGGATTTTTTTAAACCTTTGTCCTTTTAACTATAAGCACTGGCTTTGTGATCTATTTTTAAATCTTCACATGTTCAAATCTATTCGTCTTTTTTTATATGGTCTTTCTGTTGAAAACTTTTCCCCAAATTAAAATTATTTATGTTTTTTTCCCCTCATAGTTTTATGGTTTCACTTTTTATTTCATTAAACCTTTGCAGTTAATGAAATCTTTGTGGCTGACTGTTAAAGCACAGATGTGATTATACACTCCCTTCCTTCAATCCTTCCTTGTCTCATTGCCTATGGGATTATGTTCAAGTTTAAATTCAAGTTCCCTCACACCCCCCCCCAAATTATTTGGTCAACATTTAGCTTTTATGCCCCTTCCATCTATGCTCACAGCATTCCTTTGCGGGGGAGCGGGATGAAGTTACACTATAGGGGTTTTGTTCTTCCATCATAGATAGTCTATTGCTTCAAATTTCATGAGAATAGACACTGAGAATGCATTAGTACTCTTAGCACAATGTCAGGGAGGAAATACACCTGCATTACTCACTTCTGAAAGAATAAAATGTTACCAGCTCCCAGGAACCCACTGCCAGTGCCTGCAAGAAGACAGGCTCCTTTATGCCGTGAAGCACAGTGTTCTGTATATATAGTATACTGCAGCGTAACCTGCTACGTAATGACATTACAGAGTGCATCCTGGAACCCACACGACCTATCTGTTCCTCTGGCTGCTGTCACATTATATCCTTGACTCCTCCCCAAGGGTGGGACATACAGCAGGTCCTCAGTGTGTGCTATTGGATTCACATGAGTACATTCTCACATGGTCCCCCTGGCTTGCAGTTAATCCTGCCTTGGATGTGCCCTGAAACATCCTTGTATTTAGAAGGAAAGAGGCTGACAGTTTCTAAAAAGCCAATAGGATATTAGTTGGAAGGGCGTGTGCCCAGCTGAAACCTATTATTTCATTAATAAGAAATCAAGAAATAATGGTGCAGGTGTGGAAGCGGTGCCTTCTGGCGCCCCCTCCTGGACTCTATCCATCATGTCTGCCTTTTCCCTAGGTAGAGCCTAAGAGCTGACCAACCAATTCTCTCCAAGGATTTCGTACTTGCAAATTAATAGCATTTCAACAGACCAGGAGAACTGAGTTTTCTCTTTCTCCCTGACTGCGCTTAATTTAGGAGTTTGGTGGTTTTCTCCCTGTGTTCCAACAGACTGTTTTCCCTTATTTCATGTGAATAACTGTTGAAGGCTTCCAGACACTTAACCAGACACTTAAAATAGCTTTACAAATTGGCAGAGTGCACATTAAAAATAATAACAAGAAATATTTCACCTGCCTCCATTCCACTCCCAGAGAGCTCAGTGCATGCACAATACGTAGCGAGGCCTGAACCAGCACGTAGCTGTTAATCGTACAGATCAGCTCCACTTAGCACGGGACAGAATTGGTGTGTTCCTTAGATGACACACGTGATGATTATCTCTGACACCGAACTGACCTGGGGCTTGTGATTTCGCCATTCCAAGGCTCAGCTTTCTTATCTGTCAAGTAACTGTGCGCATGACTTTATACAATCTCTGAAGTTCCCTCTGCCACGGGACTGTGGCCAATCATGGTTTTCTAGAAGACAGGGACAAAGAGACCACCCAGGCAGCACAGAGATGGGCTTCTCCCCATATGGCCCTGTAACCCTACCTTCTGTCAGTCACTCTGCTACAGATAAAGGGGCAGGGGAGGCAATTCCTGGCCTTGCTACCTAACACACAGGGACGGCAGAGGGCACCTGCTCTGTGAGCTCCCCACCCCCAGGTGTCTCCCAGTAGATTATAGTCTGTGTTAGACTGCTTTTCATGACTTCATGCTGTGATGTGTGTGCTCAAGATGCTATTAGCGATGAACTAATGAGGTACGCTCGCAAAGGAAAACCTTTTGCTTTTCTTTCTAAACACCATCTTGAGTTTTCACTGTCAGATGTGGCATTTTAAACTCGACATATGTAATCGATGACACCTGTCACAGAACTCCCGTTCTGCATTTTGAGGTCTGACATGGCTCCAGGAACCAGCCTACTCTACCTAGATGCCTAACAGACACATCCGTTAGTTCACGGCTAGCTGTGTAAGGTTGTAGTTCTAAGTACCCTAGTTCTATAACCTGGTTGTTATGTAAACCGGAGCAAATTGCTTCAACTCTCCATACCTCAGTTTTCTCCTCAGAGAAATGGGACTTCAGTGACAATTCAATGTTCCCAGAACAGCAAGTAGCTCAAAATAAACTCTCCAAAAAATTAATTCACACAGTTGCCCCCTCACCTTATCCATAACTTCATTTGCTATGGTTTCGGCTACCTATAATCACCCATCATCTTTAAATGTCAAATCAAAAATCCAGAAATGAACAATTCTTAAGTGAAATTACACCGTGCTTAGTAACATGAGGAAATCTTGTGCCATCTTGCCCTGTCCCACCAGATGTGAATGGTTCCTTTGTCCATTGTCTCCGTTCTGTACATACTGACCATCTGTGAGTCACTGAGTAAGCCATGTCATTTATCAGATTGACCCAAGCGGGTATTGCAGGGACACCAAGTAACCTTGATTTTATCCAGCAACAAAAGCAACAGCAATGATGCTGGCAACTCAAACCATGCCAAGAAGAAGCCATAGTTATTTGTTTAAAGGAATAGGTGAAAGCTCCTCACTTAATAAGAAAAAGATTCTATGCTGAGGCTGCAAAGATCTTCAATAAGTTATTGTTCTTATTATCTCAGTGTGCCTACATTTTAAATTTACCATACATATGTTTGTACAGATTAGATGGTATAGATGGGCTTTGGCTGAATCTGCTTTATCGGGCATCCACTGGAATCTTGAACCATAACCCCTATGAATCTGATAGGACACTATCCATCAACACGACCAGGCCACCACTTGTGTCCACTTGGATGAAGCTCTTAACTTGTGTTCTCCTGCTAAGGCTTCTTGGATGGTGTTCCTTTTCAGGAGATCACTAGGATAACAGTCCTGAGGTTGAGAGGGAGAGAGAAACAACAGCCAGACACTGTCTAAGAGATGGCGCTGGAAGGACACACGGATGTTGAATAAGAATGAGATTTTACCTACACCACAAGCATAGTACTTCCACATATCCTCTGCTCATCCAGGTGAGGTTACCTCACATCTTCAGGCTCCAAAATCAGCTAGAATCAGAAAACAGCAGGTGGGTTCCCACAGCCTGCTTGCTCGTTTTTCCATTTATCTAATCCAACTCTAGTGTTAGTTCAAACGGTTCTACGTTTGAATATATTGATAGACTGTAGAGCATAAGCAAACAACACTGATGCACTTATTTTCCTGGAGAAACATCATCTTCCAAAGTGGAGTCATTGACATTCCTGATTCTTCAATCAGCAAATTCAGTGATTCAACTACTGAGCACGCACATTTGACGAACTAGGTCTAGAACTGTGAGTGCATGGACGTTACTAGCCTAGCTCTCTATAGCTAACCACATCCAAGGATGTTCTAACGATAGGACAAGGAAACTCCCTCGTTAGCAATGATGAAGGGCTTTTGAAAGAGGTAACTAATGAGGCAACTAACCATTGAACAGTCCTCATCACACTCAGTTTGGAAAGCTAAGGATAATTCACCCGACTCCCACTATTTTCCACACCCTGGCCACGCACCATCCAACAGGAACGTGTGGTCAATGGATACAAGAAAAGGAGGACTGCTGCTACTGAGGACCTGACATTTTAGTTTAAGTTCATTTTTCATTAGTTTTCATTCAAAAGGCACATATGGCTAGTGGCTACCACATTGTACAGTAAAAATAGAGGGGTATTTCCATTTGAATCTGCCTCGTTGTAGAAAGGGCTGCAACAAATCCTTGATTGCAAATGGTAGAGTCAACATTTTCCCCACAAACATTTTCCAGATTTTTAAAAACAGAAATCAGCACGTTACATAAGGCATTTGCTATTCAGTTAGCCCTCAGCCTTTTCCTCAATGCCATAAAAGTATTGAGGAAAAACAGTGTTGGAGGTGATTTTTGCTTTGTTTTCAAGTACCTGAACTTCTCAGCTAGTCATCTGGCCTCCTCCAAGGATTGGTGCCTAGATCAAAGTGTCCAGAGTGACTATGTAAATGCATTGCCAATGATTTCTCTTCAGGAAACAGCGGTGACAGGATCTCATTACTTTGAATGACACCAACAATCTGCTACATGCTGGCTGTTTCCTATCTCACTCTTTTCTGCTGTTGGAACTGCAAATCCCATTAGCAGGTGTTCCTCGAGCACCCTGAGCAATGTGAGTGACTCACAGGTCTGAAAAAATAGCTCTGCTGCTGAACCACTTTGAGAGGCACAAGATAGGACTGTAGCAAGGATGGGCTGCAGGTGGGTGGAATAGCTAATATGTGCCTTGTTTGCAAGTTTTCATCTCAGTAGTTTAAAAACCAATTAAGGAAAGGAATGAGGGTCCTGATGAGATAGAATTCAATTCACCCCTTGTAATGGATGCAGGGATGAGGCAACAGAAGGGTAATCCATCATTGCATTACCACCATCACCCAGCTTGTCTATGTTGCTGAGTGTTTATTTCCTGCCTCCGGAGGACACGGACCCCTGGTTGCTGACTCGGGCATTGGGAAATACAAAGATGATGAAAGTAGAGACTTGGGAGCAGCATGACTCAGCTCAGAGTTGAAATGGCTGCTTGTATTCCATGGATCTCTGCTTCTTGTGAGTCCAAACACCTGTCACTAAACTATGTGACTGTGGGTGGCCCTACTTATGGAATTTGCAAGATTATCTGAACCTAGATAAACCCTGGTACTTTTTAAGGGCCAACTTAGGTGCTGAACCAAATAGAAAAACAAAAAATTTACTCTCTAATTGATGAGCCAGAATCCTTTGATGTCCCAAGAGTGTGGTTGGGGCCTAATGGGGCTGTATCATAGGGAACACTGGATCATGCGTGGGATGCGGCCAATCGCTCGTGAGCTGCTTACAGGAATCCAGCTGTCAATGACAAGGTGGTTTGAGGTTGAGGTTATTAGTCATTAATGTGGGTACCAGGTGGAGGCTGGAGCTGGCCCTCAGTGACACAAAGAGGAAAAGCATACTTACAAATGTAGTTCCAGAGCATGCTTCACACACATTCTGTCTAATCTTCAGAACCAGTTTTGATGGCTTTATTTGTCTGACCTCCCTTCCAGGCACAGAGAGCTTATAAATCTCCCCTAAAGTCATGAGGATTGAAAGTGACAGAGAGGCTGGCACTGTGGTGCAGCAAGTTGAGCTACCATTGGTGATGATGACATCCTATAGCAGAGTGGGGGGGCAGCTCTGGACCCTACTGCGGCCATCCATTTCCAATACAACACTTCTGGGCAAGCAGAAGAAGATGACCCTAGTGTCTGAGCCTCTGCTACCTGTGTGGGATACCTGAATGGAGTTGCCTGCTCCTGGCTTTGGCCTGGCCTGGTCCATCCTCAGCTGTTGCAGCCGACTGGGGAGCCAATCGGTGTCTGGAAGATCTCTCTCTCTCTTTCCTCTCTCTCTCTCTTTCTCTTCTCCTCCCCTGCTTGTCTCTACCTCTTTCTCTCAGTCACTGCCCATTTCAAACAAACAAGTCAACATAACTCTTAAAGTTGTAATCATATATAAACATATGTTTACATTAAAATGACATAGTCTGATCCAAGAGCTGCCTAGGCTGCCCTGCTCCATGGAGGTGGGATGCAGAGGGCCGCAGGTCTCTGCTCTGTTTTCTAGTCTAAAGGCAACCAGAGACCAAAGGCAAGACTCTTGGTGGCACCTGCCACGGTGAATGATTTAGGAACCAATCTAATGCCTGGTTTTTAGAAGGAACTAAGCTGAAGGCCTCACTACCGGCACATGTCCTTGCAAGCCAGTTATGAGGCTATGGTAAGACAAATAAAAGTTTTTGATTTCTAGTTCTGGCCTGACCCAAATTTGTGGCAACTGTCCACCAAAATTACACACACACACACACACACACACACACACACACACACACACACACACAGAGTAGCCAATTGCAGAAGCTTAACCTATACATGTGCAAAACAGCGAATATATAAAGTGTTTCCTTACAATACTGTGTGATAGCAAAAAGCAAGAAGCGATCTTTTTTAATCCATGAAGGACTGACTCAATAATTTATAAGACTTCCATATGTGGAATATTATGCAACTTAAAGACAGAGGTGTTCTATACAGTGATGTAAGAAGATACATAGTTAACTAAAAGAAAAAATGTTAAAGAGCTTATAATGTGCTAACTTTGTGCTAACTTCTGTATAAAAGTAGAAAGAGGAAGAGAAGCACGTATTTGTTTATGAAGAGAAACTACGGACAAAGCTCTGAACAGTGGTTATTTGTGGAGTGTGAAGAAAGAACACGGAAGATTACGAACAATGATGGTGAGGAGAGTTTTTTACTTTGAGGGTTTCCAAGAAATAAATGAAAAGATTAAAATGGTGTCTTCTTTGCTAAGGGGGTCTCTCTTACAGGATCCAAATGCTCTTAACAGAGCTGTGCTCTTTTATAAAAAAGAACACAACCCCAGTCAGATGGCCGGGCTCCAAAGGCCACCTTCTCACTTCCCGAGTTCATTGTCTGACCCTCAACTTTCTCCTTTAAAATAGGAGACATAGGAAATATCGACACCATTATACTGAATGTCAAGCAACATAACATGTAAAAGTGCATGGTTTACTGTTAAAATACTCCAAATACATAGCCCAAGTGCTTGCTCTCATTGCAGCTGGGGAAATGATTCTTGCTAAGCATCAGGACCCAAGGTTCTGGAATATACTCTTCCCTTTTCAGATTTGGCTTTCATTAGGGAATCTTGCCAGGACAGACTTGGGATGCTTCATTGTTCTTCTGCATTCCCCATCTCAATGATCCAGTCAGCCTTCTGGTCTTAGATCCACAGAAAACCTTAGTCCACTTTCTAGCAGAGCACCTGAGACAGGGTTAATGTGGCTCCTGTTTCTGAGATCTGGGAAGGCTGACACCAAGGGGTGATGTCTGGGGAGGGCCTGCTTGCGGCAGCATAGCTCAGGGAAGACTCAGAATGGGGAGGAGTGCATGGGAAAGAAGCAAAAAACGGAAGCGCTCTCTCTCCTTCATAGCAAGTCTACTCTCATGACCATGTTCCCCCTTGCGGATCCCCCCTCCCAGGATGGCTGCAGTGGGAACAGGCAGTTCACAAGGCCCTTTCAGGCTCTTCACTCCACTGTTTCTACCTTGTCCCAGGAGTGAGCCAAGTAGTAAAGCCAGTCCTGGCTTCTAAGTCCCAGGAGCCTAGATTCTTCTGTCAACACTGGTTCTCAGAACATTTCAGCCCTCCCCAAAGGCAATGATGATGATAATAACACCACACCTTCCAGGAGTTTAAGTCAGCTATGGCTGCTGAAGCAATGGATGGTCTCCAAGTGCTTGAGGCTATCTGGTGGCCCTGATTGCCAAATCACAAAACTCTTCAAGACCACATTTGGAGTATTGATGGTTCAATTCCATGCTTGCCTGTTTCGGCTGGAACCCTGGCACCCACTGCCACCCCAGGGTATGTGGCCTGGGCTCCCTCCTTAGGGGATATGCTCCTGCAGCATGGCCCACAGCTCTTGGCAAAGGTTTCTCCCCTCTGCAGCAACACATCCTGGGGGGAGAGGGGGCCAGGATAGGGTCTGGGACGAAGGCTAGGATTGGGGTGGGGGCAGGAGTACAGATGCTTCCTGCCCTTGCTGATGAGTTGTCTTAGCAGTGTGACATAACTTAGAGACAAGAGAGCCCTGGCTGTCCTCCTGCAAACCTGAATTGTGTTCCTTGTAAAGCATTCAAGTGTAACCATGAATAGGAAAAAAAACTAAAGACTTATTGCAGAAGCAATTATTTTTCAGCTCTGATGATAAATTTCCAAGCTACTCGAATTTAATTAAGAAAATGTGTTGTTTTTACACCAAAGTTGGACCCCCCCCCCCAAATTCTTTAGTATTTGCCAACTTTGATTGCAAGAGGATGGAGTGCCATGCATTATTTGGAATACTAGTTTCAGGTCAAGGTCCCAAGCAGAGGCTGAGAAAGCAACTCCTATGCAAGCATGGGAGGGCTTGCACGGAGGAGAAACTAGTAAATGAGGGAGAGAAGCAGAGTGGGTCAAGGACAGAATTGGGCCAGGGTGTGGGGGAGAGTCAGAAGTCTGGGCTCAGTCTAATTGCTCAGCAGTCCTCGATCACGAATTTTATCAGGGATTTTTCCTCCCAGAAGCAGGGGCACTGGCTCCTGGAACTCTGAAGTAGAGGGTCACTGCTATGGATGACCTCAATGGAGTGGACCTGGGAGACCTCGCTGGTCAGCCAAAGGCAAGCCTCTTGACTAGGGTGCATCTGCGAGCCTGAAGCAGCCCACACCTGCAGCCAGCACGGGTGGGTATGGACCTGCCTGGAGAACCCACAGCAGCTGTTCCAGCATTTGGCCCATGTCAGTGTAATATATCTCCATTTTAATGGAAGGTGGAGCCCCATTCCTACAATTCCTGTTTTCCAGAAAAGGAATCCAAGACTTTGGCAGAGCAAGTGAATTCATGAAAGTCATACAGGGCCACAAATGAGCCAAGAGCTTCTGGTGTTGTAGCCTGTCTCTGAGGGATCCTCTGCTTGAAATGGGGAGACGGGAAGCTGCATATCCAGGCAGTTCCTGTCCTCAAACACATCCCTGGGCCACTTTGTTCAGTGGAAACAGCCATGTGGGCATTACCTATGCAGAGCTAACTTCTTCATGAGATGTTAACTGTTTTTCACTTACTGCAACATAAAGATTGAGGCATCTCTGAAAATTAAATATTGAAGTTTGGTAACACAGTTATTGTAGCAGAGCAACAGTACACTATAATGATATATTACTCCATTTCTGATTTTAAAGCACAAGCCCATTTCTCAGTAATTTTCAAGAATATCTTATTTTTTTAAACCCCAAACAAAAATAGACACTAGGAAATAAACCCATATTCATGCTATAAAAAATTCTTAAAAACATATTAAAAATACCAGTTCATGACCCACTTGCTATCCTCATAATCATGTTAAGCCATTTGCTTTCTCCTGGAATGTTGCATTGGAACATGAAAAATGAGACAGATCAACAGCTTCCAGTGCTATGGCCATGTAAATGTTGTGAACTGGAACTTGATGTTCCAGAAAATGTTTTAAGAACAGAGATTAATGAATTTATAGGAAGAGTGCAGAATATGTTTCTGTCACTCAAAATAATGATGCACCCTTAAAAAAAGGCATTAGTGCATGGACCAGCGCCAAGGTGAGGGGCTACTTACATAACAACAGGGCAAAATGCCTTGGGCTCGCATCGTACCTAATTGTGCCTCACTCACAATGAACAATGCCATAATACCACCCAAAAGTCATAAACACTGCATCTGCTTCCAATGATGAATTACAAAGCAGTTCCTTATCAAAAAACAATAAGCAAAAGCCAAGAGAACTCTTTAAATAAAACCCAAAAGGCTTCTGTTGTTGACAGCATTGTCCCCTGTTTAGCATCACTCTTTGAGATACAGACAATCTCTCTGGGAAGCTGAGACATTTCCTGTGGTGCCCTGGCTGAGCTCCACAGAGCCTAAGGTTTCACTAGGTATTAGATAATAGGACGATGGGGCAGTGTGGGTTACCCCTTACGGGACCTATTATTAGCAAGTCAGAATACCTAGCACGCCTGCCTAAGCGAGGTCCCCAAGGCACTGGTAATACTTAGCCCAGAGTCAGAGCAGCTTGGAGAGAGCAGTTGAAATCAATCAGCTGAGCCATCCCCATGGGGCCTTTAGTTTAGCTAGCTAAAGCTAGGAAGGGAAGGACAAAAATAGGTCTAGTTCTCCAACTCTCAGAAGAGAAGCAGGAAGTTGACTAATTAAATTTGGGAACCCAGGTGAGGGAAGACTCCTGAGTTTCACTAATGCAGGAAGGAGATTTATTTGTTGGAGAATTAGAATTTTCAAGCTCTGGTTTCGCCTTCGCATGCTTAAAGGTTTGGGGATGAAGGGTCTAGGGAGAAAGCAGACACCTCTGCGTGTGAGACTGAGGGCTGCCAGGGCAGCGTGGGTGTGCCCACACTGCGGGCTGTGGAGGAAAACAGCATCTTGCTTATGCAGCACACACTCAGGTGGCCCCATGGCAGCACACTCAGGGGACTCCTCCATTCTACAGTGGTCCTTATACCCCAAGTGTACCTGCTTGCTCCCTCTCCCTTCTCCCCAGATCCTTGGCATCAACCATCTCCTTCCTCTCATCTTTCCTTTCCACAGGCTCCTTCCCCTTGCTCCACACACACTCAGATCTCAAGTCCTGGAACAACAACAAAGCTGCACCATGACCATGTCTTTCTCTCAACTTAACTCTCTTATTTTCCTCCTGTCACCACTGCACAGCAACCACCTCGCTGCTTCATCTTCCATTTATTCTCTGACTCTGTAGTCTGCATCCTTCACCCTGGAACATGCACTTCCAAGGGTCCCAGTGGCACATCCCAGCTTCTTGCATCTCCTCCCCGTCAGCTGTAGCCACTAGTCCTACAAACCACACTGCATCTCTGTGTGTCCTGGCTTTGTTTCCATTCTTCTCAGGCACAACAGCATTCTCTTGCCAGTTTTCAGTAGACTCAAGGTCAAGGCAGTTATCACCTGGACAGAGCCTCTCCCCTACAGTCAGACAGTACTGAGAGGATACACTCCTGAAACCTGCTTGGGAGCCCTCTGAGTTGGACTAAGCCACTGGGCCATTGGATTTTATGGCAAAGCATGTGACAGTCCCAGGCAATTGTCCGTATGCCTTGTAAGGTCTTGGAAAGCTCAAGTTCTGGCTGCAGGACAGTTATTCCCTATTACCCCCCAGATGGAGGAAGCCTGATTCTGGACAAATCCTGTGGTCTAGAAGGCTCCACCAGCCCTGTGCTCTGAGGCCACAACCCTGCCTGGAACTTGGACCACGCTTTTTTTTTTTTCAACTTATTATTTGTTTTTATTGGAAAGGCAGATCCACACAAAAAAGGAGAGACAGAGAGAAAGATCCTCTGTGCTCTGGTTTACTCCCCAAGTGGTCGCAATGAGTTGAACCAAAGCCAGGAGTTTCCCCAAGGTCTCCCATGCTGGCACAGGGTGCCAAGGCTTTGGGCCATCCTCCATTGCTTTTCCAGGCCACAAGCAGGAAGCCAGGTGAGAAGTGGAGCAGCCAGAACATGAACTGATGCCCACATGGGATTCCGGTGAATGCAAGGCCATGTTTTGGTATACCTTGACAGTGTGACCTTGGATTTTCTACCCTTGCCTGTTTCTACAATGCTGAAATAGCAAAATGTTAAACTTGTAACAGTTGCTAAAGGATTATCCTACTGTGATAATATGGGAGAAAATAGCAGAAGACAAAGTGGGAAGGGAGAGTAGAGGGAATCCTTATAACTACAAAAGTGTATCATAAAAAATAATGACAATAAAAATGTAAAAAAAAATGACTACAAAGTGACGAGGATCGGTCACTCCCCAAAAGAGACAGAGAGACATGCAGAACCAGAGGAACAGAAAAATCCCTATGCATTCCGCTTGCATCGTCGTCTCCCATCTGAGGAAAACCTGGAGCGACTCGCAGGAGGAATAATGGAAGGAGTCAGACTCATAGGTGGCAGTCAGAAGAAAGCCCTGTGAGTCCCCTGGGAGCGTGCACTTCTCTGGAGAGTGTGTCAGGCAGAGGACCTGCAGGGGAAGAAGAGGCAGTGCAGAGGGTGTGGGAGGCAGGATGCCCTGCTGGCCTCCTCCAGCACTGCAGAGCCATTTGGAGGCCAAGAAAGGCTTCCTACAGCCCCTGAGTGCCCAAGACCTTCAGGGGCGATTCCTGTCCCTCTTCAGGGTGGGCAGTGAGACATCAAGCCAAAGAGGAGACAAGCAGATCCTTAGTGCTGTGGCCATAGGGACAACGAATCAGGTAAGGATCCGAGAACTGAGGCATAAGCCACGGCAGGTAGAAATTCCAATCCATCCAGTGCAAAAGGGGCCCCTTAGAAACCTTCAAAGCTGGATGCCGACAGTTTTGGGGTCCTGAGAAAAAAGGAGGTTTCCATAGAAACAAGAAAAAGGCAACTGCCTCTCGGAGTGAAGGACAGGGCTACGAAGATGTAACTCATACATGCTCATCTTTATTCTAGTATAGAAGTCTGAGTCTACAAGAAGCGCTTAGCTCCCTAGCCTTAATTTTTAAACTGCTCCCAATCCACCCAAAGTTTGGTAAGTTGTCCCCTCCAGTGAAATGGAACAGTATAACTTGAAGCCCTGTCCATTTGCTACAGCTGAAGGGAACATCTGATGACTTCCTGACTCCTGGCCTCCCCACAATCATGCAATTCACAACGTTGGTCTTCCCACCCCAGACCCACTGTCCACCATCATCCACCCAAAGCTGAGCCCTGTTCCTGTATCCTGCACCGGGCCCAGTGCCAGGCCCTGCTCCTGTGTCCTGTATTGGGCTCATTGCTTCTGACTTTTGGCTGGTTGGGTCAGTACAACAGAGAGGAAGAGGGGTTAGGGTCTTTCTCCCCAGGCTACTGTTTTTTTTTTAACTCCATCATCTGGCAGCTTCCCTTCTAGCTGCCTCCATCCCACATGTGCTTCTGTCCTTATCGTCTGCTATCTTCAAGTTTGGTCATGCCTGACACGCTTGTATGTGCCAATGTCCACCTTCTCCAGCAGCAATGCCATTCAATGGCTCCTCTAGTACTTTTTCAAATCATTGTTATTTATTTATTTATTTGAAAGCATGACAGAGACAGAGATAAGTATCTTCCATCCTCTGGCTCATTCCCCAAATGATAGGAAGAATCAGGACTGAGCCGGTCTGAAGCCAGGAGCCAGGAGCTCCATCCAGGTCTCCCACACAAATGGCAGGGGCCCAAGGCCTTGGGCTATCTTCTACTGATTTTCCAGGTGCTTGAGCAGACAGCTGATCAGAAGAAGAATATCTGGGGCTCAGAATTTATGATCCAAAACAGCATGCTGATACAAAAGCAGAAGTTTAACCTCCTTAGCCACTGAGCCAGCTCTGGTATTTCGTTGTTTTTAAAGGACATGAGTGACGGACAAGAGGAAGAACATTTCACCTTATTTTTCAATTTGTATGGTTTCTTTTTTTTTTTTCCTCCCCATTTTATCTGAAATGGACAGAGACAGACAATAATCTTGCATCTGCTGCTTCACTCCCCAAATACCCACAATGGCTCAGGCTGAGCTGAATCAAGCCAAAGTCAGGATTCAGGAGCTTCATCTGGCTCGCCCACATGTGTAACAGAGGCCCAAGCGCTTGGCCTTCTTCCACAGCCTTTCCATTGACAAGGAAGGAGCTGCATCAGAAATGAAGCAGCCAGGACATGAACCAGAGTGTGCATGG
This sequence comes from Ochotona curzoniae, assembly GCF_017591425.1. Lineage (NCBI taxonomy): Eukaryota > Metazoa > Chordata > Mammalia > Lagomorpha > Ochotonidae > Ochotona > Ochotona curzoniae. Next base: position 19,545,849 of record NW_024466307.1, read on the forward strand.
GAGGCCAATGTTTGCTATGTTAAAACATCTGTTTTTAATGAGGTATTGGGAAGGGATTGAGAACTTGCATTTGGAAAGAAGGGAAATCTGACTGGACCAAGGTCCTCTTCCAAAGTTGGTGAGAAAAAATATAATGTAGGGGCTGGGGAAGTTTGGCATGAAGAATATTTTACTGCTGGCCGCTGTCGTGGGGTCATCACGGGTATCACTGTGTAACCTGCAGTGGCCATGTGGCTGAGACCCATCTTCCATGGCGAACGACTAGCACAGTGGAATGTGGAAGGGTCCAGGGCATGGACTTGAGCAAACAGATCTGAGCTCACCTGAGCATAGAGGTGGTGGGGTACCTGGGGGGAGGCGCTCTCCAATGTGAGCCTCTGCAGGGAGTGAGGATTACTCAACATGGGAGCTGCCCACAGCACAACACTACAGGCAGAACTGTTCCTGCTCCAGAGAGACCGGGATTATTTTGGAGAACTAGTGCCAGGCCCTGAAAAACACAGATGCCAAGGCTTGCTAGCTCTTCCTTCAAAATTGGAGTCACATACTCCTGAGCCACTTGGCTTCTGAGTCGAGAAAATGCAGCAGTGGGAGAAGGAGGGCCAGGGAACTGAGGTTGAGCTACTACGAAAGCTGATGAGCCACACCTTTCACTGATGCTCTTGGGAACCCTCATGATCAGAGAATAAATGGCGTGAAGTTACAGCTGCTTTAGGCAGAATATCCCAGGCAAGCTATTCTCAGGGCCCCGTTGTTACCACACTCACAGTCTGTAATCAGCATCAGGGCAGAGATTCCCTCTTTAGGGCTCCTCTACCAGGACAAGTCAGTGAAATTCAGAACAGGTGCCTAAGGGCCCCACTGCAGCATGCAAAACACCTTCCCCCAGGGGCTGTAGGGCTATTCATTCCACCTCCCCACGCTTCCCAAGGTATGCCCCCTGGGCTTTAGAGACTTCAGAAAGTGCTCTTGTATTTGAAAAAAAAAAAAAAAAAAAAAAAAAGCATCTCCAGGGAAAGATAGAGACTGTGAGGCATCCTGGGGAGATTAGGACAGCCTGTCTCACTCAGCAACTAGGGCAGGCTGGTGTTTTCAGACCAGGGGCCAGCACTGTGTGCTGGAGGAGGTGGCCATGTGACTCCCTCCCTGCCCACACCAAGGAGGCTGTTTCCTGTTTGCAAACCAGGAAAGCTTGGAGTTTTCGCCACAAGGGGAGCAAGCCGAGGCAGAGTTGCACTTACCAAGACCACCCTTTGGTAGGCAAGCAGCAGCAGCAGGCTGTGGCACAACGTCCTGTGGGAGTTAGTTTACTATTATTAAGACTGCATTTCTATTACGCCAATGCTGATGGCGTATGCGGATATCAGTAATTATGCTCTCTAACACCAGATACTGCTTCTGCTTCTCTCCATTCCCAGCATCCATGTGTTTCCTGATTGCTCCTGACTGTCCTGGGCTGTGGGTAGTGCAGGGCTGCTGTGTCTTGGGTTTCAGACCCAGCCAAGATGGCTCAGCTCCCACAGCATTAGCTCTGTATTCAGAAGGAAAGCCGCCTGCTGTGAACATAGGGAAAGAGGAAAAGGGAACTTGCTTTTTCTCAGGGAGATTTTATATGGATCTTCTGGTCAATGAAAAGTCTATTTAAATTTTTAATGGAGGATCTTGGCCGAATGGTATGTTGTAGCCTTCACTGTGTATTACTGACCTCAAGTTCTTTGGCTCATTTGCAAATGGAATTGACAACAGACCGATGTTCAACCTAGACAGTTTTTATTGGGGCTCATGCTAGGGAGCCAACAGCCCGGCAGGAAGAGCTTCCACTGAGTGGCTTCCCAGCGGGAGTTGAACAGGTGTTTTTACTTGGGTCCGGAAGGCATGATGTTCCATGTCAGTGCAACGCCCTTCCGTCTGCAGTCAGGTTGGCATGCTGCCTCATCCCACTTGGAACACCAACCTTGAGCCAGCAACTGGTTTGGTGTGCTGTGCAGGCGCTGTGTGTTTTTGGTTTGGTTTGGTTTTGCCCGTAATATATGAAATAGTGCATTGCTCACTACTGTCACCCCAGGAAGGTCCCATATCTGGGTTTCTGTGCGGCTAGGAGCCAGATGTTCTTTGTTGCTGATTGCTTTGGAACTGGAGATGATTGCATGTCGGATTAGGAGTGGCTTCATTTAGTGAGTTCTGCTTCTATCCTGTTTCCCTACCACAGGTGACAGATGTGATATGCATTTCTAGAATTATGGTTATTGAGCCAAATTTTGGAACTCAGACAAGTAGGATTTGGGGAGAAATATCCTCTTTGGAGGGAGAATCCATCCTGGGGCACCTAACGGACACTCTTGAGTAACAAATATCATGGACACACTTCCAGTCAATGCTACTGTAAGGAGATTAAAACAAAGTTTCTGTTATTAAGATGTATTGTTCTGGAAAGGAGAGAATATAAACTTACAAGAAACAAGAGAACCCCCAAAACTGCGGAAACTCAGAAAAGTAGGGCTCATGCTGTTCTTTCTAGGGGTTGAAAAATGAAAAAAAAAAAGTGAATTTGGGGGAATATTTTTCTCCCACAATCATTTCTTTTTTTCTAGCAATTGGCAGACTTTAATATTCAAGGAGAATTAAGTCCATCATACATAAGTTAGTCATTCTTATTTTCTTTTGAAAAAAAGGCATTTGCAAATAGGCATACACATGTAGCATATTTCTGAAGTTATTTACAAAGGACTTTAATGTCTCTTCTTATAGTAATTGAAGCCAATTAATATAAACTATACTGAACAGAACTGATATTTATATTTCCAATTCTTAAGAACATATGATTTGTTGTAAAATATTTTAAGTAGGCAGTTTCAACTGTGAATGCAGGATATTGAGCTTTTTTGCAAGTTGAGCACATCTTTTGAATAATAAATAACAATTATGAAAAACTTACTATGTACCAAACATTCAGACTGGCATTCTTTCTGGTCTTTGCCACACCCCATTATTTGGGCACTTTTATCAGCCACTGCCCTTTACAGGTGAGGAAACAGAGCTTAAAATCTGCCACACTCAAAGCAAGGCTTTGAACCCTGAAGTTCTGATCCCAAATTGATCAGATGGAGTCCTGTGCTGGTGGTCAGTCTACACAGCCCAAGTCTCCCATTAGGGGAAGAGGTGCTGCCCACTGAAGGAGCACTGTCCGGCCTCCAGATACCTGCATCTCCAAGGGCTGCCTCCATCTCAAGGACCTGAAATCACATCCTTCCTTGCAAGGTCACTTAGACCCAGTGCTGGAAAACTCTGATGAGCACAGCTCAGTCAAAACAATTAAGGCTTGCTGAGCTCACGCACTTTGCATTCCCTCCTATCATCTGTTGCTAGGGAAGCCAACCTCTCCAAGGCTGCGTGCATCTGCATGATACGCAGTCACATTCTCCAATAGACTCAAGGGAGTTTGACATATCATTTTGGACTACTGTGTTTACTATGTTTGAATGTGCCCTCCCAAAGATCATGTGTTGGAGGCTTAATCCAGAATGCCATAATGTGATACAAGTGGGGCCTAATGAGAGGTATTTAGATCACAAGAACTCCACCTTCATGAACAGATGGACACTGTTTGTAAAAGGGCTAGAGAAACGCAGGTTTGACAACTTGCTCTCCTGCCTTTCCATTTTCTTCCATAGGATGATACAGAAAGGAAGTTCTCATTACTTGCCAGTCCTCAATCTTCCCTGCCTCCAGATCCATCAGCCAATAAATTTCTGTTCATTGTAAATTGTTCAGTTTGTGGTATTCTGTTATAACAGTACAACACATCCCGGAACAAGTGCTATAGGTTTAAAAAAAAGATCTACTTCTAAAAAAAAAAAAATAAGATTTCACCATTTTCCTTTAGGCTTTGATGTATGACACCATTGCATTTGAGCATTCATTTGATTGATTTCATTCATCGGTAACTGACCAAATTTCCAACATCTTTATTCGTCAATTGGCTATGTATGTGTTTTGAACAGTAGCCCAGGATCACAGCATCAATGCTGTAAAATCTTGCATCTTTCGCAAGACATAGAGTTTCATTCTACCTTTTGTTTGCATTCTATCTTTTGTTTGCAAATACACCCAGTATTTTTTGTAGGAAATCTTTAACAATCTCAGAAAAACAAACAGTGGTGATTAATGGTGTTCATCAGCTGCTCTGGGTAAATACTAGACCATAGCCAATTTCAAGTCATAAATATGATGTCACTAAATTAGGGGAAATTGTGTACATTGATTACATCAAGTCTGAAGGCCTTATGGTTTACTTCCAGCAAGCCACTGGCCAGACACTAGTATTACATAAGAAGTGGTGTCTGAATAGTCCCAAATTTGTTAACTGATTAGTGTTTTGGTATATTCCTGATATTAGAAGTTTGTCTTCCTGATAAACTTTTTAACCTATGAGATTCAAAAATTAGGAAACGCAATAACATTATCCAACATTCTCCACGGGGATACAGCACAGTGACCTGTCTGGCTAAGCCATAGCTTGCAACCTCAGTGTCCCACACTGGCATCAGTTCATTTCCCAGCAGTTCTATTTTTGAACAAGCTCCTGGCTAATGCACCGACGATAGCAACTGAGAATGGTCCAGTTGCTTGGGCTGCTGCAACCCACCAACATGAGAGGCCTCGATGCAGCTCCTGATTTTGACCTGACCCAGCCCAGCCATTGTAGCCATTTGGGGAGTGAACCATCTGATGGAATAACTCTCTCTCTGTCTCACTCTATATGATCCCATCTTTCTAATAAATAAATAAATTTGGTTGAAATATAAAACTCTCCAGGGTGACCTAGAAGAAAACAAAAACCTAATAAAATCCCGTGATATCTCTGGAATCATTAACTTTTCCTGTGCCTTGGTAAAGGTAATATCCTCCCAGACCTCCACCATTCCTGTACTGCAGATGCTGAAATAGCAAGACTGTCACACCTTCTAAGCAATATTGTTCTAAGAAATACAAGGCGGTCTGAAACTAAAGCTAAACTTCATTTTTTATTTCTTTTACCTCCCCCAAAACACAGAGACTCTGTTGCAAATTGTTAGGCACAAAATTATGGCCCCGATCCCCAAATTCACAGTGTTGACTCTTTTACTCCCAATGTCACTGTCATTGGAGACTGGACCTTCCAAGAGACACCCAAGTTTAAGTGCAGTCTTCATGAGAAGCCTTATCCAACAGGACTAGTGTCCTTAAAAGAATAGAGAAAAGCACCAGAGAGGCATGAGCATGAACACAGAAGAAAGGCCGTGTAAGAACCCGGTAAGAAGGGACCCCCCTGAAAGCCCGGGGTGGGAGGGGTGGCTTCTGGAGACAATCCACAGGCACCTTGAACGTGGGTGTACAGGCTTCGAAACTGTAGCAAGATCAATTTCTGCTTTTGGAACCAGCCTGTCTATGGCTTTTTGTAAATAAGTAGACTAGCACACGGAGTGGCTGCATCAACCTGGAGCATCTCCCAGTTTGTAATGGTAAACACACAAATCATAGCCCTGTGGTGTGTGCAAACATGCTTGTATGCATGCATGCTCTGACCTTGTAACTCAGTGTGTTTGTTTGCATACTGTTGAGAAGGTTGATAGTGGACAATCTGCAGATTATTACAACTTGGTCTGCCAAAGAAAATATAACTGTCACTTTCATTTAAAAGCATTTATTCATTTTTGGAATGACCATTATTAATATAAAACATGTTTGCATGTACTGTATTCAATTCAGTGTAATAAAAGACACACAGGTTATTCAAAAATCTCTCAAAGTTTGCTGAAGCAAACCTGGAAATTCAGATAACCCCTTCTCAACTTATCTGTACTGCCTTGTTTGGAAACAGGATGATGGGGGAAATCAATGAGATTGGGAAGGTTTGTTTTTTTCCATAATGAAATGGGCCAAGGAACAAACAGTACTTTCTTTTACACAAGGCGTATTCTTTGGCCCATGCAGACATTACAGACCAGTCTCCCTAATCTCAGACCTGACCAACACAGCTCTATCCGCCAACCCCCGCCTACTCACTTTCACTAGGCTGCCAGTAAATTCCCATCGCTGGCTTCTACCTTCCATGTACACAGCAACTCACTGTTAGAGGTACTGCACACAGGCGTTGGCTGTTGATCTTAGTGATGCCTCTGAGTGCTGCTAACAGTGTGATCGTTAAGATGCTGAGTTAGGTAAGTGCCCTCTGGCATTCAGACCATCTTGGCTGAGCTGCTCCATGCCAGCCTTCCCCCCACCAGCCCCCTGATCCCTTGAGCCTCCTAGCACTCAGTTGGCTTTCTGCCACAGGAGCCTCAGGGTTGGATGTGTTGCTATGCCCTCAGTGCTGACCAGATCCCGTGAGTGCTGCCTGCAACTCAGGAAAACAAGACAAAGCTATGAAAACCAGTTTTCTGCTAGTGACTCAGGAAAAGCAGCCAAAGATGGCCCAAGTATTTGGGTCCCTGCCACTCATGTAGGAGATCTGGAAGAAGCTCCTGGCTCTGGCCTGTACCAGTCCTGGCCATTGTAGCCAGCTGGGGAGTGAAGCAGTACGAGGGAAATCTCTCTTCTCTTTTTCTCTGCCTCTCTGACTTTCAAATAAAAGAAATACTCATGTATAACTATTTATCGAGCGCTGGAAGAGCTTTATATTTCCTTATCAATTAAAACATTGGGATGCTAATAATAATTTGTCCATATTCTTATACAATACAACAGTCAATACGTTTTTAACAAGATGATGAATTTAGCCCTGTTGTCATTCTTCTGTCGTTCCTGGAGGGTGGTGTGGCAATATGCATCAGCTGACCTCAAAGTGCCCACCTGCTCTCTGCTGCTAAGCCAGAGCCAAGTGATAGACCAGTGTTTTTCTCTCTCCTTTGGGATTACCAAAATGAGAAAGCCTATCAAAAATGATTGCAACACTAGACTTCTGGCAATAAAAACAATTATTTATGAAAAGCCAGACTCAAGTGAGGGGAGTCCAAAGCTAGCTCCTCTTGTTGCCTGGAGAGCCCCGCAAGTGTGGGGCAAGGAGGGAGAACCAGAGTAAAGCATGGTACCTCTTGGAGGTGAAGAGAAGACGTTGGGAGGCTGCAGAGAGCAACTCTTCTCAGAACAAAACGTTGCAGAGGCCTACAGGGGGCATCTTGAGTAGGAAAGGAATGGAGATTCAATATGAAAACTTCAAAAGCTTGGGGGCAGAGATAAGAGGAAATGGAGAATTAGGAAACAAAGATTTCATCCACTTTTCCTTGATCCTCACTCTTTCCCACCCTGGTCAACCCTGTAATCACCATCAAATAAATAAATTATAAAAAAGAAAGAAAGAAAAAGCCTGGGGACAGGGGAACCTGCTTAACAGAATTAGAGGCAAAAATGCCTGGTCCTCACAGAACTGGATAATGGGGCATGTCTCCACAAGACAGACAGGGAAATTTCACAATTCATTAAATAGATGCACAATTGTGGGAACTATTGAGCTCTAGATTGGGCACTATCCCAGTCTTGTTTCACAAACCTTAAAAGCAAGACTGAAGGGGCCGACGTTGCACCATGGCAGGTTAAGCTACTGCTAGGCACCAGTTGGGTTCCAGCTGCTCCACTGCTGACCCAGTTCATGCTGAAGTGTCTGGGAGACAACAGAAGATGGCCTCGGTGCTTGGGCTCCTGCCAGCTGTGCGGAAGACCTGGATGAGGTCCCATGCCTGCAGCCTGCTGTAGCCCCATCCATTGCACCATTTGGGGAATGGATCAGCTAATGGGAAACTAACACTCTCTCTCTCTGTCTCTCTCTCTCTCTCACCCCCCTCCCCCACGTTTTGAATAAAAAACAAAACCCTTAAAAATAAAAGACAAAATAAAAGGTTAGGAATGTTTATAACTAACAACTACATCCCAGAAACCAATATTGACAGGCATGTGAATATTTTTAGTACTTAACAAGGGAAAATTCAAAATGTCTGGGATATAAAAAATAACAAAAGATAAGCCACCGTTAGGGAAACTCAAATCCCTCATCAGGCACTGTTTAGAATCCTGGCTACTCCATCTCCAATCCAATCCAGTTACCTGCTACTGCACCTGGAAGCAGCAGATGATAATTTAAGTACCTGGATCCCATTACTTATGTGGCTGGCGTTCCAGACCCCTGACTACTGACTTTTGCCTGGCTCAGCCATGGCTGCTGTGACCCCTTGGCAGAGTCAAACAAAAACAAAAACAAAAAATGGCAAATATCTCTCTGTCTCTCTCTCTCTGTCTCTCTCTTTCTCCCTATACAGACTCTACGTTTCAAAGTAGATAAACCTTTTTGTAAAGAAAAAATAATAATAATAATAAAATAAGGAGAACGAAGAGCAGATTGGACAGATGACCAACAACCTGATGATAGATTTAAACATAATCATAGAAACAATCATGTTAACTGTAAGTGGCCTAAATACTCCAATTAAAAGGTAGAGGTTGTGATACAGCAAGGTGAGCCACCACTTGGTACATCTTCTTCACTTATCGAACTGCTTGGGATCAAGTCTGAACTCTTCTTCCAGGTCCCTGGTAATCTTGTAAGGAAGCATCGGATGATGCCTTAAGTACTTGAGTTCCTGTCAGTCATCTAAACAGAATTCCTGAATTATGGCTTCAGCCTGGCCCAGGAACAGCAGTTGCCAATACACCAGGGAATGAACCAGAAAAAATCTCTCTCTTGTATGTGTGTATGTATGTATGTGTATTTGTATATATATCATTCTCTGTCACTCTGCTTTAAAACAAATATACAGTTTCTTAAAACTAAAATATAAGAAAGGAGAAAGCCAGGCTATGTTTTAAAAAATACTATCTAGCTTCATACTATCCACAGGAAACACACTTCCACCATAGGAGCCAAACAGCTTAAGAGTAAAAAGATGAGGGGGGAAATCTGCCAAGAAATTTGAAGTGGCTGTATTATATTTAAAAAGTGAATTTCAGAGCAAAGAATATAACCGGGGATCAGCAAAGCATTGCATAATGATAAAGGAGCCAGCTCATGAAGAGAAATGAGTAAGCCCAAAAGTCTGTGTGCTTAATACTGAAGCTTTACACTACATGAAGCTCAAACGTACAGGCTTGCAAGAACAGCCAACCAAATCTGCAAACATAACCAGAGATTTCAATATCAAACTCTCAATAAATGATAGAATAAATAAACAAATGATAGAATAAATCCTATAAATGTGGAATATGTCAGCAATACTATTAACCAACTTGACGTATTGACATTTATGGCAAACACTGCTAAGCATCAGGAACATCCTTCTCAACTGCACACGGAGTATCAAGAGAGACTGTGTTCTAGACCATGCGGAAATCTCACTAGATTGAAGATGACTCCAGTCACACAAGGTGTGCGCTGACCACCTGATCTGAACACTTACAAAACTACAGTCATCACAACCATGATTTATTAACAGGAAGACAGACGAATAGGCTCCAAAGTCTGGGGATAGATGGCCATGTAACAGATGATGGATTTCCCCAAAGTGTGCAAATGCAATTCAATAGAGGAAAGGATTGAATTTTCAATAAAAACCTTGAAAATTAGCTATTCAATTTTTTTAAAAACTCACAACACACCCAAAAATGTCTCCATGGTAAATATTTGGCTTAGTGTTTGGCCCCCAGCCCTTGGGGAAGGGCTCACCTACAGATCTTGACGCCCCAGCTACCTGGTACTAAATTCCTTGGGAAACAGCAACAGTGGTACAAGTATTAGGATTCCTGCCACTCACATTGTGGGCCTGGATTGAGTTCTTGACTCCCAGCTTCAGCCTGCTTCCAGTCCTGGCAGGTGTAGGTATGAAGTTACTTTCAAAAGTAGGTCCTCAGTCATTCACATTGGGACAGGAGGACTGAAAGACGCTGTTCTTTAGCACACCAGCTTCCCCAAAGAGATGGAAAGGCGAAACTTCAAGGGTGCAGGATAGAGTGGGAGGCTTCCTGCAAGCTTCTGTACAGGTTGTCAAGAGGGCAAAGAAACCTGAGATCTTGTGACACCCAGAATATTTTTGCCAACTGAGGGTCCCGGGAGACTGCATGCCAGGCACAGGACAAGGCTCCCCTCGCAAAGAGCACCTGCTCGCATCAGGGGGGCCACATGTCTCCCTCAGGTCTCTGTGACCAGGAGACATCTCCAGGGCAGAAGAGGAGCAGGTCACTACACAGACTGCACTGCCCCATGTGCTTCCAGAAGCGACTAGGGCAGACACTGGGCAGCACTGCAGCCCCGCAGCTTCAGCTAGCAGACACATGCACTCCATTTTAAGAAAGCTCACAAGATTCCCCACACCTGGGGGACATTTGTATTGCAACGGTTCCACAGATAAAACTCAGAAAGAAAAGAAATCAGAATCAACAGTGGCTATCTTGAGATGGTGGAGTCTCCAGTCACTTCAGTTTTTTTCTTTATGCTAATTGTGTCATCTGGATGCTTTTCAATAAGCATGTATTACTTTTATAGTCATAAGAAGCGATAGAGCTATGTTGAATTTATTTAAAATCTCCCAAGCAAAATGAGGATAAAATGTTTCCGTAGGATTACATTATAATGAAATACAAACTCATTATAAATGTATAGAAAAAGAATGGGGGCTAATATACTAAAATATTAATGGACCAAAAGTTTGAGTGGTACAATTAAGACTTTTCTTCCTTTGTGTTGTTCTGTTCTCATTGTTTTTTTTCTCATTTTGTTTATCTGTCATTTTTATAATCAGACTATGAAGTTATTCTAAATATGCTTTATAAATACTGCAACAGAAGTTAAGTTGGCTAGCCACAGCACTGCAGACAAGTCCAGGTCCCTGGGAAGTCACTGCTTCTGAGATGAGGCAGTTGGACTTTGACCACTTCCAATGCTTTTCACTCTAGGATTTGCTCACTCTTGAAATGTTTGGAGATCAGATATGAAGATATTTGATACTCTATGTTTATGCTTCAAAATAAAAACAAATGATAGGAGGGATTGTAATTATCTCCATAAACTTTCCCCTTCCTTAGATTGTCTTCCGAGCCAGGCACTCTGCCTCGGATTGTCTTCTCTTAAATTGAGTCCCTTGTTGATTCGGAAGAGATGAATTCTGAAGTTCAAGACTGCTAGGCCTTCATGTTTATTTATAAGCCCCTTATTGAAGCACATAACTTGTATTTGCTTCAAGACTGATGCACAATTTTCCATGCCATACTGCCCATATATTATCCAAATACCACATTTTCCAGATTGATTTTTCCCTTCTTTCTCCCATTAAATCTTCATATTAATCACGCCAACATTTGCCTTCATTGAGGATGTTGATTAACGAGAAGTAAATTATCTGTCTATTGCATATTCACCAAAGTATGTCAGAGTATTCCAGACTGCTTAAAAAGTAGCTGTCCCAAATTGCCCACTAGAAATGCCAGGAGTCTAATTTCTTTTGAGTTACAGCAGCAGATGTGCTGGCCTGTCCCTGGAAAGGCTAAGGCTCAAGCAAGCACGCTGGTGCACATGAGTCCGATTTTATTAGTTGCCATTATTATTTATGGTTTGTTGAGCAGCAGTGATGCATGGCTCAATGCGGACTCATGTCTTAGCTCACTTACCATGGTGATCCTGGGCTCAGAACGTATTTTTTCCTCTTTGAATATTTGAAAAGCATCAGTTCACAGATTCAAAACTGGAAAACCTGTCTAGAACAACCACGGGATACAACGTCACGTTCCCCTGTCTCTGCTGCAGCTGCTGACCTCACCTGCGGGAGTGGAGGCAGTGGTCCCTTCTAGTTATCTGTCCTATGCAGACACTGCTGACGCCCCATGGGAGGCACCCTGCACCCACGTGGGAGACAGCCGAGCTTTCTTGGCACGGACGTGGGCTTCAGGGTCACCTCAATCTGGATCATAGCCTGCCTCTGCCACTTTGCAGCTACCATCTTTAAAAAGTTACTTGACCTCTTGGGAATTCTCTTTATGCAGCTGTAAAATGGGAATCATCACCATCACACCTGCTGTTCGGGCGATTAACCAGGATTAAAAGTGATAAGACCTTGTTGATCCTGTAAGAAGGTGCTTGGAGAGCAGATACTTTTCAGGAATGAGTCAGAAAGACCACAGGGCGGTTGCCAAGGGGCACAGTGAGCTGTGCTTTTCTTTCACCTGCCCCAGGGAGGTTATTTCACTTTCTCTTGGTGGACATTTTCATATGCTGTGTCCACTGAATAATTTTAAATTGCCTACTCTGACTGCCTAATGTCTCCCTATGGTGACCCCTTTCTGGACCTCTATGATGATGGTGAGTGAACAGCTGAATGATCTAGCTTAATACAATCAGCTGCAAAGGCAGGTTTTTCTCTTCCATGTCTCTGAAGCCCATTTTAAAAAAAAAATGAACGGTAAAGGAAAAGAAAAGAAAATTGGTGTGTGTATTGCAACCTAGTGTGAGAGAAAAAATGCAAACACCTAACCACTAAAAAGGAGATTACAATATTAGTACGTGTGTTTCATTTCTAAATCGTGTTATAAAAATTGTTTTATTTTTGTGAAAAACCAGGGAGAGGGCCAGAGCTACACATACTCCAACTATGTATTAGCTACTAAGAGAACAGCATAGCAGATGTAATCAACATGGTCTCTGTTTAGAAACTGGCAGTCATGGGCCATGTGAAATCCTGCACCCATTCAGGGTAGCCAAAGCCTTCCATTGGCACCGTTGTTGGAGCCATACTCTGCCATCACCATCATAGCAATTATAGTAGTGCCCAACATTATGAATCCAAGTGTATGTCAGATGACGTTCTGCATTGTTCAAGGGATGTGCAATGCTTCCATCTGAACAATGAATATATTAAATTCCAGTCCAGCTTCTCATCTCCCGTGGAGGTAAAACAAGTGCACCTACATGCACAAGTGAAGATTGCCCCATTTAGAAAAATACTCAGCATGAGGAGGGCAAAGTGCTTCCCATAAATGAAAGAGAACCATCTAATCTACCACTGGAAGAGAGAAAATGATAGTCCATCCCAGTGTGTCCCACAGCAGAGGAAGGAGATCTCCCTCTCACTTCCTACCTCTTTATGGAAGGAAGGGGTGGTTCCCCATTCAGATATACAACTAGGGTGGGTCTGATCATGCGCTCTGATCATGGATGACACAGACGCGTCCTGAGAAGGTGAGTATATCAATCCAACATTGCAGGCTTACTAATGAGAGAAAGAAGCGAGAGAGAGTTCTTGTATCTGCTGGTCCAATCCCCAAATGGCCACAATACCCAAGGTACCAGAGCCAGGAAGTCCATCCAAGTTTCTCACAGGTTGAGAGAGACTCAGACATCTTGTACTATCTTTCCCGGTGCGTTTTCAGAAAGTCAGATAGCAAACAGAACAGCCAGGACTGAATATGGGATGTTGACATTGTGGGCAGTGATTTAAACTCATTGTGCCACGAAGCAGTCCACCCCCCTTCCATATGTCTCTGTATGTGTAAATCTATCTGTAAATTACTTATAATATCTAATACAATGTAAATTTGATGCAAACATTTGCTATGCTACACTGTTAATGAAACAACAGGAAAAAAATCTGGATATGCTGAGCACAGCCACATTTTTATTTTCAGTTCCTGGTTGGTAGACTGTGTAATCAGAACCCACGTTTGTGAAGGGCCAATGATGCCTGTCTGTTGGCGTTCTATAGAAGCCATGGTCAAGAGAATGGGATTAGCAAAAAGCACCTTGATGAGCAATCCCCAGAGCTTTTGTTTCTGTTCACTCATATATTTTTCCATCTACATCTCCATGTAACTACCTCATAAACAGTGAGTTCGTTGACATTACTTTAAGTGAAAGTTTAAATGGTCATTTGTGGTCATTTTCTCAAGCGTTATTCCTGTTTTCAAATATTTACCATTTCCTATCCATAATCATGTGTGATTTAGAAGGAGAAAGGATAAATAGGCTATGAGCAACATGAATAATAAGAGAATGACATTATGGGGGCAAGTCCTTCAATCCAACAAAAACTACATTTGGTACACCAATTTGGACAAACCAGACTTTTTTTTGGGCCTATAATGCTAAAGTGTCCCCTCTCTCTGCTATTGAGTGGGTACATGGGTTATTCCATCACTGGAAGGGCCAGAAGCAGGGCTCTGATGACTTCAGAACCTCACTGAGGAGATCTGCCTTCAAGAAATGCATGCCAGGGAAAAGGAAAAGAATTAATTAACTGGATAGTCTGGGGATTGACTTACGTTATAAGTCATTGACACACTGTTGTGAATTGTGGCCACTCTGAGAGTATCTCCTCCAGTCATGTCCTTTTAAAAAAAAAGACAAAAAGACGTTTATTTGAAGGGCAAAACTACTCAGAGACAGAGAGAGACAGGGAGAGGAAGAAATAGTGTGGAAAAAGAGAGAGAAAGAGAGAGAGAGAAAGAATCTCCCATTCATTACCAAATGACTGCTATGGCCAGGGCTGGGCCAGGCTAAAACCAGGAATTTCATTCCTGTGTCCCAGGTGGGTAATAGAGGCATAAGAGTACTCTAGCCACTTTCTCAGGAGCATTTTAAGGGAGTAGATTGGAAGTGAAGCAGCTATCTTGTGCTCTTATGGAATGTCAACATTGCAGGCAGTGGCCCAAATACTGTACCTCAACACAGACCCCCGGTGTTTTCCCTTGGAATAATCAAACACATAATGGAAAGATTTACCCCGGAACAAGTCCCCACATAGATGATGAACTGGTTACTTCCAAAAGCAGGGACATAAGCAACTGGGACACTTCTATCTTGAAGCTATCCAGCAGTTCTATGAAAACCCCAAACCATGCTTAAGTGAGAAAAAAAAATGGACTGGCAGAAGATCAAGCAAGTGAGACCCTCATCTTTTAGCAGGTAGGTGCCTTCACACTTTCATGGGTGCATACCCAAAGTTTCTCTGCACAGCATGGATGATGCTATCCTGGCTTGTGCATCATGCGCAGGAGGGATGCGGAAAGAATGAAAGAAAAAAAAATGCCGCAGGGCTGGTTTCAACGTTTGCTGAGGATTTGGGTCACTCAGGTGTGAACTTCTGCACTGCCAAACAGATGAGCTATTTACACAGCACCTCTCCCACAAAGCAATCTCTTCATATCTATGCGAGACTGTATGGTAACAAGCATACTGTACCTCCAGCAATACAGAATTTCTACTAGAAACTAACATTGTAACAGACTCAGGAGAACCAGCCACTCTGAGGGGGCTCATCAGGGTGGAAAGGCAACCATCACAACATGGAAGAACCTACAGCTGGCACAATGCCAGGGAAGAGGAGCCCAAGGCTGAGCATCATGCCCAACAGTTTCTCAGTGTCATTCCCACATACAGCATACCTTGTCCTGTGGCATCCAGGTGTTCTATCATTCTCAGGGTCATGGATTACTGAGTAGTCTCCTGGTATTTATTTATTCATTCAAAATATAATAAGGTCCTCAGAGAAAAAGAAAATCCCTGAAGGAGAAAACTAGTACATTTTTAAAAGCATAAAATAGAATGTGGAGTATCAGAAATTCAAACTAAAAACCACAATAAGGTAGCATTTTCCAGTTTCAATAATAGCTAAGGAGTGTATGATAGAAAATTCATTCCTAGTGAAAAGATACTCAAAGGAACCCTTTCTTGATGATGGTAATGATGATAATGGTGGTGACAATGATGATGTTGGTGATCAGATTCCTGGGATTTTGCTGGTGCTCACTAAAAGCTGAACGGATGAATGAGAAGCTCAGGATACTGCATCTGTCACGCGACTTTGGACTTGTGCTGGTCCTCCCACACTATGCTGTTCTGTGCAGCACATCAAAGACAGGTGGTTCCCCCGGCCCCTGCCACAGAGAGCTGTGTCATGAGGTCCAATCCAGTTGAGAAGACAAGCTTTATCACTCTGACACAGAAACCCATGACAGATGACTATGTCTCCCTCCAACTGAAGGGTGGGTAGAATATGTGATGAGTTTTGTAATAGACTTAAAGTTCAAGGTGGCCTTGAACTGTGTAGAAAACATCAACTTATGTACTGTGTCTAGAAGAAGTGGCTAGTGGCATCAAGGTTAGTTGGTACTGCCAATACCTAGTGTGAGCCACAGAAGTAGCCATGGGTTACTATCTGCCATATGGGTGTCTCATCTTGGTGGTGGGTTGACTCCCAGAAAAGGTCCCCAGAACACATTTTGGGGCAGAAAGAGATGAATGTAAGAAAGCACCCAACAACAGGCCCAGGATTTTAGACCCATTCTAAGTATTCAAGAAAAACAAAGCCCAGAAAATTTAACAATATGAACAATATAAACAATGTAAAAAAAAAAAAAAAAGCAGCAGCTAGAAGTGGAACCAGCCCTGAGGAATTTATTCATAGTCCTGGGATTTTGTTTTCCATTTGAACACAGAATCTTTCAGGGAACAAGAGTTCTAAAAGAATTTTCAAGGGATGGAAGACAGATGGGGGTTTTATGGTGAAATGCACTTAGCAACAGCTTATACCACCGTGCTGTATCCATCCCAGCTCACCCTTCCATCCCCCTTCTACCTGCAGGTTTGTGACCCTCTTGGAGTTTAGTAGGCCCCATAAAGACATGCACCAGGGAAATTTTCTGTTGTCAAAATCAATGTTTCCAAGTTAATGTGATCACAGAATGTCGATTGCCTGCTAGAACATTCCGTAGAACTTGTGCTTCTCAGAGCGCAACTTAGAAGTCTGCACTGTCCCCTGCACAAGTCTGTTCTTGCCTGAAATGAGCCTCCAACAAGTGAAAGAAGCCATTGCAGAGGAAGAAAGGAGTCTCACAAATAGCCCCTGAGTGCCTCCCGTGAAAGCTCCTCACCTGGACACTGGGTGTACCAATGGAATTCCCTTCTCTTCATCATCAAACCCATAAGCCTTCAGAGTTGCTGTGAACTCTGCCTGACTCTTGACCCTCTGAAATCTTAGTGTTAGAGTTATACCATCTCCAGGAATAGCTGCTGCAACACCACTCCCCAGCCCAGGTGGCATGTCCACTCCCTGATCATTGTCTAGAAAGAGGGTCTTAGTGAATTGTTACTTGATTGCTTTATAAATGACTCTTCCTTATAAATACACCTAATTATTATGTGTCAATCACAAATTAAAATATCTATCAAAATTTCCTCTTTAAAGAATCAGAACAAGAGCCTACATTTTACCCACTATTGAACTTTCCCCTTAGCCTCAACTAAAACATGAGTAATTAAATCATTATTTCCAAAATTACTTTATTTGGCATCAACTGTCATAGGAAAGAAGTGAAAATCCTTCAAAATGGTGTATTTCAATAATGGAGAATCAAAGGCTTTCCTGTGGGTGACCTGTTTCAGAGTTCAAAACAGACTCGCAAAAACACTGGCTCCTCCTAGACCTTAGGCCCCAGTTCTTTTTAGAGATCCTCTCTGCCTTATTAAAGACATTGGCTCAGGCCGGGCTCATTCATCATTGTCGGCACAGTCACTCCTCATGTTGGAAAGTCCCCAGTGGCGCGTCATCAAGCCGGCAGAGTTTGTTATAGTTCATTCCTGCCCCTCACTGTGATCAGAGAGAACAGCTCTGAGGGCAAAATTTCACAAAAGGAGCAAAGGCCATTGAGGACTTCCTCCTTATCCCAGGGAAACATCCAGGGCACGACTAATCCACCTGCAAAGAGGGGATGGATGCGTGGGACTGGCACCACATACACACCTGTGTGGTCAGAGTAACCTCTGGGAGGATTGAACCACAGCACTTCTAGCAAAACATTTATGTATGTATTTGAGCAGGAAAGAAACAGAGCATCCCAACTGTGGGATCCCGTGACAGCCAGGATGAGCCAAGCCAAATCTTGGAGTCAGAAACTCAATCCAGGTGGCAGGAGGCAGGAAACTCAGTCATCTGAGCCCCCAGCATTGCCTTCCAAGATCTGTGTTAACAGGAAGCTGGAATCAGGTATACAGTTCATGTGTCAAACCCAGGCATTCTGGGTTGGACCTGGACATCTTTAATGTTAGGCCAGGACCCAGTTCATCATAGGCAAGAAGAATGTAAAAGTTTAAAATGAGGAAGAACAGTTTCTAATCTAAACCTACTCTCCATGTGTGGTGCCATCACATAAATATTTTGAGCGAATGCATATCCATAGAGTTAACAATATGTGAACTTGCATGAGATGTGTGATTAAGGCCATGGGAGGAAGAAACTAGGAAACAAGCTTTTCTGCCACCTATCACAGAAGCAAAGCTGGTTTTACTCCAGCCCACCCACGGATGAGTGTCCATGTGTTAAAACCCTGCTGATCCTCCACTGTGGAAAGCCTAAAGGGTATTCCCTTTGTTGCTCGGCCACTTGCAATAGAAATGTTGTCCAATTGTATTAAACAAGCATGTATCTGTGTATAAAGTATCAGGAGGAAGTTCTCTTGGTTCTTAAGCTCCTAAAGCTTTCAGATTCATCTCTAATTTAGACTCAACTGGGCGAGATTCAATCAGAATTTGGGGCAGATCAGGATAATTCAGACTTCCCTGCTGGGCACCCAGGAAGCAAGAAGACATTGATAGACTAAAGCAAGAGAGGAGAGCAAGTTTTATACCAGACTGAAGGAAGATTTACTCCACACCTGAAAAGATCTGTTGTAAATTTCAGTGTTGGAACCAGAAGCCACGGAGGCAGAATTCAACTTGTCTCTCATTACTCTGATGGCGTTCTTGATGCAATAAGATGGGAAACGAAGGAGAATGAACAGGAAATCATGCCTTAGAGTCATGGCTTTGTGATCAGAACACAAGGGCAGCAATTGTGTTCACACTGTGTAGCCTGAAGTCCTAGCTTGCACTTCAAGGCTCCACGTGAAAGGCATAGAACAGTACGAAAGCCCTGGGCTCGAGCAAGGAGAAGAGGCTGGCTGCTCTTCTTGCACAGGACTTTCTATTTCCCCAGGAAATGTCACTCCCTCCAGGTCATTTTCCCAAGGCGCATGATCTTTTACAACTCAAGTTGGGAGACTTTGGGAAAGGGGAAACAAGGTATACAAGGCTTCCCAAATCGGAAAACGAGTTCTTCCTAAGTGTATCTGGAACACACTGGTGGAATAAGTGGCCAACGTGATGCAAGTAGAGATGACTCCCCAAAACCAGGAGACCCCAGAGATGAGCCAGATAGGCACGGAGCACAAACCACATCTCCTTGTCTAGTCCATTACCCATCTTTCTGAGGGCTTACACATTACATAGTACAGCGGGTGGTTGATTTTTTAATAGATCATATCCACTCACGAGGAAAGTCACAAAATGTCTACACTACAGCAGTTTGCTTCATGGCTCCCTTAGTTCATTATGATACTTTCATGTCCTTTGCATGGCTGAGAATCCTCCCACTAAAAGCACAACCTGTTTCCCTCCCCAGTTGACTTGGGCTTGGGCCTATGGGTAGAAAAGACAATGTGCCAACCCCAAGCCAGAGCCCTAAGAGATAACATGCATGGCTTTCCACTTGCCCCTGGCACTTGTACCACTGCCACAAGCATGTGCCCTGACTGGCTCACTGATCTGAACCCAACCTGCAGTTTGAAGCCAAAGCCAACAAAGCCAAGTTCAACTTGGATTGGTGTGCTCACATACACATAGTTGTGAGAAAAAGAATTGAGGTTTGAAGTGGTTTGCAGGGCATTCTTGTGGCAAATATAAATGACTATTAGTTCAAAGAGCAAAATTAAACATGCTCAATCTCACCATTCAGAAACAACCCTCATTTGGTGTGTGTGTTTTCCCTAGTATTTTGATGGTGTGTATCTGTACTATTGATGTAGGATGAGCTGGAATTTTTGCCTGTTGTGCAAATATTGACACACCCTCATTCCCAGGATATACCTATGTCCCATCTGGAACCAAGGAAGTAGAGCAGCCAGGATATGAACTGACACCCATATGAGATCCTGGCAGATACAATGTGAGGATTTAGGCACTAGGCTATAGTGCCAGGTCCCAACCATCTTTAAACTAGCTATCATTTACTGATTCTTAACTCTTCGGTGATAGGTTGAATGTCAGAATGTCTCGCCAGATAGCCGAACAGACTTTCGTGGGAGGACAGAAGGTCAAGTACTACTGCATCTGTGACTTGCCATTTCCTCTCATGCAAATCCAAAGCTGCCACCAAATGGCAGAGAGGAACTCAAGGAGAAGACTGGAGCGGATCTTAGAGAACTAGTGAAACAGCATGGGTGTGTGGGGGCAATGTCAGGGTGAGGAAGAGCCCCAACCAGGGCCTCGATTTCCGACTCCTCCAGGCTTTTCCTGTGTCTGTCTCTAAACTGGGATCATCCCACGGCATAGCACTCAGACTTAAACATCATCATCAAATGATCTCATTAGTCTATGCCTGTAAACGCTCTGAACTCCATTCCAAAAAAGAAGTGATTACAGAGGTGAAAAACATTATGAAGGGCAAAAAGAATACCGGAGCGAATCTCCTCTCATAAGCTATTTCAGCCTTCGAGACTAGTGGCCTTGCCGATTTGTACATTGTCTAAGTTTCAGAGACATTGGAGAGAACATAAAAATCCCATCTTGAATATGGTAATAGCCAAAAATTATCAGGCCCTCTTGGTATCAGAAAATAGGAAAACATCTCATATATAGGAAGCAAAACAAATAAGCCAGGCAACAGATGTGATTCAGTTTTAAGCCTGAAATATGGCCAGTCCAGCCTTGGGCTAAAATGACCAAATCTCATACTTAACCCCACTGGAACATGTTAGTACAAAACTGTTAGGCAATGCTGGTTGCTTGTGTCCAAAAAAACAGTCCACACAGAAAGTGCATTGTTCCCAGCACAATACAAAGACTTGTCTTCCACGACTGGAGCATTTTGCCCCAGAAAACAAATTATGAAAAGGAATGACTGGGTCAACTCCCTAAATTCTGGAGTTCAGAGATATCTCCATCTCCTAGAAAAGGGTGGGGTGGTCTCCATATCACCAAAAAGGCAGGACTAGGCCAGTGTGCAGATGCTGCTAGTGGGTGGAAAGTGCTAAATGAGTCAAGAGAAAGAAAGTGGAAGCTGTAGAGTCAGGGAGAGCAGCGTCATGTCAAATGAAGGCATTGAGAAGCTCAGCACTGGAGGTATTCAAATGCCAGGAGAGGGGCCAGAGGAGGGATGGGGAACAGCCTCTAGACCCAGATAGCAAAGAGCTGCCTGATTCCACCTGTGATCAGTGCATTTTTCATAAGTTGTTTGTTTGTATATTAGGATTTAATTATTGAAAGACAGAATTATAGAGACAGAGACAGACAGATACAGAGAGCTCTTCCATCCATGGGTTCACCCCCACAAACAGCCACAATGGCCAGAGTTGGGCTATTCCAAAGCTGGAAGATAGGAGCTTCTTCTGGGTATCCTTTGTGAGTGCAGGGGCCCATGTACTTGTCTATCCTCTGTTGCATTCCCAGAGGATAGACAAGGAACTGGATTGGGAAGTGGAGCAGTCAGGACTCAAACCGGTGTCCATATGGGATATCAACACTGCCGGCAGCGGCTTTACCCAGTTCTTCATAATTAAGGTGGCTCTCCTGAACACTAAATGAATCCGGACCCAGGATGCAGTGGGGGGCGATTAGAATCCCCTGCTGTGAACCACCTGGAGTGTGCAAGATCCAGGGTGGGAGTGGGCCCAGTAGGGAAACAATGGGCACCTCCCACTTGGGTTGCCACTCCGACTGGTGAACATGAGAACCAGGACTGGGGCAGGCATGGTTAAACAGAGAGGGTACCCACCAGCATGTGTGTGAGCTGGAAAGTGGGGCTGTTGGATTGAACTAGGCTACAATGCCCATTGACATGTATGAGACCTGAATGGGACAAGTCTGCTGTACAAACTGGCAAGCATGGGAACCAGGGCAGGGAGCAGGCCCAGGGGGAGTAACTGCAAGTGACTCCGACTAGGCTGCAGCTCACACTAGTCTACATGAAGGCCGAGTGAGTGGTGGGCAGGATTGGGCTGACTGCAATACCCATTGGTTTGTGTAGAAGACAGGACTGGTGAAAGAACTGATCCAGCAATTGCAACCACCAGCATATGCATAAGCTGATTGTGGCAACAGACTATGCCAGACCCAGTACTGGCAAGCATACACAAGAATCAGGTCTGGGATCACCTCAGATGAAGTTTTTTGCGATCCCCCCCAACAAAACTGCTGGACTCAGAACCCCAACCACAAAGAGAATTGCAAGCTCCGTGGTATGACCATGGAGTGTGTATATCAAACCTGGGCCTCTTCAGTGCTTAGAAGACGCAGTGAACAGCATATCCAGGGATACATGGAGGATATGGCAGTACAGACCCTGCCCTCTCTCCTCTCTGTCACTTAGCACCTGCACAGCCCACCTACTCTCCCCTATTTGCATCCTCATCTAACAGCAGGGCTAGTGCCAACTCCTCTCACACTTGTTGTGAGAACGAAAAAAGAACTTGTTGGTGCTGGCCCTGGTCACAGAGGGGTCCCTGAACACACACCTAGGAGCACCTAGGAGTTCCCGTGTACCCCCAACTGTGGAACTGTTCACAAGATGGCATGTTGGTGACTTGGGTGGCCCTTGTGTTTTGTGATGGTGAGTCACTTGTCAGTATCAGGCTTTGGGGGCTGCAGTCCACTGGCTGAGCAGGCAGGGCCCACCCAACACCTGCAGCCAATGCAAAGGCATGTCAGAACAGAGGCCAGACTGCTTGGTGGTGTTTACCGCCCAGGCTGCCAAACACGCTCGGTGAGCAGCAGAGGCCACCTGCTTTCCGGAGTCCGTGGGAAGCAAGCAGCCAATGACATTCCAAGACACACAGTTGGCATGCTCACAAGGACAGGCTCTTCTCAAGGTTACACAGTAATTTGGGTGAATTCCGACGTATCTCACATCCCTGGTAAATTGATGCTAATCAGAATCAGGGTTGCTTCAAAGAACCCTGATAATATTCAGGTGTTGGGAACTGTCTTGTAAAATCAACAGGAAAACAATGCCTCCTGCCAGGTCTTCTCCCAGATTACAGGGCTGCGGAGGAGTTCCACAGAGCTGGGTGGATGCTCACATCTTTGTAGGTGACAGCTCTGCCCTGCACCAAAGTGCAAAGCCTGGAGACTTCAGTCACGATTCCAATGGAGTGAGATTGTTTATCTCTGTCGGAACCACAGAGTGTCAAGGTTTACTCTGAGTTTTGCAAACAGATCCATTTCCACTGGGGGAAGATGTTACCCAAGAGCTTTTGTTCTGACACCAGGCAGTGCTTTAGGGTAACCAGCCACCCCATTTGCTTCTTTGGGAGTTTCCCAAAATACAGGATTTTCAGTTTTAAAGCCAGAACAATCCCCAGTAACCATGGATGAGTTGGTCACTCTCCAGGGTTTGCTCATCTTTTTATTTATCGTTTTCTCCACCCTACTCTTCCTTCCTGATCAGTCTAAATCAGGAGCTCTCAAGCTTGGTTGCATATGTGGAACCCAGTCGGGAACTTTTGAAAGCCCTGGGGCCAGTACAGTGGTGTAGCAAGCTAATCTTCTGCCTGCTAGCCCTGGCATCCCATATGGGCACCAGTTCCATGTCCTGGCTGCTCCACTGCAACATTATTTCTCCTTCTCTAACTGTGAGAGTCTGCATTTCAAATGAAAACAGTTAAAATTTACAAAAGAAAAAAAAAGCCCCGGTGCCCAGGCTACATTTCAGCTCCCAGTTATGTCAAAAGTTCTTGAGGTAGAGCACCAGGCTTTAGCTTCAGCATGTAAAATCACTGATCTAAGCACGCCAAATGAACATTTTGCAGGGAAGAGATGGCTGTCCTTACCAGTTTTATCAAAAGGAACTCCTTTTGTAAAGTCAAACTCATCATTCGGTTTGATAACTTTGTGTCTTTCTCCCCATGCCTTCCCAGCAGTACATGCTCATGAACAAGCAGTCATCATCTCTAGCCCCAAATATTTTGGAAAAGTCATTGACATATTTAAGTTAAAAAAGAAAAAAAAAACCACTTCTGGGGCTGGCACTGTGACATACTAGGCTAAATCTGCCTATAGTGCCTGAGTCCCATATGGGCACCAGTTTGAGGCCTGACTGCTCCACTTCCCATCCAGCTCCCTGCCTGTGGCCTGAGAAAGCAGTGGGGACAGCTTACAGCCTTGTGACGGAGGCCTGCATGGGAAGCTCCTGGCTTCTGGCTCCTGGCTTCTGGCTCCTTGCTGCTGGCTACGGAGCAGCTCAGTTCTGGCTAATGCAGCCACCTGGGGAGTAAACCAGCAAATGGAAAATCTTTCTCTCTGTCTCTCCTTCTCTCTGTAGGTCTGCCTTTTCAATAAAAACAGATACCAAAAGAAAAGATTGTGCCATTGATTAGTGATTTTAAAATCCAAGCATTGGTTATGACATTAAACCTTAGAACACAACTGATACATAAAACTAGGATCATTCCTAAATTCTGAATTCCACTGGGAGTTCCATTTCTGTATTTTTTTTGATCAGATAACTCCACACTATAGTATAAACCTTTCGGTCCTAGCCCCTCCCTAGTCCCCTTGCCAGCTGGGTCTTGGGAAGCACCGGAACAGAGCGTCTTATTGCCAGACACCTCCAGGAGGCAGAATCCTAAGATGTCCCCATATGTTGTCACATCCTCATACAGTCTGCTGCCCTTCAGTGTGGGCCAGAACCTGTGCATGGCTTCCAGCCAAGTGAGAGTATGTGAAAGGGTGGGGTGGAATGCCATGGGATCATACCCAAGGTTATAAAGCAGAGAGAGTCTACTGATGACCTTAAAGAAGGCAGATGCTATTGTGAGCAATGGAGAACTACAGAGACTTCTAGATGGTGCCAGTCAGCATCAAGTGGGCACCTCAGTCATATGTCTCAAAAGGAATGAGTTCTCTGATCACCATTGCTGATAGCTTCATAAAGACAAGAACATGAGCACCTGAGAGGGTCACACTCCTTACCGGGGGGGCCCTGGGGACAGGATTCAGGTAAATTGTGCCCAGGCTCCTGACTCACACCAGCTCTAAGCTACATGTGCTCTTCTCTGAGTTGTTAAGTTTGCAGTGATTTATGTAGCCATAGAAACCGAGCACACTCTGCCTCTGTCATCCTGCATGTGGGCAAACTGGGCTCAACAAGACCAGATGATACCAGAGGGAAGAAAACAAACCATCTGAGCTGATAGGTTTCAAACACAGAAAGATAAAGAAATGAGAGGGTTAGTCACTCGGACTGGCCGGATTCCACTCTCCTGTATGTGTTGAAATATTGCACTGTGTCACATCAAGCCGTACTAAGGTTACATGCTAATCACAGCTATTTTACAACAAAATAATTAAAAAGAAAGAAAAACAACTAACTCCTTAACACAAAAGGATGTCTTGCAGGATTCCAGGAAAAATCCAAAAGAAATACAGGCAAAGAGGTGTGTCTTCCTTTTGAGTTATTTAGAGCATCCCTCCCCCACCCCAGCCCCTGCAAGGAGACACTTTTTCTTCCTTTACAAGGCTGTAGACTCAACAAGCAGAGAACACCTCCAAAGTCGGCCTCGCTCATTTGTCCGGCTCCAGGAAGGGCCTCACTTAAATCAAATTTAATGAAGAGGTGTCTACTCTTCCTTAAACGTCTCCCTTGACATCCCAGTGACTTAAAACCTTCAAGCTCAAAAAATTCTTTCTTGTGCACTTAAAGTTCTTCCTCCTAAGCCAGCTTCTCCGAGGGGATGAGAAGCAGCCTGCCTGCATCCCATGCATGGTAGCACTTCATATATTTGCAGGCAGACAAATCCCTCTTAATGCTTGTCTTCCTGAAGCCCAAATCCCCTCCCTCCCACCCCAGGCGCCCCAGCGGCTCTTGCAATGGCTTCCTGCTACCTGTGCCTTCCCCTTACCAGACTGCATGAAAATCCAACCACATGAAGTAACAATTGTCGATCATTATGGCGGCATTGGAAATCTCATTTACCGCAACATAGCTGAAGAGAGCCCCCGCGGATTATATGGGGTAAAAAGCTCAGGAACAAGAAAAAGCAGGCATTAAGGAAGCAAGAGCTGGTGAAAATTCTTCTTGGGAAATTACACAGAGAGGATGGATGCACAGGAAGGACTCCAAAAAGAAAATGTATCAGGATGTTATAAGGATCAATAAGAGTTGAAGAAGAGGTAATCTAATTATTCTAGCAGGAGTTTGAAAGGTGTGGTTCCAGGACCATCAACAATATCTCCAGCATGTGAGTTTCTTACTGCTGGCAGCTGAAAATGACAGAACAGAATTACATCAGAGGTCTGAAAACTCACATTCCAACGTCAGGTGTCAACAGGACATGCGCTCCAAGACTTTCTCTTAGTTTACATTCTCGCCAGAGTCATAGGCTATCCCTTACTTGCAAACACATCACTCCCATCTCTGTCTCTGCTCACACAACATGCTCCCCAATGCCTCTGCCTTGGTCTCAACTTCCCTTCTTATAAGGAAGTTAGCCAAATTTGATTGAGGGTTGTCCCCACCCAAGTAGGATCTCAACTTAATTTACACTCACAATGATCCTATTTCCAAGGAAGTCCCACTAAGAAATCCTGGGAAGGACATGAATGGGAGTGGGAGTAAGGGGAGTAAATGTCCATGTGTCCCATGGTTTATATGTAGAAAGCCTATTCCCCAAGATGTTGGGAATTGGGGCCATTGGAAGGTTATTGGGTAATGAGGGCTACTGGCCGTTCTAAAAGAGACCCCCCAGAAAGATCCTGTGCCTCTTCTACCAGGTGACATTACAGTGAGGAGTCAGCGGGAAGGCGGCTCACAGCTGAGTTGGAATCTGCTTGCACCTTTATCTTGGGCTCCCCAGACTCAGAAATACATGTATTTCTTCTCTGTTTGGGCCACTGAGTCCACAGTTGTAGCAGCCCAGACAGATCAACACAGAGTATATACTACTCAACCTGGTATATTCAGGAGTTCGTCACAAATGCAGGTAATTGGGTCTCACCTAAGACCTACTCCTTGAGAATTTCCTGGGTAGCCACATGGTGAGCCAAGTTTAACGAGCCCTCTAGGTTGATGGCGATGCTTGCATGTGAGTGCCATTGGTTATGGTATACCTGAAAGATTTCCTAAATGGCCCCAAAGTGGTCTGGACTCAGAGTTCACAAGTTTAGGTGAACAGGGGAGTATCCTCAATATCATGGGAGGTTTCATAGAGTAAATCTGAAATTGGATCTATGAGAATATTATGGTGGGAAGCCTTTCCATGTGTTACGAATACACCCGGAGGTGCCTTACACCTACAGATCAGGGGCTGATGTATGTCTATTGCTATCATCGTGCACTCAGGGACAGGCTCCAGATGCCAACAGGTTGATATTTGGTCACAGACCACAAAGGACCCCCTGCCTGACTCATCATCACTGGTCCACAACAGGACCCAGGATCCTGAGGGAAGGGACTTCCAGAATGCAAACCCAGTCCTAGCAGCTGATATGAGATGCAAAAGGAGCAGACTCAGGGATCAAGGCAGCTCTGACGTGGAGGCGCCCCAACTCTCAATTCCCAGGACAAATAGAAACCATCCTCTGAGGAAGTATATTCAGCTTCCTCCTCGCTGAATAAACACACCTGCCCCGGATGCTAGATGAAGCTCCTGAATTTTAGTGCCGTTAGCAGAATTTCCTGGCTGTCTGGGAAGTTTCATGCTGTATCCTTCAAATTCCCTGTGTTTTTATTGCAGAGTGTGGCCTGGAAATTTGCACTACCTCTTGGGGTGCAGCAAATGAAGGGACATGAAAAGACAGCAAGATAGCATTCAAAAATGCCCCTCACACAGCATATAATGAAAAATAATCACACTGAAAATTGATGGCAATGCGTTCCTTGGGGACCCTGGACTGCTGCTGCCTTGAGCCTGGGTTTCTCCTCTTCTGGAAGGAATTATGCACTGATGGGGGCTCCTACTCAGGCTACAGGCTCAAGTTTCCAAGACAATATCCTGACTTTGGACACATGTGTCTTGGCAAGATATATGTCCATTGGCTTGCAGGAGGACTAGAATTGCTTGGTGGCTCATTAGACAAGTAAGTGTGGTAAGCAAGGCAGGAGTTTTTATTTTTAAAATTCAGGCTCTTGCTGACTCAAGCATGCCTAGAGGAATAAAACTGTATGCTATCTTGATTTGTATGCAGACGTATTCATCTTAAACGCCTCTAAACCAAGTAACTGGGCCATTTACACAGTCAAGGATTTGAGATTTGGGGAAGTCACATACTGCTTGGATTGTGCATCTAAATACCACCAGTTAGCCAAAGGTCTGCTGGGGAAGCACTATGAGGGTCCTTCAGAGGATAGATAGATAAGACAAGACTTTAGGGAAAGGCACCTGCCATTCCCAACAGGTTCTTTCAGACCCACTTTGATCACCTGCGTCCACAAAGGACTCCTCCCAGCTGCCCCTTCACACAACCCATGCTCACCCCAATCCCCACCAGCTCATCCTTCCTCCTTTCCCTGCCAAACTCCAGTTAGCACATCCAGGGGGCAAGCTTTGCAATCCTTAGACCCAGTAACCACCATTCGTAATGCCCTTTAACACTAACACAGCCTCCACTTGGAGCAGGAAAGGAGAGATCCATCTCTCCATCAATCCCTGACCTTTACCCATTCCCAGGAGGGACTTGGGAGTAGTCCTGAAGCCACAGAAGAAAACCAGGCTCAACAGGAGAAATGTTTATTGGAAAGCAAATGAGCCTCTCTTGCTATATTTTGATATTCTAAGTATTTACACTGATGTCGGCCCACTCCAGGGCAGAACGCACAGCAGGTGTACACAAAAACACAGATGATTATCCTGTGAGGGAAAAAAAAAATCACCAAGTCCGTAAATTCTCAAATACCTGGATGATCTATTGCAAGATTAACCGTCAAGGACTGATGACCAACATCAGTACCCAATGTCAGTATCAAATAGAACTGGGAAAAAAAAGAGAGGTGGGGTGGGGAGGGTTTCTGGGCCCGGCATGGTAGCCTAGTGACTAAAGTCCTTGCCTTGCATGTGCAAAGATCCCATTTGGGCTCCAGTTCGCATCCCAGTTGCTCCACTTCCCATTTAACTCCTTGCTTATAACCTGCAAAAGCAGTAGAGTAAAAGGCCCAAAGCCTTGGGACCCTGTACTTAAGCAGGAAACACAGAAGAAATGGCTCCAGCCATCGTGGCCACTTGGGGAGTGAACCAGCAGACAGAAACTCTCTCTGTCTCTCCTCTTTGTAAATTTGTCTTTGCAATAAAAATAAATAAATTAAAAAAAAAAAAAAGGTTTGCTAACAGTGCTTAGCGCTTTCTGTGAAATTCAATTTCAGCAAATTTTCACCAAACACAAGTAAGAAGGAGGAGTGGATAATCAGTCTAGAAATGTAACTGTATTATATTATATCTTTTTTTAATCAGCTTCATTAATGAGAAGATATGTTTAGATACCATTAAATCATGGCATAACATAGCAAGTGCCATGCAAGTAAAATAGAAGAGACTGGAAACCCTGCTGGTAGCATTGCCAAATGTCTTCATAACATTGTCACCAGCACAAAATCAGAAATACCCCTTTAAATTATGATGTTGAGCATAAGGGATCCTCCTCCCGGCCATTACACACAGTTTGATGAATATGTTTAATTAGAAAATGCAACGTATTCATATAATAAATGTGAAATGTTTTTCAAAAATGATCCTTTTTGAGGTTTGTTTTTTTACTTCTTTTGTACGTGACGATTTACCATTGCTTTTTTTGCTGCAGTCCTTTCTGAAAACTTTGCTTTGTGTGTGTGTGTGTGTGTGTGTGTGTGTGTGTGCGCGCATGCTTTTTTTTATGGGCTTGTCTCTCTTGCATTTCCTGTCATGGAGCAGAAGGATACATTTTTATTTTATAATAAGGTTGCTTGAATCGCTTCCTCAATCGCTCTCCGGAGAGCTGGGTTTCAATAAAACTGTTTCATGGGCTCTTAGAGTGTCTTTCCTTTGTTGCTCACAGCTTGGGAACTGGGGAGAAAATGGAAACTCCTGTCATACATAGATCCGGACCTGGCAATGAAAGAGCATACAAGCCTATGGAGATTACAACAATTTGGGAGGCCCGGATGGGGGCCATGCCGCCTCCCTGCCTTGCTCTGTGCTCCCTGGGGCGCCAGGAAGTGCCCTGGCTTCTCCTGGTGAAGCTAGTCTTCTCCCCTCGTGGCCCCGTGTCTTTGTACACAGGGGGCTTAGCGATGGAGTAACTGCTTTTATCCCTCTGGAAAATATTTATGGCTAAACACTGGGGATTGCCCTGGGAAATGGCCCCATAAATTTCCTGTGACCCTCACCTTGCCCTATCTTGAAATTGGAGCCCTATCAATCCCAAAACGCAGAAGGGAGGGGCAGCTTTCTTTTGAGGAGGAAACTGGAGAGCAATTTCTTATCTCATTCACATCCCTCCGGATTGTGCATGAGCCACTCTGTTGGGACGGGGAGGCTGATGGCAGCTCAGGCGACACTGCGCCTGCCTGGAGGTGGCTGCTGGGTGTGCAAACCACAGAAAAAGGTTCCCCTCTCCCAGGGCAGTGAGCACTGAGAAACACAGATGCTCCCAGTCACGCCAGAGCCTGGTCAGGCGTTAGGGGGTTGCGGAGGAGTTTTCTTCTCTCGCAGTGGATTGTGGGAGATGCCTTGTCAGCCATGCAGGTCAATCCTGAATGGGACACTGACCCCGGGACACAGCAACTTGAGGGCAAAGATCCACGATCCAACGGGCCCCTAAGATTTTCCTGAAGCCCAGTGGCCCTGAGATCCACTCTGGCCACAGAATCAGCTCCCACCCTGGAATCAAGTGGCCCCAGGTTGTTGATGAGTGTCTTCCGGTGCAGCTCATGAAGCTCAGCGCGCAGCACGTGCCTCATTGCCCTGCCACATCCGTGGCGAGCGGCTCCCACATACAACTGTAACTGCGCTTCACACAAAGAAACTGCGATTTTCATCCTGTTGTTCCATTTTCCTAGTTCTTGGGGACTTAAACTCGGTGTTTATGGCAACTATTTTCCTGTTTCTGGAAAAATTCCAAGCGATGATGAAAGTCAGACAAAGCTTTCAAGATCTCTAAGGCTTGGAACCACTTCTCGCTATCTCAGAGACTAGCTGGGGAGGGCTGCCAGGCCACTCAGCACATCTCTCCTCCTCCAGCTGCAGAACTTCTCCCTTCCCAGGCTCCCCATGCAGTGCGTTTCTCCCTGACAGTCTAGAATCGTGTCTGGGTTTGGGCTGGAGGGATTAGCTTGTGTCCCTATAGCAGCATCCTGAATATCATAAACAAGGATACTGTTAAAGCACCTGGAAAATGGAATTAGAACTCCACTTGAGGTGGGAGTTGTAGTTTAGCAAGATAAGCTACTCTTTGGGAAGCCTGATATTCCATATCAGAGTGACAGTTGGAGTTCTTGAAAGTTTGTGAACTAGTTTCTTGTTGGTCAGTACAAGGTGACCCAATACTTATGCCCCTGTCACTTACATGGGAAACTAGGATGGGATTTCTTATTCTTGGCTTCCATCTGACCCAACCATTCTGATAATTTGGGGAGTGAACAAAAACCAGTGGATGAAATCTCTCTCTCTCTTTTTTTTCCTCTCTCTTTCCTCAGGTTAAATCCTCAGTCTCCTGGCCTCTGATTAGTTGCAAGTGAATTTAAGTCAATAGATTCCACAAGACTCTTTCCTAATTTCCCATCCCCATCTATTGCCAGAAGTAAAATGTCTGTCTGGGAACCACTCCCATTTCGAATGGCCCTCCCATTTCTAACATGCTTTCAGGGAAATTTCATTGAACCCTTCTCCTTCAGAGTCTAAGGTCTCTGCGCCTGTAAGAACAGTACTCGGATAACCCTAGGATACACATCGGTTACCACTAAAGCAATGCCTTTAAGCATCTGGACCAATCACTTGCATCTCAAAACTTTACTTTGCCTTCTTTTAGCTCACTGAAGGCCCTTCCAGGGTGTACTTTGCATTGGGAAGCATTCTTTTCTATGACTGTCATGGATTTCTGTACAAAGTTGGGATTCTGTTGGTAAGGAATAAGCAAACTGGGATGGAGACTGGGAGGCAAGCAATAATGTCAACATGTTAGTGAACAGTCAGAGCACTGATACTGTCATCACTTAACCCTCTTGCCAGCTCCATAAAGTGGAAGAAAATGGGATTGCTAATTTCAAATGGAAATAAATGCAAATTTCAACATGATTATAACAAGATAACAACATTACCTTTCATGTTTTCCATACTTTCCTTGCATGAGCCACCTTTAGGCACAAAGGTTCAGTAGCCACTGTCTTACATCCCTTTTCAGCTCTTTGATCTTTGCTTCCTTTATCCACTGCATAAAGGACTTTTTTATGAGTAAAAATCATACTTTGTTTTTTCTTTCATTCAATTGTTCTTTTAGAGACACCAAAGATAAAGTGGAAAGGATTGTAAGTCAAAAGGGAAAGAAATGTGTGTTATGCGGCAGATGGTCCCAGCATGATGCAGCTCCCTGCCTGAGGAGTCACGGGGTTTGTCTCTGTATGGTCTTTGGACTTGGCAAATTCCTCTATCACTCATGCCAACCACAAAGTTGAAATCTTCCCTTGTCTCCCTCCACCCAGGAATAACGGATCCATGATTGAGGTTAGGAAAAAAAAAACAACTCAATTGTCTTAAACTAAGCAGAAGATGATGGGTTCATCCAAGTGCAGATATAGGGTGACCACTGATCAGCTATGTCTCATCCATCGCCCTGGGTTATTCTGAGATTCTCTTGGCCATGCATAAGTATGGAAACTCCATCTCTAAGCTGTTATTGACACAGCTGCAGGAGTTCTGGACCCTGTATCTGCACATGACAGCTTCCATCCTAACGTCCCAGAGGGTTGCTATGAGAATTCAATGACATAATACACAAGTGTTTTGGAATAGTACCTGCCGTTCACCAATATGAGCCATTGCTGTTGGTATTTCTTGGCAAATGTAATTTATCATCACTATGCTTTTTTTTTCATGCTTGGGCCATGTCCCATCTTGTAACTAATATCAATAGTTGCACTCTCAGAATAATAATGTTCTGGAGGTTATTAAAAATTGGAGCTATCATTCAATTACATTTCATCACATTGAGAAAAGGTTTTCATTTGTGTGCTTACCCACAGGGACTCCATAATCACCACATTCTCAAAGTCAATTACAGTCAACAAATTATCCAAAGACATAAAATTAATGAAGTTTTCTCATGTAATGGCTTTACAGGGCGCACAGGGTGGCCACAGAGACACAGATTCAATGGAGATGGCTGATTTCATGTGCTTCCCAGGCTCAAGGGAAAACCCCAAGCTGGCTCACTCTCTGTCATCTGTTAAAAGGAATTTGCTTTTGTGTGTTTGTGTTCTAAATCCTGGGTTTGGGTATCAGCAGCGGCATACTAGGTGAGTCTTCCTTGTGCATCCCTCTAACAGCCACAGGTCACACAGGCGACCACACCATCCCTGGGAAACAGCTTAACCACTACAAAAAGCTCAAGGTGAGCAAATGGGAAAAAGCCAAAAAGTTACCTGCTCCCTACTCAAGACTCAATATTTCTGTCACTTCTGATCACCAGCTGGACTCTGTGTGTGTATGTGTATGTGTGTGTGCGTGTATTTCTTCCCACCAACAAATTACTTCTCCAGCAGACACCAGCTGGGTGTCCTCCAAATCAATTCAATTCAGTTCTGACACTAACTGCCTAGAGACAGCACCAGCTCCCACAGGTGAGGGCTCAAGCCAGATTACTGCCCACTTCAGATGTCAGTCCGTACAAGGTACATTATCACCTATACTTTTGACCAACAGGGTATACATTAGGAGTTCCCATGACTCCACTTCCTACCCTGTTGCTTTAAATAATTTGCAAGAGCAATTCACAGACCTTGGAAAAGCACTCAGGCTTGACAGTTCATTGTAAGAGATAAAGAGGGATACCCGTGTGGAACACACACACAGGATAAGATATGGAAAAGGGCGAGGGTGTTCCAAGCACTCTCTGGGAGAACACCCCTCCCCGATACTCCATGTGTTCAGCCACACAGACAGGCCCTGATCTCAGTCCTTTTGGGTTTTATGGGGCTCCATTTCAAGTGGGAACTGTTGATTAAATCATGACCATTGAAGATTGGCTGACCATCAGCCCCTCCTTTTTGCCAGATATTGGGGAGAGGGGACCAGTTAGATCTGAAATTTCCAGCCCTCTAATTCAGCTTTGAGTTTTGCTTTGACCAGTCCCTCCATCCTGAAGCTACCCAGAGATGGCCAGACTCAGGCGTCTTAGCAGCCTACATAAGATACTCATCACCCCAGAGATTCCAAGGATTTTATGAACTATAAATTGGGAAATGGAAGTAGGACAAAGACCAAATGTTCAACAGGAATTCCACAATGTCACACCTAGCCTCGTGTTCAGCCTTCAGTGAAACTTTGGGTGTGTTGGTTGAGCAGTGGTGAGGGGAGTGTCACCTGGCAGAGTCTGAGGGAGCAGGAGTTGAAGTAGAGGAAGAATTGTTCTGCAAGGTCAATTGCAAACCAACCCCTCCCTCGGTGCCACTCCTACCCTCAGCTCCCTGAGTATTGGAGCATGAATCGAGGTGAGCAGATTTCTTCCTGCCTGTTGTAAACAATAATGTCCAACTCCAAAATTTTAGGACTCAGAAAAGGGGAAGCTATGGTAATATCCCTCCCTTTAGGTCAGATTTTAAATTCCTTGGGAGCCATCTGCAGACACACATTACCCAGTGCCCACACTATGCCAGCCTCCAAGAATATAAAATCCCTTCAGGCTATTCAGGCTATACGCTGGTTTGCTTTCACTCACCAGGGCAGTCTACTTCAGGTGTCCTGATGACACAATTCAGGATTTGTGCTTATCTGCCCCACAAATAAGGCCACCTGTAAGGAACCACCTGTAATTCAGTCTTTTGCATGATGTCAAATTATTGCCATAAATATAGCAGTCAGCTTTTACCACGTAGGGACTCTTTTTCTGCATCAGGAAACTCTATGTGTCGCCTTGCCTGTGTGGTCTCACTGAATCATATTTCAGTTATCTGTTATTAAAAAAAATTCCTGAGGTCCAATAATGTATGAAGAACAGGCATTTACAAGTATTGAACTCAGAGCTCTAGAGGCTGACACAGACACGTGATGGACGCCTCCTTGCTGTAATGTGGTATGGTAGCCAACCATGTGAGATGAGCACAGTGCTAACTCAGGTCTTAAAAAGCCTCTAATCTCATCATGACAGCCCACACTTGTGAGTTTATCTAATTCTAATTTCCCCTCAAAGGCCCACCTCCAAATCCCACTAGCATATGACCTTGGGGGTTAAATTTCCAGCATTTGGATTCTGAAAGTCACAGCAAACTCACAGAAACCCTCTAACCTTAGGCAGTGGAGAAGGCCACTGAAGTTCATGCCCATAGTCCTGTAGCTAATGCATGAAAAAGCCTGGGTTGGAAACTAGATGTCTGTCTCTACAAGCAGTCCTCTCATTTGCAAGTGCCTAAGTTTAGGCTTCGTAAGATTCAACACAGTCGACTTATATTTCTTTGAATCTTGTCAAGTGACCACACAGTCAATACCTACTAGCCCCATTTCTGCCCTTCCTACTGCCCATCATTCTGAGCTCAAGCATATAAGGTCTGCTAAACTCCATTTGGACTTCCAACAGCTGCTCTGTCCATTTTGGCTTTCAGCCCATCTTCTTATTCTTGTCATAGTATCATCCATGACTACTGTGTTACAAACAAAAGCAAGAACTATTCATTCTGGAAGCTATCACAGGTATGAAATGAATTCAGAAAATTTGGCTCTTAGCCAAACTTGAAGAATCAAGCCAGCACATGTTTTTGGTCAAATTTGGGGAATTTTTCTAAAGATATGTGGCTCCGTTTGCTTTCGTTCCACATTCTTTGGGCTCTCAGCTGGATTCTCAGTGTGCAGCATTAAATTTAACTTCTCAGCCATGGTAGCATCCCAGGATTGTTAAATGCACCAAGGTACTTGGTAATTCATCTTACTCAAAACATTCACAGCTCTGTGAGCATGCATTCATTAACATAGAAATCACTTTCATGTTGAACAAACATATCTAGCATATTCTCAGTATTCACATTTTCACCTAACCTGTCATGAAACATGCTATGTGTACACAAATAAACAAGGGTGCAGAGCCGACGTGTCAAGGTGTCTGGGAAAGACTTGAGCTGCAAAGAGTTTTAGCAGAGGATTCTCACTCCTCAAAAGGCTCTGGGCTTTGTCTCTGAACAACAGCTATGTCCCAACCAAGGAGCTTCTTCCCTGCCAGACTGCATGAGAAATTCTCACCCTGTGAGAAGATTTTCCTGGGTGATAACACATCTCCTCATTCCCCGGGGATATGTGCACACAGTTTGTACAACACTCTCATGTTTACCCCCAGCTGTGCCGTGTGAGTGTGGTCGCTTTCATTAGACTGCACTGCTTCTAGTCTTCGTGTGTCCGCAGGTGTTTCTTCTACTCTCGTGTTTCTTACAATGTTTTGCCCCTGTTAGCACTCTAGAAATACATGCCATTGTTGGGCATCAAGATGTCATGCGTCTTTAAAAATCTACGAAGATCCAGCAAAGATTTGGTTTCTTCCATATGCAGCTTTAATGAACTACCGCAGAAGTTACAAACTTGCAACCAGCATGTCAGCAGGATTGCATGTAAAGTTCACCCACATATTGCTGTCTTACGCCTAATTGGCTGCCAACAAATTCTCTTTTTTAAAAAAAAAATGGACTATATCACCAATGTCCATATTTCTGACTTCTCTTGAAAAATCAAAGAAGTTTATTTTCTTAGAAAACACAAAACATGTTGAATCCTTATGGGGTATATATTCTGCAATATTTCCATAGGCCATTATTCTCCTCCAGTACTGAGGCAAAATGTCAACTACCATGTATCATGTTTTCTCTATTTTTTCTTTTTTGCAAATATGGGCAATAGAAGCTTAGAAGGTTATATATTTTAAAAGAGTGGATGGAACATGAGACTAGTCATATGTTTAAGAGGAAGAGATATGTCTGAGAGAAAGAACATGGCTTTAACAGGTCACCAGGAAATAAAACATGTTAAGAATTATGTTCAGCGAACCAGTCAGGAATACATCCAGCTGCAAGTAAAAGAAAACTC
The DNA here is from genome assembly GCF_017591425.1 of Ochotona curzoniae. NCBI lineage: Eukaryota > Metazoa > Chordata > Mammalia > Lagomorpha > Ochotonidae > Ochotona > Ochotona curzoniae. The sequence goes on from NW_024466307.1 coordinate 19,583,130, forward strand.
AAAACAAGTGACTTCAACAGTGTGTGCGTAGCGAGCACCACAACACTGCCCAAGACACAGATTCCTTCCCTCTTTCTATCATTTCGGTGTGGCTTTCACGTGCTGCATTTTAAAACATTTTGCACATGTTTGAGATAGAAAGAAGACAGAGGGCAACCTTTCCCACGGCCCTGCACCTGTGCATCCTGACCAAGACTCTAGCCTATGTTTATCCCTAGTCTCAGGGAATCAAGGAAATCATGGTCTAGCCTGTAGAGGTAAAAAGGAAGAAGAGGACCTGAATACCTTCTGAGTGAGCACCCAGTGTGAGTGCCACAACCAGAATATTACAAGAGAGAGAGAAAAAAATGTTTAGAGCAGGCATTGAACTCAGTGATTAAGCCATGGTTTAGGATGCCCTAGTTCCCATATCAAAGTGCTCAGTTGAATTCTGAGTCTTGGATGCTGAACTTACCATTCTGCTTCCTGCTGATCCACCAGAAGTTGGCTCAAGTTCTTGGGTCCCTGCCACTCATGTGGGAAACCCATGGCTCCTGGATTTAGCCAGATTCAGCCTTGGTTGTTGCCAGCATTTTGGAGGGAATCAGTGGGGACAAGGTGTCTCTTTTTCTGTCTCTCTTTCCTACTCTGCCATTCAAATAAATATAAATAAATGACCTTTTAAAAAAATTACGAAGCTATGTTTTAAATAGGCAAGAATGGAAACTGAAACAGAGTGCATCTACGAATGCTGCCTTCTAAGCCCTTTGTAGACATCTGAGGTTGGAATCTTTGGTTCACCATCTGCAGTAACATTTGCTAAACACAGACTTGAATTACCCAGTATGGCAGCTTTGTGTGGAAGGACTCACATTGCCAGACATCACAGTCGAGCGTAATCTGTGGCATCTACTTCAACCCCGGGAGCTGCTTTTCTGTTGGTTCTACGTATAAAATTTGAGAAATAATAAAATTTTATTTCTTCGTAAGAAAGATTTTTATAAAGAAAGCCAGCTGACTTGATAAGTAACTTAAGTCTTCTGTTTATAGAGTCATGAAGAGTCTGAGACAGCACTTTAATTTTTCTACCACATTTTATTGCATTGTATGGAGACTACTACTATGTTGTAATAATATTTTCTCTTTGGCGGACTACTAAGGATTTACAGTGTATCTCTGATGACTCCCAGGGCCCTATTGTGTGCAATAAATGTCTAACTGCACGGTGCAGATCAAAGTGTTATCCTGAAGGGATCAAGGGAGGAGGTAGACTTAGGTTAGCCTAATTAGGAAAACTCCATCATTTACTGCTGAAGCTAATGGACAAACTAAAATGCACAGATTATTTTAAAAAATTACAGTGACATATCAACTATCTCGGTATTGGATATTTTGTAGCCTCTATTTAGCACACTTTGTGGACATACCAAAACAAACACAAAAACTACTAGATTAGCCAAAATAGATCTAATGAAGTTCATATACTGAATATTCAATTCCTACTAAAAGTCGCTTAGAGGCTGTTTACTCCAATTCTCCTTAGACACTCACTAGGATTGGTTATCTGGTGCCTTCCATCCTACAGAGACAGCAGGAGGAAGTTACAACAGAAAGACAAGAAAGATCAAAAACATATTCTAACAAGTAAAACCAAGACTTCTAAAGGCATTGCTAGTAACAGCCTTATAGTGAAATGGTCTTTCTAACATGTTAGTTTTGGGTCAGTATAATGAGAATAATTTTAGACACTGACTTTTCTTTTTTTTTTTAAAGATTCATTTATTTTTATTGGAAAGGAGGGTATACAGAGAGTAGGAGAGACAGAGAGGAAGATCTTCCATCCGATGATTCACTCCCCAAGTGAGCGCAACAGCCGGTGCTGCACTGATCCGAAGCCAGGAATCAGTAACCTCCCCCAGGTCTCCCACATGGGTGCAGGGTCCCAAGGCCTTGGGCCATCCTTGACTGTTTTCCCAGGTCACAAGCAGGGAGCTGGATGAAAAGCAAGACTGCCAAGATTAGAACCGGCAACCATATGAGATCCCGGCACGTGCAAGGTGAGGACTTTTAACCACTATGCTATCACGTCGGACCTGACATTCTGACTTTTTAAAGGCAGGACTGAAGTGGGCGTTGGGCTAAACACTTAAGTCACCACTTGGGATGTCCACATTCCATGTCAGAATGCCTGTTCTCAGTCCTGGCTATTCTGTTTCTGATCCAGCTTCCTGCTAATGTGCAGCAAAGAAGGCGGCAGCAGGTGAAGGCTCACATACTTGGGTCTTTATACCCAGGGTGGAGCTCTACACTGAGCTTCTGGCCTTTGACCTGGCCTGACCTAGCCCTGTCAGTTACAGATATTTGGAAAAGTGAGCCATTTGGATAGATGAGCTCTATCTCTACCCCCATTTCCTTACACTTCAAATAAAAGTGGAAATAAATTTTAAAGAAAGTTTAGATTTAAAAATAAAGAAAAACTTGCCATGCATCAAGGATCACTGTTTAGGAAGGCAGAGAAACACGCCATGCAATTTTTTTTTAAAAGTTTTTGCTTAAATTATTAAATAATTGCAAGTTCGCTGTTAAAGAAAATAAGATTCAGTACCTGAAAACTTCTCACTGTGAAAAGCTGCATTCCATAATGATGGAGAAATGGGATTGTACAGTATCCATATAAGTGAAGCCATGCATATATGTTCAATTTGCAAAAACATAAGAAAACAATCAACATTCAGAGAGATAACCATCTTTTTAAAATTATAATGCATTTCACTCACACTGTAAACACTGCCATACTGGAACACAAAATAAAATAAACATGCTCAGGGATATTTATTGACCCCCACTAACCCCGCAAGTCAACTTGGTTTCCAATATGAACTGCTTCCAAAGCACTCCTAGTCCCCCTCCTTATACACAACACAGCCAAGACTGGACATTACAAGACAGAAAACAGAACAATCAGAGTAAAATGTTCATTAACCACAGGCATATGGAACACTCAAGCCTGTTTTAATCAGCACGGTCCAAGTGAACCGCAGTCCCAAGATGCATCACTTCCAGTAAATGTACATTAAAGAAGGATCAAGTAACTGTCTTCAAATTAGGTCCTTCTAAATTGCTCTTCTATTCAATAACCTGCTGCCCGAACTGGCATGCATTCAGAAATGCTTGATAGCCCAGCAGCCAGTTCTACAGAGCTGCTCTACAATGGTTCGCCATGCATCACTTTGCTGGAAAGAGCGCTTTCTTTCCCAACACAAATGGAGGAAAAGACTTGGCCTCTAGCAAGAGCCTTCTCCTCAGATGATCATGCGTAGACTGCGCAGCACCATCTATGTGCCTTGGAACGAGATAAACGACGAGGGTAGAAACATTGCTGTGGAGGCAGCATGGAGAAAGAGAAAGTGAACCTTTTGTCTGCGTCTATGAAACCACTGTTAGCCCAGTATCTGCATGACAGCTGAGCTGCTGGGAGAGCAAAAGCTTCAGCAGAGAAGAGGAAAAGGTTTCTGAAGTTGAAAATCAAGGCATATTATTTTCAAGGGTCAACTTTCCTTTCCTTTTTTTTTTTTTTTGAGAGTTAGCTTGGGTTCTTGAACTGCAAAGTAACCTCCACATTATTGTCATCATCGCGTCGCCTAGAATTTTTTAGTACTTTGTATGAATGAAGGCCTCGACCATGCTTTTTACATACATGCTTCCATTTAATCCTATGTGATAGCTTTTACTTTCCCAATTTATTCTTAAGGACTGCATGTGCAGACAAGGAGACTTGCATGAATAATAGAAAGTAATACCATTGGAATACCAGTCAATCATCTGATTCTAAAACCTGTATATTGATGATTAGAGCAGCACGTCACCCTGAAGCCTCTTGCATGGAAACTCAGCCATGCCGAGAGGAAGTAGCCTCTTTCAAAAGCAGAATCAGTAGATACCAACAGACTCCAGTTCTCTGGCTCAGGTTCTGCTCTTTGCTGTTATCTGTGCCCCTGTCCTTCCAAACTGATGTCTCTAGAACCCTGCTGTTTCTGAGATCTTTCACTACTATGCACAGTTCATCCATTCAATGATATCTGAGTGTTCAGGATGATTAGACTATAGGACAAGATTCCCCTTGCCATTGGACTTATCTTTAATCATTTATAGTGGTCTAGTCTTGGAGCTGCTAATTATTAAATAAATCTTAAGTACATTTACACACCACTCTGTGGTTTCTTATTAGTCACCTGCCAATCATCCCAAATATGTCTCCCATGACCCTTTTTATTTCCCCATAAAGCTGATTAGTTTTCCTCTACTTAAATATCTCAGCCATACCTCCCTTTGAGTCCATGTTCCCAGATAATTTTACAAATTTTTCATCCCTTTAATTAGTTGGTGGAGATGAAGCCAAATGCTTGGGTTGGCCAGGAGAAAGAAATGCTCCATAAGGAAAGAGCTATCAAAAAGCTGAGCTCCCCTTCTTCATGCCATCTGTCCCATCCCTAGGCACCACTTCTGCTCAGAAGACTGAGAACCAATCCATTTTCTTCTTTAGTTAAACTACGGCAATTAACTTTTTTCCACTTTCCACTTTCCTCCTTGCTTGTTTTTTGCTTTTGCTTTTGGTTTTGTTTGCCTCATTGAAGGTTTTTTTTTTCTAGGAACTAAGTGATTTGCATGCTCGGGTGGCAAACAAAACTTAATCTCTATATTTACTTCTCTTTTTCTCCCCTCCTACTATCCTGTGGTTTCATCATTGTTGTACTTAGCCTGGCACCATAAATAGCCATCAGTTCTCATGGCCTTTGTCAGTTACCCACTCTCTGAAACGCTTCTTCCTACTCGTGGGAACTGAACATAGCTAACTAACTTTCCCACCCCCTCCCAACTTATCACCAACTCCTTCAAAGCCTGTTTGAGTCTCAGCCCACACAATGGGTTGGGGGGAAAGAGTAGGGTTGGATCAGCGGGAGTCTGAGTGGAAAACTGGCAATTCAGTCAAGTTCAGCCCCAGGATGAGTTGCTGCCAGGACAGGGTTGGGACAGAGTAAAAGCCAGACGTCCTGAGGGTTAAACAGAGAGCAAAAGTACACAGCCTGTGGTGAGCAAAGGTGGGAACCAGGAGAAGGGATGACTCACACGGAACAACATCATGCCTGGGGCCAATCCAACAGAGAAGCCATGTCAAAACAAGTCTAGGCAGGAGAAGAAGGGTGAGGTGAATCCAAGGACAGGCATCAGGCAGTCCTGAAGGAAAGCAGAACACAGCTAGAGGGAAGAAGGAGCCTGTGTGAAACAAGAACACGGGGAAAAGGGCTCTGGTACGATACCCGTGAGTGACTTCTGAGAGCTTACTTCTCCCTGATCTAAGGCATTGATTTGCAACAGCTGAGTCCAAATTTACATGTCTCTACTCAGGTCCCACTTTTCCTAGTTACGATGCAATTGAAACATATTTGCATGGTTTTGACCCACGAAGTGGTAATTTGGTATATAACTTGATCTCACAGGACAAGAGCAGGACAGGTGACCTCATTACTCCAAGTGTTGGTTTTGTTTCCTGCAGAATGAAGAAAATAATGCCTACCAGTAACTGGTGATAAGATGCAGTCATATATTTTAAGACATTTGGTTAATACTTTCTGCCTTGTATGTGCTCAATAAATATTTAGTTGTTATTATCCCTAGCTTGGAGAAATGATTCACATTTTGGAATTGGATTTGACAGTAAAGCACTGTGAGTGATCCCTACATATGTAGCTCTAGGCATTCATAACACACTTTACTTTTTAAGAGTTATTAACGTACTTTAGAGAGAGAGATCTTCCACTCACTGGTTCACTTCCCAAATGGTTCATTCCCCCACATGGTCACAACAAACTGAGCTATATCATGTCAAAATTGGAGCCAAGGAGTCCATGCTGATCCCCACCTGGGTAACCAGGACTCAAAGACATGGGCCATCATCTGCTGCTTCCTCGGGCGCCTTAGCAGGCAGCTGAAAGAGGAGCAGAGGAGCCAGGACTCCAACCAGCACTTCCAAATGGGCCGCTGACCTCATGAATCATGCCTTAACTCACTATACCATAATGCTGACCTCCATGGTAAGAAATTTCACCTACCACTAACTCAGGTACAGTAGAGTTTATGTCTAAAAGCCCACGTGGGCTTTGCAGTCAGCCACACATTGGTTGGCTCTTAGCCCCACCATTTGTGAATCACTTAACCTTTCTGAGCCTCAGCCTACTGACCTGTAAAATAGCAGTAATCATAACACCTGCCACAATGCTGTTTGTGAAATGTTGGCACAACTCCTAACCCATAGTGACGGTGTGATGAGCGGTAAAGAGACATCAGTTCCGATCTACATCTGCACAGTAATTCCAGGTCCCAATCGAAGTCATCTCAACTTACGGGCAAAAAAGAGAAAACCAAGTGGGCTGCCTGCCATTTACCCATTTCAAGTATAGATTTTAAGATTTGTCATCGCTACAGGTCTGGTCTTGTTTTAGCCACAATGTCAACCATGGGCTACTGTTTGCGGTGGTTGACCATTCAATTTCAAGTAAATCTGGAGTTGGGGGTAATTTGGCTTAGTCTTGGACCATCTCCTACTGTGCTGATGGTTTTTGAGTTTCATATTGGAAAAAAAAAATTCTTGGCTAGGGGAAGATTTTCTTATTCAAAATAAATGAAATTGTTTTTTAATTTAAAAAAAATTCACTCAGTTTCCAAGATTTCAAATGGCTCTTTCAAAGGAGAATATTGATTTCTGGTGAAGGGTCATACAGACACAAGAAAGAACATTTTCTTCCATATGCAGATGGACTTCAGAACTTGATGCTAAGAGCAGGCAAAGGCGCACATGGAGGCTGAAGTGTCTGGAGGCGTTTGGCTAAGCATTTTCTGCTTGTGACTTTTCCCAGTGGGAAGTTGAGCGATACCAGCCGCCCTGTAGCCAGATTGCATGTTGCTACTGAGAAACATGTTATGTCATCTCATAGAAAACTCCGCACAAACATGCCAACTCTCTTCGGCAAAATCAAAGGTCCACTTCTCTCTTTCATCTTCCTGGCTGCGAATCTCACAGGCTCCCAAGCTGCCACATGTGGCTCATTGTTTGTTTGCACTGGGATCGGAAGAGTTTATCAGCTTGGCTAGAATGGGGTCAGCAAACCATGCACTAAAAACAAACTTCAGTGGAACCACAGAAGCTACTAAAACAGCTTGGCATGCGCCATGGAAACACAGCCATGTGACAAGGGAGAAGTGACAAGGGCCATTTATCAAAGACGGTAAGATCTTTGGTCCCTAGAACACGTGGACATGGTTCTGTTGGAACCGCTGGCTTAATAAAAGGTATCAGATCAGTTAATGAGTCCATTGGGTTTCTAGTGGGTTTTTTTTTCTCTAGATATGATACAACCTATGGATTCCAAGTGGTCTTTATGGAGTCTGAGGGAATAAATTCAAACCTGGAAAAACAGCTAGAGCTTGGTGCCTCTTGCTTCTCTTCACCTGGACTGTTCTAGGGGATTCTTTCATTTGGCAGTGCTTCATTCTGAGCCCAACAAATTTGCAACTGAGAATCCATGGAGTCAGAAGAGAGTCAGGGCTATCGTGATACCCAAATGTGAGACAGCCTCGTGAGCTCTCTCTCCAGGTCTAGTCTGCAATACTAATCTTGGCCCAGAGAAATGGAGTGACACCAAATTAGTCTTACTATGTGTTAGATGATCAACCGGTGTCTTACCAAACTCTCGGTTACATATCACATTAGAATAGTAATATTATGTCCCCCCAGAAAAAAAAAAAATAGCATCTTGCTTGCAAATGCCAGCAACAGAACGACATAGCAGAAGTAGATAAACTACGACCCCTGGTTGACAAATGAAAAATTGAGTCACGTGAAAGGCAACTAAGCCATAACTTGGGCTATACATGCTCTGACAATGGGCTACAGATCAATGTGGTCTGGGTCCGGCTCCATCGCTCAGCACTTCTGCTCCACGTCATCTCTACCTCCGCTGGAGGCCTTGGAAGCTTTCTGCTTCTCCTGAATTTCATTGGAGCTGTGCCTATAAAGCAGAGGGGGAAAACATGATTAGATTTCTTTTCCAGAGGCTTGAATTCTTTCTGACACATTCTAGGTGATGAACTCCCATCTAATAAATCCAGTTCACTTGCAATCCTTTTTTGTCCCCCACCACTAAGTTCATATCACCTTCACTCCCCACCACAAGGTTGGAGGGCGCCCTCACCCTGCTGCCCCTGGAGGAGCCCTTTGGAACTGCAGTGTGAACTCGTGTGTACGGCCAAGCACCCAGTCTGCGCTAGCAGCCTAGACCGTGCACCAGCAAGGCTAACAGTGAAGCTCTGTTTGCTGGCATCATGCCAGCCATTCCGAGAGGCTAATTTGTAACGTAATGTTGCCCAGAAGAGTCCATCAGCTAGCCTGTCACTGGCAGTTAGAATTCCGCAGTCCCCTGAAGCCCTTTCTTGCTTTGCAGTCAGGGTCAGAGCAAAGGGCGGGCCGGTTGTGCCCAGTGGGCTCCACCAGGCTGCCAGCCAGCACTTGGCGGCTCTGGCAATTAGCACAACTCCTCCGGTTCTTAAGCAATGTGGACGGACCCGTGTCTCTCATTAAGCTGCCTGCAAGTCAGTCTCTTGCAGGATCCCAAGGGGAACATCAAGCAGGCAAGAGTTTATTTTTCAGATACAGTTTTACAGCAACCAACTTAAGAAGCACCTAAAAATGATAATTAAATATTTCTCCAAGGAGGCAATTCAGATAAATATGCTAAGAGTTAGTCCTCACAGATCTGTTTAGAAAACGTCCAATTAGTATAATACAGACCACATTTCAAGGGCTGAAGGGAATATTTCACTTAACTCCCTTTCTGTCATTGTTGATAGGCCTCTAAGGAAATGACCTCTTTCATATGTTTGCAAGCAAAAAGTCCTTGGAAGGGATGTAACTTCAGGGCACAAGATCTGGGTCCTACTTGATTTTGAGAGTCAAGGGCTTCTTTTTAAAAATTACCTATTTCTGTTTGAAAGGCAAATATTGCAAAATGGGAGACAGAAAGAGAGATCTTCCATCTGCTTTACTCCCCAGATAAGTGCAATGACTAGAGTTGAGCCAAGCGAAAGCCAGGGGCCTGGAGCTTCTTCCTGGGTCCCCCATGTGGGTGCACAGGCCCAAGGACTTGAGCCATCCTCTGCTGCCCTACCAGACAATAAGCAAGGACTTAGATAGTGAATAGGGTAGCCCAGACATGAACCGGTGCCCATACGCACAGCTGCAGGTGGAGGATTAGCTTGTTATGCTACTGTGCTGGCCCCTTAAGGACTTTTTTAGTAAGAATCAAAGCTGAAGTCACCATGGACCAGTGAGTGGGACTTGATGGAAAGGACAAACATCATTGCCAACCAACCTTGGTGACTATCGAGTGACTCTTAGGACAGGTGAACACTTGTGGAGCAGCCACTTTTTCTGAATAGAAATCCAGGGTTCTCTTGACCCGTTTCTTTTGACTGGGCTTCCAGAAGGATTGTCCATCCGGTTTCCACATGCAAATCCCCTGGAGTCGTTCCACTCCACAGGATGGAAAGTTCTTGCACTCAATCCTTGAGCTAAAGCCCTTTTCACATAATCCTCAGTTAGACCGTTTTGTGGATGGGGAAAACTGAGGGGTGAGGGCTTTGTGGCCACTAGCAGAAGGCTGGGCAAATGGAGACTCTGCGGTGGACTATGTCAGCCAAAGGACCTTACAAGGATTTCCTCATCCTTGGGTCTGTGAAATCAACAGCATGTCAGAACTGTCCAAACTACTTGAACAGAATATGCTCCACATCGGGGACCCTGGGATGACATCAGTTGGCCATTGCCCATCCCTGGGTACTGGGGCACTTGGGAGTCTGGATGTGGCTTTTTCCTCTGTCTGCCCTTCTCATCCCGATATAGAAAGAAGATAAGGAAGGTGTGGAAATAGTGGTCTCGCCCGCTTCCCCCTGGTCCTCAACTACTCCCACCCTAATCAACTGTGTAAACATCATCAAAAATAATTTTTTTAAAAAAGTTGCTGTCTAAAGTGAAGTGGCTCAGTGTAGCTTTCCAGCCAGAGCTTTTTACACCTCCCGCATTGAGCAGCTTAAGGCAAGATGCACCTATTTATGGAATCAGTTTTTGCTTAGCAGTGTGTCTTAAACAATGGGAAATTTAAGAAAACAACCGTTCGTGTCATTTCTGACACATGAAATGCCTGTCCACGTCTTTCTCCCCTTGGTGACTATGACAACAGGCTTCGATGAGCAGGGCAAAGGCAGCAATGGCACGACTTGCAGTCTCCATGCAATGCAAATCCCAGCAGTTCAAAGGCGGACGCTGCCTCATCGCCATTGCTTTGGGCCGGGAACAGATGGTTTCTTAGCCATCACCACGGCAGAGGCGTCATTATTCCCCTGTCCACGTTTCCCAAGTCAAGCAGCTCCCCGCTACACAGCTAGGATGGTATTTTTTAAAATTTGAACATCAGTTGAAATTCAAATGTGTTTTTCAAAAATGTCAGAGCCTTGTTAGCCTTGGCTCTGTGTTGCTTCTGTCTATCACTTTTTGGTTGACAATGTTAAGGAAATTATTTTTCTAAAAAGGCTCCGATTGGCACCTCTTTGGAATGTTCATGATATGCTCCTTAAAAGTCTGGATGCTGCTTGAAAATCAAGATGCTCCAACTTGCTCTATAAATAGCCTCTTTTCAGAATGTACAGGATGCTTCTTTGTGCTTCTCTATTTTTGAATTCACATAATCTAAAACATTTTTTTAAAAAGGTTGGTTTATTTTATTTTTAATTGAAAAGGCAGAGAGAAGGAGAGACAGAGAGAAAGTTCATCTATTCGCTGGTTCTCTCCCCAAGTGTCCACAACAACTAGAACTAAGCTGATCCGAAGCCTGGAGCCAGGAGCTTCCTCTGGGTCTCTCACTTAGGTGCAGGGTCCTGAGGTTCTGGTTCATGTCCGTCTTCTACTGCTTTCACAGGTCACAAGCAGGGAGCTGGATGGGAAGCGGAGCAACCAAGACCTAAGCTAAGCGCCCTATTGGATCCTGGTGCATGCAAGGTGAGGATTTAGCCACTAAGCCATCCTGTCAAGCCCAATCTAAAATATTCTAAGAGGTGGAAATAGCCCAGTGTTTGTCAATGGCCTGGGTGATTTGATAGTTGTTCTTGGGTACAACTGGTCCCTCCATGGCAGCATCTTTAGCCTCCCATTTCCTCCTGCCCACTGAATACCAGGAGTGCTCCCTGCATCCTGTGATGGCTGGGCTCAGAACATGTCATTTCACTGTGCGGTGCCTTGGCGTGCCTTGTGCTGACTCCCTTGAGCCAAAGGCCCCCAGAAACAAGGACTGTCTAAGCGCTTCCCATCCTTCCTTGCTGACTCCATTTCTCTCTTATTGAAGCAACACTAAGTTACATAAATAAATAAATAAATAACACCAAAAAGCCACAATCTGTTTGAACATCTCTCAAACCCTTCATCATTTATCTCAATTCCTTATTACTGCATGTTTGTATTCTCCCAAAATTCACCTGCTGAAACCTAATTACCAAAGTGATGCATCAGCAGGTAGGCCTTTGAGATGTTTCAATTTCTGGACAGAGCCCTCATGAGTGAGATTTATACCCTTATGAAAGAAGCCCCAGAAACAGGGGTAAACTCATCGTGCTGGGACTCTAAATCAGAGTACCAGGATTCAGTTCTTGGCCCCAACTGCATTAACATCCCATTACTGCAGATCTGGGAGACAGCAGTGATGGCTAGAGTAAATGAGTTCTTGCTATAATTGTGGAGATGAACCCTGGAAACTTGCTCAATCTGTGATGTAGTACAAAGTACATAAAAACATGAGGAAAAAATGGGGGTAAAAAAAAAGAAGTTTATTAAAAAGGAAAGATAGGGCCCGGCGCAGCGGCTTAGTGGCTAAAGACCTTACCTTGAATACGCCAGGATCCCGTATGGGCTCTGATTCTAATCCCAGCAGCACCTCTTCCCATCCAGCTCCGTGCTTGTAACCTGGGAAAGCAGTCAAGGACGGCCCAAAGCCTTGGGACCCTGCAGCCATGTGGGAGACCTAGAAGAAATTTCTGGCTCCTGAATTCGGATCAGAGCAGCACCAGCCATTGTGGTCACTTGGGGAGTGAATCATTGGACAGAAAATCTTCCTTTCTGTCTCTCCTCTCTGTATATCTGACTTCACAATGAAAAATTAAGAAAATAAATCTTAAAAAAAAAATTTAATCTCTTTAAAAAATAAAATAAAATAAAAAGGAAAGATAAGGGCCAGGGTCATGGCATATTAGGCTAATCCTCTACCTGTAGAGCATTTAGAGTCCAACTGCTGCATTTCCCATCCAGTTCTCTGCTAATGGCCTAAGAAAACAGAGAATGGTCCAAGTCCTTGGGACCTGTACCCACATGGGACATCCAGAGAAAGCTCCTGACTCCTGGCTCCCGGCTCCCGGCTCCCGACTCCTGACTCCCGGCTTCAGATAAGCCCATTTTTGGCCTTTGCAGCCACTTGGGGAGTAAGCCAGCAAAGATCTCTCTCTCTGTCTCTCTTTGTACTCTTTGTACTTTTTTTCTAGTCAAATAAATAGAGCTTTAAAAAAAAAAGTAAAGATAAGAAACTGGGGGAGGATAGAGAGTTCCACTGCTTTCTTATGCTGGGGCTTATATCTGTAAAGTAAACATTATTACAAAACAAAGGAAAAGCTTTATTTGGCGGACTATCTTCACCATACCCCAGAGACTGGTCATGGGCAGTTTGCTTCCTAACTCAGGCAGGTTTCCTAAGAAAATTTCCCACAGGACTGCAGGGCCCTTTGTCTTCTCAACTTTCCTGCAGTTCCTATTCTGATTGACTCTTTGCAGTAACTTTGAGGGACTGAAGACCTGGGTAACCATCTCAGCTCCTGGACCAGGTCCTGGCCACAGTGGGCATTCAGGAATGAAGCAGCAGATGAGAGCTATCACCGCATCTATCTCACCTAATATTTCTGTCTGTCAAATAAATATCTTATAACAGAGAGTCCCCAGGGAGCTGCCTTGCCTCTGGCATCCCGCGTGGGCATTGCCCAGAGCCATTCTTGAATCAGAACACCAGCCTTCACCCATTACCCACTCTGGCAATGCCTAATTTTGGGTTTATCGCCTTCTCAAACTGTGATGAGTAAGTTTCTAGTGTTTTTGGACTGCATACTTTATATTTTTACTTTTACTTTTTATAATATTTTGTTACAGCAGCCAGACAGGGCTAAGACATTGGTAAGGCAAATTGTGTCCACAAATGGCAAGACGGCTACTAGACTGTTGGAATCTCTGGCTTCAGACCAACATTTTGCAGGACACTGTGAGGAGTGATTCTGACTTGGCACCATTTTGGACCCAGCACCACTTCCTGTTTCCTCTTCCCACAGCTGGCAGAATTCATGCCGTTCCAATTGCCCATCAGTGGGCTATAATCTATAGCATCTTACCTGAGAACCCAACCCCCAATATCTCTTGGCCCCTTCCCCCTAATCCCTGCCCACCTAACAATCACCTGTGCCCCTGATAATCAGTCACCAATTCTTTGGGGCGTAGCACAGCCCCTCCCGACCAATTCCCTACGTGCCCCCTACACCTTCCAGGCTCACGTGGCTCTCTTCTGTCCTCCATCTTGCCCCCTTCCCCTGCTCAGGCAGCCCCCACCCTGCCACCAAAGCGGGGATACTTTTCCTTTCTTGTTCTCTTCCCACTCCACCCCTGCTACCATTCCTACCCTTCCACAATATATGACCTCCTAAGTACCTAGCTGCATTGGTATTCTGGCTGGCAATAAACTAGTCATGAAAAGAGGACTTGGCTGCGGAAGTTAGCTGTGCGTAAGCATATAAGTATGCCTAAAAACTTAAAGAATATAATGGAAGGAAAATAATAGTTTGTTTCTTGTGGCAGCAGGTGTATTGAAATGATCACCAATGGTGTGCGTGTGTGTACCAACATACATGCACATATATGTGCACACATATGGAGAAAGAGTGAAATGCTTTCTCAACATTTGACAACTGAAGGAAAAGCAGCTTTCCTCTTGAATCACTTCCCGACATTGGCTCTATTTTATTCAGCTGTGTCAAGGTTTCCATTGTTGGCTCTGTCCCTGAAGCACTTGATAGATGTTCCCCTCAAAGGCAACAAGTCTCTGTCGGAGTTTTTCACTCCCACTCCAAGTTCTTTTTTCAGTAAACAAGTTATGCACAATGTAGTTGCCTTCTTATCCATAGATGTTGAGGAGTGAGCAAAGGCAGAGCTAGTTACATTTTGAAAGAAACATTTTTTTTAAATGACAGACGCATAGAAATCCCTCACAGCTGAGATAAATGGCTGATATCATTCTTTTTCATTTTTGTGGCCTTACTCAGTGCTCGCTCCCACAAGATCAGTGAAGACACTTGTCGATGAGAAGGAAAGGTGGAAATGAGCAAACGTCACCGTGACAAGTCAGGGTGAGTTAACATCAGGTCACATTGGTAGAGCGCTCGGCAGAAGGGCAGAGGCAAACTTGTGTTTTCCCACTGGATGGTTACAAATTTGCATCGATGCATTCTGTTCCATTTTCTCTGTCTCTGTGACTCTCAAAAATGCACAACTGAGGGGCCTCCGGACTCTAACATGTAAAGAAACTGTCTGAAGCCTTCATTTACTAAAGGAAGTTGAAAATTTAATCAATCCAGCCCATACATATGCTGAAGCCCGCATAGAAACAGGCTGCAATAGCAGCAGGTGCAGTGAGACTTGCAACCATTATGTCTGCTGGCACCCAACTTGTTAGAGAACCATGTGCCCGAGCAGACAGCAACTGGTCCGACAGCATGCTATCTTGCCTTCACAGGCCACACAATTCCCTCTTCCATGATTAATCTCAGGCTTCCCATCCTTGGTCAGCAGGTGGAAAGAGGCTGAATGCAACCACCAGGACACTGCCCCCCAGGAAACAAAGTCCTTCTGTGATGCTGTCTCCCCATTTTCTGACACAGCTGTGAGAAGAGACAATGATCCATGTAGAATCGCTGCCTAGCCAGAAAAGAAGTCCTCAGGCGTTTTCCGACTATCAACAACTTCCCGGTACCTGGGAGAAGGCAACCAAGGACATCGCATCTTAGGGCCACAAAGTGCATTTCCAAGGGAACCTAATTTACTACATTCGGATCACTCAAACAAAAATGGAGCTCCAGTTTCAGCACCCAATGATTTCATTCAAACTGGAACAAATATTTCTCCGAATTAAATCCCAAAGCAGACTGATGCTTCATGCACTTTCTAGTATTAGTGGCCATCTCCATGGCAATTATGCAGCTGGTCACTGTCACGGCTACCAAGTCACCGCTGACAGTACTCCAGGCAGGATGGACAACACAGTTTCCATCTGCAAAACTATCCTCTCGCCAGGTAGTTTTAAAAACCATTATGTATGTGGTCCAGCTTGATTTCCAAGTGTTCAAACAGATGAGTTCTTTGAACCCACTGATCCAAGAACATGTTTTTTGGTGTATTCCTGTGACTTATATTAATCAGACCCAAAAAGCGGTGGGGGGTGGAGATCAGGTGGCTTCTTGACCATCTCAAGCAATTATCCTGTCTGGCATGAGTGAGGTGTCAGCTGAGCCATCAACAGGCTTATTACAGGAGCTGAGAGCGTCCAGCGACAGGCATGTCCGTCTCACTGCTCTGCCTCTACTTCTCCTCTGCTCTCATGTATGCACACACCCATTCTAATTACTAGCAGAAAGCAGTGCCTTCCGCACACTTCACAACATCTGTTCAGGCCTTAATTAATCCAACCCTTGAGGAGTCTCCATAGCAACAATGCTTAACAGGCTCAGGCTCCATATTAGAAAATCTTCGTCTAGGTGAGTGACTCAAACTACGGCCTTGGCAAAAAATATGCTGATATGGATTCTCGTGTCAGATACTCTGAGAACTTTGTGTGGAGATGCTTGCACTGATTGATCAAGTTTTAGGATGACAGTCGACATCATCGGAGTAAGAACAATCACCCTAAACCTAGGACTAGAATTGAACATAAAATTTTCAAGCTGCCCTGAAGAGAAAAGAAGAAATCCTATGACTACCTTCATGTTACAAGAAATCTCTGTGCTACAAAAGATTAATGACCACAGTCGGTTGCCTTGGTGGCACCTGTCAGTATTTTACCTGCATCAGAGCTTGCCAGCCATGGAGAGGTGGCCCAGTCTCCCAGGAGGTTGTGCAGCTGATGAGCAAAATGTCAAGAACATTTCTGAGAATCTGTCTTGTCCCTGTGGCCTACACACATGCTCGCCTAGATGCTGGCGCTGTTTGTGTTTCTATCTGGAGCTGTCATGTTAGAGTTTGTCAAAATAGGCACTGGGGATGACCTCAGAAAACCTGCTCCAGTCTGACCCCTGCTGGGAAGGAAGCGAGGCGTTTACCCTCAAATGACATTTCAGTCTATACCAGCCTCCATTGCTAAATGTTTAACGTGAACTGTTCACTACCCATTGGAGCTGTAGCTTCTTTCTCCTTCACTGCTTCCAGCGATGAATAAGCAAATTACCCAAAACTAGCAGAGGAGAAAGAAGAAGAAGAAGAAAAACTTGAACAAGTTCTTGGGTATGGGGAAAATGCATTTTAGCAGAGAAATCAGATTCCTTTTATAAAATAAAATAGGAGCATCCAAGTGGGCCTCTGGGTAAGTAAGGTAACCTCCAAACTCTCACCAGTGACCAGGACTTTGTGACATCTCGGGCAACTGGCTCCGAGGACAGGTATTCATCATATTGCTAACACAGAGCCAGGTTGAGCCAGGAGCCTGCAAGGTTAAAGGCCCTGGAGTAAAAGATTACTTGGGAAGGACAAAGTGGGAGGGGGGGTGGGAATCACTGTGAGAATGAGGGACCATTTTACAATGAACTAGAATCTACTGAAATAAATCAAAAGGAACAGAAAGTTCTACTCTCAACACGTATGTCTTTCATCCTTGGGCCAGTGTTCCTACTAAATTCTTGGAAAATATCTGGCTTTTTGCTTCTGTGAGTTTTATTGGTAGGAAAAAAAATTCGGATTCAATGACTGGCCTATGACAGTTTCTCAGCCATAAAGCTTCTACAGGAATACTGCGTGAGGGTCTTGCTCTTGCGTCAAGTGGCTCCACCCAAAACAAGGTTCAATCATCAACTGGAAGCCAGGGCTTTGAACTCACCAACCAGAGGCAAGGAAAAGGGACAGGTTAGGGTTCTAGGTCTCATTCTGTTAACTCCTTCATCTCAGGTTTCCAAACACTCTTGCTTATACCTGCATTCAGTATCAGGTGGCTCCCCCTCCCAGCCCGGCCTCCCAGCAGCCTTTGATCTCCCAGGACACAGGAAAACAGGCTGTAAAATGAGGTTGCCCATGCCTGCTTTCTCCTGTCTATGATCATCAGCATGTAGTAACTGTTTTTAGGATGTCCTTGACTCACGCCGTTGATTGCTGGGCAAAAGCCATTCACACGGTTCTCCCTCATAGTCCTGCAACGCTCCTTGTATCACAGATACTCAGAAGCAAGTTGCAACATACAACTCAGGGAAGTTTTGCTCACTCAGAAGTAATGGATGTGGAGCCTGATTTCATACAATGAGAATGGCGCCCCCTGGTGTTGTGCAGCTGGTGGCCCTGTCTCACATTAGTAAAGGGAGAAGCAGTCAGGAAAGAACAAGGACAAACTCTTCATGTCAATTACTAAGTTCATACTGGAATCTTCCTTTCATGTATTCCTTTTTATTTTTCCATTTATTCTTGTTTATTTTCGTGTTATTTGAACGAGAGAATACTTACATAAGTACTTTGAAAAGGCAGGCACAGATGGCTGCTCCCATCGGACACCTTCAACTAGAGGGAAGGAAGTTGTGTGGCTACCTCCAAATACGTGCTTAAAGCACTGCTGCGTCTTGATCAGCACACCCTGTGCTGGGACTGCCCTTCTTGCTGGAGATGTCTTTCCCCATCAAGTCTCAGGCACTTTCTGCTGTGGAATGACTCCTCCATCCCACATCCTATCGACTCCAATGGGCTCCTTCTGTCAGCTCACAGAGCTACCTGCACTTCTCCGTATCGTTTGTTGTTTCTGCCTGTCTGCATCAGGACCATCTGCTCACGTGCTCATCATCTCCAATTGCTTGCAGGCTTGTTCATCTTTTCTTTGTCCTCAGCAGCCTCCTTGACCTTTAGCAGACAGTCTTACAGATGCAGTACGCATATAAATCATTTACTCTTCGCAGGTGCAATCCTGACTAAACTTGTTTATTGAATATATAGATTGATACACATAGAGATGCAATGAGTTAACAGCTATCCTTATGGAACCTTTCTCATACCTTATGGCTGGCCAACAAGTTCTCTATACGTTATTTCTGGCTATGCAGAAATAATCTCACTTAAAGATTGGGACCAGGATAGGCAATTATTAGAAGTGTTCTTTCATGCTAATAGCCTGCCTGTATTGAGTGATTCCAATGCCTCAGGCTCTGCTCTAAATGCAATGTGTGTATTAATCATTTCATCCTTGCAATTATAATTGTAGAAGGCAATCACCTTGCTTTTACAGGTGAGGAAACAGAGAAATGAACTAACATGCCCAGGATGCACAACCAGTCAGTAGCAGATCTGGCTCCAAGGATCAAGTTCCCAACTGCCTTGCTCTGTTGCCTTCCCCAGGAAAGACAGAGGAGAAACATTAGTAATTGTAGGTTGGGTCTTCTGAGCTTAAAGGGGTCCTTGGTCACAGGAAGGAAGCCATATTTATTTTTCGATTATGATCTTTCACTCAGGTTTTTATGACATCACCCTCTTCCCCTTACATAACGCGCCCGAGTCTGCACACCCACTCCTCCGCTGTACTAAGTGTTTTTACCACTTTCTGAATGAACAAGCTTCCAACTGTGAGTGGGCCGGAAGGTGCCACACGATGCGGGCAATTCTGCAGTCCCGATCAAATGCAGAGTCACTCGGAATCTAGATGAGGTGATGCATAAACGTGTGCAGCCTCCAAGAGACAGAGGGAAAAGACGATCTTGGGGCATGACGTCATCTTCTCAAGGTTGCTGAGTTTGGGGCAGAGGGCCCCTCCCTACAGAGGTCCACCTCGGTCTGTTCCGGGTAACACAGCAAAGCCCCGTCCACTATGTTATTGGTAGAACAACACAAGTTATTTCTCACACAGCTGGTGGCTCGGAAGTCCAAATGAAGACCCTGGCAGCAGGTACATGCTTCTGGTGAGGACTTACATGGTGGTTCATTGACGGTGCTTACTGCTATGTCCTCCACATGGTGAGGGGGTGAGTGAGCTTTCCAAAGACACTGACCTCATCCCCGCAGGGTCCATCTTCAGCACCCAGTCACTTCCCCCAAACCCCACTGCCCAACAGCCACACATCAGTGATCAGGTTTTCAGCATAGAACTGTGGAGAGACACAACCATTTAGGTCACAGCAAAACCCAGGAGGACATAATGAGGGCAAAGTGAAAAGCACTTTTCCAAAAGCCCAGAAGTTCAGTTATACTCACTGGAAAAGTCGTCGTGTGACAGGAATACTGCCAGGAGCAGCTACAGAGATGAGAATACACAAAAGTGCTCTGGATTCCCCAGAGGAACTGCATGGAGAGGCTGGTCCTGCAGGGCTTGCGACGGAAGCAAGCCCAAGTATTCTGAGGAAGCCCATGGGATTCTGAACTCATCCCACATTTGCCATCATGAGAAACAGGAAGGCATTTTGAGTTATTGGAGCAAATACTTAGATTTCAAAAATACCTACATGTTTTTTATTCGAGGGCTACAGAATGTGAAATTGACTTTATTCGAGCAGAAAAGAAAGATATTTCCTGAGGACTTTTGGAGGAAGACATGCATCTTAGAGCTTAGGAGGTCCACTTGGAGGTGAAGCGATTGGTGAGAATCACATGACTTGCCTATGTGAAGATACACAACTTCTAACTTTGAGGGGAAATAAAACCCTTAGGGCCTGGGCGAGTTGTTCCAATTCCTAGCACAACTGTCTCTGGCAGGTTTTTGATTCTGGATGCATTTTATAGTTCTCTATTTTCAATTCTCATGTGTATGTGCAGTATGCATTATACCAGGGTCCTGCCCTTCACATGAAAATGGCAAGAGAAGACAATGACATCATTACATTTATTGACAATGACCGAGACACACACAAACATTTCTGCAGAATAAGGGGAAACCTCTCCCAGGGTCATTTTCCCATACATAAACCCAGGGGACTTTAAAGGCAGCAGGGTGGACTGGCTTTGCACAACATGGAAGAGCATGGCCAGGATCAGGCTGCCCTGAGCATAAAGGATATTTCTTGGATGAGGACAGGGGGAGCTCCTTCAGGGATTGGTGGCTGTCAGTGCTCCAGGAAGGCATGGGACCGGCATGGGACCAGGAGGGAGGGCTCCCATGCAGTTTCATTATTTACATCAGAATGGACTCGCTGGGGGGCTCCCGGCTCAAGGTGGTGCTGACAGCTGCTGCTGTGGCTGCTGAACTGTGGCTTGAAATGGTGCCGGTCCCCAGCAGGTCCTGCATCTGGAACGGTGGCCAAGAAGGGCGTTATTGGTTGAACAGTCTCTACCCTTGAGGTTCCCAAGAGAAATCAGTACATAACCGCGAGCTGAGAAAGAGCTGCTTCCACATCGTCCTGCCTGGGCGGGCCCTGGGGCCGCTCTGTGGCTGCCAGAATGGATCCCTTACAGACATCACCCTTCAAGGCACTTCAACACCCAGACAACACGGCTGCAAATGCAATACAGAATTCTACCATGGGGCCAAAACAATTTTTTTTTTTGCAATATTTCTGCTTCTTCAAATTAGTTTCTCTTCCAGAAATCTGAAATTAGATGTGATAAGTTAAAGATGATACAAAAAGAGCTGCTTTCAATAATTTAATGATCGGATTCATGCCAACAAAATGAACTGGCATGAAATAGTAAATATGTCTCTTAAAACAATTTGGACACAATCCCCCAGACATAGAGTATAGGAGAAAAAAAAAAGTTTCTCCCCAAAGTGCCAGTGTTTTGTGTGATTTGGAAAAACAATGACAACGCAATCAGAGGTAAACAATGTTTTCTTCCACTTCGTCTATGGTTTCCCCATCTTCTCTGGTCACTGTCTGTAGACCAAGCTTTGCTTCTGTTGAAAATGTCTGCGGCGGAGGGTGCAGTGGGCTGGGGTTGTCAGGGACTGGGGACGCGGCCTGGGAAGTGTCCAGATCTGCAAAAGACAGATGGTACAGGTTACAAGAGCCTCAGCTTGAGATCCACAAGGGACAGAGATGAGAAAAGGCAGTGCCTAGAGAACGGCCAGCCCCAGAGAGAAAACAACAAGGAGGAGTCCATTCAGGTGCACGGCATGCACAAGTGCCTCCTGAGCCAAGAATGCTCGCAGAAAAGCATCACATCATTCCAGACCCGCTGCTAAATCAGTGCTACCACTGAGACAGGGGTGTCCAGTGCCCACCCATTTTTGTTAAGGGAGGCAGAGGCCTTGGTGTACAGTGACTGGTCCAGTGAAATGGCGTAGCGCCTCCTCTCAGGGGCATCTCCATGCCTCAATGTATCTGTGGGCAAGGGGTAGCAACAGGGCAGTCTCACCAATGTGCAAATCTGTTCAGACCACACAAAGTCTTCAATAACGGTAGCCAGGTTCCAAGGGAAAATCAGGCCAATATCAACTATGACTGGGGTTGGCTTTTCTCTGGTTACCTAGCAACAGCAAAGCACTGTGTAATCTCCTTTTTTTTGGAGAAAGAAACACCCTCTACTATTATAGTTTAAAGGGGAGATGAAGGTTGTTTTTGATTTAAAGACATGTGCTGCAAAACCTATTCTCTGCATTTGTTTCACTGACTATCCTCCCCTAGGCTTGGCTCTATGTTAAATTTCCAAACACCCAGCCTGGAGAATAGGCAGGGAATACAGGTGGAGACGAGGATGGCCAGCCAGAGGCCCCTGCGTCCCCTGCAGGGTCTAAGCCTCTATTATCCAGGTGTTTATAGAGACCCGCTGGCATTCTGATGACAAAGTGCTTATAACCTTACCCACCTGAGCAAGTTCCTGGGCAACCAGAGAAAATGAGAATCGAGGGTTGCCAAGAATGGGGGACAAAGAAAGTAAGAAAGAACAACACAAAGACATTCTGAGCCTCTCAACATGGACATGACAATTATTACAGAATGAGAGACGTCCCTTACTGAACCAATGATCACAAATATCACAAATACCTGGGCAATGACTTCACTACTAGCATAGGACTATAGTTTGACCCAGAATGTTCTCCACCTAATTTTATCCCTAAAATATACCTGCGGTCATAAGACACATTCATACTTTGAATGTCAATGCCAATCACTGAATGAAGCCATTTCACCTCTCCATGCAGAAAGCCGCAGTGAACCGCTGATGCTTATAACTGCCCAACTTCAAAGGGAAACCTCCAAGTTTCCTCAAAGAGGATGCTGGCAGAGCGAACAGGTCGCCTAAGTACCTGAGGGGTCACTTCCTCACCAACAGGTGCTCCAGCCAGAGCACGAGAAATCCACATCTTCAGAAGAGGAAGCTGTCCACTGACCGAGGCAACTGGGAGGTGACAAACACGACTCCAGGGACAGAAGCAGCTCTCGGTCTGTGGAACTTTGCCTCTTCAGGCTGTGAAGCCTTCAGCAACGAGTCCAAAATACAGAAGACTCTAGGGAGTCCCTTTTAATGGCTCTGAGAGACTTGTTTTAAAAATCCAAAATGCGAAACAAAGAATTATTTTATACTAAATGGTGGGCTCTAGCTCTGGAAGACAGAGAAGCGAGAAGAGATGTAGGGAGCTAGGGAGGATGTTTGTATGCATAAGGTGAGAATATAGGCTCAAGCAGAACTTTTCCAAATCATGATGAAAACACAGGAGAAAGGCACTTCTAGGCAAAAGCTCATTGGACCCCGGGGTGAACAGCCCATGGTGTGAGTCCAGATGGAGTGCTGACACCGGCGAGGCCGGGAGTCACTTGCATGGGAACTCAATTTCCTTTGCATTGTCCCTGCGTGGTCTGTACCTGAACTGTGCAGGTGAGGGCAGGCCGTTAGTCTTTGAAATTAGAAACCGTTGGGTGATTTCTGATTTTATGACTTCATTTCAACCCTAACAGCTCTCGAGCGCAGCGACTGCAGGCTCCTCCAGGCCAGCCACCTTTGTCCACACTCTCTACTCTGGAGAAAATGCCCCTCTGAGCGCCCCACGCTGGAAAAGCACTTGTTAAAATTAAACCTCACTGCTTCAGAAAGCAGGATCCTTGGGGAGTAAAATTAATCACCAGTTTTGTTTTTGATTAAAGCAAGCCCATACATTGGCAGGCAAAAATAGAAAACACCTTATTTTTTAAAAGCAAAGAAAGATTACTAATAAGCTAAATAATAAAATAGGATTTCAAATGATAAAGAACTTTGCAACCAAGTATCTCAATATAATTTCTCATCTTGACAGAAAAGAAATAGTTTGATCTCCCCCATTTCTCTAGAAATTGAGCAAAGTCACCACTATTCACCGTCAAACAAATGAGCAGAAAATCGCCGGTCTTGGCTAAACCAGGCAGAAAGCAGCTTCTCCTTGTGAGGTGTTTTTCCTCCAACCTCACTGACCATCTTATTTATACACTAAAATGTCAGCCTTTGCCCAGAACTTCTTACTCTCTTCATGAAAACTGCTTTGGAGTCAGGGACAGCCTTCTAATGTAGTTTTAGCACCATTATCATGGGTCAATCAAAAATAAAACTCTAAAACTTGTAGGCATCATGGCTGGCACTGCTCTGATTGTACCATGAGAGTGCATACCTCGGGCAGAAGATGCCCATACCACATGTGTGGCTGGAGGGTAGAAACCCACAGCCCCTTCCTTCACTAGTCTCAGCTGCAGCTCTTGGTGGTAACCTGCTGGTGCACATTTGCACTTACATGTTCACACTTTTCCCTGCTGACCTGACTCTGGAATTCCTAACTAATGGGAGGAAGAAGCAGCCTTTGCTACAGCCACTGGACAGCTATTTTCAGAACCAGATGGTGAACTCAGGGTTGAAAACACAATTGTGCATCATATTTTCATTGAATAAAGTGCCATCGAAACCTTTTCAGCCACATGGCAAAGTGGGTGTCTGTTCCTGTCCCTCTGCTCCACTTCCTATCCAGCTCCCTGCTTGTGGCCTGGGAAAGCAGTAGAGGATGGCCCAAGGCCTGGGAACCCTGCACCTGCGTGGGAGACCCAGGCAGACTCCTGGCTCCTAGCATTGTTTCGGCCCAGTTCCGGTCGTTGTGGCCATGTGGACAAAATCTTCTCTGTGTCTCCTTCTCTCTGTAAATCTACCTTTCCACTAAAAATAAGTGCACCTTGAAAAAAATTAAATAAAGAATACATAGTACAGAGAAGGGTGAGTGAAGACAGCGACATTCTATCCACTAGTTTGCTCCCCAAATGGCCGCAACTGCCAGAGTTGGACCAGGCTGAAGTCAGGAGCCAGGAGCTTCTTCCAGGGGTTCCAAGTGGCTGTACGGGCCCAAGCATTTGGGCCATTCTTCACTGCTTCCCTCACACACATCAGCAGAGGGCTAGACCAGAAGTGGAACAGCCAGGACTTCACTTAAACTGGCACCCATATGGGATGCCAGCACCGCAAGCAGGGGCTTTATCCACTATACCAAGTGCTGGCCTTCTGAAATCATCTTGGCTAAGGCCTCTTCAGCGTGTTATATTGTATGTGAATTACCAGATTTGTGCAGAAATTCACCAAATATTGTTAGAGGCACCAAAAAAAAAATTAATGGATCTTTTTCAGGAATTTTTTCAGATCTCCACTCAGGAAATGAAATCAATTTTGTTACTTGGAGTTGCATTGAAAATCACATTCTTAAAATTATCCCAGACACTTGTCCTAGCCCTTGTTCAAGAGTTGTGCCAACAACGTGTATCTGAGGCAAGCCCATACACAGTCCTCGAAGGATAGCATACAGGAAGTTAACTAACGGGTAGGCCATGTCCCCACTAAGACTAAGATCAACTTGTCAAAAGGAGCAGATCTGTGATCAGTCGGAAAGGGCTGTCAGCAACTGTAAGGGGCCAGACTTGGGGCACAACAGGTTAAGCCACCACCAGTGATGCCAGCATCCCTTAGCAGAGTACCACTTTGAATCTTGGGTACTCTACTTCCGCTGAGGTGCCTAGGAAAATGGCCCAAGTGTTTTGGCCTCCTGTACCCCGGGGAGAGACCCAGATAGAGTTTCTGGCTCCTGGACTTGTCCTGACCCAGGCATAGCCAATTTGGTCATTTGGGAATGAGCCACCAGACAAAAGCTCTCTCATTCACTCTCTTTTCCTGTCGTTGTGCTTTCAAATTAAAAACTGTTTACTTCGTGTGGTCATTGCTTAGCATAAAAGCATTTTACATGACCATTCTTTTTAAACAAAAGTTCAGCTTAAAATTATCAGGGCAACTGTGTCATGAATATCAATTTTCTAAGTCTGAATTTCCCTCAATAGTGCACTCATGGCCAGGCACCCAAGAGCCCATTGCTGTGCAAAGCATGTTTAGTCTACTGTCAAGAGAGACCGTGGACAATACAACACCATCCAGCCCACAGTCTCATCCCCTTTCTTTGCTGCCAGCAAAAGACACACAACTGAATTTCTTGTCTTCATTTTCTGGGTTCTGAACTTGTTTATTTCAGCTTAACCTGTGTTTGTTGTTATAATATCCCTCGTGCATGTTCTTAAAATCAAAATTCACACTTTCTTAGAATAACTCTACCTAAAAAAAAAAAAGCAATTTTGTCATTAATGTTCCAAATCTGTACACTAAGCCGCACTCCCTCCTTAGTGACTGATTCTTGCTTCCACTCCAAAACATTTAAAAATTGTTTCCTGATGGCATTACTGGCAAAGGCTATTTTCTCTCAAGAGCCTTAATGTGCAACATTCTCTTTCTAATGGAAAGCATTTATTGTGCAAAGCTGGAGGTATCTTCACAGCAAAGAAAACGAGTCTCTCCCTAGGTTTGCTCAAGCCAATTTTTCACAGTGAGCCACCACAAGGATGCGAATCTCTGGCAGGAAAACCAACCCGGAGTTGATGCCTGAAGCAAGCAATCCAAGTGAGTGTCATGACGCCCTTTTCTATTCCTCACGTATCCACACTACCCGAAACAGACAGCCAGAATGTGCTTGTGGGAGAAGGTGAGGGAGTGTTGGCACGAGTGTTATGTGCCACATGCACGTATAAAGCCATTAGGTGGAAAAGTAAGTGGTATTAAAGTTGCAATTGTGAGACTTGG
Source organism: Ochotona curzoniae (assembly GCF_017591425.1). NCBI lineage: Eukaryota > Metazoa > Chordata > Mammalia > Lagomorpha > Ochotonidae > Ochotona > Ochotona curzoniae. The sequence goes on from NW_024466307.1 coordinate 19,609,525, forward strand.
ACTTTCACTTTCTTCTCAGTGGTGAACATGGTCTACATTAGATGTATAAACTATGCCAGGAAAACAGCGCCAACTATTGAAGCCATTTATACAATGAAAAGCCCTTGACTGCATGGATCGCAAGAATTTCTGCACCAAAATAAACTTACTTTTGATTCTACTTCTCTGCAAGTACCCTCATGTGTGCAGGGTCTTGCAAAGGTACACGAGAAAGGAACATTATGGAATAAAACTGTGTAGGAGATTTCTAACACATATTTTGGGGGGGCAAATAAGCTTATCCTTTAATTCCACCTTTGAAGTACTCACGTGCTAACTGGAAATGTAGTAATATATCAATTCTCCATTGAGTCCGGATTTGGATGTGCTCTCTGACTTTCCTTTCCCAAGTAGGGTACCACCATGAGGAAGCCATGACCTTAACCTCAGAGCATCCTCCTCTTCCTTGAGATGTATTTCAAAGTGTTTCGCTACATGGCATTATTAATTGGTATTAATGATAAAATAATACAGTAGGCCTAACAGGTTGATGAAACTCAAGATAATTCAAGTTTCTTACACAGCAGATGTCACAGAACTTTAGTAGGCTCATTTGCATCATTATCCCTTCTGGAGGAAATAATAGACGCGGTCGCTCCACGAACAACAATCTCCCAACTCAGGGAGTCTGTTCCCCAAGCACATGTTCTCTGCATCAAAGAACTAGAAAGCTCCTTCCAGACTCAGAGACAATATGCCAGAATAAATCATGGGTGCGAAGTTGGAAATACGTGAGGCTCGGTACCCTGGACCCGCCGTCTGCAGCGAATTCAAGCAGCACTCACCAATGGCTGCTGAAATCTTGCTGACAACATCTGAACCCGCACATGTGATCACCCCAGAAAGAGAAACAGACCCTGTTGCGCCACATGACGGACTGTGAGAGGAAACACGGAACATCAGCCATGGAGGGTTTTTTTTTTTTTTCCTTCATGTCAAAAACATGAAGCCTGCATCTAATCAAACTTTCATTCCCGACCGCCAGTGGACGGGAACTGTAGGGGCAGGGAGTAGGTTCGGTAACACCACAACGACAGAAGGAACAGAATCGAGAATGCAGAACAACAAAATCAGTCTCTTCATTAAATATTCGTAAGAGTAAAAAAAAAGAGGCATGAAAACATTTTACGACACACTTATGGGATAGATCAATGAAATGCAATACATGAAATTATGCAGAATCTAACTCAAACACACCAAGGGTGAGTGGGAGGTGGGGCGAGGGAAGCATTTTTGAGACAACTAAAGAAATTCAAGTAATGCCAGCATGTTTTTAAGTAAGATTTCTTTAGGTTTCATAATGATGCTGTGTGATCGAATTTTTAATAGGTTTTTATGTCAGGTTCTTATATTTTTGGAAAAGATCTTGAAGGAAGGGCAGGACATCATGTATTTGCTTTAAGATAACCCAACAAGATGGAAAGGAGCAATGGAATCTGAACCAAAATGAGCTGTAATTTGGAAATTGTTAAAAAGCCAGTTGGGGGGTAGGTGGGATTTTTTAAATGATTCTGCTCCATGATAACCTTGCTGAAGTCCACAGCCTTTCCTACCTTTGGACTGTGCTAAAGGGTTTTCTGTCATTCCACGAGTGTATTTCTTATAAATCTAATAGAAATGGAGCACTGTGGCAATAAATCAAGAGGTCTCCTCTGGATGCCACTTCTGTTTGTAACAATTCTAATGCAACCATGCTGACAAACCATTGGCAAGCGCATATGTGGGTTTGTATCTATTTAGAAAGATACACAAATTCCCCATAAAATGGATAAGGTTCACTGAGTTTGTAGCCACCTGCTAAAAAAATGTTACAAATTCTGGTACAGCCCTTTCTCTGACCCAGAAAAAAAATCTAATAGAATCTCCTAGATAAAACACAATTCACAAAACATGTTATTTTACACTGTGAGTGTATCTGTCCTAAGTAATAAATTGTTAAGGTTCTCTTGATTTTTGATTACTATTTTAAGCCTTTCTTTTTTTAAAAAAAAAAAGGGGGGGAGGCACTAGTATTTTTATTATAGCATTAAAGTAATATTTCATACACTAGTGTACTTTAAAGTAAAAAAAAAATTTATGTACAACTGTAGAGCAATAACTGCAGAGAAATATAACACCAGTTAAAATGTTACAATATAAAACTCCATTGAGGTGTTTGATATATAAATCAGAAAATGTTTTTACTGGTTCATTTTGATAACATCATTGAAGTTAATTCAACAAGCCCAACTGAACAAAACAATAGTTGAATTATACATTTATAAGTATTAGTTTGAATGCTGGAATCCAGGGGAAATATTAGCTTAATTTCTTGAAATTAAGTTGTATGAAGCAAAATTTATATTAACTTTTCTTCTTACTCTCATAAATTTGAGTTCATTTAAAGCTTAAAAAGTAACATTTAAGAAACAGGAAACAAAAGCAAGGCAGCTAGTCCAACAAAAATGTTGTTTCAGATCATCCTAATGAAAGGTGTCCATTGTAGACTGTTGAATGTATGGTGAATATCTGATTCAAAAATTCCATCTGGAGTCATAGGAAATCACCTGCTCAGAATTCTGATCTTTTGAAATGGCCTTCCTAGTACCTTATTTAGTCTAATTAATGTGCGCTGAGCAGACTCCTTGACGTCCTCAAGGCAGAATTGCACTACAAGAATGTACCCACTAAGCCACCACCATGGGCTGCCTCCCAGTGATAATTGTCATTATCTAGAATCTCCGTTTCCTCATCTGTGAACTTGGGCACTTGATAAACAGCAGTCTTCAACTTCTCTCACAGGCAGGCACAATCCCATTAATCTACCCCAGTGCACAGGCTGTCCCTCAGATAAAATAAGCTGTACGTTATCAACAATTCCTGGCCTAAGGCAGTGTAACTTCGCCTTCTTCCCCGACAAAAGAACCGTGTTGTCAGAATGCAAGCAGGAGGGGGAATTGTGACTATGTAAAACTTGAATTTCTTCTAATTTCTAACAAGACATACCAAACTTCTGTGCAAATTTTCATAGTTTCTCCATATATTTCCATTATATTACTTGGATCACTTCTCAAAAATGATCAGATAAAAGAAGACACACAAATTCTTCAATGGGAGATTTCTCCCATTTCTTAGAACACTAGTCTTTCAAACTGTTATCAATTTCCACTCAACACTCAACCTTTATATTTATTTTTAAGGTATTTTAAATGATCTATGCAAATAGCCAGGCTAATGGAAAACTTTGAAAATTGTAAAAACGTACTGTATAGAGTATTCCTACTGCCAGACACCACTATATATGCATCGGCATACATCTTTCACTCAAGTCAAACCCCATACCAACCCAAAATGGTAAGAATACTATTGAAAGTGACAGAGGAAGCCTAAAATAGACATGGAGACGAACCTAACTGGGGTCGGGGGGGTGAGGGCACAGGGAAAGAACAAACTTAGAAAACAGAAAGCTAAAGAAAACTTGCAAAAACTACCAAACCAGAGGATGTATGGAGTGAAAGAAACACTGGAACCAAATGTAGAAAACACAATTCTAAGACATGTTAGCTGTATGGTTAATATTTTCTATTCTTTCTATAAGTGAAATTTTTCATAGTTGCAACTTTTATATGTTCAACTGAACTAAGCACATAGCAAATAACTGTAATGTATATTCATTAGATTTCACGTCAAAAAACAAACCAGAAAAAGAACACACACCTTTGAATTAACTGAGGATGTAAACGTATGACCAAAGATTGATGGGGGGTTACAGTTAATTTTTTTACCTATGATAATGGCTTTTAGAAAAGGCTTTCTTGGAGATATTTACTGAACTGTTGATGGATGAATAATTTTCAGTTCTGGCTTTCCGAATGTGCTCAAAATAGCATACAGTACATGGTTACGGGAAGGCAGGGCGGGAGTGTAAACCAGGATTGGTCAAATCCTTTTGTTCGAGTTACATACTGAGTGGTTGCTACGCTGCTCACTTTTTTCATATGTTTAGTTTAGAATATTAACATCCAGGTAGACAAAAAAAATATGTCAATTTTAAATAATTGAGACAAAATATTCCATCCTGGTCTGTTAAGAATCAGGGACAACTGTGAAGTGAGTTGAAGAAGGTGACATGTAAGTGCAAGGACCAGCTGGTGCTCACAGAGCAGTCCAGGCCTCTGCAGGAGCAAGAATGCACGGTCTTCCCCACCAGGGCCAAAGGACAGATTGCCTGCAAACTGCTCATGGCAGGACCCTGCCCCCAGTGCAAGCTGTGCCTCCTGTGTGGCTGAGAGAAGAATTAAATTCATTTCTCCGCAGGCTGAACAAGGCAGGAAATCGACCTAGGAATTTTAATGCTGCATTTAATTTGGGCCTGGTTCAGCTGAGGGAAAAACAGCTGCTGAGGGTCCTTTGCAGACACAACACAGCACTCCTTAAAGCAGGAGGAGGCAAGTCATTCCAACTAATACGCCCAAGCGAATCAATCTACCTATTTCTTAGTGAAGGTGCCCTTCACAGAGCTTGAACCAAGAAGAACTGGCATGCAATCCTGTGTTTTAAAGGTCTACAAGAGAGTGGGTTTCTTCTCCCAGATCGTCTGCATGACTGCAAGATATCAAAAAGTATTCTTGCCTAAGAAACATGCACACAATTTTCAGAGCAACATAAAATGTTTTCTTTTGCTGTTTTTAGAAACAAGACACATCAATTTTGGAATTTCTATCTGTTTGAAATAACATTGGTAAAGAAACTAAACCCTGAAATATCTTTCCCGACTACAGGCATGAGCTATGGTTACTCAAAAATGACTATAATTTTAACAGGACAATATAGAGAGCACAATGTGTTTAGTGGAAGATGCTCCCATTCTTGAATATTCTTCTTCCATTTATGTTTGTTATCAGAGATCCAGAAGTGACACTTGAATATTTTTAGGAACTGTACAATTAGAAAAGTAGCCAGTTTATAGAAAAAAGGCAAAATTAGGGCTTAACCAAAATTGTAATGAAACAGGAAGACGCATGACACAAGATAAATGTCTGTGCTTCGTGCAGCTCCGTCTGCCTTCGAGAAACGACTCTAACTGTTCATATCTGTGTTGCTGATACATTTTCTGTCATGAACACCAAGGAAGCCAGCTAATTTCCCACTGATTATCTACTGGGCGACACAAAGCCCCCAGTTAGTACTGTAGCCTCCTCTTTCCAGACAGATCTTTGTTCTACCAATACCTTTTCCAAGCAAGAAACACAGTATTACCATATGATGCACCTGCTCTCACAGAATCAATCACCCAGGACAAGGAACATGAAGCCTGGGCCTGGTGACCAACAGCACTAACTCCTGTCAACCTGCTGAGGGTCACTAGGTCAGCTGCCCTGAAGAAGCCTGGTCCATCACAGAGTATGAAGCTGTAGATAGAGACAGATGACCATATATTCAGGACAACCCACATGGCTAATGGATGCTGTGCTCAGATGGAAGCCACGTAAGAGCTCCCAGACACGGTGGCCGAGAGTGGCAGCAGGTAAGAGAAAATATCGAAAGTCATCCTGGAAGGCTGGCCAGGGTGTTAACAGAATATAGATCCCCAGGAGGGTGGAGTTTGCCACAGCAGCCAAGGAGGATGGGAGGGAGGCCAGAGGTAATCTAGACAGGGGAGTGGTCACATTAGACTTAAATGTCGGCTTGCCCCTGGAAACCCAGAGGGAGGGAGATCGGAAAAGCAGATTTGGGCAGGGTCATGGCTGGGAGTGTTGGGAGTTCTAACTTCAGGAAATACGTTGGACTGATACTGGTGGGCAGGCAGGCCCCCGTCAGTGCCCACAGTGCTACCCTCCAGCTAGAGGCGCAGGCCCAGGAGCAAGTTAAGCAGTGAGCTGTGTCTCCCTTGTTTTAAGCCCCAATAATGAACTCATGGGCAGTCAATAAAATGCCCAGTCCCTTGATGGCCAAAGCACTCAGGATTTTGTTTTTTTTTTTTTTCTGGCAGTAGTGGGTAGTTGAGAATGAAAATAGATGTGAGCTTCTTATCCACTCCTTCTACAACAAACATTGAGTAGGTCCAGTGTGCGCCCTGCACTGTGCTGCACACCACAGCAATGGAGCTGAATGAGACCCTCCTGCAGCTTCAGGAGGTCCAGTCAGTCAAATCACTGTGAAAACAGTTCAGAGGATTCTTAAAAACAAAACAGACACCTAGCCTGCATACAAAACAGTACACTCCTGAGCACTGACCCAAGAGACGTGCAAACTCAGTGCACAGAAAGCCTCGCCATGGCCATCCATGGCAGCATGACTCATGATGGCCCAAGACCAGAAGCAAGCCAGGTGTCCACAGACAGAACACGTAATGTGCCAACTGGTATATTCATCCGTGGCAGGTCAGTGAGCAGTGCAAAGGAGGCAACCACAAGTCATGCAATGTCAGAAAGATGTCTCCAAACTAGTACAGAATGGAAAAGGAAGAGCCCAAACAAGACCAGAGGATCCAGTGCCAACTCATCCTAGACTGGCAAAACTAACCTGCAGTGATGGGACACAGACCAACAGTGGGGGTGGGGGTGGGGACTGACTGGAAAGGACATGGAAGGAAGTGGTGTGCTCAGAGACTCTTCACAGAAATGACTACACAACCAGCCTTGGTATCTTGAGTTCTCCACAAACAAGCTGCAGAAACCATCTCATAGTCTAGAAAGAAAACAAGGGAACAAGTAATATGGACACACATGTTCTCAAGAGTCACCTAGGAGAAGTTCCCAACCCAAACCAAGAGAGTCTGCAGAGCTTCGTCCTGAGAGACGGCTAAGAGCGAAGCAGGTGGAACCAAGGCTAGCGGAGAGGGTGTTTCTAACAGAGGAAAGACACATAGACGCAGACCATGAGTGGTGGAATTAGAAGATGACCTTACTTGGGTGCTTAGAATTTTTTGAAGACCCTGTAATAAAGGGATATTCCTGGAAAACACATAATTTGAAAGAAGGACAAGAGGAGCTCCATTTTTTTCTTTTTGCACCAAAATACACTTATCTTTTAATTCTCTATTCTTTTTTGAAAAAGTGTCAAATGCTCAGGGGAACTGGCCTGCGTGAGTGAGGGAACCTGATAAGGCTAGACCACAGGGTGCCAAGAGACGAGGCTGGGGAAGAGGCCAGGTGGCATATCCAGGCCCACACACATCAGGGTGGCTGACTCCCAGCACACACACAAGACTTAGACAAGCCCATCACAGCTGACCCAGAAAAACACAAGGAAGACCTGACGCCAACCCTTCTCCACAGGCTCCAACGCTGGCCCGTTGGCCTGGGGGCTAAACAAGGCTCTCCCTGAAGTGCACTGTGCCGGTTCTGGGTCTCAAAATGCAACCCATGTGGGAAATCACCCTGAGATATGTCATTTGGATTTCAACTGTTCCCAAGAGAGCAAAATGTATTTGAAGGGTGTGCCACGTGCAGCAAGTTGATTTCAACATCACTGACGTCCGTACTGTTTCCAAAGCATTGTTTCAGAAGCCAGGAGTCCTGCATGGTGCCAGGCTGAGGAGGCAGCAGTGGTACTCACTAGATTAGGAAGGAGCACTTGGTGGAAATCCACAGTACACAGGAGCACAGCAAGGGAAAGGCTGCCCAGCCCCCAAACCAGCATTTCCCAACATCCTCCATTGATGGGAATGTTGCCAGTTTAACACCTAAGTTGCCAAACACTGGTTGAGAAGGGTCCACATGGAGAATCCCCAGGGGAGGCTAACCATGGGCTTTCTCATCATCAGAACAAGCATACTGGAAGCATTTCACTGGCTCAAGTGACCCAATGCGTTTCCTGACAATTTTCTCCTTTCTCAGCACAAGATGTGACAGGAACTGTGAGGGCCTGGCACGACAGTTCAACTGACTAATCGTCTGCCTGCAAACACTGGCATCCCATATGGCCGTGGGTTTGTGTCCCAGGTACTCCACTTCCCAGCCAGCTCCCTGTTTATGGTCTGGGAACACAGTGGAGGATGGCCCAGAGCCAGGAGACCCTACACCCGAGTGCAAGTCCCAGAAGAAGCTCCTGGCTTCAGATCAGCGCAGCTCTGACCATTGAAACCATATGGGCAGTAAACCAGTAGATGCAGTATCTTTCTCTCTGTCTCTTCTTCTCTTTGTAAATCTGCCTTTCCAATAAACAATAAAATGTTTAAAAAAGAAGAAGAAAAAGAAATTGAGACACATGAAATTAATTTAAACACCTCCTTAAGATTTCACAGACATAGGACTGGCCTAGTGGTACTGTGGGTTAAGCTTCCACCGGCAACACCTGCATCCTATTTTGGAGGTCTGATTTGAGTCCCAGCTACTTGACTTTTTACCTGCTTTCCTGTTACTGCATCTGAAAAGGCAGCACAAGATTGCTGAAGTCTTTGGTCCTCTGATACCCATGTTGGAGTTCAGGATGGACTTCCTACCTCTTGGCTTTTAGCCTGGCCCACTCATCTCTCCTTCCCTTCCCTCTCCCTTCCTTCTTCCCTCTATTTATTTCTCTCTCTCTCAAATAAAAAATTAAAAATGTGAAATTTCAGAGAGAATGACAGAATTGGAATCTGAATGTAGGCATACTTTTCAAGCCTTCTGTCTTCATTCTGCCAATTTCCATCATCCAGTATTAATCAAGTACATTTATTTGTTCATCCACTCATTCTATTCATTCATTCACTCAAATCCCTCACTTAAAAATGAAGTATAGTAAATACGCATAGGATTCATGACATTCAAAGTGTGGTTTTGGTCTGTTTCTTTGGTTTCTTGTTTGGTTTGTTTGCTTCTGAAACTCGCTTGTGGGCATACAGGGATGGATTCCGCATCTTTTCATCATTGAATAGCTGGAGGGAAATCACGTCACTTGCTTTCCGGAGGTGCTAGGTGTGGTCTGATTTTCTTTCCGGTCATTTTGATCAAAGGTGATATTGCTAATTGGGTTTCTATCCTGGTGTGTCTCTTTTTTTTCTGGGTGTTTCCTCGGTCATTTAAACAAGCCCTCAGGAAACACACTGTCCACAATTTTCATGACCAGAACATCCTCAAGGTAAAGTAATGCTCTCTTAAAAGACTGAAGGCAACTACCACCAGAAGTCGTATATTTTAGGAAAATGCATGCTTTACCCTTAAGACCACCTTGATTTACAAGAAGATCTTCATCATGTTCCTACCTAATGAAGGAGGAGTGAAGGACTGAAGATGCGAAGTAGTCCCAAGAGACGGAATCCGACGAATGCACCTGCCACCTCTCCATGTCTACATCTCTTATCTGACAAACATGATGATGAAATACTTTAATTTACTGGCAGCAAGATTCGAAAAAAAACTTCCTTCTATCTTCTCACAACAACCACTAATAGCTTCTCTGAGGAGGAGACCTGTCATGTGATGTTTCTGAGTACTTTGCTCCCAGCTCACACAGCTCAGCTTTTGGCCGTGGGCCCTGGGATCATTACGGTAACTGACAGCCAACCCAGACCGGAGAGCACTCAGAAAGAACAACTCCATATCTGCTTTTTCATAAGCTTTCACCTCAGACTGCTTGTTCAGCAAAAAAATAATTTCAAATGTCTAAAAAAAACAAATAAGGCCGGTAGTTGAGTAGAGTATTCTGGAAGCAGGTTAACCACAGGGCCCCCTTCACAGTCCCAATGTATTTCCTTTGCAGGTGGACATGGCTCCAGGTCCGGCCCTGAGGGAGACATCAGTGTGCGAACTGCACTTCTTCACACGGCAGGCCGAGTGCGAAACGCAGCCTCCTTGCCGCATGCTGACTAACGGACCATCACATTTTGGCCAACATGTTCATGACAATTTTTTTCCTCCCTCCAATCTACATGCCAATGAAAGGTAATTTGCATTTGCCAAACTTCACGGATATATTTTAGGGCTCTAACATAGGCTGCTGAACTGAAATATCAGGCATCTAAAAATATGACTTCTGCTTGTGTCTACCATGCCAATCTGGACCAAGGAACAACTAACTAAAAAGAGTACAACATTCAGAGAGGAGTCAGCTCAGGAGGTTCCAGGAATTTAACCTGCTCATTGGATGCAAGATGGCTTTGAACGCCTTTGCTTTCTCTAAAGACAGTCTGAGTTTAATCAGATGGAATATACATATATATATTTTTAAGCTTTAATATTCTTGATATAAGAACATGTTAAAAATAGAACCATGAGCAAATGTATAAAGATAACACACTATACAATCCATCAAAAGGTTTAGGCTTACGTCATTGTAGGAATATTAAATTGTTCCATCTTTGCTAAGCTAAATTAGAAAAAAATTCCATTATAGCTGAACAGTTAACTGCGGAGACACATCTTGAAATTCAAAACACATAAGCTTAAGTTCCTGAGCACACAGATCCCAGAAGCTTCTGGCAGAGCCGAGTACGTGAATTCTCCCTGACTTCCAACATCACACCACGCCATCTGTCTTTAGCAAATGTCAGTGTATTCCCGGATGGAAACATGCGTCCTGTCTAAATCATCCACACCAAGACTCCCCTGAAATACGGCCTCTTGCAGTTAAGCTCGAATGCTCCCAATTCAGGGCAAAACACAGACCACAATCTTCTTTGAGAATCCAGAAGAATAGAGAATTCCTCCTGTCCAAAGGATGAGTGTGAAAATCAGATGAGGCTAACATTTATTGTTTCCTAACCTGAGAGCCCAAGAAAGGTTCAAACCATCTTTGAGAAATGAGAACTTCAACATTTAGAATCCGCCCCCCCAGAAAGCCTAGGGGCTTCTGTGGACCCACTAGAACTCCAACGTAAAACCGTGTCCTCGCTCCTGGCTTGGCATGAAGAGGTCGTGGAGTATACAATTCCTGCCTTTTGATTCTGGTGAATTTATGAGACTCTTAGAGTGCCATGTCTTTATTGCAGTGTTACAACATCCTACATGATTAATTGATTACAAATCATCGCACAGGGTGCCAAGATCAGCAGTAGGAAGCAGGTCATTAAAGAAAATTAAAACACTGCCAATGTTTGGCTTATAAATGTTTCTTTCTTCTCAAGCTCTACTGTACCGTTCCTTCAAAAATGACCCCCAATGCATTGGAGAAGCAGCATCTCCTGTATTTCTAGTGGATGATCCAAATATTTTATATTTAAGACAAACATCCACCATGTTACCTTTTAGAAAAAGCTGTAGTGTAATAAAATTTGTACAGGGAAGGTTATGGAAAAAGACACACCATGAAAATAATTAAGTTCTGAATTTCTTGCTATGAAATTGTCCATGAGGGACTGAGTCCTTTTCCTGCATAATATGAGTCTTTGAAGACCTACACATTTCCCTTAGGTAAACTCTCAAACGAAGCATTAACATTTCAAATGGAATTAAAACGAGTATCTTATTCAGAAACAGAATGGACACACTGGCTCCTACCCAAAGAACCTCAACAGTGATTTATCACAGCAAATGAATATCCCTGTAGGTCAAATCAAGGGCCAGGCTTCTTTATTTATTATCCAGCCCAGAGCCTGAGCTCAAGTCACTTCTGAGAAGTGACCAGCTCAAATGGGATTGAGTTTTAGTCTCTATTCATCTTAAGATTATTAGAATAAACATGAGATATTTCAGGCAACATTTTAAGGCAGACCTGTAGAAGATCATGCCAGAGAGACTGCTTCACATTCCAGGAGTATATTCATTCAACTAAACAAATATTCAGTTTTACCCGGCAAGAAACTAAGGATGTCTAATTGGGATCTAGCAGAAGAAAAAGGCTGTAGCAAAGTATTTCAGTGATGTTGAGCTAGCCACCTTCATCTAATTTACTGTGCTCAAGCTACTTTATGGCTCAACGAGAACTGCCCGGGTGACCAGGTAAGCTGCCTGGATGTTACTGACATAAAGGATTAAACGGTAAATCATTTGGGTGTCATCTTCTTAAATGACAGTGATTGATTCATTTCTACAAGTTTACACTAGCTTAAAGCATTTTATGGAAAACATATTTGGACTTTTAAGTTTTCATTTGCTACAAATGGCCATATGGTGGGCTACGTGTGCAGTGTTGTAAGTGGAAAAACAACACACGTGGAAGGATCCTTCAAGAGCTGCGAAAGGAATACCAAACCAGTACGTGGTCCTGTACATTCCAAACAGCTTTACATCTCAACCTTTGTGACAAAAAAAAGTCTGCAATTTTTCAAGTCTGCTATAAGATTCCAGTAAAATTTTAAATGGAAATAATCTTGCAGTAACCTACACACCTTCAGAAGACCATCTAACTCACACTTACCTTATGAAAAATGTTGAACCCCACACACATTGCCCTCCCAGTCCAGAAGCCAGCCCAAGACACTGATCTTGTCTGTGCACTGAGCTCTATCACACCAAAGCTCTGGCTTCTTTTCTTCAACATCCTCAAGACCTTCGCAAAGAGAATGGCTCAAGTTCCCAGCCACCTGAGCACTGAGTCCTTCACTTAGGTCCCCAGTATTTTTCATGGTATGCCAAATGGTGGTTGGTGCTTAGGACAGAGCAATCAACTTGAAGACATGGATTCCTCCATTCACAGAAAGCGTGCTCTCCAGCGGGGGAGGGGAAGGGTTTCAGATACATTATCTAGAGGGTCACACATAATTCAGGCCAATTTTAAGTGCTAACAAGAGATGCTTCCTGGGGATCCCAAACCGTGACTTTGACTTTTATTAGTATATCCACGACTAGCAAAGATAAACCGACTGAGGATAACCAAACTCAAAAACAGACTTAAGGCTACATCTTGGAAGAAAAGTTTTAAGTTTTAAGCGAGAAGTAGTTTCTACCAGCATTCTCCTGTTGGCTGCTTGTCCAGTAGGACAGTGCACTCAGGGCACCAACATGTAATCAGCAATTTTTTCTGGGTGTTTATTTACATATTTATAAAGTAACCAGCAAGGAATGGCTGGTCTGGAGATACAGAAGCTCTGCATCTCAGTCTGAGATGTTTAGTCTCGTCATCGGCATAACCAACATTTGGTTCTAAAGATGGAGCTGACCAGTGCAACCGATTTCACTGTAGGCAGCAGTGGGAAACTTGGAGCTGGGCACAACGCCTCCTCTCAGGTACTGCTGCGATCACACACCAGCCAATGCCACCTCAAGGCAAATACGGAACGGCAACTACCCTTTTCATCCTGATTATTTCCATTCTGGGAAGGAAAAAAACAAATCTTGATTCACAGCTACATATTTTTTTTTCATCACAATTTAACTATTGGCTTTCTAACAACATGGATGGAACACTTTGATTTCAACAGGCCGGCCACCTCTGAGTCACGGTTACAATGAGCTTTTTTGCAGAGTGTGGGGTGGAAGCTGCTGGTCACTGGATCTACAGGGTATCCCAGGCAGCTTTTCAAAAGCCTGGTAAGACTTCCACATGGGACAATGCGACTTGGGCTTCCATGACAGCAGGAGGAGGAGTCAGGGAGTGAGGATACCCTGCAACATCCCATCAAGCACAATTCTCCAGGGAAGGAAGCTGCTTCAGGACCACCAGGGACAGCGTGAGACACATGACCGACCAGCCAACCCTGACACAAATCCACCTCAGAACGAGTGAACACATTTCTTTATTCTACGGTGCAGGAAACCCTGACAAACTGCATGCAGGGCGCCAGTAACAAACCCAGCGCCTGTTCCTGACTCCTTGTCAACATCATAGGTTAGGTGGTCCTCCCTGTGAATTCAGATTTTCTTCTCATGATACAAGATCTCCTATTACTACACTGTCAATTATTTAATTCACTCTGGGGTGAACTAATTTAGATGAACAAACCAGGGGAAGCATGACCTTCATTGCTTTTTAACCTGAGCAGAAGGCAAACCAGTTTGGAAATCATCTCTGAGGTAGGCAAACTACACTCACTTGTTTGTATAAGAGTTCTTGGGACATAGCTGAGCTCATTTTCCCGTATTGTCGGGGGCTTCTTCCAAGCTACAGTGGCAGTATTGACTACTTGCACAAAGACCTAACGGCCCCCACAAAGACTAAAATGTTTACTGTAAGGATCCTTCCAGAAACAAGGTGACTATCGTCCAAATCACAGGGTCACAGTCTTCTTGGGCAAAGATGAAGCACCGGGACTAGATTGGATCCATCATGTTTTAGGCAAACCCCAGCAATGGATGTCCATAGTTGAGGGACAGGAGGGAGAAGCTGGCTGCAACACTCTGAAACACAGAGAGACTGGAATCTCTTCTGTCAGGGTTGGATCCATGCCTTACACGTCACTGTAACTGATGGGCGCAAGCCTTGTACTTCAGGTACGTTTGGCTCATAAATGGTTACAAACTGCTTTCCTAGCCCTTAATCACTTTGAGAACAAAACTGCACCATTCTAGAAAGATAAAACACGCAGCCTACAGACCATATGTTTAAGTGGGTATGCATATGTGTATGTCTTTCATTTTTCTCCCCTCACTCCTCTCCCCCTCCTTTTTTTTTTTTTTTTATGATGACCCAAAGTCAGACCTAACCCGTGGAAGTATTCATTCTAAATGGACTCCCACTTCAGCAGCTTGTCCAAACCAGACTGGAGCCTGGGGCGGGATGAACCGGCAGCCACATGGCTGGCTGACTGCCTTGGAATCCACCCACCTGCTGGTTTTGCTCTCCTGCTGTGTACTGGGCTCTATGTGCTACAGCGGGATGGCCCTGGCCCAGTTGGCTCACACAGCCAACCTGCCCCCAGAGAATATGCAATCAGGAAGTTGGCAGCCGGCACTCGTGGCTCACCAGGCTCTACAAGTAAATGTCATGTTTCCTTCCCCTGGTACAAATTCTGCAAAAGGATGAAGTCAACCGTCTACATCTACCGATAAGAAAGATTAACACTAGGCCCTTGGGCCTCACTTTTTATACTTTTGTCAGGATGGTTGTTACCAGGAGCAAGGAATATCACAATTTCCTTTCAAATATCACTTACAGTGATAGCATGTGAGCAAAAAGAGTCACCCAATGATTTTCCAAGTTTGACTCCTTTAGACTCCTACAAATTTATCTGGATAATAATTTGATACTGTAATGAATGTTTCCAACCCTTCAAATTTGGTTTCATTTAGGCAACACAAAATATAGGCATCTAATATTTTTCCCAATCACATGGAAAGTGCAAAATTACCAAAGCCTTTAATCAAAGCTTCAGCATGGACTGACAGCCTAAATGTCTTGTGTAAGCCACCTAAGTAGCAAATGAACTAACGTAATTCATATTTTCTGCCTTAATTTCTATGTATTGACATAGACTTAAGTAACAACAAAATTTTACTTATCTATTTTTTTAATAAAGCTTAATTCACTTTCCTAACCAAGAAAAAAATTAACATTTAATTATCATTCAACTTTGGGACATATAAAAATTCTAGAAACGATGGACTTGTAACTGCTGTTAAAGGACTCTACTACTGTTGTAATAGAGGGGAAACAGTGCAGGACAAGGAGGGAATGGGGCAGGCAAAAGGATAAATTCTCTGAGCCTAAAATATTGCATCATGGACAATTTTTTTCTAGTTTTTAAAAAATTAAGGTTTACATGGTATCTAAGACTGTAGAGAAAAACAAGCATTGTATTCCCTGCTAAGCCCTGAATTGTTGCCCTAATCCAAATTCATCACCAAAGTCCTAACATTGAAAACTCCAGAGAGCATGGCAACCATGCCCTTGGAGGAGGTCATTGTATGCAGTGAGATCGCTGAGTAGGGCCCAGTGCATGCACATCTCCAAGAGAGCTCTGGCCCCCGGCAGGTGGAACACACCAGAATGTAAGCCATGGAGAGGGAAGCCACAAAGCAACCAGCCTGGTGGTAGGCATTTGGCACAGCACCTGAAGCATGGCTTGGGATGCCCACGCCCTATCTCAGGGCGCTGGGTACACATCTGGCTCCGTTGACCTCAGCTTCTTGCAGTGCACATCAAGGAAGACAGGAGAGGCAACTCCCATAGCTGGGTCCCTGCCAGCCACCTGAAAGACTCAAGGGCTCTGGCCTCCTGCCTTGGGCCTCACCACGGCCAGCTGCAGCAGGCATTCGGTGGAGTGAACCAACAGATGGAAGATCACTTTCTCTCTCAGTCCCTATGAGTTCCTCTGCGTCTTTCTGTCTCTGCCGTTTGAAATAAATAAATAATAAAAGGAAGCAAATATTTTAAAAAGGAAGAACCCGCCGCTTTGATCTTGGGTTTCCTGTCCTGCAGAGCTGCGTGGGAACAGATCTGGGCTGCTGCAGGGCCAGCCTATGCGAGGTGAGACGGCCCCCTGGCAAGCTCAAATAACCTCTCTTCAAACACAGCTCTGTGCCTGGAGCTTGTGGTAGCAAATGCCAATTTCGGCTGCATGGGAAATTGCCCAGAGGTATCCGGTAAAGCATCTTCCCACACAGGTTATAAAAATAAGGTGCCAATTTCTGAGTTACAGAATATTTTAAAAACATTAGAAATGATGAGTCTTCCTTCTTAAAGGCTGTTACCTAAAAATACTAATTATAGCATAGCTACTCATTTGGAAAAGTTCTGCTTTCTTGCCTGATGTCAAAAACGTGGCATTGGAAATTCAATACAGCTGTCTCCTATTTTTTTTTTTTAATTACCAAGATAAGAGTATCTGAATAAAATACTACGAATTTTGAAGTATTTTTCTGGGCACCAAAATTCTACTATGCAGTTAAAGTAAACAGTCTTCTGGAATCCAAACTTAATAAAGTTGCTCTCTTATTTTCAATATTTCTATGTCTAACACATGGATTTTGGCTCTTGATTTCCGTTTGATTGTATGCATAATGAAGTCATACTGCTTTTCCTGCACTGAGAAGTGATTTTTGGGTAACCTACGGATACTGGGTCATAGATAAAAACAAATGAAAAAAAGAGACTCAAAATATTTCATATTTAATACCATAAGTCAAAGGCCCACTAGACAAATAAAGCCAAATACTAACTTGAATTTAATGTCCAAACATCCAATAACCTTGTTCATGACAGAACAATCATGTTTAAGGTGCTGCCTTAGAAAATATTTATGAAAAGTATGGGGTTATCGCCAGACTAGACTGAGGACCTAAAATATCGTAAGAAAACATGTTTTATGGTGAATAAAGTGAGGCTCAAGAGTATTGATGGGGCCCAGTGTGGTGGCCTAGCAGCTAAAGTCCTCGCCTTGAACACGCTGGGATCCCATGTGGGCACCGGTTCTAATCTCAGCAGCCTCGCTTCCCATCCAGCTCCCTGCTTGTGGCCTGAGAAAGCAATAGAGGATGGCCCAAAGCCTTGAGACCCTGCACCCACATAGGAGACCTGGAAGAAGCTCCAGGCTCCTGGCTTTGGATTGGCTCAGCTCCAGCCATTATGGCCTCCTGGGGAGTGAATCAGTGGATGGAAGATCTTTATCTATATATATATATATATATATATCCTTCTCTCTCTAAGTCTACCTTTCCAATAAAAAAAAAAATCTTAAAAAAAAAAAGAATCCCAATCACTCATTAACAAGTCTGATGAAGTTAGACTGAACCAATCAAATCCCCATCTATGTGTATTCGTCAACCTTTTATCAGCTACAATGTGAGACGTTAACTTTAAAAGGGGGAAAGCCTTTTCTGGGCTCCAGGTTCAGGAGGTTCATAGTGGACGATCAAGGCTCACCTAGTGAGGCAACCAGTCAGGGTGTGCTAGCTGATGGGGTCCTGAGATACACAGGGCAATTACACAGCAAGCAAGAGCTCATGGCTATGTCTCCGTGACTGCTTAGAAGTCAAGAGGCACCACCTTAACAGCTTCCTCCTGGCCAATCAGTTCCCTAAGACCCCACCACTCACCAGTGAAAGATTAACTTTATACGCTCCTATCACCGCTAATCTAAGACTTCCAAGACAGAGCCTATCAGGAACACTCAACATCCAACTAAGACCCAAACCATAGAACTAAGTAACGCCCAAATGCACGTGAGAATGTGATGACATGCAATGCTTTCCATTGGCTTCAGTGATGCTGGACTTCATTTTGCAGTTCCACTGATCAGAGATGGCCCCACATGCACAGTACCGACCCAGGCAACAGAGTAAACCGTTCCTTCCACTGTCACCTCAGATAGCGGACTTCAGTCTCATGACAAAATGCCCATCACAGCCTTCATTAAATTATAATTAAACATATACTTAGTAAAACTCCTGGCCCAGAACAGGAGAGGCAATGTTGTCAGCCGGAGTACTGTGAACTGTAGCGTCCTCAACAGCGTCATTGATGACTATTCACCCAAAAACTCAGCGGCAAGACAGGAAAGCAGGAGACCACACCACACCGTCGCTGACCGCAGTCCATCAACTGAGTGCCCAGCACACCCTGGGGCCTTCTCTTCCAGCTCAGTCCCCGCAGTCACCACCAGCCAGGAGGAGGCGTGCAGAGCACTCCTGGCTCTCAGCTAAGACCCCCACTAAGGGCTAATGATGAGCCCTCTTCAAGGGTCAGAGCTGTGAAGTGCCTGGAAGAGGCCCAACAACTTCACTGGGCTCCAGCGACTCCCTTAAGAATATCTGATGTTTGTGGCATATTCAGCCACTGCCTGCTGCTCTGGCGTTCCATTTGGGTACTGATTTGAATCCCAGGTGCTCTACTTCAGATTCAGCTCCCTGCTCATGCGCCTGGGAACGCAGCGGAAGACGGCCCAAACACTTAGGCTACTGCAAGCACATGGAAGACCCAGATCAAGCTCCGAGCTCCTTGCTTTAGCGTGGCCCAGCTCTGGCCATTGCAGCCATTTAGCAAGCATACCAAGGGATGGAAGATATCTCCCTCTGCCTCTTTCCCACCCTTCCTCCCTCCTCTCCTCCCTCTCTGTAACTGCCTTTCAAATACATTTTCAAACACATATCCAGTTTTATTCAGTTCCCTTGCACTGCCTTATCCACTGGCTTTACTTTGTTTCCTCTAGAAACTGCTTATCATGCTTAAATAAACATAAATAGGGAATTTTTTTTCTTTTGACCAGTTGAAAAAAAAAATCCCATGGTTAACAATGCACACAGAATTTCTGGTCTAATCCCTACTCACACACACCAGGATGTTCCTGCGGGATTTAGGTCAAAGGTGGATCTCCTGTCTCCCATCAACGTCCTGAGTACCCAGGCCTACATTGGACATACAATTTCTCAAACATAAGAAGCGCATTTTCTCCACATTTCCCTTGGCGATGTCAAATTCCTCACATGTGGCTAGACGGGTTCAGTGCGTAATCATTGTTTATTTCTTTAGCACGTTTTCTATCTACTGTGTGTAGGCTGCCAGACATTTAAAAGCTTTCCACTTTGAAGCACAAGTCAACAGAAAAAAAAAAAAAAGATAGCAGAGACTAAAAAAAAAAAAAAAAAGGAATTCTTTTAAACAAAGGCTGAATGTGGTTTAACTCAGACCGAGTTTTTGAAGTCTACCAAAGCCACAGCACAAAACAATGCTGACAAGACGGCGCGGAGGCCAGTGCACAGTAAACCGAGGCTCAACACAGCACAGCAGCCGGGCTCCCAGCAGGCATTCTACAACCTGGCCTCCAAACCGACATGGGCAAATAATGCTTTGCCTTGTTTGCCACATTTTAAAACACCAAACCATTCTGTTGCATCGCTTGCTTCTGTCTTGATGGACATTTGACACGGTTCCTGTAAGAACCACTGAGTCCTCCCCGCTGCTTGTGCAAGTCAGGCTGTTACAGCGCTGAGGGGTGCCATGAGGGAACAGCCCCGACTAAAAACCCACATCTTTCCCACCAGCAGGAAGGCAACCTGCACAGGCTGGTGACCACGTACGTGGGAGAAATAACGCAGCATCCCAACCTCTGTTGCTGAAAAGTGGTCCTCCTACCCAACCCACTAAGAACAGGGAGTGGGAATGAGATCCAGGGCCAACCCTGAAGGTCAAGGAAGCCCTTGCTGGTTTTACGTCCTTATAACATTTCACTGTCAATGATTTATTCCATGCCATTTGTTTATTCCATTGCATACCATCTGTTTTCCGGTAGAAAGGTTTCAAGTTTTTCTCATTCCCTATTCCATATCCCACAGAAAACAATTTATACTAGAGGTGGATTTCGATCATTTGGATACATGTGGCGCTGGTAACTCGAGCTGCCTCTCCTTTGCACTTGGCAGATGCTATAATGGGATTAGCAAATTGCGTTATTACGAGGTACTTACACGGGGACAACATCTTTTTTCACGGTGACAAATGATGTTAACAGTTTCGTTGTGGGTGTTTAATAGCTGTACAGAAGATTACACTAAGGTTACAGGAAATTGCCCTGATAGACAATAAAACCTCACCACACATGGTGTCCATATCTCTCATTTGTGAGAGCAGGGGGACGTGTATAACAGGACGGAGCGAGCTCTGCAGTAGGGAAGAATACCAAGTTGCTTCACCTCTAAGGGGATGCCATTATTGTACCCACAGACCGAAAAAAACCTGGCTGGCTCCTACATTTGGTGGCTTCTCCATGCGCTAGGATATAATAGGGCTGCTGAAGGCAGACTCCAGAATTCCCCAGTTCTGTTTAGGCCACGCACCCCAATCCAGCGGCACCCATCTACCCTGAGCCTAGGGCACACTCTGACATGCTCTATTCGAGAGCCACCGCTCAGAGAAACAAATCCTCCAGGAAATGACAGAGATGATGTGTAAAGCGTTAATTACCATTTGCACAAGAATCCTTCCTGCTTTCATGGGGAGGAGGCGCCTGGTGACAGGACCCAGCAGCAGTCCACAGTTCGTGATTGACATCCAAGAGGGGGAGGTCACCTGTCTTGTGATCTGCTTGATTTGCACAAGTCCTGGTCAAGTCGAAATGCGATACACTTGGGGGGTAAGTGACATCCTGCTGGACACCTGAGGGACTGGGTTTGCTGAAAGCATTCAGTGGCGTTCGTATTAATGCGTCATTGAGGAAGAATGAGTTTTCATGACATAAACTCTCAGATCTAGTAAGTTCCATTACCTAGGTAAAGAAATACAGAAAAAGCAGTCATTTCTCCAATCACATAAATTTTAAAAAAAAGTACTTATTCCATCAAGATTTCAGTAACAGTGCAGCTGAAAACAACATTGTCATTACTGCCCTTTCCCAGTCCTTTAGAACGAACTAGATCCAAAACCTTCGAATATGTACTGCCGATCCAAAGTGTGCAAGCACACGACACAGGAACTTGCACTCAGATGCAAGCAAAGTAAGATGTGGTCACAGACTCTCCCCAAAGCTTCCTCCTACTCCATCATGGATTCATACAGTTCACGTTGCCTAGTGTTCGTGCAATGGATTTTAGATGGACGATTATCAGATTTACAAAGACAGGACAGGTTGGCATAACAGAATAATGCCAGCCTTGCGACATTTCCTAAAACACACCTCATTCGTTCGCAAAAAGGTGCACCTGTTACAGAACATGGTAAAGCATTCTTTTCCCATTATAAACCAGATCACACAAAGACGGGCCTTCAAACAGAAGGAAAGCAGCCTGTTCACAAGACATCTGCTCCCAGGACAAGGAGCAGGGCCCTTTCAATTCCACGTTTCCTGCCGCGGCAAAGGCAATCACAGAACACAATGACCAAACAGGACTCAAACCTTTAAAACTCCCAGTTTTAAAGATATGGAGCCAACACTGTGGCATGGCAGGGTTAAACCATTGTCCGTGATGCTGGCATCCCACACAGGCATGGGTTCATGTCCCAGCTGCTCTGCTTCTGCACCAGCTCCCTGCTAATGGGCCTGGGAAAGGTGGTGCAAGTGCTGGGGTCCCTGGCACCTACATGCGACATCATAATAGAGGTCCTGCCGTTTGGGGATTGAATCAGCAGATGGATGTGCTCTCTCTCTCCTTCTCTCCTTTAAGTCTGGCTTTCAAGTAAATAAATCAGTTTTT
The DNA here is from genome assembly GCF_017591425.1 of Ochotona curzoniae. Classification (NCBI taxonomy): domain Eukaryota; kingdom Metazoa; phylum Chordata; class Mammalia; order Lagomorpha; family Ochotonidae; genus Ochotona; species Ochotona curzoniae. Next base: position 19,631,466 of record NW_024466307.1, read on the forward strand.
AAAAATCAAAGCATCTATGTGTTACCTCTGAAAGTTCTCAGCTACAAACTGAAAAACTCATACGAAGTGCTCAAAACCCAAGGACACAGAGCAACCAGGACTCAATGTGTCTTTTGGAAGCTACCAAGACTCCCCCGGGAGAGCCATACCTCCTTTCCCCCTGCAGGGAAGGCCACAGGCAGGCTCCTCTGGCGGCCATGTCTCCAGCGGGACAGCAGACTCTGCTGGAGGCGCACCTGCTCGCGCTCTCTCTCCACCATGCGCTGGCCCTCGCGCAGCCGCTCCAGGTTCTGCTGGTACTCCTGCAGCTGGTGGTCCAGCTCGCCCCGGTTGCGCAGCAGCAGCTCCTCCTGGGACTGGCACTGGCGCTCTCGTGCCTGTAGCAGGCTCTCCTTGGCCTCCTGCTCCCGCTGCTGCTGGTCGCACCTGCGGTGCCAGCGCCGCTGCTCCTGCTGGAACTGATGCCGTAGCTTATAGATGTCAGCCAGCTCCTCGCGCTGCTTCTCCGGATGGCGGCACTTGTCCTGGTCGGGAAAGGGGCTGCCTCGGAAGGAGAGGCTGGGGGCCAAGCTCTCCTGCTGCTGGAGAACCAGTTTGTGGATCTCGATGTGGCTGTCCTGAATGGTCAAGGCGGCCTGTGGGAGAAGAGACGAGAGACCACCTCACACAGGCTCCATGTGGCTTGCTTAGAGAGACCTCTAAACACAAACGCACGACACGAATAGCCTCCTTTCTTCACGCACTTTCTCCAAGTTAGTGCCCCATGGTGTTTCAGATAGGCGTGTCTGCATTTCCTACTAGTCTGAGAATTTACAAAGAAAACACTCAATAGAATCACTCCGCACCATCTGTAGGGGAATGGGGCCAGCACTCCCCCACACACCAGAATCTCCTTTAGGAAATGATGTTCTGGGACTGGCGTTACAGCCCAGCGGAGTAAGCCACCACTGGCAGTGTCAGCATCGCATATGGGCACCTGTTTGAGTCCTGGTTATTCTACTTCCAGTCTAGCTCCCTGCTAATAATTGTGTCCCTGCACCCACGTGGGACACCTGCAGTTCCTGGTACTGAGCTTCAGTCTAGTCCAGCTGCAATCATTTGGGGCGCAAACTAGTAAATAATCATGCGCACACACGCTCTAATTCTTCCAAATAAGAAACAAATCTTTGAAAAAAGAGACACAGTACAGTGTTGGCTTTTGAGCCCTGCCACCTCTCTGTACACTTTAAGTCATCTCCAGATTACTTTCAATGCTTAGAATAAGCTATTGCCTCATTTAGCAAAGAACTGGGTGCTCAGAAATTTGAGTGTTTGTCTTTTTAGAACTTTTTGGAATTTTTTTCAATTTTTTTTTTCCTGTGGAGTTAGTGGAATCCACAGATGTAGAGCCAGTGACCACAGAAGGCTGGCTACACCGGTCTCCTCTCTTGGAAACGCGGTTTCCTGCAGTTACTGGATAATACTTGTCTTCTGGAGGAAGACTCGATGCTTAAAGACATGAGGCTCTGACTTCCTGTTCCGCACGCCATTCTCTTGCCGAGGTCTCCCCAGGTGGTAATGCACAGGAATTTAGGAATCGAAATAAACGCACTAGTATCCTGTATTTGAGTCCCAAACCAGAAGTTACTTTCATGAGCACATAAAAAAAATAAATAAATAAAACTCCACTATCCGAAGGCTTTTGGTAAGTAAGCTCCCGTAGCATAATGCCAAAGAATAGCAGTTAAAACTGTGTATGTAAGTGGTTAACACTGGTCTCCTTACTGTTCTGTCTTTGGCAACTGAAAGGTCATGCATAAAAAATGAAGCTGAAATTCATTTGTTAATAGATTGCCAACAGAAGTCTGGAATGATTAAGGGAAAAATAGATACTTATAAACCCCAGGGGTCTTACCAGCCAGATTTTTTTTTTTTTAAATGGAAGATTCTGCCAAGCTTTTCATAGGCCTACGAAATGTTTGGCAGCATCACAGGAAATAACTGCCAAGCTTTGGGATGATTCCAGAAACCAACCAAATACACAACAACAACAACAACAAAATCCCTGTGAATGCCCTTGGAAGCTTTGAATTTTTAAAGTTCCCATTGAAAGTGCAAAGAAGTACAGAAGGGACAAATTAAAAATGAACATATACTGGGTTGGGACTCAGCATGAGAATTCGTCATTCGCCAAGTCATAAACTCACACTCTATTTTTTTTTTAATTTGAAAATTAATTTTAAGCATTCCAGACTTTGGCGAATCTTTGGTTAGTGGCTTTTAGAAGTTATCGCGACAGAGCAATAACCATGACCGTGAGCAGGTGTGATTGCTCCCCTCTGGGGAGCAGGGATCACTCCAGCATCAAGCGCACGACCCGGCAGACGACTGCACATCCTCACTTTACCCTCACTGATCCTTGGCTCCTCAACAGGACCAAGCACACAAATCCAATACAAAACTATTACATACAATAACCTTTATGTAAGGGTTTCAGTGAGAACAATGAAGTACTACCACAAACTGTTCTTCACAATCACTTGAGATTGAGGATAAAACCATTCTCCTTCCTGGAGCATGGAGATCGGATACTCATTTCCACACTTCACGTTTCCATTTCTGCTTAGGCTAGGAAGCCACGTTTGCTTTTCAAATTTTAGAAAATCCTTAATTCACTCTCTCTTCACTTTGTTAGAACCTGTATTCTTTCCCTCCTGCTTTGTTTTTAGTTCGTCTCGAGCTACACTCTCTGAATAGAGATCAAATCTCATTTCATCCTTATTTCTACAAACAGGTTCAATCACACATAAGAAGTTCCACTTCAAAAGGCGTCAGTGCCCGTGCCGTGAGCAGCATCTTTCGGAGCCCACATTCCCAGGCAGCCCCAAGGCTGTGCTTCGCCTGAATCTCTACAGACTTTGATATGTCCCCGGCTACTGCGACCTAACGAGATGTCAAGAGCAGACCAGTCAGGTCCCCAGGATTTTCTGAACCTTGAATCCACACAGGGCTGCTTCCAGGGCGGGAGAAGAGAATGCACCCCAGGAGCGAGGCAGGCACACTAAGCCCCAGCGCCCAACGCCTGTTCCTTCTTATATCTCTCCTCACTTAGCAGGAAGCATTGTTTGCTCAGCATGATAATTTGATACAAGCATCTCCCCCAGACTAGCAACCATGCTGAAGGCATTCGCCTAAGCCGTGAGTGAGATGAGCAGAGTCCTGTCACCTCTATTATTAAACACACCTGCAGAAGCTCCGGCCAAAGTGGTAAATGAAATTGACGCAACTATAGGAGGCTAGCGTAACACTTTTATTCTGGAATTTTTATTTCTACCTGACTCAAAAAAAAAAAAGCAATGGGAAAACTATTAAAAGATAAAAATTGACAGTTAGCCAGGTGTAAAAGTAACACGTAAAAATTAGTATCTTTATTAAAAGAACAATTGTTGCAGAAATAGAGAGGAAAAAAAATCCTCTTCATAACAGCAACAAAGAAATGGGAAGACATTAGATAACAATCCGTATGCATGGTGCCTATGTAAGACAGGAATAAAGCAGCCCAAAGCACAAGGCGCTGGTCCAGGCTGTGAGACCAGAGGACGACCACAGCAAAGGTGGTCTCATAGCTAAGCCACAAATATGATCACGTTTTATATTAACAGTCTTCGTTGGTTAGAACTAAGGAACTTGCCAACGTGCTCCAAAAGTTCTCATGGCTCAGTATGCCAATCTGCACAGTAAAATAAGATGAGACTGGTGCTGCCATGCCTTCAAATGTAAGACAAAGCTTCCATGATCAGGGTAGTGGCACTGGCGCAGAGATCAGGCCACGGGAGGAGAAGAACAAGAGAGAAAGATGTCTCGGTGCAGCTGAAGCATCAACAAGACAGCATCGCGTGCAGCGCGCCTGACATTTCCTGGTGAAGATTTCTATTTACACAGAACGTGGTAACTTACCCTAAGAAAACCCTCAGATTTAATCAGAGGTCAGTATACCAGTTGCTCAGCCCAGCATGATTAATAATGCAAAAGACAAAACCCAAGGGTTTGGATAAATAAACTCTACAAAATTCAGTCTGACACAATCCTTGAAAACGGAGCTACAGACTAACAGCTGATGCTACAGAAAGGCCTGCGGTGTTGTTCTTACACCACCCGACTCAAATCTGGAGGGATATAAACCAACACGACGATTAAGAATTCCTTCTGCAGAATCACAGGTCAGTGTCTTCTATGTTCAAATTTCTCCATAGGAACAAACACTGCTTGTGTATCATTTCAAGAAGCAACAGTAAGCACTGAGCCATCTTCTTGTGTGTGGCCTCCGGGATCACCCAATGCTTTCATGTCTAACGCAAGTAGGAATTTTATGCCTGTTCTTCCTTGAAGAGTAAAATAAGAGTACCTGAAAAAGTTCATACAAAGTGTCTACGATGGGAAAAAAAAAAAAAAAGAGTATGCACAGATTTCAAAATTGCTTTGCACCAAAACAAATTTCTCCTCATTTCCCTTTGCTCATGAGCGCTGTGGAGCACCCTTGGGAGCCACTCGGGTTCCGTTCGCCCTCAGCATCGTGCCCAGCAGAGGCTGGGAACTCAGTATCTGCGGAGTGGCTGAATAAGCAAAAGCATGAAGGAGCGTATGAATTATTTAAGCACTCGAGAGGCCCAAGGCCACATGCAGAAGTGAAAAAAAGTGGAGGTGTGAACTAAAGTTTTCACCAGGAAACATGAAGCCATACTACGCTCACCCAAGAATTCCACGGTAAACACCAAGCCAGGCCAGAGGCATCAGTATATATATATATTTAAAGATATGAACTGTTTTACGGTCAGAGAAGAATGGTGTAATGTGTAGCAGTGGTACTGTTTGGTGATTACAAAACCAGCTGGGGCATTCAACACTTGGAGCACAGTCATGCTAGGTGGCTGACATTCCCTGAAGCTCGCTCCCTGCCTCTCAACTGCTCTAACTTTGCAAGTCCGGGAGTCATCAAAAACGAGGTGCATTAAAAGTGACATTGACAAGGTCCAAGGGTCGAGGAGGGTCGTTACCTGAAGGCTATATAGGAGGCGCGTTAAATTCTGTATCGCCTGTATGATCTGCAAAACAAGACCGTGAGTGTCAAATTCCTGAGAAAGCTTTCACTGCCCACAAAGAGAGAGAGAGAGCAAGGTGACCAACGAACGTCTGTGGAGCTCACCTCTGACTGCGAGGAACCTGGGAAGCTTCTGGGTTCCACCTAAAATACAGAAAAACATCAAGTGAGTGGCCACCCGCACCATCGCGCTCCGACACGCCTGACCTGAGCGGGCTGTGCAGCCACTCCGCACGCTGCTCCATAGCCACGGGGACTGTCCCCTCCGCGAGATGCAAGTCGATGGGATGAAACCACCCCGGGGCAACGACAGCTCCCTTCGCCCGAGCTTGGTGCTTGAGCGATGTGGTCAATTTCAACCCAAACATCCCTTACAGCAGGAATCCCTCAGGACTCCAAGCGATGATATTTACCTGCGCAACGTGCACTGTCCATTGAGCTCTCTGTGTCCCGGCTGAAGCTGTTGCCTGGCCCAGGCTGACCTCTGGCATCCAAGGTGGCACATGGGGGCACTCAAGGACCCCACACACCCTCGGCCTCAAACTCCCCATCTCACTGTTGCAGCTTCATGATGTCAGAAAGACCAGTGGCTTGGAAACAACAGTGGATGCATCTGCCAGATCCCAGATCCTACTCAGCAGAAGCCACACATGAGGCCAGAGGACACCACGTGCTCCCCGAGGACAGCTCCTGTACCTCAGCCCTTGTCTTTTCAACACACACATAAAGGGCTCATCTGAAGATCGGGGCCTTCCAGGTTCCAGACTGAACTGGACGTCTACTTATTTAGTTCTTAACGTTCCTTCACTAGGATGTACATCAATGGCAACCAGGACTTTATGTGGCATGTTGTATTTGCAAACCCAAGGGTGATGCCTGGCCTGTGCAGGTACCTAACAGGTGAATGACTATGCATTGAATGTGATTGCTCGATAACTAAGCAATGAACAGCCACCAAATTCCACACCACCTGCTACAAGAGATCATCCAGTTTCCTGCCCTCCAAGAACATAGAGTCTAAACATGCACCTTGCTTTTGTTTGAGTAAACCTCAAAAAAGTTTGGGTAAAGTTACCCAAAGTTCTTCGGTAACTTTGAACTTGTGGGCCGAAAAATCAGAAACAGGCTGATGATGCCTTGGGTGAGCTTGACCGGTCTCTTCCCTCACGCTGTCCATTAAAAATGTCATCACTAAGAGGCCCCTGAGAGAGAAAGTGAATGTCTGAAAGGATAGACGGCGAGGAGAGGGATCCGTCCTTTGCTCACCGGCACCCAGAAGCCCAGCTCTGGCCGGAGTTGGGGGTTCTTGCTACTTTGTCCATGCCTAGCCACCTTCCAAGACTTTCTAAAACCAAAGATCATATGTTACAGAGTTCTTGAGCTCTGTAAGAATTGGAAGCACATCAATTCATAGAATTGTGCTCCATGTGGTTGTTTGTACCCCAGGAATCGGTACCTTTGGTAAACTGCCTTGCTACCTTTTTCATGGAGTTGGTCTGCCACCTAGTGGTACCCATGTATAACTGCACTGGTGAGTCACAGCATTTTCTGTTAACGGGGTTAGAGTTCATTTGTTAAGATTTTTTTTTTTTTTTGGCAGAAATTTGTTTCATCCCTACCTTAGCATAGAAATTCATCCTAAAATGACATATCTATTAAATATTGTTTAAGATTTTATTTCACATGATCCCCCTCTTCACGTCGGTTTGGTTCACCGAAACGTTTTAAGGGCAACATCTCCCCGGGGCGTTGCACCCCCACAGGAATCTGGACACGGATGCTCAGCTGGACAGGCAAGGGAGGAGTGGGGGCGGGGCCGCTGCAGCTCCCGAGGCTCAACCAGGCCGGCCACCCTTACTCCTTCCTGCTTAATTTTCTAACATGATCAAAGCAGCTGCGAGCTCCCAACTTCAAAGCTGCAGGGGCAGCACGCCCTGAGACACGTTAAGAAGCAACAAGTTGGAAAGCTCAGACACAGGGACGGGCATAAAGGTACTGCACGCCTCTCTTCATTTCAGCCTGCACAAAACACTGAATCGCAACTGGTGTGTGTGTGTGTGTGTGTGTGTGTGTGTGTGTGTGTGTGTGTGTGTAACTTTTCTTTCGAAACCTTGGGCTTGATTTTTCAGTCATATGCAGTTTATAGGAAGCCTATAGAATACATAAGCTGTGACAGGCGAGAGGAGACCTGCCATGTGTCATTTCTCACACTGACAGGCTGGTGCTTGGGCCATCCCTAACTCAATTTCAGACAAAGCTGAAGCCTCGGGCCCCGGATGATCCCGAGGCCGACTGGCTGCCTCCCAGCACGCCTGACCCCCTTCCCTCTGTCTGACATCTGTGCATCTGGTGAAGTTAACAGGCCATTTTCTGCACTTCACTTTTAAGGAGGGGGGGGAGGTTACAGGAGGCTTTGTCCCAGGGCACTTTGGAACGTTTATGGGAAATGGAATGAACAAAAAAGTTCAGATGGAAAGAAAGAAAGAAAGAAAAAGAAAGAAAGAAAGAAAGAAAGAAAGAAAGAAAGAAAGAAAGAAAGAAAGAAAGAAAGAAAGAAAGAGAAAGAAAAGAAAGAAAAGAAAGAAAGAAAGAAAGGAAGGAAGGAAGGAAGGAAGGAAGGAAGAAAGAAAGAAAGAAAGAAAGAAAGAAAGAAAGAAAGAAAGAAAGAAAGAAAGAAAGAAAGAAAGAAAAGGAAAAAGAAAGAGTTTGCAATCCTTTGAAATCCAGGCATACAGCTGTTTCTCACAGCACATATTTTCCATAAACTGCTTCAAGAGCCCTCATGGGCAGTAAGCCAAAAAAGACAAGATGCATTTGGAACCACTGTGCCCCAAGGAGAGATGGGTCAGATTAGACCAAAGACACAACGCAGAGGATGTGTGCTGGCATTGGAAAACACTTTGAGAGAAGTTCAAGGGAGGTGCCAGCAGCAAGAAGGCCCCAAAGCACAGCTTCAGTGACATCCCTGCCATCCGATGCCCAGGGCTCTCAGCACCCTGTCCCGTCGCTTGGCAGAGCTGCCCTGCCTCAGCGAAGGAAAAGCGAAAGTTTGCAGTAGGATAAAGGGAGTGACTTTTCAGTTACTTTTTCTGCACAGGCAGAACTCGCACACTTGAAAAGGGGAGGTGAATCAGAAAGCGAAGAGAGGCCAGTATTGAAATTGACAACAGCGCTGCATCCGCAGCCGGCTCAGGACACAGAGCTGGGTACCCACACATCAGTTGATCATACCTTCTCTCCAGCGTCAGGGCCCACCTGGCCGGTTCCCACACCTTGGCTCCCGCCATCCTCAGCCCAACAGCCTCTTTCTTCTGTCCCCTCGGGGGCTACTGCTGCAAGCACAGCGTCGAGACAGAAATTTTAAAAAGGACATCAAAACAGCAGTCAGCCCCACACTATGAATGAGCATGCCCACCCAGCTGCCCTCTGTCCAGATCCAGCACGGAGTCCCACTGCCCACACGGGGCTTACAGACCACTGGATCAAATACACACCCCAAACCCCAATCAACAATGACCCACTCTCCCCCTCCCCCCTGCCCCGGGTCTCTTGTTGTTTGTGGAGACCAGATGGGTACAGGTGATGCTGGGGACACAGTGAATCCTGTGGAGGGCACACAGGCATCCGAACATGAAATCATGGCTCTCAGTGACACACACCTGTCTCGGGGCCCCCACATGGCCAGTGTGAGAACTGCAGGAGCAAGGAGTCCAGAGGCAGGGGGCTGCCTGTCACAGGTGCTTCCTGTCCCACGTTCACGTGGACCGAGCACCTGGCCTGGTCCCTCACGCTTCCCAACTCTTTTCCTTCTCACATTTCTTGCGCACGTTCCAAATCCGCCAACACTGTAAATGCTGGCTATTTAACTGACAACATCCCACACACCAGTCTAGGGGACCGTATGACGTATCAGACGTGCCTTCCTCCCTCCGACCGCCACGGCAGCAGCGTGCTTCTTGCTCTTCCCTTGGGAGCCCAGTGCCATGCTGCCCACCTCGCCTGTCTGCAAACAGGCCATTTCGAGCTCCTTCACACTCCCGCAGCATGTAGCCAGTGGCACCTTGCTGAGCTGCACAGGGACCCAGCTGCACTGTTCGCAGAGGTCTTTATTTGGTGTCACCTTGAAACTTCATTCCTAATGAAGGCAATGTCTAAGTCTCCATTTCAATAAATACACCCTTATCTTTGGCAAACGGCGGTCCTCCAGGACTCCCCCGGCCTCTTCAAATACTAGCAGCTGGGCAACACATCCTTAGAGTAAAAGGATGCTCCAAACTGGCTCCCTGCTGCTATTACCTCTCACCCTTGAGAGAGGAGCCAGAGCCTGCCCACAGAACCGGCTCCCTCTCCTTTCCCCTAAGGACTCAGGACAACGCAGGCACCGGCTGAGGAAAGATGCTGGGACAGCCCAAGGGGGCAGGAGAATGAACGGCCCAGGGACCAGGCACCCTGTCCCCACTGCCAATCTCAGGAGGACAATCTCCCGCAGATAGGTGCATGAAATGCAAAATGCTCCTGTACCTGACAAGGCTTCCTGGAGACTGGAAGGTTCTGCTGGGCTTGGCATCTCAGAGGGACATGACAGCCTGACTCAGAACGAACCGCTTCAGTTTAGCTCCCTCAGCAAACTCAGGGTACCAGCTTCCCGTCCAGCCTTTGGGGGACAGGAGCCCCTTCACCTGCCCTGGACCCTCTCTCCCTGAACCATGACACCCAGCCTCAGGAAGGGGCCTCCAGCAGATGTCACGGTGTCTTTAACAACTCTTGCTAGTCACGGAAGATGTGGCCCAGGAGGGAGCGAGGACCAGGCCCGAGCTGGAAGCAGCTGCAGGGCCCAGGGAGCACCCCAGCTATCTCTAGGGTCGGGGGGGATGCTCAAGGCGGCAGAGCACAGACTGTATTTTTCGAGAGAACTTCCTTCATAGCATAATGAGGCTCTGCTCTTAAAAGGAAGTCACCCAGGGCGATACAACTCCCCCCGGTGGATGTGGGCTGTGTTCAAAATGAAAAACATATGTGCACATTCTGAAAATAGCAACTCGGGATGAGATAAAGCTGATCTTGAACAGGGTAAATAATAGTTGGGGTTGGGTTAAAAATATATATATATAGAATTAAAAAGCTGTGCTGCAACATATCTTAATTAGCCCAGTTAGGCTGCGAAAGTAAATCCCGAGCGAATGGAATTCTCTAATCCCTAGCTGCTAAAGAGACTTTATCTTCTGCACAGAGAGCCTGTGGCGGTGAGGCTGAGCCGCCCACACATGAGGACAAACGCACTGATTATGCTCTGTCTCAGGAACTTCATGGAACTAAGCAGCGACCTGAGTGGTCACGCAACAACAAAGGTGATGTTCGGAGCAGCCAATACCCCTCCTTCCGCTTTCCTGCACTTAAAATCGGTTGAAATGACGCTTCAGTAAATGAATTCCGAACTGACCTAAGGAGCATGATGATGCAGATTAAGAAGCTTTTGCCATGTCTCTCTCTCTCTCTCTCTCTCTCTCTCTCTCTCTCTTTCTCACTGTATGTGTGTGTGCATGACAGAGAGAGAGCCAATGATGTGTTTCCAGGCTCCCGAGTCATGCTTTGTTGGTCAGTGGACATGAAATTAAATTTCAGCTTGTGCATGAATGGACTACAAGGAGCTTTTTTTAAAAAAAAAAAAAATTCTCTCACAATTGTATTCATTAAGTCACATCAAAAGCAAGGCGGGGTAAGCTTTGAGAAAAGGTCCACGCGTGGCTTGAGAACAGTGCAGTAAAACCCACCATCCAGTCTTGCATCTGGGACACCACTGTCCTGATGTGACCTGCAGGAGGCTTGTATGTGACTAGCATGGTGAGTGTCTGTTTTCTGATTTGAAAAAAACATGTACTCCCCCCGCCGCCCACTCCCTGCCAGGAGGCCCAGAGATGTGGTTTTCTTTTGCAGGCCTTGCGTTCAGGGCATTTGCCCGGCATGCAGCATCACTTACGGACAGCAGGTGAGCCCAGCGCGTCACAGGAGCTCAGGGTGTCCACGCAGACCCCCTCTCCGCAGCCTTCTTCCCAGGACTGTCCGGCGTCTCCCCCCTGCGAGGCCTTCACCGCCACCTGCAGGCTTTCAGCTGAGGAAAAAACAAAGTCATGTGTAAATCCACACCCAAGGGTTGGCAAACAGCATTTGGGGTGCGCCTTTATACGGGGGTCCAAGAGCTAAAAATCTGTTTTCACAAATTAAGCACACACAAAAATACACGCTGCCTCCAAAATCCCCTGCTGCACACACACATAATTTATTCTCTGGCTCTTTATAAAACAGTGTGTAGGTCTGCAAGTTAAACCAATACTTTTAACATTCTTTCATGGCAGGCCACCAACTTGATAAAATACCTCCAGAATGGAAACTCATCGCATAAAAACATCTCTAATACAACTTTCAGTCATTAACACGCTGCAAAAAAACTTCCTGTAATTGTTTAAATACAAAAAATAGGATTAGAGTTTGGAAACCTATTACTTGGAAATAGGTGCTTCAAATATATTCTTTGAAAGAATGTTTCTCCAAATTTCCTTTAAACATCAACCTTCGATCTTTACTCTAGATGTACTGATTCTCCAGAGGAGAAAATAGATTCTGCTTTTTCCACAAGCAGCAGGGGCTACTCTTCAATCCCCTGCTTAGGTTATCTTAGCAAATACCACACCATGGACCCCACTTGCGACAGCCCCATACCCTCTCCAGTCCCTGCCTTCCTTGACTATCAAATAGACATGGTGCGTCCCAAGATTTCTGAATTCTCTCCCACAGCTGAGACTCTAAACCCTTCGTGCTCACTGTCCCCTACAGACCAGGACCTTCACATATCACTTAAGCTCCTTTCTCCCTTAATATTCCTGCCACAGACTGTGCCACTGGCTTACCCTCCTTGTCACCATTCACCTCCGGACAACGCCTCCCACCTACTGCCGTTTGCATTCCTTGAACAACCCAGCACCTGGTGGACGTTCTCCTACTCCTTCTAAAGCAAAAATCTATTCAACACACTACATCATTGAAATTCTATGAGCTTAGCCCTTGCATTATGCTGGCTTTTCACCTCCTTGACTTTGTCATCACCACTGATCTTACCTTACCTCCCACTGTCACGCCCTAGACTTCACCATCTATGCTTTGTCCCCTAGGAGTGTAGTACCCACGTAGCACTTAAAGAGTTCCTTCTAAAACACAAACCAAGCCATCCCTCCACTCAAGACTCTGTCATCCTGGATGAAACTCAAAGTCCTTACCTCACTCTATGTCATCTAATCAACCTTGGTGTCTCCTGACACCTGTGGTGACCCTCCAACCTTCATTTCACAGTAGCTGCCTTGGCCTTCCTACTATTCTTTAAGCACACCTGCACATCCATGCCTGGGGGCTTGGCACCGGCTTCTCTCAATGCTGGATGGCTCTTCCTTCAGCTAACACTTATCTTTCCAACTTCATTCATATCTGCTTGTGTGTCAATGTGTCAAGAAGGCCTTCTTTGGTCATCCTACCTGACACAGAACCACTTCAGCTCCATCGCTCTCCCACTGCTTTGCTCAAGGTTCCCCCCCCCCCAAAGCACCTGATATTCCCTGACATGTTTGCTTCTTTATAGCTTGCTGTTTCTAGAATACACATTTGAGGAAGGTCAAGATTTCGTTCAAGATCGGTCCTGCTATAGTCTCCGCACCGAGACCACAGTGTGTGTCGTGCAGCAGTTCTAAGAATCTCCTGAATCTGCCGAGTTTTTTTCAGAGCAACTCACCTTCTTTCAGTGCTGCGGCCAGTAGCGATGCAGCCTGCGGAGGCTCCCCGGGGTCAGGTTTAATGAGGAGGTGGGGTTCCAGATGGACATCCTCAAATCCACTCAGTTCCCCAAGTTCGGCATAGATATGCAACTTCTCTTCCAAGTACGTGCAAATTTGTTGGTCTTGGTTACTGAGTATTTCTGTGAAATAGTATTCACCATGGACAATGATCATTAATACAAATACGACAATTAATATGACATCCAAGTCACACAGCAAAGATGCTGCTATGTAGACATTCCAACCTACATTCTTTTTTTTTTTTTAATGGGAAGCACAAATCAATGTCTGGGATAAAGCCAGGATCCAGTTCTTACTCTTCCACCCACTCAGCTAACACTGTCTTTTCTGTACTTAAGGAACTCGCACAATGCTCATTTCCTTTCCTATCCTATTCCAGAAAGACCCGCAGAGCTATTCTTTGTTTACTCAGGCTGTTTTGTATTAAGACTAAACATTAAGTGCAGGCATGAAAATTGAGGAGGCCCAGTCCGTGGTGATTGAAGCCCCACAAGGAAAACAATGCAAAGGCAAAAACCACTAGGGCCTCAGCAATTCTTGGTCAAAACCAACACATTTTTCTCTCTAAACAGCCAATTCCTTTGACCATCGTGGAGTGCTTCATTTTCCTGTGATTTCAACACATTACAGAATCCTTACAGCTCAAAGGGCCCTTCCCTGGCATGGAATGCAGGGTTTTCATTTGTCTCTGAGCCTCAGAATCACCTGGGGAGAGCTGGACGTGCCTCTTACAGTTGGAGTCCATTGGGTCCCAGGAATCAGCAGTGCTGAAGATCTCCCCAAGGAGGTCCCATGGCAAGCCATGGTTGGAGACTCCTCAAGTCCATCTAATTCCCTTCACGCATTTGCAAATGAAAGGTTGGACCTTCTCAGGGCCTGGGCCAGAGTCACACCTCTGTGGCATGAGAGTACGGGGACCTGAAGTTAAACCAATGATCATCTGCAGTACTCCACCCATATCATGTCATAAATGTGTGTGTACATGCATGTGCACACACGTGTATGCGCATGGGGGTCATCCTATTTGAGCATTTCTAGTGGCCAAGGCACACAGACTAAATCAACAGTCCCCTACTTGTATCCACGATACCTGAGCTTTCCCAACATTCAAAAAAAGTACTCCAGTCGGGGGGCTGGAAGTGCAGGCACCAACCTTGACATTGCTGAATTCTGGCCACTCTGGCCTCGGCTTTCCGCCTCTCTTCATCAGATTCACTCGTCCTTCCTCCATCTTCCTCTGGGCAACTTTAAGAGACAATAGCCAAGAGAGACCATTGGAACCAAATCCAAGAATGCGAAGGTTCATTAGGAGAACATGGGGACTTGGCAAGAGGGTTCTTCATGAAGGAGAAAAATTTAGCACTGAGAACACATCACACACACACACGGCATGAAAATTGTGTTTCCTTGAGTATACTAAAGGACCTTATATGATACAACATAGTTCGCAGTCAGTAACAAATACTCCAACACACACATCTCCAATTTAGAGTATATCCATTGATACAATCAATTTTTACATTTGGTAACATTTGAGCACTGCTAATCTTAACATAGATAGAAGGGTTGAGGAGCTACAGGTAAAGCGCCAACCTGAGACAATGGACAGTGAAAGTGAAAGAATCTTAGATAATATCTGAATCTGATTGATCAAATCATTGTTATGATTGACTAGCCTACCCTTAAGCCCCATATTTACGAAAACCATCTTTGCCCAGAGAGGAATAAATTGCCACAGAACACTTCATCTGCCAAGGGAAAAACATTTATTGAACGATTCCTCAGTACCAGACACACAGAGAAAGATAAGACAAGGTCCCTGCCCACAGGGGGCTTCCAGTCTAACTGAACAAACATATACACAGATAACAGTCAGCAAGCAGTAAATAAAAAGCATTGATGAAATGTTTCAAGGAGTTCGGGTAAGGAGGAGGCCTTCACGAAAGGTGCGAGACATGAGCTACACCAAAGCCCAGCAGGACACACACAGGCAGAAGGCAGGAGAGGGCACTACATGCAGGGGGGCCCAGAGCACAAGGCCGCAGGTGGGGGGCTATGGCAGGCAGGTGAAGGGGCAGCAGGCAGATCATCCCAGCTGAAGCAATGTTTTCATGCAGTGGAGACACAGTTAGAATAGTGTTCCAAACAGAATGAGTCCACTCCCAAGACTATGGACAGAAAGAGAATTTACCTTTCGACTGCCTGCTGGATCCGCCTCATCCAGTTATTCCGTTCCTCCTTGGAGGTGGTGTGGATTTCATACATCTCAGGACCAGCGGAAGAGGCACTGATCAGAAACATGCCCCTCTCCTCATTAGCAACTTCTCTGGCAATGAGCTTCTGCAGGGAAATGACGGATGGCTTCTGATCCTGTGCAAAGACAGGAGGATGTGCGGATAAGCCAGCATCCGGGCCAGAGGAAGGGTGGCAAGAAAGACCTTAGCTATGAAACGCAACAGTGCCAGTTCAACTTTATTTTACTTCTGACCTTTCCAAAAAGAGTTTCAAGATGGGTACAATCTGCAGTTGAAAGGGTGTGGAAACAGGAGGACGGAAAAGGCGGGTCTGAGTGAATGTTTATCCTGGAAAATTAGTGTTTCAAAAAGACAGTTTTTAAAAAGAGAGTAATCAGGTGAGAGAAAAAAAAATCAAAATGCTGTGGTGTGGTGAAGAAAGGAGGCAGTTCTCCAGGAGTGCAGAAAGACTGAGGAGGATGGGAACCTGAAAAGTCCATTGGACTTGGCAGTTATGAGCAAAGTGATGGAAACAGAACGCTGGGGCTCAGAAGGGTGGGATGTAAAACTAAAAGGCAACAGTGAGGAGATGAAGCCTTCTACTTTCCAGGCACAACTAGCCCCGTCTGCTGCTGCCTGGCAGATCACAGCTACAGAACCTCCACACTTGCACCTGCGGTGCCTCTGCACGTCCCTGACCGGCAGAACTCCAGTAGGTAGCCATGGGTCTATGTCATCTTCATGAGCCTACCTCATTGCCTTGCACAGAGCTGGCACTCAACCAATGTCTGCAGCACTAGATTTTCAACTTGATGCCACCAAATGGGACCAGAACAAAGTCTACACTGCAGAACCCAAGCTGTGATGAAATCAACTTTTCTACCAACACGGACTGTGTGTGATCCTCCAACGCCTGGTTCTAAGCACTGCGGATCCTCTAAGGAAAATGCCGATTTGGAGAAGTAGCTGCCAGTTTAAAGAATTTCCAAAAGAATGTCTGTGTGATGATCAGCTCTGGGGTAAATATAAAGAACCATCTCTGGTTTGTGGCTTCTACCACTGTTTACACAGTTGGCCAACAGGCCGGGTTTGGTTTCTCCCTCGTGGGCTGAGCGACGCCTCTACCCAGACCCTGGCATTCTGTCCCCCTACTGCCGCCCCATCACCACACAGCTTTGATATAGCTGAAGTCATGCGCCAGAGTATGCCCAGAGTGCTCCAGCTGGGAATGAGACCTGCCTTTCTTGGGCTAGCCAGAAAAAATATATACCATGATGAGACAGCCTAGTGGTTTGCCCAGCCCTGTGATCTGCCTCTGAAGGGGGAAGCCAAAGCTGTTTTGTGAAAGTCTGTTTTGAATGCTGCCCTGTCTAACTAGGGAGGTCCTCTTGGTATAGTTTTTATCCCTTATTCTATCATATGTCTATCTCAAAGACTCAATCTTCGCATTTCAGTCTGCAGTTC
Source organism: Ochotona curzoniae (assembly GCF_017591425.1). Taxonomy (NCBI): domain Eukaryota; kingdom Metazoa; phylum Chordata; class Mammalia; order Lagomorpha; family Ochotonidae; genus Ochotona; species Ochotona curzoniae. The sequence continues at coordinate 19,648,082 of NW_024466307.1, forward strand.
TAGCATCTTTCCCAAACAAGACAAATGCCCTCTATGTATAAACAAGAATATACCCAGGAATCACTTAGGACATGAGCAAGCGTGAACTTATGTGAGTCAGCTGTGTTGTGAAAAGATGGTAGGATAATAACTTTTGAAAGGAAAGGACAGAGGGCCGGCATCGCGGATGTTGGAGCAGTGAGTTGAGCTGCCACCTGCAACACTACCACCCACAAGGGCACAAGCTGCAGATGCGTACTCAAACTCAGCTCTCAACTAGCGAATCTTGGAAGGCAGCTGAAGACGGCTCACATACTTGGGCCCCTGCCACCCACATGGGAGACCTGGGAAGAATTCCAAGTTCCTGGAAGATCTTTCTTCTCTGTTATTCTGTCTTCTAAACGAATAAACCTTAAAGAGAGATAGGGGAACCTGGCACGGTAGCCTAGTGGCTAAAGTCCTCGCCTTGAATGCACTGGGATTCCATATGGGTGCCGGTTCTATTCCCGGCAGCTCCACTTCCCATCCAGCTCCCTGCTTGTGGTCTGGGAAAGCAGATGAGGATGGCCCACATACTTGAGACCCTGCACCCGTGTGGGAGATTCAGAAGAAACTCCTGGCTTCTGGTTTTAGATACAGCACAGCTCTGGATGCTGCAGCCACTTGGGGAGTGAATCAGTGGATGGAAGATCTTCCTCTCTGTCTCCCTTCCTCTCTGTATATCTGACTTTCCAATAAAACTAAAATAAATCTTTAAAAGAGAGAGAGAAAAGGGTGGGATGTATTAAGGGGTAGAGAGTGCCATTAAATAAGCCACTATCAGACCAGGGAGTATCTGGCCGTGTCCATCAGTAGTCATATAAATCACACACAGACAGGAGCCGCACAGGAACGGGGCCCTTGACAAGTGTTTCATGAGGAATTTAAGGCTTTTTTTCACTTATTACACTACCATCTCTTGACCATATACTTACAACAGCTGCAAAGATGTATTTCTGGTCTTTTTCTTGTAGAAAGAGCAGCACATCGGTTAGAAGGAGAGCTAGGATATCTTAAAAAAAAAAAAAAAGCACATTACAGATATTGACACCGAATGGTTCAAATGCTTCTAATAATTTTTTTTAAGTTCATGCTTAAGATTTAAGTAAATTCAATAAAAAGACTAACATTTGGACTAATCATAAAATATACAATCTACAGATAAGTTAGCAGAAGGCTGTGTTTAAGTTGGCATGCTCTACATCTCCAGCAAAATTTAGTGCTGTGGTTTTCAAAGAAGAGAAACATCCAATAAAGAAGCAGGGTTTAACAAAAGAGGGCAAACACCTACATTTAGGGGAGAAAGCTAATTAAAGCTAACTAAATGTAAGAGGGCATCCCATGCCTTTAATTGCATGAAGTATTTCAAAAAGGTCTTAGGAAAAAAAGTTCTTTTTTCTAGTTCTTTCATAGTCTGCATCCTCCGTGAATTTTCTGCAGATTTTCTGCAGATCACCAAGGTCACAGTGAGTGTCAAGATTGCCCACCTCCTTACAGATGGGTCCCAAGAACCCAGGTTCACTGTAACCACGAAGTCCCTGACAACTGATTCCAAACGAATAATGAGTGAGTGACTCGCAGCAAGAGGAGTGTCAAATTGCGAATAGAATTTTTGCATCACAACATTGCAAACTGTTGATCCACAAACCCCATTTCCAACATCAGTTGCCACTCCCATAAAAGCCTGACCGTCCTCCTCGGAGTGACTGACCGCAACCTTGAGTGACTGACCACAACCTTTTCCTTTCATGCTCTGCTGGGCAACTGCTTAGGGTGAAGTGTTAGAGAAAGCAGACCATCCCAGGGGTTCTTAGCCTTGGTCAAACCTGTATTCCCTTGAGCTTGCAATGCAGCTCCCAACGAGGCAAAACCAGAATCCCTGAGAGGAGATCTGAACATTCACGTTCTAGAGAGGATTACGTGCGGCCCAGGTGAGACCACCTAGGTCAGTTAAGATAAGTAAGACACTGAGGGTCGCAATACGTGAACCAATGTTGTGGCATGGCAGGTAAAGCTCCTGCTTGCAGCTCTGGGATTCCATATGGTTACTGGTTTGTATCCTAGCTGCTACACTTCCGATTCAGGTCCTTGCTAGAGGCCTGTGAAAACAGCAGATGATGGTCCAAGTGTTTGGGCTAAACTCCCTGATTCCCTTGACTGTGGCCTGGTCCAGTCCTGGCCACTGCAACCATCTAGAGAATGAATCAGAGGATCAAAGTCAAGCTCTGCAGCTCTGATCAGCAAACAAATAAAGAGACTTTTAAAGAGTTATTTATTTGAAAGGCAAATTTACAGAAAGCAAAAGAAAGTTTCTTCCACCTGCTGGTTCACTCCCTACATGGTCATAACAGCTGGAGCTTAGACAATCCGAAGCTAGGAGCCAGGAGCCTCTTTCAGGTTTGCGTACATTTGAGTACAGGGTTACAAGGACTTAAGCCATCCTCCACTGTTTTCCCAGATCATAAATAGAGAGCTGTATTGGAAGTAGAGCAGCCAGAACATAAACTGGCACCCATACGCGATGCTGGTGCCACAGGGGGAATTAGCTTGTTAAGCCACGACGTTGGCCCTCAATAAAGATTTTTTTTAAAAGAGTCAGAGTGATCCTAGCACAGTAGCCTAGTAGCTAAGGTCCTAGCCTTGAACACGCCAGGATCCCAAAAGGATGCTAGTTCTAATCCCAGTGGACCCGCTACCCATCCAAAGTTCTCCTTGTGGCCTGAGAAAGCTGTCAAGCATGACCCAAAGCTTTAGGACGCTGCACCCACATGGGAAACCCAGAAGAAGATCCTGGCTCCTGGTCTGGGATCGGCTCAACTCCAGCTGTTGCGGCCACTTGGAGAGTGAATCAGTGGACACAAGATCTTCCTCTCTGTCTCTCCTCCTTCTCTGTATATTTGACTTTCCAATAAAAATAAGTAAATCCTAAAAAAAAAAAGTCAGAGGACAGAGCTTTGGATCCCAGCCAGATTACCAGACTGGGGCTAACGCTAGCCACCAAGAGCAGCGCTGAGTGGTTCCCACCAGCACCAACGCGTGGATGTCTTAGGGAACAAAAATGAGACCACCGCCTTGCTCCCAGCACACCCCATCTGCCAGCCTAACTCCACACATCGGCAGCGGCTGTGAGCTCAGACACTGCAACGGGCATAAAACATAAAACACATCTGAAGGTTTTAGATTCGGGCTAAAGACTTGTATGATTCGGGTTCATACTGCAGTTGAAGCGCACAGCTGGATCTTTCAAGGGACTCGGGGCTCACGCGCATGTGCCTGAGGCCTGGGCTCTGCAGAAGGCGTCCTGGGGGGCGGGGGGCAGGGGGCAGGAGAAGGAAGCCAGTGCGGGAAGGCCTCGTACCTTTGAAACGGCCGGTGGCGGTTTTCCAGTAGACGACGCCATCGTGTAACAGAGTCCTCTCCTTGCTTAGCAGCGCCTGCTTCCGGAACACGTGGCCGCTCTTGAGCTTCGTGCATGTTTTGTTTTCAATCTTACTGAGGATCTCCAGCCACTTTTGGTTTTTCTCATACTCGTTGACTTTGAGGTCCACGGCTGCAATCATGTCTTTAATCAAGGCCAGAGCTTTGCATAAGTCTTCATGTTCTTCTGTTCTGTCTGTTTGGGAAGAGAACCGGTAAAGGATTTGATTATAACCTGCTTGCTTTATGACATACGTCCCTGGCTGACAATCAGATGTGGCAGTTCCGGGGACAGGTCTCACCCACTGCCATGGCAGCAAATGTGTTCTATACCAATTCAGGCTTCCCTTGCCCATCTCGGACCCAGGGAATCACGTGGTCCTCACACCACGCTTCTGAGGACTTCATCCAGCCTGCAGGCCAAGCCAACGTCCTCCAGAAAGGGGCCCTGCAGTGACCTGAATGGGTCTTGAGCTCATGTGCAAGATTATGTCTTAGAATTGCATATACCTAAATATGAACATGACAATGTCATAATTAAACATTCTATCTGATCTCAAGTATTTTCTTCTGATTGTAAGACATTCGAATTTTTTCAGGGGACTGAGGTCTCGTACCTAATTGGTAATTCAGACAGCTCATACCAACAGAGCAAAAAACCATTGACCCTGGCTGTTGCTCTTTAAAACCCTGGCACCTGCTCTTATTTCTAGAATACCTCTAGACACATCTAGAAGGGTTTCTGGAACAGAAACTTCAGGCGAAAGTAAGCTTAGTGATTTTCTGCATTGGATGATAAAGACTTCCTGGTTGAGATTTACTGAAGCAGCTGGAACATAAAGAAAAGGTTTTAGGAGCTCAGAAGGTTCTGGAAGGAGAGGAAAGGAAGAAAAACTGGCAGAAAAGTCAAAGTTTCTCAAGAGCCCAGGGCTACAGAAACTAACACTTGGAAATGGCAATAGAGCCTGACAATGAATCCTCCAACGGCTCTACCACTGCCAGGAGCTGCCGTGGTACACCTGGGAAGCCTGAAAACAGGTCCTGGCACCCATCTTTGCTACCCAAGAGAAAACCCCACTATGTTACTGCACCTGACTTTGCTAAGTCCCTCCAGAGAAGGTTCTTTTTTTTCCTGAAGAGCATAACTCATAAACAGAAAAGCTAAGAAGAGAAAAATCAAGAGTTCAGCTACAACATGATGGGTAAACTCAGAAAAGGCTCCAAGTCCTTTGACCTTTGGGGACAAATGACCACCCTGATACCCTGTACCTCTGTAGGCACAGCAGCATTGACCTCACCCAAGGGTCAGGATGCAAATGTTTACTTTCCATCCCAGACTCAGAATCTAAAGGAATGGGATGAACAACGCAGTCACAGTCATAGCAGCCAGTGTCCCAAGCAGCCCAGCAAGTGCCTGACCACTGGAGGCACGCCCTCAGCCTCCATGTCACCTGCACACCGAGGAGCTGTGGTCATCAGCATTTCAGATTCACAGTCAGCAGCCCGTGTGACTGTTCCCCATGAATGTGGCACAGGCTACTACTGGAGTAGTGCCCGCTGACTAACACAATTTGACAGATTTTAATGCTTGATGAACTGCAGTAAGCTTAGGAAAGAGAATGTAAACATAATTCACATTGAAAAGGCTTAACTGTATTTCAGTTCTCTTGCTGACAACAACATTTACATTTTTCTCAATATGTTTATATTCCCTTGTAAGGGCAGAAGAGGGGACAGATCTGGTGGCAAACCAGGTTAAGCCACCGCTTGCTTTGCCAGCACCCTGTAAGAGTGCCAGTTGGAGTCCCTCCTGTTTCTGATCCAGCTCCCTGTTAGCATGCCTGGAAAGGGAGCAGAGAATGGCCCAAATGCCCCTGCCACCCAAACAGTACAGATGGATAGAGTTCCAGGCTGCTGTGGCTCCCGGCCTGCCTTGGCTACCATTTGCAAAGTGGATTCGCAGATGGAAGACCTCTCTCATTCTCTGGACGTGTCATTCAGCCTTTTAAAAGGATTAATAAATCCTTTCCATAAAAATGAGATATAAGGAATAGACATATTCCTATCACTATACATATCTGAACTTAGTTCTGAATGTGACAAAAGACAGGGAAGGAATAAAGTGTGGGTGTGTCTACTCACCTATACCCATTCCAAGAAAACAGGAAAAAATGGGTACTTAGGAGCTCATTATTGAAGGGTGACTATAAAGGTACCAAAAAGAGCTCCCACCTAGGGGCAGCGTGTCAGGGAAAGGCCCTGTGCTGGGCAGTCTCTGAGATAATCTCATCCTCACAAGGTTTTCATAACATTAGGACTTCCTTGCAGGAGAGAAGACAAAGGCGTAGTTGACTAACCCACTGAATGAGCAGGTGGCAGAGGCAGGTGCGATGCCCACGCAACTTGACGCAATTCCAAACCCAAGCCTTTGTCATGAAGTACTTGACCACTCTACTCATCGCTTTTAACAAAGCTCAATAAGCTAGCTGGAGGCATTTTTTATTTATTCACCTACTGCACCATGCAGGATTTATTTTTTACAGTCTCTTGTATTAACCAATGCACTAGACACTGAAACCCAACTATGGGTCAGACAAACATGAGCCTTCCATGTGTGATGAGGAGTTTCCAGTCTGGCATCAGCTTTAACGGCCTCTGAAAAGATGCTCAGATGTCACTCCCTGGAGCTTAACGAACTGACAAGACCCCTTCAGACAATCATTCTTCATTAAGTCATTGCTCAAGAGAACTGGCACTTGGTGCAAGGATCAGGAACATGATGTTTCACCAAACTGATGGGAAGGTAAGAGAAAGACAAGGGTGGGTATTGGCACCAGTACAATGGCTCAGATCCTTGCACACCCAGCATCCCACATGGGCATCAGTGTGCATCCTGGCTGCTCCATGGGGATGGCCCAAAACCTTGGGACCCTGCACCTACAAGGAAGACACGGAAAAGGCTCTTGGCTCCTGGCTTCAGGTCGACTAAGCTCTGGCCATTGCAGCCACTGGGAAGATCCAATAGAAATCAATCTAAAAAGTGGGGGGATATGCTAAGGATGGCTGGGTATGAGGTAAGGACACAGGTAAAGGCAGAGCTCAAGTATGAAGAAACCTACTGGGCTTGGTGCCACTTGTAGGAATTCAGAGTATTAGCCAAGCTACACCATAAAAGGGAAGTCCTCTTTAGGGTTCCAAGAGTTTTCCCGCAATGAAAACCTTCACGACTCAGAGGCCACGGCATTCACAGCTGTTGATGACACCTCAGCTACAGTTAAAACTACCAACTAATAGAGAGGCAAACGTTTGTCCCAGAAGGCATCACTCACCCTTTGTGTACTGCAATATCCTTTCCACCAAGACTGGGTACTTGGTGATGCGCTGAGTAACCAGCAGAATGCATTCTGGAATCCCTCGGCGTCGCGCCAGGAGATTACTGTTTCGGAGCTGAAAACCACACATCGCATTTTCACATACCCAAGTTCCACCTGCTTTCACTTTTTAGGTGTGAATTTAATCATGCAATAATAACGATAATAATCCTCAACAATACGTCTATTCAGATGTAACATAATATCCATCATTATTCATTAAAACCTGATGTGTTCATCATTAAAGTGTACACCGTATCATTTATTTCAATACTGCAGACCATCAAAGTTTTCAGGAAGTTTCAGGTTACTCTAATGCATTTGTAGTTAATTCCGAAAGTCAGCAAGTTCTAACTCCTAAGTGCCAGGATTCATGTTTAATAAAAAAAAAAAATTTAGAAAAAATATCAGAAGTAAAAGTTGTGTCTTGAACAGGAGTTTGTAGTTGTGTGTGTGTTCCTCCCCTGTGTTGATTATTCATTGTATTTTGTAATACTCAGGTATTTTCTAAGACTCTTGCAGTCTCTCTTAAGTCGTCAACACAGATGAAGGTAGCATCCTTAGGGCAGAAGGTAAAAATTCAGCAGCCAGGACCTGCTGGAGGATCAATGTCTTCAATAAACAAATTAGGAGAACATTAAAACTAAAGGTGAGCTAAGAGATAAAAGCCACCACATACAGCATGTGAATCTTGAGCCGATTCTGCTTTAAGCACTCAAGTATGATGAGATAATGAGTGAAATGTGAAGATATCAAGGAATCACTGCTAATTTTTAAAAGTGTGATAAGGTCTCTGTCATTTCATAGAGACATATCATATATTATGGGTGAAATTTTAGGATGCTGTAGATTTGCTTTAAACTAATTTGGCAGGGATTGGGTAAGAACCTGTGTTTACTTTTGTTTTTTCTCTTCTATAACTTGTCGGAGCCTGAGCAGCTTCCCAGAATACTGCAAAATATTCCCAGAAGCTTGGAGGACATGACCTCACAATTATAAAGCACAAAAGGAACTGATCTGGGAAAATTATTTCACCAACACCGAAAAAAGATACTTTGCCAGAAACCTCCTGTTTCCTTTTCCTTTCCGCACACAGCACACCGGCCCCTGTACATTTACTGGTTTAACCCCTGTAAGGCTGAAGCCAAGAACCGCTTCCCGAGCCACTTTGCAACAACGTTGGCCACTTGGCAACCTTTGAAAATACTTGCCTTAATGAAATTCTGAAACTTTTTGTTCTGCTGGAGCTCTTTGAAGAGGCTAACTGCTTCTTTGTGATGGCTACAGAATTCCCCATATATTGTCTTCATTTTACTTGCATTGTCTTCTGAAAACTGAGAAGAATAACAACATTTCAATAAGTCACAAATTCAGTAAAGTTCTGTTCAGAGAAAAGAACATGAAATTTTCACATATTTCAAAGTGATCTTTGACAATAAAGAATAAACACCACAGATTTTCTGAACACAATGACTTCTCTTTCTTGACACTTTTTAAATTAAGTTACTCGAAGGGTACCAAGTAATATTTTGTTCTTACTTTGGATGTTGACTATGACTCTGGCCAGAGGGCAACTCATTTGTCTGTTCACTTACGTGCATTTATTGGTACATATACTTGTATTTCAGTAAGGTTTCTTAATAAAATAAAGGAAGTTGTTGAGTGGTAATGGGCACTCTAACATGGTCAAATTGTATTGCATTGAGTCGAGGACAGCCCAAGACTTTGGGACCCTGCACCCACGTGGCAGACCCAGAAGAGGCTCCTGGCTTCCGAGTGGCTCAGCTCTGGCTATTGCAGCCGCTTGGGGAGTGAACGAAAGATCTTCTTCTCTGCCTTTCCTCCTCTCTGTATATCTGCCCTTCCAATACAAATTACAATAAATCTTAAAAAACAAACAAACAAATTGTATTGTACTGAATTGATATATGGCCAAACGGAAAGCATTTTGAGTTTGCTATCAATTTTTATTTTTCTATATCATTCCATTTTCTAGTTTTAGTACACTTTTGTAGATTAAAGGAAGAGTATATGATAATATTTGAGAAGCAAATGTTTCCATAAGCCTGAACCAAGCAGAATATTCTTTGTGACTATATTAATATCAGTATCCTGATTATGACATTTTATTAGCAGTTTTGCCAGATGTTACCAATGGCAACAAAGTAAATAAAAACATGAAATATTTTAATATCCCAAACTCCAGGTACTATGAAAACAAAACCACTGGCTGGTGGGGAAAGAGAGTCTTAATTTTTAAAGCATGTGATCCATATGTGCCTCAGGTTATAAAACTATTGTACTGTGGGTTTTTTTTTTTCATTTAATAGCCTCATTTATTAGCAGTATACCACAGTGTGCATATCTGTATGTATGACAGTATTTTAAAAAGTGCATATTAAAATAGGATTTAAAGATAAGCTTATTTTTATGTCAACAAGCATCTGAAATCCATGCATAAGTTTTTTTTATTTTCTATAATATGTTTTTCCCATGAATGTTTGAAGCCCCTTGTACTTTTCTGGACAGGTGTCAACTATGGGATTGCTTTTATGTTTGTTGCTGTTTTTTCATTTTTAGAAAAATTTCTTCACTGTGAAATAACAGTTACTGCTTAATTACAGCACCTCCAAAATTTTAAAGACAAATGTGGAAAGTTATATAACTAAAGGTCAAAACTTCAAATCTTACAAACAGATAACTCCGGGTTTTTTTTTTTTCTGAACAATAATCTTAATAAAGACAACATGAAACACTAGAAATTATGATAAAATACAACCTAGGCTTAATGATAATCAAAAGCCTTCCATGATTTCTTATTAACAATTCAATATTCCAAGAAAGCTCTGTTACAACAGAAAGGACCATATTTTAATTTTGAATCTATGTATTTTTATCTTTTAAAATATTTTTAAATTATTTTATAATTTTTCAGCATCTTGTCACATTCATGTCAAATGTGGACCTTATACATGCACTTTTTTCTTGAATGCAAATACTGGTATCACAAAGCACATATACACCACATTTTCTTTATCCAACCATCAGTTGATGGACACAGGTTGATTCAATATCTTTCCATATTTTTGCTATTGCAAAATTGATTTTTAGGATGTAAGGAGGAGTCTTTACTAGCCAAGCTGGGCGGCAGCAGTTCCCACTACACTCCAGAAACCACCACTGCAGTGAACCAAGCAGTTATAAACCTAGGAGCACATGTAAAACTCAAGCACTGATTTCATTTCTTCTTGATACAGCCCCAGGAGTGAGATAGCTAGGTCATATTAATAGATCTTATTTTAGCTTTCTGAGGAATCGCCACACTGGGTAAGCTACTGTTCTAGACTAAACCACATTCCTCACTTTCACAATTTGTTACCAACATCAAGAATATCCAATGACTAAATTCAAACATACTCCAGCCCAACTTCCTGAAATCTTTATTGGGTCTTTACAGTGTGGGATTCACCCAAACTTCCCTTTCATGCATCCTTAACCAACATGTTTTTCCCTTTGTCCCACACAGAACCGTGCCCACAGCCACTGTCAAAGCATTCTACCAACCAAATTCTCAGGAAACGACAAGATATAGGAGGGATCCCTCGCAACACCCGTGAAACATGGCCAATGACCTGAATACGAAAGAAAACCTAACTTCTCTTCTCTGAATACCAAGGAATAGACTATGCTTCATCCAAGAGACCACTTCTCAAACCGTGTGCTCAGTTCAGGTCCTGGTTTTACCCAGAGAAGCAACCGAGATAGGTAATTGTTGTTAACTGTGAAAGTAACTTAAGATTGGAAACAGTAAAGTCATGGTTGCCTGGATCAAGAAAAGAGACGCACACAACTTCAGATGAAGAGTTGAAAATTTTGTAATTTATATTGAAATGTATTCACTTTGAAGTTTACATAGACATATCTATTCAGCTGTCTTGCAAAGCACCTCACAGTCATTTAACTTGGTACAATACATTTGAGGTGAACTATGAGTTCAGAACGGGAGTAAGACTCCAATTTGCAAGACGGCTAACTCTGTGATTTAAGATGTGAATTTTCACATTGTCGGACACGAAGGAACAATTATTGGGCAATAAATCTTACTTAAGCTTTGCTTTTGTACATTAAGAATATTTGTGTTTAAGTATATTTATGTCAGAGAACTTAAATCCCTGATTTTCAGCCAAAAGCCCAACAGCTGGATTCAAGTACTAACAGGGTGAATCTGCTTAAAACTTGGTATTTTGTTTCTGCCTGGAGAATGCTATACCACGATAACTACAGATAGAGTTCCAGACCTTTCCCCAAGGACTGCAGGGGAAAGGTTTCCTAACAGATTCAGAATACTCGTAGTTGTCATATCTATTCTAGATGTTTAAATGTGTGGTAACAGAATAGGTTTCCCTAACTTCCAGGGATTTACAAAACTACACACTTCTCTACGATGTCATAAGACATCATATTCCTCGTGTTAATGAAAGAGCAGATTTGTATTCAAATCCCACTTTGTCACCTACATGATATGGGCACTTGTGAAAGTCATTACCTTCTCAAGGAATCAGCTTTTTTTTTTTTCCCCAATCTGTATAAGGGGAAAAAAACATCTACCTCTTGAGTTCAAAAGACCCAAAAAGTAACTGCCAAATACATCATGTCACTAAATACATATTATCTAACTTCTCCATTGGTGTTTTTTTTCTGTGAATGCTTCCTCAGAGAGATCCTGGAGCTAATGTTCACTGCCAGAAGCAGGTGCTGGTGTTGCACCAGGAGTATGATGGGGTGCAGCAGGTTGATAGCTAGCACCTGCTTGCCAAGTTAATTAAAAGTGTAGATAGCACAGAAATGCAGGTTCTGTGCCCCCTCCCTTCCTATCCCACCATGCCATTCTATTCAATTGAATATGTAGAAGCTGGATCTAGAGGCTCTGCATGTGCCCCACCCCTCCTGTCTCCGACCTGCCATTCAAGTTCATTGACAGAACAGAAATGGCTCCAGAGGCTCGGCACACCCTGCCACTCCTGCCTCCTAACATGTTACTTAGGTTAATTAACTGCATGGAAACTTTGGGCTCTATCAACTCCCTTCCTGCCTCCTGCCACTTATTTAATTGAATGTTTTGTACTTCATACAGAAACTGTACTGCATGGCTCTCAATCTGATGGAGGATAAGAGCTTAAAAAACCTCTGACTTTGGCTGTGCAGTGCAGCAGCTCCTGGAGTGCAGCTGCTGACACCAAGCTTGGGTAATAAAAACTCTTCCTCACATCCTGTACCTGTGTCCGACATGATCTCTCTCACTCTCTATATCAAAGAGGGTAGCCCAGTTTGTTCCTGCTGATGGCTAAACATTCCAAGCACTTCTAAAATGTGCCTTTTCTTAGACACATTCACTTCTTTTATCCCACAGGCATCAACTCTAGCGCTTTAGTCAATTCACCATTCTCTTCCTAACACAAGCCAGTATTTATCTTGGAGATAGCTCATCAAATCATAAAGACTAGGCAGACATTTCCTTCAGGGATTAATTCATGCTTGAGATCCCTGGTGGAGCTAGAGTAGGGAAAGGTCAAGCCAAGTGTTATGACACTCATAGAAGTCAGTCATCGGTTGCTAAAAGTTCTCATGCATGTATCGTACAAACCCACGTCAATAAACAGAAACCAACCAAACCCATATAGTAACCATCATATTTAAATACATTTCAGTTCTCCCTAGACTTCCAATGCTGAAGATGGTCTGGCAAACCTTTCGGGTTCTTGAGGCCGGGCCTTTAAATCTTACCTGTTGCACCAGAATATCTCCAATTCGGTTGATGACAAAATTCTTATCACTGCCAGTGCAGGACGCTTGCCTTCGCTCCTTCATACTGTAGAAGAAATGCCGATGGATTTCAAGCAACTCATCTAAACAGGGGAAGATCCTGTCCACAGTGCTGTGGTCAAGCTGCAGCTCCTCTTTCATGCCTTTCCTGAAGATCTCAGACATGATGAACAGGGTCTGGATGTGATGCATCTCTGTCTGCATTAGCTCTGAAATGTGGGAGTAGAAACATGTTTTAAACAAGATTTGCAAGACAAGTATCTCTAATAACTCCAACTAGTCATTTAACACTATAATCCGCATGCCAGAAAATAAATGTTTTGAAATAAAATATGCATTCCAATATAAAATTCATCACTGACTAAAAATGACAGTATAAAAATTTTTTAAGATATAGGTAAGTCCAATATATAACCATCTAATGTATCCAAAATTCTCATAATACAACTAGGAAACACCCTCAGCTATCTTCAGCTAACAACTAGATTTTATTCATATTTGATGTAACCTGGTTTGCTGGCTTGCTTTCTTTAGTTTGTGCACCAAGAAGGAACACAATTCATTTGATGAATTTAAGTAAATATAATACAATTTCTCACTGCGGACAATAGTAGTTCACTTTTATTTCCGAATCTACCTCCAAATTTCCACATTCTCCAGAGGAAAAAAAAAATTCACAATCAAGACATAATATCAATACAATGAAAAGGCAGTTTACAGGTTAGTAGAAAATATTTCCAAACCATGTATCTGATAAAAGACTTGTATGTAACAGATGCATCCATTCATCCATCCACCAGTTACCTACCAACAAAATCTTAAAAGCTCTGAACAACTTGACAGTAAAAACCAACCCAATTTTTAATTTCTTTTATATTCCACAGGTGCTAAAAAAAATTACCTCCACAGTTTAATGCAGTCCTTACATGAGCACAATCACATACAAATTTGCCTTTCTGAGTCTGGCCTATTTCATTTAACATGAAATGACCTCCGGCTCCATTCACATTGTTTTGGGGTGACAACATGTCAGCCTATTACGGCTAAGAAGTATTCTGTTGTGTTACAAACAGCATCTTCTTTATCCATTCATCGGTGACAGGCTGTTTGCACTTCCTGACTATTGTGAATGGTGCTCCAATTAGACATGGAAGTGTCAATGTCTCCACAACACATTCATCCCATTTTCCCCTGATGGGACTGCCGGATCATGTGCTAAGCTCAACTTCTAGGTTCTTCAGCAACCACCACACTTTTATCTACTAGGGTTGTACTAACTTACATTCCCACCAGCAGTGCACTAAAGCTCACTTCTCACTGGCCACCTTTTCTAAGTTTTAGATACAGTTGTTTATTTCACAGAGTTACAGAGAGAGGGAGAAACACAGAGATCTTCCACTGATTGGTTTACTCCTCAGATGGCTGCAAGGAGCCAGAACCTTCATTTAGGTCAAGACCCAGATGGATGCAGAGGCCCAAGATTCCGGGCCATCTTCCACTGCTTTTGTTTTACTCAGGCAACTAGCAGGGAGCTGGATGACAGGTGGAGCAGCTGGGACATGAGCCTACATCCTTATGGGATGCCAGTGCTACAAGTAGAAGCTTTACCCACAATACCACAATACCAGCCCTTATCTTTTTTCTTTCTGATAGCTTCCAATATAACTGGAGTAAGGTTGTATCTCATTGTTGCTTTAATTTTAGGAACATGAATAAATACACAACATTTATTAGCCATTATATAAATGAAGCACCACACCCATTCACAAACACCAGGATAATTTTTTTAAAAAAAAGATGAACAATAATCAAGTGTTCGTGAGGATACGGAGCCTTATATAATAAGTGGTCAGCCTAAAATAGCATAAAATAGCATAGCTACTTCAGAAAAAATTCTGGAGTAGATTAAACAAAAAGTTACCAAACAACTCAATAGGTATATGAACCAGTGACTAGGAAAAAAATGGGATTAAAAAAATAAGAATGCCATAAAAAAGGAATGGAGGACTGCTTCAGGCTGATACAAAAATGAACCTGGAAAACACTATGCTAAATGACAGTAGCCATTCACGAAAGACCATATAGTGAATAATTTATGTGAAATGCCTGCAATAGGCAAATTTAAGAGACAGTAGGTTTGTGGTTGCCAGAGGAGAATGGTTAGGGGGAAATATGGAATGACTACTAAGAAGCACAGTACTTCCTTTGTAGTGACACAAATGTTCTGGAATGAGATGATTTGTGATGGTTGTACAACTCTGAGAACACAAGGATATTTCAAAAGTTGTGGCCAATGGAATTAAAAGATAAGTTTATCCTGGAACAGAAATTTTAAATTCATGTAGTTTTTTTCCATAGCATTGAGTTCTATGATATTTTTTAAAATTTTTGCACCAAAATAAACATTGTTTAATTTCATATGGATAACATTTTTGAAGTTCCCACTTACTCCCCAAATCACTACATGGTATACTGTAAAGGGATGACTCTTATGGTATATGAACTATAACTCAACTAAAAATACATCTTGACAGAAAGCAATAGCATTATCTGTGGTGACAACAGAAGCATAAGCTTCATATTAATGAAACTTTCAAACTTACTGCGTATTTGGGAAAGGAGCCTAAAATACTAGCCATAGAGAGCAAGGGAGTCTAAACAGAGCTTTACACGTTGTTTGTCATAAACAAAAATCCCTTTAATTGGGAACCCACTGACCGTAATTATTGTTATTTCCTACCATGTTCTTAGCTCTAGGTCTGTGTTAGAATTTACCTCTATCATTTAATCCAATCCTTTAATCCATTCGTCCATCACGACCCCAAAGATAGAAATGATTTCCTCATGTTCAAGAGGTAAATAAAGAAGAAAGGGTGAAAGTTTATACCAAGGGAGACGAGCCTTTCTGAGAGTCATGGCCTCATGATGCATGAGCCTCATTCCAAATTACATTTTTAATAATACACAATGATGAACATTGGCAGTATAACATATACACACACACACACACACATATATATAAATCACTTGAAAAATTATAAAGGGCAGCATCTTCCTCTCCAGGTGCAGCACATAAATCAACTGCCTGTGATACCAGTAACCCATGTAAGTGCTGGTTCTGGTCCAGCTGCTCCACTTCCAATTCAGATCCCTGTCATTGCTTGCAACAGAAACAAAGTAAGACAGCCCGAGTGTTGGGGACCCTGCCACTCACAAGGGCGACCCAGGCGAAGCTCTCATTTTGTTCTGGCCCAGCCCTGAATGCTATAGTCATCAGAAGAGTGAGACAGCAGATGCAAGATCTCCTTTTCTGTCTCTCCCTCTCTATAGCTTTGACCTTCAGATAAATAAAGCATGTTTAAAAAGAGAGAGAGAGAGAGAGAGAGAGAGAGAGAGAGAGAGAGAGAAAGTTAGTGCCCCCTGGACTGTTCTGGACAGATTTCAGTGCACACATTTCCACCACATCACGTGACCTGTATAACCACCACCTGACACAGGTGAGGTGTCCTTATCACCAGTGGACCGCTCGGCCCATAGTGTAAACAAACAACTATAATAAGAGCCAGTCTCACCTATAGAACAAACCATCTTCTTGGAACCACTCTTCAGCATCTAGTTGGTACTTGAATTGTGTTTTCTAACTTCATTTTTTTCCTAATTAGTCTGTCATTCAACTTCCTCCAATTCAGATAACCTCCACGGCAGGTAGTCTGAGACGGTGAAATCTCACCACAGGTGTGTTCAGTACCCAGGACTGCAGCACATGGCTGAGCACGACTTCAACCGACACACCACCACTGGCACCACGACAAATGGACCCTCCCGGTATGCGCAGTCAAACCACAGGACCATGTGCCAGAACCCTGCCTCCCCGGACTAAGCTACATGAAAATATACTGAGCTTCCTACAAAAAATAGGTGAAATAATTTGAGCTAGGGACCAGCACGATAGCATAGCCTAGCATCTAAAGTACTCGCTTTGAATGCACCAGGATCCCATATGGGCACTAGTTCTATCCCCAGCAGCCCTGCTTCCCATCCAGCTTCCTGCTTGTGGCCTAGGAAGGCAGTCTAGGACAGCCCAAAGCCTTGGGACCCTGCATCCACGTGGTAGATGCAAAAGAAGCTTCTGGTTCCTGGCTTTGTATTGTCTCAGCTCCAGCTATTGCGACCATTTGGGCAGTGAATCAGTGGACAGAAGATCTTCCTCTCTGTCTCTCCTCTTCTGTATATATCTGCCTTTCCAGTAAAAATAAATAAATCTTTTTCTTTAAAAAAAAAAAAGAATATGGGCTAATCCTAAGTAAATTCACTTAGTTCAAGCCATATTCATTGCCTCAGTTAAGCTTCACAATCTTTTAAACCCACGTATTCTTATTCTTGTCATACATATGAAGAATCTGAGATTCAGCAACTAGAAAAAGTAGACAGAGACAGCAGTCTGTTTTCAAATGTCATGTTCTTTCCTCTACACCTTAGTGCCTCAGCCCCCCTCCAGCAAAAACAAAAACAAAACCCTTTGAAATACTTACCAAAGATGACATCCTGTCTTTTGATGACATCCTTCTCCTGCTGGCTACAGAACAGGGGATCCACCACGAGACTCCAGGATTCTGCTTCAAAGTCCTGGGCATCACTGCTGAGGTCACTCCACAGAGAAGAATCCACGACATCTAACATGTGTTCAGACAAGAAAAGCCAGAAGTACAGTAACACTCAGGACAATGATATCTTCCCTACTATCCATGTTTATGGACTCATCACAACAAACACGGGATCTTCTATCAACACAAGAATAACAAAGCCAAAATAGCATCACCTACGTCTGAAAAGCTGACTGATAGATGGTCTCAAACAGGAGAGCTTCCACAAAAGAAAAGAAGAATCCAATGTTTTAAAAAAAAAAAAATGATTGCATACACCAGAAAGAAAAGACAATGGAAGAGTCTTTTGTTTATTTTGGGTTTGCACTGCTTTAGTTCTATTTGCAGCAAGCTTCACAGTCCATAATATGCTGAGAGATTCTTGAACCCACTGATTTCTTTTACCCCAGGTTATTTGGCACTGTTCACTCAAATCTGGGTTTTGAACTTGCCTGCTTGATTTGTTTTTTTTCTTGGCAAAGACACAAAGCAGAGTGTAAGCACTTGGGTCATGAGTGAGTACACACTTTTCTGATCAAATTAGATCCAATCCACACACGTATCCATCAGGAAAACTGAACTCTGCTTGCCCAGACGGCGCTCATGGAGAGAGTAGATTCCAGCGTGGAACAGTACAGATGAGATGACAGTGGGTTTGAAAAGGCTTCAGTTTGTAATCAGAGAGTCAGATTCCAGGCAGAGTCCACTCCTCGAGACAGCCCACCCCTCTTGTTCAGCTTTCCTTCTTACTGACGCACCTTGGAAGACTGGATACAAAAGCCAATAATACCCAACTGAGTCCTGTCCTACAAAATCCACTTTTGAAAAAAAATATTCTAATTCTCCTAGAAGTAGGAGTCACCAGACAAGAATGAGAGACCTCCGCAAGCAGGGCAATGAAAATCTTAAGTAACACAGGAACCAGGAACCATTTCTAATTCACCAGGTTCTGAACGAATAACAAGCACACGATGGGTTTCATTCTGTCCATGATGCTTAGGCGCTCTTCTCTGGGGAATATGCCCACTTACACATAGCATCCTAGTTCCTCACTCACTATCAGGTTTTCACTCCATTTAGAAAATTGCAGAATCTATTCCAGAGACAGATCAGGAAACAGATTTCTTTTGCAAAAGAAGAAAAGAACATTCTGTACTTTACACCCTGCAGAAAACGCCCTTGTCTGAGCAGAAGCCTCAGTGAGCACAGGCACGCCACCTCCTCACCTTCCATTATGAAGCACTCCGCCGAGGGAGATGAGCCCACCGACTGCAGCAGCTCATCGGAGTGGGACCTGCTTCTGCAGTTGCTACCGTCACTTTCCGACTCCAAGGATGTCACTGACCTCCTGAAGCTGGGAGGGAGGCGGAAGAGAGCAGGGTTAGACCAGGCAAGCTCCTGCAGCCATCAAGATGCAGATAGACACAGAGCCTTACCTTTCCAAGGTGGGGCCTGGGACACTTCTGGACAACGGATGGACCTGCCCTGCAGTCTCCTTCCTTCCCGTGGGCAATCCAACAGGCATGGAGGAAGAAGTGTGCAAGGAGAGAGCTGGCTGTGGAGTGTCTCTAAATGACGAGTCTGGAAGTTAGAGTAGACGGCTCAGGTTGTTTGCAGAGAGGATAGTCATGACAAGTACGGGCAATTGCTTAAAGGCCAAAAAAAAAAAAAAAAAAACCCTAGAACAGCCACTTCTAATTTGCTGCACACCAGCCTTGTACCCTGCCTTCCCTGCCACAACCTGACACTTGATTGAAATGTCCCTGCCATTTCATACCCTCCTGATACCCATGCTGGACACTGGCTTCCTTCATCTCCACTTGTAGATGCTAAATGACACAAACAAGTACATGGAATGGGGAAACACTGGGCCAGCTTTCCCATAAACCTCTGCCTGCACTCCTGAAACCAGCTTTAAATAGACAGAAGGTGTTATTAGCTCTGGTATTAGAATGCATTCTGTGTCCATAAATAAGCATGCACACACAGGTAGCACACACCATCAAGGGAATGGAATGATGCCAGGCAGTCTACTCTTCCTGGCATAGAACTCTCAAGACAGGGAACCAGCAAGTCCAGCTGTTCTCTCATACAGTGAAAACTCAATGGTGCTTTCCTACTTTTCTGGCCTGTTCTAGAATCTTCCAAAAGTGAATGATTTCACATTCATGTTTACTACAGATGACATGCAAAAAATATTTCAGCCCCCAATAGAGTTGTAAACATACAAATTCTTGAGCAAAAGAGCAAAATAAATAAGCAGATATTGGGATATTGCAAAGAACCTTGCACGTATACTAATTCACCTTGTTTTCATGAATACCACATATAGAGAAAAAAATAAATGATGGCTTATCAATTCTAAGAATTCTTTTTAATTCTCACACAATATTGTGAAATTGATCCCAAAACTGATCAAGTTATTTTCATGTCAAGGCAACAGAGTACCTAATGCAAGAACCCACAGAAACTCAATCTTGCAACACACCCAGAGGCATGCTACTAAAAATTTGCATAGTTAATTGTCACTTGATTGATTTTTAAAATATCAGCCACCCTCTATCACAATAGCAATGAAATTAAGAGTTACCATGCATTTAAAATCTCTGCTTTTTGTCAACCCAGGTAATTTTATGTGGAAGAGATTTCAAAACTTCTCGCAATAAAGCAAAGGCTTTTTTAAACTTAGGAGATAATAGTGTGACAGATTCTTGCAAAAAACAGTAAGTGTTCAGTGACCAATAATTTTCAAATTAGATTAAATTTCAACAATTTGTAATTTAGGAAAAAAAAAACAGAACCACCCAGTTTCAAAAAAACAGGCAAGCAATGATGCTATGAATGTTCACCGTCATCCCACAGATGTAAGGAGACCAACCTCAGGCGCAGCTCATCAGAGCACCGGGCCACTATGAGAGCAACAACAGGAACTGAGAGGAAGTTTCACACTCCCAGCCTCAACATATATTTTTCTACCACATTTTGTCATTCGTAAGAAAGCGGTATGTATTTATATAAATATCTGCTACTTGCAGAAATACACAATATAATATATGTATTCAGTTAAAGTGTATCTCTTCCCCCCAAAAAAATGTTATTAAAATCAATAGCACCTCTGATACGCTAGATAGCATCTTGGAACGGAGACAACATGATAACATCTTCTTCTAGCCCTCCCCAACATCTGGCACACACATTGCAAAGGCTCTCGGGGCTGGCACAGATGTTGAAACTTTTCTTGACATCTTTGTATAAATTATGCCAAGGAGAAAACAAAGCAAAAAAAAAAATCAGAAAACAAGAGGAGCACTTTACAGTGGGAAAACGTGTGGCATGTACCAAAGCTCAACAAGTTCAAGTCATTTTCCACATCACTTACTTCCCAGGATGGCCTGTGGTTTGTTCTTGTTGTATTTCTCTTGGAATTTCTGGTAAAGAATATCAGAAACACAGAAAATAAGATCAAAGCATTGAGCAGCTGGAGGCCCATCCACACACACACACACACACACACACACACACACACACACAGAGTCCCAGGGAACAGGATTCTCATCTACGTCATTTTTGTTACAAGTATTTGACTTACTTCAGACAAAGAGGAATTTAATGCCAAAGGCATGCTCTGCGGGGGAGAGTAAAATCCGATGACAATGATCTGTATGAATTATCAGGAAGGTGAGCCTGTTGGCCCTGGGCCTCCGGGAGCTTCCCAGCCTCAACAGGAGCCTCAGGGGAACCAGAAATCACCAAATGACATGCTCTGACTAGGGCTGCAACCCAGTTCCTATCCACACTGCTGTCTTCCTGTCTCCCTTGGTTCTCTTCACTCCTGGCTATTTGTCTTGTCCACACAGGGCAACTGCCTTGAGTACTGGAACGCCCCCTTTCAAAACATGATCATGGCAAACATAGAGTGTGAGCTCTTGTCCAGTGGCTCGGCAGGAGGCTTGGAGGTGGGGGGTGATGGTTCCCTAGGCCAGAGGCAGCCTTCCTTAGAACCTGTCTCAGGCCCAGCCCAGACCTACAGATGCAGAAAATCCAGAAGGGTCCAAAAGGCTCTCCAGTCCCTCCAAGCAATGAGAATGCTTGAGAATTACTGCCCAACTCTCCCCCTCTTTTTGTTAAGGTCGATTTATTTTAATTGGAAAGGCAGATTTAAGAGAACTCTATTCTTCATTTACATATGTTCAGGGTCTACACTGGTGAACCAGCCCCCCAAGAGCTTTCCCTCTGCAAGTTCATGGGTAAGTCAACAGTGACACTCTCAAAGCAAGTGTAATGGAACCCCTGCAAGGAGCACTTTGGAAGTCAATCTAGGCGGCAATAATAATAATTTAAAAACAAAAAAGAAGAGCTGAACAGGAAGCAGACCCATGGACTAGGCACAGGACGGGTGTGAAAAGTGAACCAATTTGTATCTGCTTCCCCTTTCCCACAGCTCGCAAAATCCGTGTGTCTTTCGGGTTATCCACCCAGGAGATGTAACCTCATGGTGCCTTATCTGAGAACCTCACCCGCTGATCTCTCACAGCCCCTCCCCCCAGTCCTCACCCACCTACCTGTGGTTCAAATCATCTCAGTCACAAGTCCTTGGAGCCCGCCCACAGTCCCCCCCTCAAACCAATTCGCCACAGCCCCGCACCTTGCAGGCTCACCTGGATTATATAAAATGAGCCTCTACGTGTGCCCCTTTCTTTTTCCTGGCTCTCCCTGCCCCTCTCCATCTTGCCCCTGCCCCTGCCCTGGCATCCCCCCATGCTGCCACCCAGAATAAAAGACCTCCCTCCTAAGCACCTCGCTACGTCTAACATTCTGGCTTGTGGCAAGCTTATTGTGACAAAAAGGACCTGGCTGTGGAAATTAGCTACGAGTAAGAACTTTTAAGTGCGCGTCTAAAAACGAAGCGTGGGGAGATTACCTTGGGACACGCAGGCGCAGCGTCTCGGCAGCCCTTGCGGACATTCGTGTTACAGTCTGAAAGAAAGAGAAACACAGGCAGAAGTCCACGTTCTCCACGTTAACCAGAAATGAGTAAGGCCAGTGCTGCCCTTCTCGGTCGCGATACAACTGACAGGCACACAGCACAAGCGTTTGGCAAACGTAAGGAAATAAAGATCACGCGCTTCCGTTCCAGCACAAGCACCGTGGGAACACTGTCGTGTCCTTGAGCTGGCTGGCCCTGTCTGCAGGACGACTGGAACCGGGCACCACGTGCACTCCGGTGACTGAGAATTCCATTTCTCTCAGGTTCCTCACACCGGACAGGGCCTCTCACGCACGGGGCCTCTCATGCGTGGCCGGGAGCAACCCTCGGAGCCCACGAACCCCGAGGTTCGTGTGTGGTCGGGCTGTCAGTCTGTGACCGGGAGCCCTGTGAACCCAGAGTCTAAGAGAGCTTAGATATATCATCCCTGTGTTTTATGTCCTCAAGTCCCATGGCTCATCTCCTGGAAGAAGGAAGGGAACTCTGTCCCTGCCCCTTTGTTTGCCAGCGCATGCGCACACACCCAAGCTGCCCTCGGGTAACACCCAGAGTGGAAGGGTAGCTTTCTGCCAGGCCCAATGCCCCTCCTGTCCTCACACCCCAACATCTACGCCCCTTCACCCCAGCCATCCCTATAGAACTCGGAGGAGCCTGTGATGGATCCATGGGTTGCTTGGGGGGAACCCCCATACACACTAAGGGATTAAAGAACCCGTTTGGATCCTCTAAACCTGGTAGTCTGAGTCAGGAACCCACGGAGAGCTGGGCAGGAGGTTGCACCCTACAACCATCCTCCACATGCAAGTGTCAAGAGCCACTGCAGTCTGCATGATGGCCAGACCGGCCCAGCTGGCAAACTTGGGAAGCCAGTGGCTCTCTCCCCAATGCAGAAGAATAAAGGAAAGGAAAAAAGAAGGAAGGCAAAATATAAGATGCCACAGGACAAACTTATGCTGAAAACTCAAAGGCAAGCCACTGAACATCAGATGCAAAAATAGAGAAGAAAAATGTAGATATTGAAAACGCGTTCTCAATATGAAACAAAAGCTGAGTCTTCAAAAAGACAGAACCAAAGGGCCGTGAAGGGAGAAGAGAATGTGTGGCCAGCCAAAGAACTACTTTGTCACACAAATGGGCACTGCAGGGAGATAAAGGGGCAAGAAGAATTCCTGTGACAAAAGTATCAAAGCAGTGCTATGAAATTAAACTGGAAAGATTCCCTCTGAGAGTGGAGTAAAAAAAGAAGATATATATATATAAAAGCTGCCATCCAGAGAAGACACGGATCTGAGACTATACCTATTCAACACAGAATCCAAAAAATGAGATGAGAAATTATAACTTGTCAAAGCTGTATAAAGCTTTTGAAAAAGCAACCCAATGGGAAAATCAAAGTCTAAGGGTTTTCGAAGAAAAAATAATTCAGTGATATTTTTTCCAGAGACACATCCCGACAATACATGTACGATCTTAAAAACTAAAAGTGCTCAACCATGTGGACGGTGTCAAGAAAAAGGGATGACCAACAAAGAAACAAGCCAGGCCGGCTTCTGCTTTTCACAGCTACGCTGGGGGAAAAACAACACCTCACACGTGGTGAGCTGATGTCAACAGAGCACAGACGGGAAAAGATGTTGGTACAACATCTACTTAGCTTCATGAAGAAATACTGCTGGAATGCTGCAGGGAACAGAGCAACCCTATCGTAGCCTATTTGAGAATAGAATCAAAACGAGCAAACAGCTATAAGTGATAATCAAACGAAGCGAATGTGGGCAGTAAAACAAACTAAATCAAAAAAAAAATCACATCTTAAAAAAAAAAAAAACCTGCTAAGTAGGGACACAATAAAAATGTCAACTTTTTCTTGGAATACAAAAATCACCCTTGAAAGACTAAACATACGACATAAAAAGAATACAGAGGCTGGGGGTGATAAGCATAAGAGAAATAAAGTATTAAATTATTAGCCTTAACAGCCTTATCACTCTCATTAGCAGACACTGAGAGCATGCAATGCCAGTTCCCTGGAGGAGATGAAAGTAAGCAGCACATGGTCTGAATAGCTCAGCGAGACATCAAGGAGAGCAGCAAGCAACTATAAAAGACAGTTGGAAGCACTAAAATGAAATGGAAATATAAAAAGCCCTGTTATAAAACAAGATCTTGCAGTTACAGTACAGATTATCTTTGGCAAAATTGAAGACACACAGCCCAGATCAAAAAACCACAGAGTTAAAGAAACAAGAGGAAAGCAAAGCAGAGACTCATCTGACACAGAATTCCATGTAAATAGGGAGCTTCCTGTTTGCCCTAGAAAGCAGCAGAAGATAGTCCAGTTGCCCGGCTCATGTCATCCACGTGGGAAGCTCATGAGCTCCAGGTCTCCGGGTTCTGCCTGTACCAGCCCCAGCTGCTGTGGCCATGTGGGGAGTGAACCAGTCGATGGAAGATCTTTTTCTCTCTTTGCCTCTCTGTCCTTCTCCCTTCTTCCCTTCTTTGTTGCTTTGCTTTTTAGATAAATAAAATTTTGAAAACAAAAAAATAAACATTCACCATAAAAATGCATATTATGGAAAAAAACTATGCATAAGTTTCAAC
The DNA here is from genome assembly GCF_017591425.1 of Ochotona curzoniae. Taxonomy (NCBI): domain Eukaryota; kingdom Metazoa; phylum Chordata; class Mammalia; order Lagomorpha; family Ochotonidae; genus Ochotona; species Ochotona curzoniae. The sequence continues at coordinate 19,672,942 of NW_024466307.1, forward strand.
ACATTTTGCATCAAAATCAACTTTCTAAGTACCTTTTTTCCATGAGGTACTATTGCCCATGCAGAAAAGTAGGGGAAATGAGAAGCAAGAAAATCACCACAAAAACGGCAGAGGCAAGGAAAGTGACAAGGGGGAGGATTAAGAGTAAACAAGTCTGAGGACCCAGGCTGTGGTCAGGGCTTTGGGACGAGCTAGTAGCTCACAGATAGGGCAGTGGATGAAAGGAGCAGGGGTTTAGTCCAGTAAACAAACAACAAAAAAGGCAAGTTCTCAAGTTTGAGTGCCACTAAAACAGGTGAGTATGGTGGAAATAGTCATTATAAATTACAGGTGATAATATCTAGACAGAGGAAAAGGGGCACCATTCTCTCAGCCACCCAAGAGTCTACCAGCCTGGTAATGGTGAAAAGGAAACACAACAAGTGAATAGCTGGGACAAAACGCAAGTGGGATCTGTGAAGCCAAGGTCTTAGCTTCCAGGGCCAGCAGCACAAGCAGGAGAGCAGCCCATAGCATGCGTACATAGACACATGGGATCTGGGGGGCCAACACACTCCCAAACACCTTATTTACACCTGACGTTTTGTCCTAATTCTCAAAAGTGCCCATCAGCTAGACAGATGATGCTCAGACTGTAGGCACTGGAAATGTGTAAGGAGAAAATGGGGGATAAAGACATTTATCTAGGAGGAACAGGTGTGAATGTGGCACTCTACTTTAGAAGCAGCAAAGGAGATTGAAAGTTCCAGAGCTGAGTTTGGAAGGTACTTACAGAAAAGGTGACAACGCAGGTAGCAAGGACAGGCGAGCAGTGTGCTTTGGATAAGAGGAGAACATTGACCTAAAACAATGGATGTGGACATGAAATCAAAGGAAAGATTGCCACATCCACTAGCTAGAAAGTGATCCCAAGTTTCTGTCGGCAGCACAATTTCTGTGAAGAGTGGTCAGAGGTCAACATGCAGGTGATTAATAAAGAACAGCAGAAAAGAGAAAGATCTTGGATGTGACTGAGAGTACAACTTAAGGTACCGATGGGGCCATTGCGGTGATTCAACAGGCTAATTCTCCATCCTGTGGCACCAATATTCCATATGGGCACCAGTTTGTGTCCCAGCAACTCTACTTCCAACCCAGCTCCTTGCTTATAGCCTGTGAGAGCAGCACAGAATGGCCCAAGTCCTAGGAATCATGTACCCACGTGAGAAACTCAAAAGAAGCTTCTGCCACCCAGGCAACCTTGGGAGTCTGGGGACTCTTACTGGGGGCTGGCAGAGCTGAGCAAGCCTGGGAACTCCTATGTGTGTTTAGGTCCAAGGCAAGGGGACAAGTAGCCAAGGGTCTCAGGCTGGCATGCTGTGCTGGTAGACAGGGCCTGGGGACTTGTTAACATGCTTGGGTCCCAGCTGGGTAAGGGGTACAGTCTCATGCCTACACATGCCAGAGGCCTGGATCTGCAGTGTCAGGTGGGCAAGTAGGACTTCAGGCCAGCATGCACCCCTTCCAACAAAGACTGGGCTGGGGAACCCATGTGCTCACAGTACAGGGGCTGTGGGTTGATCAGGGAAGGGGTATAGGATGTGAGGGAGCAGAGTGCTGCTAAGGGACTATGTTGCAGGTGAAGAATGAATTCTGGGCAACTTCTGCTGACAAGCCAATATACTTGAAGGTTAGCCAGGGAGCTGAGGCCAAGCAGCATGGAGGAGGGAAGCTAGAAGACCTTTCTGGGTCAGACTGATGCACCCTCCCATGTGGGAGACCTGAGCTGGGCTAGTTAGCATCAACCACCACCAACCACCACCCACCAACACACACTAAAGCTAGGGAGGCCTACCTGGCAGGGCTAGATCACAGCGCCCATCAGTGTCAGAACAGGGAACGGGTAATGTTAGACTAGGTAATGACACTAACCAGCACATGAGAGAACCAGGTCTAGGGGCAGATTCTGGGGAGGGATTTGTGAGCTGACCCCTGCAGGACTATCATACCAGCTGGTTTGTTCAAGATCTGAGGGGAGTGACAGGCTGAGCTAAACATGGCCATGGAATCCCCCAACACTCATAGATTCTGGGGTTGGGAACAGGCCAGGCTCTTCCAGGTTTTAGCAGCCATAGGCACCTGCAAGAATTTGGTGTGGGGTGGACCAGGCCACAACATCCACCAGCACACACAGAGGCCAAGACAGAGGGGTCAGACTATGCTGGGTAAGGGCCTAGCACCCATTGAAACATGTGAGATCTGGCTCTGGGAGTGGGCCTGGTGGGGAAGCTGGGGGAACTCCCTTAGTGGCTGCAGTTCATGTTGAGTAATGCCTGGGTGTTCATCATGCTGCGCAAGGCTGCTCCACTTGTTGGCAAGTGTGTGGGCTTGTTTGGGGGAAGGGGAAACAGATTGTTCAGGGCAGAGCCAAACTGTAGCACACTGGCATGTGCAGGAGGCAGGATGGGGTGCAGGCTATGCTGTGGGGTGCAGGCTAGGCTATCCCAACTACTGTTTGCATGAAAGCCAGGGCTGGAGGTAGACTGGACAGGACTAGGCTGCAGCAACCATCAGTGAGAGTTGGGATTGGGGGCAGGCTGGGACAGGCCAGGCTGCAGCATCTATGGCAAAGGCCAAGACAGGGGAAGGGCTATGCCAGGTTGCATCAGAGCAACCACTGGCATGCACAAGATTTGTGGCTGGGAGCAGGCATGGTCAAGGGAGCTAAGGGTATGCCCGCTGGGTTGTGGCTCCCATTGGTGAGCACAAGAGACAGAATGGGAGTGACAATCTTGGCTGGACAAGACTGCAGTATGCCTCAGCATGGGTGCGGACCGAGTCTGGGGTGTGCCAGACTGGGCTACGCTCCAACACCCACTGCAGCTTGCAACAGCCAGAGTAGGTGTAGGAGGGGTTGGGCTAGGTTTCAACATTTGTTGAAGCACACGAGAACTGGGTCTGGGGGGGTGAACCAGGCATAGCTGGGCTGTGGCAACCAATAGTAAGAGCCGAAATGGGTGTGGGCTGCCAATTTCAGGAAGCAGGCCAAGTCAGACTGGGCTAAACACCCACCAGTGTTCATAAGATCTGCCACTGGGAGGTGATCTGATAGAGCAGCTTGAGGAGCTCCTCTGTCAGGATGTCGTCCCTGCAGGTGAGCAGCCCAGACAAGGCCAGGTTATTACAGTACCTGCCAGCACGTGCATTGGTCAGGTCTGGGAGAAGGCCAAGCTGGGCCAGTTCATAGCATCCACTGGCAGATGTGAGAACCAGGACAGGGTGCAGGACAAGCCATGTCTTCACCATGCATCTCCGAAATAGATATTGGCTTTTGGTCTTTTTTTGGTGGGGAGCTGGCTCTCTCATCTGGATCATTGCTTTTGCTGATGCTTTTTCTCATTGTGTTATTTTTTTCCTGTTGATTTGGGGGATTTATTCTCTGATTTGTTTATTCGCAGTTTCTGGTCTCGGTGCAGTAGTCTGGAGTAGGTGTGAATCTGCTACTGTTATTTGGTTTGCATACGGAAGAGAATTTTCCTGAGTACTACAGGGTGTGTTTGGCGGGGGTGGGAGGTAGGGTAGCTTTGTTAACCCCTGGATGTTTATAACCCTCTGTAGCTGGATTTTTCTAAAGCCTGTTGGTTACGGCATTGTCCTGTGTATGTCCTCAGGGGTAGGGTGTTGTAGTCCCCTTCCAGGGACTGCTGGGCTCCCTCGGATGTAACCCATTCTCTTGTATCCTAGGCCGCCTCTGCGTATTTGCTGTTCCTTAAACCTGCCAGCCCTTCCCTGAGTTTCTGCTGCCTTCATATAGTCTGGGGTAGCTCTAGGGTTTGCTGGAAGGGCTCTGGCCTTTACTCCAGGGACACAGAGATCTACACCTCCATGAGGCTCACACTGGCTGATGCTGTAACAGACACTGAGGGATAAGATCCCTAGGGGACCAGGTGGATGCCACTGAAACAGTGGCTGCAGACTAGAATGGCATTAGCGGTTGCGATGACAACCAGCTGGATTTGGCATATATTTTGAAAATACAGCCAAGAGGATTGTTGAGAACTGGATTCAGGGAGTGAGAGAACAGGAGATAAAGAAACACACTCCCAAATTGTTGGCAGAGAACGACGGCATTGCCAGTAACTGCAGGATTTAGCGGGCATTTATAGAGGGAGGGCTCGGGAGCTCAGCATTAGGCCTGCACCCTGTGGACATCTCTGGATATCCCTGTGGAGCCATCAGTCGGCAGCAAGGTACACAGGCCTGGGATTCAGCAAGTTCATGGACTGAAAATACTGACTCTACCCAGGCATGGTGGCTGTGTGGCTAAAGTAAAAAATTAGGTTTATGTTAATGTGCTTAGCAACAATACTACACCCAAGGAGTTTCCTACCCAGCAAGACAAACACACAGACATCACACACCAGACCTGAGAACTTACTGGAACACTGGAATGACTCTTTCCCCAGGACTGATTTGTCACAAGCTGAACACTGCGGGACGCCAGAGAATGTCGCAGGGACACACTGATGTCGACTGAGTTTCTCTTTGTCTTTACCATCCTTGCTTTTCATCTTCATAAGCAGCAGCCGCAGCAGGAAGGTGGGGAAGACAAGGAAAGAAAAATGCCATAAGCCAGGCTTCTCGCAGATGTCACGGAAGTTCTTCACTGTCTTTAGGAATACAAGAACTGCACAGAGGAACACAACGACACCAAAATGGCATACATAACGCCTAGGATGCACTTGTCTGACTAATCCCTAAGCAAAGGAGAAATTCAGAGGCAACTGAATTGAGAGGGGAGGTGGAGACTCCACCAAAGGCTGAGAAGCAAAGGCATCCCTGTCTTCCAAGAATAGGGACGGAAGCGTAACCACCTTGGATTTATTCCGAGGACTAGTCATCCTGTTCATGAGGAAGCTGAAAGTCCGGCTCACTTTGTATTTTTCAGACTCCGATTTGGCAGGTATGATGTATTTATCCCATTCTTCTTCCTGAATTCTACAAAAAAAGAACCTGTTATTATGGTTCATGGGACCCAAAGAAGGAGCAAAGGACATATACACGGGTAGGCATGTGCTTATGTATGTGTGTATATATTATATGGATGCATGCAACATATGTGTTTCCATGAAATACTTAAAAGCAATTATAGGTAGACATTAAATGTATGATTGTACTCTGTGAAAATGTTGCCTTCAATGACAACTTTCCAGGACTTTCATTTTTACCATTGATTATGAACATACTTAGACTACACACTCCTTCCTTTAACAAAAGAGATTGATTCATGCATTCGATAGATTTATATTTATATATGTATTTATATTTATATTTTTAGAAAAAGAGATCCATGGCTCACTCCCAACTGGCTGTAGTAGCTTAGGAGCTCAAGCATTTGGGCCACACTCTGCTGCTTTCCAAGAACAATAGCAGGGAGCTGGATCAGAAGAGGAGCAGCCGGGACTATACTGTTTCCGAGAATCCTTCTTATACTTCAGCAAGCATCTATGTACCAGGCACATATGGTAACAAAACTAAATTATCTGAGCTCTGCATTAGTTGTTTTAGAATTCAAATCTGTGACTGCTTTTAGAGAAAAATCAGTACGTGGTTCCAGAGCTTTCTCTGAGCCATGTAGATGGAAAGATGTAGTCTGGATTGTACGAGTCTTGTTAAAACCCTGCATGTGAAACTGGGTTGCCATGGAATGGAAACATGTGAAAAGGGAAACAAGAAGTAAATAGAATCGAATGTGCCTTATGAAGATCAAGATCGTACTTCGCCTCTATTCCTACAGTCACCTTTAGTCGCTTCTGTCATAATCCGCTTAAAATAATCAATATTCTAGGACTTTACATAATCGATATTCCTAATCAATATTCTGTCGTAATTCTGACTGCTTAGCATAATCAATATTCTAGGACCGTTAGTAGCTTAGCCAATCTCTTAATTTGCAAAAACATATTTCATAATATCTGACAGGCTAACTTTTGGAAGCATGAAAATAAAGCCATTTGAGAGTCTAGAAAGAATCCTCTCTTTATGTAGCCTCTACCATCAATAACAGCCTTCCGGCGTCTACAAGAAGAGCACCGTAGTGAGGAGACCTAAACCTCAAAATTAAACAACAGTTGGGTCAGTGTGGACCTTGGGAATAAGAAGTCCACCTCCCCTACCTCCCAACAGGAGCACAACTAAACTCTCTCAAGCAAAAGAAACCCGGGGCCCATGTTGTGATGTGGCAACTGCAATGCCAACATTCCATATGGGCCCCAATTTGAATCCCAGCTATTTCATTTCCAATCCAGCTCCATGGTGATGGTCTGGGAAAAGCAGCAGAGGATGGCCCAGATACACGGATCCTTGCATGCACCCACATGGGAGACCCAGAGAAAGCTCCTGACTCCTGGCTTCAGCCTGGCCTGGTGCTGCCCATTGCATCCATCTGGTGACTGAACCAACAGATGGATGATTCATTCTCTCTCTCTCTCTCTCTCTCTCTCTCTCTCTCTCTCTCTCTCTAACTCTTCCTTTCAAATAAAAGAAAATCTTTTAAAAAATAAAATAAAATTTCCCATTATCTAACTGTACTTTCAGTTTCTCTACGTTTTAGAAAACTATATCAAGAATAACACTTTCAAAAAAAATAACACATTCAGGCTTTTATTCCAACACTTGTACAAATTACATAAAACCACCTCACTTAACATTTTAAGCTCAAAGGTTGGCAGGACCCAAGAGATGACAAAGGAAATAAACAAATGCTAAAACATTCAATATTAAAGTCTTAGAACTACCCCAATCTGGGAGAAACACACTGCCACAAACACGGTTTCTCAGCAGTTAGGAGGATGGGTAAGATTGCGTCTACACTGGACAAATGCAGAGTTTTGGCTGATTCTTTTTCAGTGCTAACTATGTGATATTCACCTTTTCAACGCCAGCACTATAAACGAGAACCGGGAGAGGGAAGAAATCCCAACTAATTTCACAATAGAATTTAAATACCTTTCATTTGTTAAGAATCTGAGAATGTTAAATTCTTTTTTATATCTCAGAACAACAGTGTTTGATTCTATTATCAGTTTAATGACCAGTGGAATCTCTCACAGTAAACTTTTACAAGCTTCACGCTTCAGACTCCCCTGGTATTACCTTTTCAATAAACATGTATTTAAAATATATTAAAAGCATGTATGGATCCTCATTTTTTTTTTCATTTAATTTGGAAGGCAGAGAATTTCTTTCATATCTGGGTCAGGCCAAGACAAAAACAGAAATCTTGAACTCAATCTTGGTTCCCATGTGGCTGGCAGGGACCTAATTACTTGAACCACCATCAATTACCTCCCGGGCAGCATATTGGTAGGAACTGGACTGGAGTCAAGCCAGGAATTTGGCTATGGGACTTAGCAGCCTAACTGGCATCTTAATGGCTACACTAAATGTCTATCTACCCTGGGATCTTCAATAAGTTAGCCTTCAATTCACCATATCTATAATTCTCTATTTTTTTAATGAATTAAATATCTAAGGTCTTAAAAGGAAGTACCACTCTTCATATTAAAAATGAACACTTGGGGACTTCCTGTAACACTCAAATAATAGGATTTCTTTAAAAGAAAAAAAAACAAGGCAGCAAGAAACAAAATAAGTGAAACGGGTCTTGGAAATGAGCCTTTAAGGTCTAGGATAAAACATCTTTACATCTAGTTACCCATTATTTTTCCAGAAATTATCTAATATAAATAACAGAATTCCAAAGAAGAACAGGACCAGAGCAAAACCTTAAGTATGGCAGGGGATCTCAATGCGCAGCCAATGACGTGCCAGGGACAGGGTGAATGACCTAACGACCTGTTCCACCACACACACTAAAGAAAATGAGAGAGTTGGAGCTTTCCAAGGAAGATTAGGGAACAGGAAAAAAAAGTGATAGGGAACTAGGAGTGAGACAGGGACTTCACACACATCCCATCCAAATTAAAACATCTCAGAGGTGTCTGCTCGGTCAAGTGTGACACTGTTGCTCCTCTTATAAATATTCCTGATTTTTTTTTTCAAAGAAGAATCTTCATCAACCAAAACATTAAAAAGATGACAGAGAGAAGACTGACAATCAAAATGAGAACCATGATGATGATCAAATTCCAGAATTTGGAAGTACACTGCTTAAACAATGTGATCAATGCAAGCTATTTAAAGCAGTGCAAAGTACATAAAACACTCCATAATTGTCAGTTACTACTGCTTCTGCTGCCATCATCATCGTCACTGCCCAACGCCATCACCATCATTATCATTCTAGTCTCCCAAGGGATCCTTGGTCTTCCTGTCTGTACCCCCCGGAAAGCTTCGCCTCATTGTAAAAAACCAGAAATGAACAAAAAGATGCTTTTTCCCATGACACTTTCATTCTAAGACTTAAAATAGTTTCCCTTGCCATATTATATTAAAATGTTCACAGCCTTAGCATGAATATTATCAAAAGTAAAGGGACCCTACTCTCTGACAGATAACGGCTTAGATCCCAAGACTGACATTATTTCTAGAACTTGCTCCACAAAGTACCCTCACTGTTTCACTATGAGTCATGGGTAGTAAGTTAATCAAGTCTGGTAGAACTCAGAAACCACATTGTCATACTTGTCTGCTACCCAAGCTTGACTGTTGCAATAGTTCTACCTTCTAGAGAAACAGGGAAAAAAAATACAGATGCTTAACTGGAACTACATTATCAACCAGAAAATCTGTAATGCTTAAAGCACTTTCTGCATCATTTATCCTCTGCTTCAAATTCAGAAGTGCCGAGCAAAAATCCATAAAAAAGAAGACAGCAGGTTCATCCTGACTGATAAAAATGGAAGGTTCTGGGGTCAGCACAGAGGTGTTGCACGCTAATCCTCTACCCTGTAGCACTAGCATCCCATGTGGGTGCCAGTTCTATCCCGGCTGTCCCACTCCTGCTCATGGCCTACCAAAACAGAAGAGGATGGCCCAAGTGCTTGGCCCCCACACCCACATGGGAGACTTCAATGAAACTGCTGGCTCCTAGCTTCAGATTAGCTTAGCTGCGGCCGTTGCAGCCATGTGGGGAATAAACTAGTGGATGGAAGACCTCTTCCTCCCTGTGCTTCTTTCTCTTTGTAACTCGGCCTTGCAAATAAAAATTCAACATAATCTTCGGAGAGAGAGAAAGGCAATGTGTAGGCGTTTTTTGTCACTGACCCCTCTCAGGAATCAATCACCGAACAGGTGATCATGTCCCTGAGGAACAGGCCCAGAGCACATCTGTGGCCTTTCCAAAGTTGTCTGTCCTCCCCCTGCTCTCTCTGGGTCCTGTGCAAGTTGGAGGCATGTGGCTTAGTGCCGAGGCCTGAACATCTGGGGACTGAGAGGAGGGGCTGGCTACTTCCACCGACACAAACCACACGGGCTGGTCATGCCGAAACCTATCATGAGATACCGCACAGACATAAAAAAATGACATGCAGACACTTTGACCGTGGATCAAGCGGTCCCTGGGGAAAATGAAAGAGTTCAGGTACCTTTGGTCTTTTGGAGGCTCCGACAGGCTGTAAGCTCTTTGCTCTGCGAGACACAGGAAAAATAAGTGAAAATGGAGACAGACAAATGAACAGTTATGTGTTATTCTGAAATGCACGTGTCCAGCCATGTTTTATCATTCTATACATTCCCAGCTAAAAAAACAGCAGGAGAAAAGCCATCTTATAAAACTAGGGCATTGCTCTGGATCCTTTCATCACTTTTTCTAGTTTGGAGAGGCTGGGAAGGAAGCCAAAACTCAGCAGCAGTTCAAGACTTGTGAAGGAAGTCAGCATGAGCAAAGAGCAGCAAACTTTCAGAAGTACAGAGAACAAGTTGCATCTTTTTGATTACTTCTCACCAGAGCTTCATTCCTGTTTCTTAACATGAATTTCCAAGCATACAGAATCAATAAATAGCTTAGCTGCTTTTTGGCAAAGCTCAAAGGAAAAGTCTCGAAGGCTAGCAGAAGGAAGAGTGCATCTTAGTCCAGCCGCCAGCGCCTCTATCAAATCCTGGCAGCAGCCAGCTCAGCGCCCTGCTTTGCGGGCCCGTGGGAAAGTGGGAACCACCTTTCCACACGGGACGGGTGGAGGGTGGGAGGGCAGGTTCATGCAAGCAGCCTCACGCCATCTCGTCTGCAGAGTGGAGTACTTACTGCAGGGCTGAAGCACAGATACTGACTTAGACAAGGAGAGAGACTGAAGGAGGGCGCGGCCACTGTGGAGCACACCATCTACAGAGCAGGACAAATCCTTTACCGTCACGATCCACTACAGTGAGGAGGTACCGCGAGTTTGCAAAGGGAAACGGGCCAGAGATACAAAGGGGCCTTCCAAAACTTCACAGGATGTTGGTATTATAAAGAACCACACATGGAGTTCAAAAACTTCTGCACATGAAGGAACTTGGCTTTTTTTTTTTTCATAAACTTTTTGAAGTTTCCTCCTAAGGAGGAGAATATATATATCCCCTGAAATGTGTAAATATTAATGTTGTACTTAATGCATGCTTGTCCATAACAGAAAATCGACTTGGAAGAATCTGAAGGCTTTATTTTATAGTTATGATTAAATGTTGCTCAAAATTAAATCACGGGCATAGAAACCATGTCGCTTATTGTAAACAGGGTGACGTTCCAAGAGATTAACCATGTTCCTAAGATAATCAAGCTGTAAAGTAACAGAACAGATTGAAGCAACTGGACAAAATCTAGTAGAATTCCATCTAGTTGTTCATAGAACTTTAAAAACTACGCTTAATTCACTCCTACTTCTTGAATATAGAACACTTTGCCCATCTTGATGAGACAGATAATAAAAGTAATCACTTCAATACTGACGATGTTTCTTTCTATCTAAACCCACAGTGTACCAGAGAGAATTTAAAAGCTTGATTTTGTTTTATGTGCACAAATATTAAATATTAAAATTATAACCACTTCACTCTTGGCTCCAAAAAAGAGGCATAAGACATCATCGTAAGAAACCCTTTGAAACTGAGGACATTGAACATCACAAATAAAAATAAAAAGATTAAAAGACCACCCTGCCTTTGCATATTTGCAGTATGTTCTGTGCCACATAGGGCAGCTCACTACTGGAATCAAAGGAGACTAGGATTCTTCTGAAAAAGTTCTAGGACTGTTCAAAACTCACCAAGGGACAATCTACAACAACACCAGCATCCATTTACTTTTGATTAAGTAAATTAAGTAACGAAGCATTAGAAACATCTTAAAACTAGACAAACCATCACACCTATGCTTTTATTACATAGAAGCACTTACAACTATTCCTTCCGCATTAAGAGTTAATGAATCCAATCCAACCATTTGCAGCCATAGAGCTCTATCCCTTGGAACTTTTGTATATTTCCTGGTTACAATTCTTAATGCCTAGATACTATAAAATTTCATCCAGACAATCTTATCTGTAAATATACTTGTCTAAAAATAAAGTTCTATTTAAAAATATATATATAAGGTTCTATTTACCACCACCCCCCCAAAAAAAACAGAGAAACTGATTTTTTCATTCTTCCAAGTAACGGAAAACGTAAAGATTAAGTTTTATGCAAGGCAAAGATATCATTCCTTGCTCATTAAATCATTAATAAGGGGCCCAGCACTACAACCTAGTGGCTAAAGTGCGTGCCTTGCATGTACTAGGATCCCATATGGGCACCAGTTCATATCCCAGCTGCTCTATTTCCATTCCAGCTTGCTGTTTTTGGTCTGAAAAAGCAGTAGAGGATGGCCCAAAGCCTTGGGATCTTGCACCCACATGGGAGACACAGAAGGTGCTCCTGGCTCCTGGCTCTGGATTGGCTCAGTTCCAGCTGTTGAGGCCACTTGGGGAGTGAACCAACAGATGCTCTTTCTCTCTTTCTCTTCCCTCTGTGTAAATATTTCTAACAAAAACAAATAAATGTTTAAAGAAATAAACAATTAATAAATAAGGGTTCTTGTCCTCTATGGACAATAAATTTCTTTTCAGTCATCCATAATTTCAAGCTTTAGAACTCTGTACAAATCAGGTACACTCAAATATAAAGGTAGGATCATAGGTATATACAAGTCTCTCTATTTGCAAACTGCTTAAAACTAGGCCCATCAGCGAAAAAGATGCCAAGCTCTTATCAAACGGAGGCTGGAGGAAATGTGGAGACCCCAGAAAGAGCCATGAAATGAGAAAAACAGACCCAGAAGGCATGAGAGCTAATTCAACCCACCTCCTTTAACCCTTTCCTTTCTCTTACAACTTTTCTCCCTTTCTTCACTCCAAAATAAGAACATTTATCATCCACCTTGATTTCTACTCTTAATAACATGTCCCAGAAAAAAAAAACTGTATAACACAATTTATATTTTTATGTATCATGCCTATAAAAATTCACTCAATACATAATTATTTCAACACCCAGGACATGTAAATCATATCTTAGGAGAGTAACTCCAACCACAAAAAATGATCTATTTACTATTGTTCCACATGGCATACAGATATAAAATCATTTTTTAAATTGATAAAGTAAAAATAAGGAAAAGAGAAAGAAAAGAGACCTTATTTTCAATATTGTCTGTTGGGCAATAGGATGCCAAGGCGCATATGATGCTTTATTTCTTGTGTCTCAAATAGCTAACAAACAAGAAAGGCATAAGCTCATTCATTGACAAAAATCTCACTCTAATATCTTGTCCATTACATTGGCATGTATAATTCCAAATATGCCTCTTCATATCATTATTATACATTATTTACAGAAATCTGAAATTGTACTTCAGAATAAAGCTGAAAATAGGGTCAACAACGGGCAGTGACTACAAAGAAATATAAATTGTCCATACTTGTATTTATAGATCTAAAATTGAAAAAAAAAATCTATAGATCTGGATTTTGAAAATTCATCAGGCTATATACTCACGATCTGCATCTGGCATAAGTGTATTACATTTAATTAATTTTTTTTAAGTTGTAATATTGATTGTTTACATTGCCACAAAAAAAATGAGATCAGGCTAACTTACTCCTGTTGCAAATATATTGTTACTTCAACTCTTTAAAGTCCCTTGCCAAAGAAAAAGATCCATTTTGCAATGCTTTGGTTCTGAAGAGTCTGAATTGTTTTAGCACTTTGTAGGGCTGGCAAAAGTAATTTGTACTAATTTGCTTAGATAAAATGCTCTGAAACTCTTACAATATCTGCCTGGACTCAATTCTAGTCTGCACCATCATCAAGGAAAACATTCAGTTCAAGCACGGATTTCCAATGAGCTCTGAGCTTAGAAAAAACAATGACGAGAACGGGCTCGGCATTTCTTGCTGTTCTTCTTGCCTATCTAATGTACTTACACTATCTAGAATGTTCCAGAACAAAACAGTGAACAATGCTTACCCTCGTTTGAATTGCACACTGGAAAATCACGCACCAATCGAGTTTTTCCTAAAGAAATTTTAGTTGATGAACAGGAATAAGAACGTGAGCGGATTCCAGAAAGCAAGGATTCCTGAAAGAGAACACCACAAAAAATTTTTTTCTTTTACAATTCTACAGGAGACTTGCACATGCGTTCATCATTCATGTTAACCACCATCTTTTAAAATAAATTTACTTAAATATATTTACCGTACACAAAATGACAATATAGGGTATACACAGATATTAAAATGATTGTGATAGTGAAGTCAGCTATCATATCTGAAGATCTAATGAGCAACAATAAGAACTACAGACAACAAATATGTTTTCGCCAAGTGATGTTTTAACAGAGCCAGAGAGAAAGCTCTCGCATGTTCACAGCTCAGATGTTTGGGAAGCTGAAGTCAGCAGCTGACTCCAGGCTTCCTCCATGGCCACAGGGACCTGAGTACTTCCCAGAGTTTGCGCTGGCAGGGAGCTGGCATCACAGAACTCCAATTCACGCACAATTGCAAAGGACACAGACCACATCAAAACACTCACCCCTACTACGTGACCGTCTTTCAGTGCCTAAGTAAATTTGGAGTTCCTGGAGAGATGCTGAAACATCACTGATGATTTATAGATCTTTAATATTACTTTTTCTAAATGACCTGCCATTTTTCTGTTTTCCAAATTCGACATTCTTTCTGTTATTACAGTGACAGCACTCAAGAACAAGCAGCATGACAGGAGAATTAAAACATGAGATTTTATGTTCTAGAAACTTTAAATTAATATACAACAGAATCTCGTTAAGGCCATGTATAGCAGCACCCTAGCCCAACCGGCTGGAGGACTGGTTCTACCTGGGGAATTTGAAGGTATCATTCAAAGTTGGAGCTTTGTCTACCAAACATCAAGCCACAGGGAACTATCTGAATCTCCACATAGTCCCTAGCCGTCCTCAATGAAGCCACAGGGGTGCCATGAGTTCACTGGCTCCAGGAACACAGAGGGGAGCTGAAAACAGAAGCCTGACCTCATTTCCGGGCCTAGCTGTGGCTGCCTGCTCGCAAGGCCTGAGCATCCTCAAACCTCAGCAGGTGAGCTGCCTCCAGGGCACCCTTGCCAAGTGCCACCCTCTCCACTGAAGTCATGGATAGTAACAACTTTTCATGAAATGGAACTCGGAAATCAGTCCAGAACCGTTTGGCTGAAAGTCATTCTGGGTAATTTCTGAAGCAAGGCAAGATCTATTTTATAAGACAGATATACTTCCTGAATGACGTGCAACTGTTTCTCAAAGACTACCTCAAATGCAACTCTAAAAAGTATCCACACTGGCAACAACCACCATTTCTTTTTACTGAAAAATATCACGACATTCAATTTCAAAATATCAGCATCACTCTACAGGTCTCACAGCCAAGAAAAAAAATGACCAAGTATCTGTGGTCAAAAGTCTAGACTTGATTTCCACCTCTGTGACTGCACTGGGATAACCTGGACAACACATTGACCTTACCAGATTGTCATCAGTGCAAACAATAAAGTAATGATTTTTGAAGAGCACAAGGGACCAGCACTGTGGTACAGTGGGTTATCCCACCACCTGCAATGCTGGCATCCCATGTGACTGCTGGTTCAACTCCTAGCAGCTCTACGTATGATCTAGCTTCCTACTCATGTGCAGTGGAAGATGGTCCATGTCCCTGGGTCCCTGAACCCACATGAGGAAACCCAAATGAAGCTTTTGACTCCTCCCTTCAGTCTGGCCTCTCTCTAGCTATTGCAGCCTTTTAGGGAGTGAGCCAGGGAATAAAATCCATCTGTCTAGCCATCTCTCAGTCTCTCTTTATAACTCTACCTTTAAAACAAATATAGAAAACTTTTAAAAGTAATAATAAAACAAAAAAAAAACAAGCAGTACTTATAGTCTGCATGAGTTATAAGAAAATCATGTGGTACATGCATAAAACACATTTAATATATAGGAAATAATGCTAAAAATAAGGCATTATCATAACAACCACAGCAAAAGAAATTCTGGTATAGTGGCACATTGTTTGATAGTACTAAACAATTTCAATTAAAAGTAGACATAAAAGGAACCAAGTAGGAAGAAGCATACATTTAGATCCAGAAGTGCAAAGCTGCATGAATGCATTTACTTCAAAAAACAAAAAAACAACAGAAGTAAACTTCGATGTGAAACTGCCAGCAAAAGAACATTTGGCTCCTCTGGAAACACTGGCAACATTTACGATGTTCCAGAAGAATTCAGGCAACCCGGAATGCGCAGGAAGCATCTCTTCTGCCTTATTAACTTCATTTACCTCCCGGGCCAAGACATACTTATGTGAGCAACGCAACTTTGATCATGTAAACTCACTTAATTCTATGAGGTTTTCTCCTTTTCCTTAATGCATGATGATAGAAAACACCAGACATATGGCACAATTTTCCAAATATACAAAAGAAGGGATTTCTCACAGTGAGTTAATGAAAATGCAAGCCAGCCATTGGCCTATAAAAATTAAGACTGATTGGGAGTGATTTAGAACACGGGCTCAATCAGACAACACATGGTCCTCCCTCACCCCAGGAATGACTCAAATGCTTGCATGAAACACAATTTGTCTCTTACGCGGAGATGGATGGATTTAGACAACAGATTCTCCACACTCGAGAGAAACGACACCAGCAAGAATACCTTTGGCTGTAGATGACTTGATAGAGAAAGTGACTCGGTCCTGGAGATGTGAAAATCTGGCAGTGTGTTGTTCTCAAAGGAGTCCAATTCCTCCCCAGCAGGAGTCCCTGTTCTTGAAGAACCGTGAGACTGGGACGTGCAGCAAACGTGAGCGTGCTCAGAATGCCCGTCCCGGGCACTGTCTGCATCCAAGGCATCCAGGCTGGAACTACAGAGCAAGGGCAGAAAGTAAGTCAGCAGGCAAGCAGACAGCACCATGGGGTTCTGTTACCAGACTCCCTCCCTGCTGTCGAGTGCAAGGGGTGTTCACTGAATTTCCAAGTGACAGTTAATCGATTTGTATTATTTTTTTTTCCCTCCCTCCAAGTCTCCTCTTTTTTAAACAACATTTCACATTTCCCCAAATGAATGCTTCTCCTGGCACAAGCCAGTCCCCTGAAGGCACTCTAAGAAACAAAACCTGGTTTGAGTTAGTACTAACCTCACTATTTATATTTGTAAATCTAATCATTACAAGTTGCAAATAGTAACTCTTCAAATATTTAACATGCAGACCAAACAGAGCCACTGGGCTGATGGGAGGGAGCCCAGGGGGAAGGGGGGAGATTTGACTGTGAGAAGACGCAGTGTGGCTGCTCTCCTGGGCCTGCAGCTGCGAAGCCAAGGAGGGCAGGGGGCCCAGGTGAGAAGAAATGTGTGGAAGTCTCGCCCCAGAACTGTGTCAGCAATGAGCCATACCAGGTTCTGCTCATGTCACACTACATTACCATTTTTAGAGATTTCTAGGAAAGATTCTCATGCAAAATCCATTGCAGTTTTGATTCTACTCATAACCCTAACACTACAGGCAGAGAATTGAAGCTGCCACATTCCCGGGTCATTCCATAACGTTTCCATTCAAATCAATGAAACTTCAAGGCCAACAGTGTTCCTGCTAACACAGGATGCATTTTTTGAACTTTTTTTTTTGGTTGTTGTCAATTCTGAAGTAAAAATGCTAGGAACACAATGAAACTGTTCAAATTTAGAAATACGGAGAAACAGAGAAGGAAATTTTGAATTCACCATTTTTGTTATTAAAAATAATAATAATAATAAAAAGTCCTGGGCAGAGTAGGCATCCTGTAAGTGGGCTCTGCTGTCCCTTGGGGCCTCCGCATCCCAGGTTGGAGGGCCCGGTTCAAGTCCTGGCTTTTCGGCTTCTGATACTTCTGGCTCATGCGCATCCTGGAAGGGCAGCAGGTGACAGACTTGGGTACCTGTCACCCACATTAGAAGACCCAGACGGAGCTCCAGGTTCCCGGCTTCAGCCTTTGTCAGCATCTGAAGAATGGGTTAACAGATGAAAGATTTTCTCCCTCCTCTAAAATGTGTGTGTGTGTGTGTGTGTGTGTTTGCAAAGTTGGGTTTTCTCCTTCAAGAACTCAGCAAGGGCCTTCATTCGGGCATTGAGGAAAAGACAACAATTTGTGGAGACGGGCTGCAGTACTCAAATATCTTGGAGTCCATTAAATTATATCTCAGCTTCCCCTCCCCGCTCAACACCCTTCCCTTCCCCCAAAAGAATCACCCCTTGAAGCTCAGCATTTCTGGTAAATGCCAGGGCTTTGAATGTAAAAACGCTAGTTCAGCATCCGATATTTCAGGATTCTGCGTGGTTCCTAATACAATCAAAAAGGCAGGAAAGGAAGGAGACTTCAGACGCCCCAGCTCTGGCATCTCTGGACATCTTTGGATTTGTCTCCCAGCTTATGATCTCTGCACTAAAAAAAAATAATAATTTCTTGGAATGATGGGTGGCCTGAGTGCCACTCTGGTCTGGTGCAAGCCTGTCTCATGGTAGACTGTGTGTCTCCATCATTAGGAAGGCATCCTAGATGCACCTGTGTTATCTCACATTGTATACTACATGGCATTTGTTTTTCTACTCACTAAAATTCAACTGCTGCTTTTCTCCATGATGCCATTAACCTAAGACACTGACAAGATAAGGACATGTGCATCCAGGTAACCTCCAGCCATGTTTCCACTTATAACAGTCATTTCCTGTGACCAGAATTCTCTTCCGAAAACTTCAGAACATATGCCAAGTGGTTTTTTTTTTTTCATGGTGTGAAAGGCAATTCTTGCTCCCAATTGCGATTTAAAAAAACAAAAAAGCTCTGAGAGATACAATTTTTAGCTACATTTTCATTTTACAACAGTAATTTTCTACTTTCCCCCAAGAGGAACAGGTCAATGAATGCTTTATTCTGTGACCAGAAAACAAGTTTTAGAATAAAATAAATTCTTGTTTTCTGTCACCTAAAATTTGTCACGTAAGATTTTTTAATTAGACACTCTATTGCTTATTTTCTCCTTGTGGCTTCTCAAAAAACTACTGAATTTAATTACTATAATGGCTATATATGGTGCATACTTTAGTAACATTAAAATATTTCAAACCTCCAAGTCTTAGCACTAAAGTCCAAGCTGGTCTTGTCCTATACTAACCCTTATTGTTATTGTGTGCCCTGACATTTCTCCATCATTAGAAGTTCCCAGACTCCCAGGCTATTCTTATTCTCCTATTCATGAAACAGGTGCATGTCGCTCTGAGGTCATTGTCAAGTGTGTCACACACTTCCACCACACATCCACTGAAGGAGGAAACTCCAGCTACAGAGTCAAACAGGGCCTTCCCATGGGCACTGGTCCTTTCCGCTAGATCCTATCCATGGGATAGTCAGCCTGTGGGACCAGCTCAGGGGTAGGTGAGAGATAGAGGGAAGTTCTGAGACGTAGCTAATCATCTTTCCCTGGGTCCTTCCTCTCTCTCCACAGTGACATCCTGAAGACTCTCCTATATTCCCAAGAGGATAAGCTCTACAGTGAAATGTTAAAACTTCCCAGAACACGACCACGGCCCAAGAGTGGAATGTGGACACTCCATGAATGTTTGCATAAGCAGCACAGAGACTGTTAGTGCCTTGTCTGCCCCACATTCCTAGAGGGCCTCCTGGGAGGGAAAAAAAAAGTCTAGGGCCACAGACCTGACAGATCTTAGAGAGGCCACCTCAATGTCCCTATCACACACTTCAATGAGTTCTGCGTTCGGAAGCCTCTGTCCCAACAGATCCAAGTACATGCAGAGCCATGAGTTTAATAACTGTGTAGCACCTACAAATTTACAGAATACAAAACAAAATTGCTTCTTTATCATTTATGTGTCAGACATCATCTCCAAGAACAATACCTGCTATTTAAGGTTTTTGGGTTTTTTACAAACTTGAGTTGTGTTATCAGTGCAAAATACCAGCACAATGATTAGTACCTACTGATTGCTGGCTCCTCTGTCTTTCCATCCTGATCAATTCAATCTCAGCTTCATAGTCATTCACTTACAGGATGTTCATTAATAAGCATTTATATACACATTCTGGGTCTGGCGCAATAGCTCAACTTGTTAATCCTCTACCTCCAAGTGCCAGGATGCCATATGGGCGCAAATTCATGTCCCAGCTGCTCTACTTCCCATCCAGCTTTCTACTTGTGGCCTGGGAAAGCAGCAGCAGATGGTCCAAAGCCTTGCATCCCTATACCCACATGGAAGACCTAGAAGAAGCTCCTGGCTTCGACTCCGGCCATTGCGGCCACTGGGGAGTGAAGCAGCAGATGGAAGATTCTTCTCTCTGTCTCTCCTTCTTTCTGTAAATCCTTTCCAAAACAAAAAAATCTGTTTTTAAAAAATTTATGTATGCATTCACATAGGTATATTACTCTATCTTCACTTTGAATAATATTTAATGTGAGAAAATCAGCATGTAACTATGAAGCAAAAAAAAAAAAAAAAAAGCAAGGGAAGGAAGTGAACTACTTCCCAAAGAAATTGGACAAAATGAAACCAGTTGGAAACTAGCTTATCCCCTATAGAACATTTACACTATGCAGCACAGACAGACACTAAAACAAGTGTAAGCATACAAAAGTATAAACATATAACCGCACTGTATACAATAAAACCATTGTGTTAATGACATTATCCATACACACAAGAAAACATACATAAGCATCTGTAAGTTCTGTAACACAGAAATGAACCAAAGACACATGAGCCCACTCAAGTGAAACTTGAACTTTCACCACACCATGACACACTCTGGCAGGCTACTGCATTCCCAAGCCTTAGTAAATGTAACAAATATTCTGAATTTGCGGATTGCCTCTACTTCCTCTTCTTATTTTTCTTTATAGCTTATGCACCCATTTATGAATCCTAATAACAAATTTGCTGATTTTTAAAAATTTTATGAAAATGAAAGCAAACCCAAGTATTTCTTGGCTTTTTAAATTCAACTTTATGCGGCAGAGAATACATGTGGATACAGTTGTAATTCATTTATTTTTAGCATATTACATTATGTTTCATAGAATATTTGGGTTGTTTGCTGTTGCAATAAAAATGAGGTGTCCTGTAAAAGCTCATTAAAACTGTGCCTTGCCTTTTAGTTTCATTTCTCTATGAATGGTCAGAAGTTATCAAGGATATTCAGGAGTAAAAGAGAAATTCACAAGGCCTGTGGAAGTGTATATTATGAAAAATGGACTTAAAACTGCTTTGCACCAATAGGCAATTAGCTTAACTTCAATTAGCTTTAACTAAATTTTCCATGCATCTTTGAAGTAACATTTCAGCACCTTCCAGCGCACAAGAGCAAAATGCACATTCTGCTTCATGCAATCATCTCGAATTATTTTCAAAAGTGTAGACAAGGTTGCTCCCATCAGTTCAACATAGGAATTCCCATGCCACCAAAACAGTCTCAGATTCTCAAGTTTTTGTCAACCTTGTAGGTATGAAAGGGTATCTCATCGTGCTTTCTTTTACTACACTTTAATCCGTTTTCTTACGTGCTTTAAAAAAAAAAAACAAGATGTATTGATTTATTTGAAAGGCAGAATTACAGAGAGGGAGAGAAAGAGATCTTTCATCTGCTGGTTCACTCCTCAACTGGCCACGGTAGCTAGGGCTGGGAAGGCCATGGAAACGAGCCCAGAGCTTCTCCTGGGTCTCCCACATACGTGGCAAGGACCCAAACACTTGGGTCATCTTCTGCCACATTCCAAGCCACATTAGCAGGGAGCTGGTAGCTCAGAAGTGGAGCAGCTGCGACAGGAACCAGCACCCATACAGGCTGTTAACACGACGGGTGGTGGCTTAACCGATGATGCCACAATGCCAGCCCCAAGAGCGACAACATTTTCGTGTACAGATGAAAGTGGTAGGGCTGATAAAGAATTCAAAACTAGAATTTTTCAAATGTAGCAATAAGGTTCTTAGATTTTCTCCTGTTTTTCTCTAGAATATGACATCTTACCTTCTTTTCTTAAGATGAGTTTGTTCTCTCTTGGATCCATGAAGACCTAAATGAAGATCAAATTGGAAGTGTGTGAGCTAGGAGCTAGGTGTGGACGTAAGGGCTGTCTGGCTTCAGGATTGGCCATCATTTCGTTGCCTGGGAACAACATACCAGGGCTGTTTTCCGCAGGAGGAAGGTACATGCAGCTCTGGGAGCCCGGACTGGAGCCCACGGCTTCAGCACTGGCGTTGGCATGAATCCCCTCTATATTGACATAGCTGATGTCCAGATCGCCAACCTGGAAAGTGGAAGAAGACTCGCTCAGCAAAGGCTGGGTACAATTCCCAAATGAAAACACTCCACCTTCTTTCTCATTTGTGTTTTTTTTTTTCTTTTTGTCTTGTTTTGTGTAAATAAAGAATTCTGCCACAATATGTTTCTGTTCTTGTGTCTGCCATCACATTGATCAGCTGAGGATTTTATAGGCTAGTGATTATAAAATAAGCAGAAGACACAAAAATCCCCCAACTTCAAAGTAAATCGTGTCACAGCAGTCAGGGAGTGCCACATCCAGCAAGCATCAAACCCCTTGTGCTCCTGCCTTGAGATTGCAGAGTGGGAAGATCATGGAGAACAGGGAGCTGGTGGAGGGCCCTAAGAACCACAGGGACGTCATCGCAGAAGAGGGTAGCCCAGCCTACAGATGTGAACAACGATCCTGCTTCATCCAAACACTGGATCTCAGCATGAAGGGGGTCATGACCTCAGGATTTGAGGTGGAGATCATCAAAATGCTCTATTGCTGAACAAGACAGTTACAAGGAAGAGAGTGACGCCACATGGAGACAAAGCCATCAAAGGCAAAAGCAACAAAAGGGAAAAATTGGGAGTCCTGAACTAACGAGCATCATTGTAATCACCTACATGGATGCTTAAACCCGTGGGTACAAATCTAAGGAGTAACGAAATGGCTACAATCTCAAAATATTCTGACAGTACACTTAAAAAATAATACTGACTTCACTAAAAAAGAATCATAGCAGAAGTAAAATAAGCCACCGATTATGGAAAAGATTTATACCATGCACCCGCTGATACGGTGCATCAAAGGTTACATCAGCTCTTCCACAGAACTCCAGCCAAACATTTAGAACATGAATCCAAGTATCAGAACATTACAAACAAAAATTTGAGACATTCACTCAAAAACAAAAAGGTGATGCTTACTCTTAAAAAGAAACCAAACTCATAAAAGGACAAAGATCTGTCCCAGATTAAAAGATACAACAACAAAAGACAGCACCCAAAAACCATTACTGACAGAACTGGCTAAACTGGAGCAAGATCTAAAGACTAGCATCGTATCAGTGATCATTTCCTGACTTTGTTAACCATGCAGCACTTTCACAAAAGTCCATGTGTTTAGGAAAGCACCACGAAAAATCGGGAAGTGAAAAAGGGGAAACAGTTGAAACATTTACATATATTTTAACTATCTGCACACACATTAAGCATACATACACACACTAAGAGAACAACACAACGAAACATGGAAAAATACTAGTATTTGGGGGAATTAGACAAAAAGATATACAAGCTTTCTATAAATATAAAACTAGGTAGGTCTAAATGATTAATTCCAAATACTCTTTCAAAAGAGTTTATATGACAGAGAAATGTTCGATTTGTCTTGAGAAGTTCCTTATCAGATAGCATGATACCCTTAAAATTTAATGGGAAATTTAAAAAAAATAGTATAAATAAATAAATGTTAAAACTAATTAATTAATTGAAAAGAGCCATATTATTAGACTTCTGTGCTGGGGTGAGGCAGAGAAGACACTTTGCAGGCATTGTTAGAAATCACCTTAACAGGCCTTCACATGATGCTCACTCTCCAAGCTGATACTGGAACACTGCAAGGCTGTGTGTTTCTGTCCTACACCTACATAATGAGCTCAGTGACTCCGGAATAGATTTCAGTTCTGCTTCTCAAGCTTCATCACATCTATTTAGCAACCGTCTTCATTTTGCAGGATGGAGCTACTTGAGTTATTTCTAATTCTGTGTCTCACTTTCCGGCTTTATGGGGGGGGGGGCGGGGTCAGACTTATTTGTGCCACATTACTAAAGCAATCCATTTCTCATTCAAAATATTCTCAAAGAGAACTTATATCCTAACTTTATTTTTGGTTTGGGAAAGTTTACATATTGATACATCTTAGAACACATAAAAATGTAACTTTCTCACAATACTGTCACTAGAAAGATTGCATATTTGACACAAGTGAAAATTGTCTAATATTCACTGAGGTTAAGAATAAAAGTAAACAAGATTTCGAGAACTATTTTACCTGGACTAAGAAAACACGGCAGCAGAAAAACAATTCTTTAAAAGAAGAACATGGTACAGATTTGCACGCTGAAAATTACAAAACACTAAAGAAATAAAATCAAAGAAGACAAAAACGTGGAAGGATTCCCCATGTTCACAAATTGTACAACTCATTCACTGTCAAAATATCTATTATACTCCAAGTGGTCTGTAGAATCAAAGCAAAGCTTTCTTTTTTTTTTTTTCATAGAAATAGAGAAAAACAATGCTCAAATTGGTATGGAGCCACAAGATACTCAAAATAGCTGAAACGAAGAATAAAGCTGGAGGCATCAGACTTCAAGGTGTTGATTTGCCTTACGGAACTATGAGAAAACACGGTGGTATTGGCCTGGGTTCAGACACACGGGTGAATCAAACAGAGGAGAAAATCCAGAAGTGAGCCAACACATACATAGTCCATTAAACCTTACCAAAGACACTAAAAAATATACAATGCTGAAAGAATAGTTTCTTACACCACACACACACACACACACACACAAGCAAAAAATATATTAAGGACTTAAATGTAAAACCTGAAACTGTAGAGCTCCCAGAAACACAGACACTAATTTTGGCAATGACTGCCTAGCGTAACACCAAAATCATGGTAAACAAAGCAGGAAAACGTCAAACTAAAGAGTCCCTGCACTGTACAGGAAATACCAACAACATTAAAAGGTGAGCTATACAATGCAAGAAAATATCCACAAGCCACGTGTCTGATAAGGAGTAAAATATCCAAGATACAGAAGGAAGCCATACAGCCCATCACAAAAATGCTATAACAACCTGATTCAAAACGGGCAAAGCACCTAAACCAACGTTTTCTTCCAAATCATCTTCAGTGAATGCAAATGAAAGCCACAGTGAGATAATCACCTCACACCTGTTTGGACAGCTTTTATCACAAGGTCCAAGGATAAGTGTTGGTGAGGCTAGGAACAAAGGGAACCCTGTAACACTGCCAATGAGAGTGTAAATTAGTACAACCTTCACCGAAGATACTGTGGAGTTTCCTCAAGAAAAATTACAACAAAACTACCGTTTAGCAGTATAAAGCCAAAGGAAACACTGTGGAGTCTTAGTATCCGTCTTTGAATGAACGACTTAAGGAAATCCTGCGTGTGCAAACGTGAGATTCCATGTGCAAACACAGAAATCACAGTCAATCTTTAAAAGGAAATTCTGTGTTCTGCAACGACATGCATAAACCTGGAGGACCTCAGGCTAAGTCATCTAACCTCAGCATGGAAAGATGAATTCTCCAGGACCATACTAATAAGCGGAACTCAAATTCTAAGAAGTAGAAAGTCAAACTGACCAGAACAGTGAAATGAGAAGACATTGGTTAACAGGTGCAGATTTAAGTTATACGGTAAAGAAGATCTGCAGGCCAGTATTGTGGCACAGTGGGTTAAGCTGCTCCCTGAACTGCCAGCATCCTGTAAGAGTGCTGGTTGGACCCAGCTGCTCCATTCTCATTTCTAATCTTTGCTGATATGTCTGGAAAATAATGGATGATGGCCCACGTGCTTGAGTCCCTGCCACCCATGTGGGACACCCAGATGGAGTTCCTGGCTCTTGGCTCCTGGCTTCAGCTTGGCCCAGCCATGCCCATTTGAAAAGTGAGCCAGCAGGTATACGGTCTCTTCCCATCACTACCACCTTTCACCTGCTTTCTATGTAACTTTTTCAGGTAAGCAAGTAAAGAAATTAAAAATCATTAAAAAAAAAAGAAAAGATGTTACGGAGATCTAAGGTATAGAATAGTTAATAATACTTCATTGTATACTTAAAATTTGCCAAGCAAGTTGGTGTCAACATACACACAATGTGAGATAATGGATACGTTTAATTAGCTTGATTGTCAGTGACATTTCCAGGTGAGACTCCACAGCAGCACCCCAGGGCCACGCTCAGGGAAAGTGGCAGAAGCAGCACCACCAGGCTGAACTTCCACCTTGCCAGGTCAGCCATGCCTTACCTGGTCTATCACCATACAGTTCGCGTACACTTCATCACCTCCATTCAGCATGTTAGAGAGATGGCCTGTGGCAAGGAATTCGGGGCGCAGCTTGGATTTTTTGAGGTCATCAAAGGAGCGATCTGGAGGGGAAATGAAAAGAGGACACGTGAAGCAGGAGGATGCTGGGTTACAGTGGGGCTTATCACTCTTAGTCAACGCATAAGGAAAAAAATCAAGAATACATATTTGAGGATGATATCTTGCCTCCTGCATGTTTTAAGAGCTATATGATTAGAATCTTCTCTTCTACATGGAAATCTTTTCAGTTTTCGAGAATGAGCCATTCATATAACGGCTCAACATAGACCAATAAATGGTTCTGGACAAATATTTTCCTACTTCAAGCCCTACTTTCCTTATCACCAGGGATCTTTTTTTTTTTTTTAAAAGATCTTTGCCTTCCATGTGCAACAGATTCAACTAATCTTCACTTCTCTTCATTAATGTTGTAGAAGCATCTTTATTCATGTTGTAGTGCTGTAATTCTCAGGTTCCAGAGACAAGCTCAGACTCAGTGACTTGTTAGTGAAACTGCCAAGCCAGGGCAGAGTTGAGGCAGTCCAGGTCTCCACTGCCTGTGCAACAATCAGTCTCACGCATTCTCTTTTATTGAAGTACAAGTGCTTGTGCTCCCTAGCACATTCCAGCTTCATCCTAAGTAAGTGAGCCTGCACACAGCAGAGACCCACACAGTCGAGACTTGACCCTCCTAACAGCCAACAGAGAGCTGAACAAAGCAAATGCAACCAGAGAGCCTTGTTCCCCATGACCGTGGGTTTTTTTCTAATCCACCAGATGATAACTTCTTAGAGTTTCCTCACCCACAAAAATGAATTTCTTATTATGCTTTCCTCATTGTGTGGTTACGAGGATTAAACAAGCCCAGGCACGTGGAGCAGTTACCTGTATTCATTGATCACTATCATTCTTGTGAATAGTGATGATTAACCCTGTTCACCGTGGACACCAATCACAGTGTTACACCAAAAAGTACGTTCTCCATATCCATCAATGACCTCAGTGGAGTCCACTCAACGCTGCAACCACAGCACATGCAATCGTCACTTTCATTACACCAAGTTTTCTTGAGTGGTTCAAAAGGGACAGTGTGGCTTCTGTTCCAAAATAAATGATACATGTGTCTCTTGCTTTTGTGATAATCCACAGGAGTGAATCAGAACACGAAAAAGACTAATAACCATCAGGAACATGTCCCATGAGCAAAACATTCTATCCTTTCATTGAAAGTCCTAGATGGTATTACAACAGCTACCAGACACATGACTTATACAAGGCAAACAGACTTTGCTTCTAAATTCTGCCATCTAAATTTACCTCTAACTTTTTATTCTTATTCCATACTTCATTTTTTAACTGAAGGGGTATATTTACAGAGAGAGAGAGAGATTTTCAATCCACTGTCTCACTCCCCAAATAACTGCAATGGCCAGAGCTGAGCTGATCCCATGCCAGGAGCCAGGAGCCTCCCCACAGCCTCCTACCTGGGTATAAGGACCCAAGGACCCAAGCCATTCTCTTCAGTTTTCCCGGTTATAGGGAGGGAGCTGGACCAGAAGCGAGGCAGCCAAGAATTGAATCAGAACCCGTATGGGATGCTACCTTTGCAGGCTGAGGACCAGCCAACTGAGTCCCTGTGCTGGCCCCTCTGTAACACATTATTTTATCGGTTAATAATACAATATGGAAAATCACAAATATTTGCCAAGTCTAGCCTTTGTTAATCACTATGCATCTGGATTTTAATTACACAAAAGAAGAGTTCCAACAGTTATACATTAATAAAATGACAAAACACTTTTCTCTGAAGAAAACACTTTGTTTTTGTCATTTTACAGAATGTTTTAAAAAAGAATCAGAAATAACTCAACATGGCCCTTAAAAGTAACCCAACTGAACTGCCCTCCCATGACATAAAATTCAGACTGATCAAACACTCAGCATTTTTGCCATTATTTTTTGGAGTTCATGCTGCTTATTAACTATTGCCAAATGAAGATTTTTATTGATGACTGAGCGAAGAACAAACAAGCTATGCTTAAAAAAAATACAACTACAAAGAGTGGATGGATTTGATTTTCAAAACATACAATGCAACGAAATAGGACTCCAAGCCACGTGATACTAGCAAGTGGTCACCTGACAGTCACACCCTTCACCACCACAGGGAACTTCATGTTCAGAATCCTGACCGCTCACTCACTTCACGATTAGCAGGACGAGGAACTAGCATGGTGTTTATCCTCACACAGGCAAAAGGCACTTGGACTCAACTTTCTCTCACACACAGATCCGCCTGGTCCTCCATTCCATGACAAGGTCTCACCCACGCAGTGCAAGAAACCAAAAGATGATTGCGTCTAGGCCCTGGTCCAAATCCGGGTCGAATCAGTTTCCAGCATAAAAGATCTAATCAGGGCTTAATAAAATGACGTTACCAAAGAAGGTGGACAATCTCGACCCTACAGTCCTGAAACCCAGAGAATTCTAAATACGAAGTTCAGAAACACGTTGGGCGCCATGACTTGTCCCGGGACTGGGATGGATCCCGTGGGGGCACCAAGAGCTGTGTTTGTACTGCAGACGTCTGCTACGACTGAGGAGGGGCGCGTCCTAGGGGCCCCCACCGCAGCTGTATCATCAAGTCCCAGCACTGCATGAAGACGGCAAAACTCCCGAGCTTCAGACACCTGACACCTGTGGCTCTCAGCTACCCACATCTGCCACTAGACACACACTGCCCCAGCTTTTGTCAGATTTCCAGCCCAAGGCACAATCTTGCCCTAAACGTCGCACTTAGATTATTACATTCTTTAGTGTTTTTATTCAGATGGCCTCATCTTTCTTCTTTTTAAACAAAATGAGTTTTTTTAAGAAATACTTTCTCTTCACTGTCCCTTGAGGGCCAATCAGAAGGAGAAGAGAGTGAGGGCACGAACACCAGGAAATGAACTTGAGACTAAATGCAGGAGCCTATCCATGTTGAGAATCAGAGGCAGGTTCTCTCAGGCACTGGAAAGCACTTGAGGTGGGTGGAGAGGTGGGGCGCCATGCTGAGACTGTCTCTTTCAATCTCCAGAGAGATCCAAGTTCAAAGGGAAATGCCCGCCTTACTACTGGATTCAACATCTTCTGTGTGACATTGGCCATGATGACCCAGATGTTGTCACCAACCTGTATTTTCCATAATGACTCCCCTAAGAAGCCTCGCTCTGCAGGGTGGCCATTGATATTACTGTACAAGAACACCACACAGCAGGGAAGAGCTAGAAATTTCTGTCTCTGCTCTGGTTCACCCACAGCCTGCCGCAGACGGGCTGGCTCACGCAGCGCCAGCAGCCAGTGCTGGAGGCTCTCTCCGGAGCACCCATAGTCTCCGCTTGCCAAATGACACCTTGCTTGAGACAACAGATGCCACAAGGGAACACCTTCCAGAAACTGTCACCAGCATGGCCCCCATGCCTGCATTCACCTCCACACGTGGTGCCACAAATGACCACCAGAGCGACACTGACCTTGAAAAGCAAGCATGTTGTCTACACTCAAGTGGCCAGTTGCTCTATTTCATTTCACCTCCTCCCCACAAAAAAAGCTACATTAACATTGCTTTAAAAAAAAAAAAGGGCTGATTCTTTTGAAAAGATTTTCCAGAAACACGGTTTTGTTACTTCTACATGTAATTTCCTCAGTGGTAAGTTAAATGAAAAAATATTGGCCTTTCAAGTTTCTTGTCAATCAGTATAAAGAAATAATTTGCTATGAGAATACAGTTCTGTCTATAAACAGTTTGTCTCAGAAAAAAAAGAGAGAGAGAGAGAGAGAGCAAGAGAGAGGAAGAAAGACAGTAAGAAAAAGATTTTAACCCATTTTGGGGAAAGCACTAATCTTTAATATTTGCTAAATCTATATTTCAAGGCCAGTATAAAAATGTCCAAAGCTGGGAAACTTAAATTAGCAAAAAGCAGTCAGTATATTGTTAAAAGTCTGGACCTTGGAACCAGACTGGCTGGGTTCTGGCTTCCACTTAACCATCAGCTGTGTGACCTTGGAGAAATTACTTACCTTCTCTGTGCCGCCATGTCCTAATCTACAAAAGTAAGGATACTAGAACATCTGCCTCATCAGACTGCCCTAAGGATGGAATGAGTTAATATTTTAAGTCATTGGGACAGAATCTATACCTATTCAGCACTAGTTAAATGTTTATTAATACATGCTTGATATTGTGTAGTGTAGTTTTCTTACTTTCAGGTAATTTTGATTTTTAAGAAACGACATATTTTGAAAACAAACCCCAGATGAGTAGAAAGCACAAAACATTTCAGTTGCTGTGCGAAGACCCTTCCAAACCGTGTGTCTTATTTCAGCCTTAGCTCACGTTCAAAAATTTTGAGGACCATCCAGGCTGTAATAATTGAAAAACATAAAAGGGGATGAAAAAACAGAGCTCACTAAACCACCCTAGGCGCTTCTCCCGGGGCCTGACACGGAAGCAGCAACAGGGAATAAAGTAGGACATTCAGAGGTGGGGTTTCCCAAGAGCACAGGGAGGGTTCAGAAATCAAGACGTCCAGACACGATCCAGTGGACGGGCCAAGGTCTCCATCTCACACGGGGTGCCCGCGGGACAAACAGTCACTCGAAGGGGATCCCCGCTCCTCCCTGGCCCAATCTGGCTGCTTTGTAACCTGATCCAGGTAGCTTAATCAGGGCTCCAACTTTCAGCCTCACTTCCTGGTCACAGTAGACACCCTAGTTAGGTGGTACAGAGAAACTGAACATGAATCTATTTTACCTGAAGAAAGAAGGGAATTGGTGCTAGTAGCAGGAGAGGGGGAGAGAGCTGTGATGCCTCCCTCGGCTCCAACGTTTGCCCAGGACACGCGGGACTTCTGCAAGCTGCCTTCCCACGAAACCCAGCTGGCGGCCAAAGGAGAATGTGGCCTACTTCAGACTACGCCCAGACAAACACAACGAACAGGCCGCTGGCCTGCTTCCCCATCTGGGTGCCAAATGCTCACCTGTCAAAGCCACCTCAGTCCAGAAATCTCTTAACCCAGTCATTCACTCATTCATTTATGTGTATTTTTTGTAAGCCTAGAACTTCCTGAGTCCAACAAAAAAAGACGTACTAGGAAGGATCGGCCATCCAAACCAGATGAGGCTTCTGGGAGAGTCCAGTTCCCAGCACAGCACTAAAGCAGTGCCCCCTCCGGCCACCCTTGACCTTCTTCCACCAGCCCTCAATCACCTCCTGTGGTCCACAGAAGCTGAGGCTCTCACCCACCTAACCGACTCTCCTTTCTGGGTCCCCATCACCCACTACTCCTGCCTTCTCCACCTGAGCAGCTGCACTCGGGAGGGTCTATCCTCACTCCCCCACCTACACACACACACAGCACACACACACAGCACCATGGGATGACTCGCAGATGTTGTTCTCCGGTCTCACCTCTCACCTGAGTCACATCTTTCTCAGCGACAGCTCCAGCAACTCACCCAGCACCCGAGCCCTGCACTCAGCTCCAAAACAGAATGTCTGCTTTTCCTGCTTTCCTTAGCGCTCCTCCCCCAGTAATGGCAGTTCTGCCTCCCCCTCCCCCCAGTCTCTCTTGCCTGTTCTTACTGTTTCACAACTCCACCGTTTCAGAAGCTAGCCCTTTTTTGTTGTTCCATGTGTCTACCTTTTCAAATGGCCACATCTGGTTTTCACAGAGAAGCATAGATTTTACCCTAAGTGTCTTCTTTTGTCTGTATACATTTGATGACTTTTTAACACTTGTTTTTATTTGTTTCTTTGAAAGGCAGAGTGACAGAGAAAGAGACAGAGATACTTATCTGCTGACTCACTCCCCAAAACAGCCATGAGAGAGCAGGGACTGGGCCACGCCAAAGGCAGGAGTCAGGAATTCTGTCCAGGACTCTCATGTGGGTGGCAAGGCCCCCAAACACTTGGGCCATCTTCTGCTGCTTTCCCAAGTGTATTAGCAGGAAGCCGGGTGGAAAAGTGGAGTAGCCGGGACTCAAACAATACAGAATGCATCACAGGCAGTTTAACCCAGTATGCTACAGCGTTGGACATAAATTTAACAACTTTCAACATTCACTTCATAGATAGACATGATCTCTATAAACCTATATCTAGGCTGTATTTCCTTGAAAACAGAGATAGTATCACTAGGCAAGGGGCTCATGACAATAATGAGAACTTGGGGAGAGGCATGTTGTCATGTACACAGCGTCATCCAGTGAAGCAGTGTTCTTAACTCTAGACCTGATTATGTGACAGCCACACAACTGTTATGCCTTTATGCAAACTAACTCCCACAAGTCAGAGAGAACGCGTAATTCCTGTCTTTCTGTGTCTGTCTGGCTTACATCACTTAGCATCCTGGTCTCCAACTGCATTTGTTTTGTTGCAAGTGGAATCCGATCCCTTCCATTGCCCTGCTCAGCCAGCCACCATCCTCTCTGCAGGCTCCTGACTGATGGACCTGCCTTCGCTCTCAGCTTCACCTGCCCCACCCATGCAAAACCCTCCAATGGTTTCCCTTCTTCCTCTGAGGAAACACCAGTGCCTCACATAGCCTGCGCCTGGCCTGCCCACAATTTCACACCAGCCGCCCAGGTCTTCCTGCCACTCTGCCCCTGGCCATTTGCACTTGCTGTTTTCCCCTGCCGGCCCTGCTCCTCCCGAGTGCACAGAGGCTTTCCTCCCTCGCTTTCTGAAGTGTTTGGAGGATCTCTTTGGATCTCAGGACTTGGGCTACAACCATACTGATATATTAAAAAGACACTGGGAGCCAAGGATCAGGAGTCTAAGGCAAAAAGTTTATTGCCAGCTTGCCTTATACCCATTCTTCCCAGGTCTCTAAACAACCTTCAAGAGCAGACAATTCTGGAATTATTGTTCACTGGTTATCCTGCCAAGGAGGTGCTCCCTGGCCATTGCCTATAGAACAGCCATTCTCAGGCCCTGCTTTTCCTGGCCTGCACACCAGCAACCCTCAGACATCCTAGGATGCATTTGCTATCAGCCAGCGTGTTTGCTCCAGAACAGCAACGCCGAATGCCTTGGCACTGCATTCCCAGCGCCCAGAATCGTGCCAGGCCTACAGCGGTTAGTTTGGAAAAACACTCCCTGAAGCCCCGAGTTCCCCTTGCTAAGCACAGAATTCAGGCACCCGCTGCAGCCCGAACACTCTCCCAGGCCAGCTACAACATCTCCGACTCTGCAGGTGCACTGCACTTAGCCTGGCTGCTCTTGCTCCCGTTTCAGGCTGTGCTGCAAATGGCACCATCACTCCTTCATTTTCTCTTGCTTCTTGTCAACAATTCTTTGAAGCCATATTATTCATTTTCCATTGCTGCTATTTCAGTCACTTCACAAGGCCACACAACCAGTGAATGGTAGCTCTGCACAGGCATTCTGTTAGTAGCTCCAACAACTTTATCTGCTCTCAGGGACTACTGAGTATCCTATTATGAATGGGAGAACATGGTGATTTTTCCCATTGAAGATTCACATTTCCATGAGTAATTACTGTGTTACCGTGTGGCTTCTATCTGGGGACATTTGATGAATTCCTGGCCCTCTGTTTACCCCTGGTGACCCACTGGCATCACAGGACACCGTGTGGCTTCCCAGAAAACAATGAACACATGAATTCACTTTGTTTGACCACACAGCAACAGTCAAGGCACTTGAGAGAAAAGACTAGAAAGATAAATTGAAATGTCAATTGTAAGGAATAGGGTGAAGGTAGTTTTGATTTTTAATACTGTCGTCTGTAATTATGAGAATTTTCACAATAACTATCTTTCATAGTTAACATAAGAGAAAAGTAAGTCTTCTTTTAAAAATGTGTCTCCTTTGTGAAAGAACAACTGTGTCATTTCAAATATCAGTAGGTTTCCAGCTTCAAATGATAGGAAGGATATTGAAAAAGTTCAGAGGGAATGCAAATGATGAACAAACTATGCATGGGGTTGACAAAAAAAAAATCTGCCAAAATTAGCTTTCTATTTAGTTCCACTTTGCATAAACTTTTTGAAGTCTTTTTAATGTATATTGTAAACATATTAACTGACAATGTTTCCCTAAAGGTACATGGTATTTTTTAAGCATTTGTCAATTCTGCCAACCTTAACTCTAGAGGATATTATTTAATCTTCACTGGCTCAGTTCACCTGCACAGGTTATGAAGTGACTGGGCCAGGAAACAAGAATGCTGCTGGCAGAGACCACTGCCCGGTCCTTTTCCCACTGTTCCAAATTCAGAGGGATGGTTGCTAAGTTCTGGAATGGGCAGAAAACAGTCGTCATGAACCATCTTACTGAGATCCAGCAGAAAGGAGAAACTGCCCCGGCCACACTGTGCAAGTGAACTATCTCATGACTCCTTCCCCACCCCTCCTACACAGCTCTCTTGGGGACTGCCTGGTTAGTATTAGAATCTGCCTTGACGCTCTCTCAACCAACCTCTTCTGCACTGGACCTGGAATTCCAGAGAAGATGCAAGCACTCTCTAAAACCACGCTGAGCTCAGCAATGTCTGATGGGTCACCAGCAAGCTAGTTACTCTGCAGACTGGGGTCGGTGCTGGGATGAGTCTACAAGAGCGCCAGCAATCTCTCTCCACTCAATGAGAGAGGCTCCAGAGAGCGAGGGACCAATGAGAGAGGGACCCAATCACCCAAGTCACCCCTGGGACTTCCCTCACTTCCCATGACTGCACAACAAGCCAGGGGAAGAGGCACAGCCTCCCAGCTCAGTGCTGCTCCCAGCCAGGGACCCAGCTGAGGGCAGAAGCCCATGGGTTCAGAGGCGTTGGGCTATTTCTCTGCCTTCTCCCTTGGAAGAGCACGTTGAAGCCCCTTCTATGGGACAAGCACAGTTGCTGCTTTAAAATCATACCCTAGAGAGGTCCTATTCTGCTATTTTGAGAAAAACCTAACAAAAATATTTAGGAGGGAAAAATAAGTCTTTCCCTCCCACTGCACAAGAGGCACAGGAGGGAGTGGAGCAGAGAGTCCTTAGAGAACAATTTCCCCCTAAAATCTTTCTGAGTTCTCATTCCTAATTGTAGCACCACAAAGTAGCCTTTAGAGCACAAATGTTTACGCTTGAACAAGGACTCTCAAGTGCGTAAATAATTTCTTTCGGCCTTTGCTTCCCTTAAGCGTTCAAGTAGCTATTCAGTCGTGTGTGACGCGTGGAGCTTGGTGTGGTTAGATTTAATCAACAATTCCTTCCCTTCCCTTCATGATGCAATTCTCTGAGGGCCAGAGCAAAGTGGTCTACAGAAAGAAAAAAAAAAAGCCGGCAACCCAAGGGGCCTCCTTCACAGGGGATTCGACAAATAACCCAAATCCTGCATAATCTCACAAACAGACATCATTTTAAAAGTTGCAAGGAAGTCCAACCTTCCCGTCTCCATTTCTTCAGGCACAAGTATCTTTGTCCCTCTACATATCCCGAAAGGTAATTGGGATCTTCTTTAGACTGTGTCAGAAAAACAAGATGGAAATGCAAACTCTTTGACTTGTTTTGTCTGTGTTCTCAAGAACATTTTGAATGAATAAATGAATGACGAAAGCAAAGGAGTGCCTGTCAGTCCTTTTGAGTTCTCCTGGATTTCTTCTGGCAGAGAAGCTGCATCTAGTTCCATTATCCCAAGACATTTGGGCTGCCTCTCTTTGAGTAATCATGAAAGGAAGCTGGGTACAGAGTTAACTAAAATTTACAACCAGGACTTTGTATGTTCAGAGACACAGGGGATCAAAGCAGTAGGACAAGAGGCTTTCTGGAGGTAGGAGATGGGTGGGAAGCCACTTTGAAGGTGAACAGGCCTTCCCCGCTTCAGTCTTGTACCTGAAGGAGACCACCCCCCCCAGGATGCCCCAATCTCTTAGGCAGCCAACCACAGCAAACACTTGGTGGGAGAGCAAGGCCAGGTGGCAGAGCCAAGTCTTGGCCTGGATTGTTCTTGGTTGCCCCGAGTAGGGAATGGGACCCTCAAGATTCCAAAGGCTCTAGGTAGGTGGAGCTGTGAGAGGCTGATCTGAACATGCATGGCCCACATAAGAACTTCCCTGATGCAAAGGACAAGCTTCCAGGGCAGATGTTTCTGAAACCAGCATCTGAGCTAGCAGCCTGAGGCAGAGGTCCCAAGGTTTCTGCACCACCCCACCCCAGTGCCAAGAGGGAGGCCTTGGCAGGGTGGGGCCAGAGAAGGGTCAGGTCCTGACCAATAAGCAGGGGTAGAATCCCAGCCGCAGCTGCTTTACAGATGTTTGAACAGCTAGTCACAAAGCAGCTAGGCCTCAGGGAAGAGAGGTGAGTCAGCCCACTGCAGGAGCCAGGAGGTCCCAGAGGCTGCCTGCATTCAAGGATCAGGCCTTCCCCATGCCCCATACCCTCTTCTTTCACCAGGAAATCGCATTCAGTAGCAGCTTGGCAAAAAAAAAGTGGAGTGGGGGCAGGAAAGAGGTGAGGTTCAGAAATCTGAGACCTTGCAAAGATGACTGTTCACTTACTGTATGAGACCAAGTTTTCTGTATCAGGCTAAAATAACCCCTGCTCCATTGCCTACCGGTAAGCAAAAGATCCAAGTCACCGCAGGAGAAAACAGTGTTTGGATGTTGTTTGGGCTAATTAATATTTACTCCTGGTTTCTGTGAGCCAGACCCTGGAGAGGTCAGCCAGTCCCCATCTTCAAGGATGTGACTTGGGGGACAGAAGTTAAATAACAGCTGCAATCAGCAATGAGAGGACTATTACAAAAACATACCCAAGGCGAAGTGGCACCAATGGCAGAGCCACTGTCTGAGGGAATTGGGGTAAGGTCTCCTGGGATAGGACCCACCAGCTGCCCCTGGAAGGGTGAGCTTCAGATTTCTACTTGGAAGTAGTGGCAATATTCACCTGGATTTTCCAAAGCCAAAAATGAACAGGAAGGAAGGAAATTTACTAAAGCCATGTAAGTTCACAGAACTGGAAGAATTTTACATCCAAGTCTTAAGAAGTATGAATCTTCTCAGCTACAGGAGCCTACGAGACAAGAAGAAGGACCCAGAACCTCATGGGACACTATGATTCATTTCTTCCAGTTAATGGCCTCCAGCCAACTCTTCCAATATTTCCATCCAAGCAGCAAGACTTTCCTCCAAGCTCCAATTTGAAAAATCCCAAAGAAGGATTTTCATTGGTCACATGAACCAGTCACTGTGGCCAGGCAAGCGCTGTGATGGACCCATCTTGGTGAGATGTTGATCTCACGGTACCCAGGAAGGCACAGGCACATGAGGAGTTCCTCATTTGGAGGAACCACCTTCTGGGGACTCTGAGTGCTGTTCAGGCAAAGGAAGGAGGCTGATAAGCAGACAAAAGGAACCAGGCAGGCCAATGCAACACTCGGCACCAATCCATCTTCCTGCACTCCATGAAGCAAGGCTCTCCCCCATCACACTGGTGCACTCTAGGTCTGTGTGTGTCTAGCCACGTGCTTAGCAGGGCCATCTACATGTTAAAGCCCACCATCAGCTCACCACACACCACTAGAACAACCTCTTCTCCATGGGCCACCATCTCACACCGCCCTCTTCACCTTGAACTTCCACAATAATCTGTCCCTGTCTCTCCTGTGGAAATCAGTCACATTCCGCTTTACTTAATCAATGTACTTGAACAAACAGTTATCCCTCCTCCAAGCCAGAAGCTGTGAGTAGCAATTCCCTGGAGACGAGGACAATAAGTTGGTATACCCCTTCCCATTACAGAGATTCATGTGAAAGACACCTTTCCCAGGAATTCAAACTAGCCAAAAACGGAGAAAAAAAAAATCACTTTCCAAAAATGTGGCCATTTGTTGAACTAAGGGAGAGTGTGCAGCTCTGTTTCCTGGCACATGGCATGCTGTCTATTCATAAGAGCAGACCTGTAGGCACAGCCTTGGACTGTCTGTGCTGTAGGGCATCTTCGCGGAGAGCTGAAGAAGCATCTTGGTGGGTCATGTCAGCATTAGGAACAAGATTTCGGTGGCATCATTTTCTACTGGAACCCAAGCATCCTCGCAGGCAACTCTGAGCTAAGCATACGCACACGCCCTAAATATACTTCTATTCAAAGCAACTTCATCAAAGGAAGGGAAAAGCTAAAGGAGCAGAGAAATCCATGAGAGAGAAAAGTAACAGGCCTTTAAAATTTAGCATTTCAACCTTGGAAATGTCATGAGCCTAAACTCTCCCTATGTCAAGGACTGTTTTTGCAGCTCAGTATCTGCTCTCTGAATATTGAGTGAGCCATTACAGCAGCCTCACACAGACACACTCAATGCACCTGCCTCTGGCACAAACCCGTGAACCTCCCAGGACAAAGCAGAAGTACTCTTAACCCAATTCTCAATTCTGGCCTCTTCTTCTCCCAAGTCAACTGGTAACCAGCGCTCCGGGCACCTGACCGTTCAGCCCAGCCCCATGTGTGTAATGCGTGTGAGTGCATCAGTATGCCAAAGAGGTATCAGAACTCGACAGTGTTGCCATCTTGCTCATCCAGAGTCTCCCCTGTCGCCTCTCTTCTTAGTCACTAACTCACAGAGGAAATGGAGACAATGCCCACAGCACCCTCATGTCCCAAGGCTGCTATCCAAGTTCACCATCTCTTACTCTCCTAGGAGGCACTATGGCCTAATGGGAAGAGTGAAGCCTTGCAAGTGCAGTGTCCTGATTCCAGAGATGGCTCTGGCACAGGCTCTGCCTCCTCTGATCTGGAGAAACTCACGTGTCT
The DNA here is from genome assembly GCF_017591425.1 of Ochotona curzoniae. NCBI lineage: Eukaryota > Metazoa > Chordata > Mammalia > Lagomorpha > Ochotonidae > Ochotona > Ochotona curzoniae. Next base: position 19,711,633 of record NW_024466307.1, read on the forward strand.
TCTGTGAGGCCTCCAAGTCCCCAGCTAACAAATGAACATGGCAATTGGCATCTAACACACAAACAACAAGTTGTTGTTGTTATTGTTACAAGATTACACATGCGAAAAACACTTGACTCGTATGCCATTCTCCCATTCATCCCGCTTCCCTGTTCTACCACAGTTACTGGTGCCTGAGTTCACTGTTGTGGCCTTGAAAACAAGTTCAAGACAGTGTAAGCCTCAGTGTCTTCACCTATAAAACAGAGATAATATCTGTCCTGCAGAGTTATTTTGAGACTCAGACAGCATTAACGTAAAGCACTCGCCATAGCCTGCTAAGCAGTAGTGATTAAGATTAATAGGGTGTCACATCAATCTTAGTTGAAAACAATCACCTGTCCACATTCTCCGAGGCTGTCAAGGTTTCTGTTATACAGTATCTCCTTTGGTAAGGACAGACTGGCCCTGCATCAGGAAAACAAAAAGGCGGGGTGGGGAGGAGCCAAGCACTTGAGCTGGTGTTGCTGGGGAAGCACACGTTTCAAGCATAGAAGGGAACCATTGCCATTGCGTGAAGTACACGGAAGTTACAAAGAAAAAGATCCTTCCGTATCCCCTAAGGTATGCATTTTAAACAGTGAAGAAGAACTGTAGGGAAAGCCCAATTTATGCCTCACATCTCTGCATTCTTACATCTCTGATAAGTAAACAGCAAATGTCTTAGTTGAATCTCCTTTTGAATCTCCTACGGAAACCAACGGGAGAAAAGCTCTGAGCATTCCTAGAGCCCCTGAAGTGGAACAGTGGTGGACTGAGGACCACTCCAATCATTAACCACTGGGCTCCCAGGACAGCCTGCCCACAGGGCGCTCACGAAAAGACACAGAAGCAATCTTTAAGAACCCCCAGAAGTACTCTAGGGGCAGCTTGCTTTCACCACTTCCCATCACAGCCTCCTCCAGACACTGGTCGAGTCCGAAGGCACCCCTTGTAACTTAACATTCTCTTGTCTTCTGAAGGCTCAGAAGAGAAAAACGGCAGTGGCTATGCTTCGTGGGTAAAATATGGCATGGCTGGGTTCTGACATGCTCCTCGCCAAATGCTCGCACTCAGGGTTTGCTTCCCCACTAACGCGTGTTGGAAAGAAATGAAAACAACCACAGGAGGACACTGCAAAGCAAACCTGAACACGGAGGCTGAGGACAGGGAAGGAACACCAGAGGGTCAAGGCGAGGATCGTCCTGACAGATGCAAGAGAGGTTTGCTAAGAAGCCAGAAATTCCAGGTGCTGAAAGCCTCCTTCGCGACTCCCCGGGACACTGGAAACTACACCTGAGAATGCCTGGTGATGGGAAGCAGCAGTCCCAGGCACCTTGGTTTCAGAGAATGACTGGAATGCACACCTCACCCACTCCAACTAGGGAAAGCACAGACCTTCCCAAAGTGCTCATCAGTGTGAAAAATTATGTTGTTGTTTCTACCACTGGAACGCCTGGATCCTGAAGACAAAGGGTCGAGTCCCAATGCTTGGGTCCTTGTAAGCAGGGCCAGCCTCATTCAGGGTCACAACTTCACCCTACTCCACAGCAGTGTCTGACACTACAGAAACACCTGCTGAGCACATGGAAAAATTCCCACTACTTCATCTCTTGCGCCCCCACTGCCCTCCTCTACACTTGGGGTAGCAGAACCAGGTTATCTCCCGGAGTCCACGGTTTGGAGACTCCATCCACATGACATAATGACACGTCCAGCTTTATTCCTCACAACAACACCATCATCATTAACCAAAAAATAAGCGTTCGACACAGTCTAACCACCCCAACTCTCTGTTACCAACCTGGTCCTCACTCATCTTTTGTTTATCAGCAGCAAATAGTTAATCATTTTCATATCCTGGGTACTTGCTTTCACTTGAATTGGGTTTAATTTATACATAGCTATGTTATGACTTTCTGCTAGAGCTCAAGCTGGCTGTGCTCCAGCTTTGAATTTAAAGCGAGAGTGTGGTTAATATGTTCCCTACAACGGCACTGGACTCCAAGCCTGTCAATGGCCTCCTGATCATGAATCCCCTGGCCCTCCAAGTCGCAGAGGCCCCAGGAACACGGGCATCCAGGCCATCAAGCAGAGACTAGAAGACAGAAACAGACAGCAGATGCCTCCTGCCTACAACTGCATGGAGGTTTCCAAGTCACACAGAGCATCCCCTGGCCTGAGGACTCTCAAGGTACCAAGACCACTCAAGACTCCAACTCTTACCAAAGGGCTACACACTTGGCATAGCTGCTCTCTCACTCTTTGAACGGCTTTCAGTTTTACAGAAAGGCTAAGAGGCACAGCACAGGACAACACTAACATAAACATAGAAATACTACTGTTAACACTCACTCCACTTTCCATCTGTAAACAGACACCTGCTCTTAAAGCACAAAGTGTGCTCCCTTATACGTGGATTGTTCTCTTAGCCCATTTATTGATAACTTTCGTACAGCATGACCCTTACCTATGTGACTCTATCCCTGAGACATACACAGGCTTTGGGGTTAAAACCGTGATTGTATACATTCCTTTCTTATAACATCCAGAAACTTAATGAAATAGAAAAAAAAAGCCATTTTGTTGTTATAAGAAAATTATGTTTTAAATGTAGTAACAAGAAAAAATAGTATACTGAACACAAGCTAATAAAGTCCCCAGTAGCAATTTCAGCTGAGCAGCACACCAAACAAGTGCATGCTGAGGCTTCTGGCTGGCTGGCTGGCCAACTCATCTTATTCCCCTGCAACTGGCCTGTAACACAGCTAAAAAGCAAGCAAGAAACAAGCACTTCTATTTAATATGAAAAGGAAGGAAAAAGACCCTTGAAGCTAGGATGTATTCTAGTCTAGGGGAAGTGCAGGTCACACCGAAAGTGCGTGGACTGTCCCCAAAAGGCCACACGGCAGGTACAATGCAGAAATCCACCTGTACTACCAGCAAGTTAGCCCATGGACTTGAGCCTTTCCTCCATGAATCAGACAAGTGCTCAGATGTCCCTGCAGGAGGAAAGAGGCCAGAAGGACTCCTTTCTTGCTTTTCTAATCCTCAGATGGCAAAAATGGCCACCTGCTAAGCTCAACCAAGGATAAAATAGCAGCGACACAGGGCACCACCATTGTGCCCTCACATACCAGCTTCTCACTGGTGTCCAAGGCTTGACCACAATAGAGGGGGCCTGACCACAATAAGAGGGGACTTCAGCTAAGAGGCATCACAGCAAGCCCACCACGGTTCTAACCATGCTACAAAGCAATGGATAGTCTTCCTCTGACTCTTAACAATTGCTATGCTTGACCATTATTTCCCATGAGCTTTATAATATAGGACTTTATTCCTTGAAGGTACAAAGGCCTTCTATCTTAATGAACATTTAAAAACCCCTTCCTTCTAACATCTATAAGTCAGCAAAATAGAATATCTATGTACACATGATTCCTTTTCATTAACATACCCTTGCAAATGAAAACAAAAGAAGCAGAAAGCCAGTATCAAACATAGACGCCATTCGCTGTACATCCCAGAAGGACTAGAAATGTTGAAATCAACAAGACTCCTCATCGTCAAGGTAACTCCAAAGTAGCTCTGATTAAGTGAATCCAAAACACTGACCTTGAACTAAACACATTTTTTTTTAACAGAGTCCCGAACACCAAGGAGAATATAAAGTAAAAGCAACAGAAGAGGAAAGAAGTTTTCCCCGGAAGTCTACCTTCAAAACATTTCTACAGCAAGAGTTTTCTGAAGACATGTGTCAGCATGCGCTGTATCCCAAAACAGACTGGCAAAGAAACAAGCGTGAGAAAGGCAAGAATATGAAGATGCCCTGTTTGGCTCCAGGGGAGAAGACCAGACCATCGCAATCTACCTTGTTTGGATGCCCTCCGGCGAATCTTCATTTTAGGAAAGGAAGGCCAGGAGTAGTTAAAAGGTGAGTCGGAGTCAGAATCCATCCTCTGTTTTAATGGAATGGACAGATTACACAGTACACACTCAGGAAGCACTCGGCGGAGCCAGGAGGCAAGCCTCCCGCGTGATGTAAAAGGAAGGAATGAGACTGCATGAAATAGCTCCCCAACACCGGGGAGGGAGAGGCAAGCCCTGCGTTGCTGGCTCCGGGCGTTCAGGCATGTAGACCGACCAGGAGGCTGTAAATATTAAAGCCAAACCAGGGAAGGAAAGGGAGGGGGGAGGATGAGGGGGAGCCAAGCACCTCTCAGATCCATCGCAGTCCAGTTATTCAAAAGGTCACCAGGAGCAAATGAATCATTAACTCCCCTCGTCTTGTTGCTGGAAATGGAAATGAAGAAGGAAAGTAACTGGGAATTGACAGGGAGCTGCCTGGCATCCAAGAAAAACCTCCCAGGGCAGGCGCTTGCTTTGCGGAGGGACTGGAGGATGGCTCTGCACCAAAACCACCCTGTGCGCAGGGAGATCAAGGTTGAGGTTTATGTGTGTGGACAGCCAGGGAGCTTGATCCACGGGCGAATGCAGGCTGGCGCACCCAGGGCAGGGCTCTTTCCAGGGCAGGCTATTCTTCAGTTTGAACAGCTTTGTAGCTCCAGGAGCTTAACAGCTCTGATAATTCACTGAATAGCCAGTCTCCCCATCCTTTCTGTCCTAAAGTGGTTGGAAGTTTCAACTTTCACGCAGACTTGCACTCGTTTCATGGGATCTATGCAAAGGCATCTACTGCCGTTCAGCAAAACTGGCGCATTTTTCCTAAACTGTCACCGAGTTTGGCCATCGAGCCTGAGGATTTAGGTGCCTTTATAACTCTGGTATAAACTTGCTGGCCACCTCAATAGAGCTAGTGACTAATTTACCACAAACCAGCCGTTCTTGCACAGTCTCCCTAAACAATTCTGCAGTAATTAGCATTCAGGAGAAACCCATTACTGCCTGCCCATAAATCATGGCACTGCTCAGACTTCTCCCCTGCTTCTCCAGGCACACAGATGGGCTCAAAAACAGCAAGCAGAGGCTGGGGGGAAGGAAGGGACTCTAGATCAAGTCTTGTCGGGAAGGCTCTTGGAAACATTTCTTGGAGTAGGAATAACAGTGAGAAGTGTCGTGTTTTCTTTTGCTTGGTCAGTCGATGCCGAAATAAACCAAAAGACTTGGCAAACAATATGAGGGTGCATTGAATCTGCAAAGGTGGAACGTGACAAGGATGCATCTTAATTAGTATTCTTCAATCATTTTCCAAGTTGTTGGCAGTACCATGCCAGGCTATTGAAGAAAACAGCTGCCCAGCCTTGTCTGTAACAGCTAAACCCACCTGAGGGGGCAGACGCTGACTGGCACACACATGACAGCAAAAAGAGGACATATCCATTACGCTCCAAATCAAATCAAAATCACTATTGTATAAATCCCCATTGTGTTTTTACATGGATTTGCTCCATAAACATACAACTGGGACAAAATACAGCTAGAGTTGCAAGCACTGCAACTGCAGGAAAAGAACTTTGAATATTATTTTCCAGTCCATCGCATTTTATTGAGGAATAAATGCAATTTTTTTTCTTAATCAGCAGAATACAATTATAAAGAAAAATGACTCTCAACCCAGAGACCTGGGGAGGGAGTTTAAGTTCATAGAGAACTTTAATTTTTAAAACATACACAGAATCACCTGGGTGAGCATTTACTTTCAGTCCGTTTTAGAGCTCAGCGTCATGTCTGCGACACGGCACACCTTTGCTAATGATTGTCAGCTACAGCGGCTTCTGGGAAACATTCATAGGCAGAAAAAGCTCTCACTCACGCTTGAAGCACAAGTCATGTTTCTTAAAAACGCCTTCCAGAGTATCCTGTCTAAAACTTCAAGCAAATCAGTCCAGTAAATTGTGAGAGCTTCTTCTACTGTCTGGGCACGGAAGCCCACCAGAATCTTAACTGCCCTGATGATCCATCCAAAGCATCAACCACTAGGTACTCAGTTCATGAAATGAAAGCAAACCTAAACCCCATAAGCACAGGTACCCTGCAATCACACCTGCTCCCTGTGAGCCCGCTGGCAAGGGGATTCTTTGCCAAGTGCCTGTTCCTTGAAGTGTTGTAACACAAGAAATGAGGAAGAACTTTCCATAGCACAAACGTTATACATGCCATTTCCAGAATGTATTATTTGTCTCATGTTGGATAAAGCAGTTGTCGTTTTCTCAAGATATGACACTTGTTTAAAATTTTATAATCTAATAACTTAAAATAAAAGACAAAAGATCTTTAGGGCCAGAACCTATGGAATTTACATATTAATTAAGCTGGTTTATTTGGGGTTGAGGAGTTTAGGATGGAGACAGAAGAATTTCCCCTCTCTCAGTTGCATTTCACAAATTCAGTTTATGTGTAAGATGAAAGGAGAAGGCAATGTGGAATGTGACGGGCACAGTTAGTGCTAATGCGAAACAGCAGCATCTCTGGGACACGACGACACCAGTGTAAACACGAATTCACCTGTACTGGCCCACGTTGGGCATCTCCAAGTCCAATCAACGACAGAAAATCAGTCACCTGGTTCCTTCTCCTCCGTGTTAAAAAATAAATTCCAACTGCTTCGTCATTTCATTTAAACTCTAGCAGGGAATCCTTTTTTCCATTTTCATATTTCCTCCAGACTCATAATACGCATGATGATAACCAATTCAAACCTGCAGACCTCATTTAAAAACGTGCTTTTATTCATTGCTTTTGTAATCACCTAGGAGAAACCTAACACTCCTTCTCCCCGATTGCAAGGATCACTCCCTCCTTGTCTGCACCTGCTAGTCACCATGGCCCTTCTACTTGCAGGCCAGTAAATTCAGGCTTTCCAAAGCTTAAAACCACGAGAAAACAGGGGACTTGCCTTAGGGACACCTAACCTCCAAGAAGCATTCCAGATGCTGCCTTTTATTTTATATCTTTCAGCAAAATATAGACCCATCCTTGTGTCAGACGGCATTCCGGACTTGGAACTTACAAGGTTTTTCCAATCTAAAGAAAACATAAAATTTCAAGGTGTACTTCATGTCTCCTGCTTGCTTGAATGTTTATATTAACCTAAAAATCCTCCTGATGCTTTCTTTCAATTTATGAGATAAGAGGCCTATCAATAAATGCTAAAATGATCTCATTTAAGGAAAAAAAAAATCTTTCCATACATTCCACAAAGGGAATTTCACCCAAACAATAAGGCCACACATACAAAGGCAAAAAGACACTAAATAAAGAGAACCAAATCGAGCTTAGAGCACTGGGCTGGGATTACAGTAAGTCAGTGATGGCTACTACCAGAAATAATTTTCAAAACTTTAAGAAGTACAAAAAGATCTCATTGACACACATCAAATGAATAAAACTTGCATCAGAATTTGCACAAAACAACTTTGTATTCCCAGTGGCCTTCTTAGGATATTTCTCTGCCAAACTAAATCACTGTTAAGTTTCAGTCTGCGGTAGGGAGCTGACACTCCCTACACCCACACCCACACACACACACACACACACACTCAAGAAAAGCAATCCATGAAGTTTCACCATCTTGAGGAGATGTGTAGAGAGATCTGCCAAAAATTAGGCCTGGAAATTTATTTTCCAGAAGAGAAGAGCTCCACCAAGGTTCTCGCAATCTCCCCCTTTTTCCACTGTGTCCATGTTGCGCGTGACATCCCTGAGATGGCCACATAGATACACACATGACAGTGCCACCAGCAGAGGATCTGCTGCCACTTACAGGAGTCCTAGCTGTTAGGAGTTCAGGCTCAAGACCCCGTGGTGGAGCCATCTCGAAATTTTCATGGGAACTTACAAAGTACTGTATCCTAAGCATTCACAGTTCAGGAGCGTTAATCCCATTTCCAAACCACTCATGATGCCAGGGGAAAAAGAGAAACCAATCGAATTAGTTCTGGCTGGCTGTTTACATAACTAGCACTACTCACTGCACCATCTCCACCCAGCTCCCCAAAACACCCAAGCCTCAAACGGGGCTCTTGAAAACAAATTCCACACCACTCCCAACAGGCTGCTTCAGGGGGCTGTGCTCCCCAGTGTCCCGGCTGCTTCAGGGGGCTGTGCTCCCAGTGTCACAGCTGCTTCAGCGGGCTGTGCTCCCCAGTGTCCCGGCTGCTTCAGGGGGCTGTGCTCCCCGTGTCACAGCTGCTTCAGGGGGCTGTGCTCCCTGTGTCCCAGCTGCTTCAGGGTGCTGTGCTCCCCGTGTCACGGCTGCTTCAGGGGCCTGTGCTCCCCAGTGTCCCAGCTGCTTCAGGGTGCAGTGCCCCCCGTGTCACGGCTGCTTCAGGGGGCTGTGCTCCCCGTGTCACAGCTGCTTCAGGGGGCTGTGCTCCCCCGTGTCACGGCTGCTTCAGGGGGCTGTGCTCCCCATGTCACAGCTGCTTCAGGGGGCTGTGCTCCCCAGTGTCACGGCTGCTTCAGGGGGCTGTGCTCCCCGTGTCATGGCTGCTTCAGGGGGCTGTGCTCCCCGTGTCACGGCTGCTTCAGGGGGCTGTGCTCCCCAGTGTCCCGGCTGCTTCAGGGGACTGTGCTCCCCGTGTCCCTGGGTAGACCTCTGTCCTGAGCTCCCAGGGGGTAGCTTCCTCCCAGCCCTATGCATGACCAATGCAGGCTGTGTCTTTGCGGTTGGGGACATCTGAACCTCATGTCCGAATGTTTGCTTCCTTCTCTCCCCAACTGGCTTTCCGCTTGCTTGTGTGAGGTCGGCTGGGTCCCTGCTTGGTTGCTGGGTTTCCTTCCACATCCAGCGTGGTCTCATCTGCCCTCCTAGTGCTCACCCTCGCAGTCTCGGCAACCACTCACGCATCTTCTTCTCGTTTTACACTTAAATCAGGAACAACAGAGGCAAGGCCGTGAGCCAAAGTACCAAAGGGTGCTAAGATGAGAGCGTCGCACACGCAGACCAGGTCAGCCTACGAAACTGACCGTTCACGTAAGACAGGGAAAAAGGGAGCCCCTTTTTGCCCTCCCTTAATGGGAGGATGGATGGCTTTTTATCTTTGTTCCTACAAAAATGATCCAGAAGTCTTCGCACAGCATCATTTTAGAAATTCTATCATTCGCATGATCACAGCAATGTCAAAGAAATGCATACATAGGGGAAATGTTAGCAGGAAATTCACCTAAAAATTAATAACTGTCTTTGGGTGAGAGATAAGAATTCCCCAAATTTTCTTCACAAAATGTCCAGTTTTTCTCTGGTGGACTTTCACTATCTCTACCTCTTCTACAAGAGTGTTATTTTTTTGTTGTTGTTCCAAAAATGCTTATCTAGTAATATGTCTTGAACACCTTCGCTGGTGTTTGAGCCAAGCCCATTTCCTGCATCCAGCCCTGTCATGGCAGATCTGGACTTCCGTACACCCAGAGCTGCAGTTATGCAAGAGGCCCCACGCCGAGAGGATGAGCCAGCCAATTCCATCCCCCAACGCCCACCACTGATGTTGCTGCCTGTCTCATCACTACCTTCTCTCCTGGAGAAAGTTAAAACACGCTGAGTGCCCCTTTTGCCAGGTCATTTTCACTAAGCCTTCACTTCTTCCCATCCAACTTGTCACTGACATGCAACTCTAGTGAAACCAATTTCCTGTCATTGTTAGTGCTGTGTGGATGGCGAGAGACAGTCCAGTGCAGGGTAATCAGTTGGGTAGCAGCATGGCTGATCCAGCCAGGCTTCCACAGCCTCCCAGGCCCACCACAAGCCCACTTTCTGAGGAAGCTACAGCACCACCTTCCAGCAACAGGGCCCTTCACTGGAAATCTTCATTTCTAACCAAAACCGCAAAGCTTCACGTTGTCTCAGGAGCGGCCCTCTAAAAGTAGTTTGCGTGGTCAACATTGCACAGTGGGCTAAGCAGCTCCTTGAAACACTAGCATCCCATATCAGAGCCAAATCTGACCCCCTTCTGATGCTCCTGGGGATGTGGTAGATGATGGCCCACGTGCTTGAACCCCTTGCCACGCATGATGGGGACCTGGATGATGAAGTTCCCGGCTCACGGCTCCAGTCTGGCCCAGCCTTGGTTGTTGCAACCATTTGGACATTGAAACAGCGGGTAGGTGATCTCTCCCTCACTCTCTCTCTACACTAAGCTTTTCAACTAAGTACTCACATCTTTCCAAAGAAATACGTAACAGAACTTGGGATTTCATAAAGTGATGCCAAATCTGGGTGCTTATTGTGAAGTTTAGAGCAGGAAGTTCAAATTATGTAAATGCCAGTGCAGTAAATGTACAGGCTCGGTGGGCAGAGGAGGCCCTGCAGGGGGAAGGGAGGGAAAAGGAAGGGGAAGCAGACGGGAACAGGAGAAGGGGAGAGGGAAGAGAGGGAAGAGAAAATCTTGTAAAGCACAAAGCCTAACGTGTTCACAGCTTTACTAACGCAGAGATGGTCCTGGAAGCTTGGCATAAGGCTGGGAGTCCAACCATGCAGCAGGGTGCCTCCTTCCAACCACAGGCCCTCTGGTCACCCACCTGGTCCTGCCAGACGTCCACTCCCCTTCTCCTCAGCACAGCCCCACTGATGTCGACTCTGCTTACAGTGGTGCTCCTGCTCCATGACCCCACTCCATCCCTTTCCCATGAGTCAGGCGGCCCTGTTACCCCTCATCCTCGCCATGCTGGCCCCTTTCACATCATCTGCCTTCATTCCCCCCACATCCTTCAAGTGCGCTGTCTCCTCTCCTCACTCAGCCATCTAGGATATCAAAGGGGCCCATGTTCAGCAACAGAATCTGACCCCAGCCCTTCAGCCTGGGATTGTCCCCCTTTGAACCAAACAGCAGGCCTTGACAGCAACCAAGAGCGCAAGCATGAACCAAACGGCAGGCCTTGACAGCAACCAAGAGCGCAAGCATAGATGCGACCCTACTATCTCCTCCTGCTGCCTCAGATGACCTTACCTACCAGCTACCACCGCTCCAACACTGGATGTCTCCAATCAACTGTCATTCCCAGAGTGTAAACCAACAGCCAGTGTGACCCCTGATGTTCTGGGCAGCCAATCAGAACACCACAGTGGAATGTACTCTGGTCCTCCCTGTCCAATACAATCAAAGCAAATACAATCTTCAGGATAAATCAAGATCTGTAACCCCAACATCCCATATCAGTGTTAGTTCAAGTCCCAGCTGCTCTGTCTGTAATCCAGCCCCATGCTAATGTCCCTGGGAAAGCAGCAGCAAACGGTCCAGGCTTCAGCCTGGCCCTGCCCTAACTGTTGTGGCCATTTTGAGAGTAAGCTAACAGATGGAAAATGGCTCTCTCTCTTTCTCTTCATTCTCCGTATGTGTCACTCTGCTTTTCAAATAAATTAATCTTTCTGAAAAATAAATTATTCAATTGAAAATGCAGCTCTTCAGTACAGTAATCGGAGCTCAACTGACACAGACGGTGGTTGGCCACTGGGCTGGACAGCACAATTGGACAGCTGGTCATTCATCTCTGGTGAAACTGGCAAGATCACACACATTAAAATTAACACCACAAGAACCTTAACAGTAGAGGTCACGAGGACTTACACCTCCATCTCACATACTTAGCCTTGTCTTCCCTGACAGGGAAGAACATGGTCCTCAGAAAAGTGCAGCAGGAACAACCTTCAGCCAGCAGTTCCAGTGTTGGCGAGGACAGCTGCATTTCACATCAATGTACTAGGCTTGGATTCCCAACTCCATGCAACTAATGCAGACCCTGAATGGATCCACAATGGCCCAAGCAGTCATGACCTTGGCATCCCATGACAGCCCTGGACTGTGTTCCAGGCCCCCAGTGTTAGCCTGGTCTGGTCCTGGCCTTCGTGCACATGTGAGGAGTAAACCAGCACATGGGAGGGCTCATTCTTGCTTTCTCTGCCTCTCAAATAAAAATGTTTTTAAAAATAAAAGAGCTGGCCCAGCGCAGCAGCCTAGTGACGGAAGTACTCGCCTTAAACACGCCAGGATCCCATATGGGTGCTGGTTCATATCCCGGCTGCTCCAGTTCCCATCCAGCTCCCTACTTGTGGCCTGGGAAGGCAGTGGAGAACGGCCTAAAGCCTTGGGACCCTGCACCTGCATGGGAGACCTGGAGGAAGTTCCTGGCTCCTGGCTTCAGATCAGCTCAGTTCTGGCCATTGTGGCTGCCTGGGGAGTGAATCATCGGACAGAAGATCTTCCTCTCTGTATCTCCTTCTCTCTGTATATCTACCTTTCCAATAAAAATAAATAAAAATTTTTTTTAATAAAAAGAGTTCTGTGTGGGCCTCTGGAGACACCACATCCATTGCTGACCGCACATCACCGTCCCAGTACTGCTCAATGCTTGCCCTTCCCCTCTGTCTCCACACAGCTTTTCAGGCACTTTCATTTTTTCTTTTTATGTAAAAGTGTTAAATAAACAAAGCAGCACGAGGTTCTTTTCATAAATCACCGGATCAAAGTCTCCCCCGTGTGCCCTCTGCAGACACGCTGATGTCACCGGGCAAACACTCGGAGCAGGTCAGGCCACAAGGGCTTCCAGGGTGAATCTTCTCACCCGGCGAGGACACCAGTCTGAGACTTGGATAGGACTACCAACTGTAAAATAGCATGGTCCTACTATGCAATGCAACTGACTGCCAGAACTGTTGTCCACTGCCGCCCAGCGATGTGCTAGGGCAAGCACATCACGGAGCTCACGTTCCCGGGTGCAAACTGCCTTTGAGACACTCTATGCGTGTGAGTGTCAGCTGTGTGCCTGACGGCGAGGCCACAGAGGTGTCTGCATAGGGACATCTGCTTTCCTTCTCCTCCTCCTCCTGTCCTCTGGCAGGTACACGTGTGCCCGCATCACACAGAAGGAATATCGAAGGTGCATGCTTTGCTGGCACAGGTCTTCGTTTTTGCCTCGCCTCAGCAGAATCTCTTTGGGCTTGTGGCCAGGGGACCCAACACAGTCTCTATGTGCACAACAACCCTCCCAGTGCTCTACTGGGTGCCTGCCCAGGGAGCCAAAACTGTCCCTGCCTTGCAGGCTCAAGGTTAAGCTCTACCCTGGGCCTCACCTCGGCTCTCTCTGACTTCACACGCGTCTGAGCCCTTGGTCACTGGCCCAACCCCGCAGCTCCAAGGCTGGCTTCACTTGCGTGTAGTCCCCATGGGTGTGAGCTGCCTCTGTGACGTTGAATCCAGAGAAAGCAATTGTGAAGGTTCAGGCCCTTCTGTTTGCCACTTCCGATTCCAAGAGTCTCGAGACTCCCCAGGGTCCCAGAACAATGTTCTTGACCCCAGAAACTTCATTATGCCCTGCTCACCCCCACATGACTCAAGGCCAAGGCCCCCCATCAGTGTGGACGAAACCAAATGCAATGGGAGAGTCTGATGGGGGCATCCTCACAGCACCGGGAGCTAGAACACCATGCGCAGACAGGAACGTCCCAGTGTGGGAGGCAAGCTCCCCACCTTGCCAAGGGCTCTGCCGGTCGCTAAGACAGCAAGCCCCCGTCCTGAGGCCAGGGCGGGTAGAGCACATCAGCTCAGCAGCGGGTACTCCCGGTGGGTATCAGGTAAGGTGGGGGGACAGAGGCGGGCGAGCGAGGGGAGCCTGAAGCCAGCCCATGTGAAGCTCTGAACATCAAGGTCACCAACCACCACTTCCTCGCCCCTTGACAGCTGCATGGATTCACCTGCAACCAGTGGGCAGTGTCGACTCTGTAGGAACAAGGCAGTCCAGGCAGTAACTAGCAGTGTCCAGCTGGGAGTAAAACTGCCCCGCAAGCCTGGATGGTTTGCTGGCTTTGTTACATTGTATTCGGAGCCCCAAGCACAGTTACCATCTCACTACTGTAGCCAATGCTCAGTAGCTTTCCCAGGAAGGAATACAACATACAAAAATACATTTTAAATTTCCTTTTTCTGTGAGTGAAATTGAACATCCTTTCATCTGATTATTGTTACAGCCCTTGCCTATTTTCACACTGGATACGTTCTAGCTTTCTATGCTTGTTGAACGCTTTATTTATTGGTGTCTATAAGCCCTTGACTACAACATCAGTTTGAAATGTCATCTCGAAAAGTAAAAAATTGTGAATTAAAAAGATAATAAAGTCTATATTCTTCACGTCTGTAGGATCTACAGGACAAGTACAAGGAAAGCTCTGTTTGGGAACATACCGGATGCCAGGCTGGCCTGTTCTTCGTGTCCCTTCAGCTGACCCTCCAGGCTGCTGACACCCTGAAACAGATAAAGGCAGGTCCAGCAGTGGGATAATTTTTAGTTAATATTTATGCTATATTTCTACATGTTCCTTTATTTTCATGAACTAGAAATGCCACTTCAGAAAAAAAAGCAGTAAAATATGTATCACCTCTTATAAACAGAAAGCTAGGCGTCTACTCCATGTTCATTTAAGAGCTTAAAAGAAATAGAGGGACCGCAGGCAAGCAGCAACAAGCCCGAGGGCCATCCAGGTCAAATTCTGTCCAGAGTATCTGTGAAAACCACGCATGTCATCCCACGGACAGCCAACCTCCACCAAGACCAAACGCCAAGTTCACGGCTGCTTTGGAAAATGCTTCCATACACCTTGCTTGTGGCAACAGTTCAGAAAGACAGTGAGGTTTACTCATAAAAAAGCAGGCACTCAACTCCAATCATGGCCCTCAATTCTTCCAAATGCAACTTGGGACACATCTCTACTTTTCTGCAGGTTTTTCTTTTTTCTTTTTCACCACTAGATCTTCACACCCGCCGTCCCTCGGTGCTGAGAAAGAAGCAGGATGGGCAACCATTACCTTGGCGTTCTCCTCGGCAGGTGACGGTCCACTGGGCACCAAGTGCTTAACCTCTGCAAGAAGAAGAAGAAACCTCATCATCTTGTGCTGATCAGAATTTTTGTCTGATATCAACAGGCTTCCCCCTGAGCCAGGATTTTGGGTCAGGCTTCTCAAAAACATTCCGACACCTGATAACCCGATTGCCCACAAACTCTGCTATGATATGCATGTAGACCAGGTGTGAACACGCCCAGGAGCTCACGCGGGATATCTTTGGGGGAAAAAGATTTCCAGGGAGGGCTGCTTACCACTCAAGGCCTTACAGCAAGGCCACGTTCCCTTTCTTCATTCTTTCGAGAAGTGGCTGGCTTTGCCTCCCGCTTGTTGAAACTCTAGAGTCCCCAAGGCCCCCCTGCATGAGCCTGAAGGCGGAGGCTGAGTGGTGGGCAGCCCCGGGCACACTGGATGTCCCCCTCTGAGCAAGGGATTTCCTGGAAGCAGGAGTGACATGCCGCTGTTCTGAGATGAACAGGAAGGCTCATTGAATGGGGCATTTTCTTTCTCCCTGGTTGGACTGATTGGTTCTCTTCCCAAATGCTCAGCTGCCTGTCAGCAAGAGCTACTGCCATGGCAACAACCACCCCGAGAGCAGGTTTGGGTCTGGAGAGTAAAAGATTGCAGATTATGGCCCCAAATGCACAGGAACACATAACTTTGGGAAACCTCTCACTCTGCTTGGAGCTCAGCTTCCCAACCTTCCACAGTTCTCCTGAACCCTGGGGAAACCCACGAACTGTCCCAGCAGGCGCATTAAACAGACTGGACTCTACTTTTACAGCCTTACTAATTTTTCCAAAAAAAAATTTATTTATTTGAATGTCAGAGTTGGGGCAGGGTGTGGCAGGCAGGCAGCAGCATCTTCTATCTGCTAGCTTATTCCCCAAGTTAGGCTAAAACAGGAGAAAGCCAGGAGCTACTTCCAGATCTCCCACATGGGTGGCAGGGGCCCAAGCATTTGGGTCATCCTGCCTTTTCCAGTCCTTTAGCAGGGAGCTGGATTGGATGTGCAGAAGCTAGGGCACAAACTGGTACCCATTATATGATACTATCACTGTAGAAGGCAGCAGCCTTGCAACCTGTATCAAGATGCCAGCCCCAGTCCTACTAACTTAAGTTCCCTAAGGCTTCCACCCTCCCGGTGGATTTATTTAAGTTCTTCTTACTGCCAAACAACTAAGCCAGGAGTGTTTGTAAAATCCGCTTAAGGCTAGGATCGAGCAAGTAACCCCACATTTGCACTCCATGGTGGCTTATTTCTCGGCAATGCATAGGGAATCCTGCACAACCCACATAACGCCTCCAGGTGGCAGCAGAGTCCCATTTGTAGCAATAGCATTACCAGAGGTTGGGGGGGAAATACAATCGGGTGAACAGCCTTCAAGAGCCCAACTGTTCTTTAAGCCTCAGCGTTCAAAGCACAAATTTAAAAAAAAAAGTTTTTGTTTGCATGGCACAGATTTTAAAAACCTGACATCCAGCACCCACCATGATGTGTCTGCCACATTACAGGTACACAGTATATGATATGTCTTTGAAATGAACACACCCAAACTGAAAACTGGAATGAACGCTGAAAATATCACCAAAATTTTTTTTTAAAAAAACAAAAAGGTGAGGGGGTAAGAATATGAGGATATTCAGAACCAAAGTTTCAACAGGCACCTGTGTAACGCCATCAAGCGTCAAACACTTATCCTCTGTCCATAAAGGCAAGTCGGACCATGAGCTCTTAAGCTGGCACAGCATTCTGCAGAGGAGTGCTCATCCAGGACCCGTATCCCCAGGAAGGACGGCTCTGATAACAGCCTGCAGTCCCACCTGCCAGCACGCTGTGGTCCCAACTTCCTCCCCGCCCCCCACACAAGCTGGCCTTTGCACAACACCATGTGTAACCACACTTCTCCTCGAAGTCACTTCAAAATTCCACAGACTGTACTCACACCGCCTTCCTGAAAGCCACACTTCCGCATTTCAAATCTAACTTGCCAGTTTTAATGATCTGGTGATAAAGGCTTGATCAAATATTCAGGACAGGGTGCAGATTCAGGACAATAACTATCTTTGGTTAATCTAGGACTAAACAGAGCCGTATCTTAGAGCTTTCAAAGAATTTGGCACTCATTCTGCTGGACTTTAATTAAATTGGTCCGGGAGAGTTTCTGCTCAATTAGAAGGATCCTTTTACACTACCCACTGTGCCACCAATTACACAGTGCAATCAAACCACTGATTGCCATAGCAACCTTGAGCAGATAATGATATCGGTAACTCTAGCCAGTCTCTCTTAAAGGCCCATAATTCCTGCCTTTTAGGCCCACCCAGAAGTAAGGATTACCCCTCCTAAATCAGACTTAACAAACTTGATAAACATGTTCTTTTGATTGCCAAACTATAATGGAAGAAGAGATAATCTCCAATACTTAGTGTTCACGAGTGACACTGCACCTAGTGACAGGGTTTTAAATACAGGGTTAAGTAGCTATAAGATGCGTATCAATGTGTTACGAAGAAGCAGATCTGTCCGAAAGACGTACTGCCTCCTTTAGTCAAATGGGGCCATTGAGACCAGAAGAAAGCATGGGGGAAATTTACACAAACCTACAGGATGCTCAGAGTTCTCTGTTCATTGGGCCGTGCCCTCCCAACTCCTCCACCGCACAGGCAGCCAGGCCACCAACAGGTTCACGAGTTTCCCTGTCCGCGGCCAAGTGCACATCTAGGAAAGACTTGCAAGGCAGTGTCCAAAACACAGCCAACCACCAAGGGCCACGCTCTCACACTGCTGTGCCACAAACACACCCTGATGACAGCAGCCCCTGGCATCTCCCCCGGCTGCACACAGGGGCTACTACCTGGCCCTTGAACGCATCCTGGGACTTCTGGGCCCAGCAGCACAAGCTTCCCCAGTGCTAGGCACACACCAGGCACTCAGCAGCCGCCCTCTTCCACCCACATCCCGTGGCCAGGCTTCCCCAGAGTCACAGTGACAGGCAGTCAAACCAGGAAACAAGCTGTTTCCTTGTTGGAGCTACCAACCCAAAGCCTTCCATGCCCCCCCAGCCTCATCACAGCTTCCGAACAGCGAGACGGGGGCAGAGAGAAGAGGGGCTCTTCCCGGGGCTCCTCCCCACCGTCCAGCCACCCTCCCGACCCCTACCGAGATGTCACTGCTCACTACTCTTCGCTCGTACACACTGTGACACGGCTGAATCCTAGAGTGCAACCATGACTGACCAGTGTCCAGCAAGGAGATCACATGGAAGCATGTTCCTGAAGCTTCCCTCACTCCTAACGCAGAGCCACTGTAACACTCGGCACTCCCACCTCAGTATCCTCTCAGATGGGACTCTGTACAAACCTTCCTTTGCATGTGCACTCTAGATATGGGCTGGCAGAGCCACTGAGGTACCCAGAGCCACAGCCACATGAGCCTGTCCTTCAGGTCCTTAACCCATTACTCAACTGGCTCGACTGGTCCCTGCTCAACAGCAGCCGGAAAGAAGATGCCGGAAGTCCCACCTTTGCGCAGCACTAAAGTGTGCTCCTACGTTGGGGTTATTCTTACATTTCTGCTCCATATTATCCCAGCAAGAACTCCCTTCAAAATATCTATTTAAATAATGTTCAGCACTTCTTCTGAACCGCAAAAAAATTTGGGAAAAACTAAGAAAAAATAACAATATGACTAAATACAATTATATTGTTATTTACACACACACACACACACAATATTCCAGCTGACTATGGATACGTATAAGTAAATGCATAAACACCTTTGCTAAAAGGTCCATGGAATTCACTCATTTGAAGTGAGCCATGACGCTGCTTCTAGCGCAGTCACAGCTGCAACCGCTGTGCAAGCATCATCGCACTCAATTGCAGAGCACTGTCTGTCATCAGGCAGAGAAACTGTAGTCCCCTCACTTCTCCTCAACCCACCCACCCCCTACACCCCAGCCCTAGGGGAGCACTCATCTACCACGTCTCAGGGGATTTGCTCACTGGGTAGTTGATACAGATGGAATCACGCCACCGATGGCTTTCGTAACTGCCTTGTTTCACACTTACACCTGTGAGATACACAGGTCTGTACACGGACATCTCTGTGTCACATCCTGCTTCTCCATTGCTCAGCTGGCGGGCATCCGAGCGGTCTCCAGCATCTGCTGGGACGCTGCTGCAATGAACCTCCACACCCAAGTTTCCCTGCAGATGTTTCTACTGTGGGTTCACGTAACCACATTTAATCTATGTTTAGAATAAAAGAAAGATTTTTCATGTTTTCTATGTGATACCCCTAGCCTTAAAGTCTCAGAAGAATTCAGTCATGTGGGGAAAAAAAATATATTATTGGCCTAAAATTTGGTTGCAATTAAGCAGAAGCTCTAAGTCATTACATTTCAAAGTGAAGTCAAGGAATGCTTTTCCTAATTTGATCAATTGCTTCAATAAGGCAAACCC
This sequence comes from Ochotona curzoniae, assembly GCF_017591425.1. NCBI lineage: Eukaryota > Metazoa > Chordata > Mammalia > Lagomorpha > Ochotonidae > Ochotona > Ochotona curzoniae. The sequence continues at coordinate 19,730,907 of NW_024466307.1, forward strand.
TCTTTGAAAGATTTAAAAAAAAAAAGAAACAAAATTCAATTTTGTCTCAGGACTACGTTTACATCCCCAAGACTTCAAACTTAGATTGTATTTCAATTCAATAAAGATGTGAACTCCTTAGTTGTATTTTCAAGCTAAGTTCATTTCAGCTCTATTAGCATCCTTAGTGGCCGTTTAATCCGTGTCTGTTCTGTGGCCTCCTAATTTGACCCAGCCTAGCCCAAACAAAAGATCCATTTCAGTTTATCCCATCTGGCCCAGCTCTTAAGTTGTGAGTTCAAAGGCAGAACTTGATTTCTCCCCAGTTCAGGTTATAATTTTTTAATACTGATAAACTAAGCAGTGAGAGGAATTTTTAACTTATGAGAGAGAAAATACTAATGCGTCTACAGTAATAAAAAATGCTCACCAGACGCGCTTGACACCCTATCTTTATCTTTGGCCAAAGTTCTTTGTGGGAATTGGGAGAAGAGCTGACTTCCTCTTATGGTGATGGAAATAACCTCACATCGCTTTCTGGGCTTTAGCTACGTTGTCTGTGTCCTTGCTTTGTCCTTGAATTGAACATGTTCAATTGTACTAGTCAGTTCGTCATCACTGCATCAAAATGCCCAATACACACTACCAACCTAGGAAATCCTGGCTTAATCCAGAGTTTTGGAGACTCAAGTCCAAGATGAGGTAGTCCCAGGACCCCAAGGTCTGGAAAACACGGCCATGGCAAAGGTGGGGCGAGCAGAGTAGCAGGATCATACCACCAGCAAGGAAGCAGAGACAGTAGTTTGACCCAACTCAGTTCCTACAACCAGCTTCCTGCTAGAACCATCTGTCGAGGGCAAGCCCCCCAGTGGCCTGCAGGCCTCCTCCTGGATCCACCTCTTAAACATCACCGCCGGATTAGGTGTGCTCCTCCATACCACCAACTTATGACTGTGGGGTTTCAGTGTCAGAGGGAGTCTACAACCTGTTCAAACCTTAGCACTGACACAAGCATTGCGCGGAGTTCAGTGTAGCAATTCACTACATACATACAATGTGCAATGATCAAATCTGGGTAATCAACATTTCCAGCAATTCTTCACTTCTTTGCATCTGTAGGCCACATATTCCTCTCTCCAAGTTCTCTACAAACCCTGTAATTCAGTGCTGTGTGCTCTAACCACCTGCTATGTGCTACGCAACACCAGAACCTGCTCTCCCAGCTAACCTTAATTTGGTACCTGGTTTCCAACCTGCCCCCATCCCCCTTCTGACTCTCCTTTTCCACGTGATCAACTTTTTCCACTTCCATATCTGAGACCCTATGGCCTTCTATCTTGCTGAGCTGGCCCATTTCATTGTGTTGAAAACACCAAAACACCATACCTCCGGGAGAGCAACATCAAGCCCGTGGGTGAACTGCCCACACCAGTGTTAGGCAGAGCTGTGGATCCAGCGAGTTGCTGCCCTACACAGCAACCTCCCACGCTGCTGTATGACTGTCCCAGCATGCCACCAGGCAGCTGGCCTCACTTAAAGGACCTCTGCCACGGTAAAATACTGCAGCCTCGTGCCAGAGCTCTTCTTCAAAGCCCTCAAGTCAGAGTTCTTCAAATGTAAATCGCCAGGACAGGATCTCTACCCAGGTAAAAGCCCTCCTGTTTTCCCACGATACCTCCCTGAAGAATTGACCACACAACACCTCCACAGTTCACAAATGGAAGCACACAGAGAAATGGTGAACAATCTGCCCCCTCGAGCCACGACAGCCACAGTTGGTCATGTTCCGGTGTCTGAAAACCTCTATACCTTCAGATCACAATCAGCACGTGTTCTATAACCTGTTCTGCCAAGCAGACAACACTTGCTAAACATCCACTCCGTCCATTACTGGACAAGGTGCTGCCTCTGTACTTCTTCATTTCCAGCTCATTCAATGACATCCTCCACCTCTACCCCTAAACTGGTCTGGGGCCACATCAAAGCTCTCGGCAGAGCCTGTGCACTGCAGGCATGTGGCCACGAGACATGGCTGCTCTCCACCAGGCCAAAACAGCTGGGGAGAGATGGACCGTTTGGAACAGGACTCTTCTAAGGACCCACACATGAATGCTGGACACAAGGCCAAAGCAGTAGTCCCAGCATCATACAGGTACGTCCCCTGTGACAGAGGAGGGGCCAGGATGTGTTAGCACGGGCATCGATGGCACAGACGCTTCTTCCCTGAGTTCCAACAACCTGAGCAAACTGTTAGCCCAGAGGGGCCACCAGATCTTCTCTGGGGTGCTAATCCCTCATGTATAAAATGGAAACATACTTGCCCATCCCCACTGGTGTAAGCGCTCCATGCGTGTTCACGTCCCCAGTGGTGTGAACACCCCATGAGTGTACATGGTCCACTGACCCGTGCTTGGCCAGTGCCAAGGACAGTGCCACTTTCAACATTTGAGTGGAAGGAAGTAAAAGTAAACTTGAGAGCAAGGAGTTTCTCTTGTTTTTGTTTTGTTTGAGGTTACTGCTATATCATCAATGCCTAGAACAAGCGTGGTATAAAGTGGGTAGCCAAAATTATCTACTATTGGACAAGTAAGGGAGAAAAGTCTGGCTGCCCAGACTAATATTGGGACCCACGGCCTCTCCTGTCTTGCTCAAGCTCACCAGAGGGAAGGCGCTCTGAACCTGCAGGAAGCTACTTCCTCTCTCCTTCTCCATTGGAACTCAGGTGCCAATCCCCACTCCCCACTGCTTGTTCAGGAACATACACAAGCTGGTTTATGGGCCCCAAGGAACACAACAGCTGAAATAGCACATCACCTAGAAAGGTTTTTATTACAAAAGATTTGAAAAGACAAGGAATTCATGGAGTGTTGAGTAGGATGGCCATGATTCCCAGTTTGCCATTGACCCAATGGGCAGTTGGCACCCCAGCCCCAGATACCAGCCAGAGCTGAAGTGGGATGTTGGCGGGGGAGTGAGGCAGAGGATTTTGGAGACTGAAGGTGATCATGAGAGGTGTGACAGCCACACCCTGCTCCCTTCCCATTGTAATGGGACTGCCCATGTGGGTGGTGAGGGCCCAAGTGAAAGAGCCCAGGAGGAAGCTGGCACAGAGGGGATAATCAGCAACAAATGAAGATGAGTGGCATGTTGCAGTGCCACATGGCACTGAGCAGTACACAAAAGATTCCTTGGGATCCACTGGGGAGCCCTGTTGGATCCCTCAGCCACAGGGGACTCACTATAGCCTGTGAGACAGGAAGAGCTGCCTTGTGGATTAATAAACCTTATTAATTGGTTTATTACTATGAGCATGTTAAAATGGGATGTTTTCAGCCATTCAATTCATTTGGAATAGCTCCCCATTATCCTGGAATTACAATTATAATCACAAAGTTACAGAAACATAATTGGTCCATTGGCAATAACAAAACCAAGCATCATTCACTCTCAAGAGACAGCAGTTAATTTCCTGGCCAAAGTTATTCCAGTCTTCTAATCAAGACCAGCACGCTGCTCCTGAAGAAAAGCATGATTTACTTTAAAAAATCCTGTTAATCCCAAAGAGAAAGCTTTCTTTAGAATCTAAAAAAATAAGAAGCTTTTGCTCAACGTGTCTTGTTCTTCCAATAGTCTCATCAGGGCTCCTGAATGGGAGCAAGGAGCATTTTTGCTTTGGCTGAACACTGCCCCCTGTTGGCATATGCACAACGTTTCCCAAGTTCCTCGAAGTAACTGCACAGGAATTACTAAGAGCTGGTATACCTTTGCTTATTGGTTTAGTGACTTGAGGCCAATAGGCAACCAGCTGTCCTCTGGGCTGTCCCAGAACCCATCCAATTCAACCTGTCTAAAACGGAGTGATCTGTTTTGCCAAACCCTGCTTTCTGTAACGCCTACAGCACCCAGGAATGCAGGAATCACTGGTGACCTTCACCACAGACTCCTTCGGGTCGGAACTCGCGGTCCCCTCCCATCCTATCTCCTGCCTTCCACCTGCCCCCAAACCTGTTCTATATACATCTCCAGGGTGAACTTATTAAAACAGTGGCCTGATCTAATTTGCTTAAACCTAGTCCCAGAATGTCAGGGTGGAGTTTTGGCTCTGTGGCTTAGTTACAAACCCTACAGATCTGTCTGCCTCTCAAAACTGTGTTCCTGGCACCACCACCACAACCAACAACAACAAACACAGGGACACACTCACTTACTAGAACTGCAAACTGACTTACATTGTCCCCTGCGCGTCACATGGCTCAGGACTCTGTACTGCGAGGAGTTCCACTGTCTGGATTTCCTACCCTCTATCAGATCACAAGGTCACTCCCTCCAGGAGGGTCACCCCCTCCAGGAAGCCCACTCTGACCACCTGACTCACAGTCTAGAACATGCTCCTGTTGCAATTTGCAAATGACTCCTGGAGCACTTGTCTTCCTGGGCTGGGAGAGCTTGTTTTTCTGCCCCAACCATAAACAGAAAGGTCCTTGAGGACAAAAACTTGCAGCCGAATCACTCGTTGAGACCTCATTTCGTTCTAAATTAGTTGAAGGTGGATTATAACGAAGAGAAATACACAAGATGATTTTCAAAGGTGGTTTTAAAAATTGGGAGTTTTAAGAAGCAAAAGCAGGCAAGAATCTCAAGGTCCTGTGAAAATGCAGCTCACAAGTGCCCTCTGGCAGGTCGGAAACTCAGCTCTGAGCTCTTTTACCAGCCAACACGCAGGGAAGAAACCTGATCAGTTGCAGCTACAGCAGCCACCATGAGCTAAGCACTCAGGAGCCGCCAGGGTTCCCCAGGTAGCCCCAAAGGGCCCTACCGTGCCTCCCCGGGAGAGTGTAAAGTGAACCTTGCTTGCTTGAGCAAGCCAGGCAGATTGTAGCTCCCTGCCCACAGCCAGCAACAGCTTCCCACAGGGCAGTGTGGCAAAGGGCACCCTGGAGGCCTTGGCAGGTGCAGTGTACGCAGCAGACAGTTCTGCTGGTTAGTTCCACGTCAGGTGCAGGGAGCGAGGCCATGCAGACTCCCAGCAACAGGCCATAAATCTCCCTTTGCAAAGATTGTTTCTTAAGAGACACGGGAGCAAGTTCAAGATTACACTGCTTCACCATTACTTGCAATGCAACTACTCCATGTTGCCCACAAAAAAAGCAGAATCAGTGGCATTTCCCAACTACTAGCCTCAGCAGTGTAGGAATACAGACATTATTTTTCCTCCAGCTTCTGGCATAGCACTGTGAGAACAAGGTCCCTTTACTTTAACATGTTCCCTGATATGTCCCTCTGCCATTCTGTACATACATGAACAGATAACACAACCCTACTTTCCAGAATATATGTAACTCAACCTTTAAAAAATAAATCTCAATACAATACCCTAATGAAATATAGGAAGCAAAGACACTGCTAATGCTAAGTATTTCAACATCCAGAACCTTTGCCCAAACTACTCCAGGAGACACACCCAGAGGGGACATTATTATTCTTTCTTTTTTTGCAACTGCTTTGAGTGTTGAAAACAAAACAAAACCAGAATCCGGGCCAGACAGGAAGTATAGGAATATGGAAAAAAAAACAGAGATGACAATGTCTCCCAGAATAAAAGCTCATATTTATTACTAGCTCTTGCAGAAAAGGCGAAACAGCACGCTTCAGTGGGGAAGGGCGCCTTACAGACACTGCTACGACTCCACACACTGTCAAGTGGAATGGAAAAGTGATGAAATCTTACGAAGAAAAACCTCTCTCAGGGCCAAGTGTTTGGTCTGGTGCTTAAGATGCCTGTTAGACACCTCGACCCTGCGGAACGACGGGGATGCAGTTCTCAGCTCCAGCTCTCACTTCCCACTTGCCCCGCCAGGGCAGAGCTGGAAGGGGTCAGGAGATGGCTCAGGTGGGTAGGCCCCTGACATCCCTGCGGCTGTGTTCCAGTCCCACAGCTCTGGCCCAGCCTGTACCAACAACTGCAGGCAGTGCGGAGTATACTGAATTACAAAGGGGGAAAAAAAGCAAGCAAATAAAAATATCCTTCTACTGCGAGCTCCCACCAAGAGCAGAGTGTACATTCAGTCTCAAATCACCTTCAGCAATGGGACGGCAACAGGACATGGTTTAGCACTGCTGGCCCTGGCCTCTAGGCGTCAGTAGTGCTCCTGGCCCTGCTGACAGCCAAAACATCCCTGCTGAGGCTGCAGAGCCACCAGGTACATCCCACAGGTCCCTCCCAGAGCAGGAGCTCCACAGTGAGAGAACGGACCAAACGACTGCACGCATGAACAATGTGAAGCCTGCAGTGAGGGGAGCCCTTTCTGGGGATCCGGAGAAGCCTGCAGGGATCAGGGAGGCGAGAGGACCCTGCTACACAGCCTGGCACACAGCACCCAGTAAGGGCTTGCTGAATACACCATGCAAACACGACGCCACCATGGACACCTTGGACAGGACCCAGGGCCGTGATGATGTCTGACAACCCCTGATCGCTGCCTCGAAGCCCCTTGCTTCCTGCTCTGGCTCAGCACCCACAAGAAACCAGTCACCCAGGGAGTCCCAGCACCTCTGGGGATCCCTAAGCGGGGCATGTATGTATACCTTCTTCGGTTTCTGCAGCATTGGAGGGTATGGGTGGTCTTTCTTCTGGCTTGGCTTCTTGTTCAAGAGCCTAAGAAAAGAAAGAAAAGGTGTGTGGGGTGGAAACTGAAATTCATTTGAGGCTTTAGTTGGGCAAGAAGAAATCAAAATTACATTTCAAGATTTTTCAGAAGGCCGGTACAGTGGCACAGCACACTAATTCTCCAACTGCAGCACTGGCCTCCCCTATGGGCGCTGGCCCATGTCCCGGCTGTTCTACTCCTGATCTAGTTCCCTGCTTGTGGTCTGGGAAAGCAGCCAAGGATGGCTCAAGTCCTAGAGTTCCTGCATTCACATGGGAGACCCAGAAGTTCCTGGCTCCTGGCTTTGGACTGACAGATCAAAGATCTCTCTGCCAATCCTTCTCTATGCAAATCTGCCTTTCAAGTATAATAAACTTTTTTAAAAAAAAATTGAATCTCAGTGACAGGAAGTCAGAGAAAACAAGATTGGGTAAAAGTGGCCACCTCAGCTCCCCTGGAGGACAGAGGGCAGACCATCCCTGCCGCTAAAACCTTCCCAACTTCCTCGGGTCGTACAAACCACGAGATTCTCAGAAATTCGAGGCAGGAACAACAACAACAACAACAAAAGGAACAGGGAATTTTGAAACCAGAAACAAAGGTTGCTAGTTTATGTACCTGCCTTCCTGGACCAACTCCCATCACACTCCAAGACACAGGCAGGACCGTGAGCAAGGGAAGGATCCAGAAGCGTGTGCCTTGAGGTGCAGGCTGCCACACACTGATGCAGGGGATCCCTGCCTGAAGCCAAGGAGAGGAACCACCCCCAGCCTTCAGAGAAGAGCTGCCCTTTCAGCACTGCCTGGCTTTTCTTCTCAAATGGCTTCTCTGCAGCCAATGAACATGCAAAGATACACAGAGTTACGTGTGGATGTGCCAAAATGATGCAACATCGCCCGACTGTAGTGGTACATGTTCCAGCCATCAGCACCCTCGGGCAGGGAACAACCCAGGTGTCACATGCCACTAAATCCCACAGGGCATGTTGGTAAGAGCCCAGAGGGTTGAGGATCTCACTGTGACTATTTCAGAAGAGCATCCTGAGTCTAGAACAAGAAAAAATAAAAGTATATATAATTTACCCAACCACTGCAGGGCAGGGGACAACAAGCACTTTGTCCTCCACCTTGCATAGGCTACTCACGCACCCCAGGCCTCAGCCAGCACACCACACCCTGTCTACCGGAGCCCAGGATGGAATTAAGGTGTGGACAGGAGGGAGCCTGTGTTGGGCAGCATACAGGAGTTCACAGTGAGAATACCTGGGCTGGAGGAGAGGTCACCGTACTAGCTCCAGGCCTAGGGTAACCAGCACTCCCAATGGTCAGTGCGGGCAGCCCCCTGAGACCCAGGTCTTGCCATTAGGGAAACTACCAAACCTACAAGAAGAGTGTGAGCTGTTCTTTTTCAGAAAGAGAGAGAGAACAGAGAGACAGAAAGAAACAGAAAAATGCCCCACCTGCTAGTCACTCCCTAATCGGCCTCAAAAGGCAGATCTGGGTCACACCAGATCTGGGTCAGGAGCCAAGCATCCACCCAGCTTCCCATACAAGCAGCAGGAGCCCCTGCACGCGGGCTGTCTTCTGCTGCCTCCCCAGGCCGTTAGCAGCGAGCTGGATCAGAAGCAGAGCAGCCAGGACTCAAACCAGCACTCCGCCATGGAATGTGGGCCTCGTGGACAGCAGCTTCACCGCTGTGCCCCTCATGCACCGGCCCCTCGGGCTGTTTGGGGATTATACCACAAAACCTGTTGCTAGAGAATCCTATTTTATGTTTGTAGACAGAATGTACTAAAGTTTAATTTTTCATTCTTGCGACTTTTTTTAGATGCAACTTTAGTAAATGCAAACTTCCTAGCTGCTTTATTATCTTCGGCCCAATTCCAGAACTAAAGTATGAACCTTCTGTTTAAGAAAAAAAGACTTTCTTATGAAATAACATAAAAACATTCAGAAGATACAGTCAACATTTTGCCTATAACTTCCTTTCCTAGTATCTTTTTCGTTCGAATATTTAAGTTAAATATGGGAATTCTTTCATGCTACACCCTCAGCTGTAACACAGCGTGGAAACACAACATCCTTCCCTGTGTGGACACCTACAGCCCCTGGATGCTATCCCATTGCATCTGGGACTTAGTCAGGCAAGCTCGGGTTTCTGCAACAAGATGGTGTGGTGGCTGCTCTACAGTCTTGCAGATTTCTGAGCAATGCCCACGTAGCACTCAAATCTGGCACTGGCGTCGTGGTGGGAGGAGAAAGGCCTCTTTGAGAAAGAAACTGGTTCTTCTTGTCCTCAGTCAAACAGCATCTGTAGGCTGGAACAAATGCTTACCCACATCTAAGCCATGAAAAGGCTCAGGAGTCCATGTTAAATATGTCAAGCGGCTTTTAATGCAAATGCTTTTGATAAGAATGATATTCTCAAATCAAGAGTAGACATCCAATAGTAGGATACTAAAATTCAATCTCGAGTAAGGCTCCTTTAAAACTAAAGGAAACAAGGTCATTTTGTAAACTATGATTTTACCACTGCAAAAACATATAATAATCTTCACTCTACTGATCCAACACATTCCAGTTCTATGTCTCCTCAAAATTTCACTAGGAAAAGCTAAAGATACTACACCCCCAAAAAACCTTCTCCCCAGTGTGAAGTACTGGATCTCGTAAGGAGTGTGTGTGATTGTGTGTGTGTGTGTGTGTGTGTGTGTGTGTGTGTGTGTGTGTGTAGGTAACTGGACACAAACCTTGACAAGAAAGGCTCTATCCCAGAAGTACTTCCGGAAGAGTTTAATATCTGCCTCCAACAGATGCTCGGCCGTGTGGTTAAAGGTCAGGGTCAGCGTTTCCGATGAGTGAACATACTGCAGGAAGGCATCTTCACTGAGCTGCACTCGGGAGAAGCCCGGCGACTGCCCACCCTGGAAACTGCAACAGGACAAGTGAGAGGCCACACACACTGCCAGAGATGCTGACCAGAGAGCCCCGCACCCTCACTGCCACAACCACACGATAAACACGGGAGATCACGTGAGCAGATGGTAACACAACCACCCTTCATTCTCCACGCAGAGAAAAAGCCTGAAAAACCACTGACAGGTGCTACCTGCTAAGCAGTACTGAGTTTTAAACATGGTACTTCATCTTAATATTTCATTTTCCTTTTCATCTAAAACGATGCCTTGTTCTTTCCCGGGGCCACCAGTAGAACAAATTAGCTGGCAGCCAACAGCTTATTAGGCGATTACAGTGGAAAACAGACATGATCCCCAGGGAACACAGTGAGGTTTGGATGTTACAAACGACTGCACTGTTCATAATACGCTGGTACTAGTGCGGTCAATCAGCTCTCATGCAAATTAAAATGTGCATAAATTTGATCATGTTATATTCTTGAATACACTCATAAACAAAGGAACAGTATTCTCAACTAAATTCTTGAATATCAGCTTGTTTTCTATTTCTTGGCAAAGAAAGAAAACTGCCCATTCATTAGCTTCATGTTTAGCGTCACCATGTTCTGGATGGCTTGAGTCACGGAACAGCAACTGCGAAGAAGCTTCAGGAGGTCAACATGGATGACCCAGACAAGAGCCCACCTCGGCCCGTTGTCACACGCAACAGGCTGTTGCCAGGTCCTGCACCGCACAGAGACAGCCTCTTGTCTCCTTGGTGCTTCTGATAGGACCTCATCCTGTTAATGAGTGGTCTGCTTTACAAAAATAGATTTCACCTCCAATGACACAGATGTAATCCCCATTGATACAGACTTAACAATGCTCTAATAAAGAACAATTGTACTGTAAGACTTGAGGAATCTCCCCAGATGCTTGATACTAATTACTGGCCAGGATTCCAGAATTGTCTGGACAACAGCTCCCTGTGCTGACAACAAGCCATGAAAGTGACGGGTGCTGGGCCCGAACAATAAGATCAGTGTTAGTAACTCAGAACATGGAAACTTCATCATACACTCAGAATTTAGCGTACAGCCTACTTCTAATCTCAGGCATGAATGAGAATATTAGACAAGTAAACTTTTAAAGCACATACTATTTTAAGGTCCTGCATACAATAAAAAAAAAAAGATACGAAAGTACCAAAAGATAAAATCAGGACTTCAGTAGAATACTGAACTAGCCACGTGACTAAGTCAAGGACAGCTTTCTTGCCTTGCTCTTTTCAGCCGAGAAAGCAGGGTCATGTTAAGACCAAAGGGTACTCCCTTTAGAAAGTCTGGCCGTGGCTAATGGTCACTTGACAAAATGAGGAAGGAAATTAGACCAAGTTCTGATGGCTACTCTAACGCCTATTGATGACCATGTAGCCATGAATTAATTTCATGTATTTCTACAAGCCAAATAAGAAAAAGTCTCTTATTGAAATGGCATGCCACGCATTACTATATATTAAAATATAGTAATAATTTTTAATATTTACATAGCTCTTTCACTATTATCTTCCCATTTGGTTTTTTTTTTGCCACATGTGAAGGAAAATCACTATATATGAATCCTTCTTTCTCAAGAATAATGATTAATCTGGACCATTCTAATAACAAACAACACAGTGATTATTCATTAGAAACACCAGCACCACTATCAACACAGAAAACTTTAAAATTTACAAAGTATTCCCTTTACATGATTGTACTGGATGGTAATGACCTTCTCCCTGACTTCAAGACTTTTGTTATTCATTGATTCAACAAACATGTATATTCTTTCAATGAAAATGATGTACTATATATGATATGCAAATAGGGGCCATGGGAAAGATAAACATAATCCCAGTGCTCAAATGATTTAGGAGAGATCTAGAGATAAATCAAATGACTGGATATGTAAAAACCAATATATTGCGATGATATTGTGAATTTACTGCAATCGTAACAAACAGCCTCTCTGAGGAAGTGGCACATAAACTGAAACCATAAGCTAAGGATGGGTTAAGCTACTGTTTCCTGTGCTTTATTCTTCAGCACCCCCTAAAATGTCAACCCCAAATATATGTAAGTATCTTCTTATGTCTTTGTGTACCTTATGCTTTATTATATCTACTCAGAGTAAAATAAATCAGAACTAGCTATGGTTTGGGAATTTCCATTTTCTTTATCAAGCTTAGCAGATTTTATACAAAGAGATTAACTATCACACAGTTCGACTCACTTCTTGATATCTTCCACCAGCTTGGAGTGTCCGCCCTGGGAAGCTAAGTCTAACGGTGTGGAGCCCTCTTCATTGGGTAAAGCCAGGGCCTGAACTCCCCCAGGCAGACACAGGAGGAACTGGGAGAGCTTGGCCAGGCCCCACCTCACAGCCAGGTGCAGAAGAGACTCCCTGTGCAGAGACACTGAAGAGAAGAGAGAACACACAGTATTAGTTCCTCCATATACAAAACTTGGTTTGCATGTTGTACCACGGAAACAGTGTGTGTAAGCCTAATAAGCATGTCAGAGCTGGCAGGAACAGCACAGGCACCTCATTCTACAGTGTGGGGAGGTCAAGGGCTTGGTCTATGAGCAGGCAGCCCCAGTAGGTGATGGAGCCAGGAATGTCCTCTGGTGCATGGTTCTCTCCACCCAGGACACGACAGCACCTGTTACTGAAGGCACAGAGGAGTCACACCACGAAAAGAGGGTCTGGGAAAGGCCACCCTTCGCAGGCGGACGTGTGTCACTTACCAAGGTGTCCTCCAGGGAGATATGCAGCCTTCTCAGAACTGCTCCTCCTCTGATGAGAGAGACTGGGCCTCATCTGCCCGGAAAACTGGACACTGTGCTCTTTCTAGCAGTGCTTTAGATCCCTAAAGTCCTCTGAAGATCGCCCAAAGCCACCTAACACTTGAAGAACAAGGCCTTCACTGCTCACTTGTGGGAAGAATGTTCCTGGCTGGTTAGCATCTCTCTGTCGTGGTACTTGCAGCTCTGTATTAGAACTGTCTTCTGACTCTGCCCTTTGTATTTCACTCCTAACTCACTGTCTGGCAATCCAAAGCTATTTGGTATTTGTGCAGTTGAATAGTACCTGGTTGTTAAAAATCTCAATTATTTGTATATGTTTAAATTACCTAATTTGAATCAAGCTTGTACACCTGTGTTCCTATTGCCTGAGACACAGCCGGTCCAAGATAAACCTTACATTTTAAAAAGGTGAAAGAATAAATGGCCTGCATTAAAAACCCTAATAAGCCCATGAACCTCACAGGCATCAAGGCACATCTTCAAACATGCCTAACTTTAACAGGTGAAACATAGCATCCTAGCACTCACAACCTGCTACAATGAGCATGAGTAAAAGTTTGAACTCCACACAATCTCTCCAGTTGGACCACATTACTGATAGTTTGTAGCCCAGAAGAGACCTGAACAACATGGCACCACCCTGGAATGTAAACCCAAGAGAGGGGGAGTTTGTCTTTTGTCCTGTGTTATCTATCCCCCTTCTGGCACAGAGACTGGCACACGCAGGTGATCTATAAATGTTGGCTTGTGAGATCAATGAATAAACGACTGCCACTCCTTTCCCTGGTGAATACCCACACACATTAGCTTTGAATATATGTCTGCAGGTGCCATATGGAACATCTCTCACTCAGATACCCCTTAAGTAAAATCTGAGAGCAGAAGCTGTGACCTCTCACAATGCCACACCAACCAATGATTCACCAGCCCCTTGTCTTCACTGGCGTCGCCACTCTGTTCCTGCAGACTTGCCCCAGCAAATGATTGTTCATGACATGGTCTTCTCTCAAGACTCTTCTTCAGTAGGAACCAAACCAATCCTAAATTCATATAATGATCTTCATTCAGTCCTCATCAAGGCCCCCTCATCACCTGCCTTCCCCCCAGATTCAGACACCCTCACTGAACCGGACTCAGTAAATTCCAACCTTGCCTTTCCCCTTTCACACACTGCTAAGGCTCAGGAGAGGCAGTGTGGTGAGGTGGGGTTCTCTCTTCCCAGGGCAGACAATGAAGCTGGCTTCGTGAGTGATACTTGAGAAGCCAACGTCCAACAGAGCTGGAATCTGAAGCAACCAGAAGGAAATACTCCACCGCACAGGACTGCCAAAGAGGACTGGCCTAGTTTGCACTGTTAACTGGCCAATGCTGCTTGTCAACACCTAGCTCAGCGAGTATGAAGCTCCATGCTCGCCATCTGCAAACCAGGCCTTATCACAACGAAATGCCACCGGATTCTCTGCCCAGGCTCCAGGAGCCTAGTGACACAGCACAGTGGCTCCAGTAAAATCACACCTCTGATTCTAAAACATCCAAGCACACACATGTTTGTTAAATACATTTGGCATCTTCACGTAAATCAACAGAGCTGTGTTGGCTACTTTAAAAAAAAATTTATTTTCAACTATTTTATCTTTGGTTTTTATTTTTTACCATTACATTTATTTGATGAAGAAGTAGTCTTTTTATTCTTTTTTTCTTTTTAAGATTTATTTTTATTAGGCCCGGCACAGTGGCCTAGCAGCTAAAGTCTTCGCCTCGAATGTGCAAGGATCCCATATGGGCTCTGGTTCTAATCCCAGAAGCTCCACTTCCCATCCAGCTCCCTGCTCATGGCCTGGGAAAGCAATCAAGGACAGCCCAAAGCCTTGGGACCCTGTACCTGTGTGGGAGACCCAGAAGAGCTCCTGGCTCTTAGCTTCAGATTGGCACAGCACCGGCCACTGAGGTCACTTGGGGAGTGAATCATCAGACAGAAGATCTTTGTCTCTCCTCCTCTATGTATATCTGACTTTGCAATAAAAATAAGTAAATCTTTTTTAAAAAAAAAAAAGATTTATTTTATTGGACAGATACACAGGAGAGACAGAGAGGAAGTTCTTCTGTCCGTCAATTGACTCTCCAAGTGGCCATAATGGCCGGAGCCAAGCTAATCTGAAGCCAGGAGTCCGGAGCCTCTTCCGGGTCTCTCACATGGGTGCAGGGCCACCAGGATTAGAACTGGCACCCATTTGGGATCCCAGTGCCTGCGAGGCAAGGACTTTCTCTGCTAGGCTACTGTGCCAGGCCCAGGTTTTTATTCTTAACAGCTACTCAGCCAGGCATGTTTTGTGACATTTATACTTTTCTTTCTTTTCAAATAACAACCAGGCAGAGAGTTCTGAGAATCAGGTAACAAAACAAACAAGCGCATGTTCACACAGGTGGGTGCCTACGCTCCGCAGGACAAGCCAGAGAGACACGAGGCAGCCGCCAGGGCGGTTCTAAGTCATGGATCCATTTGAGTGTGGAGAAAAACGCCTCAAGGTTGCTCAGATTGCAATTTTTCCCCAAGAAAAAGATAATCTAAAATTATATCTAACCTCTTTCTCTTCCCTTTTGAAAGAATGCCACTGGCAAATGACAGCATGGTACCAATCGTGTAAAGGGCATTTCCCTATAGGGCCTGGTGCAACATCCTAAACACCGCTAAAAGGTCGGCTGCGATTCCCGTGCCTGGCCAAGCATGCTCTCCCCTGGACCAAGAGAGCTTCCAGATCTTCCTGCTGGTCCCAGCAGATGGAGGCTCTCTTTCTGCCTCCATCCTTACATCTCAACCAATGCAGAGACAGTGAATGTACTGGACTGAATCACTTCCTAGATAAATGTCTCTGTCTTCCGGAGACTCCATCCACTCCAAAGAGGAGGATCTTGTGCTGTTTAAAGAAAACAAATAAAAGCCAACCAGAATATTCTAAGAAAAAGACATCCTCATTCAGTATGGGATAGAGGGGCAGATGAAGGCCAACAGCTTGAAACAGGAACATCTTGATATATTTGAGTCATTCTGCCTGTTACAGAATGCCAGCTATCTTACCAGTAACAGAAAAAACAAACTGGGAAGGGGCTTACAATTCAGCAGAGGTGGGGCTGGAGGACAAGTTAATTACAATGAATTGCTTTGGCTTTTTCACTCAGTAAATGTGTCTTTTCCTGTTTAGCTGGTGCCAGCAGTTGTATGAGCCTCGTGTAACAAAGACAGAATTACTAATAATTGCTCTAATGGCTGACACTAAAAGGTTTGCCCTGCACCATCCTGAGAGCACGAACATGCAGACACAGCAAGGAACTGCACAGGGCAGCTTGCTCCCAAGCCCACTGAGGCAGCACGGGGCCCACCTGGCTCACACCAGGCAGGAAGCTCCGGGTCCCTGCTCCTCGCCCCACAAAGCATCAGTTTCTCTGCCCATGAATGAAGACATCTCAGACAGTTCATGGAAGGTGGAAGTGAAAGATAATCTTGTTTGGGTGCCAACAAGATGTTTCATAATCCACATTTTCCATGACCTTTCTGAAGATTCCCCCAAACAGCTCCTAGGTTGCTAAGAGAACTCAAAACAGGACTCTGGGAGACGCAGACCACGCCAGGAGCACTTCCGGGACTTAGGGCTGGGGGATCCAGGATTGCCAGGCAATTTGGTTATTACCAAACTTGAGCTTGTTTACTGCTAGGTCTGAATTCAGAATGTATACAATTATCTGAATTATCACAACAACACAAGGCCTGGCTTATATCTCTCAGTGAACAGAAAACTCAGTTTGCAAGATTGAACCGGAAATTAGTCTGTGTAGGCCCATCGATTCTAACAAACGTGCCCCTCCGGGGCCTTAGGAGGGGGCGGGAGAAGCAGTGAGTAAAGGAAAGAAGGTCCATGAGAAACCTCAGCATCCTCTACTCAAGTTTACTGGGAGCCTAAGAGTTCTCAAAAAAACAAAACTTACTAAAAATAGTACAATTAATTAATTATCCAAGCCCTCCAAGTCTCATAGACACTGCTAGAGGAACTGTAAATTTGTACAATCACTTTGGAACAAAGAATAGTATTATCTAATCAATTTGAAGGGAAAAAAAAAAGCCTCATAGCAAATCCAACCCATGCTTACATGCAAACCTTTACAAGGGGGATGCTTCTGTGGACAAAAATCGAAAATAACCCAAGTCAGAAGTATCCTTAATGCTGAACAACAATATTTTGCAGTATAATCATGCAATAGTATTCTAACAGTAAAAATCAATAACCCAGTAACCCAAAAGAAAAGTAACAAACAGAACATTTTGCAATCAGAAAATTACAAACAACATGTGTTTCCATTAACAGGAAGTTGTTAAAAAAAGAAAGTAAAACCAGGGGCCGGCATGGTAGTACAGCAGGTTAAGCCACCACCTCTGATGTCAGCATCTCATATCAACAGAGGTTCAAGCCCTGGCTGCTCCTCTTCTGCTATGGTTCCTGGCCTGGGAAAAGAGCAGAAAGCAGCCCGAGTACCTGGGCTCCCACCAACCACGTGGGACACGTGGATGCCATTCCTGGTGCCAGCCTTCAAAGTGGCTTGGCCCCTTCACTACCACCATGTGGGAAATGAACTAACAGGTGGAAGATCTCCCTCTCCCCGCCCCCAACCTCTCTCTATAACTCTATCTACCAAGTAAACAGATTCGTTTTAAGTGAAAACTAAACTTAAATACTTAGGGCTATATGGATGGATGGATGGATAAATAGATGACAGCTGATACATAGATGATAGATAGATAATGTTTATAAAGCAAGGAAATGGTTACTATATAAGCCAACATTACACCTCTGAAGGGAAAGAGAAAAATATAACCTAAAAAATAATCAAAATTATGGCTACTTCTAGGGACCACTGATGTGTGTGTATCTATCTTCCCTCTTTTTTCAACCATATACACTCATACCAGGGAATATTTTTAAAATCATATGCATATCAACAGACTCCACTCCACAAATAATTAAATCATAATTTCTGCATTAGATCTCAAGATTAAGTCTTTTCTAAAGATTCTTAAGTGACTTTAATACAGAGGCAAGGATGGATCTACCACTTTAAAAATCAAGTGGTTAGGGCCCAGCACCATAACCTAGTGGCTAAAGTCCTCGCCTTGCACAGGCTGGGATCCCATATGGGCGCTGGCTTGTACCCCGGTGCCCTGCTTCCCATCCAGCTCCCTGTTTGTGGCCTGGGGAAGCAGTGGAGGATGGCCCAAGGCCTTGGGAATTTACACCCATGTGAGAGACCCAGAAGAGGCTCCTGGCTTCAGACCAGTTCAGCTCTGGCCATTGTGGCCACTTAGGGAGTGAATCAACAGACAGAAGATCTTCCTCTTTCTATCTCTCCTCCTCTTTGTAAATCTGCCTTTCCAATAAAAAGAAATCTTTATTTTTAAAAAGTAGGTGATTAGCACAATACATATATCTGTCTACATTATCTTCTTGAATAGCTCTGAAGAGCTATTGGGTAAAATACTTCAAAGGACAATAATGAAAAGTCTTCTGTGACTCTCACATTTTTAGTCTGCATTACTCACTGCTAAGCCAGGAACAAGCCTTCCACATTTAGCAAGAAGCCAAAGCTACAACGTGACGGGTACAATAATTTAGGAGCAAATTATAGTTTTAAGTTCAAATTCATTCAGAAGTACTCCTCTACTGCAGTAACATAGAAAGCCTGAGTGGAACCAGAAGTGCCATGAAGTACTCTCAGCTTTTTAAAAGACCAAGCTTATTCTCTAATTCACATAAATCTGACTGATCAAGTACTACTCTGATTTCCAAAGCCACCTTGGAGCGTCACGGTGATCCCAACTTGTACATCTAAGCTCCTCAACAAACACCGACTGAGACCAATACTAACTGCCAGAGCCTGTGGGCACAAAGATGAATACGGTTCCTGCGTGCAAGATGCGTGCAGCCAGATAATTTCATTCAGAACAATATACACACAGAGGCCAGGAAATGGCTGTCTGGTGAACTGTACCTGCACGTTTAGACACAAACAGCATTGCGTGGCAATCAGGAAACCAACTGGCAGGTAAGAAAGCTCATCTGTAGGTTAACTATCTGATTCAACCTACAGCTTGTATCACTATCTGAAAACACACAAGTGTTTACAAAATATTGAACCAAAAAAGAATACAAAAAATACACACGAAGAAAATAGAAGAGGGAGCTTGCCAGGAACAGCACACACAATCTGACAGCATTCAGTATTCTCAACAAGGATGGCAGAATGGAACAGCACCTTCTGCTTCATGGAGCATACGCAAGGCTCAGGCTAGTAAGTCGAGTTGGGCTTCTTCACAGCAGAGCGGGGTGTGCAGAGTGCAGGATGGGAATTGCAAAGTTAAACACATCCAAGAGAAAATCATGGGGCCCGGCGGCGTGGCCTAGCAGCTAAAGTCCTCACCTTGCACACCCAGGATCCCATATGGGCACTGGTTCTAATCCCGGCAGCTCCACTTCCCATCCAGCTCCCTGCCTGTGCCCTGGGAAAGCAGTCGAGGATGGCCCAAAGCCTAGGGACCCTGCACCCGTGTGGGAGACCTGGAAGAAGTTCCTGGCTCCTGGCTTCGGATCGGCATAGCATCAGCCATTGCGCTCACTTGGGGAGTGAATCATCGGACAGAAGATCCTCCTCTCTGTCTCTCCTCCTCTCTGTATATCTGACTTTCTAATAAATAAATAAATCTTTAAAAAAAGAAAAAAAAAGAAAAGAAAATCATGGAAACGGGCCATCCCAAAGAGTACAAGATGAACTTGGCAGTCATTGAGCGGGTCATAAAGCTAAAGGCAGAGAAAGAAACTGAAGTAAGGATGATGGCAACCCTGAGTTCTCAGAAACTTTCTCTCTGCCTCAGAAGCATCTGAAAACTCAAGACAACCACCACCCTCAGCAGCAAACAGTCCAGGAACATACCCATCACATCACTCCTACAGTCATTCCAGAAAACTGACATCGTATGTTCCACACTGCAGCGAACCCCACGCATCTTTGCATTTCACATAAGCTAGACTTCATTTGAGCTCCTGGAATTGGTGCTACATCAACTGAAACAATATAAAAGTCTTTAACAGAACTGAAGGATAGCAACACGAGTCTGGACCTTGGGAGGCATTTCCAGACTGAATCCTACAATGTGAGCATTGTGGGGTACAATGGGGGAGTTAGGATTTGAACACCTGGGTGAAACCACTTAACTCTCAATTTCCAAACTACTTGACTCATAGAAGGGGAGAGCTATCTGCCCAGGAACGTCAAGGAGCTGTAATGAAACGACAAGTAGGACAGGGTTCTCGAGGGTAGTGTTGAAGGAACTCAATGGCTGTACTCACCAGTCTGATATCTCTGGCTTTTTTTTTTTTTAAGTTTTATTTATTTTCATAGAAAGGCAAATTTACTAGAGAAGGAAAGATAGAAAGATCTTCCATCTGCTAGTTCACTCCTTAAACGGCTGCAACAGCCAAAGCTGAGACAATCTGAAGCCAGGAGCCAAGAGCTTCTTCTAGGTGTCTCACATGGGTGCAGGGTTCCAAGGTTTTGGACCCTCCTCCACTGCTTTCCCAGTCCAAAAGCAAGGAAGTGGACAGAAAATGGATCATCCAGGACACAAGCCAGTATCCTTATGGGACCCTGGTGCTTACAGGTGGAGTGTAGGAAGACAATGGATTGCATATACAAAACAGAGATACTTCCAGGCTAGGGTGTGGAAAGCAATTGATGGGTTCGATAGATGGGCTTATGGGAACTCCCATAGTCTCAAGTCAACTCTCACTCACTGTTGAGATGTAAATAGCTCAAAGCCTCCTCCCCAAAGCCTACATGACCCTCAGACTTTAAGAAGTCTGATGCTGTTAATAAACTTCAGTTATTGACCATCAGTCACTAGTCCACACATGTTATTATTGGCTCCGTGCACCAAATCCATCACTGCTAGACAGTGAACAGTGGAGAATTAGCCAGAGTTGAGCCATGGCACCAGCCCTTAGTCTAATCTTTCTAATACAAAAAAATATAGAGAGAGGTTTGGTACAGTGGGTTAAGGTACCAGTTGAGACTCCAAAATTTCATTTGAGTGCCGATTTGAGTCCTGACTGCTCCACTTTCAATCCAATGCACTGCTAATGCACCTGGGAAAGAAGCTAAAAGTGGACCAAGTGCCTGGGCCACCTGCTACCCACCTGGGATGCCATGATGGAGATTCGGCTCCAGACTTAGGCCAGGTCCTAGCTATTGTGGCTATTTGGGGAGTGAACCAGCAGATGGAAGAGCTGTGTGTGTGTGTGTGTGTGTGTGTGTGTGTGTGTGTGTGTGTGTGTGTGTGTGTGTGTTATTGTGTCCCTGTGCAACTCTGCCTTTCAAATAAATAAATCTTTTAAAAATATACATAACACACAGTCTCTAAATTCATTTGTGGTATATATGAAAAGTTTTCTTCTGGTTATGATTTAAAAGTATAATTGAAGAGAACTAGCTGCCTGCTTAGAAGACATGATAATTGTATCAGCAGAGAACAGCAGATTTGCCATTAAGACAAATGTGCTATAATCCCATGCCTCAGGCGGCAGGCAGTCATTAGGTGCTGTAAGCTGGAATTATCGCAGGCCTCCTGCCTAGCCTGGGTGATACATTTTTTTTTCCTTTTTTTTTTTTTTTTCAAGGCTATGGTTCACACCTATCATTGATTCTTTCCAAAGATATCCTCTGCCGACACCTTCTATGTCTCCCCTCATGGCACAGGTGAGTTTGAATTCGCAGACATCCTCCCCATTGGCCCTAGAGGGACCGCGTTCCGCTTGGGAGGCAAAGCAAGTGCACTATAGTCTAATTCTATTATTGAACATACAGACTCCTTATGTCTTACCACAAACCTTTTGGAGTCTGCTTTGCTAGTCTGAAGTCAAGCATAGCCAGGAAACTGGTCATTCATCCAGGAACCAGAGCCATGCCAGAGCCCCAGACTGAGAACTGTTAAAGCCAACGGGTACGAGTCATGGTTTCAATGGGGGGTTGGTTGCATGTCCTCCTTCAGACATGGGGGCACAACCATTCCATGTGGGTAGAGGAGGAAGGCAACTGGAAATAAGTGGACAAGAAATCAGTCTTTAAAAAGGCTGCCTCTCCGGGGTAAGAAATAGGAGGTGGAAAAGACAAAGGATTCGGGAACAAAAGCAGAGAAATGAACCACCACAGCCACTTTATTTTGTTTTCACCAGGTACCAGTGACTATGGCAAGGATTTTATGTGGCTTGTTTGTACAGAGAGTTGGCGCTTTGGGCTCCATACACATTATCTCATTTAATGCTGTCAGCTACTCTAGAGTTTACACTCTATTGTTAACCTTACATTATAGGGGCAGAAACTGACTCTCGGCACAATTACACAATGGCCCAACCTCAAGCACGTAGTAAACAGAGCATCCAGGGCTCCAATCCAACCTTTTCTTATCTCCAAAACTCAAGTTCTAAATTCTGGTGCCTCCCATCATGCAAAGGATGGCTGGAAATGGTGCAAGCAAACACGGGAGAGTCTGTATTGTAAGAATTGAAGGCTATGTATATTTTTTTAAATCACAGACTGATTCCCATAATGCTATATATCCTTGTATCTGCTATTTCAAATGGCAGATGGAGGACATGAGCTCTGCGGGAGAATCTGTACAAGAAAAGCCAACACCAGACTTTTTCAAAAGGACAGTAAAAGAGAGGGCCTTAAGTGACCCAGGTCAAGAGAAAGTTTCTGCATCACAACCTCAAGCCCACACCAAGGAAGAGACTTAAGAGTTACCCCAAGGCCTGGTGAATGAATGCCACTGGGACCCACTGAGGGACCTCTGAAGCAGGACACACGGCTGGCCATTCCCTAACAGCACGCATCCCCGAGCTCCCTGCCTCCCTGGCCTTCTCCTGCTTATTGTCTCCAACTGGCCTTTAACCTCAAAGCAGCAGCAGTTTTAAAAATCCATGCCTCACTTGTGTTTTAAAATGCAGTAGTATGGGACACAGTGCAATGGCACCGTGGCTAAATCCTTGCCTTGCATGTGCCAGGATCCCATATGATGCCAGTTTTTATCTCAGTTGCTCCGCTTCCTTTCCAGCTCCCTCCTTATGGCTCTAGCAAGCAGTGGCAGACGGCCCAAAGCCACGGGACCCTGCACTTGCGTGGGAGACCAAGAAGAAGCTCCTGGCTTCAGATTGTCTCGGCTCTGGCCATGACAGCCATGTAGGGGTGAACTAGCTAGCAGGGGAGGATCTTTCTGTCTGTCCATAAACTTGATCTGCCTTTCCAATAAAAATACTTTTTTAAAAAAAGTTGGCAGATCTAAACTGAAAAATAAAGCCAAATAAATCTGAGGGTTCATAAAGCCCTTTTCCTTAAGTTCACTCTGTATTAAACTCTTTACTGCTGGTCCTTCAAAATAAAAATAAAAAAAAAAAGTGGTGGAGGTGGGTAAAAGGCAAGAAAATATTGTAACATGAAGGACACAAAATTAACTATTAACTATATACATATACATAGTAACTACTGTGAAACAATCTTACCAATTTACTGTAACGATTTCCCATAGGAACTGTTCTAAAAAACATTCTTCCCACCTTCAGCATTGACCCTGGGGGTCAGTTTAGCAATGGGAGGTGTACAGACCTTCGTCTCTCGGATCCTACCGGAAATAACAGACGCACCTACTGCTTGAAGCATATTAGGATTTTCAAGGGAAACACACAGAACCCAAGGATCAGTTATTACCATAATGCATTTAAATAGTTTTAAAACTTCTGTAATGGAAATGTGTAGTTTACACTAAATCTCTCTTTTAGGGGGGCTTCTTACCCTTTGGAGCTCCATCTAATGATTTCGCAAACTTGCTGCCCAGGATCAAAGCTTTGGGGCAGAACAACACAGCCAAAACTCTACACCCAGAAAGGCACAGCAAAGCCGGTGCCCATCAACAGCACCTGCTCCTAAGCCCAGCCATTTTCTCTAGCCGCAGCCAGCAGACCGTACTCCAGCATCAAATCAAAAACCAAGCTCTGGCTCAAGAGGTAAACAAGTCGTGTTTCTCAGCAGACACAGGTCTCTTTCCTAGTGAAAGACAGACACACAGAAAGAGACAGAAAGAGGTGCAGAGAGCTCCGCCTGGGTCACACAGCGCAGAGCTACACACTGGCTCTCTTTGGAAGGAGAAGCATCTGGGGGCGTGGCTTGAAGCAAGATGGAGCTGTCACGCAAGACCAGCAGTCGCCCCTGAGTCTTCCAAATGAGCTGTTGGTTCTTATTTGTTGGCTTTTCCTACAGATAAGGAACAACAATAGCAGTGACCTCAGACTCCTTGCATGAACACGAAGCCATCAAGACACAACTGAACAGGTGCCGCCTAGTCCTACTCTTACAGAATTTCTTCTGAAGTCCTTTCCTGGCCTCTGCATTTCATTTCCTTTTTCTCCCAGTGGTTGGAAAGCACTGAAAGAAAACACTGATTCGGGAAGCCCCAGTTATCAGAACGTCACGCCACCTACCCCCTTAGTGACAGCGTCAAATCACTTTGCTTGCTCATGACACTTGCAGCCACGACAAGGCATTCTCTTTTCCCTTGAAGTCACTTTTCAACACACTGTGATTTCCTTCTTCATCAAAAGACAATGCTTGAATGATTCCTTAAAACGTGTATTCTGCAAGCAATGAATCATTCCTCTAATTTCCGGCTTCAAGTTTAAATCAGGCATGGCTGTTCTGCTGAGTTAATAAGCATATTCATAATCAGATCTTTGGGAATAAGTCCTTAAAATATTAAATTATTTAAATCATTCACAATGAATCTCTCCAGTTCCATCAGCTGGTCCTCCTTGGGCCGGCTCTCCAATCCTCCAACCTGCCCGCTATGTGCATTAGCTATATTTAACTTTAAGCCCTGAAGAAATGCTACAGACCTCAGCAAGCTAATCCTAAGCATTCCTTCCACTCAGAGACTCACTTACAAAGGCAGGAGGGATGAATCACTCTTTAAAGATGACAAAAACAATTAACAGACCAAAGTGTATTTTGTTCAAGATTTCTGCCACAGGGATTCAATCAATGTTATCACCCCTAACATCAGACTTCGGGGCCCAGCGCATTGGCTCAATGGCTGAATGCTCACCCTGCACACACTGGGATCCCATATGGGCACTGGTTCATGTTCAGGCTACTCCACTTCCCATCAGTTCCCTGTTTGTGGCCTGGGAAATTAGCTGAGGATGGCTCAGAGCACTGGGACCCTGCATCTGCGTGGGAGACCTGGAGGAAGCACCAGGCTCCTGGCTTTGGATCAGCTCAACTAGGGCAGTTCTGGCCAGTTGGGGAACGAAC
Source organism: Ochotona curzoniae (assembly GCF_017591425.1). NCBI lineage: Eukaryota > Metazoa > Chordata > Mammalia > Lagomorpha > Ochotonidae > Ochotona > Ochotona curzoniae. The sequence continues at coordinate 19,755,680 of NW_024466307.1, forward strand.
CAGCTGATTAAAGATCTTTCTCTATCTCTCCTTCTCTTCATAAATCTGACCTGGCTTTCTGATACAAAATAAATCTCTTTTAAAAATGGACTTTGGGGCCCGGCGCAGTGGCGCAAGTGGTTAAAAGGCCTCGCCTTGCACGCCCCGGATCCCATATGGGCACCGGTTCTAATCCCGGCAGCCCCGCTTCCCTTCCAGCTCCCTGCCTGTGGCCTGGGAAAGCAGTCGAGGACGGCCCAAAGCTTTGGGAACCTGCACCCGTGTGGGAGACCCGGAAGAGGCTCCTGGCTTCGGATCGGCATAGTATCGGCCCGTTGCGCTCACTTGGGGAGTGAATCATCGGACGGAAGATCTTCCTCTGTCTCTCCTCTCTGTATATCTGCTTTTCCAATGAAAAAACAATAAAAATAAATCTTTAAAAATGGACTTTGGGGCCTGGCGCCATGGCCTAGTTAGTGGCTAAAGTCCTCACCTTGAACGCACCAGGATCCCATATGGGCACCAGTCCTAATCCTGGCAGACCCACTTCCCATCCAGCTCCCTGCTTGTGGCCTGGGAAATCAGTAGAGAATGGTCTAATGCCTTGAGACCCTGCACCCGTGAGGGAGACCCAGAAGAGCTCCTGGCTTGAGATCAGTGCAACATCAGCTGTTGCGGTCACTTGCGGAGTGAATCATCAGACGGAAGATATTTCTGTCTCTCCTCCTCTCCTTATATACCTGACTTTTCAATAAAAATAAATAAATCTTTTAAAAAATGGACTTTGTTAGATTTTTATGATTGATGTAACAAAGAACCCACCTCTTCCATAAGGAACAGAGGAGCTTCTACCTGTAAGGATGCTTTTTGTTCATAGTAAGCACCTTGACCTAGAGAACTACAGAAGATAAATTCACTCTTCACAGGAATGTTAATCTCCTCTGTCCAAAGGTTGGGGGTAGGGGGGGAATTTTGACTCTAATAAACTGTTACTTACATTGATTTATAAGTGTCAACATTTGTAAGAAATAACTTCATACAAATTTTTTTTAGGATACATTGCTTCTATAATTTTAACATTAATTTTTTAGGAATGTGTTTGTAAGTCTGAAAATAGACCCAGTTCAAGCTCCACCTCCACCCAACAGGCCCAGAGAGAAATGACTGGGTTTCCTGGGCCAATGGGGTCAGTCCTCTGAGATAGCATCTGTAGGGCCCCTGGGTCCCTGACCCAAGTCGTAGCCTCCCAGGGTGGGCTGGGTGCCTGCCAGGAGCATCAGGCTCCTGGACACTCAAGTGAGGGCAAGTCCTCTGGCTCGGCAGGAAGGGCATGCTCTCAACCCTAGAGCCACTGAGCACCAAGCCTAAACCATTAGAATGTTTCAGCTCAGTTAACCTCCTCATCAGCATTATTTCCATTTCCAAGGGAAGATTTCTGCCCAAACTCCGAAACAAGCAGAGAGCTCAGAACAGAATTTTTTTTTAAAGGGTAAATTGTGAAATTGTGTCAGATAATGATATTACTATTCAACAGTTTACTTCAGATCTGGGGTTCTGCAACCCTGCAAAAGCTATCATGAAAGCCATTTCACAAACAGAATGGGTTTAATTGGATGAAATAAAATCCAATTTTATTTATGGCCCCAAATTGAATAAAACCTGGGATATTTCCTTCCCTTGAGCATAGGAGGAAGTTGCACTGCGACTAACGAGGGCGAAAAGGCAGGCCAAGAAAAGGTTCTCTTCTCTACAAGGCCTCCTTCTCTCCAACCAGGCCCCTCTCCAGGGTTCAGGCTTCCTGATCACCCCAGCGGCTGCAAAGCAAAAGAGATGACACACTTCTTCTGAAACGCCCATAGAGACAGGGCTGTTTCACAGCAGAGCTTCAATCAGATTCTAAAGGCAAAACTATTACAGAAACAGTAATGAAACTATTTATGTCCCCCCAAAAAATCATAACTAGGTAAATTAAAAATGCAGAGAATTTTTTTTTTAATGCAACTGATGCAGCAGGGAAGCCTGGCAGGTAAGAAGGCGCATCCAATATCAGAATGTCCGGAATGGATTCTGAGCTCCAGCTTTGGACTCCAGCTTCCTGCTACTGCACACTCAGAAGCACCAGGGATGGCTCAAGGAACTGGGTTTGTTGGCCACATCAGAGATGTGGATTCACTTCCTGGCTCCTGGCTTCAGACTAGCACAGTGAGAGCCCTGGTCAGCATCTAGAACTACACATGGCAATTCACTCCCTCGCTCTTTTCTCTGTCAATATGTTTTCTGTGTTTCTTAAATTATTTAACCAGCTACTTAATTTAAAAAAAAAATAGTGAAGCTTTCAAACATTTTGGGTAAGTTACAAAAGAAATACCAGGAAAAAAAACTATCATCCACTTAAGATGATCACTCGTGTATTATAAACTAACAAGGTTCTTAGCTCAATTTCTCACTTCAACATATTTTGCCAACCTACAGGCAAGCTACACTCAGACCACATGTACACTAAAAGTAGATATAAGAGTGAGTAAGAGTCTAAACTGCTGAGAATAAAACTCTATTGAATTCAAAGTTAAGTAGTACAACTAAGAACAAATCTGGACTGGTCCAAACTTAGCAGAGCTAATAAGCAAGGAATCAGAATGTGTGTCCATCCTAAAACTACTAGTACAAACTAAATAGATCCAGAGCATCTGTGTCAGTCCTTCACCAAATGATAGAATGATGAGTTCATGTCCATTTACTTGATTGATTCAGTGTCAGAAAAGCTTCAGCCTCCCCTATACTCAGTACCTAATATAACTCCTAAAGTTAAAAAACTAAGAACACGCATAGTAAGACCCTAACTGTCCAAACTGATTAAAACCACAAAAATAGATCTCACGAAAAAAAAAAAATATCCTGATAGAGAGCTAAGTCATGGCCCAGCCATCTAGAATCAAGTAATTGCCACAGCCTGCATGTGTAACAGTGCTGGTGTATGGAAGGGGGTAGACGGGACCAAATCCTGGATGGCCATGAACCCTGGACAGCCATGAACCCTGGAGTAAAAACAGAGCTTCTCACACAGGCGTTTGCTCTGTGCCCAAACACCAAGGTTGCAGAGCAGCTCCACTGCAAGTCTGGGCTGCAGGCAATGTCCCATAAAGCACTATCCAAAAATGACTACAAACACAACATGGAGAAATAATAACCATTTAAGAAAAATGGGAATACTAATCACCCTGATTGAGCCACTCCTAGTCCATGCCTTATGCTGACTCATCACACTATATGTCATAAGTGTATAATTACTATATGTGAATTTAAAATTTGCTTAAGTTTAAATTTACACATGGTCTGAGTGACGCTGACATTTTTGAAGGTGTCAACCCACAGGTTATTTCCTGCCTGGCCACATTTCTTCTAACGTTCACAGATCTGGTGGCGTGTTCTCCCTTGTGCAAATGATCCTCTCTGTCTGGAAATCAGCCAGCAACATCCCCTTCTCACAGCAATAAAACTTGCCAGCAGCAGGTGAGGTCACAGCCCAAAGCCACGGGCGTAAGAGCCTGGCATCCAGAACTGGTCAAGGCAGCAGTCCTTCCCCACTTGTGGCAAGGCTCTCCACCCTCCACCTTCCTGCCTCCTGGACAGTAGAATATCAACCAGCCCTGAGACAAGTGTTTCAGGAATATCCCGGGGAACACAGCCACAGCCAAGCAAGCTTTAGGAACAAATGGACAGGAATACCCACTCACCCGGGGAAGCAGACATCAAACGAGAAAGTACATTGTGAACTTGACCCTGAGAGGAGGCATCTGAATTCCCTGGCAAATACCCACCTTCAAGGGAAGAATTTCCCAAGACAGTCCAGCCCAGAGGCAGCTCCAGCTGGGTCAGAGCCAGCACGAGCTCCTCGTCCAAAGCAGGCAGGGCTCCCGCCGTTAGGGCAAACGGGGTCAGCAGGGTCTGATGGCTCCAGGTGGTGAGGCGGTCAGCCTGGGTCACCAGCAAACGGGCCAGCCTGCAAGCCATGTTGTCCACATAGGTCACCGAGCCGGAGCCCATAGTCACTGGTGAATAGCCTTCTGAGCAGAGACACACGGACACCACTACTGTCTCCTGAAGCCCGTGGCCTGCATGACAAGAAAATAAAGAGGTCAGTCCCAGGGGATCATGCAAAAAGCTCAGTTAGCCCTGCCTGAGCACGCAGCTTGGTACAGCAGAACAAGGTTGCTGCCAGAGGAAAGCTGACCACATCTCAGAAGAGACTGTCAGGAGCCCTGACCACCCCAGTGTCTGCTCTCCTGCCATCTGCAGCCACTGCTGCCTGGCACGCCTTCGCCTTCTACTTCCACCTCGAGCCCTCATTCAAGTCTGTCGTTGGACAGGCCTGCTGCCCCTCTCCCTGCCATTTTCTGCTCAGCCGTGTATATTTACATATTTATGGAAGGGATGGTTTTCTAAGACAACCCCCACAAAATGGCACAAATTCATTCTATTCCAGAGAATGCATTTGAGTGTAAGCTACGCGAAGTCTGTGCTCCACTTGGGCAGCACATATACTCCAATCGGAACGAAGCTAAGGGAAGCCTTCCCACCACATACTCTACATAGCCATAGCCACATACCGTCCAATGCGCCCGTTCATTCCCCAGATGGCCACAACAGCCTAGGCTGGACCAAGCTGAAACCAAGAGCTCCAACCCAGTCTCCCACATGGGTGGCAGGAGTCCAGTGGCTTGGGCCATCTTCTACTGCTTTCCCATGAGCATTAGCAGGGAGCTGGATTAGAAGTAAAACAGCCAAGGCTTAAACAGGTGGCCATACGTGATGTAGTTATTGCAGGTGGAGGCTTAACGCACTATATCACAAATCTGGTCCCTGTTATATCTTTCCGATATAGATAGGAGTTGATGGGCCAGAGAGAGAGATGTGCTAAAACATGCTTATGGTCTCAGAAATTAGACAATGGACTAATTGAAAGAGCAAGACCAAGCATGGCTGAAAAACAGTCACATCTTTCCTACTGCAGGTATGTTATCTTCTTGCTCGCAGTCTACCTTCTTCCACGTGAGCTGGTGGACCCCAGCAGCACTCAGATCACTTTTTAAAAACAGTCAAGTCTGCATTTAGAATAGTGAGACGCAGGAGCTAGAAACACTGGAGGGAAGAAGGAGAGAGGCTGGATAATGCGCGATCAAAAGCTTAACAAAAGGCAGCCAGACCTCACAGAAAAACTGAAGGACCCTTCCTTGGATGATAAAACTTCAGAGGGCCTCAAAGATCCACTGTTAAAAAATAATAATAATAACCCTTTTAATAAGGACCAAAAAAATCCTCCTTATCTCACAAGCAATAACATCTTATGTATTTATCTTCATTTTTTATTGGAAAAAAAAAGTGTAAAGGACAAAGACAGATTAAAATGTTTGCACCAGCCAGGACTGGGTCAGGCTGAAGCCAGGAGTCCAGATCTCAGTTTACAGCTCCCACATGGGTGACAAAGACCCAAGGACTTGAACCCTCAGATCTGTTGCCCCTCAGGGTGTACACTAACAGAAAGCTCAAGCAAAAGCAGAAGCAGAAGAGCTTGGCTTAGAATCTGACACACCAAAACGAATTGTGGGCATTCCAAACAAAGCATCAAACCACTGCATCAAATGCCTGCCCAGGTCAAAGACTGGTCAAAGTTGGATGCTCACAGATGCATATCGCACACGCCAATGCAAATGTCAAATACACCTCTGAGAAGAGCTATTCACTCACAAGATACTAATCTTTTATCTGTCACCAAGGTACTTGAAGACAACTGGAAGAATTACAAATTCCAAAACATCAACATTTTGGTGGCTAGGAGAAAAAGTTCTGGAGCCTAAAATCAAGCAAGAAAGATCATGGCGGCAGAGGGTGCCAAAGAGAGAACCTCAGGCACCAGGGGAGCGAGGCATGGGAGAGACAGGCCGCCTACGTGGAATGAGGAAGCAGGAACGAAGACAAAGCGTGTCCATTCTGCTCAAGCCAGTCCTGGAGACAAACTCTGGGATTAGGAGGTAACACTTAAGATACAGTCTTTCCTGCACTTGACTGCATCCCAAGCACACACAGCTTGGAGAGTCGGGGCAGGCAGGAAGATGGGCCTGCCCAGACAAAGTCAGGGCTCCGGATGGAGGTGCAGACACGGCGGAAAGGGCCACAGAGGTAGGAGATCACTAGGTGAGCGTCTTTGCCACAGGTTCACATACACCCGCATGCAAGGCCTTGCAACACAGCCTCGTTTGCCTCCTTGGGCCCTTCCTGGCTCCTGTGCCTGGACTGACAATGAGGAGGACACCTCACCTGGAATGCTGGACTGGAGAACGTTGGCTTCCACACGCTCTGCAATCACGATGTGTCTCTGATGGGATCCATTATAGATAAAGTAAAACTCAGCATCTTCGGGGAGATACACATTTTTGCCAAATGTCGCATACACAGTTGTCCGTCCCTGAAAAAATGAGTAAGTCAGGGCACAGTCATACTTTTTTGTCCTGGCTCTAGGAAACCACAATCCAAAGGGCCCAGGCCCAACTCAGTGTTGATCAATGTATCACTCTGGGTGGCTCAGCTCAAATATCACCAATGCTTTCCAAAAACAACGTTCCTGACATGTAGGAAGATGCTTCCTGTTCTGCGTAGGTGTTGGGTGTGCCAGAGCTGCTTTGCTCTGCAAAGCTAAGAAAGCTCAGGACATTGAGAAGAAACGCTCTGCTCGTTAACTAGATGCAGGAGTGTGATGTCTTTTCCCGAAGTTGTAGCTGCCGAAGATCATTTGCTCGTATTCATTTTCAGCCTGTCCATGAACTAGTAGTAATAGTACAAACCTTCACAATCATTAGCCTTAGTTCTGGCTTCACCCTGTACTGCAGCATTGTAGGATGTAAGAACCCTCAAAGAGCCACCAAGCCACACAGCTCCATACACAGGGCTAGTGACCCCATTGGCCAGTCCAGTCTCATCTGCCAGCTGTCTTTCCTGGGGAATTTCCGAATCTTTATTCACAACTGGCCTCACACTTTTCTCTGAGAAACTTCCGGTTGGCCCAAAGCCCTGCAGAGTTCTTTGATGCCAAGCAAGGGGAACTGTCAGCCCGGGGCACTGAGGACAAATGTCGGAGGAAGTAGGACAGAAGGCTGATGCTCTCAAGGCAGGCTATTTGTAAAGGCTGCTTTGGCAGCGTCCCAGCCACAGAAGCAAGCCTACCAGGTCACCTGGGGACCCTGGAGGCTTCAAAGGATTCCCGATCCTCCCTACTAGAAACTCAAAAAGGCAGGCCAGAGCCAGACTTCAAGGAGAGGGCACATTCCGCCCAGCCTACAGGAGCGGCCAGGAGGGAGAAGGGTCAGAGCTTAGCATGCCTTGTGGAGAAGCATCTGGGATGTTATGTGCTCTTCCAACCAAAACAAGCCTGCTCCCAAGAGGTCCTCTCACCTACAAGCCGGGGAGAAGTGAGCAAAGTCCACCCAGTCTCCTTGACTTGCGCTTGACAAGTATCAGTCCAACTCCTCCCAGGCTACTCGAGGACAATCAGAACAAAAGCAAAATCAGTGTCAGGCTCTCTCTCTCTTTTTTTTTTTTCCAGTAGCCATGTGGTTTTTGGGTCCAAATGCTTTCAAAATGGAATAGCTATTTTTGAGTCATTTGCAATCCATCACACACACACACACACACACACACACACACATACACACACTTTCACAAGGTCTCTGAAACGATGAACTTGGAAAAATTGGAGAGCTTTGAGAAAATCATCAGTCCTCAGTTTTCAATTGTCCTTTCTCTTTACATAACTGTGCAGGCACACTCACACACACGTAATCAATAGAAAACAACGGGCCAAGAAAAATCTGCCATACAATAGCTTCACCAAAGTTCAGGAAGGAGAACTGAAAAAGCAAAAAACAATAACAAATGTCTAACATGACTGAGAGAGGAAACTTCGATGAAATTCCATTTCCTAAAAAAGGAAGAACATCTTGCATTAGTCATGTTCATGGTTGCTAAAGGGACTGTTAATTACCCAGGGACAGAATCTAAGCTGGCCTGTTCACAGCTGGCTTTCTTAGAAAGTGTATAAACAGATCAAGATTTTCACAAGTCCCAAGGATATCTATCTAATCTGCATCTATTCAGAAAAATGGTCATATTTTCAATTTAGTTGGTTAAACAAGGACTACAACTTGTGAATAATCCTATACAAAGCAATACAATCAAAACTCACCACACAATTCACTGTGCTTCTCTTTCAAGAATCACAGAGTGGGTTGCTGCCCTGACCTGGCAGGATAAGCCTCTACTCATAGAACTGGTATCCCATATGGGTGCTGGTTCGTGTCCCAACTGTTGCACTTCCCATCCAGCTCCCTGTTAATGGCCTGGTAAGGCAGAAGACAATGGCCCACGTGCTTGGGTCCCTGTACTCAAATGGCAGACTGGAAGAAATTCCTACCTCCTGACTTTGAACCAGTCCAGCTCCAGCCATAATAGCTACATGGAGAGTGAACGAAAAGACGGAAGATACGCCCCTGACCCTCTGCAAATCTGACTTTCACATAAAAATAAATATATCCTTTTTTAAAAAAAGTCACACTGTATCTCATAAATATGTATAATTATGTGCCACATACCATGCTTTACATTAGCGAAAATAAACATATTAGAATGAAAAAAAAAGAGAGAGACTCCTAGAAGCCCTCGCACTAAGAATAACACTCAGCAGTAAAGAGGCACTTACTGACAATCACAGAGACTGAGGATAGAGTTAAAGATATTATGGAAGAAGGGAACACATGATACAAAAACCAGAGAGACTCTCAGAGATAGAAGAAATGAGGAAGGGCTGGCACTGCAACGCAGCACCCCAGAAGGGCACCAATACCTGCTTTGGACTGCTCCATTTCTGATCTAGCTCCCTATTTACACAGCTGGGCAAGTAGCATAAGATGGCTTAATTCCTTGGGCCCCTGCCACCCACATGGAAGACCTGGATGGAGATCTAAGCTCCTGGCTTCTGTCTGACCCAGTCCTGGTCATTAGAGCCATTTGGGAGTGAACCAGCAGGTGGAAGAATGTCTCTCTCTTTCTGTCTCACTCCCTGCCTCTCTGTAACTCTGTCCTTCAAATAAACAAACAAATCTTTCAAATAAAAAGGGGGTGAACAGGAGAGGGAAACGAGAAGAAGGTGTGAAGATAAATGAATAAGAACATGTACACTCAGAAAAGATACAGCTCAGCAGAGACAGAGTCAGGTAAAGACAGACAGAAAAACAGCAGGAGGAGCGGACTTCTGGGAGAAAGACAATGGAACACACAGTGCGCCAATAATCCACCACAGGGGACAACTTGTGGCTCACATCAGAGCTTTTCTGACCACTGTGGCCACTGAAACCTGCCCCTCTTCCAAAAAGATCATCAATTTCATATTTGCTAAAGATAAATTATAGTGCACGGAATTTCAGCATCCCATCTGGATCCCACTACATTCTTTACACCAGGCAATTAAAAATCATAAACTTTTCTAAGTCAATCTGTTGGCATCGATACCAGGAGAGTTTGACACACACATAACAGAGCTACACTCTCATGTTTCTATCAACTCACTATAGCCCAAATAAAAGCACTCGAACATTCCACTGGAACATCTGAAAACAACAGGAGGTGTGTTAGGCAAAACAGTGTCCCCAAATGAATCTATGAATGTAATAGATTCCAGTTAAAGCCAAAACTGATTTTGCTCAAATGAAAGTCAATAGGCTTATTTTAAAGTTCATCTGAAAGTGTAAATAACAAAAACAGAAATATAAGTTTGAGGAAAGAATTATGTTTGGGCTGTCGGAGGAGGGGGAGGTTAGGGTTTGCCCTAACACAAAGCAAACCACAATAACTCCAAGGTAAACAGTGTGATAGTGGCATAGAGACAGACCACGAAGTGCATACTCCAGAGGCAGGCACACACACCCTTGGAAATGATAAAGGTGGCATTCCAAGCAGTGAGGAAACTGTAGACTATTAAATAAAGGTTCTGACACAATGGTCATTCATTAGTGGCAAAAATACATCTCCTATCAAGTAGCTAAAGTCTCAGTTCAGTATCTCACATCAAAGTCTATAAGGGCATAAAAATTAGAAGACTATTTAAAAGCATTCACTATTGAACAAAATGATGGAAATGAAAGACAGCTACATTTTCTCCAACATTGACACCAAACCTAACATCTCCACCTGGTTTCATTTTTCCTAAGGTTTTCGGTCCTTTTCTTATTCTCAATCATTACACAGCTGTGCTCACAGCACAAACTCACACACCGACGTTCTCTCCTCTCTCCTTTCAACAATATTTGTCTAGGTTAAGATCTTTAGTTGGGCCATGAAAATGCGATCTTTATGTGATCGCATTTCATCTAATATTTCATGGTCCAAGCCTACGACTATTTCAACATTCCACTATTGTTGCACGTGAAGTATACTTCCATATTGTTAATATTATAAACACTACTATAATAAACATTTTCTTGTATACTCTTATGCGAAAAGTTCAGAAATAAGCCCAAAAAAGTGAACAAATTGTCATGTCACAAACTGCTAAACTGTTTTTCCAATAATGTATTCATTTTCATTATCTCAGAGACTGGTATTGTGGCATAGCATATTAAACTGCCAAGCATGACACAGGCGTCCCATATGGGCACTGGCTGCTCTACTTATGATGTGCCTAGGAAAGCAGCAGAAGATGGCCCAAGTGCATGGGCTCCTGCCAATCATGTAGGAGACCCACAACGGCTCCTAGCTTCAGCCTGGCTTATCCACCAGCCATAACAGTCATTTGGAGAGTGAACCAGCAGGTGGAAGATCTCTCTCTCTCTCTCTCTCTCTCTCTGTAACTCCATCTTTCAAGTAAAATTAATCTTTTTTAAAAACCCTTTTCATCATCACATGTGCTGATAAAGTATAATTTTCATCCCTGCCTTGCCCAAGTTATCTTTTGTGTTGTATCTTATAGTAGCTGATAAAAATGGTAATCTAATCCATAGTTACTGAATAGTGAATATCATATTTAATGTTACTAATTACTAATTTAACTCATACTTTTTTCTTCTGTCTACTTTTGCATAAATTTATTATTGAATGTACAACTTTGTCAGTGGCAAAATAGAATGTCAATTTTAAAAATTTTACTCTTCTTGCTTCTCTTGCATACCTGAACACTTCTAACGTTCCCTTTTCCCAGTTAGTATCAAAGTCACACTCTGCTGCTTAGTGGCACTGTACCACCTCTGAGCCACTAAGGCCCAGAGAAAACTCCCCACCGCTCCTCCAGAAACACTGGAGGAACAAACACAGAATGGAAAGATTGACCTGACTATAATCATACTAATTTGTCTCAATATGGACATTCAAAAAAATCAAGCAAATTCAAATAACACTTTTACCTTAAGCATGACTCTAGAGAAATTCTATTTTTAAAAAGTCACTAATAATTCTTAAAAGGCCAGGCCTTGTGCTGCGTTGTTCCCGAAGATTCAGAAAGGTATTAAACTTTGTGCCACTTACTGTAAACTACCTCATCCAGCCCTCCCACTTCTCCTCTGATGGCCTTTAAGCAGAGTCAGTGACACTAATTTGCATGTTCCAAAGATAGGTTTATGCATTTCTGTCTCTAATGGCCTGAAGAAATAAGGGACCGGGTTAGTCTAATCACCGAATAGTCCTGTTCTAATGTTCTCCGTCCTTTCCTCCCTCTCCTTCCTCTCACCCTCTCTTAGGAGACAATTCATCTGCATATAATTAGACACTGCTAATAACCTTGTTATTTGGCAGGTAATAACCTTAACTATCTGATTTCTAAATACCTGGCATAAGTGTGCCCTCAGCAAATACTGCATCATCAGAAGAGAACCTAACAACCAATGGGCCATGAAAAGATTCTGTAAACGGGTTCCAAGTGGTCTGAGAACCTCTTGAAATTATTAGTTAGGCAGTTTATGTGTGCATATGTGTGTTTGTTTTCAGAGGAAAAGTTTAGGGTTTTCATCACAGTCTCCAAAGATTGAGAAAAGTTTACGAGCTAACAGGCAAAAACAGAAACTTCTGCTGAATGGTCTGGGAAAGCAGCAGAGGATGGCCCAAGTGCTTGGGTCCCTGCATCCATGTGGGAGACCCAGAAGAAACTCCTGTCTCCCAGCTTCAGACAGGCCAGCTCTAACGCTTGCATTCATTTGGGGAATGAACCAGCAGGTGGAAGTCTTTCTCTCTCTCTCTCTCTCTCTCTCTCTCTTTCTCTTGCCCTGTAACTCTGAATTTCAATTGAAATAAAGCTTTTTCAAAGTGACATAATAAGTATATATATTTAGGAAAGCCACCTATTGGCAGACTTCTTCAGCAAATTCAGAACTTAAGCCACATAAACACAGAAATCAAAATGTTTTGATTAGTCATTCACGTTTAATGGAATGAGTCACCACAACACAGTGGAAATAACTTTTGTTTTTGTTAACACAGAATTGACAGAAAAAAAAAAATCATGATAGAGGTCAATAAATCCCAGATTCCTCAGAAGACCAGATGCGGGTTTTAAAAAACTGTTTTGCTTCCTTTCTTTTCAAAATCAGGGACTTACTGATTCCAACAGAAAATAAACAGCTGACACTTAAATGGCGAATCACAGAGGGAAACGCACCGGGTTGGCTAAAAGAGAGCTTAGATTCTAATCTCCACTCTTGCATTATCTTAGTACGTCCTAAAAAAACACAGGCTCCCACGGGATCCCCAATCAGCCACATAAAGAACAAAGCAAGAGGCAACGGAACAGTTGGACATAGCCGGTGTTTTAGTCACACTGGCCTGAGTCACCACTGAGACAGCCACCTACAACTACTCGCTCTGTTGTACTCCACAGTGATGAAAATCCAGGAACTTCACTAAGCACGAATGAGCCCTATTCCTGTCTGGCATTCCTGAGCCACGGAATACTTTGATATAAATATAGACAAAAGTGACAGCACCTTTAAGAGGCAAATGACAAGGATGCCAAAGGGATGCAAAAGCCATATTGTCGAAGGAGAAACAATTGGAGGAACTCGGACTGTTTTGCCAAAGAAGAGGCAACTTATGGGTAAACAGTCAACATGGCAAATATCTGAGGGTCACTCATGCAGACGAGGGATTAGACATGTTCCGCAGACCCCCAGGGACAGCACAGAACAATGGAGGGAAGAATGGGGACAGAGTTCAGCTCCAGGGAGAACCATCTGAGGATCAGAAGTGTCTGAAGACCTCAAGGACTGCTTCTACTCGGGAGGAAAAGGCACCACCAGGATATTGGGGGAGGTTTCTTATTGTTTTCTTTCTGTCTGATCTGCTTCTTCTCAGAGAGGATGAGGCTAAAAAGCTGGAACAGTTGCCATATCTTCAGAGTCGGAATCTAAAATATCTGATGCTTAATTCTTGATGAGTAATTCTAATATAAAAATGGGCAGGTCTAGATCATTGGAATTTTTTAAAATTAATCTCTTTTGCGCATTGCTTTCTTTTTCTAGCTCCCTACCTGATGCCAATTTTCATTCTCTGATATAGATGATCTGCACATTGAGATCAGGGGAGCCCTGGGTTCTAACGAAAGATGTTGGGAGTTTAAAACCACCCCACCCACCTAAGTTTTATTTTAAAAATATGTTTTCAATTACAAAAAGAAAAGATTGTTATTCACTTAAATGTATTATTCATCAATTTTCAAGGCATGGGAAAAGGCCTGAATTGCCAGCCTGTCAATATTCTATTGAATTGATACAGACAATGCAAACTTAATGAACACATTTGTATTCACCAAGTTTTGTCATGTATTTCCCCATGTTACTCTGGAAAAATGAAAAAGATTTCTGTACCAAGATACAAGGCTCCCTATCCCCTGCTCAGGATCTTTGAGGCCCTCCTCTGTTGTACTGTGAAAAGCCAAAAATATTCTTACCACAATCAGTGACTAACGGTCTAATACTCCTTCAAGCTCTCCTTATAATTCACGTCTCAAACAAGCTTTATCTTTGCAACACAGGATTACAATTCTTCATACTCAGCTTGAACCCACACTGACAATAATCGCACATGGTTATTGTTTAACACTTGAGATGTTGCCAAACCAAGTGTTGTCTGAAGGTCAGTGAGAGTCACCTGACAGCACTGAATATGCCAAGCCTGAACCAAGACTATCAAGAATACAAAGGACCCTAAATCTCCATGAACGAATTACTCCTGGGCAATGAAGAGCGGCGTAACTACGGGTGTTCTGATCACAGGGCTCCCACAAGCCCTTCCTTTCCACTTGAAGTCCTTATGGTGCAAAGGCAGGGCCAGTGCCCTTCACTGACCTCTGAGTCAGAATATCCAGGGAGTGTAACAAGTGCATGCATGCACACACGCTCTCCCAAACACATACTCCACAGTCTCAAACTCTCTCTCTCTCACACACACACACACACTAACACACATACTCTCACGCACACTTCCACAGTACACATTCTCTCTCACATGCATACACACTCTCACACACCTTCACACATGCATGGATACAGACGCACATGTGTGGCAGGTCACTCTCAGTTAACAGCACTCACAGGCCTGCTGGGCCATGCCTGCTGCAGGACAAAAGAACCAGGGAGCCCTCGCAAAGGGGGACAGAAAACAAGAAACCTGCAGACCGCAGAGCTGAGAGAAGCCTTCTAGCTCATTAGAGCAAAAATGTTCCATTTAGGTAAGGAAATCAAAGACCTGCAGCAACAGGTGACTGGATGTGGCTTCCATTACACAGCAAATCAGGGCCCAGAGAGCAGCCTGCCATGCTGCACCCAACCCCTGCCTGCTACTGCAAACTGTGAGCTGGGGAAGCTACAGCCTCTGACTCCTAAACCAATCTTCTCCTGCACCTGTAAGACACTTGATGGAAACAAGTCAGGATCAGAGTCAATCGCTCCCCCAAAGTCCCCCACATCCAGCCCTTCACGGGCTCCCCTATGAAGCAACACGGCATCCTCAAGAGCTGGGGCTTGTCTCTCTACTCTCCTCCGATCACAGCAACAGCAGCTACAAGCCCATGTGGTCACAACCTTGAACCTGCAGCCCTGGTGGAAGCTGAGACTTTGTGGGACCCTGAATCTAAAGAAAGGGAACTGGTTGATCTGGTCGAGAAGATCAAGCACAGTAGTGATCAGGCTGTGGTCTGAGTACGGCTGCTGCCAATCGTAAGGTCCACGCTGAACTCACAAGTGAAAGGGACATGAGCACAAAGATTTGGAAAGTCCGCAGCCTGGCCAGGGGAGGAATAAAGGAAAAACCTGTTCAGGATAATAAGGAGAAAGGGTTTGCTAAGCAGATTAGTCTAGGTAAAAGGGAGGAGCCTTGCACTAAGAGGTAAGGCAAGAAGAAAAAACCCTGCAGGCATTTCAGAGTTCTTGAGGCTGCCGCTCCCATCGCCGTCCCACAAAGGCCTAGAAATGCCAAGAGCTTTCAGAGAGGACCAGGGGACCCTGCTCGTCCAGGACCAGCTGCAGATTCTGGCTTGCCAGTCCAGGCATGATTCCTAATGATGGCAGACTCTGGGACTGTCCATACGACACTGGTTTTGCAAGCGCACAGAATGCAAGCATTATGGAGTCAGGGCAACTGCCAACACGATTTCAAAGAAAAGCCTGAGAGGCCAGAGTTACGGCATGGCATTGCACGTGCTCCTGCATGGAGCAATGGATAGTGAAGCTGTGAACATAGTGCTGCAGAGAAAATTCCAGAAAAGCAGCAGTGCAGCCTCGTGAGACCTGCTATACAAAGTTGCAAGCAGTCTGCCAGGGAATCCTGAGAAAACTGCAGACAACCAAGTGCGGCCTCAGAGAGCAACCCACAAGGAGGCACAAAAGGCCCCAATTAGATTTCAAAGAATGTTTTGTGGGCCTGGCACGGCAGCCTAGTGACTAAAGTACTTGCCTTGCAAGCATTGGGATCCCATTTGGGCACCGGTTCATATTCCATCAGCCCCGCTTCCCATTGAGCTCCCTGTTTGTGGCCTGGGAAAGTAGTCCAGGATGGCTCAAAGCCTTGAGACCCTGAATCCACATGGGAGACCAGTTAGAAACTCCTGGCTCCTAGCTTTAGATTGGCTCAATTGCAGCCATTGCGGTCACTTGAAGAAAGAATCAATCGACAGAAAATCTTCCTCTCTGTCTCTCTCCTCCTCTCTGTACATCTGACTTTCCAATAAAAATAAGTAAATCTTAAAAAAAAAAAGTTCTTTGGGCAAAGAAGGGATCCAGAGTCTGATCACAGAGGCAGAGTCATGGCAGCGAGTCCCCACCAGGACCATGCCAAACAGAAACGTCGGATAGGAGCCACCACAAAGAATTCCCACCGTGGAACTACAGAGAAGAAACTCTAGCCTGTGAGAGCAGAATCATGGGCTGTGGCATAGCCGTGGGAGGCCCAGCCCTCACCACGGTGGGCCCCAGCGTCAGGCCCGGAACCTGGAGACTTTAACATCTGTCCTCTTGCTTTGTCCTTGCTGCTTCCTTGTCTCAGCTGCTGAGAACAGAAATGCGCAGCACGTGCCTGCCCTGCCATTGTATCTTGGAACTCAATAACTTGCACTTGATTCTATACATTGTCCTAGTTTGCCTGGGAGAGCAGGTTACTGCATGGCTAATGGGGTTGAGTTAATACTGGACTGAGCTAAGCTTTGGGGACTTTGGGAATGACTGTAGGTCGTACGTGGGAAGAACATGAGTTTTGCAGCAAAATACTATGGCTTAAACAGGACCTGGAGGCTCTAACCAACACAGACGTTGAAGCTCTGAAATCCTAATGTTGATGGCTGATGGATTAAGAGCAGATTTAATCTAATTATGGCCTCTGAGAGGTGGACCTCAGCTTTAGATCATCAGGAATTCGTCCTCAGATGACAGTTCTGGTGACGGGGTTGGTTATATCAGCCAAGTCTGACCTAGCTTCACTCCCACCTTCCTGGCTCGCCTCTGTCTTTGCCGACTTCGGTCAGATGCTGCAAGAACAGGGTCGCCCAAGCCTGAATTGTGAGCATCCAACCTGAGGCAAAAGAAACCTCACCCTTGCAAAGATGCTCCTCAAAAGTATTTTGAGAGTCTTACAGGGCAGCACCAGGCATCTGGGCAGTAGCGGGGGGACAGAAATATTCCATGTCAGGTTGGAAGTGCTGGTTACAGGCCCATAAGCAATGGTGCCAGAGAAGGGGCTCATCTGACCATACACGTGCTCATGACCCCCTAGTCAACCTGCCCTTCACAAAGATCACCCTACAGACATGAAAGTGTGTTCACATCTAGATTATACACATGAGGTTCTATAGATTTCTTTCTCCAAAATACATTTATACTTCCTAGGGGGAAAAAAAAGGTGTTGTTTTTTTTAAAGACTTCATAGTTATTATCTCTTGGGCACAGACTTCTGAGGAATGAAGCATTTTTACTAGGAGGTGTGTAGATTATAAAAGGCTCAGCCCATTCAGCTCTGCATAGGGTGCCCACAAAGCACAGCACAGGGCAACCACAGCCATGGCACACAGAATTCTATGGAGATGGGGAGGTACTGACAGGGAAGGGCATCAGAAGCCACTCCGTCCCAGTTGCTACCCTCAGGAATCGTCCCCAGACGCACTGCAGTTGGCTGGGACTTTGCTTTTAGCCTAGCGCTTCTAATTTTCCTCTTGTCCAGGCTTGAAGCCTTTGTTGGTGGATTCACGCATGACTAAGTGGCCGCCAGTCCAATTTGTTTTGTTCCACGGAGAGAGTCAAAGGCCCTCCGCATGTTTACAATGGCAGAACGGTGCACCACGCAGGGGACAGATGGTTAGAATCTAGACAAAGAAGTTTCTCTTAAGCTTAACATAGGAACTGGCTTTTTACTTATTATTTTGTTGTTGTAGGAACTGGCTTTTTACTTACTTTTTTTTTTTTTTGTCTTCCTCTTCTTCATTTAGAAGAGTATAAATAACAATAATAAATCTTAACTAATCCTTCTTGAGAATACTCAAAAGACATAATCAGGCTAGTTTTTATAAATAAATTGTTCTTCCTTAGAAATATTTTTCTCTCTCCAAATGGAACAGTGATATTCATTTTTAATGGAGAAAATGAGAGGGACCTAGGAAAAACACAGAAATATTTCATCTCTTTCCTACGTATTTTGAAAATGATTTCCAGTTTTCTTCCATTTGAATGTGGATCTAAATATATCTCCATATTACATAAGAAAGGGCAACTAGCAAACTAATGTTATTGAGAGAGAATATTGTTTGGGCTAATTGGAATATTAAATTATTTTAAGGTCTTAATGGGACTGACTACATTTAGGAACAAAAAAAGAAGTTCTAGCCTAATCTGTTTATTTGGGCAGATCACCAATGAGTGGCTACTTTAAAACCTGGTTAGCCTTACACAGTAACATAAATGGATATGTAGCGAGATATCCATGTTCATCTTTTTCATCTCATTGTCTCTGCAATCCTGA
Organism: Ochotona curzoniae; assembly: GCF_017591425.1. Classification (NCBI taxonomy): domain Eukaryota; kingdom Metazoa; phylum Chordata; class Mammalia; order Lagomorpha; family Ochotonidae; genus Ochotona; species Ochotona curzoniae. The sequence goes on from NW_024466307.1 coordinate 19,774,190, forward strand.
ATTAGTAAGGATTTATCATAACATAGACAGCCATCTCCCCGAATGGTTCTTGTCAAGACTTTTCTGGAGATCAGACTCACATCAGAAGTCATATTCTGCAGGTTCCATCAAGAACCATAAATTCATCAACAAAAAAAATTCACAGTACTGGATCGCTAGCAAGGCACGCCATGAGAAAAGGAACAGGATGGTGTGAAACCTGCTTGGGCTACAAGGTAGGAGCCTTGGGACTTTTCAATCTCTCTGTGCATTCATTCCCAGACACTGACTGGTCCTTACATTCTCTTAGTCCCAGGTATCCACTAAGTAGCTGTGAGACTTTTAGACACGTCATCTATAATCTCTCTAAGCCTTAAAGAGGGGAGAAATCTACTTAACACACCAGGTAAGTCATGGGAATTAGATAAAAGGTTTATAGGACAACACAGTGTCAGGCATGTCAGGCATGTTTAAGCACAGCAATTATCTCTTTCCTGCTCTGCCTTCCTTCTGAAAGGCCAGCATCACATATCCACAGGCACCTTCTTGCTTAGTCTACTGCCTGATCATGGTGTCTCCCCTTGCCAGGTAAGTATTGCTTAGTCTACTAAACAAACATTTGGCATAGAGGTTTTGGTATCTATAGGCCCATATGCGTCAGATACATTTGCCAGCTGCACCTGAATCAATTTTTTTAGTTAACAGTGAGGGGTATGAAAAGATTGTAACTGGCAGGTTCCCAGATGGCGACAGCAGCCACTGGCTGAGTGCTGAGGTCTGCAGGAGGGTTTCCAGATGAGCATGGTGCCAAAAGTGGAGTCATCACAGGACTCAGCTAAGCCTTTACACTTGGGCTTATACAACTTACACAGCTCGCACGGCACTACAGACACAGGAGCAAGGCCTGAGAGGGCCATAGAGGATGGACCAAGACCTTGGGACCCTGTACCTATGTGGGAGACCAGGAAGAAGCTCCTGGCGCCTGGCTTTGGATCAATTCAACTCGAGCCATTCCAGCCATTCCAGATATTTGAGGAGTGAACCAGGGGATGGAAGACCTCTCTGTGTGTCTCTCCTTCTCTCTGTAACTCTTTCAAATAGAAACAATTTAAAACTAAATAAAAACCTAATAAATGAAATGAGTTTAGGCTTTTCTTGCTATGAATAAATCTGAGACTCAATGTATGTTGTAACATGCTTTTTTGAACAGGCATGCATCTTTGAAATTCCTGCAGTTATTCAGATACTAAAGTGGACAGCAAAACAACAAAAGGGGGCCTAGTGGCTAAAATCCTGACCTTGCATCTACTGAGATCCTATATGGACACTGGTTCGTTTCACGGCTGCTCCACTTTCCATCCAGCTCCCTGCTTGTGGCCTGGGAAAGCAGTGAAGGATGGCAAAGCCTTGGGGCCTTGCACCCATGTGGAAGACCTGGAAGAAGCTCTTGGCTCTTGGCTTCAGAATCGCTCAGCTCTGGCCATTGAGGCCACTTAGGGAGTGAATCATCGGACAGATCTTTCTGTCTCTCTTTCTCTCTGTAAATCTGAATTTCCACCAAAAATTAAATATATAAATCTTAAGGGAAAAAAAAGGCGGGGTAGGTTTCTTTGACTTCATGGCAGCTAGCATTTCAGTTTTACTGTTTGCTTTGGACATTAACACTGAGTTGTACAGATTTACATGCCAGCTGTAAAACACAGTTGGTCATGGGGAAGAAAAATGAACGAGGAAAAAGGTGTCATGTTTCCAGGACCCATGTCCTATCTATTCATAGAGTTACTTACTCTTTTCAGCATGGTGATTATCTAGTATCTCTATGGAAAAGCATGCATAACTTAGTGTAGCACCTCATTCTTAACCTTTCTTAAACCAATTTCCATAGTCAAAGTACCCTAAAACACATCAAGGCATTTGTCTGTTACAGCCACTGCTGGTCCAACAGGCAGGACTGATGGGAGAACGTGCACCTGCCCTCCCTCGGCCAGTAGCTGCCTCCACCACCTGGTGTTTCAGAGCTTCCCCGTGTGACACCTGGCCTGTGGTTATTTAGTGCCTCCTCAAGAATACAGTCCCCAGAAAACATTTTAAAATTAGTTGATCATGATGTTCTGTTCCATGAGCACAACAAATAACTTGTTTCTACAAACGTGTTCCTGCTACGGAATTGTCAGTGGAATAGTTAGCAGTCGCCTGGGACGTACTTACACACCTCAGCATCAGGAACCTAAAATCCCAGCGTGATGCACATATTCTCAAACTTGCACAGTTAGAGTTACCGATACTAACTGAAACTCAATACCAGTACTAACTGGTAACTCAGAAACACAGACACAGCAGCTTGAGGCATTCAAAGCATGACCTTGCAGCAAGGCAATGGGCAGCAAAGGGCAGGCTGGATCAGCAACACACTCTGAAAACTTCAGATCAAAGGTCTCCTACAGTGCCCAGTGCAATAGTGTAACAGCTAAAGTCCTCACCTTGAACACGCCGGGATCCCATATGAGCACCAGTTCTAGTCCCGCCAGCTCCACTTCCCATCCAGCTCCCTGCTTGTGGCCTGGAAAAGCAATCCAGGACAGCTCCAAGCCTTGGGACCCTGCACACAAATGGGAGATCCAGAAGAAGTTCCTGGCTCCTAGCTTCGGATTGGCTCAGCTCCAACCATTGTGTCCACTTGGGGAGTGAGCCACTGGATGGAAGATCTTCCCCTCTGTCTCTCCTCCTCTCTGTATATCTGCCTTTTCAATAAAAATTAACGAATCTTCTAAGAAAAAGGTCTCTTACAGAAGACAAAACTTCTAAAAGAGGCTAGGGATGGAGTTTGTGGCCTCAGGACAGAACAGGGAAGAACTACCAGGGGAAACCCCAAAACTCACTCTCCCACAGAACAAGCAGGGGAAGGATGCAAACATTAGAGTCCTGATCTCTTCTTCACATTTCAGCCACCGAGATGGAAAAGGTGTAGGGACTGCAGGACGAGTAGCATTTGGCCCGCTGTGACTTGGAGAAGCTGCTCTTGCATTAGCCCAGGAGATGGGCAGAGCACAGAGGACACAGCAGTGTGGAAGCCAGGCCGAGGGAAAAGTGTCCTCCGGGTAGCCCCATCCAGATTCAGTTCTGATATGAGCAGATGGAGCCAGAAGTTCCCGTGCATTTCTGAAGAACACAGAGATAGCAGCGAGCTGAGAGGTGTTAGGCCCAGTTTGACAGGAAGAAAGATGTGTCCTAGGATTGTAGAGATCCTATGGGGTGACACGGACACGCAGGGCAAAGGTTGAGAAGCAGAGTCAAGCTCCAGGAGCACACGGCTGACACAGACCCAACCACCCAAGTGCAGACACAGACCTGTGCCAGGCACGCAAGGATGGATGGGACCCCTGAGAACTGGGCTGAAGCCAGGGAATCCCCCAGCCCAACTCTTTCCCCCGACACCTGCCACCTCCACAGAGAAACCATCCAGGAAAGCAACCCAGGGGGAAGTATCTGTTTGGGAGACAACTTTATCTGAATGACTGAGAAGGCAAATCCTAATGGATTGTGCCATCACCGCATCAGACCACCCTTTTCGCTATCTCCTATTACCTGGTATTGGGTGGAAAGGGTCAGGAGCTTTAAGCTTTTCTTAGAAAGAGAAGCAGCAGCAGAAGGTGGAGGAGATGAGGAAACCAAATTTCCTCATATCTGTGTATATCTTGAGATTTTTCAATGTTTTGTGAAAAATGTAAAATTGAGAGATTTTATTTGTTCATGTGCAAAAATCTGAAACCCAGGCAAAGCCTTTTCACTATGTTTTGCATGAACTTTCAAAGATTTATTTTCTTTTTATTGGTAAGTCAGATATACAGAGAGGAGGAGAGACAGGAAGATCTTCCATACAATGATTCACTCCCCAAGTGGACACAATGGTTGGAGCTGAGCCAATCCGAAGCTAGGAGCCAGGAGCTTCTTCCAGGTCTCCCATTTGTGTGCAGGGTCCCAAGGCTTGGAGCTGTCCTGGATTGCTTTTCCAGGCCACAAGCAGGGAGCTGGGTGGGAAGCAAGGCCACCGGGATTAGAACCAGAATCCATACGGGACCTTGGCACATGCAAGGTAAGTACCCCAGCCACTAGCCTACTGCGCTGGGCCTGCATGAACTTTTAAAGAACTCTGAAACACATGGGATTCAAAATTTTTTGCACCAAAATAAATTTTTCTTTTACTTCCATTTTCCTTAACCTGTTCTAAGTACTCTCTTATAATCCTTCTAACTGGTATACAGAAGACAAATTCCATTTTCACAAATACTGCTGTAAACAGTAATATCGCTTCCACGGCAACAGCAATTCTTTGCTACTCTGAGAAAGCCCAACCTTGGACATAAGAGTCTTTCACAAGCTTATACACCAGTTTCGGTTTAGCTTTCTCCTATCCCATCTTCATGCATGGAAAGCAATGAGCTTTTTGTTATATTCCCAAAATCTAGGGCAATATTTACTATGCACAGAGCAGTCAATAAAATTTTGCTGCATAAGCAAAAATAATAATGAATAAATGAACATTCAATATTAAAAAACACAATCACTTTTCTATATTTTGATGGGCGGTGGTTGTATGACCGACAATTTCCTTTACTGTCATCATTGCAGTTTTCCAAATATCATGCTGATATTATATATTTCTCAGAAAAGACGAGAGGGTGGCAGTAGCTAAAGGGAGCTTAGAGATTCATCACAACGTGAAAAGGACAGGGTTAAAAACAAAGAGAACAAAAGGACCCTAACAACGGCCTGACCTAAGCAACAGGCCAAGTCCCAGAACCAAAACAGGAGAAAGAGAAACACAAAACAGGGCTCGGGCTGAGGTCTACAACGGAGCAAATCCAACACACTACGTTCCGCCGTTCCGTCAGCGCGGCAGCAGCCCTGCATCGACAAGGAGCTGGCATCATCACACCATCTTCATCTACGTCCACTCCCTGGCTGGACGTTTTCTGGAATGTTTCAATAAATTCCCTTAGTTCACCAATTATTTGGTTAAAGAAGATACTTTATGAGGAATTTGTAAACAGTTCACTCTTGAAAGTTTCAGGAACTAGGAACTTCATCCTGCTCACTCACTTGGCAAGTCCTTGGGCCATCCGCTGCTGCCTTCCCAGGCACATTAGCAGGAAGCTGGATAGGAAGAGCAGCAGGTGGATGGGACTCAAACAGCCGCTCCAAAAAGGGATGGGAGAGTTGCAAGTAGTAGCTTAACTCGCTATGCCCCAACATGGGCCCCAACAGTATCCTTGCAGTGGAAAACAAATAGGAATTTGGACCACAGGAAACACAGGACGTCTTTTAGTTATGAGATTTGCATCCTAAATAGGAATTTTGTAATATTCACAAGGCCTTCGCATTCATAAATGTTTCCTCTAGTATTTAGCTTAATTAAATATTTTTAAAGCAAGGTCATTTAGCTGAAACAGACATTATCTCCAAGCCTTCAAACCAGTCCTTCAAATTACCTCCTTCTTGGATCACTGATATTATTGTGGGCAATGCTGAAAAACATACCCTTTGGAAAAGCCCAAAGGGGTCACCAAGAACCTGAGGCAGCTGGGCTTGCCCAAAAAGAGGCCCTGTTTCCATAACAAAGCAGACACAGACACGAGCTCTCAAGGGCTCGGGCTCAGCCTGTGGAGGACACTCCAGGGGCCTGAGAGGCCTCCAGCAAACACTGGCCAACCAGCACCCCAGGCTCTGACCAGCACAACCGGTTACACCAGTGCTGAGTACCATCTTTGCCCAATTTACTCAAGTCAAAACAACAAAACAGAAGCAAAATCTAAGCAACAAAGGCTTATTTAACAGTCACACAATCCTGCTGCCAATAAATAGCACGGGTAATGGAACACAGCGGCTCCACACAGACCCTGGGCATTCCAGCTTCCTGTAGGCCCTCCACGTCTCCATCACAAACACTCAGGGAAAGAAAGGCGTGTCTGCTCAACACATACAGATTTTTTTTGCATGTCATTATTTCTTAAACAATGCCCTAGAACAACCACTTAGTCAACAGTAACGTATTGGGTTTTACAAATAACTCAGCAACGACTTACAGGGCACAGCGGAATGTGTGGCTTGCATGGCAATGCTGTATCAATTTACAGAAGAGTCTGGAGGGGCCCTGGGGTTTGACAGCCAAAGGGGTCCCAGAGCAACCGCTCCAAGAAGGCTGAGGGACAAATGTACCAAAGCGAAGTACCAACGCAGACACAAGGAGGACTTCCCAAGATCTGTCAAGATCCCTCAAGAACGCTGAAGCAGGGGCGCCAATTTTAGACAAGAATTAAATCAGGGGGTTGGTATTTCAGTAGAGCTGACTTCGGATCACCTCTTGCTACCCTTGCTACCCATGAAAGCACCACTTTGGGTCACAGCTGACTTCCTGATTCAGCTTCCAGCTAATGCACTTGGGGAAGAACAGAGATGGCCCAAGTGCTTGGGGCCTTGCCACTCGCTTGCGCCATCTACATGGAGTTCCAGTCTCATGGCTTCTTTCTGACCCAGCCCTGATCTGCTAGGCCATTTGGGGAGTGATCCAGTGGAGGTACTTTGAAATAAATCAATGTTTTTAAAGAAGGAATTAAAAATGAGGAAATAAATTTAGAGTTGGAATCAATTTAGGCAGTAAAAGTATTATTATCTCATTTATCTCCTTCATTTTTTAAAGATTTAATTATTTTATTTTACTGTAAAGTCAGATTTACATAAAGGAGACAGAGAAAAAGACAGTCCAGGGGTTCACTCCCCAAGTGGCCACAATGGCTGGAGTTGAACCAATCTGAAGCCAGGAGCTTCTTCCTGGTCTCCCACACAGGTTCAGGGTCCCAAGGCTTTTGGCCATCCTTGACTGCTTTCCCAAGCCACAAGCAGGATGCTGGATGGAAAGTGGGACACAAACTGGCTCCCATATGGGATCCCAGTACGTGCAAAGGCAAGGACTTTAGCCCCTAGGATATTGCCCTATCCTTCACTTCTTAATGGCAAGTGATTTAAGTGCAGATTGCTCTTCATTCCCAACAAACCTTTCCTTTAGTAAGAGATTATGCTCTTTCTTTGTAATACCGCAATCTGAGTGGCTCTCAGCTCTGAGCTGCTCCTGGGCCACAGCAGGTGACGCCACATCAGTGCATAAAGAAGGAACTCTGCTTAGCACTTACACCTCATCTTAGAACAAGGGAGACTTCTTTGCAATGCCAGTGTATTTTTATCAAAGGGATTCATAGAAATAATTTTATTTGAACTCAAGGCTCTAGACCTATGAAAGCTCATGAACGCCTTCAACACCACAGTGAATGGCTTATGGGCATCTTCATACTTGGACTGTACCTACGTGGGATCTGCTACATAACACATGAAAACAATCTGCACATGCTATAGACTACAGGTACAATCCATTTTTGCTATAAATAATGGCTTTAAGCTAACAGTGAAACACCAAGTTATTTTATGTCTTCAATAACACCATGTTATTTTACATTCTCAATCAAAGAAGCTCGATGCATGTCACGGACAAGTGCCTTTTAGGTTCTTCATTGTTTGTTTTTGTCTGAAGGGTGTCTGAACAAGGGGCTCCTTGCCCACTGTCTGAGTTGAGGTACAGTAGCTCTCATCGCCTCTCTTGTCTGTGGCAGTCGATACCTAGATTCAACTCTGTTTTCCCCCATGCCTTGAGTTTGAAGCGGGTGACCCAAAGACCCAGGGTCCTTCGAGACTCTTCACGGTAGCATCAGGGCAGATCAGCAGGTGTGGCAGCACAGCCCAGCAGTAGCGGCAGTGCCATGGCCAGCCGCAGACTCAACCTGGGACAAGAAAATGCCTCCAAGGGTGTCAGGTCTCCTGTGGTTGCTATCTCTATTGACCTTGGGGTTTCATCTCCCACTCACTCTGTTGTTGGCCTGAGACAGTGCTCTGCAGCCTGCTTCCAACAGCCCAGACTCAAGTAGGGGAGAGACGCTGTTGCCTGAGTCATAAGAAATGAGAAGGCCTCATAAATAAGCAATCACCTTATATTACAGAAAGAGTAAATTTGCTGGTAAGGATCATATAATGAAGAATCTTGCTCTCTTTCCTTTTTTCTCTATCTAAGCTAATCAATTTTGTGTCTAGATGAAGCTTTTTCAGCACCAACATGTTAGGAAAAAAAACATTTTGTCCAAATTTCTTATTGCATGAAAGTAATCTTCAATGACACATGTCTAAACACTACTCAGCTTAAGAAACGAAGTGACTAAAGGAGGCATCCAGGAATCCTGGGGTACTGGAAATGCTCTCTATTCCAATCTAGGAAATGATGACAATGAAGTACATGTTCACAAAAATGTATTATATGTCCCCTTAAGAGTTGTACATGTGACTGCACGCAAGCTTATCTAGATAAATGTGTATGCATATACACTTATATGCAATACAAAACCATACACACTGAGACACGCAAATCCTAGAAGTGGCATAGGTGTAGACATCATCACTCTGATGAGAAAAGCAGCACAAAGCATTTCCTGCCAATCACCCTCGTCTGGCCTGCTCCCTTCTTTGCTCCTGGACTTTCCTGAGCATTCTCTGCCGAGGTGGGCACACTGCCAGCCCAGCAATAGTCTTCCTGGGAATGGACTGGTCATTACTTCCAGTGTCATTTTCCTTCACACCGCTTGAACCTTTAATAAGCCACCACAAGGTTACAGCAGGGAGAACATCAGCATTGCCTTGGGAGAACATCAGCACTGCCTTCCCCTCTTCACTGGATCGTAAACACCCAAACCCACAGGCTGATGCCTCTACGACTGCAATCCCATCCTCAGAGCTCCTTTCTTATCAAGTGACCCTACAGTTTACGATAATATCATCAGCTATGTGCCAGTCGCTGATCCAGGCTCTTTAGGTGGTCACTGATTGGCCCTCACTCTTCCCTGCATCGAAGCTGAGCCACAGGGAGGTTGAGTACACCTGCTGCGGTTACAGCGCTCACTGGAGAGCCAGCTCGACCTGGACCGCCCAGCTCACTCCTCTACTTAGGTCTCAAATCCAAGGCAGGCTGAGCCTCTCCTTGCCCCTCATTTTTCCTGATGATGATGAATTCATTATTTCTATTTTAACACACCCATTCGTCATTTAAAATTTTATTCTGTCTCTCTCCCTCACTTCTCTCTCAACAAAACATAAATAATACCAAACAAGAGAAGAAGGGATAATGCAATTTGGGAGTTATATATATATATATATATAGTTTTTTTTAATCTTATTGCTCAAGAAGAGAACAAAAAATACTTAGTTTACCATGTAAAATTCTATGTTAATTCTCAAATGACAAAAGTCTGCCTTACAAACAAAGCATACACACTATGGCCAGCCCAAAGCTGATCCTGTCCTCTACCCTAAAAACCACATCATGCTTCCCACTCTTCTGATTTCTTCTCCTTTTTATATTTTACATTTTATTGGTTTTTATTTCAAATTCAGATTTATGGGGAGAAGGATGGGTGGAGAGATGGTGTAAGTGGGCTGCTATCCACTGGTTCACTCCCTAGATGGCCACAATGCCCAGGGCCAGGCCAAGGTGATGCCAGGGGCCAGGAGCTGCCTCATCTGGAACTCTCACACGGGGGGCAAGGACCCAACCAGTTCTGTCATCTTCCACTGACTTTCCCAGGTCATTATCAAGAAGCTGGAACACAAGCTGGCACCTGCTTGGGACGTTGGCATCTCAGGCAGTTGGTTTTACCTGCTTCACCACAATGCCAGCCTGTCTCCAGACTCATTAACGACACTGACGCTCACAGATGAAGACAACATCTGCAACAGCTCTTCCAGAAACGTCTGTTCCGAACTGACATCATCAATCCCAGGATGACGACAGCGCTCCCATTTCCCCTTCCGTGTTCCTACCTACCGCTCTCTCTCCAAGCCAATCCTTCACCAATCCAAGAGGCAAAGGTAAGTCATGTTAGAGAGCAAGACATTCACGGAAAAATCACCAAGTCCTGTGAGAGTCCTGGCTGCATCTGACGATCTCTTATCAGAGCTGCTGCCCCCGCACTTGCCTGAGCAATGGGTTTCACCAGTCTAGCCATTAGCATGTTTTCCATGGTAGCTTACACCAGAAGTCAATGTAATCTTTTTCCAATCACAATAATTACTGGTTTATGAACTGCTGCATTTTTGCAAAAAGTTTACTCTCCAGATAGTATTCTTATTTCAAATCCTCAGGTTTATGGCATTTATCCCAAAATAAGGAGAGAATTATACATTGGGAAACCACAATAAATGGTGACCCGCCCCCCCAAAAAAACTCAAAAATGCTCACTACATTCTATTTAAATAATTTTTATAGATTTTTTATTTTTTATTTTTATTGAAAAATCAGATATATAGAGAGGAGGAGACACAGAGAAAAAGATCTGCCATGCACTAATTCATTCCCCAAGCAGCTACAACAATCAGAGCTGAGCTGCTCTGAAGCCAGGAGCCAGGAGCTTCTTCTGGGTCTCCCTCACAGGTGCAGGGTCCCAAAGCTTTCCCAGGCCACAGGCAGGGAGCTGGATGGGAAGCAGGGCTGCCGGGACATGAACCGGCACCAATATGGGATCCCGGCGTGTGCAAGGAGAAGACTTTGGCCACTAGGCTACCATGCCAGACTCTATTTAAATAATCTTAGCCAACAGTCCAATAAACAAAATAATGATCTTGAACCCCAAAACATGTTTATTTATTTCATTTTTTTTCTTCCAAAGAAATTGAGAAAAGGGCAACTCAAGAACTAGTTTAAAGACATGGAAGGGAATCAATAGGAATATGTCTCTGTACTGTGAACTTAACAAGGACTTCTTATTGTTCTGCATACAACGAAGGCATGCTGAAAATCTGAAAGGGAAAGTTCACTGAAATCTGTGCCAGCTCCAAACACATATTTTCCCTTTCCTCCACTGGCTAACATGCTTGCAAAATTCTAGGCAAAACTGGGTCCCAGACACAGTCGTCCTTTGGAGAAACTTGACACAGTAGTTTGGCAGCAAGATATCCATCTTTCTGGTCTCGGCATTGTAGGAATTAAGATCATTGTAGAAGAAAATAAAGCCCTCCCCACCACAAGGTACAGAGAGATTCAGAGACGAAAAGATCCAAGGGATGGTGTTTAACACAATGGGTAAGTCACCACTTGGCGTGCCTGCTACAAGGTCAGAGTGCCTGGGTCCAAGTCCCAGCTCCACTCTTGATTTCAGATTTCTGCTAATTAATGCACACACTTCTGGTTTCAGCCTGGCCTGACCCTGGCTGCTGTAGATATTTAGGGAGTGAACCTGCAGATAAAAGATTTCTCCCCTTCTCCCCTCTACATCTAGTGAGCAAACAATTATGAAAATAATGCAAAAGCATCAAAAACCTAAATATGAAATGTAAGACTACTACATTATTCATAGAAGGAAATATGTGAAAATATTCGCACAGCCTTGAACTTGGCAAAGAATTTATATACTACACCAAAAATGTGCACATTGAAAAACAGAAATCGACAAATCATACTTTAAATTTTTTTAAAAAAAAAAGTTTTGTTCTGTGAAAAATATGGTTAAGAGACTGAAAATATGAGTCACAGACTAGGAGAAAACAAGTACACATTATCAGAAAAGGAAGTTATATTCATACTACACACAGAACTCTTCAACTGAACAATAGGGATACAGTTCAGTAAAAGGAAGAGTATATCTGAACAGGCATCTCATCAAAGGAAAGCAATAAATGGCAAGTAAGCACATGAAAGGATGTTTCATATCGCTGTCCACGGGGAAAGTACACACGAAAACCTCGACAAGATAAAACCACAGGCCTAAGTGAATAACTAGAGCAAAATAAGGACCAAACTACACGCAGGACAAGATGGAAGCAGAAGATCAGACAATAGTTCGGCACTTTTTAAAAAGTTAAACACAGCTTGTGACAGGACCCAACAACGGTACTGTCAGCATTCTATGGAAAGAGGCTGAAATCTCATGTTGACAGCATAACCTCCACAGAAACAGCGAGCGTGGCTTTACGCACAATCACTGCATGATTCCCACCACAATGTTATACATAATCACCACCATGCAACACGTGAAAGGTTAAACTGCAGTACATCTACACAACGGAATACTACAATTCATGACCAAAAACGAATGTGGAGAAATGTGCTTTTCTAAGTAGAAAAAAATCCTATCCCAAAAGCTACCTACGGGATGCTTCCATTTCATCCGTTTTTACAGAAGACGAAACTATAGGGAAGGACTTAACAAGCTAGTGGTTGCCAGGGATCACGGACAGCAGAAGGAACCCAGAGGTGATGGACTTGCTTTCTGCAGTTTTGTGGTGGTGACTCAGACTGTAGCAGTTGGGGCTGGTCTTGTGGCACCGTGAATGCCAGTTCCTGCCCCAGTTGCTCCACTTTCCATCCAGATCGCAGCTAATGGCCTGGGAAAACCATCATCACCACGCTTTCGTTTTCTTTAGCTTTTGTTTGTTTGTTTTTGCTGGGTTCACTGAATATCCTTCATTTGAATAAACCATTTTGGAGGCTAAAGACAGCACACTGGACTTTATCTGCTTCCTGCTGGGCAATTTCCTACCCTCTGGCCAGCAAGGCCTGCCGAAGAAGCATGTAGGTCCAGAGCAAGGAAACACACAGCCCCTTCATGATTTCAGTTGCTCCGGGGATATGCACACCTCTGCATAAAACGCTTCACAAAGAAAAAGAATCTCATGCAATGAATGGTCACCAACCAAAGAGAGGTTGTAGGGCATAAAGAGAAGTTTTGTGGGTCTGAAATATCTAAACACTTCAGTTTCCACAACGTGAAATCCTCCAACATGCCTGCGGCAAGTGTCTGACAACTGCCCCCCCCCAAATTGTTCATGCGAACCTCCAGTCCCCTCTGTCCTGCCCCTGCCACCCTTTGACAAACAGTAGCACGGAAACCCAAAACAACCCAACACCCCAGGAGACAGCCCCAGACAGCCCAAGTGCCCAGATCCATCCTGAGACTTCTACCCAGACGTGATGGACCTGGAACCTGCCAGCCAATCTCCACTACCCGCTGAAGAGACTGAATGACTACACAGTAACAGGTGCAGCCACGAGATGCTTACAGGTGCAGCCACAAGATGCTTTTGTGCTCTCCAAATTAACCAAGGCTCTCTAAGACACTGGTGCACTCTCAGAATCCCACATTTCTTGTTACTCCATGACTGCAACTTGCCTTCCATAGTTTTATGTTCACATCCAAAGGCTTTTCCTTTTCAAAGTCTTTAGTTTATGATCTAGCACTAATCGTCCCCAGTTGTTCAGCACCTGGCTGACCGCACTGGCTGCATCTCAGTTTGGACAGTCTACTCTGACTTCTCCACAAAGCAACCTCCAAGGAGATGAGACACAAAACAAGTCCTTTGTCACGGGCAGGTGCTATCTAGAATGTGCTGACCTACAATGAGCCCTTATCATTATGAGGCCTACACAGTAACATGCACTGGTTACTGTGGGCGTAGCAATGAGCTCTCCCAGTGAACCAGCCACCTTGCATACCATCCTCTTCCATCACCACACACACATAATTTTAACAAATAATAAGATTAAAAAAACATTCAAATCATTGAATTAAAGCATGAAACTGGCAACATGCACAGCCCCACCACTGCAGTGAAGGTAGCAGGTGGACCCCGACAGCCATCAGTTTAATGAGGGTCCTCTACAGCCACCGGACCACACACATAGTGTAACCCAGCCCACCTGCTCCTGGACAATAATCCCAGAAAAACAAAAATTACTCCCATAATGGTTCACAGCAGTTTTATTTACAACAGCCAAAACCTGAAAGTAACCAAAAATGTCCTAAAACGGGTGAATGTCTGAACTTCAGACACCCATACAATGGATTACTACAAACGGACAAAAAGAATGAACCATTGATGCATGCAACAACTTGGCTGGATTCTAAGGGTGTTTTGCAATGTGAATACTATTTTAAAGCCCATTTCAAAAGTTGGCATGTAATATTACTCCACATATGCAATATTCTCAAAGTGACAATACTGGCGCCATTGTGCTTGGGCTTCCGCCTGCAGCACGGGCATCCCCTGTGGTGCCAGGTCAAGGTCTGGTTCCTCCACTTCTCATCCATCTCCTTCATAATGCACCTAAGAGAACATCCACATGGGAGACCCATAAGAAGCTCCTGGCTCCTGGCTCTGGATTGGCCTAGCTTTGGCCAATTTGACCTTTTGGGAAATAAAGCAGAGGATGGAAGATCTCTCTGTTTCTTTGTCTCTATAACTCTGCCTTTCAAATAATGAAATAAATAAATAAATCTTTTAAAATGCTAAATACAGAGATGGAAGTCGATTTGCTGTCTGCATTGTGGGGGAAGGGGATTTATATGTACCACAGTTCATTTGTTGATAAAAGTTGAAGATAATGGCAAATTTCCACCATCAAAGATGTTTCACAATTTCTTTTTTTTCTTTTTTTTTTTTTTTTACAAAGTCAGATACACAGAGAGGAAGAGAAGAGAGACAGAGAGGAAGATCTTCCGTCTGTTTGATTCATTCCCCAAGTGAGTGCAACAGCTGGTGCTGTGCCGATTCAAAGCCAGGATCCAGGAACTTCTTCCGGGTCTCCCACACGGGTGCAGGGTCCCAAAGCTTTGGGCCGTCCTCCACTGCTTTCCCATGCCACAAGCAGGGAGCTGGATGGGAAGCAGGGCCATCGAGATTAGAACCGGCACCCGTATGGGATCCCAGGCGCGTTCAAGGTGAGGACTTTAGCTGCTAAGCCACGCCGCCAGGCCCAAAATACTTGCCTTTTAAAGTTATTTCACTAAACCCAAGGATCTGTTGTGTTCCAAGCGACTCACTGTGCCTTCAACGTGTACAGTAGTAACTATGGCATTTTCACTTGTCTCTCTTTTTAAAAAATAATTTTATTTAAGTTTTTATGGTGCTTACATGTTGGCAGGATGTAGGCCCAAGAGAACCACTAACTAGGGTGGGGAGGGTCAAGGCATGGGGGAAGGTGGATGGGGCAAATCCTCCCAATTTCTCTTTTCTTCCCTTTTTTCCTGTAATCTGGGGCGTCGTTTTTCTCTTTTTAATAAACAAAGGTGTTATCCTCCTCACACGAGCCTTACTCCTTAAAAGTTAATTCCTTTAGGCTATAGACAATATCTGAAGCAACAAAGGGGGCCTACACATCTGGTTTGTTGCCCCAAGTTCCTAGGATGCAGAAGGCAGATACCAAGTGGTACCCTAAACCACAGGGCAGAAATATGCCCGAAAAAAAAACTGCCAGCAAGATACCAGATGCACAAATGTCCACTGTCCGAACAGGGACATCACATCAGCATACCCCATTCCTACCTTAAAGGACTTAACCAAATATGGGCTGCAGCACATTGGGCAAAATTCTAGAAATAAAGAGAATACAGAAACCCCACTGGTCATGACTGCAGAGTGAGGGGTAGGCCAGGAAGTAAGTTCGGCCGAAGGGGAAGAATAGCGCTCAAGAACTCTAGAAACATCCTAGCCAAAGAAGCTCAAGGCAGTAACCCGAAGATGACCCAGCATGTGGCAGGCGAGAGAACCGGGACAGTCAGGAATGCCAGCAGGTCTCGATGACAGTTCCACTATAGAGGAAAGGAAGTGGGAGGGCTCAGAGCTAACGCAGGATTCCTGGGACCACACAGGCACAGTGACAGAAATCAGGAAAGTGCAAAGTGAGTCGTTTTAAAGGAAAACCTAAAAGCTTTTTTAAGAAATCTAACAGCTTGGATTTATGGTCAAGACTGGATAGGACTGCGTGGTTAAGAGCAAGCAGAGCAGCTGGGACTGGAAGATGGGCCATGGGAAGACGGCCCACATGGGCAGTCTGCCAGGAGGTGTCACGATTGGGAATAACAAGAAGAGGTGACTTTGCGGAGCAGAAAGGAAAAGGTGTGGCACTGGAGAAAACCCACAGAGGCAGAAGGAAAAAAAATACAACCAAGAGATCACTCAAAGAGAACCAGCAGAATCCATGCACACTAGAAATGCACTTTTTAAATAAAAATTAGATCCCTCACTCTCGCCCAGTTCTCATGGTTTAGACTCCCAATCATTTCTTCTGGGATCCAATCATTTCTCATTCTCACCTAAGTCTCCAAAGGTCACTCCACAATCGTACCCCATTCAGTTCTTGGGTCCCGCCCACTTCTCTGGCCAGTCTCTCCCCAAAGCGTACCTACCATACTGACTTTTCATTGTCCCTCAAACACATGAAGTTCATTTCCTGTTCAGGGTTTGGTGCTGCCTCATGCCTCCCTAAGAACACTTTCCAGGGGGACGAAGAGAGATACACACATCCTCCTCCACCACTATCTTAACACTCTCAAGCTCTTGCTTGCTCCTTTTCCTGCTTGTTGTCTGCCTTCCTACTCCTAAGCTGTGGACGGCCGGAGCTGGAGTCCTTATCTCCCAGACTCTTATCATAGTGCATGGCACTGAAAGGGACTCCAAGAAAAGCATCTTAGAACAAATTTGAGATCTTCCTAGGATCAATTTTGATTTAAAAAAAAAAAATACTAATAACAGGGCTAAAGCCAGACTCCATCAGATTATAAAGAGGGAATGCAGGCCAAACCTGGAAACCACTCTGAGCATCGGGGTGAGGAGGGAGGGGAGAAAGGGAGGAATGGATGATAAGGCAGGGAAGGTCTTTGCGCTATGACCACGCCTTCTGTAAGCACAGCCTTTCAAGATCCGGTAAGTCAAACACCGTAACCAGATCACACCTCCAAAACCCTGCCAGGGACTTTCCCGGGGAATGTTCTCACCGTGCTGAAAACCCCTGCTCAGATGCTGCCAAATCTTGGAAAATCAAATAGAACTAAAGTGCACATTACCCAACTCTTGGGAAGCAAGACAATGAGCAGAATTCAAGAACACCTGGCACATGGGTGCCCGTGGCCCTCAAGCTCACATTTGTACAGCAATGCCTTCCAACCTGGGTGCTGAGGCTAACTCTCCCTGCAGTCTCACGCAGCTGTGGATCTCGTGTTCAACCTCTGCTCAGCCATCCTTCCCCTCAGTAATGACAGCAGGAGGGACCAGGGACATGTGCCACGTGTCAGGAATGGAGCCACTGCAGGGTGTACACCTTGCTTCTCAGCCAAGGTTTTGCTAAAGTTCAAGAAGTGGTTCCTGCTCTCTTGCTCCTGCCAAAAGAATCAAGCAGCCTCCTGTTGGCTGCACAGGAACTCCAGCCCTCACAGGAAGTGGTATCTGAGGGCTGCTGGCCAGGCTCGATAAGCAGGAGCCATGGTCCCTTTCACTTTGTGATTGAGATGGGCAGCTGTGGCATTGGATGCCCCTCAGAAGGAAAATAGGAGAAAAGGCAAAGAGATAAAAAAAAAAAAAAAGCAAGGCCACGCAGATAAGATAGGACAAGGTCAAAATGAAGCAGCAGAAAAAACAAGAGACAACGATGAGGTCAACATGAAAAAGATGTCTTATGCAGTGATGATAAAGAGACTGCCCAACCAGCAGGTGCCAGTTAACTGAGATGCACACATCGCTGTGTTTAAAGCATGGGTATTGTCCATCTAATTTGCTTAAGTACTTTTGCACAAAGTAAACATTGGCTCTAGAAATTGATTTTAGGCAAAAACCTCTGTAATGTTATTTGTTAAGCCAAAATCAGCTTTACTGATAGACTATAAAAAGACGTTCTCAGACTAGTATTGTGGCATACCAGCCAAAGCCACCACCTGCATCCCAAATGGGTGCCAGTTCTTGGCTTCTCCACTTCTAACCCAGCTCCCTACTAACAATATGGGAAAAGCATCAGGAGATGGCACAAGTGCTTGGGCCCTGCTACTCACATGGGAGACCTGGAAGATCTCTCTCTCTTCCTTGGCCCCCTGTCCCTCTCTCCTTTTCCATAACATGACCTTTCAAATAAATAAAACCAGGCTTTCAAAAACAAGACATCCCGGGGTCAGTGTGGTGGCCCAACTCCACCTCCAAACACAGCATTCCATATGGGCATTGTTCATGTCCCGGCTGCTCCGCCTTCCAACCAGCTCCCTGCTTACAGCCTGAAAAAGCAAGGCCTAGACTTCAAGGCTATGACCATTTGGGGAAGGGACTGTTTCCCACACTCACTCCCTCTTTAACCGTCTTCCAAAGAAATCCAACTACAACAACAAAA
The DNA here is from genome assembly GCF_017591425.1 of Ochotona curzoniae. Classification (NCBI taxonomy): domain Eukaryota; kingdom Metazoa; phylum Chordata; class Mammalia; order Lagomorpha; family Ochotonidae; genus Ochotona; species Ochotona curzoniae. The sequence continues at coordinate 19,792,404 of NW_024466307.1, forward strand.
AGACACCCTCATCAACACACTCTGACCGGTGATCTGCTGAGCTGGGTGGAACTAGCGGCCATGAATTACTGAGCCCAGCTCACGCGCAGGGGAGAGCCCCTTAGACGACACCCCCCAGGCAGTAGGGGAACCTCCACACTAATGACAGAAGGAAGCCAGGCAGGCCGCCAGGGGCAACAGAGCCACACACACAGAAGGGGCAGCATCTGGAGGACAGGAATTTCCTTTCACAGGAACCAGAAGGCACAGGGAGCCTGCAGGAGACCGGAAGGAGATGTCTGCCAGGTAGTTCAGAACAAAGCCACCAAGTCACTCCCGCGGCCTCAATAGGAAACTGCTTCTCTGACCTCGGAAATGCCCTGGGACACAAGCAGCCCACGCAGAAAACCTGGGAAGTGTACAGGGGGAGGGGGAGAGAGAGGGAGGGTACATCCAGGACCAAGAAGGTCAGGACCAAGGGGAGCACTGGCCAGCTGAGTCTCTAAGAAAGTCACCCCAAGGCCCAGAGGACAGGTGTAGCTGAGTCCCCTTCCATGTTCTAACCAACGGATGACATCTTTAATACGCACAGGGAGCCCAGCAGCTGTCAGCAGCCTGGGGACCAAGCATAGCATGCGACACCATGACTCAGATGTTAAAAAAAAAAAAAGAATAAAAGAGACATGTGATGCCAGAGAGCAGGCAAGAGGCCGGGATTCACCTGGCAGCAAGCTACTGAACAGGGCCACCACTGTCCAACAGTTGACACACTCTGCTGATAACTCTACGCAGGGAGCAGCTGCAATTCACATATGGGTGTGACACGGCCAAGGTCAGAGAGAGCAGAGCCCACGTAAGAGGTTCACAGGTGCACCCTGTGCCAATGTGACAGAAATCATCATGGACCAGAGGCTCCTGTCAGCTAGCAGTCAAGACACGGCAAAACTGAAACACTAGGGCAAGAACATTAGAACAAGCAAGGGAATGACTCTTGTGTTAACTTTCATAAGTTTAATTTGTCTACAGAATTTAATATACTATCTTTATACAATAAGGATCAGAACATAATCTCAAATGTTACAATTACTAGCATCTTTACAGAATGAGGGACAAGGGGACAGATGTTTGGTCTAGGGGTTAAGATGCCCATATTCCACATTAAAGGGCCTGGGTTTCAGACCTGGCTCTGCTGCCAAGTGCAACTTCCAGCTAACGCATGCCCTGGAAGACACAAAAGGATGGCTCAAGTGGTTCGAGTCCTTGCCACCTATGTGGGAGTCCTGGAATGGGCTGCCAGCTCTTGGCTTCAGCTCCAGTCCCACCCTGTCCGGTACCAAGCAGCCACTGACTCAGTAGATGAAGTCAATCAATCAACCAAATCCTCTTCCTCTCAAATGTTTTTAGATTTTAACCACCTTCAAATAAAATTAACAATTGAGACATTAAACACTTCTGAAGGTTGCTGAATACAATGTGACCATCACATCTCATTTACAAAGTTACACACTAAAAATCAAATAAAAACATCCTTCATCCAGCAAGTCCAGACATGGGAATGTACATTATATGGATGAGAGTGTCAACCTATTAAGACATTTAGACAAGGATGCCTGGTAAGTAACTGACAATGCTTGCCAAAGACCCAAAGTATAGCCAGCAGGCAGGAAGTGGCTCACACTCCTTCACTCAAGAGAATAAATGACAGCCATGCCCACTGACAAGGATGAGTTTCCACAAAGTACTGGTAAGCTGGAAAAGACACAGAAGTCTACATATAACCCAAAGTTTGAATTGTTTCATTAAGTACAATGTTATCTGTGTGTATCTGTGGTGAGTAGAGAAAACCATGTATACACTAAGGCAAGATTTTCAAACTGTACCACACATTAACATTACTCAAAGAGGGGCTGACGTTGTAACACAGCAGCTAAAGTTGCTGCCAGCAATACCAGCCTCCCACATGCGTGCCAGTTCATGACATCCTGGCTGCTTCTTTTCCAATCCAGCTGCCTGCCAATGGCCTAGGAAAGCAGCCAAAGATGGCCTGAAGTTTGGGTCCCTGGTTCCTGGCTTTGGTCTGACCCTGTCCTGGCCATTACAATCATCTGAGAAGTAATTCACTGATTATAAAGTTTCTTTCTCTCTCTCTCTCTCTCTCTCTCTCTCTCTCTCTCTCTCCCTCTCTCTCTTTTTCTATGTCCTTCCCTCTCTGTACAACTCAAAGACACAAATATGTCTTTTTTTAAATTCCTCAAAGGTTTTAGGGAAATACAGACTGAAGCCCCCAATCAGAAGACTGTCTGGTCTTGCAAATTTGGGTAAAGTCTGAGAACCTGCATGTTGCTGCCCTAGGTAGCTCTCGTTAAGTTACCTGGGAAGGGGGAGAACGCTACTGGGGGACACCAACACTCCAAATTGAAGTGTCTGGATTCAGATCCTAGCTCAGCTCACAATTCTAGCTCCCTTCTGACACACACCCTGACAGTGCGTCACCGGCAGGTGAAGCCTCCGGCAGCTGCGCCCCCATCACCCATATGGCCAACTGAGATGAAGTTCTTAGCTCCCCGGCTCCCGGCCCAGGCCTGGAGGTCATGGGCATTTAAGGAGCGAAGCAGCAGATGGAGAGGCGCACACACACCCCTGTTCACTCTCTGGCTCCATTGTCAAATAAATAAATCACTTCTTAAATAAAGGCCTAAAAAAGAAGACAAGAATAAGACATGGGGAGAGAAGGAGAAAGAATGGGAGAAGGGAAAGGAGGGAAGTAAGGGAGGGGAGGGGAGTGAAAAGGAAGGGAAGAGCCCAGGAAAACAGGAAGAACAGATACGAAATGTATGAAGTCAAGCTAAGAAAACCTGCATCACCCTAAAGTTCTGTTGATGAAATACAGAGTATGTGTGTGAGCACATTTGCAAATAATAATAGTCAGTGCAGAAAGAAAACTGCCAGCAGAACACTAAGGGGGCCGGCGTGATAGCGTAGTGGTTTAAGTCCTAGCCTTGAACGCCCAGGATCTCTTATGGGCGCTGGTTCTAATCCCGGGAGCATCACTTCCCATCCAGCTCCCTGCTTGTGGCCTGGGAAAGCAGTCAAGGACGGCCCAAAGCTTTAGGACCCTGCACCCACGTGGGAGACCCAGAAGAGACTCCTCCTGGCTCCGGCTTCAAATTGGTTCAGCTCTGGTCGTTGCGGTCACTTGGGGAGTGAACCATCAGATGAAAGATCTTCCTCTCTGTCTCTCCTCCTCTCTGTATATCCGCCTTTCAATAAAAATAAATAAATCTTAAAAAAAAAAAACACTAAGGGAAGATCTTTGAGAACTACAACTGGAATTGATCTTGGTTTTCTTCTTTTCTATTTTACTTTTATATTCTTCAAAACGATTCAGTTAAATAAACATTCACAATAGAGTTGTCCTACTGAGAGAAAAGGGAAGAAAACTTTGGAATCAATGACTTTTCAAGGATTTTTCAGATTTTATTCAAAGTATTAAACCAATATTTTTGTAAGATTAACACTAATTATGCTGTATAAAAATATAAGCATTCATGAAAGAAGGAAGTTCTTAAGAAATAAATTAGAAGGCCCAGCATGATGGCTCACTGGCTAAATCCTTGCCTTACACATCCCGGGATCCCATTTGGGCACCAGTTCGCGTCCCAGCTGCTTCACTTCCCATCCAGCTCCCTGCCTGCAGTCTGGGAAAGCAGAAGAGGATGGCTCAAAGCCTTGCGACCCTGCACCCACGTGGGAGACCAGAGGAGCTAGCTCCTGGCTGGCTTTGGACCTGCTCAGCTCCAATCATTGTTGCCACCTGGGGAGTGAACCAGTGCATGGAAAACCTTTCTCTCTGTATCTTCTTTCTGTAAATCTGCCTTCCTAATAAAAATAAATAAATAAATGCATCTTTAAAAAAAAATTAGAACATATAACCCTCCTGACTGACAAAAATTTAGAGAAATCTTGACATAAAGAGTATTTTAAAAACATTGACCAGCAAAATACACAATTGACTTAAAATGAAAAAAAAAATTACTTCAGCTCTTAAAATATAATTAAATCCCCAGCAAGCAAAATTTTTCCTCTTAAGTTGTCTTTACAATGATTCTGACCTTTTAAAACACAAACCAGACAAAAGCAAAAACAGAATAATTTTTAAAAACAATAAGGTAGAAGCAAATGAAATAGAAATAAATTTGACTTTCAGCATCAGACTTGGAAGCTGCCAAGCAGTGTCAAAGTTTTAAGCCTGAAAACAAACACTTGATGCTAAGTAACCCACCTCTGGATTCTCTTCCTCGCATTAGCTTTACCACTACAGCATTTTGTTGGCCTCAAACTTGCTTCCTCATAGCACCTTACCATTCGAAAAAAAGCTAAGCCTGGATCTCAAGCCAGCCTCCAGGCGCCTCTGCCATTTTTCCTGCAGGAACAAACAGCTGGTCTCCCGGCACAGCTACTGCAGGATCTCTCCCAGCGTGGACACCGGAAGCCGTTCAGTGGCTGCAACTGTTATTTGTAAGGGTCACATCCTTCAGTTGTCTAAACACTAGATGACCGTGGGTCCTTCCAAGTCCTCTTCTTCTCCAATCTGAGCACAGCACAGGTTACCATGGAGGTCCACTTGACATTCACCTTCAAATAGCAATTAGCGTCTCCTTCCCCAAGGTGACCGACCAAACTGGAAAGGGCTAAGACATTAAGACATTCTCTGACCAGAGACCTGATCAATTGCTCCTTAGATGCCAGAGAGGTACAGAGGAATTAAAAAAAAAAATCTTGTTCTTGCTTTGTGTTCATAATAAAATACAGACAGCTGTAGCTCTCAAATTATGTAGGCAGGAGAAGGCCGACATGGACTGGGAATCTGCCTGTGTGATTATGTGAGGACCGGGATAGCATGAAAGTGCTTCACAGTAACTAAAAGTAACAAAATCTAAAACTGTGCTGGGAAGCTGAAAAATACATTTAAACTTGACACTACCAAGAAGTTAGAGAATAAAGAGAAAGGTGTTTTGGGAATTCAAACCTCTTGCCCCAGACAAAACATCCAACCCTTGAATAATATCACTTGTCCTAGAAGAAAACAATAAGAGAGTACAAAGGAAAGAATCCTTCAAAACAACACTGAAGCTTTTATTACGGATCCAAATACGGCATGCGGAAAATAGAGGGAGAAAAGTTCCAACTTCATAGATTTTCTTTAGTTTATAAAGAAATCTGTCATTTCGGGGAAGGATTTTCCAAACTAGAGACAGAGAGGTGTTTCCAACTATTAGAATGGTGAAAAAAGTTCCTGTCTGAATGAGGAGAGCTTGCTGGAAGTGAGTAGAAATTGGGGGAATCATTTCCAGCATTTATTTCCTGGAAGACCACTGCTTCATTTATGTGATCCAAGTTTTCTTGAGTTAAATAGCAAGTGATTTGTGTCTTTCTAAGGTGCTTCCAGTGAGATTTCCCAGTTGTTACAAGCAGCTATGTGTAGTATCATTTTTGTAACATGGCACCTCAGTGTTGTACGGACTCTTTACAACTTGTGATTTGGGGGGAAGCATTTTAGTTACACACCTGCCAGAGTCACAGTTTAATGTGTTTTTCAAACAACAACAAAACCAATCAAGACAACAAATGAGGATTTCTACAAGTATGTAAAAGTATCAAAATTAAGAGATCCAACACAATCACAATCATTCAAATGGAGAACTACAGCATATTTCTAAGTAAATGCCCTTGATAAAATTCAACACAAGTTTGAAAAAACTCTGGATGAATGTCAAGGGGCTCATGAAAAATAAGTTTTGTAATACCATTTTTCATGAAATTTGAAAGTGCCTTTCTATACACATCAGACTATCAAAAGTACTTGCCATTCATGATGAGATAAAACACAAGGTTTTATTTTTCCTTTATGTTTATGTCAACGTCTATTTTTTAGAATGAATGTTGCAAACTATAATATCTATGAATAAGGGGTCCTAAAGCAAAATATGCTTAACCAGGAGAGATGACAAGGGGTCTTTGTCCCAAGTACAGAAACAAGTTGGCGGACAGTGCCCATGACTGATGTCCAGGCCTGTCACTGAGCAGACGGAATGTTCAGAGTGCTTCCACTGCAACAGGCCACTCTGCCCTCCTACAGCAGGACACCAAGAGGCCAGCTTGGCTTGAGTCATTTTGCAATATGAACAGAAACTATTGGGTGAATATAAGATGCAACCCGTCCCATAGTAAGAGTCTGTCCTTGTTAAAGAAGCTGAATGTATTTCATCTAAGATATCATCAGCTATTATATGCATTTTATATTCCACTTAGAAAGAAAGAGGTGTTAGCTACAATATAATATTAACTACCTGGAGTTTCATCTGTAGTTATCAAGAGAGTCCATCTCCATTGAATTACATGGAGATTTTTATCCTGTTCATGTTGCTGTTTGCATGTCTTTCTGTATGCACAGTAACTCTGCATTGAGGCGGCAGTATACTGCTGGGGACAAAGAAGGCACAAAAAGCAGCCTACACAGCGAGCCTTGGGAGTGCTCTAAACCCTAGCTCTTCTCCTGCCCTTAAAAAAAAAAAATTCATTTATTTATTTTTATTACAAAGTCAGATATACAGAGAGGAGGAGAGACAGAGAGGAAGATCTTCCGTCCATTGATTCACTCCCCAAGTGACCACAATGACCAGAGCTGAGCTGATCCAAAGCCAGGAACCCGGAGCCAGGAGTCTCATCCGAGTCTCCCACGCAGGGTGCAGGATCACAGGCTCTGGGCCATCCTTGACTGCTTTCCCAGGCAGGCAACTGGATGGGAAGCAGGGCCTCCAGGACACAAACTGGCGCCCATATGGGATCCCGGCGTGTGCAAGGCGAGGGACTTTAGCTGCCAGACTACTGCACTGGGCCCTGCCCTTTCTACTCATCAGTTATGGCTCTACAGACCCAATTGCGCACATGCACATTTCTACGGCCTCCAGAAGCTAGGAAGCAGCTTTCGTACTCTTCCGAAATCCATGTGTGCTCATATTTTTGCCTTCCTCTGCAGAAAGAGGGGTGTGTGTGGTGTGGGAGCAAGGAAGGGAACGCGGCAGCCGGCTAGTGAGGCGCAGGAGAAGTGGCAACATGGCTTCTCATCTACTGAGGATTCTGATGAAATTTGCTGCAAGGCCATGACAGTTTGTTCTCAACCACAGTCCCCCTCCCCCTCTACCTGCACACACACACACACACACACACACACACACACGCCTGCTGAGCCCACCACCACCAACACCTTTCCTTCCCAAGATAGAAAGTTTTGCCTGAGATCCGTAGGACCATGAGATCCGCAGCCACTGAAGTGCAGGAGAGAGTGAGTGCACAACCCTGGTACCCGCCAGAAGCTGTCCTCAGGAACTCAGGCCTTGCTCAGCCCTGCAGGCCCAGCTTCCTTGGCATCCCGCTGGGCATCTTCTCCTTCACTGCCTCCGTTTATATCCCAGCCTCTTTCCTTCCTATTCCTATTTCACACCTCCAGCTGACATACACATCACAAGACTCCCAAATCTTTCCCCCTAAAAAGATATACACAAACAAATTCTCAGCTCTGTCACCACAAAATCACGAGCTTAACATCCAACCATGACTGAATCAAATATTTCTAAATCCAAAAATTATACAGTTAGCCAAAAATCACTTAGTCAGGTGAGGTAGGGAATAGAATTGAAATCCAGAGTGTAGGCACCGGAGCCAGCCAGTTTGCAAATACTTGAAGTAAACAATAACTGTGTAGCTTTCTAAAACATCTCAACTTAACAGCAAGCAAAGCATCTCTCGCCACTTCAGGCACTCAACTTCAAGGTAAGAAAGGGCCATTTGGGACTGACACCCAATGCTGGCAAACTTACATAAAGAGGTACTTCGCTGCAGCTCAACTCCATGGCTTCTGCATCTGCAACAAAAACAAAAAATAAGGGCAGTTACTGCAGGAGCCCCAGCTACCCACTCTTAGGTACCAGCATCATCCAGAAAGCCATGAACTCACAGGCAGACTGCACAGACACAAGCATAAAGAAATCCTGCAATGAGATGTTAACTCTAAAAAATATCTTATCCTCTAACACAGCATAGCGGCCCCTCAAAAAAAATCAAACACAGAAGGGCAGGCAAAAGGGCAGAGGCTAAGCCATGACTTGGGATGCCCACATCCCGTGTTTAAGGCCTTGGTTTGAGTCCCGGTTACTCCACTTCTGATCCAGCTCCCTGCGAATACACTTAAGAGGCAGTAAATGATAGTTCCCAAGTCCGTGGGTCCCTGTCACCCACATGGGAGACCTAGATGGAATTCCAGGCTCTGAATTTTAGCCTGGCCCAGCACCAATTGCTGCCAGTATTTGTTGAGGAAACCAGAGGACAGAAGATCTCCCTTGTCTGTCTCTCTACATTTTTAATAGAGTATAAATACATAAAATGTTTAAAATTAAACAGAATTATCGTGCAGCTCAGTAGTTTCACTTCTGGGTGTAAACCCCAAAGAATGAAAAACAAAGAGTTAGACTGACATTTGGACACCCACACTACCACTCTTACAACAGCCACAAACCAAACAGATGCGAGCTGAACAGTCACCTCGGACACTTGAATGATCAAAACCCGCCATGCACATGTACTGGAATATTCCTGAAAAGGGGTCAGAGTTTCACTCCTGCTACAATATGAACAAGCCTTAAAGACATCATGCTAAACAAAACAGGGCAGCCACAAAAGGACAAATCCAGGTATTCGGATTCATTCCCAAAAAAGGTGAATCTAGGAACTGGCGGGGAGGTGGGGGCAGGGAACGGGAAGTACTGCTTGCTCATGTTAATGGTGCTATGATTTAGATGTGGTGTGCTCCCCAAGAGGCCATATCTGAAGAGCTTGGTCCTCCAGAGGATGATGTGGAAGGTGCTAGAACCTTTGCAAGGTGGCGCATGGTGAGAAACACGTAGGTCCCTCAAGACCCCGCACGCGGAAGTGAACCCTGGCCTCCTGGAGAAAGCTCTGAGAAAGAGCTGTTGCCAATTGCTCGGTTTCTCCCTGGCTTCCCACCTTGCCCTGGGACCTCTGCCTCATACACGCTCCCATCACAGTGGTGCCATCCCATCTCAAGGTCTTCACCAGCCCCCAGCTGGTGCTGGCACCAGCATCATGCCCTTGGAACTAACTAACCTTTGCTTTGCAAGATAAATTGCCACAGATATTTTGCCACAGATATTGCCAGCAGGGATGAGGAATCTTTTGTTTGCCAAGGGCCATCTGAATATTGATAACATCATTTGTGAGACATACAAAATTGTCAGCTTACAGATTAGCCTGCTGTAGATTTATTGAATTTCAATTCCTGTCTGTGGCTGCCTTGGCAAAACCAGACTACATGACTCCACAGGACAGACATTGCCCATCACAGTGCTAGAGTTAACAGAGAATGGACTGATACAAATGGGTACAGAATTTCCATCCATGAAAGATAAAAAAAAAAAAAAAACGCTCTAGAGAAGAACAGAAATGATGGCGCACTCTACTTAACGCACTGAATTGTGCACTCAAATATTACCCAAAAAGAAAACATATCACACGCATATAGAATAGATGAGGATTATAAAAAAGCATAGTCAGGAGTGGAAACTCAGGATCACAGTTATGGTATTTGGGTTGCCTAGAATGTAGACAGAAGTGCCTGCTTTTGAGTCCCAGCTCCACTCTGGATTCCAGCTTCCCGTTCAGACACACCCTGAAAGCCAGCAGCAACAGGTCAGCTATGTCCCTGCCATCCACATGGAAAACCCAGACTGAGTTTCCAGCTCCTGGCTTTGTCTGCCCCAGCCCCGGCTGCTGCGAGCATTGGAGGGGTGAACTAGCTGACAAGAACAATCTCTTTCCTCCCTCCCTCCCTCTCTCCATTCCTCCCTCCCTCTCTCCTTTCCTCTCTTCCTCCCTCCCACTCCACAGCCTTACAGATGAATAAAAATTAGCTTGTTAAGTAATTTTTAAAAATACCATTCAAGTTCGATCACTGATAATAGCTCTGAGCTGAAGTTTAAAAACAACTCTATATTGCAAAATAAATAATCTCTCATTTCAAAAAAAGGAATATATTGATAAGTAAAAGAGAAAATGCATTTCATAAAGGAACTCGGATTATGCGTGCCATGCCAAGAACATGGCAAATAGGCTGGCTGTATTTCCACTGCTTTATGACTTTGTCGTAAAAATTATTTGAATTTTGACACCTACAACAGACTTCACATTCGCATTCTATAAATCTTTGCAAAAAAAAAATAATTTTCCAACCTACTTAAAATTATCCAAAGGAGTATTTCATGTGTTTTATATATATTTTTTAGAAAGTGTAACAACTTCCGATTGGTTGAGAGAAGAATTGATCGCCATCAATAAAGACATAGGTGGCTTTCTTTGCTGCAGGTTAGGCCACCTGGGTACCCCTAACCCCCTTCAGCTGGTTCGAGTCTCAGTTACTTCATTTCCTATAACCTTTCTGTTAGTGCCCATCCGGGCAGGCAGCAAAACTAGGGGAAGATGGCCCAAGGACTCAGACCCCCCCCGCACCCAGCCCCGACAGGTGCAGCCATTTGGGAAATGTGTGTCTGTCTCTCTCACTCCATTTTCAAATACATGAAATAAGATCTTCAACTTTAAAAAAAGTAAGCTGAAATCTCCAGATGGATTAAAAATCATGAAACCAGATTTTCCCAAAATGATAGCACATATTCATACTACTGATTTACACGGAGATCCAGACTTTTAATAAAAACCAATGAAAAGGGATTTTAAAAGTTACTACAATGTTTAACGCTAGAGTATTTTACACTTTTGTGTACGGATTAGAATAAATATCATTAGACAAGATTTATAAATACATACGCTAGACATATGCTAACTTTTTTTTCCTATGTAATAAGGCACAGGAGAATGTTCAGAAAATCTCCTACACGTGGGCCCTCTTCGCTCCAGTCAGCCCAGGAGCTGTTCACCCAGCAGTTCCCTCCCTGTGAGCAGCCTCAGGCCTAATGTGCCCAGCAGGATGGGCTCCTGGGGCCTTTGCAATCCCACCGCAGCCCAGCGTGAAGTCACACGTGAGCCGGACCACGGAGCAACCTAACACGCGAAACCCTAAGAAGGTTCTGGATTCCGCACACCCTTTTCACTAGTTACCAGGAGGCCAGCAGCACCAAAGGCCTGCCTCCAATTTGGGTTGTAACAGGATCCCAGCCACCAAGGGCTAGACAGCGTGAAATTGACATTTCACTTTCTGTTTAATGAGGCACATTTCCTTATTCTTGCCAACTCTACCTTTTACCATTTTTTTTTTTAGAACAGAAATTTAAAACACATTGTGAGCAGAAATCTTTTTTTTTTTTTCAGAGAAAAATAAATGAAACCATTTTTTTTTCCCTGTGGAAAATAAACGAAAATTGGAGACTCCACAGTTTCTCACTTCAGCCCCGTTCTTTCTGAAGCCGCCATCAGAACCTCTCGGCTGGGAAGAGCCGACTCATCCAGGAGTGCAGAGGCTGTCAAAATGCCTGCATCCCACGTCATGGGACCTGAGCTCAGGTCCTGGCTCCAGCATCCTGCTAGCGCAGACCCCACGAGGCAGCGGTCTGAAAATCCAGGCACTGGGCTTCTGCCACCCATGTGGAGGATCTGCATCAAGTTCCTGACATTTTGGAAAGGATGAGTATACGGGAGCATTCTCTCACACTCTCTCTTCTCTGTTTATTCAAATAATAATAATAATAAAAAGTCTGCAGAATTTCCTAGATGAGTAATAGAAAAAGTAATTTGAGACAATTGGGCCCGGCATGGTAGCGTAGTGGTTAAACTCCTTGCCTTGCACGCACCAGGATTCCCTATGGGCGCCAGTTCTAATCCCGGCAGCCTTGCTTCCCTTCCAGCTCCCTGCTTGTGGCCTGGGAAAGCAGTCGAGGACGGCCCAAAGCCTTGGGACCCTGCACCCTGCATGGGAGACCCGGAAGAGCTCCTGGCTCCTGACGCAGTACCATCCATTGTGCTCACCTGGGGAGTGAATCAAACGGACAGAAGATCTTCGTCTCTGTTTCTCCTCCTCTCTGTATATCTGACTTTACAATAAAAATAAATGAATCTTACCTATATACATATATATATAACAGTTTGTGTTTGTGAGGCAGGTTCTAACAGCCTAGGTTCTTCCTGTGGCAGCTTTCACAATTTAAATCTCATTCTACTTTCTAGAGTTCTGCTTGCATTTCCTCAAGTTTTCACATTCAAAAACCACTATATTTTCCAAATATGTTTTCTAGGAAATTATAATCAAGGTCTTGCTGGCAAACACTAGGAAATGATTTGAGGCCTCCACACATAGCCGCAAATTGTAGCCTGCTCCCCAAAGAGGGGAGAAAAAAAATCTTATAAAAAGAACATCAAAATATCAATGATAATATATTTCAGGCCTATGACAAGGAAAACATAATAGCACCTTTGATTGCTGTTTAATCCAAAGCAAAACACTTAGATAGACCTTTTTTAGTATTTATTCATTTATTCATTCATTCATTCATTCATTCATTTATTGGGGTACGTGATGGAGAGAGACAGAGATTTTCCATTCACTAGTTCAGTCAGTGAACTCAGTGGCTGCAGTGGCTGAGGCTGGCCCAGACAGCAATCAGGAACCGAGAGCTTGACCGTAAGTCCAGTGTAGGTGGCAAGCGCCCTTTTCCACTGCTCAGGCCTTTCATGGGGGGCTGGATCGGAAGTAAAGCAGCCATGACCAGAACCAGTGTACCCCAATGTCAGCACCAACAGACCATTTGAAAAAGGCTACATTTTTTTTAATTAAAAAACAAAAGCAAATCTAACATTTAATTGACAGAGAAAAAATAAATCAGCTACTGACTGAACTTTTGGATTTCTGTTTTTAGATATAAATGAAATATTCTAAGGCAGATTAAATTTAAAACCCATGGCTTCAGTTTTGTTTCTCAACATGCTAATAAGCATTAGGTTACATGTCTTTTATGAAGCCAATTAGCAGGTCATACTCACAGAATGCAATATTATCAATAACTGTACTTGCAAAGCTACCAACCTATCAGATCAACTCTCCAGAGACCATCTCAGGTGACCTTCAGTGTTCCAGAGGTGAGGGGCAGCACCTTGTGGCAGGACTATCCATGTCCTACCTCTGCAGAATTACACCAAGAAGCAAAAGCTATCTAAACGCAAAAATATTCAAAAAGCAAAGGTCCATTCACAGAAGTTAGGCCCCGCATAAGCAACACCCTCCACATTCATTCTGTCTCTTCTGTTCTCCTCCTCCTGTTCCACTTTCCACTGCGTCTTCTCCAGCCATCCCAGGTTGGTGGAGCAACGGATTGCCCTGGACTTTGTATGTTTGCCTGTTTTGGTCTTGATGTGATGACCGAGTGGTATAAATTCTATCTCCATCTCTGTCATTCCTTCTCTCTGTAACTGTGTCTTTCCAATAAAAAATAAAACAGACCTTTAAAAAGTAAAATACAAATTTAAAATGAAATCATGCCATAGACAGTTAAGCTAGCAACTGCAGTGCAAGAATTCTATACAGGCACCAGTTGCAGTATCAATTTCTCCACTTCTGATCCAGCTCCCTGCTAAGGCAACTGGGAAAGCAGCGGAAGACGGCCAAAGTACAGAATCCCTGTACCTATGGGGGAGACCTGGATAGAATTCCTGGTTCCTGGCTTCGGCCTAACCCAGCCATGGTCACTGTAGCCATCTGAAGAGTAAACTAGTGAATGGAAGATATCTTTTTCTCTGTCTCCTATTTCTTCATGCAAAATTAAACTTCTAAAACAGGCTTTTCACCAAGATGGCGCCCAAGGTGAAGAAGGAAGCGTCCGATCCGCAGAAAGTTGAAGCCAAAGCATAAAGCTGTGCAGACCAAGAATGCGGTGCTGAAAGGTGTCCACAGTCACAAGAAAAAGAAGATTCGCAGGTCACCCACCTTCCCGCTGCCCAAGATGCAGCGCCTGCAGCGGCCCCAATACCCTCGGAAGAGCGCCCCCTGGAGGAACAAGCCTGGACACTGCGCCATCATCAAGCTCCCTCTGACCAGAGCCAGCTATGAAGACAACACATCCTCCCACTCATTCTGGGTGTCAAGGCCACCACGCACCAGATCAAACGAGCCGTGAAGAAGCCTCGTGACACTGATGTGACCAAAGTCAATGTCCTGATCAGACCTGAGGGAGAAAAGAAGGCGGACGTGCGGCTGGCTCCTGATTCAGATGTCGCCAACATATCTCAGGATCATCTAAACTGCAACAGCGCTCTGATTCTAAGCATATGTTTTTAACACCACAAAAAAAGGAGGTATTTTTAAACACATGCAATTTCTCACTAGAGCACCACCACCTCAAACACCTCAAATGTATCTGAAGCTATGCTGCATAACGAATGGCACAGGCACACTAGCAAATTAAAAATTTTAAACATGGGCTTCCAAGATGTTCGCTTCAATACTAAAGGAATGAAACAGCTTCTTCCTCATTGATGAAAATATGAAAATGCTCTCGGGCATGTGTAATAAAAACTGACTCATAATCCTGCTTTGAAATTTGAATGTGACAGCCTAGATGTCCGGGGAAGCAAGCCTTCAGTCCTCTCCGAAAACTGCACAGGCTCCTCCCTCCCCAGAGAATCACACGTATGCACGCACACATACGCACGGAAGGTTCCGTCTGCATTCATTCTTACAAAAAAAAATTACAGCTCGCCCAGGATCACATCAGTAGCAAATCAGTGAGCGAATGCTCCAACACAGTGCCATAGCCCCTGGGGAGGCAGGACCAGTAAAAATCTCAGGCTAGCACAACGCCAGTCGATAAGGAGAGAGTACCCAGACATCCACCTGCTGTTGGGATACACAACGCTGTCCATGGACGAGCTCCACGCTGGAATGATCTACCTGGGCTTTGCAGCTTTCAAGTGAAAAGGTTGAACTATTGGGTGATCTCCAAGGAGAGACGTCTGAAGATTAGAAAGGAAATCACACAGAAGTTAACTCTTCAATGGGATCTCATTCATTCAAAATGGGGGCGGCGGGGAATGGCAAGATGGGAGCCCGTCAGTCTGAAGTGGGTGTGGCCTAAGTTAGAGGATGTTTCAAAAGAGACGAACAGAAGGGAGCCGTTCACAAAATGTTCCGCCAAGCCCGTCCCTGGCGCTCACATTTCACAGGATATATTTGCACACAGACAAATGATTAAGCCCTTCAAAAGCTTTCCTAAATGTACTAAATGTCCTCTTTATGGTCTGTATGATGTACCGTTCACGGTCAAGGTAAAAGCCTATCAGAACCTACCCAGGCATCAGGTTCCTCTTGTTTAGTAGACCTCTAAGATCCCTGGGGTCCAAAAGTCAACTCACAGCCCCTGCAGCCTATCACGGGAGGGAAACACTGCTGCTATTGTTAGGTGAGCGCCCAGGCTGGCCAGGTGGATGAGAGCCAAAGCGGCAAGGTGTGAGACCATGGAGCTGGCCTCAGTGAAGCACAGCATGAGGAGCGCCCGGAGCTCTCCGAATGGAGATTCAGCATAAACCTGGCCAAGGAAGCACTAAGGAGCCTGGTGGGTTGAAGTAAGGACATTGGGAACCAGCAGGAGTAAATGTCATTGACTCCCCCCGCCCACATTTCTAAATAATCTCTTCTTAAAACACACTAAGTCCAGGGTTGGAATCACAGCTCAACTTCAAGTCTAACGTCCTGCTTCTGCGCACCCCGACAGGCTGTGGATGATGGGCCAGGTACTCAGGTGGGAGACACGGATGGAGCTCCTGGCTCCCAGATTAGGCCTAGCCAGGACCAGCTTTTATGATACTTGGAGAGAGAACCAGCAGATGGAAGTTAACCCATTTTCTCATTCTCTCTCTGTCTCTCTTTTCACATAAATAAAAGTAATAAATAAATTTGAAAGTGAGTAGACTTATCAATGGTCCCAGGTCACCTAACAAGAACACCCCTAATTACTCATGATCTTATGGTAAGAATTTAACCACACATGGGCCAGTGTTCCTCTATGTCCCTCTGGCTTTCCCTCCTAATGGAATATATCACCAAGTTCAGCAAAGGCCCCACTGATACCTAGGCATAGTTAATGAGCTCATCAAATTTATCAGACCCCGTTATCTTCTACCTTCTTCCACTTATTTTTTTTTAAGTTGGGGCAAGAAAAATAATACATCAGATATTTAAAAGAGTCTTGCTGCCAAAACTGAAGAGGCAGGCATGAAAGATCCTATTCACTGGCTCATGCCCAGAAGTCCACACAGCTTTGTGGTAAGGCTGATCAGCCAGGAGGAATGGAAAGGAGCAATGGGGTAGTGTCTCCCAGAGAAGCCACCGAATACACTACCAGAAGGGACCCAGACGAAGCGAGCAGAGAAGATGGCTCAACTTGCTCTTACTTGGCCAGCTATAGGCCTGCCCACTTAGGCTGGCCAGGTGGGGGGAACTCTCCCTGGAGTCCCATGTGGGACTGCTGTAAGATCATGCGATGCTAATTAAGTCTTGAGTTCACGGAAGGGCTTTGTCAAGTTCATGAACTCAATGAAATCAGGTGCAAAATGTTGTGTGCATGTGCATGTTTCTAAGAGTTTATGGCTTCTATCGGGTTCTCGGAAGGCCATCAGGCCTGAAAAAAGCTAACAACTGTTTCTTAATCACACTAAGCCTTAAACAACAAATGTTTGCTTTGCAAAGGCCCGTGTGAAGTGAATAAAAAGACCAACTAGAGACTGGGAGAAAATATTTGCAAACTGCATAGCTGACATAGAACTCTTAGAGACAGAATTAGAAAACACTGCAAACTGTCATTTCATCAAAGAGAATACGTGGTAGCAAATAAGCCCACAGAAAGATGTCCAATGTCATTGGGAAAATGCGAAATCGAAACCATAGTGAGATATAATTCATAGCATTCAAGAAGCTTAAAGCAGAACAACCGGCTTTGCTGAATCGTTGCTGGGAGGAATACAAAAGGACACTGCCATTGTAAGGAGAGAGAGAGAAAGCAGTTGCTTAAACATAGAACTGCCACCAGCAGTTGCACTAAGGGCACTTGCTCCTAGAGAAATAAAACATCGTATTCACACAGAAGTCCAAGCAGAGTGGTTCATAGCAAACTGATTTGTAATAGCTAAAAACTAGAGTTGACCCAAATGTCTCCCCCAGATGAATGGCTAAACTCAGGCACATGCAGATACTTACACACACATACCCACACACACATACACACACCCCACAGCAGCACCGGGCCAGTCGTCAGCAGCCAAGCAATCCAAAATTTGGACTGAATATAGTTAGGTTGGCAGTACTTGCATCTGTGACAAGAAGGCGCAGACTTTTTTTCCTTATTATTTTGTAAGCAATGCAACTACTTACATTGCATTAGGTATCACAGGTATTCTAGATATGATGTGAAGGCTACGGGAGGATATGCACATGTCATATTGAAATACTAGGCCATTACATAGGAGGGCCTTGAACATGCACAGATTCTAGCAGGGTCCTGGAACCAATCCCTCATGGACACAAAAGGAGGACTGCACACTACTCATCAATTACAAAGGTCATGCCGTTGACACCCAGGAAATTATGCTGGATGACAAAAGCTGTTACTGAAATAGTACAGACTGCATGAGTTCATGTATACGATGGAATTTGGAAGTGAAGAAATTGTAGAAATAAAAGACACATTAGTCGTTGCTAGGGTTTGGCCTTGGCGCTGGAGGAATGGGAAGATGACGTGCCTATAACAGGACAACACCCGGGGATGTTTGCCATTCTGGAGATGTTCAGTCTTGGCCCTGGTGGTCTATGGATCTATAAATCGAACAAAATGGCTTAGAAATTTTGAAAAAGCTAATTACCATGCCCAATTCTAGGATATAACAAAGTGTGAAGTCTGGAGAAATTCTATAAGCGTGTCTTAATAAATAAAAAATTTGACTTGTAAGAAAAGATCTTGCTAATGATTCACTTTATTTTCACTTGAGAAAGAGAACTACAGGGAGCAGGAGAGACAGATAGAGAGAAAAAAAATATATATCTTCCATCCACTGGTTCCCTCCCCAAATGGCCACAACAGCTTGAGCTGGACCAATCCGAAGCCAGGAGCCAGGAACCTCTTCCAGGTCTCCCACGTGAGTGCTAGGGCCCAAGGTCCAGAGCCATCCTCCACTGCTTTCCCAGGTCACAGGCAGGAAGCTGTGGGCTGCTGCATTTGTGGAACAGCCAAGACATAAACTGGCAGCAGCCTGCCCTAAGCCTACACTGTGCCACGACACCAGCCCCATAAAGACTTAATAAGCTGAGATGTAACCTAGAGATATGAATAGTCTCTGAATTCTTTTGTTAATTTTTTGAAAGAGTTACAGTTAATGCCTCTCTGAGTTAGCCCAGGGAATAAAACAGGTATAAGTCTCTCCTTTCCAGTGCCTTTCAATCTGGTGGAAAAGAAAGGATACTGAGGAAGTGAGAAATAAGCACATAACCACCTAAAGGAACAGACAATTACCAAGGACAATATGAACACTCACTTTACAAATATTTACTCTGTGTCTGGTGTGGCCCTGGGGAACACAGGGACTAATCTTGCCCTAGAGGAACTGCCAGCCCAGAGAGACAGATAATACAAAATGCACATGGAATAGAACAATGCAAAAAAGACAATGCAGATCCGCCTGCATTTCAGGCACAAGTCATGGCATTCCAAGACGATGAGGCTTTGCAGGAGTTTTTTTTTTTTAAATGCAGTACTTTTCATTTAAGTGAATGCACGGTAACTGTGTAACAGAGACTGTCACATCTAGATGTGAAGATACAATGTAGTATGCACATCCGCTTCCAGATCGAAGATGGACTCCCGATGAAACTGTGCAACCACATACCTTGCACAATAGGACAATAGGATGCTGGACTCTCTGCCATGGTCCCTATCCACAATGCCAGGATACACTTCAACAGCAGAATAATGGACTTATGACTACTTATGAAGGATTATACTATTATAATAATATAAGGGAAATCAGTTGGGGGGGGGGGGATTTGGTGGATGGGTAAGGGAAACACCAGAGCCTATGGATTTGGATCATAAAATATTTTTTTTTAAAATGCACTACTGGGCCCAGCAAAAAAGAAGGAGAAGAAGAAGAAAAGAGAGAAGACAAGACAGAAAAGAAAAGAAAAGAAAAGAAAAGAAAAGAAAAGAAAAGAAAAGAAAGAAAAGAGGACACAGCTCTGAAGTGAGGCCTGCTGGGCTGGAGAACAAGCCTCATGGGGACAGACGGGATGAGTAATACAGCAGGTTCATAGAGACGTGAAAAAGCTCCTTACAAAAGAGAAACCTGGAAGAGTGTAGAGAAAGCTGGAAGAAGCTGGACTCATAAAAGATACTTAGAAACAGAACAGTTCCTGATAGCACTGCCTACTGTACAAAGCATTGCTCTAAGTATTTTTCACTCATGTCATCTTCACAGCCAGCCAGAGGACTCAATATAATTATTCCCATCTCAGAAGCCAGTGTTGTGGCACAGCAAGTCAAGTTGCTGCCTGTGACACCAGTCTCCCAAGTCCTAGCTGTTTTGCTTTCCCATCTAGCTCCCTGCTAATGCACCTGGGAGAGCAGTAGACGAGGGCTCAACTCCCTGGGTCCCTAACATGCCAAAGCAAGACCTGGACGGAGTTCCTGGCTTCAGTACCCAAGTCATTGCAGTCATCTGGGGAATGAGCCAACAGACAGAAACTCTTTCATCTCTGTGTTTCTCCTGCTCTCTGCCAACCTGCCTCTCAACTCTCAAATAAACAATAAATCTTTGAAAAGAATAAAAACGATTATCCCCCAATTCACCAAACAGGCAGCCGAGGCTCTTACAGATTGAGCACCTTGCTCAGGGTCACACAATTAGTGTTGGAAACAGGATGCACATCCATACAGTCAGGCTCCAGATCCCGCACACCCAACCACCCCACTGTGTTTTTAAAAAACATTAAAAAGGAGCAAGTACTAAAAAAAAAAAAAAAAAGGTGGACAGGCACGCAGGCAAGTGCTATGGGGTAAGTGAACAAACCCAGGAAGAACTTAGGAGGACCTTTTGGCACCAAGATTTGATCAGCCACTCTGCCCCCACCAAGGCGGAAGGAGCAGCAAGTCCTTAACGGGACTGAAACCCAACCCTACCCCCCTGGGGGTCCTCTGATCTGTAAATGTGACTATGCCGACCCAGATGATAACTACAGCTTCCTGTGAGTCAACATTTAGAAGTCAAGGTATAAACAGTGAAGAACTTTCCTGTGGGATCATTATTAAAAGGCCACAATGAATTACAAAGAAATCTTCAGCTAACAAATATTTGTTCCTTTCACTTTCGTGTTTATCTGAAAGACAAGGGGTTGGGGGAGAGAGGGAGAGAATCTTTCATCGCCTGGTTCGCTCCCCATACACCTGCAAAACCCAGGAGCCTAGAACTCACTCGGTCTCCTCCATGAACAGCAGCCATCCTCTGCTACCTCTCACAGTTATTTGGACAAGCAGCTGGATACAGGACATAGATGACCCAAGTGGGAACCGAACTGATGCACCAAATGTCAACTCCTAAGTGTTCGTTTGTTTGAAAACTTCCTAAATACTAGAAGCAATACAGGGGCCATTGTTGTGGCATAACAGATAGAGCTGCCTGCTGTGACAGCAGCATCTTGAATGAGTGCCAATTTCTGCCCTGGCTGCTCCATTTTGGATCCAGCTCCCTTGCTAACGGTCTGGGAAATTGGCAGAAGATGGCTCAAGGTGCCCAGGGCCCTGTGACCCCTGCAGGAGGCCTGGAAGCAGCTCCAGGCTCTTGGCTTCAGTCCCAGCTGAACCAATAGACAGGAGATCTCTGTCTCTACGTGTCTCTCCCTCTCACTGTGTGTAACTTCGCCTGTTAAATAAATAAGTAAATTTTTAAAAATAAATACAGAGGGTTCAGTGTGATGGCTCAGTTGGTTAATCCTTGACTTGCCAGTGCTGGGATACCATATAGGTGCTACTTTATGCTTCCCAAATCAGAGTGCCCGGGACCAAGTTCTCCCTCCACTTCCTACCCGTCTTCCTGCCGATGCGCATCCCGTTGAGCCACAGGAAGATCTGAGTGGAATTCCTTCCTCCTGACTTCAGCTTGGTCCTGCTCCAGCTGTGGGGGAAGTCTGAGCAATGAACTAGTGGACAGAGGATCTCCATTTTGTTATGTCTCTCTGTGGTTCTGACTTTCAAAAAAAACAAAAAACAAAACTTTTTTAAAGTGTATAAAAAGGTATCTGCTATATAAAATTGTAAATATTTCATTTTGCATAATTCCATGGCTCACATACTTAATCTGCACTGAAATTCATGTTGAATAGAATATGAGCACATTTCATTGTTTTTCAAATATTCTGAAAAAAGTTGTAAATGTACAATCTGTATAGATTTGGGGGGGTAACTGGCTTTATTTTATGAAATATTAGTTTCTTGTTGGTGTTCATACCCAGAGAATCCAGAGGAAAAGGCTGTGGTTCCCAGATATGTTAACTTGGACAAGCATGTGACGCTCAGCTTTCGCGGCACTTCACAAAATGCAGGGAGACAGAAGGTCACCTTTTCCCCGTTCAGGGTTAACGAACATTCAAATCCTTCCCAAAACCAAAAGCCCCCTTTCTCAGATCACATTTAGCCATGAGCTGAACTACGTTCTACCTGTTCTAGGAAAGAAATGCAATCCAAGACTCAACAGGCTGATCCTCCACCTGCAGTGCCAGAGCCCCATATGGGCACTGGTTCATGTCCCGGATGCTCCACTTCCCATCCAGCTCCCTGCTTGTAATCTGGGAAAACATAGGAGGACAGCCCACAGCCTTGGGACCCTGCAGCCTTGTAGAGAGACCTAGGGGAGGCCTCTGGCTCTTGACACCAGATCAGCTGAGCTCCTGCTGTTGAAGTCATTTGGGGACTGAACCAGCAGATGGAAGATCTTTCTCTCTATATCTCCTTCTCTCTGTAAATCTGCCTTTCCAATAAGAATAAATAAGTGTTTTTTAAAAAGAAATGTAACCCAAAACACTAACATTACAAGTAATAATAGATGCAGGTATGTGTACCAAACACATGGTAATGTTAATATTTTCTGCCTCATTAATAGAATTAACTTTAGTTCGTCTTAACCCTGACATGCACACACAAAAGCATAGCCAGTGTCTCCCAGGACTGTCAGTTCCTGGTCCCCACAAGGTGACGGTTGGGAGTGATAGAATCCAGGAAAAGATGAAAATAGGTATAAACTCCTTATTTTCCTTATCAGCATCCCAACTTGACTCAAAAAATCAGTACATAAATAAACAGTCAAAAATAGGAAAATGAAAGAGAGCAAGAGGGACATACAGTTTGGGACAAAGTTTGGAGCAAGCCAGGCCCCTTTGCTAAATTACAGAAAACAGGGCCAACCTTATCCTTCGCGTGCATATACACACACACAGCTACACGTACCACAGAACTGTTGATGGGTGTGGCATATAAATTTAATGTGTGGGGAAAACCTCTATTCAGATGAATTTTCAGAGTACTCTGTAAAGTCCAGATAGTACACTAAACCTTCCAGGGGTGCAGTGTGCAGAGCCAAACTCAGCTCTTGCAAGGGAGTGGCGGTCTACACCACAACTCCAGGCCACGCCCATAATCCACCTCCCTGTTTTGGACTCACACCATGTTAAGACCAAATAATTCAACTTCACTTTCATAACGACATTAGTAAAAGCAACAGTGGTTCTTCCAAGTTCACTCCATCTTTAAGATGCCAGTTGGGAGTGATAGAATCCAAGTGATAGAATCACTTGGAAATCAACATCTTTCTCCAAAAAAAAAAAATCCTCCTTTTTTTTTCCAATATCAGTATTGACTCTTGACTCAAATTTTTGGTTTTTGCTTTGAGGGAGTTTTTTGTTTCTTTGTTGTTTGTCTGTTGTTGTTTTGATTGGGTTTTGTTTGTTTGTTGAGAGGCAGAGAGCAAAAAAGTGAGGTTCCACCCCCCGTGGGAGTTTCTTGCAAATGCTGACAACAGTTGGGAGCTGGGAATTGAATCCAGATCTCCCCTTGGGAGGCAGGAAGTCAACTCTGCAGACATTCCTGCTGCCTCCCACCACCCGCATTAGCAGGAAGCTGGAGTCTGGAGCAGGAGGCGGGAATCAAACCGCAGCTCTCCCACGGGGAATGCGGGTGTTTTAACTGCCAGGCCAGCCCCCACCCAGAGGCTCTGCTTTGGGCTCTGGATCTGTCCCCACTCATGTTTCTTCCTCCCCCACCCCCACCGCCCTGTGACCCTGCCCCATCTGATCCTAGCAGCAGCAGCAGGGAGATTTCACGCCCACTGCAGTCCTTCCTCCTTCTCCAGCACGTTCAACTCCTCCTCTTAGGGTTCCCTTCCTCTGCCCCAGGCTCAGAACTAGAAATTCTAGGGTGAGTAAACCAGGGTTCCTGGCCACAGGAACTCACAGTCCGGCGCTGGAAGGCCCAACTCACGGGCATCCCGTGTGACAATCATTACAGAGCAGCACGAAGCTCTAGCAGAAAACATAAGACACAGTTCCTGCAAGAAAGCAGCAAGGTAGGCTGCCACGGTGAGTCAAAAAGGATTTGTTAACTGAAATAAAAATTAAAAACAAAAGAAAACTGGCTTCCTTTCTGCATGCATAACAGATTAATCTCAGAACCCTATTACTCACTGAGCTTTTGTAACATCAGCATCCCACACGAGCACCGATTTGAGGTACTCCACTTCCAGTCCAGCTCGCTCCTTGCTGAGCCTGGGAAAGCAGCAGAGCATGGACCAAGTTCTTGGGTCCCTTCATCCACGTGGGAGACCTGAAAGAAGCTCCTGGCTCCTGAGTCTGCCTGGGTCAACCATGGCTGTTGTTTTAGGGACTAAACCAATGCATGGGATTCTTTCTCGCTGTCTTTTCTCCTCTCTCTATAACTCCACCTTTCAAATAAATAAAGCAAAAATCTTTTTTAAAAAAATCTCTTTATGATTTGACTTGCAGGGATTTATTTGTAGATTTTTAAACTATTTTTTAATTTTTTAAAGATTATTTTTATGGCAAAGCCAGATATACAGAGAGGAAGAGAGACAGAGAGGAAAATATTCTGTCCAATGATTCACTCCCCAAGTGAGCGCAACGGCCAAAGCTGCACCGACCCGAACCCAAGAGCCAGAAGTCATGAGCTTCTTCCGGGTCTCCCTCGCAGGTGCAGAGTCCCAAGGCTTTGGGCCATCCTGGACTACTTTCCCAGGCCACAAGCAGAGGGCAGGGTGGGAAGTGGGGCCACCAGGATTTAAAACGGCACCCATATGGGATCCCGGCATGTTCAAGATAAAGACTTTAGCTGCTAGGCCACAGAGCTGGGTCCTCTATTTTTTAAGTTTTAAATTAAATTTTATATGGAATTTTATTTTATATGTAAATATCAAAGTCTAAAACTTTTAACTTGTAAAGTTTTAAACTTGTCATTTAAAAAAATAATACATTCAATCACAAAAAGGAAAATAAACTAGAAGCTTTTATTGCACCTTTTAACACTTTGCATCAGAGCTTCAGTTGTCTTCCTGCTGAAATGCGTGATAACCGCTTCGTCAAGCTGTGCAGATCAGGCCCTTCCCGGATGCCCGCTCTCCTCAGAGCACCACCAGGAAGCAGAGAGGAGGCTCAAGGGGGCAGGAGGAAGCCTCGCTGGTCTCTGCCCTTGAGGGCACTGAAGGGTCAGAGGCGGGGAGGGGACACACACACAGGTACAGGTGCACGCACGCGTGTGCTGCGAGCTGCAGGGCCAGGCCATACCAGCAGGCACTGCCTCCCGCCTCTCCCTTGGGCCAAGCACCAGCAGCCGACGAGTCGGGGACATCCACAGTGACCTCCGGAAGCGGACACGAGCTGTCCTGCAGCCGTGTGGTCCCCGCTCCCATGGGCCAAGTGCATGAGTGACCACACAAGACCCTGTGAACAGCCCATCAGCACTTCATGAGAAAGCCACCTGCAGGGCTTCCCCCTTCCCATCCCCTAATCCAGGCCGATTCTGCTGGTCCCTGGGGAGATTTTCCTTGGATCGGATTATTCAACTATTCACCAAAGAAAAATGACTTGAGGTTTTTCTGATGCTCAAGGCAGAGGCCCAGCCTGAGATGAGGGCAACACAGGTCTCCCCTGGCTTCCCATCCACGGCCAGCCCAGCTTTGCCTTCCAACTTCGTTTTTCAACGTGTAAATGTTGCCACCAGGGGAAAAAAAATATTTTCCACTGCCTACACACAGTGCTTTTCTGAGGTTAGTGAATTAATGTGTGCAAAACACTAGCAGCTACTCAAATGAAGGGACAATGACACACTATTTGTGCATTTCTGAGGTCCAGACCAAGAAATTTTAACTATTTTCCTGCAAACCTCACCGACAATTACACTCAGCTATCTGAAGTGACCTTGGACGGGCCTGTTGGGACAAAATCAGATGATGTGTACAAGCACTTGAGAAGCATGCTTCTGGTAGAAAGACTGCGAGAAATAGTCCCTCAAGATAAAAATGCAATGGTGAACAGAATGACTGTGAACCCACCAAGAAAACTATTGGCCTACACAGGGTCCCTGTCGAGGTTCGATGTGCTGATATGTGAACCACATCAGGCCAAAACCCTTGCCACGGTACAGGTTAGAAGCATGCCAAACGTCCAGAATCCAGCATGTTGTAAGGGTCATCATGGAAAGAGCTCTGTCGGAGGCACTGTCCCTTATTTCCCAACTGCTATTCAGTTCCACTCAAATAGTAACAACTAGAAGTGGATGGGGAAAGAAACCAAATAGATGATTTCCCTGCCCAGGGTGATTCTACAAGATTTAAACAACCCTTCCCAGTTTCTAATTCTTGGCTCAAAACCAGCCAAAGACCGGACGAATGCCCAATCGGACAGTGAATAGTTCCCCAATAAAGGAAGCCTGCGCTCAGATGGCTGTGAACAGCAGCCCTTCATGTAGCTCACCGACTCATTGCATGAACCCAAAAGCAAGGGCTGCCTAGACAATGACCAGACCACAGCCAAGCCATGAGCTCCAGAAGGCTCCACAATGAATCCAAATTCATTCCAGCCAAATTGCCCTGCTGCGGGCACCTGAAGGTCATTGAGTCCTGACCCTTCATTTACTAGCGACCTCTGATAAATTCCAGATATCCACACCATTGCCAACCTCGCAACCAGTCTCTCATACTTGACCCAATTCTCTCTCAGGTCCACCATAGCTCACAAGAGAAAGATCCAACTTGTAA
Source organism: Ochotona curzoniae (assembly GCF_017591425.1). Taxonomy (NCBI): domain Eukaryota; kingdom Metazoa; phylum Chordata; class Mammalia; order Lagomorpha; family Ochotonidae; genus Ochotona; species Ochotona curzoniae. Next base: position 19,818,756 of record NW_024466307.1, read on the forward strand.
TTACATTGCTGGGGGCATTTAGCCCACTTGCACACTCACAATTTTTCAATGACTGCCCCATTGTCTCTCTGTGCACGTGTGTGAATGATGCTCCCCAGGGCCCCACCCCATGCCTGTGTCCTTCCTTCTTTCTCCAGGGTAGACACGGTGTTCATGTTCGGCAGTGATCTGCCCGCCCTGGGGAAGACCCCACTATGCACAGGTTTGACATTCCAGAAGGTGCAGAATCACATTGTCCCTCTCCCTGCCCCACTGCAGCCAGGGACCAGAAACCTGACCAAGATGCTACAGTAGGGGCCACTCCTTTTTCTCCAAAGGCAGATTTACAGAGAGAAGGAAGGATCCAAAGAAGAATCTCCATCTGCTGGTTTATGCTCCAAATGGCCACAATAGCCAGAGCTGAGTTGATCTGAAGCTGGAAACCAGCAGTTTCTTCCAGGTCACCAAGGTGGCTGTAGGATCCTAAAGACTTGAACCATCCTCTGCTGCTTTCCCAGGCCATAGGCAGAAAGCTGGATTAGAAGTGGAGCAGCCAGAACACGAACTGGTGCCCATGACTTGAAAGTGGAGGAGTAGCCTGTTGAGTCACGGCACCAGCTCCAACGGGGCTACTCTTACAGAACTGCAGCAGAGAATGCCATGAGGGTCTGTAGGGTCCTATTTGGGCATCAAAATCTATTTCTGTCACTTGCACCCAATAGCTGCGGCAAAAGCACTCTGCAGCTTATTTCTGTTCTCCAACTGCTCAGAGAAAACAAGTTATTCTCCCATGGTGTACGGGGCCAGAGACCAACAAGAGGTAATGTACTTTCGCTTATGCATCATTTCCCTGGGAGGTAAGAGCAGCAATGTTCCCACAGGGTAGGGGTTCCCAAAGCAGGAGCCCAGAGGAAGAGTCTGGGCTGGGCTGAGTGTCCAAGGAAAAGCCCTGTGAGCTGGATTAAAGGGAAGGACGAAGGGCTGGGAGCAGACAGCACAATCCTACATAAGCACTGACAATGGACAGCGCGGGAGGCTACGTGCAGTATTCAGAAGTCTCTCCACACAGCTGTGTACAAAAGATAGGAAGGGACAAGGGAAGATACCAGGGCAGCCAATAAGGACCCACTGGTGGGGCTGTTGCAGTGCAAGCTAAGCCTCTGCCTGTGATACCAGCATCCCATAGAAGCTCTAGTTTGAGTCCTGGCTGCTCCACTTCAACCCAGCAACCCATTAATGTGCCTGGGAGGGTGGTGGAAGATGGCCCAAATGCTTGGGCCTCTGAAATTATCTGGGAGACCCAGAAGAACCTCCTGGCTTCAGCCTGGTCCATCCCCTGGACATTACAACCATATGAGGAGTGAATAAACAGATGGAACATGCTCTCTTTCTGTCTTTCCTCCTCTCTCTGTGTGCCTTTGAAGTAAGCAAGTAAACAAATGGATCCACTCCTCACTTGATATGCTGACAATTTTAATCTCCATGCAGTGAAGGGGAGACTTTGGAGAATAAACATAGATTCCCCCAATTCCCTAAATTGCTCTTTTAAATTCTTAATATTCAAACGACACACTCAACTTTCATCAAATATGAGACGAAGACCTCTGCATGAGTTACATTTGCAAACCAGCCTTATTCTGTATGTGTCAAACCTGAAAGTCAACCCCATCTCATTCCTCAGCAAAGCAGGAAATAGAAACCTTAACTCCTCTCAGTGTCAAGTTGCAGAAAGAATCAAAGCAAGAGGAGTCACGTGTATTGCCTGGGGATGCCAACTCCACCTCCAACTGGATGGGCGACTTTCAGCAAATCGTCTCCTCTTGAAGACTCAATTTCCCCATCTGTAAAATGGAGCTATGTGTTACCAATAGCCACAAGGCTATTATGGAAAGGAAATTAAACATAAGAAAAGCATCTGGTACACATGCACTCCAAATCCCCTGCTCCAAGATATGGTTCCTTTGACAGCAGGAGATGTCCCCATAGTACCTTGATGCATCACTGAAGCCCAGCAGGCCAGTGGGGAGGGGGTTTGGGCTCCTACACCTGCTACTCCCTAACTTCATGACCCTGGGCAGTCATTCAACCACTTAGGAGCTCAACTTCCTCATTTGTAAACTGGGAATAACAGGCATTTTCCACTCGAGCACATGTAGGGATTTAACGAGACATCATGGAAACTTGAACGGATTCCAGATATATAAAGTACTATCAAAATCGAGCATGTGTGCGCTTACAAGTGACCTTCTCAGACAGAAATTTCTGACACCACCTTGGAATTTCCAGTTCAACCACTTTCCTGGTGTCACTCAAAAACCTACAAAGACTCTTTATTGCTTATTACGCTTCTCAAACTGTTTGCCTCCTTACCACTGCCCTGCCATGTCCAGCTACCTGAAGCTATTTCCTTGTGCTCCTTGAGTCATGCATCCTGTCCCTCCCTCAGCCACATGCATGCCTCCTGTACACTCCTGCTCACACCAGTGCCCCTTGCCCACACTACCTGTCCTTCCTACCCTCCGACTCTCTCAATGGAGAAATCCTACAACCCAACTCATCCTACCCCCTCCAAAAAGCCTTCTCCAATTGCTCCAGCAGTAAGAATCCTCCCACAGTCTGAGTCCAGAAGACTTTCAATTGATAGCGTATGATTTGACTAGAGTATTTTCTTATTGTTCCCACTGTCGCCTCCTCAACTAGCTAACACGCTCCTTGCAGGAAGAATCACGTTGTCTTAACTTACATTTCCCATCTCCCAGCACTGAGAATGGTTTAACACACGGGAAGACGAGAGCCTGAACTGCAGGTTCTCCAGCCTCTGAACTCCACCACTGGAATCCTCCACACAAACCCTTAACAAGTGCCTGCTCGGCATCTGATGCCAAAAGACACCAGGAGGAGAGAGGCAAATCCCCAAGGCTCTGACTCAACCTTTCCGTGGACGCCAATAGTCAGCATGCAAAACCGCCTCTTTTTTTTCTTGACGTCATCAAAACCATGACTTCAGACAAAGATGCCCTGCACAAGTCGTGAGTTTTGAAAGATGCTGGAAATAACCCGACAGTCTCACACTGAGAATAGACAATAGAAAATTTCAGGCAGTCACTATAAGTGATTATATTTTAAAGATTTATTTATGGGCCTGGCATGGTAGCCTAGTGACTAAAGCCCTGGCCTTGTATCCACCGGGATCCCATATGGGCACAAATTTATAATTCAGTGGCTCCCTGCTTGTGGCCTGGGAAAGTAGTCGAGAACAGCCCAAGGCTTTGGGACCCTGCACCCATATGGGGAACCTGGAGGAGGCTCTGGGCTCCTGGCTTTGGATCGGCTCAGCTTCGGCCACTGCAGTCATTTGGGGAGTGAAACATCGGACCAAAGATCTCCCTCTCTGTCTCTCCTCCTCTCTGTATAGGTATGTCTGACTTTCTAATAAAAATAAATCTAAAAAAAAAAGAGTTATTTATTTGAAAGGCATAGTTACAGGGAGTGAGAGAAGGAGAGAGAGAGATCTTATATCTGCTGGTTCACTACACAAATGGCCACAGCAGCCAGAGATGAACCACGCATCAAAAGCCTCTTCCAGGTCTCCCATGTGGGTGCAATGGCCCAAGCATTTAATCTACTTCTCCATTAACTGTTTTGAAAATATTTATTTGCTTGAAAGACAGAATGAGAGAGAGTTATACCTTCTATCCTCTGCTCCAGTCCTCAGATGGCCACAACAACGGGAGGAGGAGGGGGAGAGGGGCGGCCAGGCCAAAGCCAGCAGCAGAAACTTGATCTGGATTGCCTACACGAGGGCAGGGACCCAAGCACTTGGGCCATCTTCTGCTGCTCTGCTGCTGGATTGAAAGTAGAGCAGCAGGGACTCAAACTGGTGTCCATGTGGGATGCCAGTGTCACATATGGTAGCTTAGCATGCAATGCCACCGCACCAGTGTCCATTAACTTTCTGAAGTATCCTTGTACCATAGTCATTTAGCATCTCCAACAGTCCAATATCATTTCTACTTTATGAATCAGAAAACAGATTAGGAGCACAAAGACAGCACTAAAATAGAGCTGAGTTGGAAACCGAACACAAGCCACTCTCACTCAGAGCTTGTGTCACCATCAAGGGCATCCCTCTTCCTCCTCCCCAGGTTCAAGCAAAGTCAGCAGGCAGTTACAGAGACACAAAAAAGGCCCAATTGAACTCATGGAATCTTACCCAACCACGGCTGCTCACCTTAGCTCTCCTGAACACTTCTGAACTAACTGTACCATTTGTCTGTCTGCCAAAAGCACTTTGTCTCATTAAGCCATAGTCTCTAAGTGTCACCCTTAATGCCTCTAAAAATTATCAAGATAAAAGTTCACGCAGACTTTTCACTGGGAGAGATTGGAAGTCAGTGTGCACCAGCCACTCCCAGCATGACAGCATGCTACAAATGGGCCACCTCCTAACGCCTGCGCGTGGGTCATCTCCAGCTCCAAGACAGCCGGTGCCACTTGGCGCTGGCACAATGGCATGGCCTCGAGCAGCACCCTTAGCCATGCTGCCCTGGGGTGCTCAGGGCTCACAGCTGGAGTTTCAAGAACTCACTGCTTCCTGCTCCAACTCCTGTAGTGGGACTGCTCCCTTCTTTCTCCCCACAGATACATGCAGCCATGGAAACCAGGACACCCCAACTCAAGTGAGAGACAGGGCTACAGCAAGGGTGTAAATACACTTAAGGTCCCCTTGGCAGTAGCCTGTCCATGCTACACCGACTTCCATCTCCTTCACTGCAGAGTCCCGGGGTCATGCCCTAGTCTCTTCCCTGCTACACATAGAGTTGGTCAGCCCATTGCTTGGATAGCTGACAAGCAGATTTCTATCCTAGTCTCTCTATTACTCTCTGTGACATTTTGCACTGACTTAAAAAAAAATAGTAACCAGTAAGAATACATAATAGAAATAAGAAACAGGCCCCCAGTGCTATGGTTCAACTGGCTAAGCTTCCCCCTGCAAGTGCTGGGATCCCATGTGGATGCTGGTTCAAGTCCCAGCTGCTCCACTTCCCATTCAGCTCCATGTTTATGGCCTGGAAAAGCAGCAGAGAGTGTGGCCCAAAGCCTTGGGACCCTACACCCACATGGGAGACCCAGAAGAAATGCCTGGCTCCTGGCTTCAGAGGAAGGAATCGGCTCAGCTCTGGCCATTGCAGCCACTTGAGGAGTGAACCAACAGATGGAAGATCTTTCTCTTTATCTCTCCTTATCTAACTCTGTCTATTCAATAAAAATAAAATAAATCTTTAAAAAAAAAGATGCATTTATATGAAAGGCAAAGGGACGGGGAGAGGAGAGAAGGAGAGCTGGGTATGAGCCAGGTCAAAATGAGGAGTCCAGAACTCTATCCAAGTACGCCATGGCCATGGCAGAGACCAAGTGAGCCTTAGGGCCATCCTCTGCTACTTGCCCAAGCGCCTTAGCATGGAACTGGATGTGAAACAAAACAGTCAGGACTCAAATTTATGATCAATATGAGATGCTAGAGACCCAAATAGTGGCCATCTGGGCCATACCTCACCAGACCCAAGGTGATAAAAATGTTAAGGTCACACTAAAACACTCGATACAATGAACCTGAATCCAAAGAGTTGGGTCAAGTATGAGGTTCAAGTATGTGGGTATCATGTTATCTCACTCATTAAGAACATGCTCTTAAGTAAGGAACTTCACATTTCTGACCCCCCTGTTTCCTGATCAACAAAACCAGGGGGCTGATATACTTCATGGCTATCGCTTCACTGAAAGAGAGGCCCAAGGAACCTCTCATTAGCATGCGCCCTCTTGCTCCACCAAGTAAGCACCTCGGTCCACAAAGCCTCCTCCAAACCTTCTTCAACTTCGATTCTAGATCAGGTACTCATGGGCCCTTCTCCTTCCCCTCACCCATCCCTCTCCAATCCTCCTCGTCCCCCCAAAATCAAGTAAAAAGCAGCTGCATAAATGATGTTGAGGAAGCAGGGTCATGCATTGGTCACCAGCTCAAGCTTTAGATCTGGTCATAGCTCTTGGTCAACTCATCAAGCGTGTGATCCCAGACGAGTCACTCCGTCCAAGCCTCTGTTTTCTCATCTGCAGAATGGAGGTAATAATAGTGTCTGTTTCTTCAGACAGCTGTAGGGATGCCTGAGGAACACACACAGAGCCCTGCGGCATAGCCTGGTGCATGTACGCAATGTTAACACCACTGCTTTGGCTGTAAGAGGTGATTATTATTCCCATAAAAATTACTCTCCCGAAGAAGCCACAGGCCCAAGGCAGACTGACATATAAAACTCAACCCAAAAGCCATTAGCAATGGAGAGGAGGCTTGTGATGTTGGAGCTTCTGAGATAAGGGAGGAGAGGCAGGGGGAACTGTTAATAAAAAACAGGAGGTGCAGGTGCAGCCCTGGCCATGCACCTGCCCCTCTCTCCCCTCCATTCACTACCTTCTCCACTCAGTGTACCTCAGACGCCAGCCCAGGAAAGCAATCCTCTGCAGCCTCCTGGCCACCAGGGAAGCAAGACCATGATATCAAAACAGCCTGTGTCTTCTAACCTTTATCTTGTTTAGGGAACACCGTGCCCTCAATTTCATTTCATGAGAAGCTGCACTCAAGTTTCGTTGAATTCCAGGAATCATAGATAAGTGTGGCTGACTTACTAGCTTCTGGTGAAGTGGATGCAAGGGCTCCAAGCTGCTCTCTCAGATCGCAGACACATGTTCTACAGAAGCAAGAGTCAATATTTTGGGGGGAAAATAGGAATTTTCTAGTCTGTGGGTACATTATTGTCCAACAGACCAAAGATCTGCCATGATATTAGAATGTGAATATCAATCTAAGCCACCTTGGAATGTCAACCAACGGCAAGTTCATCAAACAGAATCAAACAAAATCCATGCCCCTAACAAGATTATAACTTCTAAAAACTTTATTTAAAAAGAATTTCTCAGGCATATAAAAAATGTTCCTATTTACAGGGTAATATGTGATGATTAAATACATATATACATTCTATAATATCCAAGTAGGGTAAATATAATTAATATAATTTATCTCCTCAAACTTTCTAAAATGCTTATTAGTTACAAAAAAAGGTGTCCAAAATCATATATTCTAGTTGTTTTTAATAGAGAAATACATAGTACACAACCTAGCGTTACTCCACTATGCACTAGAACCCAAGAACTTCATCTTTCATCTAGCTATAATTGAATACTCCTTGCCTGCTCCAGGCTCTGGTAACTCCCGTTACATTTTTCACTTCTAAGAGATTATCTATTCTTTGGACTCCACATCTGAGTGAGGCCACGTGACACTGCCCTTCTGTGCTTGGATTCTTTCACTTAACACGACTCCCTCCGGTTCTACCCAGGTTGCAGCAGATGACAATATGGCATCCCTTTGTGTGCTGTTGTGCCATCCCAGTATGCCTGTGTACCACACGACCCACTCATCAGCACGTGGCCATGAGGTTGTTTCCATTTCTTAGCTACTGTCACTAGTGCTGCCACAAATGAAGTACAGGTATCTCTTTGTCAGATGACTCTCGTGTCCCTTGGATACATCCCAGCAGTGACATTGCTGGATCATCCACTAGTTCTACTTTCAATGTTCTGGGGCATCTCCAGACTGCTACCCAACCGTGGCTGTGCTAATCCTGTTCCTACCAACAGTGTGTGAAGGGGTCCTTTTTCTTCTCATCCTCACTACACATGATATGTTTTGTCTTCTTCCTTCATTTTTTAATGTTTACTTAATTAATTTCATCTACGTTAAAGGCAGAGAGAGAGAATATCTTCCATCCACTGATTTCCTCCCCGGATGTCTACAAGCAGCCAGAGCTGGGCCAGGCTGAAGCCAGGAGCCTGGAACTCTGCCTGATCTCCCACATGGGTGGCAGTGGCCCTAGCCCCTATAATTGCTGCCCCACAAGCATGCATGCAGGAAGCTGGATGAGAAGGTGAGATTTCTCTTGGTACTTCAATGTAGGATTGGGGCATCTGCTGTGCCCCAACCTCCACTCTTTGGTCTTTTTGATAACAGTCAACTCAACTAGAGTGAGGTGACATCTCATTGTGATTTTTAATTACATTTCCCTGGTAATTAGGTATGTTGAATATTTTATGGCGAATCTGTTGACCTACTGGTAACTTTTAACGCTGAAGAAACTGGAAGTCAGAGTATTTGCCTAAGAATGATAAATACAACAAGTGCATGAAATCCTCACTCAGCTGCTTCATTCATTCATCCAATCAACATTTAATATCTGTTCATTAAAAGATGCCAAATATCAGACACAAATTTGGAGAACAGACAATTCAACCCTCACCCTTCAAAAGCTCTGTCCTAGGGAAATTACTAACATATTGCACAAAGTGTCACTGGCAACACCAAACAGTAGGATGAATGGGCATAAGGTGAGAGCAGAGTCTGGTTAAGAGGAGATATGACAGGACTCAGTGGCAAGGTCCTTCAGCTTGGGCTGGTACATGACCAGTCAGCTAAAACGGCACTATTCAAAATGGTACCCACTAGCCACATGTGACAATTAAATACTTAAATATGGCTAAGTGCTACATGTCAAAATATGTTAGCGATAATGGGTTAACTTCCCCTCTTATTTTTTGATGTAATAGTTGTTAGGAATATACGAAGCTCTGGGTAGTGCAATGCTCAAGAGGATGTCGCCCAGCCTTCTGAATGTGGGTGTAAGCACATGATGAAGTTGTGGCTAACAGGACATGAGCAGGAATAAGTTTCATAATATCTGAGTTGAGGTCTTCAGAGAAGTGATTTCCTCTCCTCCCTCCCCGACAACCTCCTTTCCTCCTGGAGACAGTTGAGTGCCAATGAGCCAGCTGCCACCACATCAATGATAATAATGCCAAAGACGGTAGAGCGACAAGAGAAAAGAAACATGGTCCCTGGAAAACCTCACAGAATGGACTGCTCTGCTCTCCACATCACCTACTGGCTTAGACTTACAAAGACATTCCTGTCGCATTTTCCAGCTCTGGCTGCAGCAGCCATTTGGGGAGCAAACGAGTAGATGGAATCACTCTCTCTCTCTCTCTTCTTTTGCCAAACAAACAAAACAACCAAAAACAGTGCTGAAACTCTGCAGCTTCCACACAGAAAAATGGCAGATAAAACAAAAATGTGCAAGATTCTCAGAGAGAAATAGAGAATAAAAAGGAACTGAAGTTATCACAAGAATTTAAAGCAATTGTTTTTTTCAAAGTAGGTCCTTCTGATTTTATTCACTCTAACAGCATACTCCCATTGGCCCAGAAAACTGCTTTTTCTCCAGTTCATGACTGTGTTTTTTCAAAAAGCATCACACCAGCAAGATGTCATTCCACTCCAGCCTTGTTAGAAAGAAGTCAAAGTGAGACTGATGGGCATGGCGATTTCTTTACTGCTCCAAGCCACTGGAGTTTGCCATTTTCCTAGAACTTACACATTCACTCTATTTTTAAAGAAACCTCTTAAGAAGAGATTGTATCATTTTGGAATTTTGCAAAATGCTAGAGACAGGGAATCCTAACAAGTTATTTATGCAAACACTTTTTTTTTTAAGATTTGTTTTTATTATTTTTTCATTGGAAAGGCGGATATACAGAGAGGAGAGACAGAGAGGAAGATCTTCTGTCCGATGATTCACTCCCCAAGTGAGCGCAACGGGCCGATACTATGCCGATCCGAAGCCAGGAGCCTCTTCCGGGTCTCCTTCCGGGTCTCCCACGCGGGTGCAGGTTCCCAAAGCTTTGGGCTGTCCTCGACTGCTTTCCCAGGCCACAGGCAGGGAGCTGGAAGGGAAGCGGGGCTGCCGGGATTAGAACCGGCGCCCATATGGGATCCCGGGCGTGCAAGGTGAGGACCTTTAACCACTTGCGCCACCGCGCCGGGCCCTATGCAAACACTTTTAAGAAACACAAACCTGGGACTGGAGCCACAGCCTAGTAGGTTAAGCCTAAGTCTGTGGTGCCAGCATCCTATGTGGCCATCGGCTTGTTCCTCTTCTGATCCAGTTCCCTGCAGAAGTGCCTGGGAAAGCAGTGAAGGACAGCTCAGGTACTTGGGTCCCCCGAAACCACATACCACATGGGAGACCCAAAGGAAGTTCTAGGCTCCTAACTTTTGACTGGCCCAACTCCAGCCATTGTGGCCATCTGGGGAGTGAACTAGTACCTGGAGGCTATGTCTTTCTCTCTCTCTTTCTCTCTCTCTCTCTTTCACTGTGTGTGTGTGTGTGTGTGTGTGTGTGTGTGTGTGTGTGTGTGTATCCTTCTCTGTAAATCCACCTTTCAAACAAAAATTACAAAAGTCAGAAAGAAACAGAGAGAGAGAGGAAGGAAGGAACAGAGAGAGAGAGAGGAAGAAAGAAAGAAAGAAAGAAAGAAAGAAAGAAAGAAAGAAAGAAAGAAAGAAAGAAAGAAAGAAAGAAAGAAAGAAAGAAAGAAAGAAAGAAAGAAAGAAAGAAAGAAAGAAAGAGAAAGGACAGGACAACCCTAAGCAAGTTGCTTCTATTATCCAAACTCTAGTTTCCATCTCTTTAAGCAATGATACAATCTGGCCTGCCATCCCACCTGGCAGAATTAAGGACTCAGTGAGACTTTACCAGGAGCTGCTGTAAGCTGTGCAGGCATGGACAAGTTTTATCTTCTCCCACAGAAGAAACTGCCTGACTACTAAAATCTCTTTGTTCTACAGAGCAGAAAGCTAATGCCTAGAGGGAAAGCAATAGGACAATTAACCAGGATTTTCACTGAAAGAAGCAGCTTCCTGAGCAAAAAAAAAAAAAAATTCCATTCCAGTGGAGTATGACGGAGTGCCTGGCCCCACCTGCCAGAGTTGCTAATTCAAGTACATAGAGGGATTTGTATTTAAAAGATCTCCCCATGGGAGGCAGGGGTTTATCAGGTTTCCAGACTGGCTACTGACCTAAACTAGAAAACACCGCCCCAGACCCCAAGCACACACTAGCACTCAGCTGAACTCTGGGGCTGTCTGTCCATCCATTAACAAAGCTTTTTCTTGTCTGTAAATACAAGATACAAAGAAACCAGGACAGGCAGACAGAAAAGCTTCCATACACTGGTTCACTCTCCAAAGGTCCATCACCAGGGCATAGCTTGGAGCTAGAAATGTAACTGACCTCTCCCATGCGTGTAGCAAGAAACCCATGACTAGCGTCATCACGCATTGCCTCCCGCGGCCTGCATTAGCAGCAAGCCAGGGTCAGGAACCAGGACCTCTGATGGAATCTACACACTATGATGTGGACACAGCATCTTAAAGAGCATCTTCACCACTAAATGCCCTCCCCATGCAGCATTCATTGAGAGCTCTCAGTTTGCACAGGACATTACTGTCAGGAGCCTACAGCCTAGTGGAGAAAGAAGACAAGATGAAGACCAGTGATGATGATGATGATGCCAATGGACAGGAAGTGATATCCCGGAAGTGGGCAGATGGTGGTTGACTCATCTTGTACAAGCCCTGCAGAACAGGGGCTAGCCAGATCTTATCATGGAGGCGGGAGGGAAGAGAAAGAGGAATGGAGAGCAGTGAGCATAGGAACTGCCAAGGCAGACAAGCAAGCATAGAGCTGGATACCAGGAGCTACAAGATCTGGAAATAATATACAAATTGGGAAGCCATTGCAGTAGTCCAGAAATACAGTGAAGCCTGGTCCATTGGTGAACATAGTTGAGACCACCAGAAAAATTCATCACACATAAATTAACTCAGGGTCCATTGGAGGCCTTTAAAGTTAATATCGTGACAATACTGTTGTGGTCTTAGGCAGTTTGTTCAGGGTCACACACTTGGAAGCCACTTCTGCTCCACCTACATGGCCCTTTCTGCCCACCTGTGAGTCGGGTGACACTCACCTATCATCACCTGGAACCTGATAGGGGCAGTATTATACTGTCGTGTAACCACTCCCCACAAGCCCAAAAAGGCCCATGATGGGGAGGGGTTCTCTAGCTTGGTTGCATGCTTCCATTGCTCTTGCACCCCAACTCTTGGCCTCCCCAGTACCTGCTTACTCTCTGGCTTCCCGTGGACAGACTCTGAGGACAGGTAGCCCCTTGAGCATGGCTCTTATATGTCTGCACTCCTCACTCTCTGTTCACTGCTCGGGCGGGTCAATAAAAAGGTAAACGCCAAAATGTCTTGTATTTCTAATTTGTGCACTTACAAGAGTTTCAGGAGAGTGAGGAAAAGATGAATGTCTGTAGCTCTGTAAGTGTGTCCAGGTTGTTCCTTGCATGTCTCTCGAGATGATTTAAATTGTTGGGGATGCTGGAACACAAGCCTTCAGTTTAGTGGACACATTTCCCAGTAATGACTATTTCTTCCTCTTAGGGTTTCAGTTCAGACTGGATTGTCATGGTGACTTCATTTGCTAATTTCTACTGCGCACTACCAACGCCAAGGTTGGTTAATAGCCTCTTACATGCACATTAATTCGAGTCTCGATTGGTCCACGTCCTAATCTAGCCTCCTGCTAATGTTCCTGGGAAGGCAGAAACATACAGCCCAAGTACCTGGGCTCCTCCACCAACATGGCAGACCTGGAAGAAGCTCCAGACTCCTGACTTCAAACTGGCCCTGCTCTAGCCATTACAGCCATTTGGGGAGCAAAGCAGCAGATAGAAGATTCTCTTTCCGTGCCTTTCAAACAAAAATAAATAAATAAAAACTCATTGTATAAGAAGAAGACCTTAGAAAATCAGTGGTGATAGCTCAAGCAACTGGGTTCCCAGGTCCCAACTTCAGCCCTGGCCCAGCCCTTGTGGCTGTTCGAACAATGATCCAGTGGAAGCACGCTTTTGTTGTCTCTCAAATTAAGAAAAATATGCATCCATGTATGTATGAATATACACACACACCCTCTTGTCTGTACTTGGGGGGAGGGCAGCATGCTCATGGACTTTCGGATGCCACTGGAAACTGGAAAGAAACAAGGTCAGTGATGAACATTCTGAACTGCAAGAAGACAAGGACTGCAGGGTGGGTGGCTGGTGCTATGGCTCAATGGGTAATCCTCCATATGAGCACCAGTTCATGTCCCGGCTCTTCCGTTTCCCATCCAGCTTTCTCCCTCCTTTCCTGGCCTGGGAAAACAGTAGAAGATGGCCCAAAGCCTTGGGACCCTGCATCCTTGTGGGAGACTTGGAAGAGGCTCCTGGCTTCAGATCAGATCAACTCTAGCTGTTGCAGCCATTTGGGGAGTTAGCCAACACATGGAGGATCTTTCTATCTCTCCTTCTCTCCAGAAATATGCCTTTGCAACAAAAATAGATTATTTGAAAAAAAAAAGAACAAATGAATTTTTTTCAAGATTCTAGAGTAATCAAAATACACTTCACAATTTCTCATATAGAAAAGTAAACGACTTTTTTTTCTATGTATTATTACTGTCTTTGAGCATGATGTCCAATCCACAGTTCTTTCCTCTGCTATCATCTGTTCATTTTGCCTACCCACCTAAGGCAGAAAGGTTCTTTGATTTTGAACAATTAGAGCAGATACACTTTCAGGAGCTCAATAATTCTGTTTCTTAATGGAAATAGGAGACAGGCAATTTCACATCTTTAAATATATATATGTTAAGGAGACTCAAAAGGTTCATGCAAAATTGCACTCAAAGATAAGCTTACAAAAACAAAATAGAAAAGTAAAAAACGAACAAAGCATTTTAAAGATTTAAAAAGATAAACTTACACTGGTGCAAAAAAATGAAATCTGTCCCTCTGTTTCTCTTTGTGTGCTACTGTGCCTTTCTTTAAGAAGATTTATTTATTTATTATTGGAAAGGCAGATTTACATCAAAAGAGAGAGATCTTGGTTCAACCCCAAATGGCGACAATGGCCAAAGCTGAGCCTACCCAAAGCCAGAAACCAGGAGCTTTCTCCAGGTCGCCCATGTGGGTGCAGGGGTCTAAGGACTTCAGCCATCCCCTGCTGCTTTCCCAACCTATAAGCAGGGAGCTGGATCAGAAGTGGAGCCACCAGGGCTAGATCCCATGACCAAATGGGATGGGATGCTGGCATTACAGACTGAGGATTAGCCTGTTAAGCCACTTATGCTGGCTCTTGCTGTGCCTTTCAAATAAAATAAAACCTTAAAAAAAATGGAAAGCCAGACCCAGCACAATGGCTCAGTTGACTGGCCCTCCCCTTGCAAGTACCAGGATCCCATGTGAATGCAGGTTCATTTCCCTACTGCTCCACTTCCCATCCAGCTCTCTGTTCATGGCCCAGGAAAGCAGTGGAGGATGGCCCAAAGCCTTGGGACTCTGCATTCATGAGGTTTAAAAGATATAACAAAATAAATTAAGAAATGGTAATTCATGTATAGGATTTTCATAATGTATATTTCCCATGATCTTTTGGAGAGTCCTTCTATGCATGGGTTACAACATTTTGTGCACCAAAACAAATCTCTTAAGTCCATTGCCCATGATCTTTTTGAAGTATCCTAATTATTTCCACCGACATATGAGAGAATTCACTTACGAAAACACCGCTGGTGTAAGAGGTATTTCCTGAAAAGGGGCTTGCGGTCTAATGAGTTGTGTCATAGGTGCTTTTCTCCAGGGCTGAACAATGGAGGAGACTAAAGCAGTGCCTCTGTATACACGACTGCAGACGCAGGGCTTCCTACCACAACACACCACTTGTTCATCTCTTTCCTTCAGTGCCTCTCTGACACTTTCTTCCCCTTCCTTGGCTTCACACTTCTCTTGCATGTTGCTAAATGCACAAGAACCAACAATACCACGGGATCACACTCAGTGCTTCCCCACATATATATTTCTAGTAAGAGCAAGCCCAGCCCATAAATAACTCTAGGAAATGGGACTATAGATTTTGGATTTTTATTGATATAGCACTTAAACTGTCCAAACATGGGTGCAACTGGAAATTATTATATTGAGTTATTATCAAATGAAACAAGCCAAGCAGAGAAAGACTACTCATAAGTGGAGTCTTAAGATTAGGTGATACTGGGAGCTAGCGTTGTAGCACAGCATGTCTACATGACACTGATTGCAACAACAGCATTCACATCAGCACTGGTTCAAGCCCTAGCTGCTCCACTTACGATCCAGCTACTTGCTGGGAGAGCAGTGGGAAAGAGACCAAGTGCTTAGGCTCCTGTACCGATGTGGGAGACATGGAGCAAGCTGTATGTTATCCAAAAGTGACCTGCAAATAAACTAATGGAATACTTTTTTTCTTTTTTCCTTTCCTCTGTTGCCCTTTGTCATCATCAATAATACAGAAGAAAATTCTGCTAAAACAGAGGATACGATCATTTGACCTCTGCTCCTGAAATCCTCGTCATTACAAATATGGAAGCCCTGCCAAACTGATACGTGACACTCTGGTGCAATCCCCAGGAAACTGCTGAGCAAGGCCGCCCAGCTTGCTTAGGGGCTTGTCACAGGACACACACAACTGTTTATGAATTGTTTCCACAGTAACAGAAGGTGACAGATGAGGAAACCAGGAACTGAAGTTCCAAGACCAAACAAGCATGTGGCCAGGTGCCTGACTGATTCCTGCAAGAGGAATGCAGACTAGAATCCAAGGAAGAGAACTGGGAGGTGGAGCAGGGGTCTGGGACACAAGCGCCCATGCCCGGCCAAGGTCATCCCCTTATCTCTCCTGGTAATCACAGAAGGCTGACGCCTCCCCATCACCACCGTCAAGGGTGCTGGCTACTTCCCGCGCATGTGTCTCACCTGAACCACATTCCACTACTGACATTTATCTTATGACAAATATAATACAGTGCAAAAGTGGACACTGGCTTTAGTGTTGATATTTACTGGGTTATTGACGAATATACCAATACAGACCACTCTTTTTCTATATAATTTATGATTCTTAGATCAGAAGATGAAAAAATTCCAAGCTGAGAAGCATATCAGAGCGAGCGAGTTCTCAAGCTCAGCGAAAGCTCATCCTGAGATGAGTGGCAGAATCGCTTCTAACTGAAGATTCCAATTCCCACATGTTGGTCTGCCCGAGCGCTGTTTGCAGTTTATATAAGACAGACCATAATAAAGTCATGTGTTAGATTTCTAGTGATGGGAAACTCTCACACCATGCACTCTTGCATGACAAGAGAGGACACACTGCTGGGAAAAGACATCATTGTTACTCTCCATTAGAAGAAATTATCCACTGGTAAACTTAAAATCCATTAATTCTACCAATCACACTCTAAAATATAAGGTAAACTAACAAATAAAAAGCCACTGATATAAATGAGAAGAATTTGTCAAGTGTTTTCCTTACGGTAAAATTCATATAAATATACAGTTGCAGTATATCCACACCTTTATTTAAACAAATCATAAATACACACTCAAATATTCAAAGACAAGCATGCAGATGTTCCCAACAGGCACACAAGTGAGCTAAGTACTGCACACATCTGTGTCATTTCTGAGATAACAAAATGGTGACTTCTATTTTTTTTTAATTTCAAGGTAGCTCACACCCATTGTAAAAAATGTATTTTGCTTCCTTATATGTGTGCACATATGTGTGGATGCGTGCGTCCACACGGACAAATGAAACCCTAATCTCTTCAGTGACGACTGAATAAGCAATATTTCATCTGAGTTCGGCCTCAGGCTGGGTCTATCAGCAGTCATGTTTTCAAAGCTGCTTTGCAAAATCCTACATACTGCTCGCCAGACAAAGGCTTCCTGGTTGAACATCATCAGGTCCCCCCAAAATAACCACTCATTCTCCCGTCTTTGTACCAAGGCTTAGATAACACACAAGCACACACAGGCCATGCCTCCTCCGAAAAGGGGAGAAAAGGAACTGCAAGGCTGACCAGTGGGGAAATCCACCACATACTTGGAATTCTACGGGAATAAGCTAACAACAAGAAGAAAACAGACACCTGGCAGGGAAAAAATGCTAAGGAAATTATTGAGACATGATACACTTCCTCTCAAAACAGCACAGCAAGTGGTGAGTCATTCACTTAGGATCTCCTAACGACTGTATGACCTGACAGCTTTGTAAGTCTAGTGATATTCAGCTTCAGTAGGAAAGATCTTTCAGTCCCAAAATAAATAAAAATCAGCATGGACTCATTTACTCATACGAGAGGCCTTCGTGTCACTCTCTTTGACTTCCCTTGGTTTAGCTTTGGCTTAAGTTGGGGTGCTCAATATAATTCACAGTTGTGGGCCGCACTGGCTTGGACCGGGGGCGGGGGGCTGTCCCCCAAAAGTCTGAGAATCGGTGTCAAGAGGAACACTAGGACTTTTCTCAAACATTTTCAGAGATCTGTAAACTTGCTTCCATATTCAAGTGTCTACCATTAAGATACACACACATATAGGGAACCAGGTTTTTCCATCCACATTTAAGATGTAAAGCTATGATAGGCATATTGCCAAAGCAGACTTAAACTGCAAATCAAAACAAGAAAATCTCTGTTGAATTATATCCGAGCTTTCTGCCCACAAAACAGCGAATAAAGGTGTTTATTTATAGGCCCAGCATCTCAAGGAATTTTTCTTTACAGCATTAGCCACAAGTAATTATGTATGTTTAAAAGAACAGCAAGGGCCCGGCACTGTGGCCTAGTGGCTACAGTCCTCACCTTGAACACACTGGGATCCCATATAGACACCAGTTCTAATCCTAGCAGCTCCACTTTCCATCAAGCTCCCTGCTTGTGGCCTGGGAAAGCAGTCGAGTACGGCCCAAAGCCTTGGGACCCTGCACCCACGTGGGAGACCTGGAGGAAGTTCCAGGCTCCTGGCTCTGGATCAGCACAGCACCTGCCATTGCATTCACTTGGGGAAGATCTTTGTCTCTCCTCCTCTCTCTGTAGATCTGACTTTCCAATAAAAATAAATAAATCTTGAAAAAAAAAAAAAGAGCTCCTCTTACAGTCTACTGAAAGACACGGAACGGCATTAACCACCATAAAGCAATTGCAAGGCACACCAAATAAGACCACTATCCATCCAGATATCTCATCTACCTCTCCAACAAGGTACAATAGCAGCACAAGAAGCTAAGTATCCTACCATAAATACGAAAGGAAAAAAATCATTGCTTGTATTCTTAAGGCAAAAAAAAATGTCCTTCTGGTAAACCAGTATCTAAGTTCTGCTCAGGATTCCTAGAAAGATGAGTTTTTCCTTAAACTGTTCACGGTAAAGTGGAATTTTCCCTAGCTCAGCCCCCCTTTTGTGAATAGAGTAAGCCAAGTAAAAACTATTTGGAACTTTCTATTGACACAGAGAAGACAGCCCAGAGCGTGCGTTTGTGTTGTATAACAGCCTAAGTGACCTTCTTATGCAAGACTGTGGAACACGTTATAAGAAGGCTTCAAAAGGCCATGAGACCTTGCCTGCTAGCAAGCAAATGTCTCTCCAGATCGGAACTTTGCTAACAAAACATCAAAGACTCCTTGGCGTGGTGTATCACTGACCAAGAACAAACTATCAATTCTGATGATCAAATAGGAAGATACAACACATCACATATGTTAGCACAACAAGAAACATACAACATAAGGCAAGTGGTTCTATTTTACACCAAGTACCCATCAGGGCAACCCCACTACGACAGCATTGGTAACCAGTCCAGTCACAGACATTGTCCCTTGCCCCTAAGAATAGGCAGTGGCCAGCAGGAAACCTGCTCAGTCCCCAGGGGCTGTGATAAGGGAAACAAAAGCCACTTCCAGAAACCAGTCCCTGAGAATTTTTGTCAAGTGGCAACCTTGGCAGCTCCCTGAAAAGCACCACCTAACAGTTAGCTGAGCTGCCTCCAGACACAAGAGTGGCTCAGGATAACCCGAGCAGACAGGGCACACTCTTCCAGAGAGGACCGAACCTGGGCCTTAACCCTGTCCCCTCACCACACCTCATCCAAAGCCAAGCATTGAAATCACTGCCTAAAGCACGCATCACTGTTACGAGACGGCGAACAACAACTTGCCATTTGCTGAAGAGGTAAGGAGGGCTCACCACAACCCAGGAACTCCAGGCTAACGTCAGGCTGCCTGGGGCCTGAATTTCTGCAGCTTTCCACTCGTACAGACGTTGTTTGTGGAGGGAGTTGTTTTGTGTGGGTTTTTTCTGTTTTGTTTTATTTTTATTGGAAAAACAGATTTAAAGAAAGCTCCACTAATTCACTTCGCAGGTGGCCACAAAGGCCAGAGCTGAGCCAATCCAAAGCCAGGAGCTTCCTCTAGGTCTCCCAAATGGGTGCAAGGTCCCAAGGTTTTGGGGCATCTCCTGCTGCTTCCCAGGCCACAATCAGGGAGCAGGATAGGAAGTGGGGTCACTGGAACATCAACCAACACGTATATAGGATGCAAGGGGAGGATGTTGGCCACTGAGCCATCATGCTGTATGGGCTCATTATGTATGGGCTCATACATAATGTTTTGAAGTTTTGCTTCTATCCTCCCCTTATCCCCTTTTCAAGAACAAATCAAGGGGTCTTATGATTCCACCTCTGCTTCTGACCAAATCCTGGAAGGCAGCACATGGTGTCCTAAATACTTGGGTTCCCTCCACTCACAGGAAAGACCCAGATGGAGTTTCTGCCTCCTGACCTTGGCCTGGCAAAGCCTGGAGTGTTGCTGTCATTTGAGGAGTGAACCAGCAGATAGAAGTTAGATGCATATCTCTCTGTCTCTCTTTCTCTCTCTTGCTCTCTCTCTCTCTCTCTCTCTCTCATTTCTCTCGACCTCCTCTTCCTCCCACACCACCCTCCGTTACAGTGCCTTTCAACTAATAAATAACTTCAGAAAAAGAACAAATATGGGCCCAGGAACAGTGGTATACTAGCTAAAGTCCTCGCCTTGACCGCGCCGGGATCCCATATTGGTGCCGGTTCTAATCCCGGTTGCTCTATTTCCCATCCAGCTCCCTGCTTGTGGCCTGGGAAAGCAGTTGAGGATGTCCCAATATCTTGGGACCCTGTACCCATGTGGGAGACCCAGGAAAAACTCCTAGCTCCTTGCTTCAGGTAGGCTCAGCTCCGGCCATTTTAACCACTTGGAGACTGAACCAGTGGATGGACAATCTTCCTCTCTGTCTTTGCTCCTCTCTGTAAATCTGACTTTCCAACAAAAATAAAGAAGCCTTTTAAAAAATGAAAATGAAAAAAATCATACTTTGAAAAGTTGTCAGACCACAGGCCTGAATCGCCTGAGGTTTTCCAAAAGCTAACGACAGTAAGATTTTTTTTTTCTTTCAATTTATTTTTCAAGCCAAAACATCAAAAAAGGGAGACGTGAATCTTTTTGGAGCTGGTGACAAAGCGCAGAAGGCTAAAAGAGAGGCAAAAGTCCTCCACATTTACATAAAATTTTGTCTTCCCTGGAGGGAGAGTGATTTGTTAATTAGAGAGGAAAAGACATCTCTAAGCGGGAAAGAGTATCACAAGGGAGCATCAAGCTGCTCTAAAAGAGCTCCAGGCTGCTGCTCATGCCAGGGAAGGAAAGAATCCAACACGATGATCTGACCATCAGCCATCAGGAACTGTACAGAATGACAGGAGGACCCGCAAGGAAGAAAACACACTCCATTCCAATTTTTCAAAACGGCAGCGCTTCCTAATTAGAGACAGCCAGTATTTCATGTTGATCCTGGACAAGATTCTGGAACAGGCTATCAAAAAGCTGCTAGATGAGTACTTCGGGGAGGAAATAGAGGCTACTCGGAACCAGTGTGGGTTCCCCAAGGACAAATCACTGAAGAATAACCCATTTCAATGTAGTGATGGGCTACTGGATTTATGAGTTACTGGTAAATAAAAAGACAGAACAGAAGCAGTATACTTTGTTTATCCCAATGACAAGATGGAAAAGTTAAGAATCAGATGCTGGCATGAATACACAACAATTCAATAATCAACACCCATGTGAAGTTCACATTGACACCAGATTTCTTTGCCTGGACCTGAGGGTGGGGCATGAAAGTGGGACTGTCTTCTAAAAACTATACCAATTGAAAACATACAATCTATTATCTTTATATTAATAAAAATAGATAATAAATAGAATCTGATATAAAAAGTGTAAGTGCGTTATTTCCTTAAGGCATCAAAGAAGTGCTTAGCAGATCTGTGGAAATTTTTAAACCAAGAGGGGCAACAAATATGATAAATTTATAATATAAGAGACTTTGAAGATTAGAGTGATTACAGACCACGTATAGGAAAATCAATTCAAGAACAAGAAATTTGAACCTCTCCTCGTGGGAACTGCATGGATCTCAACAGCCACATCCATTAAAAAAATTTTTTTTAACTTTGCAATACTGAGATGACTTGACCACCCCGCCACCCTCCCCCCACCAAGAACCAACAGCACTATTTACAAGCACTGAGGTTATTAAGCCTTTGTTTGTTGAGGAATTCATCTACCTTGGGATCTATGCTAAGTACTTGACATAGACGATCTCAGTAAATCCTTACAACAACACTGCGACATAAATAGAAACTAAGCTAAATGTTTAGACAACTTGTGCGTGACTGACAGAAGTGGCTGAGCCCTCAGTCTCTCCAGTCTCCCTGACTCACAGCTGCTCATCTTGACGCTGAAGGGTTCACTCCTTCCCAAGACGAATAAGGATCTCAGAAAAGATGAAGATGCCCCGTCCAGCGGCATCGGGAAGAATACAAAAAACCGGAATACATTCAACATTTCAGATGCTAAGGGGGTTCCAAATCGTGCCAGTTAACACAGATGAAAACACTGTGGTTCTAAAAGGAGACAGTATATACAACTAGCTTCCAAAAACATAAAGAAGTTGTCATATAGGAGAAATGGTCCAGAATGACCTCCTAGTAGCAGAGATACAATAGACTCCACCTCAGCAAGGACATTCATCAGCAGCCCAAGCTTTGTACACAGACTGGTGTAGACTTATGGTAATGAGCTGCTTGTTCCTGCAAGGATTCAAAAACAGACCAGTCAACCACTTGGAGATATGCTGGGTAGGATACTTGAGCATCTGATAGAGACCACAGGAAAAACTTGTAGGATTCTTCCAAAGACCCCAATTCTAATGCAGAATTTAATTCACATCTCCATTCAGAAGGACACAGCCTCCTCAACGGAGTCCCCCATTCACAGCTGGGAAGGACCAGCCATGAACTTTCTGAGCACCCTCTTCTTTCCTCAGCACCCAGATGGAGCTTCCAGCACAGTCCACATCTGGGCAGCGAGACTCCAGCACTGGGCTTCACAGTAACACTCTACATTAGAAGGACTTGAGCTCACAGCACGATAACCACTCAACCCAAATGAGTATATTCTGCATCGGTTTTCCTGCCAAGTAACCTGCCTTAGGGTCAGGCTGGAAACCTTCAGATTCACACACAGGAACCCAGGGGCAGGTGGCAAGACAACAGGAGGCCAGCAGAAAGGACAGAAGCTTGATTGCTGCCATGATAGCCAAAGGTTTTGATGAGAAAATGGCTGGAGCTGGGTTTCAGGGAGGAGAGGAGCCTACCATGAAAAGTCGAAGTCATCAGGCACAGGGACAGACGCTGGTTCCTACAGCCTCGCAGACAGCCAGCACAAAGACGCTGAAGTCCCCCTCTGCAAGGTTGCCTGGTTTTAATAGAACCAAGACATCTTCCCAGAGGCTGCCAGCATGTCTAGATAGCTTACAATACCTTGTACAAGGTAAGCACGATGCACGCAGCTGTTACTGTATTGCATGAGGAATAACAACAAGAAAATGAAAGCCTGTGCATGCCTAGTACAACCACATGCTTAGTACAATCATCCTCCTGGTTGTTTCAGTCAGTGGTTGTTCAACCTGCAAATGCTGAACATGCTGACAGTCGCTGAACATGCATGTTTCAAGGCAGCAGTCATGCTGGCTCATGGAAATGGAACCTTCTGGAGCCGGCAGAGTAGTACATCAGGTGACGGATCGTGTCTGACTGCTCCACTTCCCATCCCATCCCAATTCCTTGGAACTCTGCACCCACGTGGGTGACCCAATCTTAGCTCCTAGCTTCGGATCAGCTCAGCTCCAGCCATAGCAGCCATTTAGAGAATAAACCAGTGGATAAACCAAATAAACCAATAAACCAAAGGAAAGACCTTCTCTGTCTTTCCTTTCACTCTGTAAAAATCTGTCAAATAAAAACAAAAGTCTTTAATTTTAAAAAGGAGGTCTAGCTGAGCAGTTCAGAACTCAGGTGCTTCAATGAACAGCCAACCTTGAAATCCTAGGTCATGACCCCAAAGCCAAAAACAACCCCCAGTCTCATCCTTCACTAAGTCCTGCTACTGTCAGAAACCTTCCCACCTAGTAACACAGCCAACCAGGAGGCTGCTGGAGCCAAGGATGGGACAAAGAATTGCGCAACAATGCAGAGACAACAAAATGGGACCTTAGAGGAGAAAGAATTAACTCTGTCTTAAACTACAGAGTGCAGTGAAAACTTCTCAACTTTCATCAGGTTTAGAAGTCCCCACTGACGCTGTCTGCACCTTGTGGGAATGATTTGATTGAGAACGTAAGCAACAATCGCTGACTTGCCATTCCCCTTTGCAGGGCCCCAGAAGGAAAGCATCAAGGCGGCCATGTGACCCACCCACATGGGATGTAAACTGTATTTGAAATCACGCTAGACTGAGGTTCATGAAGATAACCACGAGTCATGCCAGCCTGGTGACTGTCTGGTAATCAGGGTGACATAAGTGCCACTGGCACTCACTCGCCACCCCTTCCGAAGCCTCTGAAGAGCCACTTACCCCTATGGATGGTACCCTCCTCACAGTGGTACCCGAGACAGCCAAGGCCCAACTGACAGCTGCCCTGCTCTCTCTCTCTCTCTCTCTCTCTCAAACCACATGGCCATACAAAAGGCTAAAACAGGAGTTCCAGAAAGAACATGAGGTCTCCTCTTTTCTGTTGTCACCGCATAGAGAAACTGTGACCAGAGAGGGTTCCTACTCACACAACTGGTAATAGTCAGATGCCACAGGTAGGTCAAGGCCACTTCCTGAGGCCATACTGACCTCTTGTCGCTTCTCCAGGCCTGGCAGACCAGGCCACCACACTTCTGAAATGCTTCTTGCTGCAACTCTAACCACCTCCATTTTCTTCCCCTCGGCAGCCATCCCCAGAAGGGCTCTCCATCATGTAACACCTGCCTCTTCAACACAAGCCAGTGCAGCAGGGACCTGTTCCCATCCCCACTTTACAAGCGGGAGATCCAAGGCAGGGAGGGTACCAATGCTGGGGCCCTGTAACCCAGACAGTCCTTGGCCCCTGCTCAAAACCACTTTGTCAGAATTTATAAAAATACAATGTCTGTGAATTATAAAATTCTGGAAGAAGGGAATCTTTAAGTGCAAAGGCCATAATCACCAGAGTTCAGAACCAAATTTAATGAACGTTGAATTTCGTTAATATATGCAACACTCATTTATCTCTTAATCACCTATTTATCATGGAAATGTCTGAGTGTTCTCTTGAAGGAAGTACATTTTTAGTGTTTTACACACGTATTCTTACAAATCCTGCCTCCTTGCCAGTGCACACTGGCTTACTTGGCAAGACTGATTCTGTATCCACATCACCGTTCCCCACCCATGCTGGCCCTCACTCATATGGTTTATTTAAGATGTATTTATTTATTTGAGAGAAAGAGAGGGAGAGATCTTCCATCTGCTAGTTTATTACCCAAATGGCCACAACAGCTGAACCTGAGCTAGCTCAAAGCCAAGAGTCAGGAACTGAATTCTGGTCTAAGTGCCAGCCTGGCGACTGTCTGGCAATCAGGATGAGATACGTGTCACTGGCGGTCACCTGCCATCCCTTCCGAAGCCTCTGAAGTGCCGCTGCAGACACGGACCCGCCCTCTATGGATGGTGCACAGTGATACCCAAGGCAGCCAGGAAGTGCAACATGGATTGTAGAGCCCCAGAACTCGGCCTTCCTCTGCTGTTGCCCCAGGTACTTTAGCAGGAAGCTTGATCAGAAACAGGGTAGCCATTCAGAGTGGATGCAGACATCACATATGCTGGCTTAACCCACAGTGCCAGCCCCTTGTAAATATGTTTTCTTCTACTCTCTAAAGAGCAGTTTGTACATTTACTTTCTATAGAAATTAAACCTCCAATTAATAATTGAGGAAAGGATTAAACCAAAACATCTCTGAAGATTAATAAAATACATCTTTCTAAGAGTCCAAAACCAACGCTACTAAAACCAATGTCCACACTCAATTACTTTTTCATATTCTCTCTTATTGTCAATTCTCATTATCTTGGTTACCGGGGGAGAAAACCCAGGAGCAATAATGGTACAAATAAGCAAATTACAGTAGTGCCTAAGATCCAATTTCAAGGAAAAATGGAAGTCAGTTACGAAGATGCACAATCCCATTGTAAAAGTTATGTGATTTATCTTACCAGCCAAGTGCCTTAATACAGAGTGTGCAAAACTCCACTAGGAAAAGGCAACAGATCCCCAATGCTCTGCCAAAAAAGCCCCTCCTCGGACACGAAAGGTACCACTCAGAGAATTAAAGCAAAGAACGGCAGTCCGCACAGAGTCAGCCTTCAGCAAGCATCCATGAATGTCAACAAAGAAAGTATCTACTGAGACAAGACATCGGAATGGAGACTGGCCAGGAGGGCAGTGCAACAGTGGCCCTGAGCGTCTGAGAACTGCTTTTAGATACCGAGAAAATATCAGAAGATCCAAGGGTCATGAAAACTGTACAACATGACAAAAATACGTTCAATCAGGACAAAATGGCCTCAGATACGGAGGCTGGCCTATGTTTCTTAAGCAAGAAGAATTATCTCTAAGCCCAGGTTTGCCTGAGTCAGAGATCTGGACTCCAGCCCTTCAGAGTGGCATAATATTTACAGTACAACTCTCACATGGCCAAACTCCCTGGGTTTGATACATTTCAAATGTAGCACTGTTTTGAGTTTCACACCTTCAGTAGGGGCTGCCCAGCCCAACCCACCTCTTCATAATAAACCTTATTTAAGGTCAGAGGCAAGGAAAAAAAAAATCTCAGAGCCACTCTGCTGCACTGAAAGCCACATAAATACAAATGCAATTAGACAAAACCTACATAAACCAGATCTGCCATATCTGAGCGGCAAATTGAAGTGTAATAAAATTATACAGTCAGCCTGAGAGTTTGAGAGTAATTTAGGCTCCTTTCTGCGCCATCCCAGCCAGGCCCCAAGCAGTAAAGGGTTTTCCAACCTTTAAATCAAGCATTTTTTTCTCTTGGGAGTCAGCCCTCGCTCACAAACACACTGGCAGGACTTAAAATCCGAGCTGAAATACCAACCAGGCAGTGACTGATTTTGTGCAAAATGCTTAGCAGAAAAAGGATGTTCGCTCTCATACCTACCTAGAGGCATTTAATTTACTCGCTTAGCCTACTCAAGGCGGTCAGGTATCGCGGCTCCCCTTTAATGGCTGCCCAAAGTCTCAGCCACAAAAGTGGTTTCTTGCAAGATCACTCTTAGAACACAGCCCAAACACTTCTGCAGCACTCACACAACCGTTTCTTTGAAGTGTGACAGCCAGGCAGAGTCCCTGATGCAATGCTGCCAAAGTGCAATTCCCAGCTGCCCTTTTCTTCTTTGCCTTTAAGTGTTTCTGAACTGCTTAAAGGGCAGACGGCACTTCAGAGGCAAGGCTAATGGCACACCTGTTACATAACCTGTTCTTGGCTGGCCAGATTACGCGGTTTTGATAAGGAGGAAAACAGTCAAAGGCAGGACAAACACTGATTCTCTGTTCTTTCTCCCATTAGCCAGGGCGCACATCTGTGCCCCACACCCAACAGTTCGCCCTGTGCCTCAGTTACCACAACTACCAAACACAAGGCTTTGATGCTATCCAAATTCCTGGCTGGTCAAACTTGCGAGCCCTGTAAATCCCATGCAAAGTCCACATCAGGACATGACATTGAAGTATTACGAGTATGTTGTATTAAAAATTCCAGAGGCTTTCTCAGCATCCACTTCTTTCCCTCCAAACACATCAAGAGGGTTACCTTGGCCAGCAGTCAAGAAGAGGCAGATACCAACGTGCTTCCAACACGAGTGTGCAAAAGGACACACACAGCAGGCTGCTCCAGGGCAGCCACCCTCTCTGCCTGACCTGGGGCCCAGGGGGTCCCAGGAGCAGGAGTGGGGGGAAGCCCTGACCTGTCTGTGGTAGGGCTCGGCTATTAAGGCAGGATTCTGCTTACGTCCACAGCTTCAGGAGCAAGGGGAACAAGGGCCCCATGAAACCCCAAAGGGTCAGTGCTATAGAATGTTGGCACTTTCCTGTCTAGATTTCTTGCCCAGTCAGCATGGGGCCGTTTGAAACAGCCATAGTTTCACAGTTTCGAGTTTAGGGAGGTTTAAGGCCAGGCAGGCGTTGGTGTGCAAACACAACGTGGCCACCGCTCCCTGGCAGCTGTCGCCTCTGTGGACAAATTCCCACTTACAAATCTCACTCGCGTCTCAGAAACCAGGGCTGGGTTTCCGGGGCAATCTGAGCACCTGGAGAGAGAGGGATGTTCCCACATTCCCCTGAGAGCCCCCTGTGCATGCCTGGCTACCATCACGACCCTCGACCCTCTGAAAACCCCAAGCCTGGGCAGGGCCGAGTGCCACCATGTGCACTGTAAGTACTCCGGAGGCACACCAATGCATCCAATAAGCCGACGGGATCCCAGAGATTCTTACCCTACTCCAGACGCCTCGTAAACCAGCAAGTGCAAACGTGGCCACACCAAATCAATGTTACCTCCCTGTTCACTTAGAAGCTTTGCACCTTGGGGTTCCAGCCCCACCTCTATCTGCCTCCCTCAACCCCAGAGCAGAAGTACAGATGAGAAAGCAGGATCCCGGCTTTCAAAGGTCTTTCTCAAGACTGGAGTGCCACTGATTCTCCAGCATCTCGGGGCGACGGCCGGCTTCCACCCGCCCAGTCCCCGGGGCCGCGGAGCGCGGTCGGCGTGTGGCACACGGGGCCGCCGTCTCCTGGTTGGGTGCACTCACGGGCCGTGCCTCAGCGGCCAGCCGGCGCTCCACAGCGGCCACAGCCAGCGGACTGTGCTGAGGTGCATCCCCTTGCACTTGTTGCCGCGTCGGGGGACCACGAGGCGGCGCCCATCCCAACGCACGACTGCGCCCACTGCAGGGCCCCGTTCCCTCCGCTGTCCACCCCCGCGACCCTCGGAGACCCTCGAGCGAGTGGCCCCTCAGATGCGAACTCAGGTGGACAAACTTTTCCGCACACAACACACACGGATGATGATGGAGCCCCGAAGCGCATTTACCTGGAGTCGCGCTCCCGCAGCCTCCACAGAGCAGGCTAGGTGCTGTTGCCTAGGCCTTGCCCCCTGCACCTCCTCCCTCGGATCGCGGCCCCCGGCCCCGCCGCACCGCCCGGAGCCCGGAAGGCTCTCCCCGGAGCTGCCAACGCCCGGCGGCGGCCCGGCTTGGGCCAGGGCGCAGGAGGCGGAGCCGCGAGCGCGCTGCGGGGCCGGGCTGGCTGCGCCGCGCCTGGAGCCGCCCCCGCTCGCCCGGCGCCTCCCCGCTCGCCCGGCCCCGCTCGCCCGGCGCCTCCCCGCTCGCCCGGCCCCGCTCCCCCGGCGCCTCCCCGCTGCCACAGCATCCCCCGCCTGCCCAGCTCCCGGCCCCCTCCGCGGGCTCCGGAGGAAACCTGAAGCGGCGCCGAGCGCGCGCGCTCTCCGCCTCGGCTTCCCTCCCTCCCCATCCCTGGGGCACCGAACTCCGGGACGCGCGGACCTGTCGGGCCGGGTACGTCCCCGGGGCCCCCACGCCTTTGGCGGCGCGTGAGGAAGGAGCTGTCCCGTCGGCTTCTTCGAAGGGAGTCGCCCCAACGGCGGGAGGGAGGCTCGGGCAGCGCTCCGCCCAGAGAGCCACAGCACCCCGACAGGATGCGGAGCGTGTCTTTGCAATGGGATTATTTCAGAACCTGCAGGCGCCTTTTGGTCCACGGGGCTTGTGGAAGAGTTAAGCCGGCTGGCGTGGCCCTTGCGGCTCCGCACGCAAGAGGCTGAAGGCGTGGTGATTCCAGAAAGCATGGCCGCGTTACCTCGAACCACCCTATGACGGGGACCCCACGGCCGCACCAGGGGCCGCAACCACAAGTGCACACGTCCCTCGGTCAGCAGGCTGAGACCTATCGCAGCTTTCGAAGGTCACAAGGTCACACGGACGGTTCCCTCAGATGCTCTGCTCAGGCTCTCCGCTTTGTTTTCCCCCACGAAGAGCAACATTGCACTGTGAACCAGGACTGCTACCTCCCTGGTGGCTGCATTGCCTAGACCCTTCCTGCCTCCGTCCCCAACCTCAGCTTCCCCAGCACGCCTGGCTAATAGAGAACCAGTGAGCCAGAATAGATCTGGCAAAGTTTGCCCTTCCGCTTTGACCTAATAGCCGTGACCTTGGCATTGTGCTGGTGACCCGAGGCTCGCATCCCAGCTGACGCTAACCCACTGCCATGAAGAAAATGCCAGTTGCTTGCAGTTTCAGGGTGCTCAAGATAAAAATACAAGCAGACTCTTTGCAAAACTAAAACTTTTCAACCCCAGAATTTCCACCAGAGAGTCACTGAGACGACACTCCAAAAATGGCTTCTGAACGCTGCTGAGCAAAAACAGCGAGGCTCAGAGCCCTTTGTTATCTTCGGTTTTCATCCACAGCATTAATATTGAAATCTTCCCTAATTGTCTTTTCTTTCTTTCCTTATGAATTCTGCCCGGTATGCAGGTGGTGAACAACAATCAAAATGTAGAAAGAATTATAAATGTGACAAGTTTTCCCCAAACCTTTTCCGCTCTAGGAAGACACAAACCGGTAAAACTAGCTGAGTGTGAAACTCTGCCCAGCCAAGGACATATAATCGTCCGAGCCGCCGTTTTCTTGCCCCTCTCGAGCCCTGAGCTTGATCAATATTTAAATAAGCACTTGGCTTTCAGCATCCTGAGTTCAAACATGATGCCCTGTGTGCTCCAACCACCTTAAAAGAACCTGCCGCACAGGGGAGGGAGGCTGGGCGCTCTCTGCCGTTTCTAGAAACCCCTACCCCGGATGGATTTCTGCCGCTGCTCCAGGTCACCTGGAATTGCGAGCACTCAGCTGGTCTACAGGGGAGGAGCCTTCAGCCAGCAAGAAGCCTGGTGGGCCACCCCGACAGCGAAGCATGGGAAGCATCCCACCTTGCCCCAGCTCAGACTCTCAGCCTCACTCTCCGAGCCAGAGCCTGAGCCTGGCAGGCCTGCTCCTCGGATGCCCGCTCTGCAGGACCCCAGCCGCTGCCACCCTCTGAGCTCCTCCATGGTCTCACTCCCGATTATATTGACTGCCTTATGTTGGGCGGCCTCCAGCCCTTACCCTGCTTGCAACTTGACTGTACCTTCCCCATGGGCCTGACACAGGGTGCCTCCAGAGGACTGAAATTTTTGAATTGTACTGTCACATCCATGCAGGAAGGAAAGGAAGGTATGTCACATTTTTCAAACGTTTCTCCAACTACCTACCTAATTCTTGCCTGTCTTTATTTCCTTTCCTAGTAACGCTCAAACAACGAGTGATTTTAAAATCTGATGGTTGAGCCTAGTGCGGTGGCCTAGCGGCTAAAGTCCTAGCCTTAAATGTGCCAGGATCCCAAATGGCCACTGGTTCTTTGGTTCTAATCCCAGCAGCTCTGCTTCCCATCCAGCTCCCTGCTTGTGGCCTGGGAAAGCAGTCGAGGACAGCCCCAAAACCTTGGGAGCTGCACCCGTGTGGGAGACCCAGGAGAGGCTCCAGGCTCCTGGCTTCAGATCAGCATAGCACCAGCCGTTGCAGCCGCTTGAGGAGTGAATCATTGGATGGAAGATCTTCCTCTCTGTCTCTCCTCCTCTCTGTATATCTGATTTTGCAATAAAAATAAATAAATCTAAAAAAAAAATCTGATGGTTGACCCCAATGAGTTAAGAAAGTACCTGTGTTTCTTAAATAAAAGCATGTTACTAGAACTCAGTAGACTTGAGCCTGGTGCAGTAACCTAGTGGTTCAAGTCCTTGCCTTGCACACGCCAGGATCCCATATGAGTGCTGGTTCTCATCCCAGCTGCTCCGCTTCCCATCCAGCTCCCTGCCTGTGGCCTGGGAAAGCAGTCAAGAATGAACCAAAGCCTTGGAACCCTGCACCTCTGTGGGAGACTCTGTGTATTTGCCTTTCCAATAAAAAAATGAAATTAAGTTAAAAAGTTAGTAGACGGAAGGGGTGGGTATTGGGAATGGGACAAGCGTTGAAATTAGAAATAGATGTAACCTTGCAAAGGTGCAACCTGCTGGTGCTTTCCCTTGCAGATAATGCAGAAAGGGCACGGGAGCCGTGTGGAGTGCCTGCGCGTGACTGTAGAACGCAGAGAGAGGACGCGACAGCCGCAGCAGCCAATGCTCCAGACGATCGATGCATTCAGAGAACACCCAGCGCTCTGAGTTCACAATGAGAGCGAGGAGGCTCCAAGGTAAAACCTAGTTCTGGTTAAAACTTGGCTGCTCAGCCTCAGGAGGTTGAGAACGTGCAGAATTGGGTAGCGTGACCAGAAACAGGGGACTGATTTGGCGACAACGCTCACAGTGGCTCCCATGCTGGCTGCACGTTACCACCACCTGGGAAGCTTCGGAAACATCAGCATCAAGGCAACCTCCTCAGGTGCCACAAAGGACTGATGACTTGTGTGTCTGTAGGACGTGAGAAGGAAACTCGAGTGATGGGATGTTTTCAAAGCTCCCCAGCTGATACCAATGTTCAACATTTTTATTAAAAGATTTATTTATTTTTATTGGAAAGTTAGATATACAAAAAGGAGGAGAGACAGAGAGGAAGATCTTCCGTCCCATGATTCACTCCCCAAGTGAGTGCAACAACTGGTGCTGTGCCGATTCAAAGCCAGGAGCCTGGAACCTCTTCTGGGTCTCCCACACGGGTGCAGGGTCCCAAAGCCTTGGGCCGTCCTCGACTGCTTTCCCAGGCTACAAGTAGGGAGCTGGATGGGAAGTGGAGCTGCCGAGATTAGAACCAGCGCCTATATGGGATCCTGGCACATTCAAGGCGAGGACTTTAGCTGCTAGGCCACACCGCCAGGCCCTCCAATGTTCAACATTAGGAACAGTTGTACAAAGGGACTAACTGGCTGAAGCCAGACAGGGGCCAGCCCTCGACTGCATAAGGTTAAGCGGACCAGCTCCTGTGTTGAGCTGCGAAGTTCACCAAGTTCACATGAGCAAGGCTCGTGAAACACCTGGAGAGCTTATCAACCTGAACCTTCTCATTTAGCATCTGCCTGAACCTGATACACAGCGCCTGTGATCCGCCTCGGGTGGTATCCATGTTGCTACTCAGTGAACCAGGTCCAGAAACAAAATTATATAAGGATTCAGCATAGACAGTGGGGGAGAAACACAACAGAAGGAAATGCGTTTGTCATTAAGGGAATTCTTAACATCTCTGGATGCTTTGAATAAACTGTGTGTACTGAGTACCAGCTCTACATGAAATAAACATTTTGTAACCTTTGCAGAAGTGAGTGGGTGACTTTCAACCAGTTGTTATGTATGAGATCTTCCCTGAAGGGCCTGTCAGCCTTTCTCGTGGACCAGCTTACCCAGAGCACGCTCAGGGCCAGGGGGCCATAAAACTTGTAAGGCTCCATGGAAAAGGTTTTTATTTCCTTTAAAACCAGCAGAGAGACAAAAAAAATGAGCTTTCAAGTCAAAGAACATGTTTTAATAAATACTATGACCCCGTTTGTCTTTATAACGATTTAGAACTAACGTATGACTATTTTCTGCTGTAATTTTTCTGGAGGAAAAGGCAGGTGAAGGCAAAAGGAAGCCAGGCTCTCAAAAGTCATCATCAGTTGTATTCTCAACGTCCGGGTGTTTCAGGGGAGCACACAGAGCCTCCTGCAGCTGCCATGAGCGCGGTGATGTGTAGAAGCATCTCAGGAAGGCGGTGGGAACATGACTGCAGCGGAGCTGGCCCCGTGGCACACAGGGTCCAATAACTCCCAGCTGAGCGGTTGGAACGCACCGCCGACACACCCTTGATCTGCTGCCTGTGGAAGGGATACAGTTTTCCTTCCGTACATTTACCCATCCTGCCTCCAGAGCAAGCCCAGGAGATCCTTGCTTTGTCACAGTCACCTTTTACCTGCAATTCATCTCACCCTCTGCATCTGGGCCCACCGGGAATTCTCTTTGAAAAGAAGTCAAGATCATGTGACTTCGTTTTACAGGCAAGCCCGATTCTACGCCGTTCCTAAGACATGAGACACGGCTATGCATAGCTGACAACTTTGCCTTCGCTGCTGTGATTCCGTACAGGAATCCCAACAAAAATCACCCGTGTTTCTTCACTCTGACAACTGTTAGCCACGTGTGGTTTTTCAGATTTAATTTATTTTTTTTAAAGACTTTTTGAAGATTTATTTATTTTTATTACAATGTCAGATATGCAGAGAGGAAGAGAGACAGAGAGGAAGATCCTCCGTCCCATGATTCACTCCCTAAGTGAGCGCAACGGCCGGTGCTGAGCCAATCCGAACCAGGAACCAGGAACCTCTTCTGGGTCTCCCACATAGGTACAGGGTCCCAAAGCTTTGGGCCGTCCTCCACTGCTTTCCCAGGCCACAAGCAGGGAGCTGGATGGGAAGTGGAGCTGCTGGGATTAGAACCGATGCCCATATGGGATCCTGGCGCGTTCAAGGTGAAGACTTCAGCCGCTAGGCCACGCTGCTGGGTCCTTTTCAGATTTTAATTAAATTTAAAGTTAAGCTCCAAATTGCACTAGCCACATATTGAGTACTTCATGGTCACCTGTTCCCCCTGGGCAACACTTCTCATCATTGCAGGAAGTTCTCCTGGACGGTGCTGTTTCTTGAGGTTTTCAGCAGCCTGGCACCTGCAGGTGAGGGTAGCTTGGGAATGTCTTACATCACACCTCAGGCATATGTTCTTTCCTTCTGTGGATGTATCTACACCCATGTGGACAGTTGCTCTGCCCCTTTCTAAACTTCCAAGTCTTACATTTTGGGGAAGCTAACTTTAGGTTGATATCTCCTTCCATTTAAGAAAGGTAGATCCAGACCAGCATTCTAGCATAGCGAAGGTGATTTGCAGTCTACAACGCCACCATTCCATATGGGCAATGATCGGAGTCCCGGCCAGCCCATTTCTGATCCGAATCCCTGCCGAAGTGCATGGGAAAACAGCCGATGACCCAAGTACTTGGGTCCCTCCTAGCTCGTGGTTTTGCTCTGTCTCAGTCCTGGTTGTTGTGGTCATATGGAACGTGAATCAGTGAATGAAAGATTTTCTCTCTCTCTCCCTCTTCCCACTTCCCTCTCTCCTTCTTGCTGTAATTCTACTTTTCAAGTCAATAAAATAAATCCTGTTTTAGAAGGTTTATTTGGGCCTGGTGGCGTGGCCTAGCGGCTAAAGTCCTCGCCTTGAACACGCCGGGATCCCATACGAGCACCGGTTCTAATCCCGGCAGCTCCACTTCCCATCCAGCTGCTTGTGGCCTGGGAAAGCAGTCGAGGACGGCCCAAGGCTTTGGGACACTGTACCCGCGTGGGAGACCCAGAAGAGGTTCCTGGTTCCCGGCTTCAGATCGGGCGCAGCACCGGCCGTTGCACTCACTTAGGGAGTGAATCACCAGAGGGAAGATCTTCCTCTCTGTCTCTCCTCCTCTCTGTATATCTGACTTTGTAATAAAAATAAAATAAATCTTTAACAAAAAAAAAAGAAGAGGGTTTATTTATTTGAATAGCAGACTTATAGAGAGGGAGGAGAGAGGGAAAGAGATTTCCCACCCACCAGATCACTCGCCAAATGGTTGCAATGGCTGTGGTTCCATGTGGAGTGCTGGCATGGCAGGTGCCACAACAGCCACTCTGAAGACTTTTCTCATTAGTGTGGGGCAGGTGAATCCTGACTTTAAACAACTCAAAAGAACTGTAAAGGTTTCTCCAGGATATTCATCTATGCCTTCATCTTAGGGAAGTAATATTTACATCTCTGCTTTTTTTTTCCCCCTTGCCAAAATGACTTCAGGTACCCTCCAGTTATAGCAAATGTCTTAAATCCCAAGCTAAGTTAAAGGTCTTCTTTTTGTCCTCTTGGGGGCATAACTGTATCTGCCCCGCTTCCCTCCATCAGTGGTTTTGTTCCTGAGAACATGACCACAGCATTCAGGTGTGGCATCTGTGACAGCCAGCTCAAAACCTAGCATCTTCCAGCTCCTGACAGTAGGAGCACGCTGGCCTGACATGCTGCTTCCAGCCCGTGGCAAGTTGTCCAGGTTATATAATAAAGGCTTGTAAGAGCCAGAGTTGATCATGAAGATGTTAAATGAGGGCGGTACGACTTTAGTCACTGATAATACATATGGGACAGGATGAATGTGACACGTCACCTGGGCTGTCATTAGGTTTAAGACTTTAGGAACACGACAGCCGAAGTGAAGGAAGCCCTACATGCCTCATACGCCGCCATCCAGGAGCTACAAGCCCTTAGCTGGCTTGAGACAGCGATCACCCAGGAACAAGGCTTGAGATCCTGTTTTCTTATTTACAAAGGGCAGGCAGAGGAAAGGAAAAGACAGGAAAATCTATAAATAAAATAACTATGGAATCCATCCCCCTCAACCAGAAAAAAAAAAAAGCTGCAAAAAGCTTAAGCCTTTAAATATTCATCCAAATGGATCTGATTGCTCATAACACACTAGTATGATAATCCGAAAACTAAATATGGACTCTTGCCACGAAGAGATCAAGGCTGTTGTAATAGCCAAAGTTAAATCTCCTACAGTTTCCAGCCTCAGAGCCACCCTCTTCCTGCTCAGCTAATGACACAAATCGCTTATAAGCACAGAGGAAAATCAAGGGACTGAAAAAAACATGAGGAATTTTAAAATAATATGTGACTCTTCCAGATTTTACAAAGTGCAGTATCTGTTGGATGGCATTGCTCTGCAGCAGGCTAAGCTGCCACTTGCCACACCAGCATCCCATGTCCCCATCACTCCACTTTTTCTTGCAAGTTTTATTTATTTTTCTTGAAAAGGCAAATTTATAGAAAGAGGGAGAGATAGATCTTCCATCTGCTGGTTCACTCCCCAAATGGCCACAACCACCAGAACTGAGCCCATCTGAAGCCAGGAGCTACCTCCAAGTCTCCCATGCAGGTGCAAGACCTCAAGGCGTTGGGTCATCGTCTTCCACGAGCAGGGAGCTGGATGGGGAGTAGAAAAGCCAGGACACAAACCGACATTTGTATGGGATGCCAGTGCTTGTAGATAGAGGATTAGCCAATTGAGCTATCACACTGGCCCCTGCTCCACTTCTGATCCAGCTCCCTGCTAATAGCCTGGGTGAGCAGTGGAAGACAGCCCATATACTTGGGCTCCTGTACACATGTGGGAGCAGCTGTGGAGTTTCAGCTTTGGGCTTCAGGCTGGTCCAGTCCTAGTTGTTGTAGTCACCTGGGAAATGAAACAATACTTGAAGATCTTTCTCTGTATCTGCCTCTCTTTCTGTCTTTTGAATAAATAAAAACAATTTTTTTTTAAAACAGTAAAGTATCTTGCTCAGGTTTCTGCCATAAAAAGCAGTTAACACTCTTGCATCAAGGAAAATGTCTTGGGTGGAGTTGGTGGGATGTGGGGGAGAGCTGGTGCAATGACTCAGTGACTACATCCTCACCTCACAGGCACAAGGATCCCATATGGGTACTGGTTCGCATACCAGCTGCTCCACTGCCCTTCCAGCTCCCTGCTTGGGGCTTGAGAAAGCAATGGAGGATGAGTCAAAGTTTTGGGACCCTACAACCATGTGGGAGACCCGGAAGAAGCTCCTGGTTTCAGATCGGCTCAGCTCCAGCTGTTGCAGCCATTTGGGAAGTGAACCAATGGATGGCAAATCTTTGTGTTTC
Organism: Ochotona curzoniae; assembly: GCF_017591425.1. Classification (NCBI taxonomy): domain Eukaryota; kingdom Metazoa; phylum Chordata; class Mammalia; order Lagomorpha; family Ochotonidae; genus Ochotona; species Ochotona curzoniae. The sequence goes on from NW_024466307.1 coordinate 19,855,786, forward strand.
TGCTTCTTTCTATAAATCTGTTTTTCCAAGAAAATAAATCAATCGTTAAAAAAGAAGGGAGGGAGGAAGGAAGGGAGGGAGGGAGGAAGGAAGGAAGGGAGGGAGGAAGGAAGGAAAAAAGGAAGGAAGGAGGGAGGGAGGAAGGGAGGGAGGGAGGAAGGAAGGAAGGAAGAGAATACCATGTTTTTGGGTCCAGCACTGTAGTACAGCAGGGTATGTCACTGTCAGTGATGGGGCACCCCAGATGAGCATCCTATAGAGCCCCAGCTGCAGCGCTTCCAAACCAACTCGCTGCTAATCTACCTTGGAAGACAGCAGAAGATGGTCCAAGTACTTGGGCCTCTGCACTCACATAGGAGGTACAGATGAAGGCCCTGGCTCCTGGCTTCAGCCTGGCCCAGTTCTGGCTATTGCATCCATCTGGGGAATAAACCAGTGAATACAAGATCTGTTCTCTGTGTGTGTAATTCTGCCTTTCAAATAGATAAATTAAACACTTAAAAAGAAAAGAAAGTGTCTTCGATTGCCCACCCTCTGGTATTATTTTGTGGTTACAATCAGTTACAATTAGTTGGTTTTCATTTTGCAAAGTCATCCCTGCCACACGGGACACGGAGCAGGAGTAGCAGCTGCGACGGCCGAGGTGGGCAGGCTCAGCACCTCGCCTGACTTCACCTGTCCCTCTGGATCAGCCTGACAAAGCCCTTCTGTAAAGGGAGCAAATGCCTTGGCCTTTGTGGGCTACGTGATCTCAGTCACCCAGCCCTGCCACTGTTGGAGCAGCGCATCAACTGACGAAACGCACACGGCTGAGTTCATCCAGAGTGCTTCGTTTGCAGAGACACATGGTGAGCTGGGTCAGAGCCAGCAGCCACTGTCGGCCCAGCGCTTGCTCTACGCTATTGGAATCACCCCTGGGCTTTTTCAAAACAACTGGGACCCGGGAGACAGTCATAGGAAAAGCTACAGGATGTAGCTGCGGGAACAACCAGAGATCCTGCAGGCAAGAAAAAAAAGACACAGTAGAAACTTGCATGAATATACCCCAGTGTGCCTGAGACAATAGTTTATCTGTAAAACAAGAACCAGGGACTGTGATATGGGAACAATTAAATAACAAGGAAGTGGGCCCTGCATGGTATCCTAGTGGCTAAAGTCCTCACATTGCATATGCTGGGCTCCCATATGGGCACCAGTTTGCATCTCAACTTCTCCAGCTCCCTGCTCATGGCCTGGGAAAGCAATCAAGGATGACCCAAAACCTTGGGACCCTGCACCCATACAGGAGACCCAGAAGAGGCTCCTGGCTCCTACTCAGCTAGCTCCAGCCATTGTGGCCACTTGGGGAGTGAATCAGCGGATGGAAGATTTTTCTCTCCTCTCCTTCACTCTGTAAATCTGACTTTACAATAAAAATAAATAAATCTTAAAAAAAAAAATAACAAGGAAGTACACCAACAAATTTCTTTTTCTCTCTGCTCCTTGCTGTCAACCACATCAGCACCTGAGGAAGGGAGACGGTTCTCTGATGACACCTTAGAGACTCTGATATGGGAAAGTGTTCCAAGGGTGTTACTTGAGTCATTTCAATAGCCTTGAGACATTATTAGTTTCATTGTTCCAGGCTTGAGAAAATCTTTCCAAGGTTTGTTGGTTGACAAAGTCCACCTTAGTGTATCCAGGACTCAGGAACATGCTGCAAAATTTGACCACTAGAATTTTCCAACCTGTTCTGCTTTCCATCCTCTGATGAGGCAGTTGACATTCCCTGCTGGCCTAGATGAGCTGGCCAACATGTCTGCCATGTACATCTGGAAATGCTGTCTACTGCACAGGCATCGGCAGCTGAGGAAGCCCGGTCCTGACACCTGCATTCCAAGGTCAGATCACACATTCTGTACTTTTCCTGTGGCCAGGGTCTGAGTCCAGCAGAACCCTCACCTGGGGTGACCTCAGACCTGACTCTCGTATGTGCCCGTTAGTGCAGGGTCAGGTTTGGTCCATAACCTGCACTAGCCAACACACATACTGGTGGATGCAGCTTGGTCAGTTCCGCCTTTGCCCTATATCTCACACAAATCGATGAATGCTACGGTCCAGCCCCATCAGCCTGCAACAGACCTGGTCCTCATGCATACTAGTAGGTGCCACAGCCTAGCTGGGACGACCCCTAATGACAGGGGGCCTGGGATCTCATAAGGGTCCTAAGGCCAGGCCCACCAGCAGCCCCAGTTTTTGCTCACTGCCAGCCTCTACTGTAGTCTAGTTTGGCACAGTCCACATCGCATCTGGCTCTTGTGCTTATGCACAGGTTCTGTGGCTTAGCTCAACCCTACCCACACCCAGACCCGACCCTCACAATGCCAACAGGTGCTGCTGCCTTGTCCAGACTGTCTACCCCCAGCCCTGGTTCTTGGGTTCATTAGCGATAGGTACAGTCCAGCAGGAGAGTGCCCATAATTCCCATGGCAGGCATGCTCCCAGCCCTTACACCTGCCAGGAATTAGTATAGTCTAGCCTGATATGATTTGCACCATCCATACAAATGGAGCCTCCCAGAAGTTCACAGAAATATGTATCATGGGGAAAAAATAGAATAGGTTTCAAGACATTTCCACACCAGAATAAGCTATTCTTTTAACTCTTTTTTTTTTAAGATGTATTTATTTTTGTTGGAAAGGCAGATTTACAGAGAGGTGGAGAGACAAAAAGATCTTCCACCCACAGTGGTTTAGTCCCCAAGTAGCTACAACGGTCAGAGCTGAGCCAATCTGAAACTAGGAGCCAGGAGCTTCTTCTGGGTATCCTATGTGGTGGGTATAGGGTCTCAAGGCTTTGGGCCGTCCTCTACTGCTTTCCCAGTCCACAAGCAGGGAGTGGGATAGGAAGTGAAGCAGGTGGGACACAAACCGGTGCCCATATGGGATCCTAGCGCATGTAAGGCAAGGAGTTAGCCACTAGGCTACCATGCCAGGCCCTTAACTTTGTTTTAAAAGTTTTTAAAAGTGTCTTTGAATAAGCTACTTTAACAAAATGGTAAAAATTGTTCAAGGAAAAATGGAGATGGTATTCCATGCAAGTCTTAATGTTCAGGAGTTTGACACTTAAGCCTTTTAAATTGAGTGCATGACCTAGTATCTAAACCATAATGAGCACACACCACACTACATGGTTAAAGCCCCGAGTGTGGAAGTATCATTAATCACGGCTAAGATGTATTTGCTTTTCCGTTGGCATCACAATGTGACTGTTTTGTATAAGTTAAACACACCCCGTGGTACAATCCCGATCCAAATCTGAACACTTGACACCACAAGAGAAAGTTATCTTCTACCCGCTGTGTGGACGTACATTTTTCTAGACGGAATGATCAACTTCAATGAAAGTTTATTCTGTCCTCTGTAAATATTGCTAAGCCCAGCATTTGAAGTATGGAAGAATGATGTGTTTGCCTGCTAGAGTCCATTAAAGCATAAGGGGGCTCCAGGGAGAGAGGGGTGGTAAAACCATCTGAAACTCTTAGGAAACAATGCATGTATTCTCTCTCCTTTTTTTGTAACTGTGTCTCCTTGCCGGCCTGCTCTTGACCATCTAAGAGCCAATCACTTGCACTTCTTAGAAGCAACAATATATGCAACAAAGAGACCCCCTAGCTCTGCCATAGTGATGCAGTGAGTTGAGCCACCGCTTGCAGCACTGGCATTCCATAGAAGAGTGCTGCTTGAAGTCCCAGCTGCTCTGCTTCTGATTTAGCCCTCTGCTAATGCACCTGGGAAAGCAGCAAGTAATACAAAGCCAAGAACTTGACCTGCAGCCACTCACCTGAAAGACCCAGATGAAACTCCCAACCCAGCTATTGTGATCATCTGAGGAATGAACCAGCAGATTCAAGGTATCTTTCTGTGTCTGTTTGTCTGGCTGTCTCTCTCTTCCTCCGGCCTCCATCAGTTTGGGTTTTATCTTCCTAATAAATAAATAAGGATGGTTATTTAAAAAAAAAAATAGGGCCTGGCATGGTAGCCGAGCAGCTAAAGTCCTCGCCTTATATGCACTGGTATAGGCACCGGTTCTAATCCTAGGTGAGGACCAGGCCTGTGACCAACAAGGCTGGGAAAGGCTGCATCTGCTGGTTCACATGAGAAAGAGGACTGGGCAGGACTGACAAGGCAGCTGCATCCACTGGTACGTGAGTTGGCTGGTGCAGGTGGTGGAATGAAGCTAACCCTGACTGGCTGGAGCACACCAGTCAAGCTGAGGACTTCCCAGGCAAGGTTTCTTGGGGACTCTCCAACTAGATCACTGGAATGAAACTCTGTTCTCAAGGAAAACCACAAGATACGTGGCCTGATCTTGGAGTGCATGCACTGGGACTGGGCCTCCTCAGTTGCTGATGCCTGCACAGTAGACACTATGCCCAGACGCACACTGAGGACATGAGAGCCAGTTCATCTAGGCCAGCAGAGAATGTCTAGTACCTCATCAGAAGAAGGAAAGCAGAACAGGTTGGATGATTCTCCTGGCCAAGATTTACAGCCAATAGACATTGGAAAGATTTCTCAACTCCGGTGTAACAATGCCAACAATGTCTCAGAATTATCAAAACTGCTCCAGTGGCACCCTTGGGACATTCTTCCCCACATCGGCGTCTCTAAGGTGTCATCAAATGTCTAGACCCCACCCTAATCAGAGGACCACACAGCTATGCATCCCTCTCAACTAGATAATGCCTAGAGGCACAGGATTTTGGAGCTTCATCTCATAATGGCCTTCTTGCCAGCCAAGTCCTGAGGCCACATAGGACGGCACGGAGCAAGACGGGAGCACAGTGTCTGTATCCGTGTGCGTCTCTCCTTCCTTATCAAGGCTTTAGAGGGCTCCATCCTGATGGTCTAATCGAATCACTTTCCAAGGGTCTCACTTCCCACCAGGGTCAGATGAAGCTTCGACCCTTTTAGTGTCATAACTTAAGACGTCAGAGGAACAAACTTCTGCCGGAGTCCAGGAAGAACAGGTCATATTTAAACGACAAAGAAAGATACAAAAATGTGCCACAAAGTGAAACATCTTCAAACCCACTCATAACGATAAAAATAAGTTAAAACAGTACAAAAATATCATTTCTCACCTATCAACTTGGTAAACATGGTAAAGCCTGACAACTCATTGTGTACGCAAGGAATTTGGACAACAAGCACTATTTACACAGTGCCCCTAGGAATGCAAATTGGTATGAGCCAGTACGAGGAAAATTTGGCACCACCTAACAAAACTAAATATGCCCTTAGCTCTGATACCAGCAGTGTCACAGAAACCTACCCTGAAATTACACCTCCGAAAGTACATTTGCACAAGGCTATTCATTGCAGCACTTTTTATGGTCACAAGAAGTGAACACAATGGAAGTGACCAGACTCAGGAAAGTAGCAGAGTAAATATATCACAGAACAGCCACACTGTGAAGGCCGACCAGCTGTTAAGAGAGCAAGCTGTTGGCCCAGCACAATGGCTCCACTGGCTAACCGTCCCCCTTCAAGTGCCACGATAGCATTTTGGTCCCAGCTGTTCTACTTGCCATCAACTCCCTGCTTCTGGCCTGGGAAAGCAGCAGAGGATGGCCCAAAGTCTTGGAACCCTGCAACCAAATGGGAGGCCCAGAAGCTCCCAGCTCTTGGCTTCAAATCAGCTCAGCCCAGGTTATTGCAGGCATCAGGGAGTGAACCGGCTGATGAAAGATCTTCGTCTCTGTCTCTCCTTCTTGCCAACTTTCCAATAGAAATACATCTTTAAAAAAAAAAAAAACAGCCAGTCACAAATGGATGAAAGTTTATCCAAGAGTTAGAACCTTAAAAAAGAGAGAGAAAGAGAGAGAAAGCTATCTGTCATGTGAGAAACAAGGAGATGTTTCAAGTTTGGAGTACTGGGATAAGCCACCACTTAACAATATTCATGATTCATAGGAATACTGGTTCAAGTTCCAGCTGCTCTGGCTTTGATGCAGCTCCCTGCTAGTCAGCCTGGGAAGAAGCAGCAGATACCCAAGAGCTTGGGCCCCTGCCACACAAGTAGGAGACCTGCCCTGGCTATATTTGGAATGTGGACCATCAGATGGAAGACCAACGTCCCTCCCCCCTCCTTGCTCCAGCTCTATCGCTCTTTTTTTCATTTGCCCTTCAAGTAAATCAATTTTTTAAAGAAAACAAAAAAGGAAATATAGGAAAATGCGTGTGTATCTTTTCGTTTGTGCAGAAGAAAAACAGAATCTAGACCCCGTGTCCTAGGTGAAGGGGTGAAAAGACAGTGACAAAGAGCAAAAAATGGGGTGAGCAGGGATGAGGTGCATCCCGTGCTTGTGAATGTCACAGTCGAGTTTCACATCCTTCCAGCAAATAAAAAATGTTCATTGCAATCAGCCAGAGGAACTACAAACACTAACAGGTGAAACCAACTGTATTTCTCATGTAAATAAATATAACTATGCTGTAGGGGTGTGGAAGAAAAGGAATAACCCAGAGAACGTCTGCTGTGGTAAGGTTACATTGCCGAAGAACGGGCACCAGTGCCAGACTCTGTTGGTCTGTCTCCCATGGAGGGAGGGGTGAGCCTTCTGCAGCTGTATTTCAATGTTTGCCACAAAAGTGAATTCCTGTAGGTTGAAGTCATGTTTACCACCGTTAGAGAAACAAGTTGCCAATCAGGAAGGGAGGAAAGTAAAATAAACCCCGAGTATCACATTGGAAATGGAAGCAGAAGGAAATTGGGAGGTACACCACACACACACACACACACACACACACACACACACACACACACACACGAGCACAGACATGTGAAAGTGCACAGTTGTACTTACTTCTCAGCTCCATCCAATCAGGGCACGCGGGAGCAAAAGCATGCTGGCAGCCCCACGTTCCCCTGGGGCTCGGACTGCCAAGGTACCATCATGCTCCCGCGCAAAGAACTTCCTAAAGGCTGATTCCAGGACTGGAACATGGAAAATAACAATGTGATCTTGGAAGGTCTGATGGTACTACCAGTAAAGAGACGTTCGAGCTAGGACGGACTGCCGGGGCTGGGGCTGTGATCTAGCACCTAGAGCTGCCGTCTGTGACGCCAGCATCCCGCGTAGGAACCAACTTGATTTCTGCTGCGCCGCCTCCAGTCCAGCTTCCTGACATTAGCCTGGAAAGTAGAAGATGGCCTCAGCATGTGGGACCCTGCCACACACATGAAAGAGCCAGATGAAGTTCCTGGCTCCTGGCTTCATCCTGGAACAACGCTGGTCGGCTGGCCATCTGGGAGTGAGCCAGGGGATAGATTCGGGATGTGTGTGTGTGTGTGTATGCGTGTGTATGTGTGAATACTGGAGATGTTGAAAGGGCACAATTCCTGTGTACCAAAGAATTTCAGTCCTGAATGAAAATGAAAAATTCTTCCTTTGGGGCCTGGCGAGTAACCTAACGGCTAAAGTCTTCCCCTTGCACACTCCAGGATCCCATATGGGAGCCGGTTCATCTCCTGGGGACCCCACTTCCCATCCAGCTCCCTGCTTGTGGCCTGGGAAAGCAGTCGAGGACAGCCCAAAGCCTTGGGACCCTGCACCCGCGTGGGAGGCTCTAGGCCTTAGTTTGTAAGAGAATGAAAACTCACTGCCTGGTGTATTCTGGGTAGAACACACTATGTGCCTCTAGTGGGCTGTTCACAGCCACCGCGTGGGCCGTGACATCTACCCCCGGGGGTGTCGTAGTAGCAAGCATTTATTTTTGTTGTGTTCTATACCCTGTCCTATTATCACTTACATCCATTTATTTATTTATTTGATAGACACAAAGAGAGAGGCAGAGAGAGATCTTCTATCCACTGGCTCGTTCTTCAAATGGCCACAATGGCTAGGGATGCGCCAAGCCAACCGGGAGCCAGGAGCTTCCTAGAGATGTCCCATGTGGCTAGCAGGATCCCAAGCACTTGATCAGCTCCTGCTCTGACTTGGCCCAACCCCGTCCTTTGTGGGCCTTAAGTGAACCAGGGGATGGGAGCTCTTTTTCAACCTCTCAAATAATAAATGCTCTTAAAAACTTAAAGTGGCGTTTAGACACAAAACACGAAGAGGTACAAGATCAAAGGAATTCTTAAAAAGAAATAATGCTGAATGCCAGTCGAGCATCACTTAGTGACGGGCTCATTCTGAGAAACGCATTGTTAGGCAATGCCATCTCTAAGCAAACACCCCTGCTGTGTGCTCACACAAATCGGGGTGATATAGAGCAATCGCTAAGTGGTGTCGCCTCTTGATACCATCAGAGGACACCATAAGCAGGACAGAGATGAGGCTACTGTTGCAGAATGTGGCTTAAATGGTGACGAACAGCATCAGCTGGCAACTGCATAGGAGCACAGTCATTCATTATCATCATCAAGTGCGATGGGCTGTGTGTAATTGTATACGTTGTACTTTTATAGAAGCTCCAGACCCAGCACAAACACGTGAGCAATTGCTGAGCTATGGTGCGAGGATGGCCGCAGTCTCATTACGGTGCCATTGTAATCTTCTAGGAACCTGTCCTCTATATGGCCTACTGTTGACCTAAACATCCTTATGCAATGCATGTGACAGATGCTGCACATCCTGTATGTAATTGTCAGTGCCTCAATACCAAAAGCAAAACAGAATTAAACAGAGTATGGCATTAAATGTATATACCAAGGATAATACCAAGATAAGGAAATATACGAAGTAGCACCTTCTCACCCAAGTAAGACGAAGAGTGATCCCTGAGTCAGCGTGCCAATCTGAGTCCCAGTTCCTTGGCTTCCAACCCAGCAGCCTGTTAACGCACAAGACAGCAAATGATGCTGCAGATGCCTGGGTGCCAGCAACCCCTTGGGGGAGCAGGAGGGAGCTCTGGGCTTCTGGCCTCAGCCTCAGTTGGTGTGAGCATTCAGGTAGAGAACTGGAGAATGACAGATTCTCTCTCTCTCTCTCTCTCTCTCTCTCTCTCTCTCTCTCTCTCCCTCACACACACACACACACCACATTGTTTGTAAGGAAATAGTACTTGGGAAGCTTTTCCAGTATAAAGCTATATCTCCTTTTCAAATATCAATGATCTTGACTTTTTCCTAATGTGTATTTGCACCCTCACTGTTTTTTCTACTTTCAATGTCAAAACTTACCAAAACAGTATTGAATAAAAAAAGGGGGGGCTGTGCTGTGTCCCAGCTGCTCCACTTCCCATCCAGCTCCCTGCCTGTGGCCTGGGAATGCTGCTGAGAATGGCCCAAAACCTTGGGATCCTGTACCCACAGGGGAGACCTGGAGGAGGCTCTTGGTACCTAGCTTCAGGTTGGCTCAGCTCCGGGCATTGAGGCCACTTGGGGAGTGAATCAGAGGATGGAAAATCTTCCTCTCTGTATATCTGGCTTTGCAATAAAAATAAATAAATCTTAAAAAAAAAAACAAGTGGGAACTTTGGAGGGATAATACTGCCGCCTTCAGAATTGTAGAAATAAACTAATATGTGTGTTGGAAAACAGTAGCTTAGCATGCTAGTGTTTGTGTTAACCATTGTTATTATCTGTAATTTTGCAGTCTGGGCTATTCCTGTGTATACTTAATGAATTTTACATAATCCATAGGCTTTCTTACCATTATCATCACCACGTTGTACCATCAAATTAGTTTATAATATACTCAGAAGTTAGTGAAGACATTGGGTTATGTTTGATTTTGTTGGTCATGTTTGATTTGGGACAATGATTTTACTGTAGGAAGGTCCTGGGGAATTCTGTAATAAGGAAATTCACAGATGCTGTCGCCGCCAATAAATTTCATTGCAAATTGTCTATTCCATTCCAGTTTGTTACAACCTGCTTCCATTCCCAGCAGAAGAAAAGAACAGGCTAGGCAAGTAGACCATAAGGTCTTTTATCCTCCACAACCGTGGAGGAGAACTTTGAATTCTTGCATCAAAGAAACGTTTGCAGGCACATTGTCAAGAACCATCTCTTGTGGCAAGGTTTATAGAAAATTGACAATCCTCGGCAGTTTACAGGCTCGGCCATAATCTCGTTAATTTCAGCAAAGAAACATCTGGGTTGACAAAAACGTTTCAAGACACGAAGAGTGAGTTTTAAAAATTCCATCCTGTCACCTGCGTAGGATCCAGTGGAAGCTAAAATCACGCCACTTACTTCAAAAGTCGTGGAAGCAGTCCATCTGAAACTAGTTATACCCCATGATTTCAGAAAAACGTATTGAGAAAGTGTCTGGAATAATAATAATAATATATATAAAAGAAAGCTTGAATTTAACCCTGACGGGTAAACCAGATGGCATGACTCACCAGGTAAGCCAAGAAAAGCTTCTTGCCACAGCGCAGGTCTGTGTTTCAGAAGAAGCATGACGCCCACAGGCGGCAGCTGAGGCATTCTCCATGCACCGTCGCCTTTGTCCCCCCACCAGCCCTGCCACAGCAGGCACCTCTGCCCCACCCGTGGGAGCTGATGCCCCAGCAGCTGGGACTTTCCGAGTCTAACACAGCTCATGTTCTTTCCAGGATTCCATATCGTTTAAACACAGCCGTGCTCAGATCCATGATTACGTGTCTGAATAGCATCTAAAGCTAGCAATAAGCAAACACCTTCGTTTCTGTGCAGGGAGAGCTCTCCTCACTCCCTAGAACACGCCTTTAGTCCCACAGACTGACGTGCAGGCTTGTCACAGTGGTCAAAATTACTGCCACCTAGTGTGCTGTCGGGGAACTGCGGTAGGTTGTGCAAACCCACAAGTCTATTTCACGATCCTGATGGGAATTCCCAACAGGCAATAAAGGCAGCTTCTGTTTGAGTTGTGCCTCACAGCAAAATATTAATATCTTCACCTCATCTCATATATATTACTACAACTATTCTTTTTCGCCTAAGTTGCCAAGCTGGGCCCAGCACGAATTCTCTGCTTTATTTAAATTCTCATTTATTTAACACCCGCTTACCAAGCACCAGCTTTGCGTTGGGGATAAAGCTCAGGATACACAGGTAGGTCATGTTTCTGGGACATACACTGCCATTCCTACAGCGCTTGAGAATTCGTCCTCCTGAGCAGACACCTGCTTGAGAATGCCACTGGGACTTGTCACCTTTGCATCATCATGTGCAGGATTAGAACAATGAAAGCACCTGCCTCCTGCAAGGGCCAAGAACCCTGGGGAGTAGTAACTGCTGTGTGAGGGCAGACGGCTCTGAGCATGGCATCGCGTCCTTAGAGCAGACGAGCATCCAAGATGGAGCGTAGAGCCAAGCCATGCTCTCCAGGTTCACAAGCTCTCCCAGTCCGCCTTCTACTGAAACTTCACTCATCGCACAACAAACAGCTTGAGGCTGCTCAGGACTGAAAATTAGGGCCCGGCACAGTAGCCTAGTGCCTAAGGTCCTCGCCTTGCATGTACCAGAATTCCACATGGGCGCCAGTTCATGTTCTGACTGCTCTGCTTCCCATCCAGCTCCCTGCCTGTGGCCTGGGAAAGCAGTCAAGGACAGCCCAAAGCCTTGGGACCCTGCACCTGCTTGGAAGATCCAGAAAAGGCTCCTGGCTCCTGGCTTTGGATCAGCTCAGCTACGACTGTTGCAACCACTTGGGGAGTGACGCAACAGACAGCAGATCTTTCCTTCTCTGTGTAAATCTGCATTTCCAATAAAAATATTTTTTTAAAAAAAGGACTGAGAATCACCCATACACGCATCAGTAGGAGGCTGAGCCAAGCTGATTGTGGCCTGGTACTGGCCCCGCGGTACCAGCATGGAGTCATTGGTAATGCGGGGGTAGCATGGCAGAAATGCAGAGCAGCGAGACCAAGCACGCTTCATAAGTTCTTGAAACTGCATTTTATGAAAAATGCTACTGTGAATTTCCAAAATTTTTTGCATCCAAAGTTTTCAAACCGGTTGGCATTGTGGTGCACTGAGTTAAGCCACTGTTGGTGATGCCAGCACCCTATTATAAGGGCATGGGCTGCTCTGTTTCTGATTCAGCTCCATGCTGAAGTACTTGGGAAAGCAGCAGGAAGATGGCCCTGGTACTCACATGGGAGACCCACATGCCGCTTTTGGCATAAAAAGTTTCTCAGCCTACGGACCCCGACTCCCCCTGGTGTTCTGGAGGACCAGGGCAGATGTGGGATGGACTAGGCAGGGTCTCAAACCCCTACTGAGCCATGTGTGAGCCATACGTGGGTATGGGCAAACCATGTCTGGGCTGGAACATCCAACAGCAAGAACCAGATTGGGTTGAAGGCCAGTCAGGAAAAGCCACAGTTCCTGCTATGACAGGAGGTGGACTGAGTAGGGTTGGCTCATGGACCCACTGGTAAGCGTGAAACCTGGCATTGGGAGAGGTTCTGATGGAGGAGCCTGGGCAACTCCTCTGGCAGGGCACAGACCCAGCAGGTAAACGCAAGAAACATGATAGGAAACAGCCCAGAAAAAGCCATGGAAAACTACCCACTGGCATACAATTGGCAGACGTGGGGGCAAGACCAGGCTGAATCTGTCCACGTCATCCACTGGCAAATCCAGGCACCAGTGTGGGTCGACCCAGGTTCGGTCGCAACAAAGACTAGTGCACATTATGGAATGCCGAGGTGAGGTTGCCTGTACCGGAAGGGACCGCAGCGCCCAACCAGCCTGAGAACAAGAAAGGAAGTGGGCAGAGCTGGCAGGGGAATAAGGGAGGGTTCCTTTGCTGGACAGCTACTTCCACAGGAGAGCATGGGCTGGGATGGGGGCAGACCAGACTAGGCAGAGCTACCACACCTGTGCGCCTCATGTGGACTAGATCAGGGAAAGGCCAGGCTGGGCGGATTATTCCTACTGGTGCAAACAAAATTAAAGTGGGCAAGGTTTGTTTGGGCAGCATCAACTGGAATCTGGGAGTGGGAGAGGCCTGGGAGGGAAATAGTGGGCTCATCCCTCTTGGGTTACCACTTCCATGGGAGGACATAAAACTAAGACAGCGGCTGGGGTGGAATGGGATGTGGGACAGACTGGATTACTGCTACACTTACTGGCAAACCAGGGTAGGGGGTGGGCCTGGTTGGGGTTATTGTGGGTCGCTCCAACCTAGGCTACAGCTCCTGCTGGTTTATGTGAGGGCCAAGTATGTGCTGGGCAGAACCAGGCTGGACTGCAACACCCATTGGTTCCAGTGGAAGTCGGGAGTGAAAACAGAACCAACCCAGGAATTGCAACCACCAGCTGATTGGAGCGATGGACGGTGCCAGGCCCTGTACTTGTTAGCACATACAAGAAGTTTCTTTGGAGATCTTCCTAATCTAAATGCTAGACTCAGAACCCTAACGAAGAAAAGAGAGAAGACAGAACAGGTCAACCAACCATCTCAGCTATGATGGACTATGTCAATCAGTGGATTTTTCAAAGATCTCATAGTGCTTGGAGTGGCAAGATGGACAGTGATTCATAACTGTGGCAATATCAAAACCACTTGAGCAAGAACCTCAGAGCATGCCCTATATCCGGGACCTGGGGAGGGTGGGAAATTGGGTGGGCTTCTCCCTTAAATACCCCCCTTTGAATATGAAGCTAACAATATGGAAAACATACTAGTATTATCCACTTTCCTGTAGCCCTTGAACCTTCTTACCCTAATTAACTATGTAAAGAATGTCAAAATAAAATTTATTAATAAGAAAAAAAAAAAAAAAGTTTCTCAGCCTATGTCCTAATTTCATTTTCCACAAACTTTCTGCAGCAGCTCCCTCAGCGTGCACCTGTGTGTTGAGAAGGGCGCAGCACGCATGCACGGTTCCCGGAGTGGCATCTTGTGGAACAGCTTGTCACCCTCTGCTCCATGCTCCTGCCAGGGTTCCTTCAGAGCCATGGAGCTGCTGGGCGGGAGGGGCTCAGGACAGTGACCCACGGACAGACTAATTACCAACTAAGAATCCTACATCTAAAACTCCTGTGGGGTGTTTTCAAGTTAGAAAGAAGCAGATGGGCCCAGCGTGGTAGCCTAGGGGCTAAAGTTCTTGCCTTAGATGTGCTGAGATCCCTCATATATGCCGGTTCTAATCCCAGCTGCTCCACTTCCCATCCAGCTCCCTGCTTGTGGCCTGGGAATGCAGTCGAGGACAGTCCAAAGCCTTGGGATCCTGTACCCGCAGGGGACACCTGGAGGAGGCAGGCTCCTGGCTTCAGGTTGGCTCAGCTCCGGGCATTGAGGCCACTTGGGGAGTGAATCAGAGGATGGAAAATCTTCCTCTCTGTATATCTGGCTTTGCAATAAAAATAAATAAATCTTAAAAAAAAATGCTGATGCCACCTACTGTAATGAGCCAGTTTCGTTTAACTATGTATGTCAAACAATACATTTTAGTTTGTCTCAACCAAGCTAAAAACTGCTTTGGAACTCAGCACAGAGTAATGGTGGCCCTGGTACCACTGGGGGCTCCTTCAGTGTTACAGGAGAATACCAAGCTCGCACGGTTAGAATGAAGCAAGTGAGGAATCACAGGAAACTTCATGTTACCCTGCACAGCTGGTGGCAGATAGAATTTCAGGGAAAATTTCATTCAAATTTCAACTTGTCAACTTCTTCTAGTTATAAGCAGGCGACTTATCTGTAGACTTCCCAACTTTTTTTTTAAAAAAAAGCTTTTAAATACACATTTATTATTTTTTTTAAAAATTAACCGTGTCAACATTAAAACATTGCTTCCGGTCTTGACTCATCACCAAGGACACTGCTGGTTCCCTGCAAGCTACTGTGCTGTGACTGCTTCAGCTGACTCACACAAGGGAAGCTAAGCTTTACTTTGGCGTCCATGCCCTCAGGGAGACACGAAAGTAGCCTACTTTTTCTACTAAAAAACAAAACAAAAACCAAACCACTTTGCGGGACTGAGATTGTGAGAAAAGATTTGCATAAGAAAATCTTCCTTGGAGACTGAATCCTGCCCGAGACATCGGCGTTCCTACAGGTTCTGAACCAGGTGGCACGGGGCTGGGGAGGGCAGGAGAGGCAGCGATGCTGAGTGTGCTTAGCAGACTACCCCTCAGGGACCGAGACATCTCAGAATGTCAAGAAGAGAGAAAGAATATCTTTACAAAAAGTGTGATTTACATGGAACTTTCAAAACACAATGATGTTTTCAAAGCAGGCTGCCCTAGTCTGAGGTTGTGAAATGGAGATGACTGAGAATAAGACAAATATAAATACAGACACCAGAGAGAATACTTTTCAGGTTACACAGCTACAAGATAAAAACAGCACGTGTAAGAGACTGAAACACTATTTATTGACAGAGGAAAGATAAATGCTATCATTGCCCTGAAACAAAGCAAAACCTCGCTAGAAAAGTTATATAATGAAGACGAGAGATAAAAAAAAAAAACGTGGTCCAATATGAGTTTACTTGTAGATCATATTCTGCTCAGGAGCGTCAAGATTAAAGAAAGAGAAACCTGGGAAGGAAGGCACGAGTTTCAGCTGTCATCTTTTAGCTACCAAATCCATCTCATTGCACTTGGAGTTCACATCCGGGAGGGCCGGTCATCACCGACCACCAAGATGCTGCACCTGAACAGGTGTGCTTTACTGCCCCTGTCCGCTGAAGCGCAGCAGCTGCTTCAGGAGAGGATGAGCAACGTGCCTGAGCCCTGGACATCAACGCACACGATGCGCGCACAGTCTTGCGGCTGCCGTTTGTATTGCGGTGGTGTTTTCTGGGACCGAAGTGAAAAGCAAGGCTCCAATCCTGCGGCAGGATGCCCGACTGGAACTTTATTCAAAGAGGGTTTGTACTGGGACTCCCACGTGAATGCCTGCTGACACAGAACTCTGCTGTGTGAAAACCTGCATCAGCGCAGCCAGGGAAGACGGGTGACCGTGACAACGGACGACTTCTAGCAAAGATGTCCTAAAATAACTTAAATCGCTAGAGGGAAGCATCTTGGCTTAAAACAGGTGCTTTCTGCCCAATCATAATTACTCCAGTCTCCTCCATAAAACTGCTTCTGTAAATAGTTTTTTAAAATGTATCGCACAGTTCGCCAATATTTAACAAGAGTCAAATCTATTCCAGTGTTGGGGTTCTTACAGTCCTTAGTAAGCAGGTACTATGATTCTGTCTTCTTGTTATCTAAAAATCCATCTGATGAATGGTCCAACACAGGAGTGCTGTCTTTCCTTGCCATGGTAGCAAACAGCATGTCCATCATTCCCAAGGTTTCGAGCAGTTCTCTTTGGTAATCAATCTCTTTTTCTACAAGTCCTTGCAGTAGCATAAATTTTTTATCAACCACAGGTGATTGACCAATCACAGGCAGATATATATCTAAAGAGAGAGAGATTGTGTTAACTAGAGACATCCTGCTATACAGCAAGTAAAAAACAATCATTAGGAAAAAAGGCATAAGGACGCTAAATAGAAGACATTGAAAACCTACTTACTTCAGAGGGATAATTCATGATTTACAGGGATCACAACAATCAAGGTTAATCGAACTCCAGGATGGAGTAACAACAGCCTTATTGTCACTTTCCCACTAAACAGCCGCGATGGCCATTACAGATGCTTATGAAAAATCTTGAAAATTAACCTTAGTCGCATCAGCTGAAATTTAGACCACTATAAGCAATTTATTCAATTTTAAACTGCAATGATTTATTTATATTATATATACATAAATACATATTATTTATATATATTCGTAGGTATGCGCAGGAATGGAACTGGCTCCAATAAAAAACTTCACCTTTTAATTTATATTATTATTTTCACCATAAACATTCCTGGAGTACTGGTTAGGCACATGCTACTTCAAACTGACTCCCATTTTTACTTTAAGTTTTATCAGCTACTTACCAATAATTAATTCCGCAGCATTGATCAAAACAGGAGCAAATCTTGGCTGAGGCAGATTCCTACAGAGCAAAAGTTGTATTAAACGAAGATGACAAACTGGAGAGATTCCTTAAGATAGACTGAACTGTTCCATCAGCGCTTTGAAAGAAGATATGGCAATAAAGATCCCTCATTCGGTGAGAAGGAAGGATTTTGGACACAAAAAATACAAGCATTTCACAAACACTGAACACACCTTATCAAAAAGTTAAGAACACGAGTGATTTCTTTCTCATCGCGGCCGGCGAGGGCATTTGCGAGCACTCCTCTCCGACTGAGCTCCTTGATGATGGAGACCGTGACCTCGGGTGTCTTGAGGGTACACTCCGGCTAGAAGGTGCAGAGTCAGCATCAGCAGGACAGACTCACTCCAGTCCCAGGTCACAGCCACACACAGCATCTGGACAATGCCCCTCCCTCACCTCAAGGACTCGATCGAGGGCCTTGGAGATCCGGAAATGCTTCAGATCCCTATCATACAATTCTAGGTACTTCTTGGCTGGCCTGTGGATGGCAACGTCATCCTGGACGAAGAGCAGAGCACAGGGAAAGATGGTCACGGCCAGGCAACTTTCAGAATGAGGCAGCGTTTGCTGAGCTCAACGCTCCCCTAAACCAAATCATAAATAACTTCCGCACGCCCACAATGGAGGTTAGCTGGAAGAATCTGCCACATCCCAATGGCTTCGTTCTGTTCAATTTTAACGTACAACACACAGAACTGCCTTGATTCTGGGAAAAAAAATGACTCCCTTTTCAGCCTCTTTCATTGTTTTATTTCTGTCTCTTTTAGTAGAAAGGGAAATAAAACAATAGCTCAAAGACCCCGAGCTCTCAGCACGTCAACTCTGGACACAGGAAGGCGTTCTGGACCAAGCACAGCCCCTTAGCATCTTCCTGTTTCCCGGGACCCGACTGGCTCTGCTGTCCAGGGTTCTTGAGATTAGATCGGAGAGGACAGGAAAGGCGCTGGCACAGATGCAGAAGAGAACTTCACACTGAATTATGATTCAATGAAGCCAATCCTATGTCCCAGAATTCATCATGCTCTCCCCAGCCTAGCAATCCACACACAACTCTGATGAAAAGAAAAACAAAATGAGCTTAAATGCCGAGTGTCCTTGTCGGGCACGTGCAGGGATGGAGCTGGCTCCCCTGAGGAAAGTAGGAGAGAAGCCAAGGTACCCGCTGCTTCATGTAGCTCTTCCCTTTCACGAAGGTCCGGTGCGCAGGCCGCCTTCCTTTGTGAGGAGACTCCTTCTTGGCCTCAGACTTTCGATGTTTCACACTCAGAATCCCATTAGTCATTCCCACAACTACCGTCTCATCTTCGTGCTGTGAGAAAAATCAGTTAGTACATTTCTAACTCAAGCATTACAGTGCCTTCAGTTGTCAACAGCATTCATCTGTAATGAATGTTAAATTAATGCTTCCTGCTTATCTTCTCCTGCACCAAGAGTTCCATCCAGACATGCAGAATATGCTGAACAATGATCTACACAAAACGCTGGAGCGAAATCAGTTTTCCTTCTAGCGTTCCGTTGTGTTCACAGAATTTTAATTCTTACAAAACATCACTGGCAAAGTGTGTAAAATGCACAGATAACGGAATCTTGGAAGTTTGAAGATAATTTTCCTGTTTCCACATATACTGGAGAAAGGCCTGAGGGCCTGACGTTGTGGTCGAGTGCAGAAAGCCACAGCCCAGGATACCAGCATCCCGAACGGGCACCAAGCTGAGTGCAGGTGCCCCACTTCTCATCTATCTTCCTGCTTACACTGCCGCTCGGCTTCAGCCTGCTCAGCCACGGCCACTGCAGCACATGGGAGCTCACTCTGACTTTCAAATTAACAGCCTTTTACTTACTTCTTTTTTAAAAGATTAATTTCTTTTTATTGGAAAGGAAGATTTTACAGAGAAAAGAGGCAAACAGAGATCTTTCCATATGCTGGGTCACTCCCCAAGTGGCCGCAACGGCCAGAGCTGAGCCGATCCGAAGCCAGGAGTCAGGAGCACCCTCCAAATCTCCCACACGGGTGCAGGGTCCCAAGGCTTTGGGCCGTCCTCTACTGCTTTCCCAGAACACAAGCAGGGAACTGGAGGACAAGTGCAGCAGCTGGGATGTGAACACGCATCTATATGGGATGCTAGCACTTGAGGCAGAGGATTAGCCAACTGAGCCATTGTGTTAACCCCGAATATAATCTTTAAAAGAACTGAGGGCGGGCCGTGGCGCAGTACAGGATGTGGTAGCCTAATCCTCTACCTGCAGCGCTGACATCCTTATATTGGCATATCCTTAAATGGGGTCAAGTCCCGGTTGCTCCACTTCCTCTCCAGCTCCCTGCCACTGCACCTGGGAAAGCAGTGGCAAAGGGCCCAACTAGCTGGGCTCACACACCTTCATGGCTTCTGACTGCTTTAGGACTAGCCCATGTCCAGCCCCTAGGGCATGGCCCAGTGAATGCAAGATCTCACTCTGTTGGCCCTTCCCGTCTTTTTCTCTGTCACTCAGCCTTTCAAACAAAATAAATAAATCAATCTATTAAAAAGAAAAAAAGAATTACACAGTAACATTTCTCCAATCTTATTCAAGAAAACATTTTTAAATTAGCTTCGCCTCTTTCTATTCAGATTTCTATGTAAAGTATTAAAAGACCCCCCTGTCACATGTGGCTCCTCACAAAACTCAACAGAAAGAACTCAAACAGGAAACAGCTATTTCGGGCCTGGCACGATGGCTTAGTCGGCTGATCCTTTCCTTGCAAATTCCAGGATCCTATGTGGGCACTGATCTGTGTCCTGGCGGCCCACTTACCATCCAGCTCCCTGCCTGTGCCCTGGGAAAGCAGTAAAGTACGGCCCAAAGCCTCGGGACCCTGTACCCATGTGGGAGACTTGGAGGAGGTTCCCAGCTCCTGACTGGCTCAGCTCCAGCGGTTGTGGCCATTTGGGGAATGAACCAGCAGATGAAGATCTTTCTTTCTGTCTCTCCTTATCTCTATGAATCAGATTTTATTAATAAAAATAAATCGTAAAAGGCACATCCTGCCTTGTATTTTTGCCTGCCCGGAGTTCCGTAACGTGCAGTCCCAGGTTGGAGAACATGTATGTCCCGCCAGGGCCCAGGCCTTCCTGTCAGCAAGGCTTACAGCATGGCACAGCTTCAAGTGCTACACTAAGTGGGTTCCCAGATCAGAATTCATGAGAGGTCATGAAGACAAATCATGTATTTTAGCAACCGTCTAAAACAGCTGCTGTGGCTTACTTCAATCCCAAAGAAACCCCAAAATGCCTGCGGCGACAGCGTGGCGAGCTGCAGTACTTACTGACAGCGCAATACTCAGAATGGAAGCTGCGTAGTCGAAGCTGTGGACGACCTGGTAGGAGGTTGTGCTGTACACTTTCACCTTCCTGAAAAAAAAAAGCGCTTTGCACAGATCATCTCAGAAACAACGGTAAAATGCAAAGTTCCCATTTTCTGAAAACTAATTTTTAAAATTTATACATTATTGAAAATGATTACTAATGTTAATTTCAAACGACTTCATCACTGAATCCCTTAAAAATGGACTGAATTTCAGCATTTCCTTCTCGGGTTTCTTTTAGACTGAGTGGCGCTCTGTAAAGGAGGCAAAGGACAGACCATGAGGCACTGCCACTTCGAGATGGAAAACGAGAGGAAGAGACGCTCGTGGGAGGTCCCCGGGCCGTGTCACTCCCCACCGCACACAGGCAGCTGCTCCTGAGTGCCCGGCCAGCTCCCTGAGCCTCTGCTACGGCAGCACCACGCTCCCAAGCTGGGACAAAACTCAAAACCTCTCCAGTCTGACAACCACCGTAAACAGAGCCAGTGACACTTGGCTTCCTAGGGACATGGCTAAAAATCAAGTCCAAAATACAAAGTTACACTATCTCAGAGGGTGTGTACATATTCACAAAACAAATTGTGACAAACTATACTTTCTTAAAAAAGGTTTTTTAAATTATGTTTTCTACCTTTTAAACATTTATACTAATAAATATGCTAAAACCAGTTTTTCCCAGCAGCGAAAAAATTAAAATAAAATGACCAATAAATAAATACAAGTAACTCCTAAAAGTGTGCTGTAGTTCTTGCTGGATGTGGCTACTAAGCACTAAGCATGGCTAGAGAGAAAAAGGAGACGAATCTATTCTACTTCTAAAACTGAAGGAGTAATTATAAAACACTGTGGACTTGCTTTAGATACTTCTGATTTATCAAGATTTTTACATTGATTACATGTTGAAGTGCATTTTATACATTATACATGATTTTTACATGACATACTGGGCTACACAAACACACAGCCGGAATTAATTTTATCTAGAGACTTGTTTTTTTACCTTTTTAAAATGTGGCTACTGAGTCACTTAGGATTTTATTTCTACTGGACAGCACTATTCTAGAATATTAACTAATAAAACATGAAATGTCTATTTTAAATACTAACAGTTGGTTCACATTAATGTCGACAAAATACTTCCATGAGGTTTTAAATTTTAAACATAAAATAGTGTACTTGTACTCAGAATAAAAATTTCAAAATTAACATACAACAATGGAAGAAATTTAGAACAGCTTTAAAAATAAATCAGCTTTAAAAATAAATCAGTGTTTACATAGTTCAATATCCTTGCTTAAAGCAATGAGTTACATCAAGGGGAAAAAGAGCAGCTGAAGTCCTGGCCTTGCATGCGCCGGCAGCCCATATCAGCGCTGGTTCTAATTCTGACACCCCACTTCCAACCCAGCTCCCTGCCTGTGGCCCGGGAAAGCAGTCGAGGACGGCCCAAAGCCTTGGTGCCCTGCACCCACGTGGGAGACCCGGAAGAGGCTCCTGGTTTTGGACTGGCTCAGCTACGGCCACTTGGGATCAGTGGATGGAACATCTTACTCTTCTCCTCCTCTCTGTGTATCTGACTTTGTAATAAAAATAAAATAAATCTTAAAAAAGTCACTTTCTCACGCAGTAAGCGCCTGCAACAGTAACGATGAAGAAAGAGAAGTGAAGCTCTCACCGATCCAGCGAGCCAGAGAGCAGCCTCTGCCCGTTGCTGCTCAGACACAAACACGTCACTGTCTTGTGGTGATTTTTCAAGGACACCAATAACTGTCCTCCTTTTAATATGTCCCAGACTTTAACGTACCGGCCTCCTACAAAACAAAACAAAAAAGGCAAATTATTAGCTCACTTTCAGCCAATTTCTCAAAATTGTTAAAATCTAAAATGGATCCCTCACAGGGCACTCCACAGCACGGAGGCCAAGGAAGGTCGACCAGGCTAGATTGCCTGGTTTAAGTCCACTCCGTCACTCGTAATTACCATAGTTCTTATCTTCACATTGGGTAAAGTGCACAGATGTGCCTGACAAAGTTACAAAGTGTCACAGAGGGCTGGCACTGTGGCACTGAAGGTGAAGCCACCGTCTGTAGTGATGCCATCCCATACTGACACCCATCTGAGTGCTGGTTACTCCAGTTCAGATCCAGCTCCCTCAAACTGCTTTTGGGAAAACAGCAAAGGATGGTCCAACTGCTTGAGTGCCTGCTCACACGGGAGACCCAGAGGAAGCTCCTGGTTCCTGGCTTCAGGCTTCTGGCTTTAGCCTGGCCTAGTCCTGGCCAATCAAGGTTAGCTGGGAAGTGAACCAGCCAATGGAAAACTAACTCTCTCTCTCTCTCTCTCTCCCTCCCTCCCTCCCTCTCTCTCTCATACACACAATCTGTAACTTTTACAAATAAACAAAAAATAATCTTTTTTTTTAAAAAGTGTAAATAAAAATATTTCATTTTAGGAAAATTATAATAAAATCATTTAAAAAAACCTTCTATATAGCCATGGAAATGATTCATGTAGACATTCGTTTTGTAAGCATTTTGTGAACCCCAACAAAGCTGCACATTTTCCCATAATTTCACTTCTCAAGGGGTGATGAGGTGATGTAATCCAGTGATTTCCAAAGACAAGCAGAGATCCAGCAGTGACAACCCAGTGAGGGTACAAGGGCCAAGTTCTCACCTGCCCTCACGGGAGGGCAGGTGGAGAAGCGGCTCCCAGCTGGCACCTCCCCAGGGAGCCAAGACTCTGGTCAGCCCTCTCCATTCCAACATCTGGACAGTAAGGAATCGCCTAGGACCACCCAACAGCCGGTGGCACAGTGGGCATTCAGCGAACAGGTTCTGTCCCACTCAGCCTGATTTCCATGTCTCAAAGTAACGGGAAAGAAATAGATGGACCTGACATTATCAACTTAATTTTAATCAAACAGGTGCTGGAGAACACTCTACAGTGCAGGGTAAACAGAAAAAACAAGGGCAAGCACGGAAACACACACCACCTACACCTGCCTGGGGCGGCAGCACAATTTTTCTGACTGACACATGAGAAATCACATGACCACGTTACAAATATGAAAATGCACTATACTCAACAGAGCCAATCACCAAAATAGTCCTAGTTCCAACCTGAGGGAAAATGTATCCAGCCTTCCCTTGACCTCCCCATTCAGCCCTTCGCAATCAAGCAAGTCAGAGGCCAGAGAAGCCTGAGTCTTGATCTGAAAGAAGCTGTTTTCAGGAGCTGTCCCAGAGCCTCCGGCAGCAGTAACAGGAGGTGCAGTCATGTCCAGGGTCAAAGACCAAGGCACAGGGCCACGGATGTAATGCAGACCCTGACGTCAGGTTTGGGGTTTCCCTTCCTCCACTCGCACTTCACCTTGGACACCTAGTCAAAACTTACTTCCTTGTTTGTAAACTCAGACACCCATCCCACAGGACTGCCAAGGGTATTAGAGACAGTATCACTGTGCAGTGTCTGGCTCAGGTGAGATACCCAATAAATGTTTCGCTGTCCCATTTATCAGTTGTTTATATACTGCACATGCAATTCAAGCAAACACCAAGATGTTACAAAGAGTAACTGAAAAGGAATTACATGATTTAAGACCAATAATACTGCTGAAAATGATTAAAATACATATATATATACACACATACATACCTGCAGATATGAGGAGTCCGCCCGAAGGGAAGAGCAGCACACTCTCCACGGGCTGCCCGTGCTCCACAGAGAGCACACTCCCACTGCTCCGGGCATCAAACACCTTCACAGTGTGATCGTAGGACCCTGAAACAACAAGTGTGGCATAACACGAGCTTCACTGCTTAAAACAACGAAAGTCACACATGCTTAAGTGTGCCTAGATAAACATTCTATTAAAGAAGAACAAGACTTGTTTATGCGTTTGAAAGGCAGAGTGGGAGAGAGTCAAGAATGAGACACAATAAGATCCTTCATCAGCTGATTCACTCTGCAAACGGAGAGGGCTGGGTCAGGCCAAGTCCGGGAGCCTGGAACTCCATCCACATGGCCCAAGTTGGTGCCAGCGGCCAAGGCGTTCAGCCAGCCGCACAGCCCTCCCATGGGCATTAGATTCAATATAATTCACAGATACAATTCTAGGATAATGCTATTCCTTTCTCCCTCCCTTCCCCTTCTCTTGTTTAGTTTTTGAGATAACACAGTTTACAATTACAGGAAAAAAGGTTTAATGCTTCACCAACTATGAAGTTTAACAAGCAAAAAAGCAACAAGACCCAGATTAGTAGGAATATAGGCAACAGTCATAATAATTGAATGGAAAAAAAGACTGTGTCACCCATATACAGTGAATTCCAAAGTAAACACAGATCATTCAAGCTCCACGGTAGTATATTATTAATCACTGGTTTGACAAAGGCATAAAACAAAATTTCACAAAACTGTATTTGAAGCAGTATTGATACACACAGCATTTCTTTCATTTTTGGTTTTTATTTGCCTTTTGAAAGAAATTTTAGCTCCACACACAGGGGAGAACATGTGGCATTTTATGAGTTTTTCACTCAAAATAGTGTCCCCTATTTGCAAATAGCAGAACTTCATCCCTGTCTGTAGTGAATACCATTTCAGTTCATGTATTTATGTGTATATGCATACAGATTCATATATATATATGACATTAACTGCTCAAAGTCACCTCGGTGGATGCCACCTGTTGGCTGCTGTGCACAGGGTGTTACTGCAGCTGCAGAAGCTAAATGGTCACTCCCTGCGTCCCACACAAGCACCAGTGTGTGTCAAGGCCACTCCACTTCCAATCCAACTCCCAGCTAAGTGTTTGGGAAAACAGCAGAAGGCAACCCAAGTGCTTGGGCCCCCATGACCCACGTGGGAGACCCAGCACCCAGCCCCAACCACTGCAGGGATCTGCAGAGTGAACCGGTAGATGTGCCATTGATCAACTGACTAATCCTCCCCCTTCAAGTACCAGGATGCCATATGGCCGCTGGTTCACGTCCCAGCTGCTCCACTTCCCATCCAATCCCGTTTGTGGCCTGGGAAGGCAGCTAAAGATGGCCCAAAGCCTTGGGACCCTGCACAACATGAGAGACCCGAAGAAGCTTCTGGCTTCTGGCTTTGGATTGACTAAGCTCTGGGCATTGAGGCCACTTGGAGAATGAACCAGAGGATGGAAGATCTTTGTCTCTCCTTCAGTCCCTAAATCTGCCTTCCCGAGCCTAGTGGATAAAGTCCTCGCCTGAAATGTGCCAGGATCCCATATGGGCTGCAGTTCATATCCTGGCTGCTCCATTTCTCTTCCAGCTCTCTGCCCCTGGCCTGGGAAAGCAAAATAGGATGGCCCAAAGTCTTTGGGACCCTGAAACTGTGTGGGAGACCCAGATGTTTCTGGCTCCTGGCTTCAGGTTGGTTCAGCTCCAGCCATTGTGGACATTCATGGACTGAACCAGCTGATGAAAGATCTTTCTTTCACTGTAAATCTGACTTTTCAATTAAAAAAATCAATCTTGTTTTTTAAATCTGCCTTTCCAATAAAAATAAATCTTTTAAAAAAATTGCATTCCCAACAGAAAACTCTTTGATGGAATTTTTAAGACAAGTACATATATATTCATGAAGACAGAGTACCCCAAACTTTCTCCATCCAGTTTCTGAAAAAGCAATACACTTGGGCCTGTAGTGGAGGCTGGTAGGCTAATCCTGCATGTGCAGCACTGCCATTCTCTATGGCTGCCAGCTGGAATCCAGGCTGTCCAACTGCTAATCCAGCTCCCCACAGATGGCCTGGGAGAGCAGAAGACAGCCTAAGCCCTCGGGCCCCTGAAACCCGGATGGGAGACACAGAGGCTCCTGGCTTCAGGTCAGCTCCTTCTGGCTGTTGCAGACATTTGGGGAGTGTACCAGCAGGTAGAAAATTTCTCACTCTCCCTATAGCTCTTTCAAGTAAAAGAAATAAATCTTTGTAAAGCAAAGAAACAGACAAAAAAATTCACTAAATTTTATCCCAGAAGACAGCCTGCTTCTTCAAGACAACTGTCACTGTCACACAACTTGGGGAACCCGCACAGGCGGTCTAGCTGCCCTCTCACTGTCACACACCTTAGGGACACTGCACAGGCGGTGTGGCTGCCCTCTCACTGTCACATGCCTTAGGGACCCCGCACAGGTGGTCTAGCTGCCCTGTCACTGTCACACAACTTGGGGATCCCACACAGGCGGTGCGGCTGCCCTGCCCCAGCTGCCAGAAGTGCTGCTGTGGGAGCTATAGGCCTCATGCCCGGTGAGCCCTCAAGACCGCCTGCCACTTCCAAACATGCCTGGCAGCCAAGAGTCACTGCCAAAATCAGAAGTTGAAAAAAAAAAAAAAAAGGTATGGAAAATGAATCAGACCTATTCCTTTATAAAAACAACTGCAAACCCTTGTCCCTGAGAGACCCAGAGCAGTATCTCAGTGCATCCTTGGAAGGCCATCTGCTTCCAGAGGGAGAGGGCACCAACCTGTTACAAAGAGATCTGGGTTCAGCTTGCTGGCGCAGCCACACCGCACATAATCAGAATGTTCTCTGAATGTCAAGATTTCCTGGGCGTTCGGAATGTCCCACAATTTAACCGTACAGTCGTCTGCTCCAGACATCACACGGTACTTGTCAGCCGTGAAATCTACCGTGTGAACAGCTCTGCAAGATCAAGGATCAACACGTTGAGAAGCAAGACCAGGTTACAGCTCTGAAGCCATCTAACATAAAATGTTCCTCTTCCCTGGGTAACTAGAAAGTAGCTCAGCATCCAGGAATATTCCTCAAGAGAAATCATGAAAGAAAAATCTTTTAAATGGTTGTTTCCTCTAAGCCAATTAAAGAATCTACTATCAGGTCTGGCCCTGTGGCCTAGTGTCTAAAATCCTTGCCTTGAACATGTCAGGATCCCATATGGGCGCCATTTTGTTTCTGGGTAGCCCCTCTTCCCATCCAGCTCCCTGCTTGTGGCCTGGAAAAGCAGCAGAGGATGGCCCAAAGCCTTGGGATCCCACAGCACGTGCGTAGGAGACCCAGAAGAGGCTTTGGGCTCCTGGCTTCAGATCGACACAGCTCCGGCCATTGTGGCTACCAATGGATGGAAGATCTTTCTCTTTATATCTACTTCTCTCTGTAAATCTGATTTTACAATTAAAATTAATAAATTAAATAAATCTTAAAAAAAAAGAAAGAAAAAAGGAAATCTACCTTTTAGCTTGACCTCCACACCGTAGTCTCTGCGACAGATAGTGCAGGCCTCTGACAGAGCACTTGGTAACAGCTGAGTGCCGCCCGGGGAAGTTTGTGACCCCAGCCTCAGCCAAGCTCCTGTGGCACGCGACTCCCCCGGCACATCTCCCAAACTGCACGTCTAACCCTAGCAAACTCACGTGTCCCATGAACTCAAGTGAGAAACTCCACCTTAGGACAACCAGGAGCCAAAAGTGTCTCATGGTGCACAGCCCGCACAGAGCGGCATTCACATTTTTATTCTAAGCCCAAGCAAGAGCCTACAACAAAGCGAGCAAGTGCATATGAAAACCCAACCCTCTCTTACTTTGAGTGGCCTTCAAACTGCCTGAGGGGAGCCCTTCCACTGATATCAAAAAGCTGCACCCCACCGTCCTCACTGCCAGCCACGAGCAGTCTACCATCCTGCCGAAAAGTTGCACAGTAGGCTGTGTCTTTAAATCGGGAAAAGGTTTTCACGGGTTCTTGCGAGTATCGGCCATAAATGTGAATCTACAAGATACAAAACAGTATTTCAGCACATGCCTCAAGACTGGTAGCGAGAACACAAAAGCAGAGATGTAGCGTTGAACTTACTCTTGAGGAAGCTGTGACAGCATAGTTATAAGGCGGCTGCGGAGAAAAGTCTACTTTCGACACGGCACCAAATTCCTTAATCTGAACAGGGGTCTTCATGGAAAAAAAAAAGTTAATAAGTTATATCGATTCTTCCTGACCATTCCCTTTTGTTCTGAGTAATATTAATGAAGTGGTATTGAACAGAAAAACACAAGGAAAGCAAAACAGCCCTATCCCCCGTGCAGGGCTAACCCTGTTGCCAGCAAGACAAATTTCACAACAGTTACAGAAGCACACTGAGCCAACTTCATACAAGCAAGACGCCCTTCACGACAAACGTTGTCCACCTACTGATGAACACGTGGTTTTTTCCCCCTCAAGGTTCTGTACTAGAAATAACACTTCAACGAACATTTGCATGCATACATCTTAGAAATTTTGCGAAGTACATCCACTGAATATGTTCCAAGCTGTTAACAACAGCACAAAACAGAAAGGCATGTGCCTCTTAAAAATCTTGACAGACACTGTAAGTCAGCCTCCACGAGCCTGCAGCAACTGCCCTGCTCAGGCCAGGAGGATGAAATGTCTCAGGGATGCCATCAGCATAGTTGAAAAACAGCACATGAATCACTGTCTTGGGATTCTTTATTTGTGAGGGAACTTGAGGCTCTTTAATATATTTATTGGTCATCTATGTTTCCTTTTTTTCACAAACCTGCCATTCCTAAGCGTTTTCCATTTTTCAATTTAGTTATTCATTCTTTTAAAAAAAAAACCATTCTTATAAGCCTTTTTAGAGGCTACAGAACTAGTTCCACACTGCCTCTTCCTTCCATTAACAAAGGCCTGAATATGTCCTCTCGCGTGAGATTCCTATCCTAAAATGTAATTCACTTGGCATTTTTTAATCATCTGTTCTGTTAAATACTCACGTGGTTAAGCTGATAAAATAATTGCAACTTTATTAACAAAATTCCAAGAAAAAAAAAATAGGAATTAAATGATCTGTCCCTCCTGTAGGCTGACAGATGACTCTTAATTACTGGTTGTGTCAGCACAAGTATAGACTATGCTGAGAAAACGGCAGAAACACAACCCTGCTGCCACTGCCACACTCACCTTATAGTTGTTCCAGTACACGGTGTCCTGAGTGACCTTTTCTCCGAGTACAGGATAGCTCTGAATGGCGACAGGCTTATAGCCAGCCATGATTTCACAGAATGGCACTGTTGTTTATGTGAACAGCTTGGAACTGATGAGGGAAAGGATTACAGTGACTGTCTTAGTCTGAAAAAAAAGAACATGCCACGTCAACACCGTATCTATTCATAAACTTTCACAGTTACCATTTGCCACAAGCTTTCCTTCCAGTCTGTGTGGAAGTTTAGACATTAATGACCCATAGACCATTTCACTGTAACCCAGGCGAGACCATCTACACCTGGCAGCACGAAGAATCCTAGGAAGGGCTCCAGCCTGCATCACCTACTGGGTGACACCACACGCTGCTCACACCTGTCCTCTCCCCTAGACACCTGCAGATAGATCTGGCTCCACTTTCCAGAAGCTAGAGAGAAGTATATTGCATCAGCGTTCACTCTTTATGGATATTTGTATTTATCTACCATTTGGAAGGCAGAACGCAAACAGGGACACAGAGTGGGAGCCGGCAACAACTATCTCTCCTTTGCTAGAGCAGGGCCAGGCTAAAGCCAGGAGTCGGAACTCCCATTTCAGTGGCAGGAACCCAAGAACCTGCGCCTTCGTCCACTGTGTCCCAGGTACAGTGCCAGGCAGGGGTGGGGACAGGGGCTGGACCCCAGGCGCTCAGCCAAGGGATGCAGGTGTTTGCTGCAGTTTAACCCACTGCACCACAACGTGTGCCCCTACTGTCCACATTTTTGACAGCAGAAAACATAAAGGTAAGGTTGCAAATACAAAGTGTCCTGAAGCTAAGCTTAATAAGATAGCATTTTATCATGAATATAGTTCAGGGGCTTGATTCATCAAAAGCCTAAAAACACAAGAGGAAAGCAAAGTGAATATTCTAATGTGTACGCCGGATACTGAGTTTCAGGAGTCAGCATTTCGTGGCAGGGTATTAAGCTGCTGCTTTTGAAGCTGGCACCCCATCCCGGCTACTCTGCTTCCTCTCCAGCTCCCGCTAATGCACCTGGGAAGGCAGACAAAGACGGCCCAAGAACTTGGATCTTTGCCATCCACGTGGGCAAGCTGGGGGCAGTTCCTGGCTCCCGGCTTCAGCACTCCACACCTAATTTCTGCAGGTGTACTTGCTAATCCTCTAACAGCAGTTTCAACAGCTACCCCGCACTGAGAAAGATTCCTCAGTGTAAAACAAAAAGGGGGGGGAGGGAATGTTAGAGTGTGGGTAAAATGCTATTGTTGGGCAGTGTGATGAGGTTCCTTTGTGTAGAGAAAAGTGCTACTTTGCTAGGCCAGAAGGGGCCTGGACTTTGGGAGGATTCCGCTTTAGTGATAAATCCGTTCTTTGCTGTCCTGCAACTTTGTGAACCCAGGTGCAGGGGGGCAAGGGCACAATTCTTCTCTGGTCCCAGGAACAGGAGGAAGATAAGGGCGTGAGAATGGGATGAGCCACAGATAATGGGTATGGGAACAGAACAGGCTGCCTGTGCCTGAAGGCCATAAAAATGAACATGTCTAAAGTTGTTACTTTTGATGTATTTCCCAGCCCCAAAGGGCCTATATAAGCTTCTGTCTGGGGCTGTTAGGGGTCCGACTGCCCTGCTTGGCTGGCTGCGTGCCCCAAGTGCCGTTTGACCCCAGCATGCTGGCGCAATAAACTCCGTTTGCTGTTTGCATTACCAGTGAGACTCTTTGTCATTCTTTGGGGGTTGTCTAGCTTGCACCTTGACGTCCTGGGGGCTTTAGCCCGGACTCTAACACCACACAGCCATTTAGGAAGTAAACCAGCAAATGGAAGATTTCTCTGTCTCTCCTTCTCTCTGTAGCTCTGACTTTAAAATCTTAGAAAAAAAAAAGACAGAAAACAGGACTAACGATGTCTAAAATCAAACTCTAAATCAGCGACAGAATAGGATAAAACTTTGAACAGACATGTAACTCAATCAGGGCACCTTCCCAGGCCTGACTGTAACAGAGTCAATGTTAACAGGTAAACGACTTCATGGATGCTACTCATCCTGGAATTCCAAAACCCTCCTGGGCTCCCTGGAAACACAGAAGCCATCCGTGGGTCAGGTGTCCGCCCCTCCATCCCAGCCTCTCTCTGTTGGCACAGTGCAGGCGGATCTGTGAGAGACACCTGAAGACTTTACATGGGAGAAATGAGATGCAGGAGCAGAAGTTGCAGATTACACAGTAAACTAGAGGCGAGGGGGGAGCGCGATCGCAAGCAACCCTGCGACTCAACGAGGCAGCAGACGCCCCCCGCCCCCGTGGGGACCGACAGCGGCACCGCAAGTGCGGGTCGAGATTCTTAATTCCACCTGAGGAGCGTTCCGAAAACTACACCCGAGGTGGAACAGAGCAACGGTTCCATCGCTTACGGGGAGGGAACATTCGAAACCCAGAGAACCGGCCCAGCAAAGACACGCGACATTCCACCCTGCGCCCGAGACGCCCGCGCAGCACGACCGGGGCGAGGGTCCGGGGGGCGCCGGGAACCACTAACGCAGCACCCCGCCGTGCCTCCGGGCTTCCCGCAGCCGAGGCGCCATCACCCACCTCCGCTCGGCCTCGAAGACAACCCTCCGGCGTCCGCCAGCTCCCGGCCCGGACGGTTCCGCGCAACTTACACGCGGACCCACCGGGAGTCGCGGACGCACACGGCGACCCGGGCGTCGCGCGCGGATGACGTCACGGCGCATGCTCACGGGACGCACGCCAGGCCCGCCTGACGCAGAGGGCGGCCCGGGTGGGCGGGGCCCCGGTGAGGGTGTCGGGAAGTTAGAGACGGCGTCCCCGACTCACGGGCGGCGGCCTCGCGTTAGTGATCGGCGGCCGTGGACCGCGGTCATCCTGAGTCTCGGGCTGAAGTACCGCGTGACCCGGAGGTCCTCCGCGCGGCGCTCAGAGCCGAGCGTTGTGGAGCCGGCCGGCGCGGGGAGCACTCGGAAGTGACGTCACGGCCCCAGCCAGCGGTAGCCGGCCTCGAACCCGCGGCCGCCGGCGGTGCGAAGGCCGGGCCGTCAGGACTGCGGGGCGCCGGGCGTCGCTGCCGCGCGTGAGGAGGCCATCCCTTTCCCCAGCACGTTGCTCGGCTCACCTGGAAGGATCCGGGGGAGCCCCCGTGGTGAACACACTCCGGAACCCCGCGCGAGTGTCCTGACAGGTGAGGGGGTCCCCGCCGCGCTGTTTATCCTCATTACATCCTCTTGGGGGTCAGGTCCTTTCCCCGCCCCGTTCCCGGCTGTCGAGCATTCTAACCTGTCAGCCTAGCTTCTCCCGTCGGTAATCATGCTAAGATAATAAGCGTTCAGGTCCCACCCCTCCCGCCAGGCCCGTCTGCTGCTCTTCTCCCCCCCTTTTTCCTCCTCAAAATCCCGGTGCTTTCCGGCTGCAAGCCATCATTTGCAATGCAAAAGTCTCAGGGATGAAGGGATCCCAGAAAGCTTCATGGGCAACCAGGATCGCACAGCTGGGTTTAGGAAGCGAGGGAGGAGGAAGAACTGCGGAAGCTGGGGCGAAAAATGAACCTGCTGGTGCTGTGTTGTGTGCAGGTTGCTGGGGCGGAGCCTCGCCTCGACCTGAAAGGAGAATCTCAGGATTAGGACTTGTGCTGGGAGCCGGCCTGGATGGGAGACTGGGAGCCACTGTAACTTAGTATGTTGCACAAATGAACTCTTAAGTGAGAGGTTACAGTTTTAGAATTAAGTGTGTTTGTGTTGTTAGCTTCATCTTTCATCTACTTGGCAGTTATGCAGTGCCCGGGAGAATGTTAGTGCTCCATTTGCTCTTGGCCAAGGGTCTGTAAGGTTAGCAGTGGACCAAGTGCAAGGCCAACTTGAGGAACTGCAGGGCTTGAATTTATCCTCAGGTTTTCCTGCCACTGGAAGTTGTGTTATGTATCTGCTTTCTGCTATATGCAGGAGCAATTGTAGGTGTGCAAAAGCACTGTTTGAATACTTGCATAAGACAATTATTTTTTGTACTTTTTGCCTCAATTGATGGAATGCGTTTTTCTAATTTTTTGTTTCAGATTTTTCTTCTAAAAATCTGAATTTCGAGAATATATTGGATACTCCTGGGCATGAAGAGCTGTTTTAGTTAGTGGCCCTGGAGTTGCAGACATGGCTACATCGGCGAGTCTGGACATTGGTGCCCAGCTCATAGTGGAAGCGTGCCCCAGTGCGGAGAGCCTCGTGGGCATGCCCGACATCAAGATGGAACACCCACTGGACCCGCATGCAGAAGACGGGTCCGCTCAGGGCGTGGCCATGGGAATGAAGCTCATTTTGCCAAACCGGTTTGATATGAACGTGTGCTCTCGGTTTGTGAAGTCCTTGAACGAAGAAGATAGTAAAAATATTCAAGATCAAGTTAACTCGGACCTGGAAGTGGCATCTGTCCTATTTAAAGGTTGAAAGTTATGGTATAAATATATCTGCATTTGTTTTTGTTTATTTGGATGTGTGGGGGGGGTACACATTGGGGACTGGGGGTGCGTGGAGTTTTGTGATTGTTCTTGGCTTTTTTTGTTTTCCTCTTCCTATCAGGAGATTTTCAGCTTGAGTAGAGTCGTACTGGGACTTTCTAGAATCACACAGAAACCAAGACTAAGTTTATGTAATGTCCATCTTAAAGCGCGTGTTGATTTTTAAAGTTTTTAAATGACAAATTCTCTGATGAAGTTGCTTTATTTTATGAGATGAGAAAGAAAATTCCGTGGCCTTTTTAAAAGCAAGGTATTAATATAAGGCTGCTTCGGGAAGCTCCTACACAAAAGAAATTAGACAGGCTTATCTTGATGCAAAAAAGGTTGAAATTGTGTGTGGCTTTTCATCAGGTAGATGATTTGTGAACTGTTGGATGGCTTTTTATAGTTGTTCATAGGTATGGGATTTGCATTGTGTCTTAATGCATCATGCTATTATATGATAAAGCTAACCTCTTAGGATGATCTTGCTCAAGATTAATTCTTCACTTTCTGGAGCTTTCATGATGCTAGTATAGACTTTATGATGAAAATAATGTCCTTTGATAGGTAGGAATTAAATCACGAATTTTGTCATTATAATGCTGTTTTGTGGTGTCTAAATTCGTTTTCCGTAGCTGAGTGTAATATCCACGCATCTCCCTCCCCGGGAGTCCAAATGAGGCACGTCTACACTCCCTCCACAACAAAGCACTTCTCGCCCATAAAGCAGTCGACCACTCTGACCAACAAGCACCGAGGAAATGAGGTCTCCACCACACCTCTGCTGGCGAATTGTGAGTACCGGCTGCTGATGCTCCTGCTGGCTGGAAGAGTTTGGCTTTTAAACAGTAGTTTCATTAAATGCATATCCCTCCTGCCAGCTTAAATGGTATCTTAGTAATTTTAATAATTTAAACTTGTCATACACCTTTGTATATTTGAATATTTTGTGGTTTATGTTACTGTGTTGAAAACGAAGATTGAAATATTTAACCCCCCCCCCCCAACAAAAAAAGAAATATTAAAACCGTTATAGCTTTACTATAAAGACAATTGAGTGCTTCTGGACTTTGTGCAAATTAAGACATTTTGTGTTCTTGGGGTACGAAGTTTCTTGTTTTACTAGTAAACTGGATTACTCACCAGTAAACGATTTTGTGATTAAATCTCAGTGATTTGTTATGATATTACATTTGAATAATATGAATATATAAACATGATTTTTTTTCAAACTTTGAATCCACAGTTTAAACAATGTACCCTCATTGTAG
This sequence comes from Ochotona curzoniae, assembly GCF_017591425.1. Taxonomy (NCBI): domain Eukaryota; kingdom Metazoa; phylum Chordata; class Mammalia; order Lagomorpha; family Ochotonidae; genus Ochotona; species Ochotona curzoniae. The sequence goes on from NW_024466307.1 coordinate 19,890,800, forward strand.
AGGAAACAAGATTAATTTTCTCTACCTGAACTAGAAGATATTTATATGATATGGGTATGTTAATGAGAGAAGAAGTGGTTAGCAACTGTACAGTTGTACTTAGTAACTGTGTTTGAGAAAAGAATGTGAATGTGTGTCCGTTCTGAAGCCTGGCGCAGTCTGCCTTTACAACACAGTAACGCCCCCATTCCGAGTCACCTGCTGTCGCTGGAAGACCCTTTCCTTCCCTGCAACTCCCACTCCACTAGTGCACTGCTTTTGTTTTGCTTACACAAATTTACCCATGCCTTCTAATCGGTTCCTTTGTGTGTTAAGGCTACCCAGTCTTATTACTGAAGTCAGTGACCAAGTAGTACTTACATTTGTGAAGGGAGAACCCTGCCAACACAGTGCCTTTCTTGGAAATGAAAAGATTTTCCTAAAATATTCTGATCAGAATTAATGAATTGAAAAGAACTAGAGGCCCCAGCATTGTGGCGTAATGAGTTAAGCTTCTGTCAACATCCCGGATGGGTGTTGATTCCAGTCCCAGCTGCTCCACTTCTGATTCAGCTCCCTGCTCGTGTGCCTGGGAAGCCAGCAGCAAGATGGCCCAAGGGCTTGGGCCCCCCGCACACATGTGGGAGACCCAGGAGAAAACTGCCAGCTTCCACCTGACCTGACCGAGGGCTGGCTGTTGGCAAACATTTGGGGAGTGAACCAGCAGATTCAAGATCTCTCCCTCTCTCTAACACTGCCTTTCAAATAAATAAAATAAATATTTTTTAAAAAGGAAAGAAATCATATGATTTACATCCCACGTGTTTAAAAAGTATTGTGTCAGTTTTCTAGGAATATGCAGCTAATTAGCCAAGGCTAGGCCTACACTCATGAAAGTTACTTTCAATGCCAATTTTCCATGGAAACTTAATAGTAAGGAAAGCCACAAAATGTTGAATAAAAATATTTAGAACTTAAATGGAGTCAGACAATAAGAACAAAAAGTAGTGTTTCTGTCTTTTAACCCTGTCTTCCTTGTAAGTTTGGAAACAGGTAACATTCTTAAAATTAAGTAGCTAAGCCATTTCTTGATTAATAATGATTACAAATTTACAGAAGTTGAAACATATGTATGAAAAATATATATCAGTGAATTATCCATTATAGAATGGTTATTTGTAATGTTGGTATGTACTTTAAGCTAGGCTTTTAAATGATAGCACTGGACCTGTCACAGTAGTTTACTGGCTAAAGTCCTCTCCTTAAATGCTCCAGGATCCCACATGGACACCGGTTTTGGTCCCGGCAGCCTCGCTCCCTATACAGCTCCCTGCTTGTGGCCTGGGAAAGCAATCAAGGATGGCCCAAAGCCTTGGGACCCTGCATCCATGTGGGAGACCTAGAAGAGGCTCCTGGCTCCTGACTTCAGATAGGCTCAGCTCCGACCATTGCCACTTGGGGAGTGAATCAGCAGACAGAAGATCTTCCTCTCTGTCTCTCCTCTTTGTATATCTGACTTTGCAATAAAACTGAATAAATCTGGAAAAGAAGAAAAGAAAAAATTTGAAAAAAAATAATAGCATGTTTTTTGGGCCTGGCACCATGACATAGGCCAATCCACTGCTTGCGATACCAACATCCCTTATTGGTACCCGCTCATGTCCCAGTTGCTCCACTTCAGTCCAGCTCCCTGCTAATGCTCCTGGGAAGACAGCAGAGGATAACCCAAGTGCTTGGGCTCTTGCGCATGGAAGAGACATGGGAGAAGCTCCTGGCTTCGGACCAGCCCAGCTCTGGTCCTTGGTGGCTGTTTGGGGAACTGAACCATTGGATGGAAGACCTCTCTGCTTCTCCCTCTCTCTCTGTGTAACTCTAATTTTTAGATAATTGTTTTTAAGAAATAAATCCTTGAGAATAATTTTTAAATGATAGCATTTTTCTGGAAAAGAGTGTTATTGCCCCACATGAGCCATGGGGTGCTGGTCATGTGTACTGCAGGTGGACATGAGCCGTGGGACGCTGGTCATGTGTCCTGCAAGTAGACATGAGCCATGGAGTTTTGTTTTTGTTTTTTTTTAAGATTTATTTATTTTATTGGAAAGGCAGATGTACAGAGAGGAGGAGAGACAGAGAACAAGATCTTCTGTCTGCTGATTCACTCCCTAAGTGGCCGCAATGGCCGATGCTGCACCGATCTGAAGCCAGGAGCCAGGAACCTAATCCAGGTCTCCCACACGAGTGCAAGGTCCCAAGACTTTGGGCCATCCTTGACGCTTCCCCAGGCCACAAGCAGGGAGCTGGATGGGAAGTGGAGCTGCCAGGATTAGAACTGGCACCCACATGGGATTCCAGTGCGTTCAAGGCAAGGACCTTAACCATTACGCTATCACGCCGGGTCCAGCCATGGGGTTCTTATCACACATCCTGCAGGTGGACATGAGCCGTGGGGTGCTGGTCATGTGACCTGCAGGTAGACATGAGTGTCTGTGGTTTGTTTCAGCTTTGTCTGTTCACCAGCTGGCAGCTCAGGGAGAGATGCTCTATCTGGCTACTCGAATTGAGCAAGGTAATGGCCTACTTTTACGTATTTTCTTCAATACATTCAGTGATGTTTGTTGTGTGTGTCATTGTTTTATTTTAGTACAGGGAAGCATAAAGGTATAATCTCACCAGGCAAGATACCCTATCAGAGAGTTCAAAAGCATAAAGTGTAAAAGTTGGAACTTCCTGTAAGATCCTATTCTTTCCTTTCAAATGCAAATATTGAATTTCCGAAGTCTTCAGAAAGTTTTTTTCTAGGAAGCATTTCTGTTGCTGTTTTGGATAACGAAAAAGGATAAGTTGCAGGCTTCTTTTTTTTTTCCACTTTATGTTTTGGAGACCTTTCCGTATAGGCACATAAAGGTCTATTTGTTTCTTTGATAATCCCATAACGTCATAATGTATTGCACACATGTATATTATGTTCTTTGTTCTTTTAACCGTTCCTGTGGTTGCGATTATCAGCTGCCAGCATTGTGGACGCTGTAGTATACCCATAGCGTGAGTCTTCTGAGTCAAGGGGTATAGTAATTTTTCTTTTATAGATGTTATCAGATTAATTTCTAAAATACTCTGTTTTAATTTTTTAGTGCAGACTATCTTCTGTAGATTGATACATAGGAACCCCATGTAAGTTGAGGAAAACAGCTTCTTGGCTTTTGTGTCACCTGCATTTTTGCCCCTTCTGTGCATTTTGCCTTTGCCTTTGCTTATGATGTTTTCAAACCACTGTTTAGCATTTTTAAGTGCTAAATTAATTTTTTTTCTTTGCAACTTCTGGGTTTTATATTCTGCTTAGAAGAGATTTCCCACTCTTAAGGTAACAGAAAATTTTATCTACTCATTATCCTGAAGCTTTTGTGGGTTTCTGTTTATTTTTATATTTCAATCTGTGACTCATGTGGAATATGTTTTGATGCAATGAGATAAAGATAAAGCTTAACTTTAGCTTTTCAGAAAAATCACCAGTTGTTTCAGTATTGTTAATGGACTTCAGGGAGTTTTGAATCACGCCATTCTTTTCTAAGAAAGATATAATCATTGTATTTCTGATTGCCTATAAATATATGGAGATTTTCTTCGCTGACTAGGAAACAGAAATTTTGGAACTTAATGGACTAATTCCAGGAAATCAAGTAAGGTTCAGGGTGTAATTCATGATACTACTGTTTTCACACTATGCAGTCCTCACTCATATTCATCCACAAGATTAGGAGAAATTCTTTATATATATATATATTTTATTAATTGCATTGCATTATGTGACACTGTTTCATAGGTTCTGGGATTCCCCCAACCCCTCCCCGGGCCCTCCCCCCATGGTGGATTCCTCCACCTTGTTGCTGTATTACATTTCAAAGAGAATAGGAGAAATTCAAAGTCAGGAATGTTAGCAGTGGAGTAGCAGAGAGCCCTAGGATGTATATTTATGTAATGCTAAGGGCTATCCCACAGCCCTATTTTTTGTTGTAATCCTCCTAACTATATCAGAGCAAGCAAGATATTATTCATTGTATTGGAGAGAGTAAGTGTTGGAAAGTGACAGCGCAGAATTGAAACTGGTCTCTGGAGGCCAAGGTCAGTGTCCTGCTGACCCCTGGTACTGAGCGTGCATCTTACCTGGTAGTGTCTGCGCCGAGGCACGAGGCACGGGTGAATACTCAGACTGCACAGTGCAGCGGTGCGAGGAGTACTTCAGCAAGCAAGAATCGCACAGAGAACTGCGTTGAATAATAAGATCGACTTTTTGGAATGCCAGTATTTTCATAGTGATATTAATATGTGGTTGTTAAATTAGATCACAAAAATTGCTTTTCTTTTAAATAGAAAATGTTATCAATCACACGGATGAAGAAGGATTTACCCCTCTGATGTGGGCTGCGGCACACGGGCAAATAGCTGTGGTAGAGTTTCTACTTCAGAATGTAAGGAAAATGCCTCAGCGAACGTGTCTGTCTAGTGCTAAGTGTAGTTAAGTCTTCAGTGGTTTTCATGTCTCCAAGCAGCTAGATGTAATGATGGCGGATACCAAACGTTCTCGATGCTTTGCGTATTTTTGTGGAATCTGGACCTTGCTAGGAAGACAGTACTAATGGTGCCTGACACAGTGAGAAATAATTGTATGTGCAGAGAGACGTGTAAGTCCTGTCAGCCCTATAGAAGGCTTCCCGGAGGAGCTGTGACCCAACCAGAGAGGGAGCGTAGTTAGCATGGATGCAGGGGGAGCAGAGAAGGCGGCAGACCGTCTTGGTAACAGCAGTGGCCCTGGAGAAAAGATTCCATGATGTGTTTTTTTGTTTTTTTTTTTTTTTTAACCTCAGAACATGACCTGACTCCAGTGTTGAACTGTAATTATTGCTGACGGGTGTAACCGCATCCTTGTTTCAGTTAACAGTCTTTCGTCTCCACTTTGCACGGCAGGGTGCTGATCCCCAGCTGTTGGGAAATGGCCGGGAAAGTGCCCTGTCCTTGGCCTGCAGTAAAGGCTACACCGACATCGTCAAAATGCTGCTCGACTGTGGAGTCGACGTCAATGAATATGACTGGGTGAGTCCATGGCCCCGAGCTCTAAGTGACTGTGTCGGAGAACCTGGACCCAGTGCCTGGCTCTGGCTCCTCGGAATACGGACCCCGGAAGCTCTGGTGAGGACTCAGGTGGCTGCGTGCGGCCACCTGGTAGAGCCTGTGTCAAGGTGCTGGCTCCCGGCTTCTGCCCGCGTCCCCATCGCTGTAGCGTCTGGGGATTGACCTAGTGGGTGGCCTTTCTCCCACTCCGCCTGCTCCTTGCCTCTCTCTCTTTACGACTCACGAATAGTTTACCTCTTTAATTACTGAAATAAATTCTATGATTTGTTTGGCTTGGGGTAAATGATCAATGTGTCAACTACCTGGAAGATTAGTTCATGAATTACTTAGAAGAAAGAATTACTGTCAAGAACTCAATTGCTAATTCTGATTTAGTCTCCTCGCAGGAGAGTAAAATTACTTTCACATGCCCAACTTGTAGCAAAACAACCCACTCCCAGCAACATGGAGTGGGTTAAATCTTGCTCACATTTTCCTTTTGCAGAATGGAGGGACACCTTTGCTTTACGCTGTACATGGAAATCACGTGAAATGTGTCAAGATGCTGTTAGGTAAGCCAGCAAAAAACAGGTTTGAGAAGGTACCCCCTGTGGGCATGGCCCTCCCCCAGGGCACCGACCCCTGGTGTTACCGCCCGAGCAGCAGGTCCGTCCCCCTGGGGTTGTCACCCGAGCAGCAGGTCCGTCCCCCTGGGGTTGTCACCCGAGCAGCAGGTCTGTCCCCCTGGGGTTGTCGCCCGAGCAGCAGGTCTGTCCCCCTGGAGCCGCAGCTGCATCTTTTGTGGTTGTTGCTTTCATTTTGGCGCTCCTATTGGAATCCTCTCTTGTCTTTGCTGCCCATAAGTGTCCTTCTGCAGACTTGTGGTCACTTGTGGGTGAGGCCAGCATGGCACAGGGTTCCTTTATGTTAGGGGTGTCTTCCCTCAAACGCGGCAAAGCGAGTTCTGTGCGCCCTGTGTCCTCTGCAGTGTGTTCAGCTTGAAATACACTTCAGGCTGCTGAAGATCTGCCTGCTGTTTTATAAGGTTTTCTCTTCTATTCTGGTACAGAAAATGGAGCTGACCCAACAATCGAAACCGACTCTGGCTATAATTCTATGGACTTGGCGGTGGCCCTGGGCTATAGAAGTGGTGAGTACAGAACCCTCGGGGTTCATGGGGGTGGATTCTGTAGCAGCAGAAGGCGGTGACCTCATCGGCATCGCTGAGTCGCACAGCACTGCATGTCGCTCTCACACCTGCCGTGCTGCTGAACCGTGCGCAGAAGGAACCCTGCAAGGCCTGCAGGTGCTTCACTTCCTGTCTCCCCATCAGCTAAAAGTGCTTACGGTGGGACAAGCACACCCGTGTGTGCCCGACTGAGCCAATATTCCCACAGTCAAATGCTGTGCTCTGGACTCTGCTCGGTTTCAAAAATATGAAACCCATGATACCTGGATACTTACCAAGGCGTTCTTGACCTTATTGCCTTTTATTGCTGCCCTCGGAGGAAGCGTGTGTGCTGTTTGCAAGTAGCTTGTGCTTTAGGAGAACCCTGCGGGTGGCCAGTTGCATTCGGCAGTCTTTACATTTCAGCATCGTGTGCTCTAGTCCAACAGGTTATCGAGGCCCACCTGCTAAAGCTGCTGCACAATGTCAAGGAGTGACGCGGGCACGCAGGGTGGCGTCTGCCCTCCCCCGGCCGCCTGGTCCCTCACGACAGCTCTGTTTACGTACACATTTTACCTCAGTTGCAATATTTACTGATTTCTAGTAGTTTTAATAAGTATTCCTTTGAGTAATTCACTGGTTTATAATAAGATTAATGTTGATGCTTTTTTTTTTAAATAAATGTATATGCTGTATATTTAAGATTCTAAATTAATGTTTTGTGGCATGTACATTTTTATGGTACAGATGGCTATGTGTCTTTGTAGCAAGTGCTGTGATGTTGAGGTCTGTGGGGACTCTCCCGCCCTTGTTCTTGTACTAACCCGTTGCCTGCCTGGGGTTTGCCGTGTGTCTGTAGGGGAAGGACTCGCTATGGTCCCAGTAAAAAGTGCTCAGTGTGGCTGTTTACAGAAAGACGTTAAGTAAGTACTCTGTCGGTTTACATGCTAATTTTTTAAATTATGTAAGATTATTAAGATGAATTGGATTTTTTTTTTTTTTTAGAATTTTTAGTTTACCTGTCCAGTTAGGACACTTCATTGTATTACACAATATAACTAAAATAAATTAAATATGAGTAAATCAAGATGTATTGTCATTTCTAGCAGAAGAACACTTTTTTTTGTTTTTTGTTTTTAAAGATTTATTATTTGAAAGGGAGAGGAAGAGACACAGATTTCCCTCCCACTGGTTCCCTCCCCCTGTGGCAGCAGCTGCTAGGGCCGGATGGCAAAGAGCTGCTTCCAGAACCCCTGCCTGCCACTGGCAAAAACGGAGGCGAGGAGGGCCGAGCCAGACTGGGCCACAGCACCAAACCAGCACATGTGAGACCTAGAGGGGAGGGGAAGAAGCCGGCAGGGGGAATGTGGCGGGCTCCCTTGCTGGACAACCACTCCCACTGGAGAGCGTGAGCTGGGATGGGGGCAGACCAGACCAGGCAGGGCTGCCACACCTGTTGGCCTCATGTGAGCTAAATCAGGGGAAAGCCAGGTTGGGCTGACTGTTCCGACTGGTGCAAGCATAAATCAGAGTGGGTGTGGGTTGGTTGGACTTTGCCACAGCATCAGCTGGCAGAGGCTGGCATGGGGGAGGGGAACAGACTCTGTCAAGTTAAACTGCAGAACCACCTGCGGAGAGCATGATCTGGGAGTGGCCCAGTAAGGAAATAGTGGGCACCTCCTTCTTGGGTAACCATGCCCACTGGACAACATGAAAACCAGGACTGGGGCAGGGGTGGCTGGACAGAACGGTACCCGGTGCCCGCCAGCACATGTTTGGGCTGGAAACTAGGGCTGGTTGGGTTGAACTAGGCTTCAAAGCCCATTGACATGTACAAGGATGTGGGACAGACTGGACAAGCCTGCTGTACAAACTGGCAAGCATGGGAACCCAGGGTAAGGGCGGCCTGGTTATGGGGAGTCGCCCTGACAAGGCTACAGCTCCCACTGGTTTGCGTGAGGGCCAAGTATGAAGTGGGCAGGATCGGGCTGGACTAAAAACACCCATTGGTTCGCGTGGAGGACAGGGCTGGAAACAGAACTGACCCAGCAATTGCAATGACCATCATGTGCATAAGCTGATTGGGGTGACAGACTGTGCTGGACTTTGTACTGGCAGACTCACAGAAGAATCGGGTCTGGGATCACCCCAGACAAAGTTTCTTTGGGGATCCTTCCAACTGAATTGCTGATCTCAGAACCCCAACCATGAAGAGACGATGTCAGCCAGTGGATTCTGAAGATTTCATCGTGCTTGGAACGGCGAGATTGGCAGCAATTCAGAACTGTTGAACTATCAAAACCACTTGAACAAGACCCTCAGAGCGTGCCCCACATCGGGGACCTGGGATGGGTGGGAGGCTGGGTGGGGCGTCTCCCTTTATCTCCCCTTACCCCGGACACAGAAAAAAAAATACTAATGTGGAAACAATGGTCTTAACCACTTTCCTGTAGCCCTTGACCCTTTGTGCCCCAATCAACTATGTAACGATAACCAAAATAAAAGAATTTTTAAAATAAATAAATAAATAAATAGAGAGCTAAGTTAACCCTCCTGACCCCAAAGCTTCCCCAGTGTGCTGCTCCGATAACTTTGCACTGCCCCCTGGTGGTCTTTTTGTGTAACAGCGCTTTTCCATTAACACCATCTGACCCCAGCTAAGGATCAAATAGTCAGGATTTAAGTCCATGCTATAAAATTAACTTGAAACAAGGAAGTGGCCCCTAACCTTTGTCTTATTTAAGCCTCTTCTGTGTCCGTGATGTCCAGCGCACTCTTTCTCCCTCATTTTAACCTTGCTGAAACCGGGTTGCACTTGGTGGTTCATACACCAACTGTCCACCAGGGGGCAGTCATGCTGCAGTAACGTGAAATCTTCACACCCGCGGGATTCAAACACTTACCCAAAGCACCTCGGATTTTAAGAAATACAAAACGACTTGCTGGAAGAAAAGCATAACCGGTAACAGGCTTGGGTTGCTACTTTAATAAGTATAATTTGTATGATACATACAGTCTTAATCCTGCACCACAGTCACCTTCATTTTCTGCCAGCGCCTCTCATTTCATTAATCCATGTTCGCCGCCTGTGCGACTAGGATTGTGCAAAGATGAATTATTCCTGCACCAATAAGGGAACCTGATGGCGTTTTTCTTTTGCTTCCTTATCCTACAATAAATGAGCGCCTTGGTTTTTTGGGTTGCTTGGGTCGGTGCTATCCCTGTTTTCCTGGCCCCTTGAGGTTTTGCTCCTAAGTTCCACCTCCTGACTTGTAAGGTGTTTGTCCTGCCATTGGGCCGGTTCTGTCTCAGGGCTCCGTGTCTTGGCTCACATAAGCTCTTCCCGTGGGCCCCCCTGTACCCCGACATGGCCGGGTCTCCCCTCTGGGCACGGGTCACAGCAGCATCTTCCCCTGCAGGTCTCAGCCGTGTTCCCAGCTCCCACAGTGCCCGCGGTGTCCTGGTGCCCATGGCCGCCTTCTCCCAGGGTTCCCTCCTTCCCTGGTTCTGCTGGCACATCAGCCAGTCTCGGGATACCTTGTGCCCCACCTGGGTAGGCCTTGGGGTTCCCCTGTGGCTGGCGCTGGCAGATAGGCAGGCTCTGGTAGTGCCACTGTGGCATGGGGCAGGAGTCGGAGCTGCACACAAGCCCCTGTGTGGTTACACAGCCCGGGGTGTCCAGCGCCCCCGAGCCCAGCGCCTCTCACTTCGTGATTGTTCCTTTTCTGGGGATACAGCATATTTGGCTGCCTGGCTGCTCCACTCAGCATCCCACCCTACCTGCCAGGCGAGCGCTCACTCCACCTGCCCGCAGTCAGTGTTCGCTGTGGCTTACATCACGGAAGATGGGGGGCCAGCGTGGGAGAACCCCAAAAGCACAGTGGGGTGGCAACCCCAAGGTCGCGATGGGCAGCTGTGACACCGTCTCCCTTTCCAGACAGCAGCAGCAGCAAAGGCAGCGCAGACAGAGCCACGCCAGAGGCTGGCAACCTCCCCAAGTCTCTTGGGCTGCGGGTTTGGACTCAAGGACTCAGCACTTCCGGCTATGAATGCCTGTTAGGGGAACCAAGGGTTCACCCTCCAGACGCGTGGAAGCGATAGAGCCGCTGTTTGCCTTTGGTTTAGCAGCTTGCCGCGCTCGCTGGACTCTGTGCACACCAAGGTTTCTCTGTAGATGTTCTGCTGCTCCCTGCTGCCCTCTTGTGGACAGACGTTGGCCTTGCGCTGCGGAGAGTTCCCACAGCTGGGAGGAAGAGCCGGCCCTTTGGGCGCCTCGGCTCAAACTCTCCAAAAGCATTCCAGCTGCAGGCAACTGCCTGGGCTGTCTTGTACCTAGACAAGTGTTACACTGTCAGGAGAAACGCAACCAGGAACAGGCGGGCATTCTGGGCCTGGTTAACTATACCAGTATGTCAGAATACTTGCTTATTCCTTTATGATGATGATGACGATGACGATGATGGTGGTAAGTTCCAGGGATGGGACATGCCAGCCTGAATGTGAAAGAACCGAATCTGGGGACAGATTCTGTAGGGGAACTGTGGGCTCGCTTCTGTGGGACTCAGCGGGCAGCTCACGCAGAGAGCTGGTTGCAGTGATGGGTCGAGCCAGGCTGGGCCACGGAATTCATCGGACAGAAATCCACGTGTCAACTCGCAGGGGCTCGGATTGGGAGAAGACTGGGTTGGGCGACAGCTGGAGCGGCCACAGGCATGTCCCCACGCCCGGCCGGGCTCAGCGTCCGCAGCTTGGAAAAGCCTCCAGCAATAGGGAGCATGGCCTGAAGATGCTGGGATCGTGACTCGGGCTGTTTAGTCCGTCTGCCCAGACTTCACATCGCATTCTGTCGCACGCTTGTGTGTTTTGCAGAGCAGGCAGCATCCGGCCTCCCACCTGGCAGAGACTTCCGGTCTGCTGCCTGGAGCTCCTTGGGCTGGGAGTTATGCTGCTGCGACGGCCCGGGAAGGGCCTGTGGGATCACCGTGAAGCCTGCACGTGTGCGTGGACCTGGGCGGCCGATCCACACATCTCCCACCCCACTGACACGGACGAGTCTGCAATCCGGGCATTTCCACCCGAGGTGGTTGGCAGTGCAACGACTGTGCGAGGGACGGCCCCTCAACGACCTCACTGGTTGTGGCTGTCTTGGGTGATCCTGTAACGGTAGTTCCCACCCTTGCGATGGTCCAGCCGGGCAGCGAGCTGACTTTCTGATGCTTCGGCAGGTCGTCATTCCCACTGGGAGGGGCCTTGCTCTGTCATCAGGGAGGCCCGTGGCACCGTGCACAATAGTGAACGGTATAAACGGAGGCATTGAGGTGGGCCGTGAGATGGTGATCATTTTCAGTAGCTGGAGAGAAATGATGAATAATGAGGTAACTGGGGCTGCAGCCGACCCTGGCACGGCAGGTGCGGAGTGAGGGGAAGGCGTGCGCTCTGTGGGCGACCTAAGCACAGGGTTCCTGCCTGCAGTGGGCAGGTGGGAAAAGGGGAAGAACTGACGAGCAGGTAAGAGGCGGGGTCAGGCGTGAGCCAAGGGCACGACTGGGACAGGAAGAGCACTACTGCGTGCAGTTACACACGCACACTCAACCATGTTCCCCCCTCCCTACCTCTTAGTGTGTGTTCTTCTCTTTGTTTATGGGGTGGAGCCGTGGCATAGTAGGTTAAGCCTCTGCCTGTGACAGCGGCATCCCAGCAGGGGACGGTGTGTGTTCCCGCTGCTCCACTTCTGATCCAGCTCTTCGCTTATGACCTTGGGAAAAAGCAGAGGATGGCTGAAGCCCTTGGGCTCTGGATGGAGACTCTCTCTGCTCTTCTGCCTTCCAAATAAAAAGAAAACAGATTTTATTATTAAGAGAGATTTACATATTTATCTGAAGGGCAGAGCGCTAGAGAATGAGAAAGATCTTCCATCTGCTGATTTCACTCCCACGCTAGCCAGGGCTGGACAAGGCGGAAGCCAGAAGTTAGGAATTCTCTCTGGATCTCCCAAGAGGGCGGCAGGCTCCAAGCACCTGGGCCATCTTCTGCTGCCTTGCTGGATGAATTAGCACGGAGCTGACTCTGAAGTGGGGGCACCAGGACTCAAGCTGGCTCCCCAGCACAGGAAGCAGGAGTCTCTGGCGGTGGCTTAACCTGCTGTGCTGTGACATTGTCCTTTCTTCCATTGCCTACTTGGCTAACACCTGTTTGTGATTACAAACCAAGTGAGCTGTGTCACCTCTGTGTAAACTGCAACCCAGCCGTGAATCCCGTGAATCCCGCTGTGTGACAACCACTGGTTCTGGAATGTGCCTGAAGGGCGTTATCCTTCTAACCTCAGCCTTGGTAAACAACCGGCCTTAAGTAACGAACTTTAGTGGCTGGCACACTGGCGAGGAGGTGCCAGCATCCCAGATGGGCACCGGTTTGCTCCACCTCCCATGCAGCTCCCTGCTTTGGCCTGTGAAAGCAGCAGAGGATGGCTCAGGTCCCTGGGCCCCTGCGCCCCATGGGAGTAGGCCAGCAGATCAAAGCACTCCAACTTGCCTTCCTCTGTAACTGCTCTTCCAAAAACCCCACCATCTCTTAAAACAGTCACATTTATACCCTTCGTTGAGCAATTCTCTCCTTTCAGTAGCTTGTCAATGTGAGTATTTGAAGTGGGTGAGTTCTTTAGCTAAGTCAACAAAGCCAGTTTTGCAAGATTTGACAAAGGAAATAATCTTGTGTGTATTACCAAATGCCTTCAGGCGTCTTTGCCAATTTTTTCCATAAAGATCAAACATAAGTTTGTTGAAAGCTTTGGCTATCAAAAATGTTTTGTTTAGCCTTGGCACATCCTGGGCCCTTCTCCGGCCGTTTATCTCCCAGCCCTGTTGGCTGCCAAAAACAGCTGATCCAATTCTAATACCTTGTGGTTGTCCCAGGAATACATATAGGAGAACTGCTGTTGCTGGCTGCCAACCTTCCAACTCCTCCCTGTGTATTAGACCCGCTGGCCCATTCGGGCCCTCCCTGTTTATGTCACTGCCAGCGTGTTGCCCTTCATGCTGGTCGGGTACTCTTCCTGGCTTTTCAAGGGGCACAGCCCTTCACCCAAGCGTCCAGGATCTTAAAAAAACATTGGCAATTTTCCCTTTGAGCAGCTTGATATAATTTTAAGAGCCAAAGAACTTTTTCCAATCCACCTTGACATTTAAAAAAGCTATCATTTTAAAAATAATCCAACTGTCTGGCTTTACAGCGCCCTGCGTGTCCACGCTGGGGCCACTCCTTGCTGACCGGGACTGCATTCCCCAAGCCTGCTGCAAACATGGCATCGAGACTGTACTGATTGCAGTGATGAAAGCCCGTTTTGGAGAAGTTGACAAGTGCTATGGGACGTCTCCAGACTTCTCTGGAAAAAACATCACTGATAGAGTCTGCTTACACATACGTTCTTCTGGGGACCAGGGTCAGGGACAAGGGAGGCAAGAACTTAAATCCAAGAGTAATTGGAGAAAAAAAAAATGATGCATTGAGATCAAACCCAAGCGTCCGTCTGTTTCTAAGCCTGTTTCCCTGTCCTGTGCAACCACGGTTACTATGGGGATAACACGTGTGTCATTTCAATAAATGAGTAGTAATCCTATGAATTCTCAAAAATGCCATGTCAGTGTCTTCCTTCTTCAGATCCAGCTGGAACCGGTTCGAGAGCTCATCTTTATAGCAAATAGCCAACAACCAGGCAGACCAGAATGCCATGCCCCTCCAGCTCAACCAGCTCCTGCCACTGGCAGGGCTGCGCGATCTGAAACGTTTCTCCTGAAGTCTTCCTCTGTGTGGCTGGATCTTTCGGGGTGGGTGGAGCTGACAGCAATAAGCCATAAGCCCAAGGAACAGAGAGCCTGTACCGTGTGACAGCAGCTGTAGGAATTGTCAAGCACAGGAGGAAACAGATCCTGTTGTTTCAATGTGGAGGCCTGAGGAGTCTCCTTCCCCAGTCCCGCCACCACCACCCGGGGCCCATCTGACTCCATCTGAGGAAAGCTGTCGGCTGTGCCTCACTTCCCAGCCCACGCTGCCGGTGCCAGCTGGCTGTTAAGCATCTTTTCCTTGGCAATGTTCTAATTAGAGGCTGCTCCTGGAGTCAAGTGGGGCCCAGCCACAGGCAAACCACACCCGTCTTGGGCTAACCCTTAGCAGGCACTCCACTTCCTTGGTTATTTGTTAAGCGTAGCATAACCCAGCCCACTCAGACTCTCCTAATGGATCAGAGGTACCCACATCATCTCTTGACAATGAAGAGCCGAATGTGGATCTTGCAGGCTTAACCTTGGCTGGCTTCTGTCTCGTGTGCAGGCTGTCAGGAGAGGTGTGGCCCGTCCACATTGTCCTCTCCGACCGTGCGTGCCACAGCTTGCCAGACAGGCTGACACCCCAGCGTCTCCTGGGATCAACTGGGAATATTTCCGGTCACCACACTCCCAATGTGTGCAGAGCAGGTGTTCAGTACAAAGTTGAGCTGCTGCGTGGAGTACCTGCACACCTTGAGTGTGCACCTAGGTTTGAGGCCCAGTCCCCCACCCACAGGCACCCTGGGAGGCAGCAGGCGACGACGGCCCAAGTACTTGGGTCCCTGTCACTCCCACGCAAGCCTTGATCGAGTTCTGGGTGCTGGCTTTGTCCTGGCCCAGTCCTAGCTACTGTGGCCACTTGGGAAGCAAGCCAGCAGACAGAAACTGGGAAAGTAGAAGCTCTCCAGCAGCACTTGGAGGAAGTGTGTAGTGTGCACACAGCAGAGCCCAGCCAGACAACACCCACTTCCTTGTGTCTCTGTGAACCGATGGGATCCTGGCTAGGGCCCATTGTAGCAGTGCAGACAGCCTTTGGAGAAGGTAACACAATGTAACAAAGTGCAAACACTGTTTACACACATCTTCAATTTTTTTGGCTTAGTTAACTAAATCCTACATGACCTTTAGGTGTAGTATGGTATTTTCAAAAAGTACTTGCAAGCTGCAATGAAAACATAAATTCTTGGCCTGAAATTACATAGAAGGGGACTGCAAGACACACTACTTCCACTTTTTTTTGGAAGACTGAATTTCAGGTTTTATCTCCAAAATGGAACTACTAGTCCCTTTTTTTTAACTGAGATAAGGTACACGTAAGGCACTCAACACACTAATAATCATCATCAAAAAACATGATGTCACGGGGCCGGCAAGCGTGGCAGGCGGACCCTCTCGTCTGGACAGTGGTTGGTGTCCCGGCTGCTCCACTTCTGATCCAGCTCCCTGCTTGCGGCCTGGGAAGCAGTGGAGGACGGCCCAAGACCTTGGGTCCTCGCACCTACAGACCTGGAGGGGGCTCCTGATCAGCTCAGCTCGTCACTGTGGACATTTGGGGAAGGCAGCAGCAGATGGAAGATTCTTTTTTTTTTTTTTTTTAAGATTTATTTTTTTATTGGAAAGGCAGATTTACAGAAAGAGGGACAGAGAGAAGGATTGTCCATCTGCTGGTTCACTCCCCAGATGGTTATAACTGCCGGAGCTGAGCCAATCTAAAGCTTCTCCTGGGGTCTCCCACTCGGGTGCAGGATCCCCAGGCTCTGGGCTGTCCTCTACTGCCTTCCCAGGCCACAAGGGAGGAAGCTGGAAGGGAAGCGGAGCAGATGGGATAGTGCCTGCTGCCCATATGGGATCCTGGCACATGCAAGGCGAGGATTTAGTTTACTGAGCCACCGTGCTGGGCCCGACCCCTCCTCTACAAACCTTTCAAATAAAAATAAACATGTTAAAACCAAAAAACAGATATAGAAAAGGCACCGTGTGCAACCCACTTAGGAATACAGCTCTCATACATTTGACACCTTTAATCAGATTCCATGATAAGCTTCCTAAAATTCAACCTTGTGAACAGTGCACAAATGTTTCAATGAAATGAAAAAATTAAAATCACATACTAGACGAAGAAATTTATTAATCTTTGTTTCAAACTTTATTCCCAGGCTTTTTCAGCTTAATTAGCTGCAAAGAATGATTTGTATATAAGCAAAAACTGAAAAGAGCTGCACTGTCAAAGGGGCTTGAGCTTAAAAATATTAGAGATCTAGATTTTATCAGATCATAAACAAAACAATTTTAAAAAGCAGTCATAATATAAAACAGCAGCTCCCAGAAGCTTCCTCAAGTTTTACTCTCGTCAGAAACCGACTACTCCTACTCCCTTCAGTTTGCCTCATTCTTGGAAGCCTCGTCGAAATTCTCCACAAGATCTAGAAAAAGAAGAGAACACGAAATCTGAGACTCCAACACCATCAATTCATCAGCAAGGAAACCCTCCTTATTTATAGGGAGATAGCCCTTGGGTGCCCAGTGTAACGCGGGCACCTAACCAGCCCCAGGGAGGGCGAGCTGTGATGTAACACCGCACCCAAAGGACACGCATGTGCCCTCCCCACTCCAGCCGCTGTGAGAATCCCGTGTCAGCGACCCCACGCAGCGAGGGCACCCCGCAAGCTTTCTCCGGTTCTTAAGGACACTCAGTGATGCACACAGTAGGACTACTTCTGCCTGCCTTCCAGTACTTTACAAGGGAATTCCCAGCAGACTCTGAGAGAAGCGCCTCCAGGCTGCCAAAGCAGCTCTTTCGCCACCGCTTTTACAACGGCTGCTGCTTGAACACTTTGACAACAGCTGTCTGCCTGCTCACAAACGTGCGGGTTTCAAAACGGGAAGTCAGTGGCGTGCTACAGAGCTGTTTCAAGTGATAATATAATCCTAGCTAAACATTTAATAAACTGACTCCTAGTTAACTAACACTCTTTCCCCCTCATCCCAAGGGCCATGTCTTTCTACCCCCTACCTTGAATTAATTCCATCCCGAGGTAATTTGTGAGTAAACATCCTTTATCCTACCCGCCTCACTAAAATGTTCTAGGCTAGACACAGGGAAAGCTCCTACCTGGAACTTCATCATCATCCTCCTCCCCAGTAGCAAGCGGCGCTTTTCCATCCACAGCTGCGAACAGGGAAACCAAGTATTACTTAAATATCCATTCCTCTGAGCTTTCCACAAACAACAAACAGGACACACGAAATACAAAGTATCTAGCACACATACAAGTGAAGCCTGGGCATCATGCTCAGCATTATTCACAGAATCATGTTTTCATGGCTGGAAACAGAACTACTAGTAACAGCCAACTAACCAAACTACACAACGGGGAGAGCAAGTTACCTTCTCTTTAAGACCGACTCTGGGAGACCAAACAAAGAGGCAACAAGCCTATGTGGGAAAACAACGATCCATCTTCCAGAAGGACCATGCATTTCCCTCTGTCGCACATCGGCGTGAGTGCCACCTGAGCGCCTTGAGAAGGCAGGGCTAGGCTGGCACAGACCCCACAGGCAGCCTGCACGTGTGGCTTCAGCTGTGCCCGCCAAGGTGGAGCAGAGCCAGGCTCTTGGTTTCAAACATAAACCATGCCAAGGGAATCCACACCAGAACACAAACGCCTAAACAACACACCCTCCAGACACAACCCCGACTCGGCTCTGCGTTCCTTCCACTGCCGAGGCAAGCACGCCTCGCCATAAAGCAGCTGCCTCGCCCGATGCGCACTCACTCCACCAACTTCTGCTTCTAACAAAAGCCCCATCACACGGTAACTAAAAAACACCAAAATATCGGTGCGCCAGGTCCTCAAGTTCACTGGCAATGCAAATTTTACAGACTTGGTTGAAGAGAGATAATTTACAATGACGTATTTTCTTAGCTGAAAAGAATTTAAGGCTGCACACTGCTACACGTTTGTTGAGTAAAACAGCAGTGCGACACCTGCCTGGGAGCGCGGTGTTCCACAGTGCGGCTCTGTACTCAGCCTGCAGTGACTAGAAGAGGAGGGCACGAGGGTCTCCAATACAGAGATGCTTGCTGAGAACACAAATGCTCATAGGGAAAAGAGACAAAGAGAGAGAGGACTCCCTTCCTCGGTTATTTACTCCTTCCCAATGCCCCGAGGGCTGGGGACCGAGGGACTTGGTCACCTGAACGGCCACACTGCCAGGCTGCTGGGGACAGGACACGGAGCTGGGAGCTGAGCCAGGCACTCTGATGTGGGATGCAGGCATCCTAACCACGATGCACCTGCTATGTCAAACCGCTACTCTCCATCACCTTATTTATTTATGTAGTTTTAGTGAACTCCAGGCTAAGATAAGAGCAGCTCCTCAAATTAACATTTTATTTCCAGCTAATAAAGGTTTAAGAATTTAAAAATCGATTCATCTACATCTGTTAGGCCAGAAGATGGCAGAGTAAGGTGCTGCCACGGAACTACCCCATCAGTGAGACCACCAGGCAACTCACACTGCTTGGGCAGAGCCTCGGCCAGCCTCCTCAAGCTGGTCAGGCTGTCCGCTCCGAGCTGGTTTAAGATGCTGGGGAGCATCTCCGTCAGCTGCTTCGTCTCGGCGTGGCCGGTGATGGTGAATGTGTTCGCTGCCAGAGAAGCCTGAACTTTTGGGTTGTTGAAGTGGATCACTGTTCCTTGGTTTGTAAACATATTCACCTGCGAAGAAAAAAAAAAATTAGCAATGCCCACCAGTGTCCTTAAAACCAAGTATATTTTAGAAATAAAGTGAAGCCGACAGCAGCTGGTCCCTGCTCGGGACCCCACCCACACCTCCCACAATAATTTCGCACTGGTTCAAAAACAAAAACCAAGTGAGGCCGAGGGGAGCCTCTGCCTGGAATGGAACACACGACCCAACAGCTTTCAGATTCACAATCTCCCGTATGAACAGGAGCAAACACCCCTAGAAACGTCAGTTCAGTGTGGAACACAAAGCATTCTGTCGGAAGCAGTAAAAAAAATTACTTAATGGATGACGACTTTTACCTTTTTTGAGCAAAGCAGGCCAACACTTACCTCTTCAATACCAGAGATATTGTTCACCCCTAATTTTTTTAGGGAGAACTGAAGTTTTTTATCATCGGCGGTCGCCGTTCTATGCACCACCTTCTTCTTTCTGCGAGCAGTTCCCTGAAGCGGGCAGAAAAGGAGACAGCAGCACCTTAGTGTAACACAGCGTGTCTGACAGATGGCTCTGGTCCAACTCTGATCCGCACAGGAGCACCCTATCTGCAGGCTTCCACACTGGGAGCAGGAAAGCCAAGGCCGAGAGCGAAGCAGAAAATCGGAAAAGAACTGTCTACACATCTCTCCTAACCTCTCAACTTCCGGCCTCTCTGCTACTAAAGATGGCTCCGAAGTCCTACTTACTAAACAGGCCTCATGTCCACCATCACCAACATCTGTGCGGCCATTCAAATGCAACATCACATTAACAGTCACAGCTACAGTACAGCAGCAAAGAACCACGTTAACCTTTCCCAACTTCGACAGCATCCAAGAAGAAAATCCAGGTTCTGAAGCCAGGCTCTGCCCTGTCCTTCCTATTCGGTTCTTGATCCTACCACACTCGTGGAGACAGCCTCAGCCAACAAAACAGGCCACGCAGGCTCCCACTGGATGGCTCACGGGCTCCCACCAGAGGGCTCCCAGGCTTGGGCGGCTGGCCCGGGGTCAGAGGCCTGGAGCTTGGCTTCCCCTCACTGCAGATCTCTGCCGGCCTTCCTCAAGCAGCCAGCAGAGCGACGACTCCCACACTCGCCCTTCTCTGTCCCAGCACTTATTATTGCAAGAGACAAGTGCATTCTACCAACCCCCTCACGAAAATGCAAGCCCCCTGAAAGCTTCCAGGATCTGGCTCCAGCAAGGCGGCCTCGGACACTGCCACCACCACCTTACTGCTACCCAGCTGCCCCCACGATTCCCCTTCACCCTTCCAAAGTCCGCTCCAGCCACTGCTCTCCCGATGCCAACCATGCCCATCTCTGCACTCTGACGTTTCTGTTGTACTAGGTATACACTGCAGTGTGAAACCAGGTTTTTTGAAGAGATTTCTGCCACTAGCACCAGGCTCCAAGGCCTCCATGGGGGCTTGTTTGAAGAAATCACCACTGCATGAAAAACAGGGATGCTGGCTACTGCCTCCCTCCCAAATTTTTAAGTGTAAAAGTCACCTTAAAGTGGTCATGCCGATACCTGATTATACCCCCAAACAGGCTGGTGTAACATATTCACCCACGAACACTTGCGGTGCTAAGGCAAAAGTAATTTACCTAATTTCACAACTAATGCAAGTAAATTCCTGATATAGAAAACACTTTCTTATTACAATTTCTACAGAAATATCTTCCTGATTTAGCCAAGTGTTAAGACATTAGGATACCAACAGTTTAATCCCGCAATAACCTTCAACACCCTTCTAAACCACGGCTTTCATTAACACGAGGGACCTCCCTCAAGAGTTACAGCCCAGTGACGGGAGAACAAAACATCCAGCACCACGCACACTCCTCGTGAAATGGAAGAGTGGTTTAGACACTGCCTGTGAGAGCACCCGACACACCCCACGCACAGCAGCACGGGCTGTTCTGGCCCTCGAGGGCCACGGCAGTGTTAAGTGTTTTCACACCAGGAACAGCCAGTCCTTGCTGTGGCAGAGCCATCCCAGCAGCCAGGGAGGGGAGGACAAAACAGGAGCCCTCAGCTGGCTAGAGCCAGTCCTTAAAAGCTGCCCCCTATTCGTGAAGTACAGCTGCGCCATCTCCCGCTAGACTCGAGTGTTAACTTGAGGGTAAATGCTTCAAGCTGGGAACGCTGGTAGGGGAGGAACCATAGTGCGGACTCTTTTACGAGCTCCATCAGGCACAGGCAGGCTCCTTGTTACACACCAGGAATGTGCCAACAACACGAAATACAACTCTCCACCAACTAAAGAGAACTTCGGAGGGAGGCACCGCTGAGCTCCACAGATATTCCCTTGAAAAAGATCAACACCCACCAGGGGCAAAAACAATCACTTAAAAAAAAAAAAAAACCCTAGAGTGGGGATCTCTCTAAGAAATATAAGTGCAAATACTCCTGCAGATGCACAACCATGCCGAATGGCGCGGTAAGTCAGAGAATGTTCCAGAAAGGTCTCGATTTAGGAGACACACAAACCTGGCACTATCAGACACAGCAGGAAGAGCCGCCAGCACACCCATCAAGTTTAGGCTTAAGAAGAAAAATCAAAAGTGCTGACTCCATACAGCTCAGAGCTCCGATGACAACAACCTAATTGAAATGACACATCTTCGGGAAACATTTTGTTCTGTTTTATACATTGTAACACTGGAGGCACGCCTACATCGGGGCAAACTTTTTTTTTTTTAAAGCGTTCACTTCTCACCCCCTTTAAACGAGACTCATTTTAAGAGTTTACTTCCAACCCCTGTCTCTCTTCCCCTGGATTTGCAAAGCTCTTAGCAATTTGGGAGGTCCACTGACCAACGACTCCCCACTCTTTCCCCTCCCCCCTCCAAAAAAAAAAATTCAACTTACTTTCCCACCAATGCGCACTTGCGCCTGCAACTTGGCGAGTTTTTCCTGGTTCATGATGGTTTCTTTCATCTAGAAATAAAAGGCGGGGTGGGGGGATTGGGGAGGGAGGGGACGAAGGAGATCTTGAGCAAAAGGCAAGGTCCGGCTCTCGCTCCCGCTCCACGCCCGTTCTGCCCACGGGACCCTCCTCCTCCTCCTCCCGCCCCCCACGCCGAGCTCCGGATCTCGGGGGGCCCAGGGAGCACCCCCGGGAGCCGCCTGGGGCTGCACCCCACGCCCCGGCTCCCCCATCCCCGTCCAGCCCAGCCCACCCCGCGGCCCCGGCCACTCCTCCGCAGGCCTCGCGGTACCTGAGGCTCCTGTCCTCGGGTTCCGCCGCGAGGTGGAGGAAGAGACGGCGTCGCCTCGCCCCCGGGGCCGCCGCCCCTGGCTCGACCTCGCCCCCGGGACTCGGCCTGAGCGGGGGCGCCCGTCCGTCGCATCGCCCTGTCCCTCTCCTCCCTGTTTGGCTCCTGCCGGGAACTTCCCGCCCCCGATCCCGTCCTTTCCTCCCACGCCGTTGGCGTCTACAGCCTTTTTCTTTCTTTTTTTTTTTTTTTTGGTACCTTGTCCGAGCGGAAATGGGGCCGCGCGGGGGACTAGGGTTCGCGCTCAGGGGTCTCGGGCGGACCAGCTGAGATTAAGCGCACACACGCGGGGACGCAAGATGGCAGCTAGAGGGAGGCCGGAGGTGACGCACCGCCACTTCCTCCCGAAGCCAGGAAGCGGGCCTGGCTGCGCCTGCGCGGCGCGGGGGTTGGCCCAGGCCGCCACCCATCCCCTGCGGCCCTGTGGGTGGGCGGCCTGGGTGATGGAGGCCGTCGGCTGGCGTGCGGGCGGACGGGCCGGGGTTCCGGGGGAGCGTCCGGGCCGGCCGGCGGGCGGGAGGACGGGCCAGGGGAGTCCGGAGGCCGCCGGGGGAGCCAGGCCGCGGCCCGGGAGAGACCCGGAGCGCGACTCTCTGGTTTCTTCTAGAAGTCGGTGCCGTCTCCCTCGGGCCGGGACGCAGGTCCTGCTCGCCGGTCCCAGCAACACCTGGGGTTCCTGGGGAACCATAGACGGTCCTCAGCCGGCGGGAAGGTGGGGACGCCCTCGGCCTGACCGTTCATAGCGGGGTGATTGGATCAGAGAGAAGCAGCTGTGGCCTGAGTTCCGCGTGAGCCCAGAGCCGTAGCTAGCGAGGATGCAGTACAAGAGCCAAGGAAGCGCCTGTGGAGGATGGAGGCTCCTCTGCAAACAAAGTTTTGTTGAGGAACTTGTTGGAAAGGCCCGCTCCCACCCACCAGTTCGCCCCCCCAGGTGCCCACTCGCTCCAGGTCACCTCCCGTGGGGGCCAGGAGGGCAACATCAACAGGGGCAACCCGGTCAGGAACTGTTGTCAAGCTATTTGTTTTCTCTTGGGCCCAACTTGTTTCGTGTTCTTTTTTAAAAAAGATTTATTTATTTTTTATTGGAAAGTCATAAATATAGAGGAGGAGAGACAGAGAGGAAAATCTTCTGTCCGATGATTCACTCCCCAAGTGACCACAACGGCCAGAGCTTGAGCTGATCTGGAGCCAGGAGCCTCTTCCGGGTCTCCCACATGGGTGCAGGATCCCAAAGCTTTGGGCCGTCCTTGACTGCTTTCCCAGGCCACAAGCAGGGAGCTGGATGGGAAGCAGGGCCATCGGGATTAGAACCGGTGCCCATATGGGATCTTAGCGCATTCAAGGCGAGGACCTTAACCGCTGCTAGGCCACAGCGCCAGGTCCTCTGGTTGTTTTGGGTGGTCAGGAAATTCTGGTTGTGCTAATATTTACGTACTAGTCTTTTCAAAGGAATTTTTCTTTTGATTTTTAATTGAGAATGCTGTTGCTGGGTCCCCGTCTTAGAGATTCCAGAAGAGGAACTCGTGCTGCCAGCTCCCTCGTGCAGCACGCTGTGGTCAGTGGAGCTGCTTGGCTGAGTGTGAGCAAGCTGAGACCCACTTCCTGACCATTCCCAGTTGTCAGAGAAGTGCTAGAGAAGGCAGGCCAGGGAGACATGCCTGTCCTCCCTGGTTTAACCAAAGTCCCACAGTTGTTTTCATCAGATGGGCTTGAGTCCAAAATATTCACTTTAACCTCTGCTTATTTTTTTTTTTATTTTATCTCTCCGATTTAAAAATTCTATATATTTGAAAGGGAGAGAAACAGAATTCTTATCCACTGGTTCACTCCCCCCAAATATGCCCACATCAGCAGAAATTGGCCCAGACCAAAGCGAAAACTAGGAATTCAAACTGGGTCTCCCCTCCCTTGCACCTCCGGGCTCTGCTGGGCTCTGTTCTCCCGGGTGCAGCTGAGGAGGAAGCTGGCATTGGGAAAGGAGCTGGGGCGCACGGCCTGGCCCTCCAGGCTGGGCCACGGGCAGCCCACACACTGCCTCCGCCACTGCCCAATGCTTGTGTCTGGTGAATTTTAAAAAGCCGGTGAGCCCCATGGTGACTCACAAGAGGTTTGGAGAAGTCAGAATGGATATTGCTATGCTTTTAGTGGCTTCAGAATCTGACTCTTGTCTAGTTGCCAAAATGGACTACTTAAAAGGAAAAAAAAACTTTTTTTTTTTCATTTGAAAGGCAGAATTAGAGAAGAAGAGATAGATACTGCACCTGCTTGTTCATTCCCCAGATGACTGCAAAGGTCGGAGCTGGGCCAGTCTGAAGGCAGGAGCCAGGAGCCAGGGAACACTACCCACATGGGTACAGGGGCCCAAGGACTGGGTCTGTCTCCTGTTGCCTTCCCAGGCTACATGCAGGGGGATGGATCGGAAGTGGAGCAGCTGGGACACAAATCAGAACCTACATGGCATGCTGGGGCCACAGGCGGAAGAATAGCTGGCTGTGCCACCATGTCGCTCCTAAGGAACTACATTTTTTTAAAGCTTCTGTACCTCTTTTTAGCACCTCCACTTTTGTCAAGGAAATGCCTGTGTCACTCATGTTTGGATGTCTCAGGGTGTCCTGCTCTGATTCCTGCACTCCGTTAAGTCACATACCCCAGCTATTGTTTTTTTTTAAAACTTATTTAACTTGAAAGCTAGATAGAGAAGGAGAGCGCATGAACTTGCTCCTATCTGCTGATTCACTCCCCCAGTTTGTGCATCAGCCATGGCTGGGCAAGGGCAAGGCCAAGAGCTTTGATCTCGTCTTTGGTGCAGGTGGCAGGGGTCCAAGCTCTGAAGCCAGCACCTGTGCTTCCCTGGGTGCGCAGTAATCGGGAGCTAGAGTCCGAAACGGAGGCATGACCTGAAGGCAGGTGCTCCCAGAAGGTGCACAGGTGACCCCAGTGGCAGCTAAGCCACTGTGCCAAGCACCCACCCCCAGGTGTTTTTTTCACTGTGGTATTTTGATTACATGCAGAACAAGCAATTATTTTGTTAATAGAGAATGGAACTAGGATCCTGAGTAACAGTTTGTCACGAAGGTAATATTGAATGGTGGCTTTTTCTTTAAGATTTATCTGTTTGTAAGGCAGAATGTTAGGGAAAGAAATCTTCTGTCTTCTGGTCCACTCCACAAATACTTGCTACACTGGACCACGTCAAGCCAGGGGCCCGGAACACTATAATTGGAAGCGGTCATGAGAAATGTGGCTGGGGTGAAGGGGCTGACTCTTGAATCCTATACTGTATGTGGCTTTCTGTATTTGCTATATTGCACAATTAAAGTTTATTTTTCAAAAGTTTAATTTGAGTTACTGAGAGAGAGAGAGATCTCCCATCTACTGATTCATTCCCCCAAATGGCCAAAACAGCTGGAGCTGAGCCAATCTAAAGCCAGGAAACAGCAGCCAGAAGCTTCATCCTGGTCTCCCACCCGGGTTCAGAGGCCCAAAGACTTGGGCTCTTCTGCTGCTTCTCAGGCCATCGGCACAGAGCTGGACGGGAAGTACAGCAGCCAGGAATGGAACCAGCACTCATTCAGGATGCCGGCGCCACAGGCAGAGGCTTAATTTGCTGTGCCATGGTGCCGGCACCACAATAAAGGTTCCTTGAAAGGCACACAGACCATGAGAAACGACAGACTTATATATATTTAATGTTCTATTTCTCCATGAGAGCAGCTGCCATCATGGGACAGGGCAGTGGGGATGAGAATCAGATGAATCTAGGTGGTCTTACCAAGACTGAACGTGGCAGTATGGACAATGTGCAAGTAACGGCTGGGCTGTGCCGAGCCTTGAGTGTAAACTGGGTACTTTAAAGTAACTCCTGGATCGTGGGAAGCAGACACCATGATTCTCATTTTACAGAACAGAGACCTGAGGCACAGAGAGGCCACATCATGTAAGAAAGCATGAGCCCAGGAGGCCTGTGCCACAGTGGGTGCCCATAACCCTCCCCCCGTGCTGCTGACCGCTGGGAGTAGGGTTTGCTCAGCCCTGCCCTCTGTCCTTGGGCTTATGAACCATGTCTACCCATATGGCCAGCAGGCACCTCAAATATACCCCATTTAGGCCAGAAGAATATTCACCATCTGCAGCTAAAACTCAAAGCACTTCAGAGTCAGCTTTTTCTTCCTGTAACCTCCCACGTAAAACCAATCAGCAAATATGTCCCAAGTTTGACCCGTTACCGTGTTTGCTATTTCACTCTAGCCCAGCATCCCAGCTGCTGTGACAGCCTTCCAACTTCCCTCGCCTCCGTGCTGCCCCCTGTGGTTCCTGCTCCATATGACAGTTGCTGGTGTTGTGGCCTAACAGTAAAGCTGTGGCCTGCAGTGTGGGCATACCATGTATGTGCTGGTTTATGTTCTGGCTCCCCCACTTCTGATTCAGCTCTCTGCTGATGTGCCTGGGAAAGCAGCAGAAGATGGTTCAAGGGCTTGGGCCCCGGCATTCATGTGGCCCATCTGGAAGAAGCTCTTGGTGTCAGACCAGTCCAGTCCCAGCCATTGTGGTCATTTGTGGAGTGAACCAACAGATGGAAGAATGCTGTCTCTCTGTCTCTCCTTCTCTCTCTGTCACTTTGCTTTTCAAATAAATAATGCTTTATTTTTTAAAAATAGCAAAAAATCAATTTTAGAATAAAATCTGGATTCCTAACCATCACCAGCACCTTTCCTCTGGCCAACAAGCACCCTACACCTTTGATCTGTACAGAGCACATAAATAACAAAACAAGTTTCCTTGATCCTTTTTTTTTTTTTTGAGAAATATGAGAATCAAAATCTATATTAGATTGCTCTCAGTGTGGGGGAAATATTTAATGTCAACTAATGTTTTGGTTGGCTTTTATCAACAGCTTCCTTCCTGTAAGCAGAGGTGACAGCACTGTGGAACTGTAGCATCTACAGGAGCAGGGACCAGCCTGGGGACTCAGCTTCCGCCTGGCACTCACCCCAGGGACTCTGGGCCTGGACTGGAAGCTCCACTGCCAGTTTTGCTGGGTCTCCAACCAGCTGACCCTGGGAGTTCTGGGCCTCCAAGCATGAACTTCTCTCTTATCTTACAATCACTCTCTCTCTCTTTTTTTTTCCTGCCAAAGGTCATTTGGGTAATTTGTAATATTCATGGGCCGTACAAAAACCTCAACTTAAAAGTTAGCCTCGCAATTAAAAAAAAAGTTAGCTTACAGTAGTTTTATTGCATTTTTCTGTTTCCTTGCTTAAGCATTTAAAAAATACTTATTTACTTATTTGAAAATCTGTCATATATATATATATA
Source organism: Ochotona curzoniae (assembly GCF_017591425.1). Lineage (NCBI taxonomy): Eukaryota > Metazoa > Chordata > Mammalia > Lagomorpha > Ochotonidae > Ochotona > Ochotona curzoniae. The sequence goes on from NW_024466307.1 coordinate 19,918,200, forward strand.
TATATATATATATATATATATATATGCACACACACACATACAGAGAGAGAGAGAAAAGAGAAATCTATTTGCTGGATTCTTTGCCAAAGGGCTACAATGGCCTAGGCTGTACCAGGTCAAAGCCAGGAACTTGGAACTCCGTTCAGGTGTCCCAGGTGTCCAGGTATTTGGGCTATCTGCTGCTGCTTTCCCAGGGGGTAAATTAACAGGGAGTTGTGTTAGAAGGAGGGCAGCCAGGACCCAAACCAATGCCCGTATGGGATGCCAGTGTTGCAGGTGGCAGTGCAGCCTTTGGCATCGCAGCACGGACGTTTGGTTTATTAATTTTGGACTCACCTGTGTCTCTATGAGCCCCATTCCTGAAAGAACACACACTGGGGATGACTCCCCTGGGAGCTGAAAGGCTGGCAGGGAAGAAAAGCCGCATCTCAGCAGCTGCCGTGGAATCCCCAGGTGGTCCACCCGGCAGGACAGGTGCAGGAGAGCGCTCATTGGTGTCGTCTTGCCTTGCGGTACATGGTGAGAGCCTTGTCCCTTGGTGTTTTGACTAGGCACTGGGGAACAGGGATGAACGTCCACTGGAAAGTCTACCAAGTGTTTGAGAAGGCTGCAGGAGTGTTTCCCACATTCCCAGCCAGGTGAGTTGTGACACAATGGTACAATCATTCTCATTTTAATTTGTTTTCCAACTTTGTTTTCCAAGAAGTCTTTGGGGTCTAGCACATTGGCTGACATTTGCCTAGGAATTATCAAACAATATTTATCTTTACTTCCTGGCAACGGAAACGTACTGTTGCTACTAGCAACCGAAAGTTTTCTTTCAAAAGCACTTATTAAAAAAAAAAATTCTGGGGGCTGGCACAATAGCTCAGTAGGCTAATCCTCTGCCTACATGTGCCAGCATCCCATACAGGCACCAGTTCACGTCCCAATTGCTCAACTTCCATTCTAGTTCTCTGCTGGTGGCTTGGGAAAGCAGTGGAGGATGATCCAAGGCCTTGGAACCCTGTACTCACTGGTTCACTCCCCGGATGCCTGAAGCAGCCAAGGCTATGCCAGGCAGAAGCCAGGAGCTCTCAGTCTGAGTTCCCCAGGCGGCTGGCATGGACTGACATCCTGCAGCCACCCCTGCTGCCTTGCAGCTGCACATTAGCAGGGAGCAGGTCAGCAACTGAACCATGGTGCTCAAAATGTGGGACTCGCATGTCCCAAATGGTGTGCTGACTGTGGTCCCAAATGCCCACCCCAGACATCACCCACTTGCATCATTAAAATTGATCTATTTAAAAAAAAAAAACCTCTAGGTACATGCTATGGTTCACTTGGTACTTCTGTATGCCAAAAATTGTGAAGATGGCGTAAGAATGATTGATTTTTTTTTTAAGCCTTAGATATACAGAAGTGGCCAGAAATGAGACTATGAAGACACAGAAACAGATGTGCGAAGCATTTGAACTACAAAGAGAGTGGGAGGGTCCTAAGAGGAATAAACAAGAAGGGATTAACCTTGGAAAGGATCACAAAAGATGCTATCAGGATGAGCAGCGGGAGCAGCAATGCATCAGCAGCTTGGAGTGTTGGTATCCTCTTTTGGAGTGAAGGTTCCAGTCCCTGCTGCTCCACTTCCCACGCAGCTCCCTGCTAATGCGCCTAGGAAATCAACAGAAGATGGTCCACGTGCTTAGGCACCTGCTGCCTACGAGGGAGACCCGGTGAAGCTCCAGACTCTTGGCTTCGGCTTGACCCAGCTCCAGCCGTTACAGCCATCTGCCGTGAGCCAGCAGAAGGAAGATCTCTCTCTGCCTCTCCCTCTCTGCAATTTTACCTTTCAAATAAAGAAATGAAAGTTTTTTTTTTTTTTTTTTTAAATGGATGTAAGTAATGAGAGGACAGGACATGTAACAGCAAAAATAAATACTCGCTGCTGGGACACCCCGTGGGGGCAGATCTCAGACTTGAGGTGCTGTGAGCAACCACCAGGGGGAGCTGTCATGTTCTGCCTGGCTACAGCTCAGAACGAGCTCTGAACCAGAAGAGAATGGACCTAAGAGGCTTGTTTTATTTTTATTTATTTATTTTTATTTTGCATTCTTTATGCCAAGGGAGACTTTGGCTCATAGTTGTGATCTATGTCACATCCTCAGGGTACCAAGATGACTCCGCCAGGACAAAGAGTGAGCCACCTGGATGTGACTGCGGTGTGCAGGCAACGGCGACTGGGATTTGACTACACTCCATGCAGCAGTTTTGAAGCACATCATGAGCGCCCTAAAGGATTTCTAGAAATGTGTATAAACTTGTTCACAGAAATGGAGTGATATCGGCAAAGCTAGACGTGGAATCTCAGAAGAAGTGAGGGGCACATGCCAGTCTGTGCTGGCCTTGCGTGTCTTACTTTCCCCCGACCGCTGACCCCGAGTCCACGACTCACCTGTCTTCTCTGTAACTTTCAGCGCTTCACGAGGGGCGATGAATTCTGAAGACCTGCAGAGTTAAGAGCCGCATCCGGAAACCTTTAACATCTCCAGCTTGTCTGTTGGACACAACTTCATCAATGGTGGTGCTGCTGAGGACAGCCGCAACGTGTGTTGTCTGTCTGTGTTTGGGGTCTCCCTCCAGAGCCCTTCCAATGAGCCCACTTCCCCGCTTACGGTTGGTCTCCCACTAATCAGTCTAGGGTGGGAAAGAGAACAGCTTTCCTGTTGGTCGTCTGATTTGAAAGGCAGTGTATCTTTGGCATCCTCAGTGAAACTGCGGTCTGTGTCCTTGACTCCTCAGTTAAAGAGAAGGAATATTAATGTACTTGGACAGGAGGATGGAAGGGACGTAGAAAAAGATGCAGAATACCTGAGCCCATTTCTCAGCTCTTGCCAGGTATCCCTTGTTCCCGCTGGCAGCCCCAGAGGTGATCGAATCAGCCCTTCCTGTGAGCAGAGGATTGGGTCTGAGTGAAGTCAGTATTGTTCAGCCAGCACCTGCTGTGGCTCCTTTGCAAAATCTCAAACTCAACACTCAGGAGTCAAAGACCTAAGCATACTGCGGTGTGAGCTCGGATGGGGAGAGGAAAGCCGTCAATGACGACCACAATGCCGCTTGGTGGGGCTGGTGGTCAAGAAGTGCCCAGAGGAGGAGGGAAGTGCTGATCCAGCTGCTCACCCCAGCGTGGCATGGATGGCGGATGGCAACGCTTCCTGGAGGAGAGCTTGTGCCAAGGCTTAAGGGCTCAGCAGAAAACATTTGAGATCTGAAACACTGTTGCCCAAGTATAAGTGGCTGGGCAGACAAAGCAGATGGGGGAGCCGAGTTGGCCGTGAAGCCAGGTGGCTCCGGGTCACAAGGGCCAACTCGGTGACTTGGGATTGTGTGACAATAAAGAAACATTTTACTCCTGAGATCCTCTGAAACTCACTGCTCTGTAGGGTGTTTGGTTGAGAATATGGTCTGGCGCTGGCTTGGTGGTGCAACAAGGTAAGCTTTTGCCTGCAGTGCTGGCATCTCATACAGACAATGGTTCGAATCCCAGAAGCTCCACTTTCAAGCCAGGGAAGGCTTGATAAAGGCCTGGGAAAACAGCAGAGGATGGTCCAAGGTCTTGGGTCCCTGCACCCATGGGAGAGACTTGGAAAAGCCCTAGGATCCCGGATTTGGACCACCCCAGCTGTGGCCTTTGCAGAGTGAATAAGCAGATGCAAGATTTCTCTCTCTCTCTCTCTCTCTCTCTCTCTCTCTCTCTCCCTCTCTCTGTTCCTCTTTCTTTATAAATAAAAACAAAAAAATTAAAAAAGAGTATGGGCTGGTTTACATGTGGACTTTGCCCCTGGCTACTCTGGGTAGTTCTGAGGGTTAATGAGTTGAGTGCTCAGGGCAGTGCGTGGCGTGTGTTCAGCGCTGGCTGCCGTGTGGCCGTGATCCTGAGGCTCAGCGCCCAGGGAGCTGCCTGAGCAAGCGGCTACCTCTGAGCCAGGTGACCGCCCCAGTCAGAGCCTGCAGAACTGCCTGGGAGTAAACCAGTGAGTGGAAGACATTTCTGTCTCTCCTCGCCATAAATCTGATATGCCTTTCCAATAAAACAAATATATATGGAATGTTTGTGGGGAAATGTGGTCAGGGAATATGAGAACTCATTACAGTACTACTTCACAATTTCTATTTTGGGAATTTAAAAATAATTTAAAAAAAATTTAAGAGTGAATTTCATAAAAGTTCACAAGAAAGAAACACAAAATCAGTGTTAGGAAAAAAGAAGCAAATTTTGCTGTGTCTTGGGTGTTAAACAGATTTTTTTTCTGGATAAACTACACTTAGCACCTCAGCGTTAATCACCTGATATGCAGCGACGTACACTGTAAATGTCGGTGGGCTAACGACGTAAGAATGTATAGTCTTCAAGTTCATAATACAAAGAGCGCATCGTCGTACTAACCACATTACATGTCAGGACTGTAACGTCAGACAACAAGTTCTCCAGCAACAGGGGAGGACAGGGGTTTGTGGCAGACACGAAACGAAAGCAAAAGGGTATTCAGAATGATAGACGGGTAGGGAGGGAGCTTCATCCAGGTCTGCCACATGGGTGCAGAGGCCCAAGGACTTGGGCTATCTTCTGCTGTTTTCCCAGGTGCCTTGGTAGGGATCTTGCTTGGAAACAGAACGGCCAGGGTTCCAATCAGTTCCCATGTGAGATGACAACTTCTCAGGCAGCTTGCTTGATCAGCTATGCCACAACGTAAGCCCCAAAAGGGTACTTTGGGGGTGTCCTATGTGGACATTTGGCCTAATCCTTTTCTCAGGGAGAACAGCCCTGGCTTGTGAGAGTTAATTCATATGCTTTGGAGGCTGCAGCAGTCATAAACAGCTTTGGAATGTCCTAAACTGTGCCTAAGAGACCTGTTTTTGACAGCTGTACTCATGTAGTACAATCAAGCAGCATATGGAATTGGATGTACAAGCTCCTGCGGAAGTTTCAGCATGTAACATTTATTAGTGCTCCTACTGGCCTGGGCGACAGATGGTAGACACATTACGCAGAAGCAAGCTTCCAGTCGGCCTTACCAGGGCTCACTGCATCTCCCGACTTGCCCACCCATACACACCCACACACACACACATACAGACATACACAGACCACCCATACACGCATGGACACACATCCACCACCCATACAGACACACCCATGCAGACCCCCCCCACATACACACTCATGCACATACAGGACATAGACCACACATTCACACACAGACACACACGTGCACACAGACCACCCACACACATGCAAACACGCATGCTCAAAGACAGACAGACACACGGACCACCCACTTTCTCACGCACACAGACCATCCATACACAGGGCATACACACACATGCACAGACCATCGGAGCATATGCACACACATACACACATATGCATGCACAAAGACCACCAAACATACATGCACACACACGTGTGTGCACACAATAGGCCACGTGTTCAATCCTCCTCCTCCTCCAGTCCACTATGGGGACCTTCGTTCTCTTCTAACTGTCCTTCCCTTAGATCCCCAATCTTGGGTTTTTGTGACTCAGCACCTTGAGCCCTTGCCTATAATGATGGGCATCCCATAGAAGTGCCTCCAGCCTTTTGGAGGTGAACCAGCAGATGCAAAATCTCTTTGTCTCCCTCTCTCTCTTTGTAACTCTTCCTTTCAAATAAGTAAATCTTTAAAAAGTTTCCCTTCTTTCCTGACCCTTCTTTGGCCAGATGTCCAGCCAGATTTCCTGCTCATGCAGCTGGGCCAGAGGCAGGTGGGTGATTCGGGGGGCGGCTGTCCTTGCCAATGCGGGTCTTGGCAGAGCCCATCTTCTTCTGCCTGCCCCAAATGCCTCCTCTCTTCCAGTCCTGGCGTCAACCAGTGAGATGCCCAGGACAGCCAGAGCTGGGAGCACAACTTCTCTTTTAGATAATCTCAGAGAGAAGCTGGGGGTGGGGGGTGAAGATAAGGCCAGGGACCTATCTCACTTCTCTCTGTAATCTCCATGAGAAGGCAGAAGAGGGGAGCCTGGGAGAGACGCCCTTGACTTCCCGGTCACCGCCCCTGCGTGCACTCACCTCCCAAGATATGGGACAATGTGCTTCTCTTTCCAAATACTGGTTGCCTATTTCTAGTCTTATTAACTTTTAGGAAAATACCTTGTAAAAAATTGTAGGTAGTACTATAACGGGAGATGAGGGGTGACAATTGTAGATGCATTTCTGTAGAAACATGACTGTGTGAGGTGGCAGTGGACAGGAAGACTGAGCTTTTTTTTTTTTTTTCTTTGGCCACAGGGCATGACAAGAGAGTTACTGGCCTAGGAATCCAAGTCTCAGCATGCGGGCATGGCTCTGTCCACAGCACTTTGGAGGGTTCACTTTTCTTACTGGCTTTTTATAAATGTCCATCTACATTTCACAGAGGGAGAGCCACTGGCATGGCAGGGTTATGTCAGAAAGCAGAGCTCCTTTAAAATGCCTCAAGCTCTCATCTGTGCAGGCTGGCGCTGTAGGGGCAGGCTAATGCCTCAACCTGAGTGCCAGTGTTGGGGGATCTCAGGCTGGCAGAGCAGCTGGCACACCCCACTGCATGTGGATCTCCCCTGATCCATCTGATGGCCCAAATAGAAAGGTGGAGGAAGGCTGTTTCTCTCTCTCCCTCTCCCCTCTCTATTATCTCTTTTGATTTATGCCTTCAACCTTGGCATTCACAACTCCAAGAACTTTGCACTCAACAGGGAATTTGCAGCACACACTTTCCTGGGCCCCCAGTTGGTGATCATCAGACCACTGAGGACTCTCCACCCCCTGCCAGCCTGTCGGCCAATTCCTCATAGCAAATCTCATCCTCTGTTACATTCCCTCTCTTAGTTCTTCCTGTGTAACCACGCCCCACACTGCACAGTGGACGTAGACGCCGTTCGTCTTACCTCCCTGGCCAGGGCTGGCAAGCACAGGCCAGCAAGGTAACTATGAAAGTGTGAGTGTCTGTTGGTGAGCTGTGGGTTTCAGGCAGGCATTCTCTTTGCTTCTGGTCTGCGTGCATCTCTCTAAGCAGAGATGACCATGCCATTGTCACGGAGTGTAGTAGGGAGCAAGGAAGACTCTATACAAATCCTGAACACATAGCAAGTGCTCAACAAAAGTAGACCTGCTCCTTGTTAGAGAAAGCCAGCTATGGGATGGCACATGATGTTATAGACGTCACTGCACAGTTCACCTGTGGTCGCCAGTTCCCTCAGGCCCCGAGACCTCCCACTGCCGGAAGTTCTTGCTAACTCCTGATAAAGGGTGTTTGGCAAAGACTTGAGCTGCCTCCTAGCCTGTGGGGCCTTCAGGCTGAGAGGGAAGGAACGTTCCGGCTGCTGGTAAACTACTGATGTGTTTCATCTACAATGGCCTCCCTCCAGCTCTCAGCTGTACAGGCTAACATCTTGCTTAGAAACTGGGGTGTATGTGACCCATCTGGTGAGGGAATGGGGAACAAAAGGCAGACCAGAAGGGGCCTCCTGAGATGCACTTCCATCACAGCTGTCCTTGAGCAGCTATCCACTGCTCATGGCTGTGAACTTGGAGATTACCCGTGCCCATCTTGTGAAGGATACCAAAGGCTAAGCAGAAAGGTCAGGGCCTGAGCGTGGGTGCAGAAGCGAGAGGGTGGAGCCTGGCTGTGGCCATCTAATACAGAGACATACGGCAGTGAGTCAGTAGCTTCTGACGTGGCTGGGCTTTCACTGCTGTGGTCCTCCTTTGGAGAGGCACTGGCGAGCAGAGTGTGCAAAATCAGAGATGAGTCAGCAATGGACACAGAAGACCAAACCCTGACTTTCCCTAATGCGGTCGTGCTGGTGGAAGCATCCGAGCCACCTGCAAGGCTCACTGCATTCAGATGGGAGAGCTACAGGCTGCTGGGGCAAAACCTCTCACGGCGGCTCTCACAGTGTGGTCCCTGGACCCACGTCAGCATCACCTAGGGATTCTTCAGAAATGCCATTTTCGGGACACACCCCAAGCCCCTGGGGCCAGCAGTGTATATGGCATGCATTTCAAGAAACCCTGTTGGTGAGAGAGAGATTGAGATTTTCTATCTGTAGGTTCACTCCCCTGATAGCCATGCTGCAAGGGCAGGAGGACCCAAGCACTTGGGTCATTTGCTTCTGCTTTCCCAGGTATGTTAGCAGAGAGCTGGATCAGAAACAGCCAGAACTTGAGCTTGGCACTCGTTCGTGTTCAGCCAGAACACACCGGCTTTACAGGTCGTGGTTTATCCTGCACAACATGGCAGTCCAAGACAGGATTTCTTTGCTGAATAGCCATTGTTATGTTGGTTCTGAGGCTCCTCACCTGGTGACTCTATTTGCTACTGTGGCCGCCTTTGCAACCTTGCTCAGATATCCATTATCTGCCATCTCCACACATTTACTTAGCGTGACGCTCCTAACAGGATCGAAGCCCCGGATCATGTCTGCCATCATCTAATCTCCATGACAGCTCCTTGTCATGGAGGGTGATCCTGGCTCAGGGTGTCTGCTCTGCAGGCTCAGGCATTCCTTGAAATAGCTCTACCCAACTTCCAAAATGAACATTGTGGTTTTCTAAAGAGGACAAAATGAGGCTGGCATTGATTTGCTAAATCTTCATCCAGTGGTTGGCGTTATAGAAAATGCACTGACATGCCATGAGGGCAGTGAGTGGGACCGATGCCTGCCGAAAATGGCGTGAGCCCCATCTCACGTGTCAGTTCATCGTGGATGATGGCAACCAATAAAGCCCGCTCTTGTTTGTTGTTATAGAAAGCACTCATTAGGATGTGTTTCTCCTAAAATGTGGCAATCATGCACGTTTACACACATACATGAGGATGGGACTGCTCCAGGCGGAGTTACAGTCGCTAACGTATCTACCACAAATAAGCAAATCAGCAAAGGAACTTAAAGCGGAGTGAATCCTCAAGCCAGGAATAATAACCCACTGGAAGCTCTGGCTTCGGAAGCACAGCTCTCCATCGCCCTGGGGAAGAGTCAGCCATCAATTTTCCAAGTGGTTTTCTTTGGGAGTTATTGGTATTTGGGCTCTTAGCCCGCTACAAAAATATAAGACATAGCAAAGTAGTTTTCTCCCCAAATTATGTGTTTTAGGATGCTGCGAGCTGATGTGTATGAAGTGTATAATATAGGCTGTCACGGAGCCTCACCACTTAGCTTTTTTTAGTACGAGGGAGGTGTGGGCACTGTGTACACGTGACTTTAACCTTCCCATCGAGGACTGGATCTATGCTGCTTCTTCTGGGTGAGACTGTCTTTTCCTCCCCCAAGTTCCCGTGTTAAAGCTCTCTCCCAATACCTCAGAATGGGAAACAGGGTCTTTATAGAAGTAACCAAGTGATGATAGGTCATTAGGGAGGGTCCCCGAAGGAAGGAAGGAAGGAAGGAAAGAAGGAAGGAAGGATGAAAGAAGAGCAGGAGGAAAGAGAGGAGAGGAGGGGAAGGGAGGTGAGATCAGCTCTCGTCTTCCAGGCTGAGAAGCCAGGGCTGATCCTGAGGATGGAACAGTGAAGTAGATTGCGTTAGGAACTGAAATCTCAGCCAAACCACACAGCAGCATTAACCTGGCTCAGAATCTCAGCGTCTGAATTCCTCATGTGCAGGGTCAAGAAAAGAAGCCATGGACCGGTTTGCCTGGGGGAGCTGCGTTCTCCTGACTTCAGGTGTCCATGAAGTTCTCCCGACTTGAGGTGTCCACTCAGGAGAAAAATGTGGTCAGTAAACCTGCCCCATTGTTTCCCAGACTGTCTTTTTTTTTGCCATGGTATTACTTTTGAAGAACTGTATAAGGAATAGGGAGTTTGTTCCTTCCTTCCTCTCTCTCTTTCTTTCTTTCTTTCTTTCTTTCTTTCTTTCTTTCTTTCTTTCTTTCTTTCTTTCTTTCTTTCTTTCTTTCTTTCTTTCTTTCTTCTTCCTCCTTTCTTCTCCCCTCCTTTCCTTTTCTCTTTATTTTTTAAAAGATATTCATTTTTTGGGTCCGGCGCGGTGGCGCAAGTGGTTAAGTCCTCGCCTTGCACGCCCGGGATCCCATATGGGCGCCGGTTCTAATCCCGGCAGCCCCGCTTCCCTTCCAGCTCCCTGCCTGTGGCCTGGGAAAGCAGTCGAGGACAGCCCAAAGCTTTGGGAACCTGCACCCGCGTGGGAGACCCGGAAGAGGCTCCTGGCTTCGGATCGGCATAGTATCGGCCCGTTGCGCTCACTTGGGGAGTGAATCATCGGATGGAAGATCTTCCTCTCTGTCTCTCCTCTCTGTATATCTGCCTTTCCAATAAAAATAAATCTTTAAAAAAAAAAGATATTCATTTTTATTGCAAAGTCAGATATACAGAGAGGAGGAGAGACAGGAGGAGAGACAGAGAAGAAAATCTTCCGTCTGATGATTCACTCCCCAAGTGACTGCAACAGCTGGAACTGCGTAGATCTGAAGCCAGGAGCCAGAAACATCTTCCGGGTCTTCCACACGGGTGCAGGGTCCCAAGGCTTTGGGCCGTCCTCGACTGTCTTCCCAGGCCATAAGCAGGGAGCTGGATGGGAAGCAGGGTTGCCGGTATTAGAACCAGTGCTCATATGATATCCCAGTGCATTCAAGGCAAGGACTTTAGCCACGCCAGGCCCTTCTTTCTCTTCAATGGAGCTTTGAAACTTGCACTGTGGTAAACTTAGTCAAGCTCCTTGAGATGCTATCATTCCATGTTTGAGCTCCCGCTGCCCACTTCCATCCAGTTCCCTGCTGATGCACCTGGGAATAGAATATGGCCCAGTAGAATATGGCTCAGGTCTTCCATCTCTGGTCACTCATGTTGGAGACCCAGAGAGAGTTTCGTACTCCTGGCTTTAACCTAGGCCAAACTGAGCTGCTGTAGCCATTTGGAGAAATAAACCAAAAAACGCTGTCATTCTGTATTTCAAATAAATAAATAAATCTTTAAAACATTGTAAAAGACATATTTACTCAGGAGTGAATACACTTACATATTTAAAGTATACAATCTGGTACGTTTTAACATACACACACACATATACATATGCATGGTGCAGTGGTCAGCATAATCAAAATACTGAATATATTTATCACTTTCAAATGTTTCCTTGGCCTTTAGCAATCTTCTTTTTTTTTTTAAGTTACTTTTATTTGAAAGGCAAGCACGAGAGAGAGAATCTGAAATCTGCTTGCTCGCTCGCTAAATGCCTACAACAGGGAGGGCACTCAATCAGGAGCTCAGGGTGTCAGCGACCCAAGCACCTGTCACCCTGAAGTCAGGAGCAGAGTGGGACTCAAGCCCAGGCACTTTGATGGAATGCCAGCATCACAAGCAGTGTCCTCACTGTTGGATGAAATACCTACGATGTGCTCTGGCCTTTTAAAAACCGTTGTCTCCCACCCCACCCTCCCCAGGGAATGGGTGACTTTTGATGCACGCACCAGCCCTCGTTGGCCAGCATACGCGGTGTGGCGGGCAGCCAAGCGCAGCGGTGAGCGCTCTGCAGCGCTGGATAACCAGCGGTTCTGCACAGGTCGGGTGCGTGTTTGTTTGACACCGGCCCTTCCTTTCCCCCGTGGAACGTCTCCACCAGCTGGGTTCTGCCACCTGAGCACCTGGGCATTTTACTCTCAAGCCCCGTCTGTCCACGCATCATATAGGAACTGGACGGTTTGTAAGTTCACTAATGCCGTTAGAATGGCAGCTATAGGAAACAAAACCAAACAGAAAATCCGGGCAAGGGGCGTCAGATGCCTTGCAGGGTCGCAGAGGCGGGTGGGAAGCCCGGAATCTAGTGGAGCAGGCGGGGAGGAAGTTGAGGTTTTCTAGCAGAGGAGAAGAAACCCGAGGAGTGGGGAAGGACCTCGGGTACAGTGGAAGCGAGAAACCCGGCAAAGAACAACCGCTCCTTGTGCCCGAAGTGATGGTGGCCCTGGCTCCACTCCCGGGCGGATAAAGATCTCAACTCCTGGCCACACTGACTTTTGCTGCCCTTGTAGAACTAAAGGGCATCTTTGAGCCTGTCAAACAATTTCAAAGGAACTTTTGGAAAAAAAAAAAATTAAGAAGTCCCCAGCAATTCATCATCTCCCTCATTGCTTTCGTTCAGCCATTCTCACCACAGCAGAAAAACAAAAATAAACACGCACAAAGCCAGCCCAGAATCTGGCTAGAATCTGCTCTCCAGTCTTTCTTGGACTCTAACTTTTGTTTACTTGAAACGAAACCAACTCGTTGGGGGAAACATTCTAGAAAGTAACAAATGTGGGTGAGGACGTGCACAAATTGGAGTCCTCATGAATCGTTGGTAGGAATGTAAAATAGCATGACCACTACAGGAAACATTAGGACTCGGCATCCAGTGATTAAAAATAGAATTACATGTCATTCAGCAAGTCACTCGGCGGGCGGGGCGGGGCACTTACCCAAAGGGATTGAAACAGCGATTCCAGGGCATAGCTTCATACCCATATTCATATCAGCATTTTTTTTGCAATAGCCAAAAGATACGAGCAGTTCAAAGGGCCTGTGAAAGTCTGATTTAGGCTACATGGATGAATCTTGAAGATATTATGCTAAGTGAAACAAGCCAGACACAAATGAAGTGCCTAGATGGTTCAAGTCAGAAAGGCCAAGTAGATGGGCCCGGCATGATAGTGTAATGGTTAAGGTCCTTGCCTTGAATGTGCCAGGATCCCATATGGGCACCGGTTCTGGTCCCAGCAGCTCCACTTCCCATCCAGCTCCCTGCCTGTGGCCTGGAAAGGCAGTCGAGTACGGCCCAAAGCCTTGGGACCCTGCACCTGCGTGGGAGACCCAGAAGAAGCTCCAGGCTTTGGATCAGTTTAGCTCCAGCCGTTGCATTCACTTGGGGAGTGAATCAGTGGATGGAAGATCTTCCTCTCTGTCTGTCTCTCCTCTTCCTCCTCTCTGTATTTCTGATTTGCTAATAAAATAAACAATTTTTTTTAAAAGGCCAAGTAGAGAAATGGTTAACAGGTCCTGAGCAGGGAATTGAAGATATTTAATGATTAGGGAGCTTTAATTTTGCAAGATGAAATTTCTTTCTTTCTTTTAAAAAATTATTTTACTTGAAAGAGAGAGGAGAGATACAGAGACAGGGTTAATTCCTTTTTGTTCCTAAATAGTATTCCACACATCAATATATTTATTCATCCACCTGTCAATAGGCAGTTGGGTTGTTTCCAGTTTGGGCATTTGTAACAAAGCTGCCATGCGCCAAGCTTCAAATGGGCTTACGTTTTTGTTCCTATGAGAAAATAGCTATGAGTGGGATGACTGGGTCATATGGAAGTGTGTTTTTATTTTTTATTTTTAAGAAACTGCCACTTTAAAAAAATATTTATTTTTATTGCAAAGTCAGATACACAGAGAAGAAGAGAGACAGAGAGGAAGATCTTCCGTCTGATGATTTACTTCCCAAGCAGCCGCGACAACCGGAGCTGAGCTGATCCGAAGCCAGGCGCCTCTTCCGGGTCTCCCATGCAGGTGCAGGGTCCCAAAGCTTTGGGCCGTCCTCAACTGCTTTCCCAGGCCACAAGCAGGGAGCTGGATGGGAAGCGAGGCCGCCGGGATTAGAATCCATGTCCACATGGGATCCCGGTGCATGCAAGGTGAGGACTTTAGCTGCTGAGCTACTGCACCGGGCCCAAGAAACCGCCACTTTTTTTTTTTTTAATGATTGTACTATTTTTACCTTCCCAAGAACAGATGTTAAAGCCCTTTGGTGGATAGCCTGTTATTAAATGGAACTAGAAAATCTGAGTATTCATAGACAGACTATTAAATTAGAGTAGGGAAAGTGACGTAGTGGCTAAGATGCCGATATTTCACCTGATTGGCATCGCTGAGAATCGGGTTTGCGTCCCAGCTGCCTCCCTCATTCGCAGCTTCCTATCAACCTCCGACCTTGGGAGGCAGTGAGTGTAACTCACGCGCTTGGCTCCCTGCCACCGTCCACCCACACCTGGATTGAGTTCCCGGCTCTCTTCAATGCATAGAAAAAGTAGGAGAACAGGAAATTTCAAATTAGTTGTCTCATGTAGGGTAGTGTTAGATGCGGCAATAATCTGTAATGATATATTATGACATAGTAATAACAATATTATAGCTAATATGACACTGGGTTTCACTAAGGCACAGAATATAGAATGAGGTCGAGTTCAAATGCGATCTTGGGGGAACATCTGCCATTAGGTGGTCGTGAAGGATGAAAGAAATGGAACTCAAAAGAAGGTGAAGCGGATCAGTGCAGGAAAAGACTAGAGAAAGGTCCTCAGGGATGCTCCGCCAGGACTCCTGTCTTATTCTTGAAGCCTGTATTCAGTTAGCCGGGACTCTCGGGAGTCCTGTCTCGGTCAGCTTTGCATCACTAAAATGGAGACACTGCAGAGAGGCTCATTCACAGAGGCGAAGGTTCGTTGTTGCCTGTGGTTTTGAGGGCTCACGGTGTAAGATCAGGCGGCCCATCACTCTGGCATCTGAGAAGGGTACCAGGAGAGGACTGCGCGGTGAGCCGGGAAGCAGAGAGCGTCAGGGAGCATGCTTGCCGTCTACCCTGTATGAGGTCCTTACAAAACAGCCATCATCATCACTGGTTCCACCCTAGCAATCCGAGGAGCATCACCAGACACCCTAACGGGCGTAAATCCCATCATTCATGCATTCACAGAGGACAATGGGCCCCGAGTCCTAACACCTGAGCCTTTGAGGGACACCCACACTGTCAACCACATCATACCAAGCTCCGTTTGAACACGGGTCCTGAAGACCACCACCGAGCCTTGCTTCCTTGGCGCCTCCCGGTCCTGCGTGACCATCAGGACACAGCTGCATCACCCACCGCAGTGATTTCCCACCCTGTCTCCCCGTTCTGCCCAACACAGAATATTCTTCCCAGAGCAGCCAGATGAATCCCTCACAGGACGGAACGGCTGAGTTTCCACCATAGCTCCGCTCTGCTAAAACACTGCAGCGGCTTCCCGTTTCACTTGGAGTAAAAGCAGGCGTCCTAAAGATGCCCAGGAGGTTTGCAACACCTGCCTCTCCCACGCGTACCTGCACCATTCTGTCCTCTTTGCCCCCTCGCCCAGGGGGTGGTGTACCAGACTAAGATGAGCGGGCCTTGGCCCTGACGCCTCCTGCTTGGAATTCTCCTTCCCCACATACTAGATCTATTTAAAACGCAGCCCATCTGGCCTCTTACGACTGCTCTCCTCCCGGCTGCCACTCTCTTCCCTCTTATCTCCCCTCCACCATGGCTGCCCAAAGCAACTGTCATTTCCTAATGTGCCACATTCATGCACTCATCTTAACCATTTGTGGGTCTTTCTCCTGTTAAGTACAGGCAATTTCTTAGGGAACAGATGATTGCTGATTTGTTCACCGAATGCAGCCCATAACATACTCCTATCTATAAGAAGGTGAATTAGGGATTAGTACAATGGTTTAATAGGCTGGTCCTCTGCCTTGCAGTGCCAGAATCCTATACGGGTGCCAGTTCATGACCTGGCTGCTCCACTTCCAATCCAGCTGCCTGCTTACAGCTTGGGAAAGCAATGGAGGAGAGCTCAGGTTCTTGAACCGCTGAACTCACATGGGAGACTCACATAAGGCTCCTAGCTCCTGGTTTTGGTTCAGCTCAGCTCCAGCCATTGGGGATATCTGGGGAATGAACGAATAGATGGAAGATCTTTCTCTCGGTCTCTCCTCCACTCTTTAAATCTGCCTTTCAAATAAAAAAAAATAATTTTTTTAAAAATAAGAAAACATACTAGAAGGATCCTCACTCTGGCCATGACAAAGTCATTGCTAATTGTATTTATTTATTTGAAGGGCTGAATAATATAGAGAGAATCTTTGCTCTGCTGGTTCACTACTCCGATGACTGCAACAGCAAGGACAGGACCAGACTGAAATCAGGCGTCAGGAACTTCAGGGTCCTTTCCATGGGTGCAGGTGTCCGGAGACTTGGCCATTGTCTGCTGTTTTCCCAGGCACATTGGCAGGGAGCTTAATCAGAAGTGATGAATCTGGAACTCAAACCTGTGCCCACATGAGATGCTGGTAGAGCAGTCACCAGCTTTAGCCACAATGCCACAATGCCAATTCTTGGGTACCACATTTTTTGTCATGAGATCCATTCTCAAAGCTTGTAAAACAAATTTGGAAAACACTACATTGTGCCTATAGGCTTCTAGAAGATTCAGACTATAAATTACAAACCTATAACTCCAAAGTGTTGGGGCCAGCTGTGGGACAGTAGGCTAAGCTTCTGCTATAATGCTGGTATCCCATATGGGCATTGGTTCAAGTCCCAGCTGTTCCACCGCTGATCCCACTCCTGTTTAAGGCCTGGAAAAGCAGTAACAAGGCCTTGGGACCCTGCACCTACATGGGAGACCTGGAAGAAGCTCCTGGCTTCAGAATTGCTCAGCTCCAGCCATTGTAGCCACTTGGGGAATAAAACAGCAGATGGAAGATCTTTTTTTCTATATCTCCTTCTCTCTGTATATTTGACTTTCCAATAAAAATAAATAAATCTTTAAAAGAAAAACCCGGACCCTGTATGATAGCATAGCAGTTAAGGTCCTTGCCTTGAATGTGCCAGGATCCCATATGGGCACCGGTTCTGGTCCCAGCAGCTCCACTTCCCATCCAGCTCCCTGCTTGTGGCCTGGGAAAGCAGTCTAGGATGGCCCAAGGTTTTGGGACCCTGCACCCATGTGGAAGACCTGGAAGGAGGTTCCTGGCTCCTGGCTTTGGATCGGTGCAGCACCGGCCATTGCGGTCACTTGGGGAGTGAGGAAGATCTTCCTCTCTGTCTCTCCTCCTCTCTGTACTCTCTGTACACCTGCCTTTCCAATAAAAATAAATAAATCTTAAAAAAAAAAAAAAAGAAAAACCCTTCCAAAATGCTACAGTAGAGTCAACTATTTTATTCATGTAACTCAATTTTCCCACAATTTATGTGGCCAGGCCTTTCCAGTGCCCACTGACCAACATAGCATGGGTGTGCCGGGTGAGGCGCCCCTGTCAGGGACTACACAGGATGAGTGGCAACATGGAAGCCAAGGGGCACAAATCGTCCCCCTGAAACTTCACAGAAGGAAGAGGGTGCACTAGCTTGCCCTGGCATGAAGGACAGGAACAGCTTTATTTATCTTATTTTTCTAGACACCAGAGGACTTCTTGGTAAAGCTGAGAATTAAGAGAGAAGACATTAAAGAGCAAAGACCCAGAGAAGGTAGAAAAGGAGTTCAACATTGCTTCTTCCAAGACAACTTTCCAATACTTTCGTTGCATTTCATTGTGCACAGTGGCTCAGCACTCGCAGCAGTGCACAAAAATTATAACCAAGAATGGACCAATTGCTCGTTATCATCTTATGTGCCATGCAATGATACTTTCCAGGCTGTTTTATTCTGCTGTTTTATTGTGTTCTACTTTGGCCTATCCCATTTCAAGCTGTTCTGTTCTTTCTCAGTTCTGGTTAAAACCCATTGTTGTGGGGCCCGGCGCGGTGGCGCAGTGGTTAAGGTCTGAATCCCATATGGGCGCTGGTTCTAATCCTGGCAGCCCTGCTTCCCATCCAGCTCCCTGCTTGTGGCCTGGGAAAGCAGTCAAGGACGACCCAAAGCCTTGGAACCCTGCACCTGTGTGGGAGACCCAGAAGAGGCTTCAGGCTCCTGGCTTCAGATCAGCATAGCACCAGCCATTATGGCTGCTTGGGGAATGAATCAGTGGATGGAAAATCTTCCTCTCTGTCTCTCCTCCTCTCTATATATCTGACTTTGCAATAAAATAATAATAATAAAGAGAAGTGGAGCAACTGGGACATGAATAAACACCTATATGGGATGCTGGTGCTGAAGGCAGAGAATCAGCCACCTCTCTTTGCTTTCAAAATTCTTGAGGATTTTTGAACTCTTGTTTCAGCCTTGCGATGTTTGTTTCAGGATTCGTTGTGCGAGCATAGGCTGCCTGGTGGAGACTGTTCAGGCCTGGTTTTTACAGATGAGTCCCGGTCTGACCGCACTGCATGAAGGACTGGGAGATGCAGAGACCTGTATCCACAGTACTGCTGGGTGCTTGAGAATGTACCACTCAGCCTTGACCTTGCTTTCAGCCTCCCAGCTGGCCCTGGAGACAGGCTGAATGGCAGAGACTGCCGGCCCTGGCACACATGGGGGGGAGGCTCTGCTCTTCACCCCTGTCCCTGCAAGGGCCAGGAGCCCCTCTCAGAGCCTCCACCCTCTTCTGTCATTCAGCTCCCTCATCCCGACCACCCGGACAGCAGCTTGGTGGCTCTCAGCAACCGAAGGCAGAGACTCAGACAGTAAGGCAAAACACTCAAGTGCAGGGTTACAGAGAAAAATCTGAGATCATGGGCCCCTGAGCATGCGGATAAGTAACAGGGTGTTAAAAGTGTGTGAAAGCCCGGTGTGCAGATGGCCGAGGTTGTGGGAACCAGTCCCGGAGGAATCTTACTGGGTACATCCCCCACCCCCCTGTGAAGACACTGTGCAGCTTGAGTCTGGATGTTTCAAAAGTGTGAGCAAGTTTTGGTTTCAGATTCAGAAGAGTGAGACTCCTGGTTAGGCTCAGCAAAAACCATCCCTGTGACTTTATGATGGTGCACTGTGTTAGAACGAGGTTCCCGGAGCCACCTGTGGAGCTGGCATCCTCTATGGGCACTGGTTCATGACTGCTACACTTCAGATCTAACTCCCTGCTATTGGCCTTGGAAGGCAGTGGAGGGTGGCTAAGGCCTTGGAACCCTGCACCGGCGTGGGAGACCCAAAGAAGCTCCTGGCTCCTGGTGTCAGATTGGTTCAGCTCCAGCCATTGCAGACCTTTGGGGAGTGAACCAGTGGATGGAAGATTCTCATTCATTCATATTCATTCTCCCCTCCCTCCCCCACACAAACACACGCACAGCCCTCAGCCTTCTTTCCCTTCTCTTCTGTAAAAATATTTCAAACAAAAACAAATCTTTCAGAAACAAATAAGGTTCCTTTGAGAATTGCTGGGGTAAAAAACCATAAGAAAAAGAACACATCATTTATCATCTACCGCATGCAGAATGCTAACAAGCATTAATAGGAGGCTGAAAAAAGTGAACAGAAAGAAGCAACCAACATGTCCAGCAACAGATGAACCGATAAACAAATGTGGCGTATCTGCACAACAAAATATTATGCAGCTTTAAAACGGAAACGATTCTGATACGTGCTAGTACATGAATGACCTTGAACACATTAAACCGAGTGAAATAAGCAAGACACCAGATTGTGCGTAACCCCACGTGTATACTGTGCCCAAGGCGCACAAATGCATGCAGTGTTCGCCAGGGACTGGAGGATGGGTGAGATGTTATTTTTTTTAACGAGCGCATAATTTCTAAGTGTAACAATGGAAAAATTCTAGAAATGGATAGCACCAATACCCGTGACCAACCTCTAAATGGTATCCTTACAATGGTTAAGACGGTAATAATATACACGTTACACAGATTCCATACCCATCACCTCCCTCAGTTCTCCAGACACAAAGAAGCAATAACGGCAGGTCTCAACTTCTTACAAAAAGGAGGAAAAACACAGACGGACCCAGCCATGCAGGCGCTCTTGCCTGGGGAGCGGGAAGCAGCCACCTGCATGCCCTCTCGCTCCCGCTCCAAGCGCCAGGCAAACGCAGAGCCTCACAACGCACCCTAACGCTCAGGGGCTTGCCAAGGTTGAAAACGCGTTCACGTCCATGTTCATGCGAAACCCCAACCCAGGATGTGCACAGCACGCGGTTCCTGACCAATGACGTCGCATCCCGAGCTCTCTCCCACCTCCCTTGCGGCGCCATGGGTCTGGGGGCTTAGGGACAGGGAGTCCTGAGGTGCGGACTGGAGCGACTGTAGGGCTCAGAGCGCTCCAGGAGCGCCCCAGACCAGCCGCGGAAAGGGCTGACAGACGCCTGCCCTGGGCACGTCCTGGCCGCTCTAGGCCCAGCGGGCAGAATGCCCGGGAGCTGCCCTGGCACCCTGGCCGGGCACGAGTCCCTGAGAGCCGCACGAGGACCGGCACAGCGCCGCGTCGCCGCAAGAGGGCAGCGCTCGCTCGCGGGGGAACCTTTCCACGTCCACGCGAGCGGGGTGCGCGGGAGGGCGGGCGCCACGTGGAAGGTACCTGTCCCCGGAACCAGCTTGAAGGGAACGTTCGGAGGGGCGCGGGCAGGGATTTTCCAGCCGAGGCGGAAAGCTGGGAGCTTACTAGGAGAGAGCGGCCCGGGAGCGAAAGGGGGCGCGCGAGCCGCCGGGGTTGGCACGCCTGGGGACTCCGGAGCGCAGAGCGGAAGGTCGCACGCAGAGGGGCAGCCGCACTCTGGCGCGCAAAGCGCGTGGGACGCGGGGATGGGGTGGGGGAGGCTTTGGCCAAGCTCACCGGAGGCTCTGGAAACCTGGGCCGCAATTGTGGCGGCTGCTCATCACGGACTTGATCTGGCAACCTCCGGGAACTCCCTGCACTCTCCCCAGGAACGGTCAGAGATACTTGCCATGTTTTCCAGACGTTTCCAGGGAAGAGCCCTCTAGCCCTTTGGGGGAGAGGGACCTGCAAACAAAGTTCCCCTGGGAACGCCGTCCAGGTCCCGCGCGCGCGCCCTTCCCGGATAGAGGAGTCCGGGGCGCGGGAACCGCCGACCCCGCGGGACGCCCCGCGCCTGGTGGCGGCGGGGGAGTAAATTCTCCGCTTAGCCTTCACTCATGGAAATCTCGCTGTGTCTTCAGCTAGCGGCCAAGCACTTGGAAAAGTTAAACTTTCCGGTGCCCAAGTGGGTTCTCTGGGGAGGACTCGTGGCGGCGCGGAGGGCTTGATTCGCGGCGCACCGAGGAACGCAGGCGCGGGTCCCGCCCCCAAAAACGCACGGGTCAGGCCATCTATCAAACGACAGCCAATGAACAACCCTGTATTTAGGACCTTGGGGCGTAACCGTAGATCTTCAAAGAGCGGTGGCAGATTTAATGGGTCATTTGTAAGTGTGACAAGGCGGTAGCCGTCCTCGGCCACAACAAACCCGATTTTTTAAGGAGTCTTGGATTGGGGACCAGTTTATTTTTAAACGGCGGCAAGGGGACATTTTAGGAGTTACTTACTAGGCCCTCCAAGGAGGATTCCTACAGGAAGCTGCGAGCTTTGATTCTCAGTTTAGCTCAACTGGTCATTTAATTCAGAAAGTTTTTGTTTGTTTTTAAGGCAAGGCCACCACTTTGAAAGGAAAGTAACACGAATGGGAATTCCGCAAACGACTGGGCTTTTCCACTAATCAAAAAAATTAAAATTTGATAAGGACATGTAACCCTTAAAACAGCATCGTCTCTGGTTACATCGTCTCTTGTTACTTGGAAAGACAGAGAGAGGAATCAAATGGAACTTGAGTGAGATTTTCAAAATTCGTTCATTTCTACCGTAAGATACTAGAAACACATACGCAATTTCCAAACTTATATTTTTAAAAATTCCTGTGTGTGCTCATATTTTCTATTACCCAGCCTGCTGGAGTAAAAATATGCTTGGGTGTTTTTAAGTATTTTAATATACTGGGGCGGCCGCGACACGTTGATTGATTGGAATGTACGGATGTTATTTTTAACCGAGAACCACGCAGCCCCTTCCCAGGCATTACGGAAGAAGTTGTTAGATCCGACGCACAGTTTGCCGGTGTCCGGGTGGTCACTAAAATTCTGTATTCGTTTTTCCGTACGCGGGGATGCCCTGCTCCATTCCCAAGAGGCCGTCGGATCCTCTCCCTCCAGCCCAGCTACGGGTTTGCTGTCCTGGCCCCCCGAGGCAGACAGCTGCAGGTGGGTGAGCGAACCCCTGCCACCCTGCATTCTGTGAGCTGTGAAGGAAAACAAACGTGTTTGGAGAAGAGCCGGGTTAAAGGGTCAGTAAACAATTATTACCGCGCTTAGCGGGGAGAGGGGTGGGGAACAGTTTACAACAGATGCTCTGGGGGAGCCGCTCACCCCGTGGATTCCGCGGCACCCCACCTGGGACCACCTGATGGCGGGGCGGTGATGCCCCCCGCTGGGTGGCTCCGAGGAGACCCCGGAGCGGGTCCACCGTGGGGTCTGGGTTTGTGAAGCTAGGTTGGAGGGCCAAGGAAGGGACAGCGGGCTGGGACGTTGGACAACCCGTCCCCCGTCCACCGCCAAGATCGGCAGCTCTGGCGTGGAAAGTGGGGTCCTCCCTGGCTCCCCGGCCTCGCCAGGGCTGCCCCCTCCTGCGCGCGAACTTTCCCTTCGGAGCTTGGCTGATCCCCCCAGCTCGCTTCCCCCTACTCCCCACTCCTCCCCGGCCACGGCCGAGCTCTGACGTGCACAGCACGTGACAGGCTCCCTTCTGCTATAAGCGCTGGGAAGGTCCGCCCTCTCCTGGACTCAGACCCGGCCTCTCCGCGCTCTGCGCCTCGACTCTCGCGCGTCCTGCCTGGCCACTCGGACTCGCCCGCTCCGGCCTTGCCACCATCACCCTGTACCCCTTCGCTGAACCGGCCGAGAGCGCTCTGGGAGGAGAAGGTCAAGTCCTCGGGCCAGGACTGCTGCGCGCCAAGCGCAAGAGGCGCGGAGATCGCGTGACGCCCGACGCGGCGGCGAGAGTGTTGCAAAGTCACAGCGCGCCCCTGACCATCGCCGTGCCCCCCAGTGTGGTGCCCCCGGACCGGGCAGGCCACCCGAGTCCAGGGCTGGGGCGCACGGGGAGCCCGGACTCCGGCGCCCCTATGCACCGCCCCACCGCGCTACAGCTATGACCCTGAGCACGGAGATGTCCGATGCCTGCGGCCTCGCCGAGGAAACAGACATCGACGTGGTGGGGGAGGGAGAGGACGACGACGACGAGGAAGAGGAGGAGGAGGACGAGGGCGGCGGCGGCGGTGGTGGTGGGCCCCGGCTCGCCGTGCCCGCGCGGCGGCGGCAGCAGCGGAGGCGGCGGCGGCGCTCGTACGCAGGCGAGGACGAGCTGGAGGACGTGGAGGAGGAGGACGACGACGACGAGGACATCCTGCTGGCCCCGCGCGAGGCGGGGTCCCCCGCGCCCCCAGGCCCGGCTCCGGCGGCGGGGTCCGGGGCCGGAGGGGGAGGCGGCGCGGGCACGGGCGCGGGGGTCGGTGGTGGTGGTGGTGGCGGCGGCGGCGGTGCGGGCGCGGGAGGCGGCGGCGCCAAGAACCCGCTGGTGAAACCGCCCTACTCGTACATCGCGCTCATCACCATGGCCATCCTGCAGAGCCCCAAGAAGCGGCTGACGCTGAGCGAGATCTGCGAGTTCATCAGCGGCCGCTTCCCTTACTACCGGGAAAAGTTCCCCGCCTGGCAGAACAGCATCCGCCACAACCTCTCGCTCAACGACTGCTTCGTCAAGATCCCCCGCGAGCCGGGCAACCCGGGCAAGGGCAACTACTGGACGCTGGACCCCGAGTCGGCCGACATGTTCGACAACGGCAGCTTCCTGCGTCGGAGGAAGCGCTTTAAGCGGCAGCCGCTGCTCGCGCCCAGCGCCGCGGCTGCCGAGTCGCTCCTGCTGCGCGGCGCGGGACCCGCGGGCGGTGCGGGAGACCCGGGCGCAGCCGCCGCCGCCGCTGCAGCCGCCGCCGCGGCCGCTCTCTTCCCGCCCGCTCCTCCGCCGCCCCCGCCACCGCACGCCTACGGCTACGGCCCCTACGGCTGCGGCTACGGCCTGCAGCTGCCTCCCTACGCGCCGCCCTCCGCGCTCTTCGCCGCCGCCGCAGCCGCCGCGGCCGCCGCCTTCCACCCGCACTCGCCCCCGCCGCCGCCGCCGCCTCCACCGCCTCCACCTCCGCCTCCACCGCCCCAGGCGCACGGAGCGGCCGCCGAGCTGGCCCGGACCGCCTTCGGCTACCGGCCGCACCCGCTCGGCGCCACGCTGCCCGGGCCCCTGCAGGCCTCTGCGGCCAAGGCGGCCAGCCCGGGCGCCTCGACCCTGGCGCGCTCGCCCTTCTCCATCGAGAGCATCATCGGTGGCAGCCTCGGCCCGGCCGCGGCCGCTGCAGCTGCAGCCGCCGCCGCAGCGCAGGCAGCCGCCGCCGTGCAGGCCTCTCCCGGGGCCTCGCCCGCAGCGCCGCCCGCACCGGCCCTCGCGCCCGGGTCGGGGGCCGGGAGCGCCGGTGGTGGTGGCGGTGGTGGCTGCGCGGCGCAGGCGGCTGCGGGCCCGGCCGCCGCTCTCACCCGCTCCCTCGTGGCCGCCGCGGCCGCCGCTGCCTCGTCCGTCTCTTCGTCGGCCGCGCTGGGGACTCTGCACCAAGGGACTGCCCTGTCCAGTGTGGAAAACTTTACTGCTAGGATTTCAAATTGTTAATAGCGCCCTGTTAGCGCGCGCGCGCTTGGCAAACAGAAGGTAGGAACCCCGGCTCCTTTCTCCGACTGGGTGGTTTGGGGGTGGGGGGTTCGGTCGGCTCCCCGGGGCGCGCCCGAGTTCGCCACCTCAGATTTCCCCCCTGGAGCCGGTGCTGGGCTCGGCTCCCGGGTCCCCCTATTTATACAAAGGTGCCCCGCGCCGCCGGGCTGGGGAGGGGGCTGGTGTTAGGCGCTAGGGCCTTCCTTGACTTTGGAAGGAAAAGAAAAACCCACCTAAGCCTTTTCGAGGTGTAGAAATTCTCAGGTCCAGGCGTTTAACAAAAGTCCTACTGCTCAAAAAGAAGCATGCAGAAATAGAGAAAATACTGAAAAAAAAAATGCCAGCGAAGCAATACTTTTAATTGGAGGGTGCTTGTGTAATGTGCTTTCTCCTGAAAAGAAGCAATGATTGACATGTTTACAGAAGCAGGAAAGAAGTCAAAGTTATCATTTTAACCTGTGTTTTTGTTACTAGACACGCGGAATTTTTATTTTGTACTTTGCGTATTCTTTACAAGGAGTATTGTAAATTTTATGGCAATTATTATTGTACTATTCTAATGTAAGATTTTACACTTTTTTTCAGAAATAAAAATGCTTACTTTTTAAAGAAAATTTCATGGAAACAGTTGGCTTCGGTTGTCCCTTCGTAGTTTTTTTCTGTTTAGAAAAAGCTTCTGTGGGAGTTAAATAGGAAGCCGGTAGAGAGTCGACCTAACTATCATTTGCAAAGAGAAGTCAAGCCACGGCCGTGCTATGAGCTTTTTCATTTTTACTTCCGAGGCAAAACTGTGGCAGGAAATCAGAAGTCATTTTTAAACGACTGCAACTGAAAGTAACCTTGGCACGCAGTTCCAGATCTGTTTAGTGTTTGGGCATCTGAAAATCAGTCGCAGTTAACTCGGATAGGAATTGTTGAGTTCCCACCTCAATTTCCACTGATTTTTTAAAACGCAGTTGTTCATGGCTGAACATTGTCTGCAAGACTCCTGCAGTGACAGCGACCCAGAGGCGGGTTCTAGCTTAATGCTTTTATTAGAAGGTTCGGGAGGCTCATCAGTAACACAGCTCTCCAAACCCTGAGTTAGAAAAGAAGTACAAGTGAAAATTGTATTTGAAGATTCCAGGGTTTACGATGCAATCCCAGCTATTGTATAAAGAGGCTCTTCAAACTGGAAAAGCGAATTTAATGTTGAAGTTCTTTTAAAGTGAGTAAGGTATGTAGGACAGCTTTTGAAGGATAGTCCTGGTGTTAAGGAGAGCATGGGTAGTCACTAGGTCTTTGTGCAGTTAGTTGCACGTGTACAGTAAAGTGTTTCAGAGTAGCTTTTTCTACTTTAAGTGTTTTCTGGAACTTTCTACTTCCAGTGGGGAAACGTGAGGCTGGCTGAGTTCTTGTGGCCTGTAACACTAAGGGTGTATGCGATCCGTAATTTAAACGCAGACGAAAGTGTTCATCCACTTTAAAGTACGGGTTTAACTTGGTGGTGGTGGAGGGGGTGGGGGACAAAAGTCTGCAAGGGTGGTCAGTCTTTCATGGTGCTATGTGCTACGTTTTGCCCTCGCCCCCTTCGGAGGACAGTCAGAACTGAATCAGACTCAAAATCTTTCTCTTTTTCTGCGCACTTTGGGAAAGGTTAAATCAGAGGTTAAACACGCCCTTAAACTTAACACTAAATATAGAGGTACAAGTTGAAACACTGTTAGACCCAAATCGTAGATGCAGGAGTTACTTTTGCCAAGACCGACAGACCCGGGCCCGGAGGACGCTGGAGCCCCGCGGGCGGCCGTGGTTACAGGGGCGTGGGTAAGCGGGGGCGCCGCCTTCTGCCAGGCGCAGAGGCCAAGCGAGAGAGTAGGAAGTGGTTAGGCAGAGAGGGCAAAGACAAAGCCGCGAATATTTTCCAAGGTTTGCGCGACGCAAGGATGTGCTGGAAGCAGGCGATCCGCGCTCCTGCCTCTCGGGTTTGGACGCCCGTATCTAAAAAAGTGCACCGGTTCCGCCCTGCAACCGTGTTGGAGCTATTGCGAGAAGGGCTAGGGCGCGCGGTGCTTCCACTTCCCACCCCTCTGCGCACTGCGGCTGCCTCGTCGTAAACTCGGAGGAAATGCAAAGCTGGTGCCTCGGTGTTCCAGGGCGCGTCCTGTCGCCTCACTCCCCTAACCCTCGGGGTCTGGGGCTGACCCCTCGGCCCTTCCCCTAAGGCCGATCGCACCAGGGTGGGGTGGGATGGGGGGGGGGGGGATCGGTGAGGGGGAGCTAGAGCTGCGGGGCAAGGTGTGGGGTTGGAAAGGTGCGGGCCGCCAGGCCAGGGCCGAGAGGTAAGCGAGGAGTGGACCGCGTGGGCCGCAGGCCGGCCCGGCGAGTAGGGGTGCGGGCGAGCAGGTGCTGGAACAAAGGCCGCCGGGATCCCGCAGCCTTTGATGGGCGAGGACGGCTCCTCCCGGGGCTCCTCATTCGCATGCAAATCCTGCGCTGGTCCCCTTTTCTTTGAAGGCCAACAGAAGGATGTTTGTGTGTTTGTAGGGGCGAAGCCTGCTGGAACAAGCCTTCCTCAATAGGCTGGGTCTGGAAAAATAAACCAGTTGGACAAACATTGGCCACCAGCGCTCCTCCTCCCGACTACAAAGTGTGGATTTGCTACAACTCATTAACCCGACGCTTTTCTTCCCGTCGCCTTGTTTCTCTGCTCATCAAACGCCCCCGTAGAGCCTCGACACAAATGACCGCGGCGCAGTCGGGAGGGAATTGCAGCTAATAGAGAGAGGGCTGCGGCGGGGCTAATGGTTCAGGCGGCTCCCGGAGAAGGACCACACAAAAAGGAGCCTTTGCTTTCAGGGCTGGGTTACGCCACGGAGATTTAATCTGCAGCTAGATTTAGCCAAATGTTATCTATTGCGCGCGTAATGAAGCCCTTATGGGCTGAATTGCTCCTCGTACCACACATGGTGTCATGACCTCTCCTGCCCCTTAGTTCATTTCTTCCCCCCCTCTACCCCCGTGGGGTGATTATTTTATGTCTTTAAAATAAGAAGCTAGTGCTGAACCTGGTTCCTCGGCATCCCCCGCCCCCCCCACATATATTTTTAAATAAAAGGACCACTTCCTTTCCTCTTATGAAGAAGAAAAAACAAATTCGAGAGGCAAAGAAGGAAAATTCCGGAAGCCTTTCCCGCTTTGGCACTTGCCAGAATGGCTTGTCTCTGCCTTCTCCGGATGCTCCTTAACCATCCTTCGCTGCCCAAAGTCGGACACGTTTTGTTGTCCAAACTCCTATGGGGCACGGAGTCCACATTTATCTCAGAAGGCTTCTGCCCTCCAGTCCCCCCCCCCCCCTTTTTTTGTGTGTGTGCAGGCACTGCCTCTCCCCGAGTCTGCCTCTGGGAACTGGGCTGGTGGTTGTTCCTGGGGGTCGGGGGAAGATGATCATTTTGATGGAGCACCAGCCGGCTGACCGTCCGACCGTCCCGGCTGAGGTCACCGTTGTACCTGTCTTGTTTCTCTCCCTCCGGCCCTAGGGGCTCTGATTTCCTCGCTTGACCGGGGATGGAGCCTGGAGCAGCGACTCTTGTTATTACAACTGCTGTTGATGTACTGGGAGCCCTTCCTACTATTCAAAACCAGGAATCCAGGGCCCTGTGGAGGTTTTAAAAATCCTCTGCTCACACCTGTGCCCTTTACTCATTCTGGGACAACGGGTAGGTCCTCTCGGCTTCAGTCTCCAATCAGAAATCTGTCCAGGAACCATGCTGCTGTGTCTGGGTTTCCTGTCCAGAGGCACAAACGTGGGAATAATTGGAATGCCAGAGCCGCCCCCCCCCCCGCCGTGCACCCCTGCACACACCCGCCTCAGGACTAACTAAGCCACACATGGACAGGCCTGGGGAGCAGAGGACAAGTGAAATGGGCCGCCGCATTGTCCACATCCATTCTTGTCAAGGCTGGCTGCCTGGTGGTGCAGCTGGGTCACACACATGGGCACACACAGGCCTGCACACTTGCTCCCCATCATCAGCCACTTGCCACCCTGTCCTCTATGATTTTGTAATTAGGCATATGCTTTTGGTGGGTAAATGTGTTTGATGTCACGGCCAGGGAAACGTGGCATGTTTATAGGACCACGAACGTAAATGTGTAAATATGTTTAGTGTAAAATCTGGCCCTTGGACTTCAGCAATAAATAGCCTGCCAGCACGGATACAATTACATCTGACAGAAAGACAGAGAAGCTGATCATGACCAGCTGGTGGGGCGGGGGGAGGCTTAGGTTTCCCCTGCTGCATTCACTTTTCAGATAATTTCTTTGCACGTCCCATCTCTCTAATCACATCTTTGCCCTTGATGTGAACAGCTTGGGCTCTGTTTTATTGCTGACCCCTGTGGCATGCAGGAAACTTCCTGGTTTGTGTCTCTAGCTTCTTGACCAGGAAAATGCTCCCTTTCGCGAAGAGCCAGTGCGGATGGTGGTCACTGGGCGTGCTGGAGAGGCTAAGGGGGAACAGGAAGATGAGACTGCTACGAGCTCCTGACCTGCTGTTTGCCATGCTTCCAGACATTAGCGTGAGCATCCTAACTAAAATGGCAAGTACGCCATGGGATGGGGGGGTCACAGACACACACACACACACACACACACACACACACACACACACACACACACACACACACACACGATGGTCTGTCACACAACGAGTACCCCCCAGGTGACCAGCACCACGTGGGATTCAGACGTTACCAGGGTACCAGGATCTCCTCCCTTCTGTTCCGGTCAAGACCCTCACCGCACATTAGCTTTGGACTAGCGGCTTCTCTCAACTGAGGCAAGTGTGGACTAGAGTTATGCTTGATCCCATTTCACAGATAAACACACCAAGACTCCAGAGGAGATGAAATGCCTTGGCCAAGGTTGCAGCCCCTGGGACAAGAGCGTTGAAGCCTTAGTTTTTAACCCCACCACGTGGCACTGCCACTTGGCTGCTGTCATTGGCATTTACAGACCGGAAGTTGCCTGGGAGGTGGCTGTGTGGAATGCCAAGGACTCCTCACACCACGTAGTGTATTCTGCCGCGCCCTGCAAGGCCGCTCAGGTGTTCTCGTTTTAGATGCGCTCTGGCTTGGATGCTGTTGCTTCAAGAGGCAGTCCCCTGCCTCCACCTGCCTTGCCTGTACGGGACGCGGGCCCCAAGCATCCCCCCTCCCCACCCCGCCCAACACACACACTTTTGCTTCAGCAGTCCTTCAAATTTTACATACACACACAGCTCACCTTTGCCCTTCTTACCCATTTCCTCTGCTTTTCTTGTTGATTTTTAGTGGTCAGGATCTACCAGTTTGAAGTTGTTTGCTTAATTGCTAAGCAACCTAAGTAAGGACTCGTCCTCCAGGCTCTGGGACCAGTCAGCTCAGCTGACTTAACGCTGAAACAAAGTGCTCCCCTCCCACCCGCCCGGACACATGTCTCCCCCACAAATGCACAGTGGTAAATTTTGCCATCTCTGCACAGCTGCGCAGGCTGTGGCCTGAGCAAGTTCTTTTTAGCTTCTATCCAACCTCTACTGCACAGGAACCTCCTTCCCCTGTCCCAACCTTCCACCCCCCTCAACCAGCCCACCCGGAACCCCTGTGGGCTTAGCCAGAGATTTCTGAGGCTGGAGGGACAAGCTGGCACTCCCTGTCTAGCTCATCCTCGCCAGGAGCCAGCCAGCAGCCTCGCGGGCGCCCAGGCAAGAGTTGGGATGGCTGCTTCCTGTGGCTGCGAGAAAGGCGGCAGCGTAGGGACGGGCCGCCTAACCGTGAGCCCGCAGCCCAGTGTGCGGAGTGTTCCTGGCATCCTCTCCAAGGACAGACCAAGAGTACATCGATTTTCTTACAGGAAAGCTGGATTTCTTTTTAAAAGCTAGAAACTGGTTGGTTTTTTTTTTTTCCTCCTTTTGAATCCTACATATTAAGGAACAGCAAAGATCTCATGCTGGGAAGAAGTCGGTAATGAGCAAGTTTAGTTAGAGAATCTGGAAAAATCAGAGTTTGAAGTGAGAAGGTTTGAGAGGGTAGTTTAAAGAGACAGTGGCTGCTTTTCCAAGGAAGGTGTTTTGTTGCGTATGGGAAGTGCTCACAGAGTACTTTTAGTCCTTAGGCCCCGAGGGTCTTGAACCCTGCTCGGGGGCGGGGAAGGGTGGAGTGGGATGGGATTGAGGGTGGGGTGTGGCCTGCGGCTCCCAGACCAGAGGAAGACCTGGCTGTCTGACGGAGGAGTCTGTCTTACAACTCCAGCTCCGTAGCTGGCTGGCAGAGAGGAGGGCCCAGATGAATGGCTTGAAGCAGGCGGGTCATCGCTCAGTCACCTTGGAATTCTCATTCAAATAGCTGGGAGACTGGTATCTCCAGCCAGGAAGCGATTCTTTTTTTTTTTTTTTTTTTTTTTTAAGTCTAGGCTAAGGGCTTGTTCTGGAGGAAAAGTCACTTGCTGTTCCTGCAGGATTTCATACATATGAAAATGTGCAGGGTGACCTTATGTTAGGAGAATGGACTATGCAGAGAGAGAGAGAAAAAATCACAAGCCAAAAAAAAAAAAAAAAAAAACACCCAAACAAACACCCCCCCCCAGAAAACTGAGAGAGAAAAAGACTAGTTTGAAACTAAGTTTGAGATCATTTTTTCATTTTTATTTGGAGCTTTCTAAATTTTTGATAAGGGTGGGTGAGTTTTGAAAATCAATTAAGTGAAAGTGCTTTGGAGAGCAGAAAGTCCACGCTGAGGAATTGGGATCCTGTGTGACTTTCCCACATGCTTTTGCTTCTGGGGGAAATGGGTGGAGAGAGTCTAATCCTTAGATCAGCTAAGAATATTATAATTCCTCTTTTTTCAAATGCCCCACCCCTATCTAGGAAGCACATTATTACCTAGTCCTTGCTCGAAATAATGAGGCTAAGAGATGGCTTGGTGTTCCATTTCAACCAAATGTGTGTTTGGACAGATAATTTTCCCTCCTCTTCTAAAATAAACAAACGAAGGGTGTTTTAAAATCTGCTTTTCTAGTCTCTTACTCGGTTTCTTTCCTTTTACTGATCTACTGATTATGTCTTTAACTCCTAAGCCTCGAAAAGTGGGATTAGTCTGCACTATTTATTGAGCACCTGCTATATTGCAAATCCTTTTATTCCCTTTCTAAATATAGGAAACTCGTTAAAGAAGGCCTGTCATCATGCTGTCTGTTGTCACATAGACACACCGATCCAAGAACATGGCAACCAAGTCATTTGTCTCAACAGGAGAAGGGTTATTTGATTATATTATTTTATTGTAGTGGGGAGAAGGTTAGGAATTTTTTTTTCTTTTCTCCACTAAGAAAATCAATTCTTGTATCCTCCCCGTCACATCCCCAACATACACACCACGACCCCATTTCCTGCTAGGATATGAAGTAAACTGCCAATAGCTTCTTGGCAATATCTTTCTGGGATGGTCAAGTTATTTACAAAATGCCCAAAGCAGGCTATGTCTGTGTGGTTTGATGGTGCGTTCCCTCCAAGGTTTTTTTTGTGGAAGGATCACCTTTGTGGCTCTTTGTGGAGTTCTGAGGAGGAGGAGAACTTGATGACCAGGTCCCCAGATGCTACTGCAAACTGCTGGGACGAAACGTCCGCCCACCCCATCATTGAAGAGCTAACTACAAAACCCCTCCCCATCCCCCCAAAAAATCCTCCCGGGTACTTTCCTGCTCTGCTTATGCTTTTTATTACCAAAGAAAATGTGCAGAAACCGTGTATTTTTCTTGTGTTCTTTTATAAGCTTTTCAATAAATATTTTGCCACTTGCAGAAGTTGCCATTTGCAGACTCAGGCCGAGTGTCCGAGTTTTGGACCGCGGTGCCGGGGGAGGGGAGTGAACATGCGCCTTAGAGTTTTTCCAAGTTCAATTAAAATACTGACGTTGTCATCGCCAAGTTTGGATCTTGTTTTCGTCTTCTGCACCAGGGGTGCAGGGGACGAAACTAAAATGCGGAGGCCCTCGGGGTGCCATTTCTCTCCGTAAGGAATTTAATCTTCCTTGCCCTCCTCCCTCTCCTCGCGCCCCACTCCACCGCGTACGCGCGCAAAGCAGAGCGCCAACAAATCTTCTCCCACGCGTCTTCAGAATTCCGCGGGTGGAACCCCTCGGCTTGGGCAGTCGGAAAGCCCTGGCGTGTAATAAATCTGCTCCCCAAGACTTGGGGCGCTTTGGTTTGAAAAATCGGATTCCTTTTGTGGAGGCAGTTGACAGGCACCTAAAAGGATTAGTTGCATTCCTCGTAGGATGATTTTCACTGGCAACATTTTGAAACGATTTGGTCGCTTTCAGAGCTTAAACAATGTCCAGAGAAACGATCTAACGGGATGTGCAAGGTCTTCCAGAGCCCACGCAGCAGCTCGCCGCCCGTCCCCGCGTCTCGGCAGCGTGTCGTTCTGCTCCCTTGCAGCCACGGGTCTCTCTCCTGGGTGTTACCTTCTTCAGCCCTAGGGGTCTGGACCACGCTTTCCCCGCATGTCAGCTCTTCAAATGCCCTTGGAGCGGATGGCTTGTGTCCCTGGAGTGCGGGGCTTGGGACGGGGCGCGGGGTCGAGGTCGGTTGCGGGGAGGCCTGGCCTGCGTTCGTCTGCAGCATCGCACCGGGGCTGGCGAGGCAGCGCGTACTTCTCCAGAATCGTCACTCCCCCGCCTTCCCTGGGAGTCTCTCTGCCCGCACTGGGAGATCTGTCGCCTTCCTCGCTTCTCTGTCTCCTTCACCAAAAGCCCCAAGCAGAGCGGGGAGAGCGGCCTGCCTTTCCCGGCGGCCGGCAGTGGTGCTGCGCCATGGGTCGGCCCCTGCCTGGCCCCGGCGGCCACGCTCCCGCCTCCTCGGCCTTTTCCAGTGTTTATTTTGTTGTCAGCGGACTTATCAAGACGTTAGTTCGCCGAAGGTGCTGACCTGCCCGGGCGCTCGGGCTGCGCGGCCGGGCTTTTCCCTCTGTTTTTACACCTGCACAAACTCTACCGCACTCCCTTGTCTGATTTATAGCCCAATTAAAGGTTCAGTGTTCTCCCAGCCACCCGCGCCGCCGCCCTCCCCGCCTCCCTCCGGCCGCGGCCAGTGCTGGAATGCGCCCGGCCGGGACCCGAGGCCGGCCCGGGGCAGGAGCCGCCAGGCGCCCGACGACCGGGACGAGCGGCGGCGCGGGTGACCGGCCTGCGCCGGAGAAACGCCAAGGAGCCAGGCGGGCTCTCCGGCCGGCAAAGCCGCGTGCCATCAGGCCCGGTTCCCAGCAGCAGTAGCAGCAGGTTCTTCCTTTTTTTTTTTTTTCCGGGGCTTCTGTCTTGATTAGGATGAGGCACTGTGTGCGGGGCCGG
The DNA here is from genome assembly GCF_017591425.1 of Ochotona curzoniae. NCBI lineage: Eukaryota > Metazoa > Chordata > Mammalia > Lagomorpha > Ochotonidae > Ochotona > Ochotona curzoniae. Next base: position 19,952,023 of record NW_024466307.1, read on the forward strand.
CGTACGAGGAGGGACGGCCGGGCGCGGGGAGCGGCCACGTGGCGCGGCTGGGCGCGGGAGACGGCGCGCGTTCGGACCTCCACTCGCTGCCCCTGGGGACCCCGCTGTCCGCGCCGCAAAGCATTCGTCTCTGCCGGCGAGGAGGGATGGGCCGCGGCTCCCCGAGGGCGCGCGGGTGCGGGAAGCTGTGCCGCTAGTCCACCGCCCTCCCTTCGGAACCCGCAGCAGGCAGACGCTCCCGCTGGCCCCCGGGCAGCGCGCGGGAGGCGCAGGGTCAGAGACCGCCCAGCCCGTGGCGCAGCCGAGATGAGCGCGCGCTCCGGGGCCCAACCGCCTCCTTGGCGGCCTTTTCTTTCCCAAGAGAATGCGCGGCAACACAGCCGGGATGCGCGGGTATTGAGCATCTTCCTACCGCACGCAACTGGGTGTTCTGTGCAACTATCAATCCACCTTTTTAATTAGACTAATTAGGAGCGCTTTGGAGTGTCGCTAAGCCCAGGGCCTGAGTCGCTTGGCCGCGGTGAAAGGAGCCCTGAATGGCCGCGCTGGGGGCCGGGCGGAGCCTGAGCGATGTATTCAGCGCACAGCAACAGTGGCCACATTTGTCCCTGGTCATTGAAAGGAAGCTCCTTTAAAACGGCTGCGGACTAATGGCACCCTGCATCCCCTCTCTAATTAGAGGGGCCGGGGACCCCGCCGACGGCAGCCCAGCGCCCCCACGCTCCGTGGCTTCCCTCGGCGGACAAAAGTCTTGCCACCTCCCCACCTGTTGCTGGACGTCCTCTGCCCACGCGTCACAGGCCGGGCTGACTGCGTTAGAATGCGAACGCGCGGCGCAGCCCAGAGCCTGGAGTCACGAAGCGGATGGAGACGGTGGGCTCCGCACAATCCTGTTGGTCAGCGTTCCAACACAGCTTGTCCCCAACTCTATCCATCGCCACCCCACCCCATATCTTGGACCGAGAAAGTTCCACGGAGAGCCTTCGGGACAGAGAAGCGAGGAGTACAATGCCCTCCCGAGCCGCTCTCTGGGTTCTGTCGTTGGCGCTGCCGCTTCGCTTGGGACTTTTGCGCTCCTAGTCGCCCGACTTGGGCTAAGAGATCGGAGTTGAGCCCCACTAGCACCCAGAGGGTAGTTCTCCTGTACCTTTCTCTACTCCCAGCTCGTTCCCACGTCTGTCCTGGAAGTGAAATCCGACTTGGGTCACTTCTTCAGACAAGCGGTTGATTATAGCCTGAAATTCATCCGTATTTTCCCCTCTGTCCTTCTCAAGCTTTAAGGACCCCAGTGAGTCCAGAGAAACAGCCGCCGCGAGGCAGCAAGAGGGTGGGTGTTGATTTTGTCAGTGAGAAGGAGGTATTTGACATTTTCACAAAAATGCAACATTTTGACTACAAGGTGGCCGAAGAGGGGTTGTTTTCCCCACGCTCCCCACCCTTTCTCCCTTCCCCCTCCCTCTCCTTCCTTACTCCTTTTTGGAAAAGAGCCAGGTGTACCAAAAATATCGTCAGGTCACTGTTCTTGATCAGGTTAATTTAGAAAATGGAACCTCAGCGAAAGAAGCTATTAGCTAAATCTCAACCCACAGCAGGCAAAATTCCCTGGATCTATACCTTTAAAAAAGAAAAGGAACAAGAACAAAAGATGTTATGCGAGTGAAAAAGAGTAATGAAATTCTTAAAGGCCTAAGCTGATATTAATACTTTCATTGCTTCCACACCATTCCTCACAATATTTTAAGTTAACAGTTGAAACATGGGTGACATTGACACTTAAATTTAGCCTGGTAAGAAACTTGGATGGGGCAGAAAATAGACATGGGAAGATAAGATAAGAAAGCTGGCCCATTTGTGTTGGGGGGGGGATTAAAATTTGCAGTTTTTAAATCCCTGGATACTTAAAAAAAAAAAAACCCTGAAAATATGTGATTTAATCATCAAACTGCTTCTCTTTCCAGTTCAGATGTTGAATCAATTTTAATAAAAGAATGTCTGCATGAAGTGCCCAACTCCTAAGTATGGAACTTGGTGAATTGCACACACTCGAATATATGTACCCATGTAATTATCATCTAAATTATAGAATATTTTAAATACCCCAAAAGACTCCAGGCCCCTTTCCAACAAATATCCTCCACTCTTCCCACCTTAGATTAGTTTTCTTTGTTCTCAAATTGCATGTAAATGGGCTCACACAGCCCATTTGCTCATGTCTGTGGTCATGGGATTCATCTATTCAAATACCCATTAGTCAATGTAATAACGTAATGGCCAGTCAGTAAGGAGTGTGTCATCTGTGTAGGTCAAGAAACAGACAGCAGAAAGCTTCGCCTTCCTCTGAAATGTTTTTCCCCTCTGAAAGCTCTCCAGCGTTTCATTGTCGGGGTAATTTTGTGATTGTGAGTTAGTAAACAAAGTGAAATTAACCTACCTCTGATAACTGTGAGTGACCTAATTTTCCTGATGCGTTTGAGGGCCAGTGTCACCGGGAGCAGAAGCCACAAGCTGCTTCCGTAATTGGATTCTATTTCCTACTTGCCATTTCATCCTCTAAGACCTAGTAGTAGTCAGTGCTCCTGGCCTCTTCATAAAGAATGACCCTGAACTTGAGGGAAAGAGGAGATGGCATCCAGTCAGTTCTATTCTCAGACAGGCAAGCACTTCCTGCAGCAGCCTGTCAAGTGCACTTCCAATTCTGTTTGAAAGTGAAGTGCTCATTTTGCATCAAATGTAGCAGGCTGTGCTTTGTCCCACCCAGAGCAATTTACTCTGAACGGAGAGAGAGAGCGGAGCCCACCTGCAGAATCCCGTGGTCCTGTTTACCTCTGGTACTCCAGCATCTTCTCAACAGTCAGCTCTCACAGATGACGAAGGTGGTGCAGCCACCTGATGATTTGTACCGCCTGCCCCTGACAGAGTAGCAGGGATCGCTGGTACTGGACATGGATAAATTAGAGGTTGTGGACACATTATTATCTGAAATTCAAAAATTAGTATTAAATAATAAATTGAACCTCAAACTAAGGAAGACAGCATGAAGATAAAAGTCATCCTCCCTGAATTGCCTTAGTGCCACTCAAATGAACTGACTCAGTAACTCCCAAAAATAACTGAAAGGAACTGCAGTCTTTAGAATAATTAAGAAATCATAATAATGCCTGACACTGGCAGGATGCATTCCTTTCTCCTGCATACCCTATATCATGTGAATGGCAATGCCAACTCCGAAGAAGAGAACACACATGATTAGTTTTACCTACAGCCTAGACATGATTTTGTAGAGAATTCATCCCAAATAGAATCTTTTTTAAAAATGTATTTATTTCAAAGGTGGAGAGAGAGTGGGCACAAGAGGATCCTATTACTCTAATTTGCTGATTCAATCCTCAAATGCCTGTAATGGCGGCTGGGGCCAGAGCCAGAAAGTGGGATGCAACTCAGGCCTCCCATGTGAATGGCACAGATCCACACACTTGAGTCACCTGCTACCTTGCAGGACCTATGCTGATGGAGAGCTAGGACCAGGTATGGGAGCCAGGAATAAAACACAGACATCGGATGAGGGGGGCAGGTGTTTTACTTAACCGGTAGGTAAACACCAGCTTCCGGAGAAGGACAACTTAGGTGCACAGTAACACCTGTACATGCTCCATCGTAGCTTTTCAATGTTTTAGAAGATCTAATTATTTAATTGAACAACAGAATATATATAGAGAGGGAGGATATACAGAGAACTCTTCCAATCTCCTGGCTCACTCCTCAGAGGGTCACTATGGTCAGTGCTGGGCCAGGTCAAAGCCGGGAGCCCAGAGCTGCTTCTGGATCTCTTGTGTGGCCTCAATACTCGGGCCATCTCCCACTGCTTTCCCAGATGCATTAATAGGAAACTGCATCACAAGTGGAGCAGCTGGGACCAGAACCTACAACCGTATGGAATGCCAGTGTCCTGGGTGGTGGCTTTGTTCTTTAAGGCACAATGCTAGCCTGTAATTTAAATTTTAATTTCATTTGTTTGAGAGGGGGGAGAGAAGGGGATAGAGAGAGAAAGAGCAAGAGCAAGCTACCATTCATAGATTCACTCTCCAAAGGTCTGTGATGGCCAGAATGGATCAAATTTGTAGCTGGGAGCCAGGAACTCAATATAAATCTATGACCTGAGTGACAAGGATCCAATTGCTTGGACCACAATAACTGCTCCCCCACCACTAGTTCTATACTAACAGAAAACTGAAATCCAGAGCCAGAGCTGGGACTTGAATCCTGGCACTCCGAGGTGTGTGGAGAGCATATCCTTTGGGAGGCCAAACCTCTATTTTTACCAAGAGCTTCTTGAAAAAAAAAAATAAAAGAATAAAGGAATAAATTAGATAACATGTCTTTGCATGGGCAAAACTCGGCAGTACTCTTATTAATAAATGCTTAGCAGGTAAAGGGGATAAGCTGTGGGTGTGGGCAACAGACTGGATCTCAGATGCATAATGCTTAGTGAAAAAATGTCAGCTCCCAAAGCCTACATACTACAGGACAGCATGAGTAGGACATTTGCAAAATAACAAAACTATAGAGTTCAGGACAGATTGTTGGGGGCCAGGGACAGGAGGAGGAGTCTGAGCATAAAAGGGTAGCAAGGGGGAGGTTCCTTGGTAACGACAGGTTTCTGCAAGTTGATTATTGCACTGGTTACACAGATGTGTGCATGGATAGAATTGCGTAGAACTACAGACACACACACAAATACATGCAGATGCTCAGACTTGAATGTGTCCCCAAAAGTGCTTGCTTTGGAAAATGAAAGCCCAATGCAGCAGTGTCGGGAGGTGTTAAGGTCATGAAGACAGCGCTGTCATGAACAGATCAACAGGACTATAGAGATCTCTTGTGGGCGTGAGGTAACTTTTGCTGTCTGCTGTGGGCCGATTCAGCGAGACGCTCCCCATGTGCTGGTACTGCAATCTTGGATTTCTGAGCTTTGTAAATTACGCAGGCTTGTATATTTCTTCGTAGAAGTATGAACCAGATCAAGGCGAGCATGTGCTGTTGAGTGCATGTAAACATTTCCAGAAACAGAACCAGGTACGTAATGTGCTTAACAGTGTCCTACCAACATCAGTTTCCTGGTTCCTTCTGTTGTTACAGAAGATGCTGTTTGTAGGGAGCTAGATCAAAAATGGAGCAGCTAGGGCTCAAAATATTGCTGATATCGGAAACTGATATTGCATGCAGTGGCTTAATTCACTATGCCACAAGGCCAACTGCTTGATGTGCTATTTTTTAAAAAATCTCCTATGAATCTACAATTATTTCAGAATAAAAAGTTTAAAAAATCCTTCAATCAGTGTCTCATTAATAATACTTTCTGCTGATGACAAGAGCTTTCATTGGCTGATTTTTCTTAAGGGCAATTAACTTTACCCTGCCGGGTATTTTATGGGCAATATTTTAATTAAGGGCTGATACTTTTCAATTATATTTCCTTTTGATAGTTCCAAGTGCGTGTTTTTTTTTTTTTTTTGAATGTGGAAAACAATGCTTGGAACGTCTCCTTGTCTGAGTGTGGATTTCATTTTGCAAATGGCCAGTTATGGCCAGGAGTCAAACATGATAAATAGTGACCAAGCTGGCTAGAACGTTTTTGGAGGCAAAATAATAGCATCCTCAGAAGCCTCAGCACTGTTGTTGCTGATGTGCTCCCAGGCATCTGCCTAGAAGGATGTGCTCATTTACACACGCAGGAATGATGAAACTTTGAAAAAAACTTGCCTCCTTTCTACAGTCATGCCTTCAAGATGGTTTCTGGAAATGGCTTATTTTTTGAAAATGGTGTATTAACAAACATCTCCAGGGTAGCAACTTCTTAATCTTGTTCTAACAAAGCGGTACCTACTACCTTACTTGGTTTATTTTTTGGAACTATTAAAAGTGAAATTTGTATTAACTCTGGACGAGGTTGTTAACTCCCTTACTCCCTCTGCCACAGGGTGGCTCAATCAGTTCTACTACTAGTTAAGTGGCTGCAATGAGGAACCCAGTCTCCAGCGAGGAAACGTGTGTTCAGCCTTCATGTGGCTCGGGTTTAACGTACACCCAGGGTCTGAGAGCTGGCTGGCCTGCCCGTCCGTGCACAATGATGTCAAGGCAGATTAACCGCCCTCGCAGGCAGCTGCCTCGTGCCTGAGTTTCAGACAAGTTTCCAACCCCGACGGCCAGTGTTTTAGCCATCATGCTTGTTCTTTTCCTTGAATGTTTTACTGCTTTACGATTTTATTTCCACTAGGAATTGTGGAGTTTTAAATATTATTAGCGGTTCACCACTTTTGCACACATGTGTCCTATTATTTTTGGAGATTTATAGGTGGAGAATGAAAGCGGCCCTTTTATTCCAGCAGTTCGTGCACCTGTTTATACGCATGTGCCTCTGGCGATGTGAAGAGGCCGGAAGGGAATGCACAGGGTCTCGCTGAAGCACAAGTAGATTATAGCAATCAAACAAAAACTTCTAGAAAAATCTCTAGCAATTACTATTTACTTCTTGATATGCTTAAAACACAATTTATCATTTAAGAAAAAGTAACTTATAAGAGGCCCACCCTTCCAGAAATTCCTTTCTTAAAAAAAGACAATTTATTTATTTATTGGGAAGGTATAATCTCAGAGGGAGTGAGAGACTCTTTCATGCACTGGCTCGCTGCACCAATGGCTGGGCTAGGATGAAGACAGCTGCTGGGAACTTTAGGTTTACCAAGTAAATGGCAGGGTCCAAGCACGTGGGTCGTCTTCTGCGGCAGTCCTAGATGTATCAGTGGGGAGCTGGGTTGGAAGTAGAGCAGCTCAGACTTGAACGAGAATTCTTTGCTGTTGTTGTTAAGATTTACTTATGTTGGGGCTCAGTGCAGTAGCCTAGTGGCTAAGGTCCTCACCTTGCAAGCGCTGGAATCCCATAGGGGTGCCGATTCATATCCTGGCAGCCCCGCTTCCCATCCAGTTCCCTGCTTGTGGCCTGGGAAGGAAATCGAGGATGGCCCAAAACCTTGGGACCCTGCACCCGCATAGGAAACATGGAGGAAGTTCCTGGCTTTGGATCGGCTCAGCACCGGCTGTTGAGGCTACTTGGGGAGTGAATCAATAGACGGAAGATCTTCCTCTCCGTGTCTCCTCTTGCATTCAAGGCAAGGACTTTAGTCACTGGGCCATGCTGCTGGGCCCTATTTTCTTATTTCTTGAAAGACAGAGTTAAGAGAAAGGGGTGAGGGAGGATGTCCCCCACCCGCTGGCTCATACCAGAAGTGCCTTCAACAGCCAGGGCTCTTTACTCGACCGTGTCCACAACTTTGTCCGCGGTTTCTGTAAAGGGGAATGGCATTTGGCATGGCAGCTAAGCTGGGTGCTCTTGTCCTGTGTCCAGGTGTCTGTCATGGAGTGGTGGCTGCGCTCCTTATCCCAGCTTCCTACAGAGGTAGACCCTGGGAGTGGCAAGGGATGGCTCAAGCCACTGAGCTCCTCCTTCTATGGGAGACCTTGGTTGATTTTCTGGCTCTGACTTGGGCCCCTGTTTTGGGGCCATTGCTATCATCTGGCAAATGAATCAAAAGATGGCGCTGCTCCTCTCTGTTCTCTTTTTTTTCTGTTTCTCTGCCTCTCAAAAAAGTAAGAAAAAAAAAGTCAATAGAATATTCAAAAATCGAACACTTTATTGTGAAGTACTATAAAAAGTAGTAAATTTGGGGGGCTGGCACCATGCAGCAGCAGGCTATCTCTCTGCTCTGGAGCACCCCAGCATCCCATGCAGGTACTGATTCATGTCCCGGCTGCTCTGCTTCCCATCCAGCTCCCTGCCTGTCGCCTGGGAAAGCAGTGGATGATGGCTCAAGTCCTTGGACCCCTGCACCCACGCAGGAGACCCAAAGAAAGCTCCTGGCTCCTGGCTTTAGATCAACTCTGCTTTGGTCATTGTGGTCATTTAGGGAGCGAACCAGCAGATGGGTTTCAAATAGATGCTTTTCAAATAGAAAAAAAAAAAAAGAAATTAAAAAAAAATAGCCAAATTTGGGAATTTGCTATTCGATTCTTGGACCTCTGTAGCACGGCGTGACACAAGGGTTAAATAAAATGCAAATAGAATCATAGGAAGACAGTCTTAATGATCCGTTCTCGCTTTTTTTTTTTCTTTTTGTACATCTTGCATGTTGTGATGAAGAGAAGAAAGACATCTGATTGTTGATGGGGGAAATGTATTCATTAAAATATCATTTGATATGCTCCGATGAAATACGAGCTAATTAATGTCAGCCCATAGAGGAATAACTGTGGGGGAGGAGAGGGAAGGAATAGACATAATGCAGGGAAATAGGGTGAACGGAAGAATAGAACGTGACAGTGCGTGGTGATTTCAGAAAGCAGTAACCTCAGCACTCAGCAGACAGTGGGAAGCATGTGAAGTTGCCAGGGGACACTCCCAGCCTGCTCACCCACACCGGGGTGTGAGGGGGCAGGGGGCTGCAGGCTGGATCCACTCAGCCGCGTAAGTGGTACTCTGCCCTCCCAGTGTGTTTCTGGTAAACTGACGCCTGCGTGGAACATGTCCATGGACTTGGGCCATTTTCCGAGTGAGGAGATGAGAAGGGTGACTTTAGAGGCAGGCATCAGGCACGCACAGCTGCTCTTCATTTCTGCCCAGATCCATGGTGTGGTGGGAGGGAAGGAAGGTGTGGGGGAGCCGGGTGGATGAGGTGAAGGAGAGGGTGAGCTGGGCAGAGCGGGGGAAACATCCGAGGACTCACGGTGATGCCAGGCACAGTCATGGCGCCACACTGCCTCTCTGCACGTGGCACCCCAACGTCTTTGCTGCTCCGCTTCACCTGCTAGACACACCCCCCAGCAACCTCACAGCTAGGGAGCCATCTTTCTTGCTGCTTTGCTTCCATGAACCCAGGCTCAAGTGTTTTAGAGTCATCTTCCTTCATTGCTTTGATCTTTACCTCCGGTCATCCACCGTAGCTGCTCAGTGCCTCTCCTCTCCAACTATTCTCAGAAAGTGGGCGTCTGTGACTCTGCATGGACCTCTGAAGTGCTTTTCTCCTCGGTTTCTCTCAGCTCTGGTCTCCCTGTTGTTCATACATTCTGCAGATTCACTTTCCGAAAAGCTGCTTAGCACGCCATGCTTCTGCCAGGGAGGGAAAGTGGCTGTGTTACAGGTGACAGGATGACGTCCTAAGTTCTCCTTAGATCCGGATCTTTCACCGTCCCAGCAGATGCTGCCGATTCCTAGGTTTTACACTGTTGATGATGTTACTTTCTGTGCTGGTAGTCTTTGCTCCCAGGATTATCAGCATCCTATAGAAACCCAGCTGAGGTTTTTGCCGTCTCCATAAATATCATTAGGATGTGGTTAACATGTATGCAATATCTTCGGCTAGGACCTGTGCTAAGGACGTTATGTAAAGTAGTTCATGTAATTCTCGCTGCTTTCCTATACGATGCATTCTCGTTTTTCAGAGGGGAGAGCTAAACCAGGAAGAGGCTCTGCAACTTGTCACTTTCACATAAGCAAAATCATCATGGATGAACTAAGATTGGAGCACAGGAGGCCTGGTGCCAAAGCCTGGACTCACTGCCCTTGCTCACCCTTGCCAGTGAAGGATTGCCCCCGCCCAACCCCAGTTCCTGATCATGTATTGTGTGTACCCCTTGAAGAGGCAAGTGTGAATTCCTACTCTGCTTTGGGGAAGTGCCCGTGTACACTGCGTGCACTTTAAGCAGCCACTGAATTTTAACCGGTTTAAAAGTACAACCACACCTTGTAATTAATTCGTTGTGTAATTCCTTGAGTGTAGTTACTGTTTAAAAAATGTTTCCTGGGCACATGGACTAATCTACCAAGTGAGCAGAGTGAACGTAACTTTGGGGCTGAGTGGCCTTGTCTGCTTATCCAGGGAGGAAGCAGCAAAGACAAACCAAACCAAAGAAACAGAAGACAAACCTGTGCTCACTGTAGGTTCCAACTGAGCAGAGCTGCACTGTCCAGCTAGAGGCCAGGCTGGCATAATTCACATCTTCACATGTCTATGGATTGGTCTTACTGAACGAAAGCCATAGACCAGCATAGATGTACCAGAGAGAAAGTTCTTTTCGCTGTATCTGTGTACAAGGCTTTCTATTCAAATTGAGAAAAAGCTTCATGTGTTTTATTTATTTGAAACTCGGAGTCTAAGAGAGAGAAGGGAAGAGAGAGTGCCTCCTTTTGCTGCTTTATTCCCCATTTGGCCACAGTAGTCAGGGATGAGCAGGATGAAGTCAGGAGCCAGGAACCAGGAGCCTCTTCTAGGTCTCCCCCGTGCATGGCAGGGGCCCAGGCACTTGCGTTGTCCTCTGCTGTTTTCCAAGGTGTTCTAGCAGGCAGTTGGATTGCAAGTGGAACAACCAGGGCTTGGACTGGTGTCCACAGAGAATTCCATTATCACAGGTGACTGCATTAGCCACTGTGCCGTAACAGCTACCAAGCTTTTAGTTGGTCACAGTGTTGATTTGAGCCAAATAAACAAAAACGATGCTTATCCGCTCACAAATCAATCATTGCAAATAATCAGCTCGTGGATGCCGCGTGAGCACATTCTGTTGGTTGTGTCCACAGAATCTGGGGAACAGATGTCACATTGCATTTGTGCGATATATTTCCATATTCACCTCCTATGTGCCAAGAAGGCGTAGCTGCACACCAGTGTTACTAGATATGTGGCTGTGCTGCTGGGGCTGGGACGACACACAAGGTTGTTGAATGAATAATTCACACCAACGAATGTAATACATCATAGAAGCGTGAGAGATTCTCTTAAAGAGACAGTAGAAAGGAGGAGAGGAGAATCTGTGACGTTCCACACAGCCAGTTAACTAGGACACATCATGGCTATGTTGTTTGCTCCACTGTCTCCTAAGATTTGCCCCAGAGAATTCAGATAAATTTGTGGATCTGGTGTTTGGATGACTGAATTATTTTTTTCTTTTCTACATTAATTAGCTACTCTGAAACTGTGTTTAAGTGATCACAGTGTTTTTGGTCTTAAAAACCTAGACAGCGTAAGTCTGTGGGTTAGGTGAATGAAAACTGAAATCCAGGGTAGAGAAAAAGCCGGAAACTCTTGTGGAGTTTTCAAGTTTGGTGCTGCTAGCAGACGACCCGTGGTTGATGTTGCAGATCGTCTTCATTGATGCCATCCACAGCCACGAGTGCGTGGAAGAGACCGGCTGGCCATGCCATATCTGAGATCTTGGTCCTACTGGAGGGAGACTGGGCAGCCCAGCCAGCTCTGCTCCTTTTGTTTCTTTCGGAACTTTTTAGCATCTGAATCTCCTGCTGGACTTGTAGAACGCAGCCTGCTGGGCCCCACTCCTGGACTGGGTCCAAGATCCTCCAGTTCTAACAAGTGCTCCCTGCTGCTGCTGGCTTGGGAGTCCCACTGGAGAACCAGCGCACAGAACACACAGTGAGGCCTGGGGTGAAAGGGCAGTGCGTCCGTCATTGTCCTCAGAGCAGTTTCTGGTCCCTGACTCTTTGTGCCCACACCCTTCCCTCAAGTTGTGGAAGGCAGGGTGTTTGTCCTAGCAGTTGAGCTGCCTTGCAATGCATGCGTCCCACTCTGGTGTCAAGTCCCGACTGCCTCTGATTCCAGAGACTTGGTAATGCAACCTGAGACATGCAGGGGATGATGGCTCAAGTTCCCCCTTTCCTCCTTTGTAGGAGACCCGGATCAACACCCGGACCTGTTTGTGGGAGAACCTGGCTTCAGCCTGGTTCAAGCGCCCCAGCGTGGCAGGAATTTGAGGAGTGAACCAGCAGATGGGAGATCTGTCTTTTGTTAGCTCTCTGCCTTTCAAATAAATACACAAGGAAAAAAATTTGGAAACTTTAGCAAAAGGGATGTCTTTTCCATAACCTGAGACTCTCCTCCATCTTGCGAGCACTGGTTCACTTGGCTCACGCGTCAAGGGGGACTTTATCTGCAAGTCCACCGGGACAGCCACCTAGCGAGGCCTCCGGCTAATGGCCTGAGGCTTCAATCACCAACCAGTGAGGAGCTAAATCATGGGAGTAAGCCAGGCGTGGATCTTTTCCGCAGAGACTTGAGAGCCATGTGGAAGAGGAGAGCTAGGGAATCCAAGAAAGTTGCGTTCACATCTCTGATCCAGAGAAGCTACATCATGCATGTTGTATGGAATGGCTAAGTGTGGGGATCATTTGTTACACAGCAATAGATAACCGATAAAAGTTATTACCTTCCCTCCTAGGTACTGGGCAGTAAGAGCCTAGCAGGAGACACCTTAATGTAGCTTGCTGGGTACTGTAATCAGTTCCGAAGTCTCTCTCCCTGGGGCTTTAATTTACCAATTTTGTAGCTGGAGTATCTTTTTAAAATAGGAACCTTCACTTAGAACTCTATTGCTCATTCTCAGGAGCTGTTTGCCTTTTAAAGACAGTTTTAAGAAAAGCAAAATCCCAAATGGATAAACAAAAAGATTCCTCCTGGATACAGCTATACTCCTAAGTATCTAAGTATTGTGTTTATAAAAGATGCATTTATTTATCACACATACACATAGACTTTCCATCCGCTGGTTCACTCTTGAAATTAACGCAACAGCCAGGTCTGAGCTAGGCTGAAGCCAGGAGCTAAGAACTCCATCCTGGGCAAGGGCTCGAGCACTTGGGCCATTAACTTGGCTTTCCGGGCACAATAATGGGAAGCTGGATTGGAAGCAGAGCACTTGGAATTAAACCATCACCTCAGTATGGAATGCTGGCGTTGTCAGGGGCGATTTAACCCTCTGTGTCACAGTGCTGGCTTTTGTAATGAACATTTAGCCAATTAATATCTCTCAGAAGCTAAATATCTACAAGCATGTAAGAGCTACAATATGCTCACCTATAACATGAGATTATATACTTAAAGGAGGCACTTCAAATTCACAAATGATAACTGTCACAGCAGAGGATGATATTAAGTAGATTTTTTGTTTTCATTGTAGAGGAGACCAGGGGAAATACACCTCATGTTTTCCATTTTGTCAACTTATCTTGAGACACATTCATTAGTGCAAGTCAGAAGCAAAATTCCATCATCACAGACAAATAGATTATTAGGTTTTTAAAATTTTGTAATGATCACACGACTTTTGTGGATTCAAAGCTGGATAATCTAGATTTTAATAGACTAATTTATCTGGAGGTAAAGTTACAAATCATTCACTTAAAACTTGGCCCTGTGCCCACATTCTAGAAGCACCCTGGGGGGCTCTGTATCCCACGGCTAATGTCTACACGGAGTGAATTTCTGAACATAATTTATGTAGATGAAGTGTGCAGAATGTTTTTATTTGTTCTACATCTCACTGTCTCACCTCTCCATGAACTTCCCAAACCCAGATCTACTCCAAATATTCTTCCTCCCCTTCTCCACACTTCCCTCCAACGTGTTTGCTTTGGCAACTTCCATGTTCTAACAAACAATTCTCCCAAGGAAATCAATCACTCTTGCACCCAAAGAGAAATCCTGGACACTCAGTGCGATGACAAAATGAAACATGTTTGAGACAAACCATGTGTGCCTGTGTGTCCGGGATTATGTTATTTGCTCAAGGAACATACTCCTAATGTGGTTGGCTTCTGTTACCCCCTCGTGACTGCAACTTTCATTGTCTTGTGGAATTTATGCTTTCAGAAGCAACCGCTTGGATTCATGGAAGGGAACAGTTTTGGAATGTGGAGCCTGGGGGATTCACTGGGTAACGTCATCCCAGCCTCCTTTTTAGGCGAATCTGGCTCAGAAAAGGGCACCAGGTGTTTGAAGGATTGTGCGGATCGGAGCAGGCATGGTGGCTCAATTGGCTAATCCTCTGACAACAGGCGTAGGCACCTCATATGGATACTAGTTCATATCCTAGCTGCTCCACTTCCCATCCAGCTCCTTGCTATGGCCAAGAAAAGCAGCAGAGAATAGCCCAAAGCCTTGGGACCCTGCACCTCCATGAGAGATGCAGAAGAGGCTCCTGACTTCTGGCTTCAGCTTAGCTCGGCTCTGGCCAATGGGGTCATTTGGGGAGTGGATGGAAAATCTTTTCTGTCTCTCCTTCTCTCTTTAGATCTCCCTTTCCAATTAAAATGAGTAAGATCTTAGGGGAAAAAAAATGACAGGGATCTCTTATGTTTTGAAAGCTATTTGGTTTATCAGTCATTACTGGGGAAGAAATACTTTCTGGCCGTTCCATCAGGCCATGCCATGTTAAAACAACAGCAACAACAACAACAACAACTTTCTTGATGTTCTGAAGTCCAATAAGGTAAGTAGCATTCACACAATATATTGTACAGTTTATAAATAGTCAGAAGCTTCTGGGGTCTGGCAGCATGGCCTAGCAGCTTAAGTCCTTGCCTTGAATGCACCAGGATCCCATATGAGCGCTGGTGTGTATCCCAGCAGCCCCATTTTCCATCCAGCTCCCTCCTTGTGGCTTGGGAAAGCAGTTGAGGATGGCCCAAAGCCTTGGGACCCTGCACCTGCATGGGAAACCCGGAAGAGTTCCTGGCTCTTAGCTTCGAATCGTCACAGCATCGGCCGTGTGGTCACTTGGAGAGTGAATCATCGGATGGAAGCTATTTCTCTCTGTTTCTCCTCCTCTCCCTATATTTCTGACTTTGCAATAAAAATAAATAAATAAACCTTAAAAATAAATAATCAGAAGCCTCCCAACACAGAAATGATCAGTGTTCTAAGAGATGAAAATGCTAATTACCTTGGTTCGACCATTTTGCATTGCATATGTATATTCAAGCTGATGCCACACTGAGCAATAAATATGTACACTTAATTATGTACCAATTGTACAATTGCAAACATGTGCACTTTTTATGTATCAGTAAAGAATCAAAGAACAAAGAGTTTTTCATGAGGCCTTCATCAGATATTCAAAGTGTTTGACCTTGAGTAGGTTAAACTACCGCCTGCAATGTTGACCTTCTCATGTGGGCATAGGTGCTAGCCTGGCTGCTCTGCTTCCAAGCCAGCTTCCTACTGGTGCATCTGGAAAAGCAGCGGAGCTCGGCCCAAGTCCTTGGGCCCCTGCACCCATGTAGGAAACTCTAATGGAGTTCTCGAGTCTTAGCTTTGGTCTGGCCCAGTCCTGGCCACTGTGGCTAATCTCTTTCTCTCTTTTTCTGTGACTCAACTTTTCAAGAAAAAAAAAAATGAATCTTAAGTAGTGGGGGGGGAGGGTTGAGAAATAGAAGTACTGATATGAGCAGTTCCACCGTCAATGTATGAGACCCAGTGGAAGGAAGAAACCCATCAGCTCTTCTGTTCTAGCCTAGGATTGCCCCAGCTGAGGGCCAGCGCCAGGCCCGCAGGGTGTTAAATCCGGAGGGCCCTGGGAAACTCAACTCTGTGGAAGTCTGATTTGTTTGACTATATCTCATCAGTCTTAGATTTCTTCCCTCCCCCCCCCCCATTGACAAATATCCTAAATAAATGTTCCCTGCCTGGTATCTAATATATTCAAAATTAAAGCTATCCATGGCTATCATTATGGCTGATGGAATAACTCAGCCTCCACGAAGGTGCGTGATGAAATCTACCCTTATGTGGTAGAAATTTTAGATTGAAAGAAAGGTGAGGTCAGAATGAATGTGTTGAAAAAAATTACAAATGTTTCACCCAATAAGAAGAATATTGACCCTCAAGATTTTAGGGTTTCCTGGATTGATCCTAAAGGAACGGAACTGAAAATTCCATATTATCTTCCCCTAGAGATACTTGGGTGCCCACTATGTGTGTAATGAGGTAAGACCCTCAAAGACGTGCAAGTACCTGGCAAGATGGGGAGCCTTTTTTGGCCAGGGTGATTTGTACATTCGTAATGTCATTCATTCTTGGGTCACACAAAATCATCAGCTAAAAATCAGTATTTTATAGATTTACTGAATTTTAAGTCCTGCCTGTGGTTGCATTGGCAGGGCCAAAACAAATGATTTTGTGGGTTTTTCATATGGCTCATGGGCCAGATATTTCCCACCCTTGATCTAGGCCGATGATTTGAGATCAGCTTTGTAGCTTAGTAAACTCTTATTTCTGGAGATACGTAATCTCCCTGAATCTCAGGGTCCTCATTTGCAAAATGGGCAATAGTCAGGTATACCTCACTGGTGTCTTATGAAATTGTATAATACAATGCAGGCAAAAGACTGGCTTAGGATGTAGGCTAAGTCTCTTAGCTGCTGTCATCATTACCTTATCATTGAGCTATGGTGCTTCTCCAGCCAGATGTGTTGGGAACCTAGTTCTCAACGCAATAGTGCCTGCCATAGACGTTTTAGGGACGTGGGGGTGGGGCGCTGCCTACTTCCCTACAGATTAACACTGTTTGGGGAGTGGCTTCTTCGTCAGAGGTCACATTGAGTCCCCCCTGCCCATGTGACACCTTCTGCCAGGTCAGGGCACAGCAAGGACCTCCTCAGATAGCAGCACCTGCATCTTGCACTTCCTGTCTTGGAAATGTACAGAAATGAGTTTCTGGTTTTCATCAATTACCCACTCTAGTATTTTGCTATAGCATCACAAAATGGACCAAGATGCACTGCTAACAAAGTAACATGCTTAGGCAGGCCCCCCCATGTAATCTATACTATTCCAAAGTAGCTTATGCTGCTTCAGAGAGGTAAGCTTACAAAGATGGCAAGAGTAAGGGCTCTTGAACTGTTTAAAGAGGAATAGGGGGTCATAAGATAGGAAAATAGAGGAAACTTCAAAAATGAGGCCTTTAGCTAACCATGAGGGCAGGACGACAATGGCCTGCCCTCAGCTGCCATGCCCTGACACAGCTGTGCCTCTTATTGACCAAGCATCTGTGTTCCTGACCCCTGGTGCTGCGTTAGAGCTTTGAACCTCCGTGTGATGAAATGTGGGGTGGACACTCTGGAGGGAAGATCATAGGGATGGGGCCCTGTGCTGGGGTTAGTGTCCTTGCAAAACAGAATGAAACTTGGGCTCCCTCTCTGTGCTCTGTGAAGACACAGCAAGATGGGAGCTGACAGCAAGCCAGGAAGAGGACCCTCACCAGGAACCCATCTGTCTTCTAGATCTTCCAACCCCAAGAACTGTGACAGATAGACACCTGTTGTTGGTTAAGCTTCTCAGTTTGGGCCAGCGTTGTAGCACAGTGGCCGTTCGCTGCCTGTGGCACCAGTACCAACCAGTTCTGGCTGCTTCACTTCCAGTCCAACTCCTTGCCAAATACACCTGGGAAAGTAGCAGAAGTTGGTCCTTGGGAAACCTGGAAGAAACTCTCGGCTGTTGGTTTTAGCTTAACTCAACTCAAACAATTGTGGACACTTGGGTAGTAACTCAGTGAATGGAAGAATGGCTCTGTCAACTGAGTAGCAAAAAGAAAAAGAAAAGGCCTCGAGGTGTATTGTATTTGCTGCAGCAGCTCCAGCTGAGTGAGACACTTGGCTTGGAGGGTGGGAGATGGGGGTGGCAGACTCCAGAATTCTCAGCCCTGCCCCTTCCACGTAAGCTGTCTGCTTTGCTTACTGGACTCCGCTGGTGTGCTGGTGTGTTCTTGACTGGCAAGAGCCAAGAGTCCTGTTTTGACTGGGGTCACTAAGTCAAGGAAATCTGAGTGGGAACTATTGAAAGTATTCTCCTCTTTGGTTCCAAAGAATTTAAACTCCTCAGCAATGTTTTTTTTTTTTTCTTCTCCCTCTCTCTCTGAAATGTTTGCTTTCCTTAGTCTGTTCATTTCTGCCATCATTCTCAAAATAATGCAAAGTGAAGGCATTTTTTCTTTACCAGATCATTCCTTTTCTGTTTTATTTTTTAAAATTTATTTATTTTTATTGGAAAGTCACATATACAGAGATGAGGAGAGACAGAGAGGAAGATCTTCCATCCGATGATTCACTCCCCAAGTGAGCGCAACGGCTGATGCTATGAGGATCCGAAGCCAGGAGTCAGGAGTTTCTTCTGGGTCTCCCATGCAGGTGCAGGCTCCCAAGGCTTTGGACCGTCCTCGACTGCTTTCCCAGGCCCCAAGCAGGGAGCTGGATGGGAAGCGGGACAGCTGGGATTAGAACTGGCACCCTTATGGGATCCCGGGGTGTTCAAGGTGAGGACCTTAGGCACTAGGCTACTGTGCTGGGTTCTCCTTTTCTGTTTTAAATTCAGAGCTATGCATCCCCAATTTAAAAAAAAAAAAAAACAACCACCAACTCCTTCTTTTCAATTCGCAGTCATTGATGGTTTGATTTTCAGTTGGAGGAGTGCAGGTGACAGAATCAGACAGATGAAAATCAGCATTACTAAGTCATTAAGATCATGACAATTAATTAAGGAATGACAGAAACTACACAAGCAAAGGGAGCGTGAGCTTCAAGAGGTTCATGGAAAATGCATTA
The DNA here is from genome assembly GCF_017591425.1 of Ochotona curzoniae. Lineage (NCBI taxonomy): Eukaryota > Metazoa > Chordata > Mammalia > Lagomorpha > Ochotonidae > Ochotona > Ochotona curzoniae. The sequence goes on from NW_024466307.1 coordinate 19,970,459, forward strand.
TAGGAAAACTGTATGTGAATTTCACAACGTTTTGGCAGCAGCAGACACCTACGATTGCGATTCCGCTTTTCACAAACTTAGTGAAACAGAAGGGAAGCTGTTCTCCAGCATTCCAACGGGGTGAGATGAGTCCTGATTCCCAGGGATGCCCTTGGCGTGCTGGTTCCTGGGACTGGGCTTGCTCCTGGAAGCTACCTGTTGCTTGGTCCACTGCTGTTTTCCTTGTCGCTTCAGATTCTGTTTCCTATGCAGGCTTGACTCTCAGCTTCCACTCGGGACTCTTTCTTCTGTGATGGGTCAGTGGTTTTTCTACCTGCTCTGACTCAAGCCTGCGCAGGGTCACTTCCCACAGAAGGTCCTGGGTAGGGGGCACCCTGGGGCACTCTCCAAGGACAGTCCTGGCCCTGGGCGACTTGTCGGGATACGTCAGTGGGATGGAGTATTGGTTGAGAAGGCCAGGACTAAATCACCGCCCCTGGCTTTTCCTCATCTCAACTGCTGTTATCTCTACCAGTTAGGGCACTTGGGGTGTAGTTTTCGGTAAACATTAAAAAAATTAGATGCTGGTGCCTGCAGTTCAAGGAGGTTTGCTATGCATGACCTCTCATTGGTCCACCAACTTGACCCGACCTCATCGTGCATGGTTTTCCCTAGACAGTGACCAGTGGTTGTACACTTTCCAGACAGACCCCAACCACGGTACCATTCAAAGTGAGTCCACGGTGGCGGGCCAGCGTTGGGAGGCAGAATGCGGCCGGATGTGCACAGGCGGGCGCCCCCTCGTATTGATGCGGGCTTTGCTGCCGGGTCCCTTGGGCTCTGGCGTTCCCGCTATTTCATTTTTTGCTGGCTGGGCTAGGAAAGGACGCGCGTTCCCCTTCTCATTCTGCCCAGGCATCATGCGCTATGGCTGTGTACTGCGCGCCATCTGCAGAAGAATGGCCTTGGGAAGAGCTGCTTGCCCGGAGCAGAGAAGTTAGTCCAGGGCTCGGGAGTTCGGCTGGCTCCTTCCAGAAGCCCCACCGCACTTGGCTCCTTCACCAGCCTAATACGGCAGCCCATATTGTTGCAAGGGAAGTCTCCAGCCAAACCAAGTTCTTGTAAAAATAAATACTCATCAGCAAATATTTTGATTAGTTAAAAATGTTCGAAATGGCCAGCTCCCCTCGCCTCCCTCTCCTCCCCGCACGGCTCGGCCGCCGAGGGGAGGCTCGGCCCGGAGGCGGGCGGGAGTTGGCCAGGGCGCAGCGTGCTGCGCTCCCCGCCCGGCCCGGCTCGATCGGGGCGCGGCCAGCCCGCGGGCGCCCGGGCGACTCGGCCCCGAGGGCTGCCTCGACTGCCCCGGAGCCGTCCACAACCTCGCGGCACTCACTTGCCTTAAGCTCTTTTTATTAAGTCCCCCGGTGGAGCGCGGCTGCGGCTGCGGCCGCGCCTCCTGCGCCCCGGTGGTCTGGCTCCTCGGCGCGGCGCACATGCTAAACAGATTAACATGCCTTGGCTGACCCACGCTTCGCAACCCGCGGATAGGGTTTCTGCAGCTCCATGTGGAAATTAACCTATCTGTACCCGTGGTCAGCTGCGCCCGGCCGCTCCCGCGCCGGGCCCGGGCAATCCAAACAAACTAGGCCGCCGGCTCCCTTTGTTACTCTTGGCCCCCTCCCCCTCTTCCCGGCCAAATATTTATTGGAAAAGAAATTGGGCCCACTGTGGGGCACATTTCTGAGAGCCCTTTATTTGCAAATGATTTTTGGCAGGGGGCTAGCGGGTGGTGGGGAACGGTTGGGGTTTGCACAGGGCACCCTCGGGCCTGGTTGATAAAAATGCATGCGCTGTCCGCCCTTTGCTGGTGTCAACGTCCCCGGCGGGTGAATTCGATTGTTTGCTTTGTCTCAGGCCAAGTCTGTTTCTCCATCTCAGCTTCCTCCCGCTCACACTACGAGGTTAGTGAAGCAAGGAGATTGGTTTAGGTTTTCTTTTGCCCATTTGGAGGAAAAACGTACCAGCCGGAGGCAGTAGCCCTGCAGCCCCCTGTCTAGGGCCACCCCTGCCAACGCCCAGGGGCACCGGGCTGACCAGTGGTGCCTGCTTGGCTAGTTTGGGTTTTCCTCTTGCTTCCTTGTAAGCAGGTATGGGATTCAATGGGGGGGGGGGGGTCCGTGTTCATCCAAGGCACTGCAGGGAAGATGGGCAGGAAGACAGGCGGGGCTCTTCCTACACCGCTCCAGATGCTGTTCTGAAGAGTCTCCAGGCGTGGCACTTTCCTTGGGATTGTGCGCAGCGACCTTGTGCCCAGGGCCTCCCTGGTTGGGGTGCTCTCCCAGCAGCGGTGCAGCGGCTTGGCTGCGCCCTGAATGTTTTGCTTCCTCGGGCTGTGGCAGCACCCATCCCAAGAGGGTTCCTTCTGCCAGAGACGCTTACTGTGACGCTCCCAGCCATCCTGGGAGCACTGCCTGACGTGGGACATGAGATGTGAGGCAGGATGAGAGACAGCGTGGAGCAGGACATGGGACAGGAGGTGCAGGTCGTGGGATGTGAGACACAGATGTGGGTCAGAAGGCGTGGGGCTTAGGACGTGAGCCTGAGGGATGAGGCGCCAGGTGTGAGATGTGCACGTGGCTCCCATGTGACTGCGGTGACAAGCGTCAGCGGAGGCAGGGTCATCCTGGGCCATGGGTCAGCACAAAGGTTGGGCACGCTGCCAGCCTCCTGAAGGACCGGCCAGCCTTTGCCCATTCATTTCTGCCCTTGGCCTTCGAGTAGTGTGTTTCTTGGATGGGTGGCACGTTCCTGAGACAGAAAAAAAGCTTTCAATGCTGCAAGGCTTCCAGAAAAACAGTCTGGGGCCAGTGGGTAGCACACTTAGGATGGTTTCAGGAGGAGAGGGACTACAGTTGGTGTTGATAACGCGCCCAAAGCCCAGAACTGTTGAATCCCAGCCAGAAATAAATGTGCTGAGCCAGAGGCAAATCACTGACCCCTAGATCCACTCCGCCTAGAGAAATTCTCATTGGAAGCAATCCGAAGCAGCAGAACTTGAAAAGAACGAGACTCAAGGTCCCGGGCAACACAAGGGCCAAGGGCGCGCTGGTGGTTCTTTCCCCACCGCCGTGGAGACCATCTGGGACGTCCTTCCTTGCGCCTCTGGATCCGTGCTGGTTCACTGGAAGCTGGTGGTGAGAGCATTGCTTGGCGTGTTTCCAAGGCAGCTGGCATCTTGATTTCTGCTAATCCTCTTTGTCTTCCTCAGCACCTCGATATTGTCCATATGGGTCATGTGTGTGGCAACACACAAATCACAGCAACTCTTTTGTCGAGAAGGGCTGACAGGGTAATAAACACACGAGGCCTCCCCCTGCAGGAATTCCTCATCCGCCCTGTGTGGCTCCAGCCCTGTGGATAATATCATTACGGGACTAAACAAATACACAGTCCATCCCAATCAACCAGGAGGCACTGGGGACTCCGCAGTTCCTCTCCGCAAGGATGATACAAGTAAATTTACACTCCCAGCTTGGAAGGGCTCCAGCAGCCGGTAAATGGCTGCTTAGATCTGTCAGGCCGAGGAGGAGCAGCCAGCCCGGCCAGGGCTAACCGCCTCCCCCCCTCCCGCTCCCAGCTCTGTCTTTGCTCCCATCAACGTGAGCTTTCAGGATTCTGTTTTGCTTCCTATCCTCCACTGGGAACATCAAGGACGAGTAACACGTTGATGAACCCTGGAGCTCAAAGCAGCAGCTTTTACTACGAGGTTAACATATTAAACCCACTGACATGGATGAAAGGTTAACACACTTCTGCCAGCCTGGAGCTTCCCCTTTGCGCGAGGGTTTCCTGTGTGGAGGCTGCTGCCGCCGTGGAGGTGGCATTGCCACCACCCGCCCCAACCCCCCTACCCTGGAACTGAGGACTCAGAGCCTTTGAGCCCCACCACCAAGTAGATTCCTTTAATTTTTTTCTTTGGAAAGGGCTGTGATGAGGACAGGATTCTGCACAAAGTTTCCTTTCCCTAAGCTTAAAAACGAAGCTTTTCTGAGTCCCATTGCTGCCGGTGTGTCAACAGGTCCCCAGGATACACAGGCTTCTTTCTGTCCAATCTGGCAATCCCAGACTGATTTTTTTTTTTTTTTAACCATTACTCTCTTTGCAACTGGGATAGTTCCCTCTGTGTGTGTTGAAAAAAAAAGGGGACTGAAAAGAAATATCTCAAAACATCAACAGCAATGGTGAGATGACACTTTTTAAGAAACATCTTGATGTCTCTGCTTGCCCCGAGCGCACACTGGGGACTCAGGTTGGAGTACAGTGGGTTAAGTTGCCTCTTAGGGTGCTGCCATCCTTACTGGAGTGCGGGTAGGAATCCTACTGGCTCTGCTTTCTATCTGGTTTCCTACTGATGTGCCTAGCAAGGCATCAGAGGATGGCCCAGGTGGTTTGGGCCCTTACCACCAGGCTAGGCTGGCATTCCTGGCTCTCGGCTTGGGTCTGACCCAGCACCTGCTGTTCTGACAATCTGGGAAGTGAACCAGCAGATACAAGACAGCTCTCTTTCTCTTTCACTGTTTTTCAAATAAATATTTAATGAAAGATGATCTTTTTTAAAAAGATTTATTCTATTTTTATTGGAAAGTCAGATATATAGAGAGGAGAGAGAAGAAGATCTTCTGTCCGTTGATTCACTCCCCAAGCAGCCGCAAGAGCCAGAGCTGAGCTGATCCAAAGCCAGGAGCCTCTTTCTCTGGGTCTCTCACGTGAGTGCAGGGTCCCAAGGCTTTGGGCCATCCTCGACTGCTTTCCCAGACCACAAACAGGGAGCCGGGATGGGAAGCGGGCCTGCTGAGATTAGAACTGGTGCCCTTTTGTGATCCTGGCACGTACAAGGCGAGGACTTTAGCTGCTAGGCTACCATGTCAGGGCCATGAAAGATAATCTTTAAAAAAGTGTTTTCAAAAATTTATTTTATTTGAAACATATTTATTTTTATTAAAAAGGCTGATTTACAGAAAGGAGAAATAGAAAGATTTTCCATCTGCTGGCTCACTCTCCAAATGGCCACAATGTCCAGGGTTAGGTCATCTCAGTTCCATAACTTCATCTGGGTCTCCCAAATGGGTGTAGGAGCCCAAGCGCTTGAGCTATCCTCTGCTTCTTTCCTAGGCACGTTAGCTGGCAGCTAGATAAAAAGTGGATGGGACTTGAATGGTCACACATGTGGGGTGCTACAGACGGCAGCATACCTAGCTCTGCCATAGTGCTGAAAAAGAGTGTGTTATTTTTAAAACAAATAAAAACTTTTTCTAACAAGTTATTTTTAAGGGGCCAGAGTTGTGATACTAACATCCCATATGGGTGCTGATTCAAGTCTCGGATGCTCCATTTAAAAAATATTTATATTATTTTTATTTGAAAGGCAGAGTTTCAAAGAGAAGGAGAGAAGGAGAGAGAGAAAGAGAGAAAGAGAGAGATCATCCACCCTCTGGTTCCCGCCCCAAATAGCCACGACAGTCATAACTGGGCCAATCCAAGGCCAAGAGCCAGGGGCTTCTGGGTCTCTCACACATTTGTCAGATTCCAAGGCCTTGGGCCATTCTCTGATGCTTTTCCAGACCATTAGCAGGGAGCTGGATGGGAAGTGGAACAGCCAGGAGACTAACCAGTGTTTACAGGGGATGCAAGTGCCACAGAGGCTTAGTCTGTTACCATGGTGCTGGGCCCTGCTCCATTTCTGATCTGGATCCCTGAAAAACAGCAGAGGATGGCTTAAGTGGTAGGGTCCCTGCCTTTGAAATGAATAATAAGCAAAGTTTTAAAAAAATGGCTTATTTATTTTGAAACAAAGTTCTTCTCTGTGGTAGCTCTCCTCTTTGCACAGTAGAACCCATGTTCCATAAAGCTGGCATTAAGACATGGAGTTCACGGCCTTCCTTGTTTATCTGTGAGCAGGGTCTACTCACGGTTTACTCAGGAAGGTGGAGGTAGACCAGGAGAGGAAGTAGCAGAGAGAACTCTAAGAGTAAGGTGGCTTTCCTTTTCACAGGTTCTTTCTGGTGCTGATGATTCACTCCAGGAGCCCACAGGAAACACCTCTGTCTTCTGCTCAGGACATACCTGTCTTCAAGTCTGTGAAAATTCAGGAATTCCAAGGTGAGCCTGAAGACCCTGAGGATGGAGGGAGGGATGCGGGAAGCACCTGCAGGCTCAGGGAGGAACAGCCCGTGGCTCTTCTCTGAGGTTGGGCAAACAAACAGAGGAACTAAGCGATGAGGCATGGCAAGCTGAGCTCAGTCCAGACCTGGATGTTAAATGAGAGGGGTTCCAGCCAATTGGGCCCTGAATGACTGGGAGAACCTGACTGACAAAAAGTCATTGCTGGGCTCAATGTCCTCATTTCAGCATGAAGAGTATTTTAATCTTTCGTTGCAAGTAGCTAATTTATAAAGAAGAAAGGTTTATTTAGCTCTGCTTCTGCAGACAGGGAGGTTCAAGGCTGAGGGGGCCACACCTGGTAAGGGTCTTCTGGCTGGAGGGTCTTCGTGCAGAAATGAAGCAAGGAAGCCAGTTTGAGTCTTGATTCTTCTTTGTAAAGATTTTATTTGCTCCTTTATTTATTTGAAAGGCGCAGTGGTGAGGGAAGAGGAGAGAATATCTTTGACATCTTCCATCTGCTATTTCACATCTAAAGGGCCAGGCCAAAACCAGAAGCCAGGAATTCTAATCCACATCTCCCACTTGAGCGGCAGGGACCCAAGTACGAGGACTATCAACTGATGCCTCGCAGACGCATCAGCAGGAAGCTGGTTAGGAGGCAGAGGTGGGACTCTATTTGGGCACTCCAATTGGGAGTGCCACTCGCACTGTGCCATAATGCCTACCTTTGTCTTCCTCTTCTTACAAAGCTGCAGACTGTACAACCAATCCCCCCCACTTTCATCTGCTTTGTAAATTAATCCCAAGGGCTCCCCTTCCACGTACCAGTAACACAGGGCTCTGGGGATTACGTTTTCCCAAGTTTGGGTGACAAGTTCAAACCATAGGCAAGAGCTGGGTATGCTTTTTGGAGTGTGTTGGCAGATGGGCATGAAACAGATGAGCCATGTCAGGCTACTCAGGAGACCCATCGTTCCAAGCCCAACATGTTGAGGAGAGTGTAACCCTAAGATTCCAAACTGGAAGAAAGTGGGAAGAGTTCGGATCTCTGTGACCCTTTGTATGAAGAAAAGTTTGTTTTTACTGAGAGATGTTACATTCGGCCCTGACTGTGTACCAGCTGCTGGGCTTGTGGTGGGGACAATAAGGAATGGGCCCTATCATTTGCCAGTCTCTGGTGTCTTGGGGTTAGGCTTTAGAAACATTAGTTTTAAGGGGCAAAAGCCCTTCTCTTCACTCGAGGGCAGATCTGTTGGGGCCAGCCTTCCAGAGGTGAGAATAACAAGCCACAACTGGAGACCACCTGGCAGGGATAATCAGGGAGCCGAGAAGAAGGCCGTCTCTGACAATGCACTTGCCCTTCCAGCGTTGTCAACACCGGCTCAGAACTCCCCTCCACCCCTTGGAGCTCAAACACTCGACTCCACAGTCATGTTGCATCTGTTTATTTTCTTTTGGTTCACCCTTCATATTCAGTTAAGTCATTTTTGAATGGCAGCCTGTCTTAGCTGTTGAAGGGAGACAAAAGAAAGGGGATTTAGCTGTGCCCAGGCTGAATTTTGCAGAAGGAATTGTGTTTTAGGGAAGACAGCCATGACGGCAGAAGTTGGCATCCAAGCGTGAGGTTTCAGAAGAGGCAGGTTTGGTGATGGATATGGAAATGAAGATTCACTTGAACAAGCATTTCTTTCTAGAACAATCATCTCCTTCCAGAAAAAGCTCTTAGTTCACACTATGTTTAATAAAATAAGTAATAGATACTCTGATCAGATCCCATGTAGTTCTCAGATTTGACAATCAGTCTGTTTACCCAATAATTCTTCAAGGTTTTATGACTCACTGATTAACTTAAAATCCCAGAGACTAGAGCACAGTTTGGGGAAAAGAGAATAATTTTTCCCCTCTTTCTTGCTTTTCAAATAGTTGAAATCCCACAATACTTGACATTGTGTTTGAGAGTCTAAATTTTTCTCTTAATTACTGATTGCTATTTTTAAAAACAGTATTATGAAAGATTTCCCACTAAGTTGCAATTATTATGGAAACCGTTACTTGTCTCATAACATCTATCATTCCTTTCCTCCTTCACAAAAATTCTTTAGATTACACATAGCCACATGGCCAATCCTGAAGACTGAATTTTCTTTTATTTCTTTTGAAAATATTGATTTATTTGAAAAGCAGGGTGACATGGGGTTGTGGTGATTCACTCTATGAAAGGTTGGCACCGCCAGGGGCCAGGAATTCCATCTGGGTCTCTCACATGGGTGGCAGGGGCCCAAGCACTAGAGCCATCTTCTGCTGCCTCCTTGGGGAGTTTAGCAGGAGGATGGACTGGAAGCAGAGCAGTCAGTACTGAACCCGGTACTCTGATTTGAGATGCCAACATCCAAGCAGTGGCCTAATGTATACCCCCGGAGACCGCATTTGCAAAATTCCCTTGAAGCTTGATGTGGCCATGTGATCAAGATCTCTTAACTAAAAGAGTTAAGAAGGAAATTACAATCTCAGTAAAATTTTCTTCTTTCTAGAATGGAAAACATAGAATGTGATTGGATATAGCCAATATTAGTACTCTTTTCCTATCATTAGAAAAGTGTGGGGCTTGGCACGATGGCTTAATTGATTAATATCCCCCCTTGTAAATGCCTGTATCCCATAAGGGTGTCAGTTGGTGTCCCAGCAGCTCCACTTCCCATCTAGCTCCTGTTTTGTGGCCTGGGAAAGCAGTGGAGGATGACGGTCCAAAGCCTTGGGATCTTGCACCTGCATGGGAAACCTAGAAGAAGTTCCTGGCTCCTGGCTTTGGATTAGCTCAGCTCCAGTGATTGCAGCCATTTGGGGAGTAAACCAGCAAATGGAAGATCTTTGTCTCTCTTTCTGTAAATTTGCCTTTCCAACAATGAATAAATCTTAAAAAAACAAACTGTCATTGACTTCTTTTCTCACTTGATCAGTGCTTCTACAGCTGAGTAGCATTTTCTATTTTCTTTCTGTCCTTCTAGCTCGTCAGATTTCCGTCTCATTCTGTTCACAGCGACGGTTGTGACCTTGGTTTTGCTTGATGGCCTCCCTGCTGGACTGTGAGACACACACGTTGACTGATGTACAGTGAATGCATATGTGAATGATCAGCGGAGACTTCAGTTTCCAGGAAGAGCAAAATCGCACGAGGAGAAGTATCAGGTATCAGGATTAGGCTTTTCCAACCTTCTGGCGCTAGCAGAGTGGAAATGCCGAGTGTGGTCCTCATCGAGTGTCATGTTTGTGTTACTCGGAAAGGATTGATTTCTCAGGATGTAGAAAAGCATCAGTTCGGATGCAAAAGTGCCTTGTCATGTTATCTCCTGACCACCTTGTTGCCCAGTTGCATCACCTTCGAGTCTTCCTGATGTTCTCCAGGGCTCGCGTCTGTCTGGGGAGGGGCAGGTTCATTCCTTTATCGATAGAAGTTAACACCTAGGGCTCCCAAGACTGAAGTATATAAGCACACAAAGTTTAAGTTAACCTACGCCTTTGCATTTTTATGTATTTGAAAAGGGAGAGTATAAGAGAGAGAGAAAGAGAGAATATCACCTGCTTGTTCACTCACTAAATGACTACAACAAACTTGGCTGGGTCAGGTTGAAGTCAGGAGACTGGAACTCCTTCTGGGTCTCTTCTGTGGGTAGCAGGGGCCCAGGTACTTGAGCCGTCCTCTGCTGCCATTCCTGGCACATTGGTAGGGAGCTGAATCTGAAGTGGAGCAGCCGGGGCTTGGACCTGGTGCTCTGACATGGATGCTGGCATCAAAAATGCTGACTGAACCAGCTGTACCACAATGCCAGCCTCTAAATATGTGATTTTTTAAGGTTTTAAAAACATTTATTTTTGGGCCCAGCAGGGTGGCCTAGTGGCTAAAGTCCTCACCTTGAACGCTCCGGGATCCCATATGGGCGCCGGTTCTAATCTCAGCAGCTCCACTTCCCATCCAGCTCCCTGCCTGTGGCCCGGGAAAGCAGTCGAGGACGGCCCAAAGCCTTGGGACCCTGCACCCGCATGGGAGACCCGGAAGAGGTTTCTGGCTCCTGGCTTCAGATCGGCGCAGCACCGGCTGTTGCGGTCACTTGGGGAGTGAATCATCGGACAGAAGATCTTTCTGTCTCTCCTCCTCTCTGTATATCTGACTTTGTAATAAATAAGTAAATCTTTAAAAACAAACAAACAAACAATTTATTTTTTATCTGAAAGATTTACAAACAGGAAGGAAGAGGCAGGACTTGACCAGACTGAAGTCAACAACCTAGAGTTCTCCCACATGGCTGCAGGGGCCCAAGCAGACAAGCCATCCTTGTTGCTTTCAGACTTGCGAGTGGCCACAGCATGGGTCCCAGTATGTCACTTTTTTTTTTTAATTATAGGCTGGAGATAACCTTGATATTATTCGATGGTTAATTCTGCATATCAATTTGGGCCAAGAGAAGTCCAAATTAAACATCAATTCTGGGTGTGCCTGTGAGGATGTTTACAGATGAGGTTAGCTTTTGATTCAGTGGCCTTATCTGAAGGCACTTCCCGGGGACTTGAATAAAGCCGAAGTCTGGAGGAAGGAGGGCGACTCTTCTTCCCCCTTGCTTGTGCTGGGACATGGCTCTTCTCCTGGCCTTGACCTGACATTCAACAGTGGCTCCTCTGATTCTCAGGCCTAGAACGGAGGCTAGGATGGACACCACCAGCCTTCCTGGGTCACTAGCTGCAGGTGATGCGGCTTCTCATCCCCCGTAACCGGAAGCTGGTTCAGTCTCTCTGGAAAAGCCTGATATTTACAGGTGGCTTTAGTACGGCTTCTGTGGTGTTAGATTTTTTCTAGTCTGAATATGAAGCAGGGGCTCTTCTTTGCATGGTCAACCAGTGCTGTCATTCTGGAGAGGAAATGAAGTTGACAAGAGAATTTGTAAATGATTAGAAAATATCTCCTATCAAGACTAAGGAATTGACAATATCTTCATTTATATATTTTGATCTGAAGGGAAAGAAATGAATGAGTTTACAATGAAAGAATGGATTCACAATGGTGCTCAGATAAAGGAAAATCTGTTGACCTGCTGTTCTCAGTTGCACTTGGAAAGGTAGGGGGAATGAGGTGATGGTGTCTCCATGGAACGGATTTTTTTTTTTTTAAGATTTATTTATTTGTTGGAAAGGCGGATATACAGAGAGAGGAGAGACAGAGGGGAAGATCTTCTGTTCGATGATTCACTCCCCAAGTGACCGCAACAGCCGGTGCTGTGCCAATCTGAAGCCATGATCCAGCAACTTCTTCTGGGTCTCCCACTTGGGTGCAGGGTCCCAAAGCTTTGGGCCATCCTCAACTGCTTTCCCAGGCCACAGGCAGGGAGCTGGATGGGAAGTGGAGCCACCAGGATTAGAACCGGCGTGCATATGGGATCCCGGCACGTTCAAGGCGAGGACTTTAGCTGCTAGGCCACTGTGCCGGGCCCCATGGAATGGATTCTTAGAAGATTCAGAGTTTGTCTTCTCTTTATTTCATTTAGATGCAGAGGAACTTATCACTTATTTAGAGACATATACTAGGCTGGGTAGCATCCCTGGAACATTCTTGTCCTACCCAGAAAGTCAGGACGTGAGCTTATCTGGAAATAGGGTTCTTGGAATTGTACGCATTTAAGATACCGTACTGGAGGAGAACGTGTCTGGCGTCCGTACGAGAGGATGAGAGACACAGAGAGGGGACCAGAGAGTGTAGTGTCGCACGAAGCCAAGGATCGCACTGCCAGGAGCTTGGCGTCCCGTGCAGCCCTTCAGGGAGGTCCCCCAGGACACCTGGATCGCACACTGGCAACTCCACAACTGTGAGACAAGATCACAAATAACTTTAACTTCTAAGAGGTAATTTTTAAAAAGTCTGATTTTCCATCAATTTGGAAGTGAGCTGTTGTACAGGAAGTTTATCTACACGAAAGAGACTTCAGCAACAGGGACCTAGAGATACATACCTCATTCAAGAAATTAAACCTATTTCCTTATAAGGTATATTAAGAGAAGTCCTCCCCCGCTTTTTTTTTTTTTTTCCAAGCAATTGCTTTGTAATTGCTGAATCGTCCTCAAGGATTTCACTTCTCAGTTCTGAAAGCTCCTTACAGTTTTTGCTTGTTTCCTTCTGAGTGAGAGTGACAGCCAGCAGCCATTGGTTTGCTGGCACTTGACTTGCGGTCCCGTGGCCTCTGGATGGGTGCTCTATCATGCTGTAATGTGACAAAGGAGAACAAAGAACGCGCATGGTGGCGGGCATATCAGTTCTTTCCGTTAATAAAACACTCGGCTGAGTCGTTTTCTCTGGCCACTTTTCCATCGTAAAAAAAAAAAAAAAAAAAAAAAGCCTAAATCAGAGAACATGACTGCTTTTATTGGCAAAACAGTAGATAAATCAGGGATGTAAAAATTGAAGAAGGATTCAGTGCAAATCCTCCGCAGGGTGGACGCCGGGTGAAAGGTTTATTCCGTCAGTTTTCCTCTTGAGACACTTTGGTTTAAGGAAATGTTTGCACTGCTCTAGAGAAAAGGTGGGCTGCGTGTTTTTCTTTCGTGTTTAGGCCACTCTGGAAGTCATTCCTTTGGGCACAATTATGTAACATATGGCGATTTCGAAAAAAGCTTCTAGCGAAGGTCATTTAGATGTTTTCGGGCAGGAAAGAAGAAAATCCATCTTGGAGGAGAAACGGAGTCAGGAAGCACCGCGGTGTAACTTGTGGCCGAAGGGAGGTGGCAAGTACAAGTGAAGTGAACTAAAAGGAAAAAAAAAAAAAAATGCAACTCGAGCGTTTTTCGTTGTTGTTTGTTTTTTTAAATTTTGCTTGAAGACCCTGTATGGAGGCCAGAGAAAGAAGTGTGGTACAAGGCAAGACACAGAGAGATCAAGCCAGCATGTAACCTGGAGGGAAATGTTGGCTTCCTCTGCAGCAAAATGAAACTACTTAATCCAACCACAAAATGTGCCAAATAAAGCAGCTGAAGAATCTAAAAGGGAGAAAGGTTTGGGTATGACTGGATCCGAGGAAGGAAGATCTCTCGCAGACACTGTAAATGTCATTTCTAAAATGCATGGGCTGGTGTACACTCCTGATCTGCTAACCCCAGGAAGAAATCTAAGCAGAGAATCCAGCTAAACTGGTGTCTCGCTGCTGTGGAGTGTGCCTGGCTCTGGGCATCCTTGTTACTGATGGTGTCGAGTAAGAATGGATTAAACTCACCCAAAGGGTACTTTTCCTCTTGCCAGGTCAGATCCAGCTGGCATCAGCAGTGGGCACTGTGCAGGAGGTGCTCATTGTGGGTCTGCCATAGAGGAATTCAACCCACAGGGTGAACAGGAAAAATGTCATGCGTCCCCCAGCAGGTGCTGCGATCAGAGTTGATGCTTTTGGAGGATGAGCTATTTTATTTTTATTGAAAAGCCGTATATACACAGAGGGGGAAGAGACAGAGAGGAAGATGTCCCATCTGTTGATTCACTCCTCAAGTGGCCACAACGGCCAGAGCTTTGCTGATCCAAAGCCAGGAGCCTGGAGCTTCTTCTGGGTCTCCCACACGGGTGCTGGGACCCAAGGCTTTGAGCTGTCCCCTACTGCTTTCCCGGGCTGCAGGCAGGGAGCTGGATGGGGAATGGGGCCGCCAGGATTAATACCGGTGCCCATATGGGATCCTGGCGTGTGCAAGGCTAGGCTAAAGTTCTACAGCGCCGGCCCAAAGAATGGATCTTTAACCTTCCTGTGAGACTGGAACAGAAGAGCTACTTTTAGCCACTATTCCTCCCAAGCCGTCTCATGAAGAATGGCATAGATGGAGATGAGAAGTTAGGCTTACCACCTTGCCACTGGGGTCAACTGAGACTGTGTTGGGCTGGAACAGGCAAAGGAATTCCTCAAAAACACATCCCTCCTTCTCCCAAGAGAGACGTTGTGCTTAAAATCCCCTCAGTATACATCTGACGAAATGGAAAAGACTCACAGAGAGAACGAGGCCTGAAATAACCCCATTCGCTACCATACTCCAGCAAGCTGATAGGAGTCGGCCATCTTGCCTTACTGGTTAGACGCGGGGAGGCGGCAGGGAGCTGCCCTGCAAAACAGGAGCCAGATGTGAAGAAAACGTGGCATGAGCTCCGTTCTACAAAGACACCTTCAGGATTTTGTGTAGTTTCTGCGGAGGATGTGGAGGGTGAGGCTTTTTGGACACTTCCCACGTGCGGGTCAAGCACCGGGGAGGGAAGTGTGGAAAGACAGGAAAATAAACCTAAGAGGTTTATCTTGGCAGCACGGTTGCACCGTAGCATGTAGCATCTTGGAGGGGCTGAAAGGTGTCCTAATCCCCCACTCACGTTTTATAGGAAACTGAGGTCTAAGGAGGTTGTGAGTTCCCTGGGGTCACTCGGGCAGCTGGAAACAGAGCTGGGCCTCAAACCTCCCAGGGCATGCTGCTCTCAGGCAAGCCCAGTGCGGCGGGGAGCACGCCATCCGGAGAGCTTCTGGCCGCAGACGCCTGGTCTCTCTTAAAGGCTGAGGCCCCGGTGACATGAACTTGTGGGGCTTGGTGGCTCACAGCGCAAGTGTTGTGGTTTCAAGCCGACAGCTGAGGGTGACGGACGGGTGATGGCTGAGGCACAGAGGAGATGGCCCTGAGCCACCTTGAACATCTCTGCAGCTGCACCAAACAGTAAGCAAGGGCAGCCACGCCAGGAGGACCGGTCCAGACCCCAGTGGCCGGCAGACTCCTATCTGACAGCGGGAGCTCAGTGTTGACCTCAGGACTGTAAGCCGAACAACGCGGTGGCACAGGCTAGGGGCGGCAACAGTCCCAAGTGTGTGGGTGAGTGTGCAATCGGTGTCTGCCACAAAGCCACCGTGCAAGGCGAGTCCTGGAGGGCACAGCGGTCGCCTCCTGCTAATGGTGGTCATTGTCCCTATCCGGTAAGCCCTGTGTTGCTGGTGTGCTGGTTTGGATATGTGAATAACCATGTTAGGGAAGTTTTACTGCCTCTGAATTTGGTTGGTTTGATATGTAAGGGGACTTCTGAAAGTCACTGGAAACTAGAATTAAAAGATACATTTCTTTTAGCGAAAAGAAATAGAAATCCGTGCGTGTTTTCTCATGAGTTTTTCATAAACTTTCTGAAGATTCTTTCATTCTTCACTCATAAACTTTTTTAATGGAAATTTTTCTTTCTTTAACATGTATATATATATTTTTTAAAGATTTATTTTTTTATTTTTATTGGAAAGGTGGATATACAGAGAGGAGAGACAGAGAGGAAGATCTTCCGTCCGATGATTCACTCCCCAAGTGAGCGCAACGGTCGATGCTATGCCGATCCGAAGCCAGGAGCCTCTTCTGGGTCTCCCATGTGGGTGCAGGGTCCCAAAGCTTTGGGCCGTCCTCGACTGCTTTTCCAGGCCACAAGCGGGGAGCTGGAAGGGAAGTGGGGCCGCCGGGACTAGAACCGGCGCCCATATGGGATCCCGGGGCGTGCAAGGTGAGGACCTCAACCACTGCGCCACCGCGCCGGGCCCAACATGTATATATTTTTTAAAGGCAGGGTTACAGAGAAAGAAAGAGAGCTTCAGTGCTCTTAAATGGTCTCGGTGGTGGGAGCTGAGCCAGGAGCTGGGGGCTTCACTCAAGTCTCCCAGTGGGTGCAGGGGCCCAAGCAGCTGCTGTTTTTGTAGGCACATTAGTAAGGCGCAGAATCAGAAGTGGAGCGTTCGGATCGCAAACCAGTGTTTACATGGGATGTTTATGTCACAGGTGGTGGTTTGACGTGCTATACCATCAACTTGGGAGTTCATTGGATAAGAAGTTTCTGGGCTACACATTGTCATAGGAGTTCCAAGCCTGTCAAATTTGTTTTTGGAATTTTTTTTTTTTAAAAGCATATACAATGTAGCTAAAGCATAGTAACAATTCCTAATTCTTTTGGTTTAATGGAAAACTTTAGAATCAAGTATATTCCCAGTTACGATAAGGATTTTCACAATTTGATTTTCCCCATGTTGAGAGAGCCTCTGCAGCCAAGGGCTTGCTCCTGGACTCACTGCTGGACTGTCCCCTGGACTCACTGCTCAATGTAGGGATCACTTATACACAAACAAGTTCTGTTTGTTTTGGAGGAAATTCTTTTCCCATTTTCTTTCTTCATGGTGATATCCTGCTTGGTTTCCAACTAGCTTCTTTGTCCCTTATTTTCAACTTGCTTTCCTCATTCAAGCCAAATGTACTGATGTCCCAAGTTCCTTGACATTCACACACACACACACACACACACACACACACACACTCACCCCTCAATTCTTCCTCTTCCAAGTCCAAATGCTCACTCTTTTCAGTAGCACTAAGTCCAGCAGGAAGTAAGCAAGGCATTGTATCTTTAATTAGTTACTTTCCAAATCCCCTATGGTATGTATAGTCTGGATTATTAAAGTTTACAAGAGCATTTTGTGTGAGGAAGGATGTGAAGATTAATAAGCTGTGATTTCTAAATGAATTTAAAAAATCTAGAAGAGGGGCCCCAGCGTGGTGACCTAGCAGCTAAAGTCCTTGCCTTGAATCTATTGGGATTCCATATGGACACTGGTTCTTATCCTGGCAGCCCCGCTTCCCATCCAGCTCTCTGCTTGTGGCCTGGGAAAGCAGTCGAGGACGGCCCAGGGCCTTGGGACCCTGCACCTGTGTGGGAGACCCAGAAGAGGCTCTGGGCTCCTGGCTTTGGGTTGGTGCAGCTCCGGCCATTGTGGCCACTTGGGGAGTGAATCATTGGATGGAAGATCTTCCTCTCTGTCTCTCCTCCTTTCTGTATATATGACTTTGCAATAAAATTCAATAAATTAAAAAAATATAAAAGCTAGAACGGGAGGTGTTTTGCAAATATATGGCAATGTCTTTCCTAACAGACATTGTCTTGTGTGGCTGAGCCTGGGTAGGATGAACGCTCTGCTGTGATTCCACACTTTGACAGTGAGGCTGCTGCACTTCATCCAGCCATCCTTCATAAACACTTATTAGATATTTCTCAAGTGTCAGGAACTCTGCTGGGTCCTATAGATTAAAAAACAAACAAACAAACACCCCCCCCTCCAAACAGTGACCTACAAGCTGCTGGCATATCAGTATTTGTATGTGGGGGTGTTGTGCCGGTTTTTGAAACCCCCAGATAATCATCAAGTCTGAAGTCAGTGCTGAGGCAAAAAGGTGGTTTATTCAGGTTAGCCTAGGTAACCCAGCGACCTCCCCCAGCCCAGCATGGCTGGGCGGGGGAGGGGCAGCCGCAGCCGAGGCTGCAAGGATCCACAAGGAGGACAAAACAAGCGTGAGCCAGAAGAGCCAAGGGAAGGGGCCCGAGCCCAAGCCCCCCAGTTCTTATACATCTTAGGCTATTAATTATACAGTCATGACTTAGCAGGCTTCTATTGGTGGGTTTGAAACAAGCAACTTTCAAAAAGTACAAATCGACGAGCTATTGGGCTGTGAATCTTATCAAATACCGGGTACCTCCTTCCTGAGAAGTGGTCTGCCTACGTGACCTGCCAGGTGTCCTGCCGGGTGTCACGTAGACTATCAGGCCTGAGGTTCACACAGCCCCCAGCCAAGCCATTAAGGCAGAATCACAAAAGGCAGAAAACGCCTAGGTTCTTCAGGGGCTGGTATTATGGTGCAGTAGGTGATATAGTACTCTGTGTGTGTGTGTGAGAGAGAGAGAGAGAGAGGAGAGAGAGAGAGAGAGAGAAGGAGGGGACTGAGCAGTAACAATAATTGTGACATGCAGAAGAAAGACGAGACTGGAGGAAGAATTTAGGAAGTCCTTACAAAGGAGGTGATGTTTGGATGAAGCTTGAAGAAGTAGAATATCTTAAACTAGTTTTAATTTTTAGTTATGTTTAGATATACAGAAAGTTACAGACATAGGGCACATTGCTGTTTAATGCCCCTTTGGGTGTCACCAACTTTGTCGTTTATGCCCTCTTGGTTGCCTCCAGACACAGTCCAGGCGACTCCACTGCGTTTGGTTGTCATGTCTTCCGTGGCCTGTGACAGCTTCTCTGATAGTCGCGAGGAGTCCTGGTGAGGTGTGCTGAGTCGTCTGCTAGGCTGATTTTGTTTACTTGTAGTTTGGCTGTGACTCTGGCGACAGACAAGTACAGACATTCCCCCCTCTTGACACCGTCTCAGAGGTGCCTCAAGTGCACGGGTCATGACTGATGATGTGAGCCAAGGAGCTGAACGTCAGTACAGGAGACACTCCACGGGGAGAGGTCTGTGAGCAGTGCCGGTGCCCTGCGTGTGTGACAGTGACCTTTCCATAAACCCGGACGGGGTGACAGCAGAGGATTTGGGAGGGAGAGATGGGAGAGAAGCCATGCCTTGCCTGGCACTTGCAAGCTTCAGAAAGATTTTGTGGCAACTGTTTCAAAGTTCAGCACCAGATGGTGACGTGACTGGAGGAGTCCATTGGTTCTCATCCAAAAGCAAGAAAACTGAGGCCCCAGACCAGGACGAAGATGGCGCAAGATCCCATGTGTGGTGGCAGAGCCAGGGTTCAGACCTTCTCCTGATTCCCGTGGCCCTTCGGTTTCATCGTTTGGAAAGGTCTGAGCAGTAACTGTTGGCAGGGATGAAGTAACACCTGCATATGTCACAGCTGGAGCCCCCTCTGCACGCCCACACGCATACAAGCTAGACAGAGCAAAGCAACTGTTACTTCTGAAGAGAGCAAAGCTTTCCCAGAAAGGTCTAGCAGCATTTCCTGTTGCTACAGCTTCACCAGAATGCTTGGCCTCTGTAACCCCAGGGCCCTATGGGCAGAGGGGCTGCCACAGAATTCTTGCTGGTAAACGTCTATGAGTGCCCTCTATGGGACATGACTTGGCAACTGGAGGCTTGCTATTGGTCTTGGGAGACACAGATCCGGACCAAGGAAAAACGAGACAGGAGATGAGAGCCTTCTGTACTCCTTCCTTTCCCCGGAGCTGTGGTTCACTGTTTCCAAAATGGACAAGTTCCCAGACCAGAGCTATCTAGATCTGATTATCGCTTGCTCAGTTCACAGCCTGGATGTGTGTTAGGTGATGAAAATGTAGGATAAACACTGTCAATATGGATTCTTTCTTTCAAGAAGTTCACCAGCAGGGGAAATACTAAGAAAAAAAAAAAACAAAACAATTAGGAACAGGGAGTAATTGGCTGGAGTTTATGGTACAAGTAACCCTGGGGCAAGGAGCTTTCAGGGTGGAAAATGGAGCATAGAGAGGTGTGGAGGAGAGAGGTGGCCTCCTGTGCTTGAGGCAGAAACTCAGTTTGTATTACTGGAGCAGGCAAGCAGTATTGGGACAGTGAGAGCCAGAACACTCCATTCCA